>NC_140623.1:39645716-40860716 GCF_057382275.1 Copadichromis virginalis
TCATCAGGTTTTTACGGATGAGGGGTAAAAACCTACATAAAACGGATATTCTCTGACCACAGAGACGAGGGGGTACTGCAGCACAGAGACTCCAGCGGAGACAGCCATCACCAGGCCATACAGCTTCCCAAAGTGACAGGCTGGAAAACTGAAAGAGCAGAAACCAAAGGATTATAACGTGTCTGTGTCTAACTGATGAATAAATTCTCTGTTACCTCAATCTGAAATTATTTTGCCTCCTGAAATTGTATTTTAATTGAAACTGAGAAGTTTAGAGGACAGGGGAAACTCAAAAAAGCGAAACTAGTGAAGTTTTAAATGTGTGTTTGATATAAACTCACGCGATGCTAAGGAAGGCTGCATTCCCCCCATAAAGGAAGGAGCGATTGAGGACCTGCAGGACGAAGGTGAAGTACTGCAGTGGGAGAAAAGCAATGGAGGCGCACACAGAAAAGAGGAGGCACTGCAGGGCAGTCAGGAGCAGGGACAGGTAGGAGGAGCGCAGGTCCGCCTCTTGCTCCGTCTCTCCTACAGTACAAGAGAGATTCAGAAGGAGTTTCCACATGAAAACAAGTCGTTCTAACAACATTCACTGATTTACCCGGAGCCAGAGGCTTCTTCTTGTGTCTGTCCATGATGAGTCCGTTCCAGGGGGCACACAGGATGCCACACAGCTGAGTTATTGCGAACGCATTGGTGTACTGGCTCACTGATGATTTAGGGATGGATGAGAAAACAAGAGAATGAAGTCAGACAATATCTGGATCAAAGATGATAATGAGGACAATGACTTACCCAGGTTGGAGTCACCATCAGCCAGCCGGTTCAGCATGGAGTTGAGCGTGCCAATGAAGAAGTAGTGTCTCAGCTGCATGATGGACAACCACACCAGGTGAAATATGAAGAACCTGGACTTGACACAGCTGCCGAACGACTGCACTGAACACACAAAACAGGGTGTAAAACATCAACAAATACATGCTACTTTGTTACACGTATTTGTATTTGTATTTGCCTGCAGTGGTTTCTTTGTTGGCCAAACAGTAGAAACACTTGACACAAACAGTTTTGGATGGTAAAGTGGCTATAAGAACCTTTTTCTGTGTTTTGAGCCTCTGTCCTACCCTCGGGTGCCAGCGACGTGTTCTCCGTCTCAGGGGTTTCCTGTGTCGGCGGACCTTCCTTTATCTCAGTCTCCTCCACAGTGTCAGTGTTTCCCTTTCCACAGTTTATCCTGAACGTCAGAAAAAAGTGTGATTAACAAATGAATGCACATTCAAAATCAACGTTGCACTGATCACTTTTGTTCTTTTGTTAGTGACTCAGAATTATTAAAAATCAAAAGGTTTATGCTCGTCATCTGTGGTGAAAGATGAAGAAAACAAAGAAAGTGTTGTGACAGGGAAAGCGGAAAGCAAGTGGAGAACATATACCACCTGATCTGTTCCCTGAAGATCAGGACCTCACTGCTCACTCACTCATTAACCAAGAAAATTGGGTTTAAATAATGACATCCAGCATGGAAAACTTCTTTTTTGCTTGGTTTTTGTACTAGTGAAACTTGTAGGTACAATAAAGCACCTTTTCCATTGGTACCTATTTGGATTTAGTCGCCACAGCTCCACTTGGATGGACTGCGTTAAAAGTCCACTTCTTTACGGCACCTTCTTTAAACCACGTTACCCATGATGCACCTCAGCATTGTACTTCCATTTGGGAACGTGTTCAGTGCGGTTCTGCACAGGTGTGTTGGAGGAGTAACGTATTTACTTGTGTGAGTTAATACTATGTGCGTGCTTACCACCTGACCACACACGCACTCACACCCCCTTTACATTTAAATATATTGTAATTCAATCACATTCCCACAAATGCTGTTCATCTGGTTTATGCCATCTGCCATCTCCTTCATTAAATTTGTTTGAACTACATCACTGTGGAGTACCATTCCTTCTTACCGAGGATGACACAGTTCAATTCAATTCAATTTTATTCATATAGCGCCAAATCACAACAAAAGTCGCCTCAAGGTGCTTTATATTGTACAGTAGATACAGAGAAAAGCCCAACAATCACATGACCCCCTATGAGCAAGCACTTTGGCGACAGTGGGAAGGAAAAACTCCCTTTTAACAGGAAGAAACTGGCAGAACCAGGCTCAGGGAGGGGCGGGGCCATCTGCTGCGACTGGTTGGGGTGAGAGAAGGAAAACAGGATAAAGACATGTTGTGGAAGAGAGACAGAGGTTAATAACAGGTATGATTCAGTGCAGAGAGGTCTATTAACACATAGTGAGTGAGAAAGGTGACTGGAAAGGAAAAACCTGCCTACGTCTATTGCAGCATAACTAAGGGAGGATTCAGGGTCACCTGGTCCAGCCCTAACTATATGCTTTAGCAAAAAGGAAAGTTTTAAGCCTAATCTTCAAAGTAGACATAGTGTCTGTCTCCCGAATCCAAACTGAAAGCTGGTTCCACAGAAGAGGGGCCTGAAAACTGAAGGCTCTGCCTCCCAGTTGAAGCGTGATCGGCAATCAGTGCAAACATATATTACAGACTGGTTTTCCATTACTATCCAATACCATCTAATGTGTATGGTCATCTTCACAGCAACGTAGGCAAGCATCCCATGACATAATTATGACGTATGCGACACGAACACTACAACAAAGGTGGAGGTTGGTGATGATATACCTACCGTTGTTGTTGTAGCCATTTCCCTCGTTCTGGGATTTAAAAAATGGTGGTTTTGATTTTCACGAACAACAACAAGAATTAGAAAAATATATACTTCTGAATTCAATCACTACACCATCCAAATGCTACGTCCACTTTAAATTAAAAAGGTAAAAGACTTCAACTTTGTCAGTAATATTTTGTATTTGATTCCTTATTTAGGTAGTTTTTCACAGAATAAGAACAAATTACACAAAAACATGTTAATAATACTGAATTTGTGCTTGAAATATGTGTTTAAGTACAGATTTTGTGTGTATCAAAGATGCCCACTGTCTTTATGACCTGAATGGCAAAAACCTATCATGCTCTCACCCATAGGTGTAGTTTTCAGGCAGAGTGTAGGGGATGTGGGTTTTTGGCATCAGCAGGAAAGTTCTCGCCACGTGAATGCTGCTGCAGATGGTCAGGAAAATGAAAGAGTAGTGGAGAGAGATTCCCTGTTCGTACAGAATCTGCAGGGGAAAAAAAGGTCACTTATATATATATATATATAGGTGGATGCTGACACAGGTGGCTATCTTCCCACCTCCACTAATTTAAGTCGCTATGCTAGGCCTCTGATATGTGTGTGGCTCTGACCAATGAAATGGCGTGCTGTGTCTTACAGCCAATCCAAGAGGCCTTTGCTTAAATTTTGATAAATGCAATTCTAGTAGGCGGCGCTATCTAGATACCATCTCTTCTGTTTAAGGAGGATGTGGTTCTGTTGGTTTGTTGGATGATCACCAGCTCTTACTGGGGCAGCTGAAGCAGGAGTGAGAATTAGCACCTGGAAGTTTGAGGCCATGGTCTATAGTTGGAGATGGGTGGATTGCACATTGCTGTACCAAGTATCTCAGGGTTTTAAACAGTCTGTCTTTAGGGTAGACAGACTGGTGAAAGGTCCGCAGTGACTGGATACCATGCTAGTCTTTTATGGTGAAGAGAGCTGGGTGTGAAGGAAAAACTTTCAATATGCTGACTGCTCTATGTTCCCATCCTCACCTTGGGCATAAGCTGAGAGTAATGACCGACAAAACAGGATGAGCTGCTTCAGTAGGGAGCCTGGGCTCTCCTTTAGAGATAGGGAGAAGTGGGTCATTCAGGACTGGATGAAGGGATGTAAATTCTAATATTTTATTTATATAGTATTCAGCACAAATTCACAGTTATATTTGTTGGTGCACCAGTACAGCTATGGGATGCAGCTTGTTTCCACCTTTTTTTTTTGCCAAATAAGAATAAAACTGCACTTCAGTAAAGTAGTAGTGGCACTAGTGTGGGGACAGTGTTGTTTTATCCATCTAATGTGTGTGACAAATATGGGTGTAGCAATTATCAGTCCCACCTTAACGATGAGAAGCACAGCAGAGGAGGAGTCAAAGGCACCATTGTAGAAGGTGATGATGGTGGAGCGATGAGCAGGGAACAGGTTGCCCACCTTTCCGTCACACAGATACACGGATCATCAGGACAAAATATGTTTGAAAGTTTAGAAGTGGCTCAAGTGTATTTCTGTTTAGGAACAGAAACTTTCTACAGGTGTAGTTACCTGCATGTTAGTTATGAGCAGTAGGACTCCACCCACAGCAAGGAGAGACAGGGCGGGGTAAAGCAGATTTGAAAATTCTACAAGACACAGAAATACAAACGTTAGGAATGTGATGTTGCACAATATTAAAGGCAGTTAGAGTTAAAACTCCAGAGTCACGGTGTAGAGAGCAGCAGAGCAGCAGAAGTGCTGACGAGCAGTTAAAATGCTGAATAATCATGTTTGAAAACAAACTTTTTGCTTTCCCCAGCAGCAGTAAAGGGTTACAGTCAGGGATGGATTCAGTGACCCTGAACCTTTAAACTTTCTATAGGTCAGGCTGATGGGGCGTTTTGTTGTTCGTGGTCTCTCTGTGCCCTCATTCTCTCTCTCTTCTCTTTTCCCCCTATTCCACAAACATCGAGGCTGAGCCTGTTTCTGCCGGAGGACTTTTCCCATTAAAAGGGAACACTTGCCTGTAAACAGGCGACAGCCTGATTTGTTAAGCTTTCTCTCTAATATTGTAGAGTATTCACATTGCGCCTTAAGATAACTGCTGTTGTGATACGATATAAATGAGACTGAAATCAAATGCCAATGGCTATACTGGAAAATAAAGAACACACGTTAAATATGTTAATGACCAGAATTATGCACAGTTGTGCATAATTCTCACAGTGATTGTGATTATTTTACTGGGATTCATCATATACAAGGGGTGTTACAGTGACTACGTCATCAGGCATGTAGTGAAAACAACTTTTACCTGTTTTCTGTCATTCGTGTTTGGTATGGACCGAGCAGTAGCTGAGGAGATGAAACCTGCTTTGTGCTTAAGGTGAGAAAGCCAACACAGCTGCTCTTTTTTAAAAAACAAAGGTGATTCTTTCACAGGTTTGTCCACAAGAATATGAAATGTGAGGCCAACACTGGCTAGCACATGCAAGTTATACTACTAACTGCTAATTAGCTAAAATGGTGTTGTCACAATAGCTAGGGTGTTCAATTTCTACACTTCAGCACACAGAATAAGCTTTCAGGTATTCAAATAAACCCAACACAATGTGACCAGAACACGAAATTCCCACAAGGAAGGGATTATGGAAAAGGTGGAAATTATGAGACAGAGGTGAAAGGTGAATCTAATAAAAACAAAAAAAAGACTCATAAATATGTGTTTTCTAATAATCGTAACCTGTGCACCTACCTGGGCTAGAGAGGGCCACCAGCAATGTACCGCCACTAAAAAGGGCTCTGGAGAGGGAAAAGTATCATAAGGACACATAAAAGCTTCTGTTTTTGCCATCAGACATCAGCTACGAGGAGCAGAGTTCCTATGAGGGAGCATTGAGACATTGGTTGGTGGCCTTAGGGTGATTTTGGCCTGCAGCGAAGTCGCCTTGAGCGTTAACAGACATAAGCTGGCAAGGTTTTCTGAATCCACTCAAACTGTCCATTCTCCCCTCAGATACCACATAAGCTCATGCATGTAGCCTCTCTCGACAGGACGATGAAACGTGGAAGAGAGTGAAAAACTTAACAGAAAAGTCTAGATGCAGCTTAATGCTGAAAAACAAGTACCAATCAGGGGGCAGCATAGTTAAAAACAGCAGCATAAATACACAAAACAACTGAGTTTTGTGTAAGTAGTTTTTGTATATATAGCAAAAGTTGACCTTGAAAAGGCTTGTTGGTCTGTACCAAATCTTGTATTTTGTAATCTGAATAAATTGCTCTTCAAATGAACACTGACTAAAGAAATAATCTGGCACGATTTCCATTAACATTAGAACAATATAATCTGGTACTGACAATTAACTACCTATTTTATTTAAAAATCAAGTAGTGACTCAACAACACTCATTAATTCCTAAATTGTGTAATAATTCTTGTTGCGCATGTTTTACAAAGTTACAGACTTTCTCTGCGTCTCTCCACATGTTTGAGTATAAATCATCTGACAGGAAGTAAAAGATGAATTTGACTGAATAACTGCATATTTTACCAAATTTTCTATAAATAATCTCATTGAAATTAATTACTGAGATTCTCTAACCCAAATCTCACAATATAATCTCATACTCTCCTGATCACTGCAATAAATAAGAAACTTAAGTGATAACATGTTACACCAAAGCTCTAAAGCAAATCTGCATTGCTAAGTGTTCCAGCAATGATTAACATAACAGGTTTGGAATAACAAATGTTTTCTCATGGGAGATGGATTATTTGAATATTGTGAGGTAGATGATTTCATAGTACGCGCCTTGGGGCAGCTATAGTATGTGATTGTGTGATTTCGTGGTATATAAACATAACTGAGTTTTTTTGGACATTTTTTTGTAACCTGTGCAGAGAAAAAGTTCATTTACTGAAAAAGAAAATAAATAAAGTGTTACCTATTGATCCGGACTCTGAACCAGATTAAACCATTAACATTACCAAGTATTAGTACTGATACTAGAAACTGTCAAATATATTTTGGGGTTGAATGAGGTGGGTTCTGTTTCAGTCTAATCTCTGCGCCTTGTTTTACCATGTACTAATCTTAACTAATCTCAGACTTTTTGTGTTTCTTTGCTGAAACTAATTGGCAGACAAGGTTTTTTTTTATTCTGCTGGAGGTCTGACCTACAAAGGTATCATAGTTTACTTATAAAATATTGTTGATTAACAACATTTTGGGCAAACAGCAAGAAATAGTTAACAATTGTGTGTTTGGGTCTGCAGCCCAGACGTATTTCAGCACTGACTTACATTGCCAGCAGTCTGGTCAGCAGTGTGCCACAGTGATCAAATATGTAGCCATTTAATAGAGTCAGGAAGTTGTTGAGGAAGGAGGCCACAGTAAAAACCAGCGAGAACTGCTCATCCTGACCACTACAGTCTGGAAGAAAAACAAACAGAAACACACACAAATATATCTGAAACCTGCTTCTGTGGTGTCCTGGATGAGTGTCCTGTCCAATCTAAACTCCAGAGTTGCTCACCTTTACTATCCGTTGTGCTGTTAGTGTCGACACACAGCCAACCAAAGTATTCCTCTTTCTTCAGCACAAACACCAGGGAGGCATGGCCAAACACCAGGCCGGCAAATAACAGACACTCCAGCAACCCCGTGATCAGGGTCAGCCAGTAGCGCAGGCTGTAACCAACTACAGTTCCCTGCATTTTTCACTTCGTCTTTCCAGCTCACACAAAGGTCAAACAGAACTTCTAGACAGATCTCTGTTCCTAAACCATGGAATAAAAAAATAACAGGTATACTTTTTCAGTTTTACATGCCTGAAATACAGCAAAAACTGTTCAAGAAGTGATCACGAACGCAAGAGGGAGCAACATCTGTGTGAGCATGGGCAGTATATGAACTGAAGGCTAAAGATGATAAAAAATAAAGTTAACATTTTCTCATAGAAATACTGAATGTTCATCAAAATTCATTGTGCAATGTGAAATGTTGCAATGTACACAATCACGGCAGCACTGGCTCTCTCATTTGCTTTATTTTCCCTAAAAGCCTTCCACACATTCATCTTAGTTTCACTTCATATTTGTTACTTGGTGCTCCATGCCCCACCTGCCGCAGCAGGTTCAGAACCACCACATGAGAGGGAACCACAGTGTGGCATCTATACTAACTTGAACCCCATAGGTTAAGATTTTACATACAAACAAATAGTAGCTGCACACAAAAAAGCCACAATCAATTTCATCTTAACTCATTAGAATAGAATAGAATAGAATAGAATAGAATAGAATAGAATGATCCTTTAATTGTCCCACAAGGGGAAATTTGGTTGTAACAGCAGCCAAAAAGACACATATACAAACAAACAGTACACAGGACACAGAACAGAAACATACACAATTTTTCTTACATATTTACTAATTAATAACCAGATTAGCAATAACTCCACTTTTCCTTAAAACAGTTCCATACTTTTGTTAAATAAAACTGACTACAATAACACTGTGATGAACACACTTTTACCTTAATGTTTCCCAGTGAGTTTATTTGCATGGTGTATATGGTCCATTTATATTCTCCTCAAGTTAAACTCATCCTGCAAAGCGCAGAGACTACAGACAGGGCAACAGTTATCACCAAGGGGTGGTGGCTGTAATCCAGATTAATCCCGATAATCTACGTAATGACATATGGCACTACACAGACAAGAACGCTCCAAATGTGACCATTAAAACACGATTATTCAAGAAATTTATCACAGTGTGAGGTTTAATAGCATAAATACTTGTATAAAACACAAATATACGTCCAGTTTTCTATGCAGAGGCAAATAATTAACTCATTTTAGTAGAAATCCAACAAAACATGTTTCTAAGCGCTGACCCTCATGAAAAAGAAAAGAAACAATGCTTACCCCATAACCTCTGGGTAATCCACACATGAGACTCTGTGGGGCCATGATGCATCTTGCACCAACAGTGTTGGTGCTGTTTGCGCTTAGTTCTGAAGCTGTCAATAAGAAACGAACATGGTGACTCATTATGGGTCAGTTAACTATTAGTGGTGTTTCAAGGCTTTTGTGTGTATTTGGAGTGTGGGGGGTGGGGGCAATGATTCATAATGTTGTTACATTGTTACAAAACCTGTACAGCTGAAACTGTAGAGAATATTTTTTCCATCAGTTGGACTCTAGTCACAGATACTTTTTGTTTCCCAGTGTCAGGTGGCCTTAACACTTTGTATATGACTGTGTAGCATTTGAAATGTATAGCCAGCAGCTTGTGATTTTGATATTTTTTTAATGCAATTTGCAAGAAAATACACATCTTTTGATTGTATTGAAGATTTAAGATTGGTTGAGCCTCATCGGATTTTCTGTTTTTTAATTTTGCTGCAGCTTTCTTGTAATGGTTGCTTTACTACATAGCACTACACCTCTGATTATAACCAAGGTTTGCAGAAGAGCATGCATGAATGCAAAAAACATTAAACCTTAACGTCACACCAGCTGAAAACTGCACCAGAAATGGACAACAGAAGACTGAAAAATTGTTGCCGTTTTCCCACAGTCTTCACATACTATACAGGTTTAAGGCACCTCTGCATTGTTTTCATTGGTTCTCATGGAAGATAAGTGTCTCAAAGGGTAAATTTGGCTTTGAAAACAGATTACATACTAGCATAAGGCAAAAAAACAACAAAAAAACAGGGAGCTTAAGCTGGCCTGATTACCACATTGACCAACAACAATCTGTTGGGAAGTTGTAACTCCAAATGGTGCTTAAAAATAAAAGAAATATTTACCAGAAAGCAAGTGTGACAGGTGAGAAATGGGAACTGGGGAGGCACCGCCACTGGGTGGAGCTTGTGCAAGAGCCAGCAATAGCAATAGAAAGAAGAAGAAGAAGAAGAAGGGGAAAAAAATCTCTCATCTACTGATCGGAAGGTTGGTGGTTCGATCCTTGGCTCCTCCAGTCTGCATGTCAAGTATCCTTGGGCAAGATACTAACCCCAAGTTGCTCTCTGATGCATCCATTGGAGTGCGAATGTACTTAGAAAGCACTATGTATAGAGAAAGTGCTTGTGAGAATGGGTGTGATTGGGTGAATGTGGCATGCTGTATAGAGTGCTTTGAGTACACTGGGAGAGTAGAAAAGTGCTATATAAGAACCAGTCCATTTTTACCATTTAATAACCCCTGTCCATGAACTACCCCGGCCTTAAAGCTCTCCAACTACTTGGTGCTCTGTGCTGCAGTTTGGCACAGTATTTAGAATCTTTTAGTAAACTTTAAAAAAAAAAAACCTAATAATAATAATAACAATAATAATAATAATGAAATACAATGACCCAGCCTAGAAGTAATGAATGCATGAGCTAGAGACCTGGTTAAGCTCACTTGGCTGAGCAAGTGACTCACAAAGTCACTTACTGTAAGTGTGCAGGGTTTACACCTCGTGAGTCACTTGCAAAGGCCCTGGTTTAAAATTGCCCTAGGCCAGGGGTCGGCAACCTTTCTGATGACGAGTGCCATTTAGAATTTCCTCAGAGGCCAGTGTGCCATATGATTGCATTAGCAATAAATTTAAAAACGGTCTGTATTAATAGTTACACACTATATAGAACCACTTTATAGAATTATATTTGTTCGCAAATGTTGGCAGCTATCAGCGAATAGTTATCAGCTATTTCGAAACAAAAAAAGGACACTTTTTATCAATAACAAGAACTCCATAACAGCAAATGAACTGTACGACAGAAAATACAAACGCTATTTATGGTCTCCTCACAACAATGATAAGTAAAATAAACTGGGCCAATATGGCATGTTTGTTAATACAGGGATACACATGTTAATGTGATCTCTGGTCTCCCACTCAGAGACACAGGTCTCCGAGTGTCCAGCATTCAGAGGCTACCCGAGGACTCATGTGAGAGAAAATCTGCTCACACAGACATGTAGAGCCAAATACTGTCAATAAGGCCTCTGCAATGTTCTGAAGACAGTTAAACTTGTCAGTAGTGATGTCCAGCAGGTGAAAATGCAGCTCCATGAATATGCACACGCTGTGAATTCCAGCTGCTTCAATGTTGCATTAACTGGCATTAACTCAGCCAGTTAATGCGAGACAAATCTAGCTGCTCATTAAAGATTTCTGGTTTGATCAGAAAATAAAACATTGGTCCATACTCCTGAAAGTCCCAAAAAAAAATGCATTGTGTCTCGAGTCTACAGATGTATCCGTGTATTTCCGTGGTGCTGATGCTGTGCTGAGCGGACAGCTCCTGAAGCTTTTGAAGTGTCGGAATGTGGAAATCTAACAACATCCCTCTTACCAGTAGGCTAAGTTATTTTTAGCCAATTACAAGTTGAATATGGTAGTTGGGGTTGTTAGTTAAGATACCGTCATTAAGAAGCAGCACAACTAATGTGTTTATGCGAGCTAATTTGGAGGGGCACTGCTGGCGCGGCCATTTATTTTCTAATGCATTTTCCCTTTCTAGTTCACAATCAATTCTACCCCCAGGTCAAAAATATGTATAGGAAAATTTCCCTAATGTAAAATTATTTATAAAAATACCCGTCTAGCGATTAACTGCATAAGTACATGGAGGCGGGACCTCACAGCAGAAGCCTACTCCATAATGTGTTGTACATTATTATATGTATATTATATGTAACGTGGTATTTTTCATTATTGTATTTACCAACATCAAGAAGTCACAAGCAAAGAAAGACCACACCATGGTGCATGTTTAAACAAGGAAAGTTTACTGGTCAAAATTATTTATTAAAGAAATAAACAACATTTTTGTCACCCCAACAAATACACGTTTAAAGCAACACAACAGCAGCCCAATATCAGACAGAATTCCACTCTGCAGAGTGGGCAATCATTGCAGTTGGTTTTATTTTGTGGATTCAAGCTGCTCTTCATATTTTTGCCCACCAGATGTCACCAGAGAGGATTGTGTTGAAAGGACGATCTGATTTCCTCGTGTCAGCATTGTTCCCACATCATCATAATTAATGTTGTTCCAGGTTCAACATTGCAAGTGACCAATCACCTTCTTGTGACGTCATTCCTTTGCGACTTCGAAATACCCGCCTTCGAGTATTTCGAAATACAAGTGAAGAAGCGAAAAACCGCCGCCTGTCCGCCGAATTTGAAGTCAATTTAGGATACTTTCCTTTAATAAACGGTAAGCATTATACATATGTTCCTCACTTGGCTTGCTGTTTGTTTGCTAGCGATAGGCTACTTGACGACAGCATTAGCTAACCAGTGTTCCCCAACTTTTTGGGTGTTTCGTGGCCCGGGGGTTGGGTCAGGCAAAATTGCAGTAGCTTCCCTGATCATTTTACAAACATAAGTGAAGAGAATCTGGACTAAAAGGCCTAGACTTATGGTTGTGTGCTGAATCTATGAATCAAACTATCACCTGGAAACATAATTAACTGGTCCATAGCTGTGAAACTGGACATGAGTTCTTGATTCTATGGAGATTAACAGTAATCCAGAAATTTACAAATTTGTCCTGGTACATCGCGTAAATGTTGTCCCTGGGACATCATGTAGAAGTTGCCCTGGGACATCGTGTAGATGTTGTCCCTGGGACATCGTGTAATTGTTGTCCCTGGGACATCGTGTAAATGTTGTCCCAGGGACATCGTGTAAATGTTGTCCCAGGGACATCGTGTAAATGTTGTCCCTGGGACATCGTGTGATAGCTTGTAAATAATGGAATGAAAATTATTGATTGTTATTAACTTGTGAAAAAGAAGTGTAACAAATCCACATGTTATGTTCTTACACCCTTACAGAAACTGTGACTCCTTCACAATGTCAGGTAAATGTCAACTCATGTTGAATAATCAACCAATCAAGCCTTTTATTATCACATGCAATGTTACACGTACAACTGCAATGAAAATTTCACCCCCTTCTGACCATACATATATTGCTTAAACATCACATTGGGAAGACAGGTCGGAAACAGTTAGGAAGGTCAGAAAACAATTTAATTAATAGATGAGGAGGAGAAAAAAGAACTACAACCAGACAAAGCTCCTAGAAGACTGAAATGGATGATGGTTGCAGCATGCAAAAAGAAAATGATATCTGTTGACTACAGCATATGCTTTCTCACAGATTACCTTGTGGGAGTAGCTGGACCAAACTCTATTGGTATTTCAAGTTTGAAATCCCTGTTTGACCAGACTAACATTTCAGATGAGGTACCTCTTGACATAAAAATCCTTTTATGTTGTCATAAAACTAATGTTAAATTCTGCTTTAAATACACTTTATTGTACAATTTACTTAATGAATCGTGTTCCTTAGTTCTGTTTTTATTTATATGTATTTATTTATTTGTTTTATAAGGTAATAGATGGCCTAATCTATTTGCAGTGTGAGGTATGTTGAAAAGCTTGTTTGATCATAATGACATAGCATGTTTACGTTTTTTGTAATGTACTTGAAAACATAGGTGTATTTATGTTATTTTTATAGAATTTCCCTCACATTTATCCAATACCAAGCCAAATCACTGGAAAAATTTTGGATGGGTCCACAAGAGCACAAAGTGCATACTTTTTGAAGGTATGACTTGGACTGTGGTAACTATGTTCTTATTACAAAGGGTTTATAAGTTGCCACTATAAACAAACAGCATTTTCCAAAATTGAAGCCTTGTCAGAAGAACCTGAAAAATACCTTTCTGAAACCTTTTCTGTGTAAAGACTTGTTCAAAAGCAATGCACACAGATTAAAACATTTCTGTCTTGGCCAACTGATAAAGAACACCAAAAATTTAGTGGTGCGTGTTGAGTCTGTGGTCTTGATTTGTTTTGTACACACTATAGAAATTAATTAATGTAAACCAAAAATGACACTTTCTATATGTTTGTGTATCTGCAGAATTAATTACAAGTCTCACCTGACAAGCTTTTGCAGTTTTGCAGTGTCATTCTTGACAGAAAAACATACTTGTCACATTATTTTTATTTCCAGAAAAACATCTTTCAGATGTATGAGAAATTGATTGGAGCCTGTCTGGAAAACGGCAGCCACTGGACCTTGTTTGTAAGTTGCACAGATTTTGCACTCTCTAGTGCATGATACTTTTCAGTGTCCCTCATTAGGAAAGCTCAAGGCCCAAGCCTACCATATCCATCTTTTTACAAAACAGTTTTGTGACATACCCAAGAGGACCATAGTCTATATGAATTCATTTGGCGAGTCGGAGGTCAGAAAAAGTGCGGTGTTGAAAAACTGGAGGTAATTAATTAACATATTTAACATAACATATTTAATTTAATAAAACAAACAAACATTTCTTTGTTAATCTAATTCTTTTTGTTCTTTTTTTTTTTTTTTTTTTTTCTTCGTCAATTATTAGTTTGCCCAATCTCTCATTGACGGTAAAACACAAGTGGAGGAGTACAACACTGAAATCACAAAGCTCAGGTCCCGACTTTGCCACTACTTATTTTCCTCAATAGGTAAAGATAAAATTAGCTGCCTTCTTTTTCTCTAACATTGGAAAATGTAACTTGTACTTAAACAAATTATATTTTGCAGATCGAACTAGGAAGTGCAGTCAGTGCTGGTGTGTGATTGCAGCCAAAGACCGGGTACACTATGACATGTCCTTAGCCATATAGATTGTTTATTTAATGGACTTTGTTCATTTGTTTTTTGTTTGTTTTTTTCTTCTTCTTTTTTTTTTTTTTTAATTCACAGGTGCAGTGCCAGAAATGTGGTGCATACAAGCACATGCGTTGTTCAAAGTCTGTTTGTGGCATCTGTATCTTCTGTGAGAGTAAGTCACAATATAACTAAACAATGTCCAAAAATGTTTAAAGTGAATTTTTTTTTCGTAATTTTGCCTTTGCACACCAGGACTGTGTAATTAAAGTGGACGTTTCAAGATCCATTTTTTACACAAAACTATTTTAGACATAACTGTGTCGTATTGTGGGGATTTCTCTTCACAATTAAATTGATATAGTGCTGTTTATATCATTCTTCTTTATGTAACAGCACAGTGCAGCACAGCAGAGGGAAAGGAGTTGTGCAGCATAGTGGGTGGCTATACAGGAGGAGCAATAGAAGTAGCCAGTGAAGAATGTCATCAGGGAAAGCATCAGGCAGCGAATGACAAAGGAAAAGTTCCTAAGGGAGAGAACATCTGCAGCAAATCGACAAGTAACAGTGAGATAGGAAGACTGACAGTCAGAGATGAAGGTACACAGACTGAAGACAAAGAAAAAGAAACAGAAGTGTACGGCACAAGTCTGAGTACAGATAATGCTGCTGCTGATGATGTTGACAGGATCGATGCAGATACAGAATTCCAAACTGATTCAGAAGGAACTAGTACAGTTTACAGAGTGCATGGTCGCTTATCTGTACCAAGCTCAAAAAAGAAAACCTACACAATAACAGAAGACGAGATCAAGCGCAGAATCAATGCAGAGAACATGTCAGTTCATGTTTTCAGAGGTTTGATTGGGGTAGGTATACATTTCGTGATTTTGATGTCACCTGAAATAAATCCGGGTTACTCGTATCAATGAAGTGACAATGTGGCTGGAAATTGTGCATTTGCTGCAACATATACACAATTACACCATGTAAACAAAAGCATTTAACTTTGTGCGCGTGTGTGTGTCTCTCTCTGCTCTTTTGGTGTTTGCACTTTTTCTTTTTTAGGGCCGTAAAGCCAAACTGCCCGCAATGATTCTTGACAGGCCTAAGAAGGCCAAAACTAAAGTAACAGTGTTTAGTGTTCTGAGTGAAGAGGAGGCTGGGGAGCTAGCCCTCGGGTTTGCCGGAAGATTGGCCTGCGATGTCACAACAGACATGGTCTGTAAAGGCATCGACCATTCAAGTGCTGATATGACAAAGTAAGTTAGTAAAACAATATGAAAGTTGTATCTTTTTTGGTATTATTTGTCATTTCCCCGTATTTGGGTTATTGGTGTAACATTGTTAATCTTACTTTCTAATAACAGACAGACTCTTCTCAAAATCCAACACAATCTTAAACATGAGCTGACTGATTCCTCAACCTTCAGTTTGCTGACACACACCTTTGGCCCCGCTGCACTGGATTCTGTCATTTCATTCCTGTGTGAAAAACTTGATCTTGTCTCTTAAATAATGAAACCTTTTGTGACTTTTGTTTGTTCTGTAAATCAGAATCTTGAAAATTGTTCATTGTTGTTCTAAGTTTGTGTTAACTATTTGGCAAAAATGATTGGTTCCTAATCCAAACAGCATAATGACTGTTCTAACACATATCTTAAAAATGCTACAAAGAAAGAAAATTATCACATATGTTTCAATATGAATGTAATTGTGTCACACTCGGTTTGTAGTAGCTTTCCTGTTTTATTTTGAGTTTTGGTATGTTTACACTGTTATTTTTATTTCCCGTGTGTTCGTCTTCCCTTATTAGTTTTACTGTATTTAATTAGTCTGATTTAATAACTTATAATTATTTACTTTCCAGTGTGTATATATGCTCCTCGTTTGGATTATTGTTTGAGTTCTGCCTGTCTTTTCTATTAAAGATTTGGACTTTTGGACTATTAGTGGACCTCGTAGGTTTTTATTCTGTTCAATTGGTAATTGACTGGGTTTAATTTAGTGGCCTGGAAAACAGGCCGGAGGGGTCTGGTCATTTTAACCCCCTAAGACCCGAAATCTTCCATGGCATGCATTTTTAATTTCTCTTTGATATTTGGGCCGATTGGAACCCGATGAATGTAAAAAGAAAGAATTACCAGGTTTTGTTTTTTTTATACCTAATTTTTGTTTCTGAGAAAAATGAGAGCCACATATGAGGACATTAATTTGAAATTTCGATAGAACAGTTGCAGTATAATGTCCTCATAACTGTATATCAGGCACTTGTTGATCAAGATTTAGTATTTTGGTCTAAATAACCCAAAATGTGATGTCCACATGTGTGGACGCCAGGCTGGAGTAAAGTGTTAGAGCTATTTATACCTATGTAAACTTTTATACACTGGTTTTTACCTGTCTTGTTTCAGAAAGGTTTAAAAGGGTAATGTCCACAGTTTGTTTATTTATTTGTTTGAATTCAACATATTTTATTAAAGTAATTGAGCTTGAACACAGAAAAAACTGAATCAAATAATCATAAAATCAAATCACTTGCACTATACTGAAGTCTAATCTACTCTGAGCTAATGCCGGTTTCCAACACTAATGATCGGGTGAAGGAGAGAGATGAGGGTGTGCACGGCCACTGGTGCTCTTATCCCTGTTCTTTGTGATACAATCCAACAGGAAAGCAGTCAAACCCTTGGACATTAGCCAAGTTAACGTTCACAAATATATACACACAGAGGAACTCTGAGCCCCAATGTCAGCATTAGCACAAACATGCCACTTCATACCAAATCTCAGTGTGAGGTCAGGTGTTAGTCTCATTCCATTATTCTGGCTATATTTTCTTACTCATTACTATTAAACTTATACTTAAGACTAACTATTAACAAAATCACACCCCAATAACTCTGTTATTACACTTTGTATTTAATCATAAAAAGGCTGGATGTTGAAACCTTTTACTTCTATTTTGTATGAGCCAGGATTCTCAACAGCTGATACTCTGTCCAAAAAGTGACAGGTATCGTTTTATGGAGCAAAAAACTTAAGAGCGCATATTTTATAAATAATACCAACAATTACAAATGCAGACCTTTAATAGTAATAAGTAATCCTTTATTTATAATGCATAGCAATATAAAAATAGTAACATATGAAAATATTACAATGGGCACAGATGAATTTGTATCAAAAACAGCAACCAAGCCAAAGTAATGAATAACACACATAAATAACAACTGCTTGAGAGACCAAACAATTTCTTTTCAACTGTTCCTTGGCAGAAAGTTAAGACAGCTATTCAGCTTTAGGTTTCAATAAACAGAAGTAATGGATGCAGTCCCTTTGAAATGTCACACAAAAGTCTACTTGTGCATATACTTGCTTTAACTCTTCTCTTTTTTGTATTCCAAAAGGTTTTCATTTTCTCCAGAGGATGTCTCTCTTTCAGTGGTTATCGACTGTTCACATTCATTTTCACAGACTGCTGGAATGTCGATGCTGGCCGAACGTTTCTTGCTAGAATACAATGGCCTAATTTTGCGTGCATTATCTGTCGTCTTTATTTCGTACTGGCATATACTTTTGCCTACTTGTTTTGTTTTTAAGACATTTGTATGCAGTTCATCTATCATTGGAGTAATACCCTCTGGAATGAATGCCCACTGTTTAACTGTGTCTAAAACAGCATTTAGTTTTCCAACTGCATCTTCTGTGCATTTTTTGTCTGTGCTTTCAACTACAGGAGTGTCATTCAAAGTTGATAGAGGACTTTTCAGAGAGTTTTTCATTTGTTTAAAATGGCTACAAGCCACCTTCAGGCAAGCACATGTGTTATAGTGAGAGAACGTACAACAAGTGCACTGAAGTGTTTCAGCCGATGCAAAAAAACACAGATTTCCAAACAAACTTGGCATTTTTATCACTTTCAAGTCCTCACAGTGTACAAAGTAATGCCTTTCTTTCACTGCAATTCTTGCCAAGGTCTGTTTCCATGTTTGGATAGATGTCATTGTCAGCCTCTGCTAATTTTGCAAGTAACACTAGATGCTTGCAAAGAAGTCCTCGTAAGCCATATGTACAGTTGCAGTAGGACTCAACAGGGCAGACATCATACACCATGTCTTCTCTTGACTCAGATGGGACTTGATATGCATTAACTCCATGGCTGTTCTTGACTGTAATTTTAAGAGCCCAACCACTTTCCATCAGTCTTGAAGCAGAGTCTGAAACTTGAGACAAGGTGTCAGCAAACCTGTTTTTCATGCGGCCCACATCTTGCAGGGTTTTTATGACTGAGAAGTAGTCGTCGGCCTTCCCTAGGAGCACTTCAATCAGATCATCCAGACGCCTATTCGTGTAGCCAGATAAAAACTGGTATTTCAGGCGGTGGAAAAATCTGAACAAAAGTTATTTGAAATGATTAGTAACTGTAATTGAAGGAATTTAAAGTTTTAATCAAGACTGTATTATTTTTTTAAAAATTGGAATACCTATTGCACACGTCTTTTATAAAGGAATGCTCTGTGCCGGTTTAGCTGATTTAGGCAAATCCACCTACTCTGTTTTTTGTTGTGATAACATAAAAAACGCTGCTAGAATTTAAAGGATTTGCCTAAAACCTGTTCTGGCAATGACATGACGAACCTACTCAGTTTAGCCTCTTGGATTAAAGCATAATATCTTTTTTTCAGCAATACAATTGAATGAGGTCAAAATAATAAATCATACCTTTCAATCACATTGTTTGTTTCAGAACGAGCGTGACTGAAGCGACGGCCATAGTCACACCACATGTGGCCAATGCCTTCCCAGTGCTTCTGAAAATACTGGCACACCAAAGGGTATTGCTTAAATGTCTGGCAGAACTCTGCTGATGTGGCTTTAAAGTCGTCCTCCTAAGAGAATTGGATGCAACAGAATATATTTCAATCCATTTAACAGACCTATTGAAATCTTTAATATTATGTATTGAAGCCCTTTTCCTTTTATTGAATAACATTAAGAATTTTAAGTTATTAATAATATGTCGTGTTTTTGTATTAAGAAGCAATTATTTCTTCCCTTACAATGGCTAAGAAGGAACACTAAACCTATAAGCATATTTGGTTTCAGCATCTGTCTGTGAAAGAATCCCACTCACAAGTTCTACTGCACAGTGGGTGACACAATGATGTTCTGCACAGCTTAAGTACTTGTTTTGATAAGCAAGATAAGAAGCCAGTTTTAGAAATTGTTTCAAAAATCTATTTTGTATCTCTCTGTAACTTTTTTTAGCAACTGAAAGTTATTATACTCTTAGTGTAATCAAGAAATCAAAATGTGAAATAGACAAATTACACTTACAGATGTGCAAGCTTTCAGCTTACAAAAGAAAGAAATGATTTCATTTCTCTTTTGGGTGTTAGAAAGCCCATGGACCCCGGACTCTGATTTTGAAAGCCATCGATTAACAGCCTGTGAATGTAAGAGAAAAAAAGTTAATCTGGAGAGAGAGACAGAGGAGCAGCTGTACAAAAAGCATAAAAGAAAGCTGACGTCCAAAAATAACTTTGTCACTCACTGGACAAGAGGACCTGTGCATTACAGAAATCAACCAGGCAAACATATTTTTAAATGTCAAAAAGAGCTTTGAGAAGCAGCCACCAGAAGATGAGTGCACTGTGGTCTTAAATGGATGGACATAGTCACTCAACATTTTATCCCTTTATATTCATTAACCTGAGTAGGTGAATATCACAATAAGGCAAATCATGACAACAGGACCCTGTTGTAAAAATGTGTTTCAGGTGCATCTTAGACAACGTGAAAAGAAAACAATGTGGTTTACCTGCAAGACATGGTACCAGCATAGAAGGATAGCTGACTCTGGAAAAACCTTCTGCAAAGCATTTATTTCCGCAAAGTCTTTGTCAACCATAAATGCTCTACAGAAAAAAAGAAAACACTAAATGAGATTAAACAGTATGAAAATGTTTTTGCTATCTCAAAGCACCACTTCAATGCCAAATTAAACATTTCAACTCACAAGTAGATATATAAAATACTGCATACAGCCTATAGGAATAACTTTAACAACTGGAAAGGAAAGTTTTTTGCAGCCCATGCTGCAGCTATAGCATTAGATTCTGGCATGTTATAACTTTTTTGAAAAGGAATTATTTCAAAATCAATAGCTGTCAATGTATTATTTACCTCGGGGAAGTTGGGAAATGCTCACAAACTATTCCAAGAACAGTTTCCAGGGTTTTCTGACTTTCGTTGCTGACAATAGCATAGGCCACAGGGACTCCATGCCCATGATCATCTCTTACAACAAGTGTGAATAAGGGAAATGAATACTGGTTAACGCAGTGCGTGGTGTCAACAAATACTAACTGTTTTGCATAGTTCTCCATGTTTGATTTCATTACAGGTGTCTGCAAAACAATCATTAGTTCTTGGTCAGATGTGTATGGTTGATAGAAGAGAACATGTTCTTGATGTTTTCCATTAAGTAAGGTATGTACACTTTGACTGTCTCCACAGTTAAAGTGCTTCTTCCTCATCATGCAGGTTCTAACACTGTCAATGTCACGTGGTGTGACAAAATGCTCTCTGTTGTGAAGATCTCTGTGTCCATGTTCTTTGGCCCATTTATGACATTCGGTTAGTACGATGGCTGGCTTAGTTCCAAGGGAAAGCAGTTCCTCAATCTTCCTCCTTAAATCACTGGAAATATTGTTGAAATGTGCATCTTTTGGGTGCGAAGGATCATGCCCATCATGCTTATCATATGTACGCTGCACGATGACTGTGTGGTCTTTCCAACATTTGAGTACTTTAAATGAAACATAGGCCTTACAGCCCACTGCTCTGTAGCTGTTTCGACTTTTTCCCCCAGCTCTGATGCAGTTGAATTTGTAATAGTCTCTTTTCCTGTCTTTACCTGAGGCAACATTTAAACATTTATAATGTCCATGAAGGGTTAATGAGTTCAATTTTTCTAACACAACACTGAATGGGTCCTCCTGGCATTGTGACACATGCACACAAAGTTGTGTGTCTTTTCCAGTTCTTTTTTTTTTCGTCATTCAGAACACTTCTTCTAATTATGTCGTCCATTTCTGGTGGAAAAATAACGAAGGTTTAATTAGTCAATATTCATTAATTCATTTTAACTTGTTGTGGGGTTTTTTGCAATACAATGTAAATATTAAATATATATATATATATATATATATATATATATATATATATATATATATATATATATATATATATATATATATATATATATATATATATATATATATATATATATATATATATATATAAAATAATATAAAACAAACAGGGGCTAAAAGAAGCTAAACTTTTATATGGTATGTCCCAGGGACAACAATTACGCGATGTCCCAGGGACAACAATTACGCGATGTCCCAGGGACAACAATTACGCGATGTCCCAGGGACAACAATTACGCGATGTCCCAGGGACAACATCTACATGATGTCCCAGGGCAACTTCTACATGATGTCCCAGGGACAACATTTACGCGATGTACCAGGACAAATTTGTAAATTTCTGGATTACTGTTAATCTCCATAGAATCAAGAACTCATGTCCAGTTTCACAGCTATGGACCAGTTAATTATGTTTCCAGGTGATAGTTTGATTCATAGATTCAGCACACAACCATAAGTCTAGGCCTTTTAGTCCAGATTCTCTTCACTTATGTTTGTAAAATGATCAGGGAAGCTACTGCAATTTTGCCTGACCCAACCCCCGGGCCACGAAACACCCAAAAAGTTGGGGAACGCTGGTTAGCTAATGCTGTCGTCAAGTAGCCTATCGCTAGCAAACAAACAGCAAGCCAAGTGAGGAACATATGTATAATGCTTACCGTTTATTAAAGGAAAGTATCCTAAATTGACTTCAAATTCGGCGGACAGGCGGCGGTTTTTCGCTTCTTCACTTGTATTTCGAAATACTCGAAGGCGGGTATTTCGAAGTCGCAAAGGAATGACGTCACAAGAAGGTGATTGGTCACTTGCAATGTTGAACCTGGAACAACATTAATTATGATGATGTGGGAACAATGCTGACACGAGGAAATCAGATCGTCCGTGTTGAAAAGCTTCGAGTAATGAACCATTTTTCAATACAAGCTTCAATGCTTCAGAAAGCTTCATTTGGCCATCACTAACAAAAACTAACCAGGAAGTTGAAACAAGAAACTAGGAACTATCATGAGCATGGTGGAGACAGGGAGCAACGACGGCATACAACACAACAAGGGGCAGTGGAAAACACAGGGCTTAAATACACATGGGAGTAACGAGGGAATGGGAACGGGAGGGAAACACAACTGGGACTAATCTGACATAATGAGACAAGGGGGAAGCAAAAGTCAAAACACTGAACACAGCACACGAGACTATCAAAATAAAACAAAACACAAGACAGGCATGGAGATCCATGCGATCTACTCCTTCAAGAATTTTAAAAAATACAATAATTTGGTCTGCAGTTAGCTGAAACAACTAACTGACCTTCAAAGTAAAAGAAAGGTAGTGGTGTGTAGCCTGTAACAGGGATCAACTGATCAAATTCACCAGTCTTGTAGGAATTGGCCATGCTGATGATTTAGAGGAAGACGCTATTTAAGTTAGTTTGGAAAGCTTGACAGAAGAGAAAAAAATATAAATAAATATCAACAGTCATTAAAGTTGCTGTATTTAATGAAAGGCCCGCTGGAATCCTGTGAATATTTTTATGTAATAATTATACATTTTTATTTGTTCAGAAATGCATGAAGTCATTAAAATTTTCACTTGAACATACTATATTGTCAATAAAAAGTTAAATGATAGGTATAGAATGACACCCATCCCTACAGTAGATGTGGACTAAATGGTTTTAGATGCCATGAAAAAAGTGTAAAAGTGTGTTTTTTCAAATCAGCGCCACAAACATGCTTTTTCACCATTTTCACAATTATTCTGTTTGTTGTTAATTAAAAAAGTAAATAATAATCTAACAGTTATAGCAGTAATGTGCAAAAGTCTTGAACTACCCCAATTTTTTTTAATATAGAAACAAGACACTTCACCCGTTGCCTACTGGTGGTGGTCAGAGGGTCCGGTGGCGCCAGTGTCCGGCAGCCTCGCCTCTGTCAGTGCGCCCCAGGGTGACTGTGGCTACAATGTAGCTTGCCATCACCAGTGTGTGAATGTGTGTGTGAATGGGTGGATGACAGGTTGTGTAAAGCGCTTTGGGGTCCTTAGGGACTAGAAAAGCGCTATACAAATACAGGCCATTTTACCATTATAAACACACATACATAGTTACAATGCTATTATGATACATTGTGAGACACCATTGTGATCTGACATTCCATCCTATACTATGACATTGTCTTTGGTGCTTAGCTGAACTGTCAATGGTACACGATTGAGGAATTTATATAAAAATATTTGCGTATAACTTATAAATGTTGGCACTCACAGTGGCCTAGGCATTGTTTAGTTAAAGTTTCATCTAGATTGGGTCACTTGTCTTGGAGGAAATAGAGAGATAAGATAAGATAAGATAAGATAAGATAAAACTTTATTAATCCCTCGGGTGGGTTCCTCTGGGAAATTCGGTTTCCAAAAAGCACAGCACCGACAGAAGTTACACAAAGTTACAAATAGGGAACATACAAACATATAAGGCTAAATATGTTTTGAGACTACAGACAGAATTTTTGGGTTGAGAATTGCTTTAAAAGCTTTTTTTAATAGTAAAAGACGACATGGTTTAGTCAAACAGTTTTGTAAGGATTATAACTAAACACTAGATGGAGACAAACACAAACTGAACTTCATGCCAGACACTGGTTTTATTAAAGTAAATAAAATTTAATACCGCGAAACTTCACATTTATTTGTTAACTAAAACACGGTTTGATTAGTGTCTAATATTTTCTTAATATGGAAAAATAAAAATCAACCCATTATGAACGATGTATATATATGTATATATATATGGGTGTGTGTGTGTGTGTGTATTTACAGTGGTCCTTTACTTTGAATCCTGTATTTATTGACTGTTTATTATTGTTGTCCATTTAACATTTAAGAGATTAACATAGTTAATTAATCATAGCATTTACATTAACAGTGTAGTATTTTTTAAATGATATTGAAATGGACTGTTTTTTCTTTTTCTAGAACGGTGCAGGATCTTTAAGGTTCTTTTGTTTTCTTGTCTAATCTGGCCTTCTTGTTCTTCAGTGTAACCATCTAGGTGCTCTACACCTTGTTATAAGCCCTCTGTATTTTCATTTGCTTGGAGACATAATAATAATAATAATGGTTCTCTCACGCCAACCGGTCGCAGCAGATGGCCCCGCCCCTCCCTCAGCCTGGTTCTGCTGGAGGTTTCTTCCTGTTAAAAGGGAGTTCTTCCTTCCCACTGTCACCAAAGTGCTTGCTCATAGGGGGTCATATGACTGTTGGGTTTTTCTCTGTATGTACCATTGTAGGGTATAGCTTGCAATATAAAGCGCCTTGGGGTGATTTGGCGCTGTATAAATAAAATTGAATTGAACCACTTTAATTGTCTTCTCTGGTGCATAAGTGTTTCTGACCTGGGTGCATTATTCTTTTTTAAGAATTCCAGTGAAGAGATGTCAAATGTGAATTGAAAACATGGAATCACACCCAGTTAAATTTGAGCCCCCCAAAGTGAGGCACTGTGTATAAAATTTAATGTAATTCCTCAACTGTAAATGCATTTTTTTTCTTTTGTTAAACTCCTTCAATTAAAACTGAAAGCCTGCAATTAAATTACAGCTTGACTGTTTGATTTAAAATCTCCTGTGGTACATGGACGTACCTGCACACCAGTTTGACTTCACTTACCCTTTGAGCTATTTAGAGGTGAGAAATGCTGCCATTGCCATGAGTGGTCTGATGGGGGAGGCAAAGAGACACGAATGTGACCTTGGAGGGAGTGGTTGAAGATAGAAAACATGGTTCCTGCTATAAGAAGGAAGAGCAGAAAAAAGGGGGGAAGAAAGAGCGAGAGGAGGGGGTGCTGACAACAAGCCTACAACACTGTCTTTCATCAAACTGTCATGCTGTTGTGTTGGCTGTTTCCCAGCTCCTGCTTTTACTGCCAGTGCATGTACCAAGCAACACCAAACAAGCATAATCAATCCCAACCAACTCGCCCCATACCCTCCTCCTTCCCCCCCTTTTTATCTGGTGGTGATTATTGACTGGATCTGAAGGATTTTCTTTTCCCCAAGACTTCCACTGAATCAATTTCCTCTCCTGGAAGACGTTTTTGGCTCTATCAGGGTCCAGAAACCCCAAACCCTCCCTCCTGTTGCTGGGAAACCACTCCAGTGATTTGTGTGTTGTCAGAGTGCATTACAGACGGTGATGTGAGAGCGAGAGAAAGAGAGAGAGAGAGACGCAGAGGTGAGAGAGGAACCTTAGCTGGAGAGCGTGGAAGAAAGAGATGGAGAAGAAAATATACTATACGCACATCTACTCCAGCTCCATTTTTCTTTCACGCACTGTCTCCCTATAAACACACACTGCACTGTGGGGCTCGATTAACATGCTTTGATTCCCCCTCCTCCCTTTCTGTCTTTTCTCTTCCTCAGTTTCAGCTTTTGGGATTAAAGGAATGAGGAATGTGTTTGGCAGCAAAACTGTTGGGGGAGAATATTTGATGTTTAATTGATAGAGGCTGGAGCAAAAGACTTGTTATTTGCAATTACCCTAAATCATGAGATTGTGTGTGTGTGCACGTCTCTGTGTCCGTGTGTGAGAGAGATTTGCTGCCAGGAGTTGTCTGTGAGTGCTCTTAAGTGTGAATGCGCTCACACGAGAGTCAGAAACACCCTTCGCTGCCAAATACCTCTCACGCTGAAAAAAGTGTCACATTAATTAAAATCAACAGGGCCATCGTGAGCTCCGCTTCTGTGCCTGCATAGATTTTAACAGTGCAACGTCACAGTGTAATAAAACCTCAGTCGCAGTATTTAAAAAAAGCCTGCATGTAGATCTACTTTAGGTCATTTAATTGGTTTTAGGACAAGTCTGAAAGCTTCAGACGGAAAGATATTTAGTTTAACAAACATTACACAAATATTAACTTTTATTATCTAATAGAATATAATCATATTGGGCATCTCCTACCCAGTGAAAAGCAGTTTTTAACAGCAGCTCACACCTGTCATGCTCTGTAAGACTAACAGGTGTTAATTAAGTGCAGTCCCTCATTATCTGCACGAGAAAAAAGGAATATGGACGTTAAGGTCTCTTGAACACTGTTATTCAGAGAAATGACTCCCTATTTACTTAATTAGTTCATTACTACCTACCACTTAGTTAAGGTCCTCTTTGTGAATGGGTTTGATAGCAGCTGTTTTGACTTGTAATAATAAGAAAAGCGCAGGTGTTGCTAATGTTGACTATTCAGGTGTCCTAGTAATGACAATGTGCCAGTGAGCTGTCACGCACAATGCCAGGCAGCTACAAAAATTCTGAGGTGTTAAATATCAGAACGTAATAAAAAATCAATTTCACACCAGGTTGTGAGATTATTTAAAAACAACCCCAACACATGACTGATTACGCCATGTCATTATTAATTTAACTGTGTGTGAAGTGGTTAAAAAAAAAAGCAGTATGAGAAAAAGTAAGTGCACCTCATGACTCAGTAGCATGCAGATGCACCATTAACAGCAATAACCTGAGGTAACTGTTCTCTGTAGGTCTTTCTCAGTCTCTCACCTTGATGTCAAAGAATTCTGGCCCACTCTTATTTGTGGACAGATGTTGTGTCACAGCTCTTGCACCACAGAGGTCTGGAGTTTGACTGGGACATTGCAACACCTTCATTCTTCACTTTTTCAGTCATTCTGTTGTAATTAGCTGCTGTGATTGGGATCATTGTACTCCCATGGCTCGGGCTTTAACTGACCTCATGTTTGACTCTAGAATACTATTGTAATTGGACGTGCTCATGGTTGAGTCAATGGCTGCAGGCTACCCAGGTCATGTGGCTGAAGACAACCTCAACTCAAGATACGTCCAACACTGTGCTGACTGTTGATATGCTGTTTGTTTGGTTTTTTTTTCCCCCAAACGTGGAGTTGGGAATTATAGCCACACATCTCCACTTTGGTGATTTGTTCAAAGGACATTCCAGGAGTTCCAGGAGTTGGTTTGTCAAGATCCAACTTTTAAAACCTAAGCCCTGCTGTCATGGAACGGACATATTATAGTTGTTTAAGAAGTGTTACTACCACCTAGTGGTAACTAAGCAGAATGTCTTTTTTGTAGAGGAAGTGATATACAGGAAGTTGTGTGCTCTTTAGCTGCTGCAGTGACAGCATTTGTAATCTGATGGCAATCTCTGCAATCCTGGTGTTAAAGTCCACAATATCGGCTTCATCCGTAAGTTCCTATACATTTAATGTGTATTGGTAAGTTTTGACGCTGTTTTGAGTTAAATCATATGGAGGCAGGTAGATGCTTGTATTTTGTCAGCAGATGCTTTATCTGTGGTCGTGTGTTTTTCGCTAGAACAATGTTATTCTCCCAGTGTAATGGAACATGTCTTCATTGTGTATTTTGTATTCCTTTTCTTTGTACAGTTTTACAAAAAAAAGAGAGAGAGAATTTATTTTCATCATTAAATCCTGCCAAACACAACAAGCGGCCTGTTTCTTGGAGGATGAAGTGCTGGGAATAAAGATTGTTAAGCTAGCTGTATAGCTGAAATTACGTTGCCTGCAACAAACTTTAGTGAGGACAGCATACCTGCTGTCATTGGTATATTTTAGAGAGAAGTGGATGTATCTTTTTCCTAATTATTATTGTCATGAACATGAAAATATAAGATTTTAATTGAGGCCTGTAGAGTCTGAGGTGTAGCTTCTGGGCTTTTGTAGTTTCTGACTCTGGGGGAAATTTGTTTGGACACTCATATCCCTCCTTTTCTATGCAGGTAGTTGACATTATTTGAAAATGAACTCCAGAGTACTGTCCTTCTTCCTCTACCCTCTTCCTCAGCATCATGTCAAAACACACCTTAATGCTCCAAACCAGCAAACTGCCAAAACATCTTTTTTCATCGCAGTGGTCACACTGATGATGATCAGTTAATTAAAATTATTTGATTAGCAGCCCCTGGATGCTACTTATGCAGTAAAGGTCCCTAATGTTTTTCACACTGCGCCTCTGCATTCGGCTTAGTTTTTGTTAATAGTGTAATATGCAGTTCATTTAATTTTTTTTATCATTAGCACTGTGAAAACAATTTAGTTCAAGTGCGGTTAGTGCTACTATGAAGCAATATGCGGTTTATTACACTAATTATATGATTTGGACCAATCATAGCAGTGTTTTGAGGAGCAGGGGAACAGGAAATGGTTTCATAAGTGAAAGCATACTTTTCTAAAAAAAAAAAGAGAAAAAAGAAAGAGGTAAAATATATTTTCAGTTATTATTTAATCTGATAAAATTAAATTTAATAATAAATAATTTCAGGGTGAATAACCACAGCTTGATTTATGAAGTAAAGATAGCTTACAGTATGTACATTTTAATCACAAAGAAAACTCAGATGACATATTTTAGCTGCTAATACACTGACTAATAGGACTGACGCTAATTTCCTGCATGTTTATAACATGAGTGACACATTTAAATTTTTGTCTTTTTTTTAAAGACATATTTCAAGTCAATGAAATGCACAAAGCTTTAAAGCTTTTGTTGCAAAGAAACATCCCACAGCACGTCTGTTTTTTTGTGCCCTCTTACGTTTGTTTGTTGTCGGTGTTGCAGAGGATATTTAAAGCTAAAACAGAAATATCTGTCTATCTGTGTCTCTTTCCACACAGAGTACTGACCCTCACATGACCCCGTGTGAAACATGCCACAGAGGACAGGCGGTAAACCCATGGTTGAGCCTTACACACACACACACACACACACACACACACACACACACACACACACACACACACACACACACACACACACTCATATCTCACCTTGAGGGCAGCCTTGTCTCTCTGCGTACCAGCGTGGATTAAATCCTCTCAGGAACTCGGCTCAGTCAACACTTTGTTAGGACTCACAAACAGTATCAACAGTAAAAATCCTGGATCTTTTATCTGAGCTTAAACCCCAAAGAAATGCACATAACCTCATGACACACTCCAGAATATTGCAGGGTTTATTGTAACATATTTGCCCTTTATCATGAAAAACAAATACAAAAAAGCAAAAGAAGTATTGATGCGAACAGAACGTGACAGAGCTAAACATTTCTGCTTCATTTATCATCACTGCAAAAATGTGGCCCTCATGTAAAGATAAACCTATCTGAGGGTATATATATTTATCAGGTGATATGCACTCATAATCTAAATACCCAACACACATCAAATACTTACAGGTTATAATGAGACAGGAGAGAAAAAAAGTTGATGAAATAAATTCAAAATGTTGTATTGTTCGATACATATGCGTACTGAACCGAAAGCACTGTATCGAACGGTTCAATATCGATACGAGTATCGTTGCACCCCTAAAAAAATCCAACACACAATAAGAGCTTCATAGTGAAACTATTGTTTGTTTGTTTTTTAACATTTTTATCCCTGTTAACTTGTCTTCACAATCACTGAAAGCTGAAAATCTAATTTTCCTTTTGATCTCAGATTCATTATGCTTCTCTTAAAGACCAATGTAATCTAGCAAAGCAAAGTTTGTCATGTGCAGAGACAGTATCAAAAAAAGTCAAGCCAATGCACAAGCACCTTAACCCTGCATTCTTTTATTGGCCAACAGAGGGCGACTCTTCTCGTTGCAAAATAATTTTATTGTGCAGAAGTCTATGGATAAACAAGTCTACACTCCTTTGCTGTGTGACCTCAATAAATATTTTTCTGATCCTGAGATAACAGCTGATGTGATAGAAAAAGAAGCATACCACAGGGTGGATATACCCGTAGTGTGACACGTAGCCTTGCTTCACAGGATTGTTTTCTCCTAACCTTTGATCTGCTTTGACAAACCCATGTATTTTCCCTCTTCACTATGGCTCATTTACCACAAACTTGTCTGCACACATTCTTGCTCAGTGCCAAATATTTTGTATTTTGCATCACAGTGCCATTATTTCTAAAACATAGCAGCATGTGGATCACCCTGAATTCCTGTCATGTGCGTGAATTCCAGAGTAGAGTACGTGTATATATATATATATATATATATATATATATGCTCTAATGAGCCTGAAGTCAGAGATTTCCTTATTACAAAGGAATAGACTAGGAGTGCCACGTTTTCACGTGTTGAAAGTTTGCCTTGAGTGCTTTACAGATTTCCTGCTGTAAGAATGTGTTTTGTACATGCAGATTGAAAGAGTTTAAAATATTTATACTTCATGTAGCTGAGACAGTTTGGTGTGGATAGCCAATATTCATTAATAGAGAGTTTTTGTTTAATTGCCTGGCATTTTTCACTGCCTGCAGTTAATAAGAAAAAGCTCAATAGGATTGCAAACCTAGGCATTAAGATTGCTGTTCAGCAGCAACATATTATGCATTTAACATTGCAAGTCTCCAGTGTTGGAAAAGAGACATCCTCAGTGATGTATCACAGCCTCTTCATAGTATAGCCCTACTATCTTTAGCACGTACAACAGCAACACATATCCAGGCGTGTCTGGGAGTGAGAGCTGGTACCAGCCTTAGATTAGAATTTAGGAAGCCGTTTTAACAACCTTCAAAGAAAGCACAACATTTTGCAAAACATGCAGGAAAACTATTCCTGTTAAAGACGGAAGCAACAAATGTGTTTCAGCACTCGAGGCAAAAACACAACCAGACTATGAAGGCATACGAGGAGGAGATGCTATTAGGCAAACTAAAACAAATGACTCTACTGTGCAACACTGGAGCTCTGGCTATTTGGCTCTATATAACAGGAAGTGCAAACAGTGGGTAGAAAAGACTGACTGTGGTTACACAATGGAAACGGAGAGCTTTGTGTAGCTGGTTAAAAGCTCGACCCAAGATATAAAATCCCAGGTACAAAATAACTTTCAGTTTTATTCTGAGACGATATTGTGCAGCTCCCGAAGAGTTAGAATAATAAGTTACTTTAGTTACTGTTAAAGTAAAAAGTGAATCAAGTTACATTATACCTTTACTTAAAGAGTTAAAGGGAAAACATTTATATGGCAGTTATGTGCTTACAGCTCGTTGTCATGTATATAAAACTGTATACTATTGCATTATAATGCTACTGCTGGCACTTTGTTTCAATAGATTCACACTTTGAATTAGTGTGTCGTCCGTGACAGCTGATTTCCAAGCTACAATCATCAATAAAAAGAGTATGATTTTCCTGTACTAAATGTCGTTATCATCACAAGATGATCCCATTATGCGTTTTAAAGTTTGAGAATATACAGCTGTCATGTTAGAAATAAACAGTAGTGCCTAGAGCGAAATTAAATTAATATGTGAATATATTTACTTGATTTTTTATATTTACTGTTTTATGCAAAATGTAAGATTAACGATTTTCTGCAGCATTGCTCTCGTGTCTTACTTGTAGCATAGCTTATGCATTCTGCTGTTTTTTATTCTTTAGAGATCTCTGTTGCCTGTTCCTTTGACAATGCTCAATTGATCTATTTTGATCTGCTTTGTGAGGAAGACGAGTGGGATGACATGTTAAACACTCACTTTTATGTGAGTATGTACAGAGCCTGAGGCAGAAAGTGCATTAACAACGAAAGCTGAAAACAACTGTTGTGATACCTGTTATCTCTAACTAGGGTTTTAGGTTTTGTTAAGTCAGATAAAGCAAACAAAGCCTGGTTACGTTGGACATGTTCAACCCTTCAGTATTTAACTTTGACTTTGATATGTATTTAACAAAAGCAACAATCCTACGACTCTTCCCGCATTTTAACTTTTGCACACACGTGAATCCTTTTAGCCCTCTCCCTTCCTCCACGCTCTGTCACCTGTTTCTTTCTCTTCCTCTGTTCTCTGTCTGACACTGAGGGTTGAGGAAGGGTTGAGGAATGCTCGAGGGCCGTGAATGGAGACATTGTGCCCAGAGGTCAGGAAAAGTCAGAGAGGCACAGTGTCACAGTCAGAGTCGCTGCTCTGATCGCCCAGCTACTTGACAGTCACGTCTTACTGAGCCAGAAGAACCGCAGTCAGGAACACAGTGAATCACAGACGGAGGAATATGAGCTGAAAATCTGCACAATAAAACACAAAAACACAGTTTCAAGGTAGCTCTCTTTTAAATATTTGAAGAAGAAAAAATATGTGAAGAAAGAAGAAAAAAGATAAAACATTGTGTGTTTTCATACTGGAACAGAGACAGGAACACTTACAAACGGGAGGGCAGATAAAAATAAGAACTTTATGTGTTGCTTGAATTTCTTTTAAAAAAAACCCAGCCTTTAAAAGGACCGTGTCCTTGGCGAATGAACCCTCAGATCTATTCTAAGTGAGCACTTAAAGCACTTTTTGGAAGACACATTCACACAGCTCTTGAACTATCACTCACACACACACACACACACACACACACATCAGGGGGAATTTGGGGACTCTGGACATGAGGATTGAACCGTCAACCTTCCCATTAGTAGTCTTCCGGACTGGCAGCCTCTGTTCCTCGTGGAGCTGCTAAAATGAGACCAACTGATAATCAGATATTTAGTGTTTCTTTATTAAGACGAAAATGTTTTGTTTGAGTGTCTTTTTACTTCTTGAGTAACACATTACAGGAAGCAAAGGGAGTTAAACTGTGGATTCACCTTGTTTGTTTGTGAATTACAGACTTGTCAACATTGCAATTTAACATCTAAAGAAATGGTTTGGGTGAATCATGGCATCCTGCAGGTAGAGAAACATATGATTAGGTATTAGCTAGGTGTGGGAGGGGTGGGGTGTTTGCTAGTGTACTTGCTCTCCCAGTTCCAAGCCCAGATAAATGGGGAGGGTTGTATCACGAAGGACATCTGATGTACAATCTTTACGTAATCAAACCTGCACCAGTAAAATTTGCATACCACACTTGTCTAGGCCGGGGTTAACAATGACTGCCACCTGAATTGACAGTCAAGACAAAGGCTGGGACAGGGTGAAGCCCCGTTCAGAGGCAGCACGGCGGCAAGCCCTAAAAAAACAGAAGCATTCAAATTTCTTAGAGCTGCTACTGTGAATAAAATATGAGCATATGTGGGTAATTTGGAGACCGGTGTAGTAGACAAGCTGCTCTTGGCCCTGCTTTCACTGCTCTGACATATTTGTGCTTTATTATACACATGTGTAGATTTGTGTAGCACAAAGTAAACAAGTTACTCTGTAATTTATCATCTCATGACTTTGGCCAACATGTCTCGTTACAGCTAATGGTAAATATTTTGATGATGAGTATATAAGTAAACATATTTTACAGTTCTTCAGTTGGGAAGGGGTGCGGAAAGGTTGACGTGTCCATGCAGATTGCAACGGCCTATCGGAGGCTGTCAGCATAAAAGAAAACTAGACCGGCAGCACGAAATCATAAAAAGCTGTTTTGATTTGGTCCGGTTTGTCTTGTTGGTGTGTTTAACTGTGGAGAAAGGAGTCGCCGCTCCGTTTGTACGAAGTTCAAGCAGATAATCAACACTACTGGCAAAGGTTGTTTCTTCACAGTTGATTTGTTTGATGACATTTATTGTGGTGCACCAACATTTTTTAAACTTCAGGAGGCAGATCTGCACTCTGGGTGTTTTTTAATTACTTTAGAAGCAGTAAGTTTAAATGAATTTCCATAGTTCCTCATTTTAAAACCCACTGTGAAATAAAAGTAATATCCTGATTTTATATGTTATTTTTTTTTAAATGACAAGAGGCATGAAAACATACATGACATGGTAACAAAACACAGAACATATGGGTGTAAATGAAGTAATAACTGTGCCAGTGTTTCCATGTGATACGTGAGGAAGTGTGTGTGTGTGTGTGTGTGTGTGTGTGTGTGTGTGTGTGTGTGTGTGTGTTGAACTCTCCTCATTTTGCTTAGCAACATGGAGGAGAAAGAAAAAAAATTAACATAAATGAAAATACATTTTTGATACTTTAGAAAACAATTATAAAAACCATTATGTTCTGTGTAGCAGTGTAATTTTATTATAGAAACAAGATAGTCTAAGAACATAGAAACACTGCTGGTACAGTAGAAACGTTTACTCTCTCTCTCTCTCTCTCTCTCTGTGTGTGTGTGTGTGTGTGTGTGTGTGTGTGTTTCCCACTTCATCGTAATTATTTTCTGTTTGTGGAAATGTCTCGATGTGTGCAAATGGGTTGTGGTCCTTAAAAAAGTATATGAACAGTGCTAAGGACTTTGATGCAGGCAGCGCTGCTTCAGTTTTGTTGAGAAAGTGTTCTTATAAATAGACATAATGCTTGATAATCACATCTTGTACTTTCCTCACCATCTCCACTGAAGTGTTAATGCTCAGGTCTGATGCTCTGTTTCTAGTCTATAAACTTGGCCTCAGCTGGAACAACCACCATCTATTAGCTGACCTGCTGCCACACAGCCACGAGACGATCAATACCTCCCGATAATGATGTCATTTACTCACAGTAAAGTATAGATGATGACAAGACTTGTTATTGCCTCATTTCATGGCTTTGTCTCAACTCTTTGCTACATGCAGTCAACATGAATTGACGCTTTTCCTTTAAAAAGAAAAACATCATGTACAGATATCGACTTGGTCAGTCATTTATTAGACAAAGTCAGTCAATCAATATCGATGTATTCTTCTGTGGATAACAAACAGTAATTACACCCGGGCACCAGACAGCATTACCTGCTTTAGCTGTCAGCTTTTTCTAATCTAGGCTGTAGATGATGTCAGTGAGTGGAAATATGTTAATAAGTTTGCCTCAGGCTCACAGCTCCAGCTGTAAGCAAAGAAACTCCACATACTGATGTTCAGACCTTTTGTTTGCAAGGATCGAGCTACCTTAGATCTACTTCATGCTCATGTTGTTGTCGTTGTGAACGGAGGCATGTGTTGAAAGTGACATCAACACTGTTGATGGTTTGGCCCCCTGTGCAAATCTCGATTTTGGTAATCTGGTGTGTGTCATGCGGCTGGATTTAAGTAGCAAGTGCAAAATTGTATCAGTGTTTATCCATTTCAGTCATCTTTCAGAGATTCCCAGATTACAGAGGAGGAGAGAGCTTCAAAAGATGAATATCCATCGATCCTTGCATTCACACATCCAACTTTTATCTGCAGCCTAAGGTGAAAAGTGAAGACCTCCCTCTCCTCAGCCATCTCCTCCAGCTCATCTGGGGAAAACACCAAGGTATTCCCAGAGCAGCCGAGCTCCTCCCACAGGATCACCCATTCTCCCAGTCCACAGTTTGAAAATAACTCTGTGATTTCCTTTCACTTCTGCTCCTCCTGAACTGGGGCTGATGCAGAGTGGCGACACCTAAATGCTTTTCAGGCTGTGCTGACGTCACAGTTGAGGCTTGAAAAAATCAATATGGTGGCCATTTAAACTAGGCTTATTAGAGGGGAAGAAGGGAGCTTGTTTCCGTCAGTGGATCTTCATTAAAGCCCAGTATACCCTAAATAAAGTGGATTTTGAATTAGGAAACTAGCATGCTGTAAATGAGCAGAATTAAACATGTATGTAAATCATTTTAACGGGATTTTGAACATTTTGAGTTATGTGAGATATGTGAATACATTCTTATCAAATATATCAAGTGTTTATGGGGGTTTAGGGAATATTTACATCCATATTTCTGTGATAGATATCCGACTTGTTTGCATATTTAAAATGCAGATTATCAGACAATACCACTGTTAATCTGAAGGCTCTCTTTGCAGAAGGGTGCATTTCTTCTTTCAGTGCTTGTTTGTAAGCATATACAGACATTGTAATGAGGAAATGTCTGTGTGTGTTTGTGTGTGTATGTGTGCACGCTTCTGTGTTGCAAATTCATGCCGAGGTGAGGTCTGAGCCTCAGGTTGATCCATGGTTGATCTGACAAGAAGCACAGGGAGTCAGAGTCCGCCTCCAGCCAGCTAGCCCCCCACCCCCGTGCACTGCCTTCCACACATACATAAACACATTCACCCCTGCTACTACTTCCACAGCCTCCTCCATCCCTCCTCCTCTCTCTCCTCCCTCCAGGATGTGGGTAAAGACAGCTAGGCTGAAGTGGATGTCGGGGGGAATTAGACACTGGGAGACAATTTGATTTGTTCTTCTTCAAGGCTTCCTTCTCTTCCACAGATGCAGGCAGCAGAGACGGAGACAGAGAGAGAGAGAGAGAGAGCTTGTTTGATCCTCACAAAAAGCAGACAAGCAACTCTGAGAAGAGTACAAGATGCAGACAGAAACAGACAGAGAAACAAAGCAAGGTCGGGTGTGATAAAGACAGAAAAGGAAGGTGCAAGTTGGAGGCATTCGAGGTAATTAAGACTGACACAAAATAGGAATAACAATGAAAAGACAAAACCAGAAGGGAAAAAAATGTTGAGGATGTCAGTGGGAGTGAATAGCAGAGGCCATAGAGGCACCTAATTATTAATCCACCCACTCACTGCTGTCCAAATGGGCAGATTGATGCCTCTCAGCTGCTTTAATAGCTCTTATAATGGACCGCAGTTTAGGTGGACAGCGGGAAAAGGAGCCATCATGTCCAAAGTAACTCAATTCCTCGGTTCTGGTCTCTTGTTTCAGCCCTTTTCAGCGCATCAGGGCGGTGAGCAGACACCGTGCTCTTACCTCGCTGCGATCATGTGCACAGATAGATTTACTAAGCCACAGAGGACTCTGGCAAGGTGAATTATGGTGTGTGTCCGACCTGGTGGTAACGTAATGTCAGCCGGAGCTGTGTGTGTTTGTGGGTTCTGTACATTATGCACATCGTGAACGTAACACACACACTGGAAATGGGTGGTGAGTGTGCTTTAGTGATTTTGTGGCTTTTAAATGCTCAATCTTTGCACTTTGCTTATTTTGTTTGAAACATAAGAGAAATCTCTTTGTAAGTCTACTATCAGCCGAACCACATCATTCAAAACCACAACTTAATTTTGGAATCACACAAACATCAAACACAAACATTTTCTGAAAATATTGTTTCAGGATGAATTTGGGAAACAGATACTGACGAGATTCAGAATAATTATATTAATTTTATACATGGAATAGTCGTATATTTATACATGTGGTGAAAAGGGTATTTTTAAAAATATGAGATTAAGTAGCTTCAATGGCTCATACAGCTTCATATATCTACATTCAAGCATGGAATACTCTAATCCTAAACTCTAAATGTTTACTACACATTAGGACCTATGAAAGCTGCCGTTATTTTGCTTGTGCAAATGTGATTCATCAGGCCACTTTCTTTCATTACTCCGTGGTCCAGTTCTGATGCTCAGCGATGCCCAGGGGTCATCGTGGGCACGCTGACCGATCTGTGGCCATGCAGCCCCATATGCATGTCCATATGTATTCTGACACTTTTCTACCAGAGCCAGCTTTAGCAATATGAGATACAGCAGGGGTAGGCAACTCCAGGCCTCGAGTTCTCCTGCAGGTTTCAAATATGACCCTGGGTCAACACACTTGAATCAAACGATTAGTTCATGAGCTAGATAGATCGGATGGGTACGATCCACACAGGCCCGTCTTCACTCAGTTCACCACTATTCGGTCCTTGCACCACTTTTGATAGATACAGACCACTGCAGACAGTGAAGGACTCACAAGAGCAGCAATTCCAGAGATGCTCTGATCCAGCAATCCAGCCATCACAATTTGGCCCTTTTCAGACTCACTCAAATCCTTGCACTCACCCATTTTTCCTGCTTCTAATATCAACTTTGAGGACACAATTTTCACTTGCTCCTTCATATATCCCACCCACTTACAGGTGCCACGATGAAGAGATAATCAGTGTTATTCACGTCACCTGTCAGTGGTCATAATGGTATCCCTGATCAGTGTATATTTACTGTGCTACGCCTGTCTCTGGGCAAAAAGATTACTAAGGATACACCTGTCCATTCTCAATTACAGCCTCACTGGCAAGCTTCCTTTCTCCAGAAGCTTTTTAAGAATTGCAAGTCCATACATAGTGTAATGAGTTTCATTTTTGGATCACAGGTTGGAAACATGCTGTATGGAAGCAACCTGCGTGCTACTGGACTTGGTGCACTCTGGCAAAATAGACGTGTAAAAAGTTATAAGTGTATTAAAAAGGTGAAGCTGCTGGTTATCAGTGACCACTGTAGACTTACAAGATGATCTTCCATCAGCAAAAGCCTATCCTGAACTCAAGCGCAGCAGTGCTGGCTGTGTTCACTGTAGTGCTGTGGTTACACAGTGGCGTTGCCAGGCATTTACTGTCGCTGCTGTTTGTAAAATATCCCTCGCAGCTGTAGGTGGTGCCTCATTGTCAGCTGTACAGTCACCGAGCCTGCCGGGCTCTTAGCAGGTAAGGCAACTCTACAGCTGTTCCAGTTGTGGACTGCCAGACCTTGAGCATACATGGAGTAACTTGTCAAATCTTCTCTGTGGGTACACCCTGGCCCAGCAGCTATCCCCACTGGATTCATCCCACAACACTCCCAGATGTAGGTTGCCAGGTCCTCAGACCCCGCATGTAAGTTGCCAGATCGTGGTAACCCCATGGAGTGTGGAGGGGATCTGAGGTGCTGGCTGTGGCTTGGTGCCACGCTGGGTCTGGTTATTATCTCCAGATGACATCAGCGTGAGCAGCAGATGCCTTTTTGGCCACAGGGGCCAACAGGCAGAGAGAAAGTGTACGTGTGTGTGTGTGCTTGTGTCTGTATGCTGTTCACAGGAAGATCAAGCTATTTATTACCTCCCCACTTATCAGGCCATCTCCCTCACTCAGCTCGGAAGGAGTGTCTCTTTCATTGCAAAATGGCTATTCCTTCTCAGAACGATAATGTAATCATACAGAGACGTACACGCACACACACACGGAGATGAACCATTTAATAACAGTAATCGTTATGTAGTTGCTGTGGCAGCACAGCTAACAAACACATGTGAAAAATGACATGATAATTAGCCTCATGAATAATTATGATGATACTAATTGAAAGCAACAATCACAGCAAAGGCAATGAAAGAAAACTGCTTGATGCCACATTGGAATACATTTTACACGACTATCGTCTTAGTAACAGCGAGAATACATGAATATTAGTGTGATTTACTCACCAGCACATTACCGCGAGATATTTGCAGCTAATGATGCTCATCAGGTTTGTCATTCAGGTCACCTGGATATGCATGTGTGTGTGTTTGTGTGTGCGGTTTTATTTATGCTTCTGTTTTCTTTGAGAGACAGGCTGAAGAGGCAGGAGATTAAACTCATGGAAGCAAATCAAAGCAGAGGCAGACGATTTAGATTAAAGCGCCCGCACCCCAGGTTAGGCAGGAGCACAACACTGTGCAGACGTTGCGTGCACCTACACAGCCACATGCATGTGTGGATCGCTCTGTCTCTTAGCTTGTTTGAGGCAGCAGCCGGTGTGGCCGTTCCCCGTCTATCACCTCGGTTATTTTGCAGTCCTCCCTCTCCTGCAGCTTATTATATACAGTCTATCCCGGCACAGTGCCGACCAATTTAATCGAGGAGGAAAGACGGGCGTCAGGAAATGATATTTCTAATCAGAGTGCAACAAAGGGCCTCTTTTATTAAAGTGGGTGTGCCTTCTCTTTCTGTCACCACGTCTGTGTTCAGACGAGTCTACAAGGTTGATAATGGCCTCTGCCGGCCCGGTGTCATCATATTAAAGCACTGAGCTATCACCCCCCTTTCTCACATATCCACGACCTCTCCCCCACATATAGAAACTCACTCCTCCTCCTCTTCCTCCCATTCTGACCCATTCCCTCTGCTTCTTCTTCATGCTCTGCTTTTTTTTTTTTTGGACACTTTTGTTGTTCCTTCTTTTATTGCCAGATACCAACGTGTATTGTACCTTTTGGAAGAATATTGAATTCCATCGAGTCCTCAGGGCCGAGCAGCCGCACCTCATAAAAAGCAGCCGTGGATTTGTAGAGCGGTAATGTTCTGTGATCTTGTGCACCGCGGCAGGTGCATGATGAAGCAGAGCAAACACTGTGAATGCCTGCAGCATGTAGTGTTAGTACAGGGAATTGAATTAAATTTTTAAATGGTATTTGATTTAAATATTTTACTTTGAATGTAAAATGACTTAGAAAGGAGTGACTAGTATTTTTCACACAGAATACAAAATAATTTCAGATAATTGATTTTAAAGAGGGAAATGTGAGAGCAGGGTAAAAATCGCCCTGTGATTACTTACATTAGAAATGTTCATTTTTGTAACAGGAGGTTTGTGAGCTTTCATGTTAAAAATGCAACTGCTTTGTGTTATTTTCCAGAACATCTGTTGTCAAATCTAAGTTCCAAATTCCTGCTTATTTCAGACGACATATTGCAGTAAAAGCTTTTTTAACAGCAAGGAAAAGTAAATTCTTGGCATGTTTTTGGGACTAAATTGATCTATAAAACAGGCTCTCAATAGTGTGTAAACAAACACCCAAATATGGGGGTATGTAAGGTCAAATGAAACATAAAAAATCTCTGAGTATGAGAAAAACACAATTTGAAAGCTATAAATATCGGTATTTTTACTGGAAAACACAATTTACTGGTAACATTTTTAACATATAAATATGACAAAGAATCTTCCCTAGTTGATTACTTACATTAAAACGGTTGTTTCTGGTAAATCCAAATATGCATTTTTATTGATCTTCATATCTTTTTTTTGGAATAAAACATTATTTTAACTCAGCCTTTGAATGATAGATGAACAAACTGCTTTGTAAAAGAAAAAAAACCTTTTAAAATATAGATAGAAATAAAAATGCCTCGTGTATGTAAGTGCTGCTGAAGAAGAGATTTCTGGCTCAGAGTAGAAGAAGAAAATGGCCTTTCAGCAATTGTGCCCATAAACTTTTATTAGAAAATACAATTTATCTGTAAAGATTAACAGCTTTGTTTCCCTTTTGTTTTAAAAATGTTGTATTTATTAAATGTGTGTTTTGTATTTCTTTTCCCACTAGTCTGAATGAAGACATGCAAATAGCCCTGAATTGACCACTGCATAAAAAAAACATATTTTGCCTTCGGCATCTTGCTGTAAGTGAAGTTTTTGTTAATATTTCAGCAGTGTCGGGTAGGGTTGCCAACTCCCTGAAAAATAAATAAGGGACACCTCGTGGCCAGGGCCGGGCGACCCAGTTGTCTTCACCCTTCCCAGTGTGGTGAATTTTCTAGCTCTTTTTTTGTGTGTGAAATTATTTTTTTTAACCCTTTGACTTGAATTTGATTTAAGTAGATGTGTATTCTTTGTGATATGAACACATGTGAAACAAATGATCATTTAGCCATTTATTTTTAGCTCAAAATGACAACATTAACACAGTAAAACAGGTCTCTTTCTTAAACAGAAGCCTGTCATGCTTAACTTTTGAGAATATAAGTAAATCTTTCTTTAAAAGAACTCTGTCCTGCTTAACTTAAAATAATAGAAAACAATAGAAAGAAAAATATTCTTGTAACAGTGCACATTTAGTGCATTTAGTACAATTGGCTTCAGCTGAGGTATTATTTCAGCTTTTCTAATGCTAATCAGCTGCTCCCGTTTGAAAACCCGCTTGTTCCCATGATTACGCATCCTAACTCATCATCATTATTCATCTATGTATTACTTTTATGTATTAGTGATCTATTTGTTGTAATCATCTATCCTTGCAGTCGTTTATTACACAAAATAAATTATATTATCACACTTCTGGCCACATAGCGCTGATATTCACTGCACATGCCCATATTAACTTTTTCCAGCCAGGTGTTTTCCTTTTCCCATTCTTCCCTTTCTCTGAGGGGAACAAACATTGCTGCTCTAATGCTGGGCTCACACTGTGCGGTTTTAGGCCCATTTTGAGCCGATTTTTGAGTGATCGGACCGATTTTGGCCTTCATCGTGCGTCGTGTAGTATACGTGGGGTAACGAGAAGTGATTAACACCTCACGACCAGCTCCCGATCATCAATCGCTCGTGAGCCGCTCACACTGCTCGCGCGCAAACACGTAAACGCTGTGAAAAAGACGGAGCAGCACGGCTGTGCAGCGTGTGATCTGGACACAAGCGATGGAGGCACAACTTGTAGAACTTTGGAAAGCTCATCCGAGCCTTTTCGATGTGGCATCACAAAATTATCACGACCACAACAACCGTGAAAATAGTTGGATCTACATCGCTGCTAAATCACAGCTGCCTGATCATGTTTTTCATTAGCAATTTAGCAAAGTTGATGGTGGTGGTGTGTCTGTGTGAGTGAGAGACAGAGAGAGAGCGACAGATTTTCTGTTATAACCTTCATGTTATGGAGGCACAGTGTGAGCACTCAGGTCGCATCAGAGCATCGGGCCGTATAGTGTGAGACCTGCATCGTGACCTACCAACTTTTAACCCCTGCGAGTCAATCGTGCAGTTTGAGCAGGAGCTGAATAACGCGACTGAAAAAATCGCACAGTGTCTGCCCAGCTTTAGGTGTACTGTCGTCCGAGACTTGCACCGCAGTGACGGCGTTTGTTTCCCTGTTGGCCATGCTTCTTGTTGTGGTCATCTGTTGTCTTCCGGTATTTTCTCCGTAAGCGACCTTTCCTCGACCAATGAGATGAGCGGTAATCTGAATTGTCATACTCAAATTGTCATAAGTGTGCTGTCAGCTCATTGGTCACAAAGCAGGAGAGGGGCTGGGAATTATGTTTTCAAACAAAGCGTTAATTCCATAAACATTTATAGACTACTTTTGATTCTCACTGTATTACGGGACAAAGTGCGTCCCTTATTAGCTCAATACGGGACGTGTACTTTTGTTTCGAAATACGGGACGATTCCGTATTTTAAGGGACGGTTGGCAACCCTAGTGTCGGGCCACGAAACACAAACCAGTCAGTCCAGCGAGTGCACCACAGCATTTTTGTGACAGTTTAAATTCTGAGTCAAGTCTTTGACAGTGCTGTCTTTGTTTGAATGGATTCAACAAAAACAGGGCATCTTAAGTGGCTCTATTTCTCATCTCCTTTATCCTCCATCCTGTGACGTGGAAATTTATCTCAGTGTCTCATCACAAAAAGTCTCAAAATGACACTTGGAGAGGAAGAGAGATGCTACTGGGCAGGTGTGTCGCTTACAGAGGTCTGTTCACCTGTTCACCTGTGCCCATCCAACTCATGCTAGGAACCCATTCGTTGGTGAGATACAAGAAAAGTAAGAGTGTGCGATATATGTGGATTCTTTTCATATTGTGCCACCTTGATCAACGTCTTATCAATATCATGAAAACAAGACTCCAAAGCAAAGGTGTGGAAGTTTTGTTAAGCGCCTGCTGCTTCGACTCCTCTCTCCTGCTGCGATTTCCTCGCTTCCTCCACTCGCACCTCAGATTGGATAGACTAAAACGCAAGGAGAGAAAGCGAGGGAAGGAAGTGAGAGTGTGAAAGCTGAGAAATGAAAAGAGCAAGTGTAATTAAATCTTTGGATGGTAATGATGTCACTCAGGGTAATCTCCTCAGCCGCTGATGGACTGATAACCTCTCACTGACGCTGTAATCACATAGTAACACGTCTCTATCGGGAAACATTCGAGTATAAACATTTCACAGCATTGCAAGAAAAAAAAAAGAAACACTTTATGCCTCAAAATCAAATAATGCAGCTCAGTGTATCAGCGCTTTAAAGTGTTCTTCACTGTGGATGCTTAATCTGCACCTCATGTAGTGGTGTTTATCCAAAATGCCATAGATGGGAAAATCAATAATGTTTAATGGCTTTAAACAGCGCCTGATAAAAATGCTAAACACTGTTTAGGTGCTTTTTAAAACTGCAAGCTTGACCATTCGCAGTGATTTTCAAGGGCCTTTAGAAAGCAGGTTATAGAGGTTATACATAGAGTAATCTTCATCAGTAGCAGTAACAGCTGTTATTGTACGTAGTTGCACACACAGGTGCGATGCAGGGGTGACGTTCAGTATTTGAAATCATGCATTTGTCCCCCCAAATAAAACCTAACCACTCATTTTTAAAATGATGTAACATAACTCAGGGCTGTTTCTTTTTTTTTGTTCCTCATCACTACATACTTGCACTATTTAACACAATATTTCAACTTTTGTCTGCTGCTTCCTGCTTCAGAGTCCTTTGTTTGGTCTGTACTATCTACAGTAATTAATGTTTACTGTATAACAGGACAGACCGAATACCTCAAAGGTGCTGAAATACAAGTATGAGCTGATAGATGCAAAAGGAGGAAGTGATCCGATATTTAGGGCATTTTTTAAAGCCTTTCATGCATGAATTATGACAACCTCAATCAGCATTTTTATTCATCTTTAGTCATTCATCTTTTTTAAACATGTTCTTTTCAAAGAGTTTTTGACATGTCCACTGAGGTGGGCAACATACGTTTTGACTTATGAATTTGACAAACGAATAAATAATATACACTGTGTGTTGTGTTTATGTGCAAGTATACCATCAACTCTGACACAAATACAAGAAAACAGCCTTTGAATAGCGTCCACTGTGGTGACCACTATGTGTGAAAAGGTTAAAGTCAACCTTTTTCTAATTGCTGTTGCAAGTTTGTTAATAAATAATAATAAATAAATAATATTTCAAGTGATTTGTGATGGACAATGTCACAAGTATTACAAGAAAATCACAACAGTCTTACTTCAGATTATGACATGTTTCCATATAGCTGATCATTTGATTTTTACTCATTGAATAAAATCAAACATGTTTAATCAATCAAACCTGTTGGGAGGTTATTAACTAAAGAAAGTTACTGTTTACTGGCTTCCAGTGTCCAACAAATGTTGTGTATAAAATCTTAAAATAAGAATTTTGAAATTTAGTATTTAGATAGTGATTCCACTTAATAGCAATAACTGCATCTAATCTGAGTGAGCGGTGGTGCTTCTGAGTGTAGTAACCAGTAGGTTCAGGCACATTTAGTAGATGATTTTCTTCAGTGATATAACAGCTGAAGTTATTCATCTTATTTCTCCATGTGACTGTTTCTCTCTGCCTCTCATGCTTTTGACTGTTTTACATGTTCTTATGTATGTTATGTCTATAGTATTTTGTTTTTAATTTATAATATTTATCCCTGTGATTCCCTTTAAATATTTATATAATAGATGCATAATACAGACTTAACTTTGATACCATGAGATTTTTCTCAGCTTTCTTTGCTTAGCCAGTGTTGTGTCCACATTCTGTGGTGTCTCTTCTTTTTCTTTTAGCTTGTTTGTTGGATTGGCCTTTCATAAAAAACATTGCACACACAAAAGGAGGCTGTGGCCCTAAGCTCCTCGCGTTTCTGACTCATTGCTCAACAGTTCTTGTAAATTTGCACCAGCACAAGGATGAAGGATAATGTTTTCAAAAGGAATCTAGTTGTAGTCCTACAAGTAGTCACTCTGCAAGATTCCTCATGTCTGCAAAACCCGATAGTTCTGACACACTGTCTCAGTGGGTTGTCGGACGCGTAGATAATGTTTCAGGCTCCTCAGGAACAGAGCAGAGATGACTAAAAATCATACCAAAAGCTCATATGTGGGATGTGTTCTGAGAAATCTTGCTGAAACACATGAGCTATTAAAAATCACACGTGCACAGACTTCTTAAATGATTCAGTATCAGAGAGACGTTACACTCTAACTGTTGCTTCTGAAACCAGGCGCACAGAAAAGAAGATAGAAGAGCACCTGGTGCCGAAATATGTGTGATGACTTTTTAAATGAGGAAATTTGGGAATGATTATTGAAAGATGAACAATTGATAAGAAATTGACAGTTCATCAGTATAAGGTGAATTGTGATTTTCTTAACTTAAATAAACACACTTCTGCATTGAAACTGATAATGTAGGAATTTAAATGTCGAGTGCACGTAAAGGTTTCTTGAAATCTGCTCTGGTGATTTTGCACATATTCAGCAACACAAAGAAAGTCAGACAGTTTTATCCTGTTTTTTCCTGCGGTGGAAATGCAAATGCTGTCTGAACACTCAGAGACTAAACAGTTGCTCTTGGTTGCATCAGTTGTGTTTTTCTAACTCTGTGCTATATCATCACAGTGGAGCTGAATCAAACCAAAATCCTAATTACAGGCCATTGGTGGCTGCGAGGGAGTTGTCCCTCAGATACTCGGTGGTTAGTGTTGAAACAGAGAGGAAACAGGAAGTATTACACAGGTAGCAGGGCCTAACTGGTCAAGCCATAGCAGTTCTTTAACTTTTCTTTTGCAACAGCCACAAAACACGTTTCTGACATTGTAAGATGCTCAGTTTCTTTCTCTCACCCTGCAGCAAGTGCATATTCACTGGGTGCCCCAGTACGGTCCTGAAACCCGGCAAAGTTAACTGGTGACCATGAGGCTCAGGAAAACCACCTGCATGCATGTTGTCACCCAAAATCAGACACCACCTCCAGGCTTGAGCTCAAGGCAAACACGAGTCCCGCCAACACACACACAGAGTCCATATGCATATACAAATACATACACACAGTAAGTCCTCTGACAAGAACATAAATTAGAGCGTCTACACAATGCACAGAGCAAGAGCCCTGTGACACAAAGCAAACATGTCATCCTAACCTCTGACGCACACATACACACAGCAGCGTATTTACCAAACAGTTTATCGTGGCTGCTGAGTACTTGGCCTGTCTCTTGGCCGTGTGTCACTCTGTCATCTTAATCCCTCTGGTATTTACAGCATGTGACAGTCGCATACAGCAGCCGGTCACGGATCCAGGATCCACTGGGTGTGGCTTTGACTTTTCTTTTTGGTTTCTACACAAACAAACACACTCCTCGCATGAAGTTGCATTTCTTTGTTTCCTTTATGGGTAACAAACCGGCTGTTGCTTCATTTTGCTTTTTTGTGTTTGTTAAACCAGCCAGTTCTGCTGCAGGCTTTGTGTGCACTCAGATAAACCCGGGCTTTTGACGTCGTTTCACTCTTCTGTGTCAGGTGAAAATAAGAAATTTAGGGCCAATGAAGAGCTTTTTACTCTTGATTTGAAATTGAGACTCTGGATCAGATCAGCAAAAATGCAGCACTCTTGGTGATTTAGTCAGAGCCACATTTGTGGCATTGAAATTACCACAAAATGTTTGGATTAAGTTATGTTTAATATTAGAGGCATAGAAGAGGACTATTTATTTCTTAATCAGAAAACAGCCATGTCTATATTTTCTCAGAAATGGCTCTGCACATCTTTGCTCGGCCTTCTTTCGCCATCCTCGTCGCATCATCAGATGTGCCTCAGAACTCTGCACCTGTTCCACACTGAAGTAAATATTATTTGTGGTAATAAATCAAATGGTGTGTTTCCTCTCTATGTTGATGACACCATTATCTATTCCTCGCCTCCTTCAGGAGTGCAAACCCTTTAAATCTTTCAATGTTGTTCAAACACACACCAAATCCATGATATTATTAAAAAGCTAACCCCTCCAGTTAAAAAAATAAAGACTTGGCTTACAGGTTATTCTTACATCTGTATATTTTTATGTGGATCTTTATTTTAAACAATAGCTGACATTTTTACACTTCTACTTCTATAATTTGCAAGACTTTTTTTTTGAGTAACAGTGATAGAGACATCTGTAAGTTTTGTGTGTTCATCTGATATTACTCAAGTACCAAAGACTGTCTACAAAACAGTCCACACTCTAAATACAGTTTCAGACTATCAGTGCAACCTGGCAACCTGACTCAAGGTATGTGTGTACAGATAATCTCTGTGCACACACACCGGCTTGATGATGAATTTATTAGCTCTTGTTTAACCTTTTTAGTATTGTTTACTGTGAAGACAAAGTAAAGATCAACACACCAAAATACTAGGGGTGCAACGATATTCGTATCGATATTGAACCGTTCGATACAGTGCTTTCGGTTCGGTACGCATATGTATGAACAATACAACATTTGTAATTTATTTTATCAACTTTCCTTCTGACGATGCTGTCTGTGTTGAGCGCTCAGTGAATCTGCGTTCGACTACTCCGCCTAGGCTGCACTGTCGAGCGCAGATCCACTGAGCGCTCAACACAGACAGCATAGTCAGGAGGAAGAGCGCAGGGCAAGCTAGCGAGACAGAAGTTAAGCTCTCCTTGCAAGATGGACCTCCCCCACCCTCATTCAGATCTGGCGTTTGGAATTATTTTGGTTTTCATGTGACGTATGACCCTGAAGGTAAGCGAGTCATGGACTAAAGTAAAACAGTATGTTGGATGTGCCATGCAATGCTTAATTACATTGGTGTGAACTAGTGTGTTAGCGCAGTTAGCTCGTTAACGTGTTGGCCGTCTAGCCCCATGCACGGGGCGATCGGCGGTAACTCGTTAACGGAGATTTGCCGTGTTGTGGCGTTAAGGTCATTTCAACGAGATTAACCTGAAAGCACTAGTGGGAACACAACGAATATGACTGCACATTTACGCCGACATCATCCTAGTGCAAAGACAAAAACAACAAGCATGCTACTAACTTTAGCCGAGTCATTTAGACAGCTGTTAGCACGTGATTCTCCTTATGCTGCTGAGAATATAGCCCAGAAGAAGCGGATAGTATAGCTTTTATTTTGGAAAGAGCCATTTCTCTGTAATAAACTCTCTTTTCCAAAGATGAGTGATTCCTCAATCAGATACAGGGCTTGCAAAATCGCTAGCCCGACGTCCCGGAGCTAGCGATCTTTCCAGTCGGGCTACAAAAATCTCTCTGCCCTGCCCGTCGGGCTATTGTAGGAAAAATATATGTCAATGCTTTTGCATTCTTTCAGAAATGTAGCTGGGTAATTATGTCATTGGCATCGGTGAGCCACTGTCAATATGTGACATATTGAAATCGCGTTTGAATTTGCGCTTGTTTTTTTGCTTTCACTTTGCAATGACAGCACTGATCTGTGAGTGATGATAATTTGTGCATCAATTCCTCTGACATCGTCTTATTAATCGTTAGCTTACTATGCAAACATGACAAGTGAAATCTCCCGCAGCAAGCTTAAACATGTGAGAGGTTGATCGCGCAGAGAATCGCTGAGCTTATGTGAGTCCGTGTGTAAAAGTAGCAGTATATATATTTTAGTTCTGCTGAGCCAAATAAGACAGGTCGGGGTGAAGAAGTGACAGCCAAAGAAAAGCTTACCACAAAACGGAGAAGTTATGACAAATGAGACTATAAGGCAAAAAGAAAGTGCAGCTTTATGGTTTCATGGACAAAAGAATTTCTGTGGCTGCAATATGACGAGCTAAATAACCAGGGCTCCACATAAGTGGTCCGCAGGTGCGCATTCGCTGTCAAAATAAAAAACGCGCACAAGGGTTAGGGTTAAATTTAAAAACTGTACTTTTGAGTTAAAATATATATTTATAATTTTAATAAATGACAAATTAAAAAGGCATGAACATTTTTTTGTATCGAAAAAATATCGAACCGTGACACCAAAGTATCGAACCGAACCGAACCGTGAATTTTGTGTATCGTTGCACCCCTACAAAATACATATGGGCAAGTTTTTGACTAATTGGAAATCCGCAGTTGTAAAGATTTTCATTGATTTGAGCTTCAGGAAGTACTGCTGTGTTATCTAAACATGAAAATGATGAAAATGCAAACAACATATCTTTCCAGTCGTAATTGTAGCTTCAGCAGTCTTCATCAAAATGATCTCAGTCAGTTATTTCTATCCGGTTGTTCAGTGATGACGCGACGAATCCTACTTCCGGGTCTAAAGTAGTCTGCGTTTAATATGGCTTTTATGTTGTTAACATGTTTAATGCTATGTATTTTCTTCTATTTGATCTCAAAAAGCTCCTAAAACAGTCAGTGATCCCTGTTGACCTCCCTCGGCTTTTATTACCGCTAATCATTTATTTAAGCTCAGTTTTTAAAACCTTAGGATGTAACTACAGCCCAGCCCATGCAGCAGTATATGAATGACTAACTTTGTATTGTAGATGAATTATCTCAGTTGTTCTCCTGGCTGAAGTTTGGTCCTTTTACAGCATCCTGCCATGCGATTACATTTGTTTCTGACCACCGAGAAAACTCACGTTAACTTTTATCGAGTGGAAAAAAAGTTAGCTTGTTTATATTATGCTAACATAGCTATGTCGCTAGCGGTCACGTAGCACGTCATTATATACCAGCTAGCCAAACTTCAGTAACCCTACAAACGTCACTGCTGTTTAGTTTTCTGTCTTCATTTATGCTGGAAGTGATAAGAAAGCTGTATGTTTTAATTTGTTTCCAAAACCCCGCAGTCAGGACATGCTATATTGTATTTAGATAGAAGCTAGCGAGCTAACTCCCTGCTAACTTCTAACTCCGTTAAATGTCATAAATTCCGTTTTCATGGATGCCTGGATGTTAAACTCAATTGTTACACCTGGTAGAGCAGAACGCTGATCATTTTATTAAAGATGAAAGACTTTAGACAGTTTTTCAACTCTCAGTAATGCCATAGTGATCGTTTGATATATGGACCTGCAGCGGAGTTTAGACCCAGACACGGCTAGTGACGTCAGACTGAACAACCGGATAGCTGGCAGAGGCGGAGCCAGACATTTGAAACACCCGGGGCTTAGCCCTAAAGGGTAGTATGCATGTGGGATTTTTTTTTTTTTTTTTTTTGGGGGGGGGGGGGGTAGAAATGACTGAAAGATTAATAGGCTCTGTTTTGAGTTTTGTTCAAGAAAGAATGACTTCATATAGGGAAAAATATATATCACATATGCAGGACACCTTAAACTAGTTTTTTAATTAAGCAGCAAGGCAGAACAAAGTCGGGGCTGCATCAAGACACGTGGACTAAACCCCAATTCAACCAGGCAGAACTGATCCTGAATTAAAACAGGACTACAACAGTTCAAAATCAGGACTACTGAGGACTTAACCAAGACAGAACCAGAATCAGAACTAGATGATAGTAGCACTAAAAATCATCATAGACCTGCACTACACTTATTTTTTTAATTCTACCAAAGTACAATATTTAGATTGAGAAAACTTTATATAATTATTTAGCCTTGTTGTGCAAACAAGCTGCATAACTTAATAAATGTAGAATTTGAAAAATAGTAAACCTAAAAAGAAACACTAGGTACGAGATACATGAGTACCTATGATACGGTGATACTTTTGGTAAACAACCATTTGACTAACATGTCTGTCTCACCTGCTCTTGTTCATCTCTGTTCTGTTGTCATTCTCCTCTCTCTCCCTCTCTGTTCCTTTCTCTCTCTCTTTGTGCTGACAATCATCAAATATACAGCTGAAACCAGATATTTACAAACTCTTCAGATCAAAACACTTTTTTAATTGTAACATCAAATCAGACTAAATGTTTATTTTTTTTTAGATTGATAAATATATTATTTATTAATAACATATTTGTTAACTTTAAGAGTAAAGAGAGAAACTATCTGTATTTCTTAATTGTAAATGGCACCAAATTGTATTCAAAATTGAGCCACACTTATGGAGCTCCACAATTCTTTTCCTGGTGTTTTGGTTGACATCTCTTGATTTTCCCATGTCACAGAAACAGGCTCTGTGTTTTGCCTTATATGCATCCACAGCTGTGCCACCAATTTACTCACATGGACTCTACTAACCTATCAGAAGCTTCTTCAGCTCAGAATGGAATCGTCTGTGCTGACGGACGTGGGTTACTGACCTGGTAGCCTGGCTGGCCCTGGGTGGGTCCAGGATGGGCGTGGGGTTCTGGGGGTGCTCCGTCTCTGGGCTGGGGCCCGGGCCGGGCCTGCTGCTACGGAGTCGGGGTGGTCTGCCTCTCCCCACCGCAGGGAAAAGGGTAACACCACCTGGGTCTGGGTGCAGTTCCCCCCTCCAGGGGCAAGGGTACCTAGACCCGGTTTGTAGAGTACGCTTGGGGAGTGTGATCGTGTGTACAGCGTCTCTTTATGTCTGTCTCCACGTTGGTTGAGTGTGGAGTGAGTGCATATGAGAGCATGAGGGTGGGAATGGATGTTTGTGTCTGTGTGTGCCTGTATGTCTGTGTCTATGTCAGGTTGGGTATCAGACGCCACCTCTCTGGGGACACCTCAGGCCCTCCAAGGTTTGGAGGCCTATCTCCGCCCACCACCACTTCCCCTGCCAGTGGCGGACTCCCTCAGGTGTCGGTGCGTTGGTGGTTCTTTGTGTCTGGGGGTGGGCGTCCAGGTACACACCGGCTCACTCCTTGGCGGCCGCTTATCGGGGCCTGGAGCCTGGGGCTCGCTTGGGCCCCTTCGGAGGTGGGGTGCCCCCGGCCTCTCGGCCTGGGGCTCGGTCACTCAGGCACAGCTGGGGGCCGGCAGAGCTCATGGGCGCGTCACTGCAACTCCCCCTGGCTTCTGCTCCGCGGCTGCTGAGTGAGCCCTCATCTGGGACTCTCCTCAGCTCTTACTGGAACAGTGGCGCGGCTGCCCCTCTGTTGGTCTTCCATGGTCTCTTGTGTTCTGGGGGCCTCTGGATGTCTGGAGTTTTGATCTCCTCCATACCCGCTTCACACCCCGGAGGACGGGGCTGTGGCCCCCCCACACACTCCCTAGCAGATCATTACATGGAGAAACCTTTGGAATACAAGCGCGCTGATCCACACAGGTATGCACACGGGTGTTCACTGCTCGTAGACCCAAATTACACCTTTCTTGGCTGCTACTTCGAAGCACATCTGTCCTGCGTGCTGCACAACAACATTGAATATTTAGTATTTACTGCTGTTTACACTTAGCTAGATTAATGCGATGGTGTTGTGTTTAGTATGTTGCTTTGTTTTTTTTCTGCTTGTTTTCTATTCTTCTCTCAACAGGTGATCCAGGAGATTTTTTTTTTTTTTTCCCCCCCCCTTTCTCACTGTCCCTCTCCCCTTCTGTTTTTCCTTTCCTTCCTCTTTCTTTCTCCCTTTCCTATCCCTCACTCATGTCTGTCCCGTCTGTAACATCTGAAAATAAAATATAATAAATAATAAAAACAAAGATCGACCAAATGGACCAATACGGCAATGCCATGATGATCCATTTGGCAAAGTAAATCCATTGGGTATCCTTGTTGGTCTTCAGACAACAATTCTTTTTTTTCTTTTTTTTTTCTTTTTTTTTTGCCTGTCCCATTTGGTTCTTTAGCCATCAGAATTGTTGTCTGAAGACCAACAAGGATACCCAATGGATTTACTTTGCCAAATGGATCATCGTGGCATTGAGATCATCCATTGGGTATCCTTGTTGGTCTTCAGACAACAATTCTGATGGCTAAAGAACCAAATGGGACAGGCAAAAATAAAAAATAAAAAAAAAAAAAGAATGGAATCGTCTGGAGTTTCTTATTAATTAACAATAAACTTAGTATACATGTACTCCTAAATTTGATCAAAGTGATAAAAAATAGACAGCTCTGTCTCTCTTTATTCTGACATTTAACTAATTCAAAAGATATTTCAATATTTATTTATCCAAAACAAAACAAGTTTACTCTAAATTGATGTTGTACAGTAAAAAAATGTTCTTGTGTTTTCCATAAAGTGTATGTAAATATCTGGTTTCAACTGTGAATATACTGCTGTGTATTGAAGTTCCTCTTGTTTTGCATAGAAATATACTGAACAACATACAAAGCATAATATATAAAATAACATCTACCTGAGTTTTTTCTTTGAAAGAAGCTCCTTATGTCCATTCTTGTATATCAGTGCATTACTGAAACCGATTTATTTAGCCGTGGAGGGAAACAACTGAAAATATGAAATAAACACACATGTAAGCTAAGACTCTCTAAAGAAACAGCATTGTTGTTGTTCGGCTTTTCATTTCGCCGTTTGTTGATTCACTTGAAGAGCAAGTAACGCAATATTGGTCAAGTGATCAGTTTGATATCAATCTTTCGTGATTCACCATCATATTTACATTATTTGTACGGTACGAATGATTTGCTTTGGTACCTGGTCAACCTTAAGCTCTCCTTAGTATGGCTGGCTCCGTTTCTCCAAGAGCGCACTCACAGGCAGCAGCTGTCCCGCTCCCTCGCTCAGTCGCTTAGTGCCTGAGCTCGGATCATACCAATATCAGGGGGGATTCACGCACAGTCGTAAATTCCCACAGTGTGCACTATGTGCTTCGAATATTGTGTGTACTTTTTGTTTTATACAGTTGTCAGCCAGGCATCTAACTATGAAAAAATTACACTCCAAAAGACCCCGGGCTTCTGACAAGACAACCCGGGCTTAAGCCCAGTAAGCCACCCCCACGCTCCGCCCCTGATAGCTGGAAAGAGGGGGCCTCTGGAGGATGTCTCATTCACAGGAGGGTGAACGAGACATCGATTCACTGATCCACACTACCAGGATATACAGCAATGACAGGGATGTCATTCGGGCTGGAGAAGTGTAGCCGGATGATAACAAAGAGAGGGAAGGTAGTCAGAACTGAGGGGATCAAGCTACCAGAAGGCAACATTGCAGGCGATCGTGGCTCAAGAGTTGGGAGTTCGCCTTGTAATCGGAAGGTTGCCGGTTCGAGCCCCGGCTTGGACAGTCTCGGTCGTTGTGTCCTTGGGCAAGACACTTCACCCGTTGCCTACTGGTGGTGGTCAGAGGGCCCGGTGGCGCCAGTGTCCGGCAGCCTTGCCTCTGTCAGTGCGCCCCAGGGTGGCTGTGGCTACAATGTAGCTTGCCATCACCAGTGTGTGAATGTGTGTGTGAATGGGTGGATGACTGGATATGTAAAGCGCTTTGGGGTCCTTAGGGACTAGTAAAGCGCTATATAAATACAGGCCATTTACCATTTACATAGAGGACCTGGGGATCCTGCATGCGAATGGGAACCATGAAGAGGCAGCTAGGAAAGCTGCAACCACCAAGTACCTGCAGAGGGTCAGGCAAGTCCTGAGGAGTCAGCTGAATGGTAAGAACAAGATCCGGGCCATCAACACGTACGCCCTGCCCGTGATCAGGTACCCAGCTGGTATAATAAGTTGGCCAAAGGAGGAGATAGAAGCCACTGACATAAAGACAGACAAGAAAGCTCCTTACCACCTTAGCTGTACGCTATGCGGAAGGAAGGGGGCCGGGGACTGGTGAGTATCAGCACCACAGTCCAGGATGAGACAACGAACATCCAAGAATACATTGGGAAAATGGCCCCAACTGACCGAGTGCTCAGTGAATACCACAGGCAGCAGAAACCCAAGAAAGAGGAAGGAGACGAGGAACCATCATGCAAGGACAGGCCCCTGCACGGTATGTACCACCGGCAGATAGAGGAGGTGGCTGATATCCAGAAATCCTACCAGTGGCTGGACAAAGCTGGACTGAAAGACAGCACGGAGGCACTAATTGTGGCAGCACAAGAACAAGCTCTGAGATCCATAGAGGCTGGGGTCTGTCACACCAGGCAAGACCCCAGGTGCAGGCTGTGTAAAGATGCCCCAGAGACAATCCAGCACATAACAGCAGGGTGCAAGATGCCAGCAGGCAGGGCATACATGGAACGCCATAACCAAGTGGCCGGCATAGTGTACAGAAACATCTGTGCCGAATATGGCCTGGAAGTTCCGAGGTCAAAATGGGACACGCCCCCAAGGGTGGTGGAGAATGACCGAGCTAAGATCCTGTGAAAATGGTGGTGGCTAACCAACCGGACATAGTGGTTGTAGACAAACAGAAGAAGACGGCCGTAGTGATCGATGTAGCGGTTCCGAATGACAGCAACATCAGAAAGAAGGAACACGAGAAGCTGGAGAAATACCAAGGGCTCAGAGAAGAGCTCGAGAGGATGTGGAGGGTGAAGGTAACGGTGGTCCCCGTGGTAATCGGAGCACTAGGTGCGGTGACTCCCAAGCTAGGCAAATGGCTCCAGCAGATCCCGGGAACAACATCGGAGATCTCTGTCCAGAAGAGCGCAGTCCTGGGAGCAACTAAGATACTGCGCAGGACCCTCAAGCTCCCAGGCCTCTGGTAGAGGACCCGAGCTTGAAGGATAAACCGCCCGCAGGGGCGTGCTGGGTGTTTTGTTTTTTTTATATATTGGCTCTATCGTCTGCCTTACCCCATCTCTAGCATCCTTCTCTGTCACACCAGCCCTCACTACATCCCTGAATCTTCTCTGTAGTCCTCCTCCTTTCCTCCTGCCTGGCAGCTTCAACATCCTTTATGCAGTGTTCCCCCTCTGTGCATGTTCAGAGTATCTCAGCCTTGCCTCTAATTTTGTCTCCAAAGCCCTTGACCTGAGCTGCCCCTCTGATATACTAATTTCTAATCCTCTCCATACTGGTCACTCCCAATAAAAATTCAAACATCTTCAACTCTGCTACCTCCAGCTTGGCCTTGACAGTGCCATACACCATAGCAGATCTCACTGCATCTTAAACTTCAGTGTTAAACTGTGCCATCAATATGACGTCAGCTGGAGGAAGACAACACTTTGAATTATTTCCCTCCCCCAAACCACAACCAACTAATGTTGGCACGTATGGTTTAAAGTAATCATCTAAGTTTTTTTTTATTGTATTTTGTAACATTTGAAATGGATCCAATGTGCCAGATAAATATCAAACACTGACATTAATAAATGTCATCTTATTTGCCAATGTGTCGATATTAGTCAACCGTATTGATATGTTTGTGCATCTCTAATATTTGGTGTTATTATTGATCAGAATTTATCATCATATGTTAAAACCTTCTTATTTTAAAATAAATCCCATCAGCTTTTGACCTTTTTCCTTTAGTTGCTCTTCATGAATGCAGCTGATCCACACCTGCAGAAGCCGCTTTCTGTTTTACATTTATTTTTAGTTTGTTACACCACTGTTCACTGCAGGCTGCCAGATGTATGTCTGGATTCTTTTTTTCTTGCGTCCATTGCTCCTTTTTATTTTTGTGCACACGTGCAAAACCCCAAATCCACATGACCTCCAAATCTCAAAATATTTTACAAATGTTTGTCCCCAGAGTGAAAAAAGAATTTTCCAAAAAGGTTTTTGAATACACTTTCAGTTTTTCCTGTAATAAAATAGAAAAGGAGAAATGTCAGAGCCGGTTACTGTGGGAGGATATGAATAGATTTTTAAAGGAAAGAGAAAATACTCTTGGGCAGTGTGATAGCATCAATGTTAATTTAATGCTGTTTATTATGATTTTAGTATTCTCCTTTTTTAGCTGGCAAAGTTAGTGCTGCAAAGGGGCAAATTAAAAAGAAAAAGGAATAAAGGAAAAGCTAAAGGTTTCAAAGGGATGTGAGCTGCAGTGTTTGGGCTGATAAACCTGAGACTAGCATCACAACCAGTCCTCATCTGGAATTATATATAGGCTATAACCAGCTCGCCGAGGCTCCGACGACAAAGGACAGCTTGTTTATAATGTGGAGACGCAGGTGGCGTTTTGGAAAATGGCATTTTGACGTTTCAACGTTGCTCTTTTATTGGTCACGAACTGGATATTGTGTTCCCTTATTTCTAATGTGTGGCTGTTATATTTGTCTTTTGTTGTAACAATGTTTGCTGCTCTCTTGGGCAAGTTAGTCCTGAAAAGGTGTTTTTATTCTTAGGGAGACCTTTACCAGGTGAACCAGGAGGAGATGGTAATAATATTAGAAAACTGAAATAATATGTGAAGTTTTGTGACACATTAATGAGCAGATATCTCTCTACAGGCTTGTGTCCATTTTCTGCTGTTTATTCTCAGAGTTTCATTACAGCACTAAGCTGGTGACTGCTACAAAAAGTAATGGCTCTGGGTCAATGGCAGCCGCGTTTTTAAGGCAGCTATTTTAATAGGTATTGATGCCAGGTTTTAGCCACGTTCTCCCACCACGCTTAAAAGCCCATGTTCCACTGATTAGCTAATTAAAACCTAGAGCGAGGGCTATTGATCCACTGAAGGGCAGTTGGGAGGCACCTGTCCCTCAGCTTGATGTGGCCCTGGTTTTCTCACACACACACACACACACACACACACACACACACACACACACACACACACACACACACACACACACACACACACACCTACTCATTTAGTGCCTGAAAGCACTAGATCCATATATTGGCTTCAAGTAGAAGCTATCACTTCTATTTTAAGAACATTTGTTTGTGATTACCAGTTGAAGAGGTGATATTTTGTGAGTGTTTGTCTCCACTGGATGTATGTTTGTGTGTGTGTGTGTGTGTGTGTGTGTGTATGTGTGGTAAAGAAGGCCAAAGCCGCAGCCTTGGTTCGATCGGTCCCCTGGCAACCTCCCAGTAATGGTGGGTATTTATATCCAGAGGTATCAGACACCTGATGGAGGCAAATTACAGGCTTGTGGTTGGACAGGTAGCTATCAAAGTGTCAGCGCTCACTTTTAGAGAATCAAGACTCTTTCCTTTTTCTGCCAACTCGCATTACAGCTAATACCATGATATCATCAGACCTCTGTGAGCTTATTTTTTCTGTAAAGGGTAAATATAGTGCGATGAGTTAAAAGCAGGCTCAAGGAAAATCCAAGAACCGAGCGGTGTCATGTTGGGGAATATTTGGAAAAGAGTCACTGTGCTGAATAAATATGTGGTGATTACTTATTAACCTTTCCACTGTATCTTAAATAGACTATGTGTATTGCACAGTTGTATGCACACAGTCCACATCACTTTAGACCATGGACGCGGGACCTGGGAGGGTGTTTAATGTTTTGACTAACTATTAACAGCAAAAACTGTGTAACTATTAAAATAAATGTACATATAAAATTATATCTGGATTGAATTGTGTCATTTTTCATTGTTGCTTTTTAAAAAGTCTGTGGTTATGTCACATGCTAAAGCTTCATTAAGCTATAAAACTCATAGACAGCATAAAAGATGAATGTACTGTAGGATCCTGGAAAATTCACCCACTAAGAGTTAAAGGGAGTATTGATCTATTAATTTCTCTGCCAGGCTATAAATAAGCTGTAAAGCTGTACATTTTTAACAGGTGAGTCTACAGAGACTGACTCGTCCCAAGAATCCACTTGGAAGAGCCCACTCACAGTTTTCATCTGTTCTATATGTGACCATTTCAAGGTTTATTTTTCAAACCTAAGTTCAGGGTCAACACTACAACGAAACGTGTTTGACCAGACAAAAAAAAAGTCACTCAGCATCTGAAAACGTCACAAGATAAAAACAATAAAGTATTTATACAAATAAGTATAAAAACTAAGACGATAAAAAGAGAGAGATAAAAATAAGATAATAAAAGCAATAAATAAATAAAAAACATTCTTAAATTCATACATCTATATGGGATGGGCGGTATATGTTATGCAGCATTGTTGTAAGTAGCAGTACCAGTGACAGGTAAAATAACACTGTTGCACATTGCAGCAGCGCATGACCCAGTCAATATTTCCAGACTTAAAGGCAACAACAACAAGACCCAGAAACAGTGAACTGTGGTTAGTCAGGTGTTGCAGTTGAGTAATCTAATGACTTGATAGTAAAATCTGGTATTCTGTGTTGCCATGCGCCTCTATCTGCCTGACGGTTACAAGGAGAGTAGCTGGTGTGCTGCATGGCCTGGATGATTCTGTGGGCTGTCGTTATGTATTTCTGTTGGTCGGCTTCTGCTGTGCTTTCCTCAATGCAGCACAGCGTAAGTCAAAGCACAGTGCATATGTGAGGATTCCTGTTCATAGAAAACCACCAGAAAAGAGCCGCTGTCCCCGTGAAATCTGCCAACACAAAACACAGCAAAACACTTTGTTTTTTTCAAACAGTGGTGCGTTGGATACCCGCTACTCGCATGTCACTGCGGACAGGGTAACTGACACGCAGGCATACTTAAAGTCCCTTTACCCACCAGTGTACCATTTCAGTAAAAAAAATTAAGATTAAATTTGTCTGTGACCTGAGGTTAAAGGCATTTCTATTACTATTTAAAAGAAAATGTCTTGGAGTTTTATTTTTTTCATTCAACAAATCCCTCGCACAGGCGACTGTCCCACTCTGCCTGAAGTCCTCCACCATAGTCCCCTTGCCTAAGAAGCCCCACATCACCGGCCTGAATGACTACAGACCGGTGGCACTCACCCCAGTGGTAATGAAATGCTTTGAGAAGCTGGTCCGCAGACACATCACAGCAGCCCTGCCCCGCAGCCTGGATCCACACCAGTTTGCCTACAGAGCAAACCGATCCACGGAAGACGCTGTAGCCACAGCCACTCCATGCTGCATTAACTCACCTGGAAGAGCATGGTAGCTATGTGCGGATGCTCTTCGTGGATTACTGCTCAGCTTTTAACACCATCCTTCCACACAAACTGGTGGCCAAGCTACAAGACCTGGGGCTTCCATACAGCACCTGCATGTGGATCAACAGCTTCCTCTCGGGCCGTAGACAGAGAGTCAGAGTTGGCCATCACACATCCTCAGCCCTGAGTCTCAGCACTGGCTCACCCCAGGGCTGTGTGCTCAGTCCACTGCTCTACTCTCTCTACACACACGACTGCACTCCTCGCCACCACAGCAACATCTTTGTGAAATTTGCGGATGACACCACAGACGAGTCTACGTACAGAGACGAGGTGGAGCAGCTGACGTCATGGTGTAAGGCCAATAACCTCCTCCTCAACACTTCAAAAACCAAAGAACTCATAATAGACTTCAGAAGGAAAAAGGCAGAGATCCAACCACTATTCATAAATGGGGACTGTGTAGAAAGGGTGGCAAGCTTCCGCTTCCTGGGAGTCAAGAACCTTTCCTGGAGTGTGAACACCTCCGAGCTGCTGAAAAAGGCCCAACAGAGACTGTACTTCCTGAGAATTCTCAGGAGGAATAACATCACACAGAGACTGCTGGTGTCCTTCTACAGAGCCACCATTGAGAGTGTTCTAACTTACTGCATATGTATTTGGTACACTAGCTGCACAGGGGCTCAGAGGAAAGCACTCCAAGGGATCATTAACACCGCCCAAAAGATCACTGGCTGCCCTCTCCCCACACTGGAAGTTCTACACAATGCCCACTGTTTTAAAAAGGCCCAAAACATCATAAAAGACACCTCACATCCTGGCCACTCCCTGTTCGAACTGTTGCCCTCAGGCAGACGGTACAGGGCAATCAGAGCAAGGACTAATAGACTCAAACACAGCTGTTATCCAACTGCAATAACACATCTGAATACTACAAAAAAATGTCCATCACGCCACTCTTGTGTTAATCTATGCACGGTCTGAAGCATGTGTGTGGGAGTGTATGTGAATGTTTTACTGTTACATCTTATTAGTATTTTAAGTATTCTATCTATTTTATTTATTGAATTTTATTGTTTTATTTATATTTTGATATTGCTAGGGATGATGCAATGATCGGGGACCATTCTTCATTTCGTTGTTCTCGTGACAATGACAATAAAGTTTCTGCTTCTGATTTACTTTTAGTTTTATATTTTTAATATTAGTAAAGTAGAATTTACATTTTCTTAATATAATAAAGATGCTTATTTCACATTTTGAATAAAAAGGTGTTTGAGCAAATTAAAAATAAGCAATGTAGGGAATTCAGGTGGAAAGAATTAAAAGTATCTTGGTGGGAAAATCAGTGTGTGTCTGTATAACAGCGCAGGGTTAACTGAGGTTGACAGTGATTGAATATTTCATTGGCACGGTTATGCAACTTAAACGCGCACACACAGACACACACGCATTCACCTGTGTGGAAAGTAGACCACTTTGGTTCCATAATCACTCTCTTTCATAATGAGACTTACCCAACTGCTGATCCCTGTGGATAAGTTTGACACAGCAAATAAACTCTGTGTGTTTGTGTGTGTGCAGTCGAGCGTTTCCCCTTTCATTGCGATGAATATTTATACTGCTGACCAGCAGCCGAGGGAAACTAAGCGCTGTTTTAGTGTGCAGTATTTGTATGGATGTGTCCAAACTCTGTGCGTATGTGTATATAAAGATGGCGTGCATTCGTTGGTGTGGCGCACACAGACTCATATTTCCTCGTCTGTATTCATTAGCCTCCCGCCCGTCTCTCCTGGGATCAAGGATTAGCCCGAGACGGGAAATGAATGCTTTCTGGGGTAGACGGCATTTTCTCGGCCAGCAGCAGGAGGTCCATTGTCTAGTTTGATATCCACGCAGGACACGGGACATCTGATCTGGCAGCCCTGACACACTTGATGCAGCAGTTAGAACTGGAGGGAGAGGAAGGTGAACCTGGGTGACAGGAAGTGATGCGGTTTCAATCTGGGGACTGCTGTCTGATCAGGGGGAACTAAATGTGCATGTGATTGACTTTACTTGTTTAAAAAAAAGTGGCTTTATTGGCTTCCTGTTGACAAGTGGGGACGTGGCAGCTGATTGTGGTGTGAATCATTAAACGTGTTAAGGATTGATTTTTCTTTCTAACAGGATGCAAAGAGTCAGCACATAAGCCGCTAGTGGACAGTTAGAGAGTAAACAATAAGAAGCAGCTCTGCACTGAGGGCGGTTGAAATTTTGATGCAATCAGTGGTAGCTGCATAAATTCAAAGAGGTTTTCATAATGCATTAGCAGCTTCTTGTAATATTCTGCTTCATTACTGAATAATGCCACATAAGGAAATAGATTTCTTTTTTCAACTAATCTTAAAAAAAATAATTCTCGAGGACAAAATTACTCTGTGTAAATGGTGGCATTAAGCTTCGGAGAAAAAAAGCACAGCTTCCACCATGATGCCTCCGTCCCCTCGCTTCCTGGTCCGCAAAATCCATCAAGGGAATTTAAGTAGCTGTTAATTACTTCCCTGTCCCCATTGAAAAGAGGAAGAGAGTGGGAGAGAAATCAACAGAGAGAGAGAGACTTTAAAAGAGCTGAAGCGTTGCTGCGGTGCAAATCCTCTCTGCCTAACAAAACCAAATCAATCTATATCCCTCAGCCATCCACAAACTGCTCCACGCTCACATATACACAGGAAGATGATCCTGTAAATCTGTGGTCTCGAGGGGCTGTTTGAGTGCTGCTCCAGGGCTTTTTTTGGGGGGGGGAGGGGCTTACCATGGGGGTTCAAGGATTGAAGGAAAGGCGTAAATATCCCTAAATTGCAGCTAAAATGTAACATTAGGATTGGTAAGCCCCACTTTCGCCCATAATGTTCCACAGCACTAAACCATTGCGCTAAATGACCTCTATTACAGAGCCTGAACCCATTAAGTCAATACAGGAGAGATTACCTGTGAAGTAGAGGCAACCAGCCTGCCTTCTCTGACACATGAGCCCCCCCACCCCCAGAAAAAAAGCCATGGGCAAAATTTGATTTGAGGTGTGTGTGGCCTGTGCTGTGGGCTAGAATTAGAGGATGTAGTATCGACCTCTGCCTGCTTGTTTGGAAGGAATGTGTGTACGGGGGCGTGAGGGTTGATCACAGTGCAAATGGCACAGATTAAAACCAGAGTTGTGTGATTTGAGTGAGACTCTGTAAGCTGAAGTAAAATAGCTGCAGGGGTCAGGTGGTTAACAACAAAGTCTTGTGCTCAGGTTCAACAACAGTCTGCGTTTCACATGTCTGCATGAAGCCCAAAACCCAAAATGTAAACACACTGTGCAAAAATAAGTGGTTGTTAACGACAAACAGAAAACTAACACAACCTTACTGGCAGTTTTTTTGTCAGATGTTGAATATGGATGATAATAATCGCTGGAAATGAGACACGGTTCACGCAAGGTTTCGTTAAGATTGGAGGTGATGGTCACACATATTTAAGCTACGATCATTATAGTAAGATGACAAGATATTTTCAAATGACATCTAAGCATTGAGGGCTTGAAGCAGGTACGTACCCAGCTGAACTTCAGGCAGGATCTAACACAGCTACCAAGGATCCTGTTCTTCATGAAACACTGCTGTGTGATACAGGATCCACAAATAATGAGCACACACAACACATAAGCAAATCATATTTACAACTCCAAATACATTCTCATCCTGTAAACTTACACTGATTTATAGTGCTTCATCTTCTCCTTTTATTTGTATTATTTTACTATTTTGAATTATTCTAACTAGCCTTGCAGTTTAACCTCCTAGGACCTGGCGTCCACATATGTGGACATCACATTTTGGGTTATTTAGATCAAAATACTCAATTTTACTCTACAAGGGTCTTACTCCACTTACGAGGACATTATACTGCCGAAATTTTAAACGAATATCCTTATATAGGGCTCTCATTTTTCTCAGAAACAAAAATAAGGTTAAATCTGGTAATTCTTTGTTTTTACATTCATCGGGTGCCAATATGCCCAAATATCAAAGAGAAATTAAAAATGCATGCTTTGGGAGAGTTTGGGTCTTAGGAGGTTAAGTAGTGAAGTGAGGATAAACATCTAAAATCTTATGGTAAAATTGGCTGCAAGGTTCATTTACTTATTTTATTTAAGGTTTCAGAGAGTTGTTGTCTCTTCTGCTCTATTGTTGCACATTGTGTGTCAGAAAAGATGCACCAAGGCCTCCACAGCTCCATGTGGGCCTCACCTTCTGCTTCATACCGGATTGGTAGCGTTACACTGCCTGAGTGAAAATAATATACAGCCTGGATTCAACCAACTGTGAGCTAGGAAGCAGTGGATGCCAAACACACTGCTGTGTTTAAGGATTCTTTGCCTTGGTGTAAATGTTTGTTGTGGAGAGTATTAAGCTCTGTAATCGTCTCTTTTTTTACTAATTTTCTTCCTTAAATCCAATCTTCTTTCTGTTCTCATCCTTTCCTCCATATATGTTTATTTTTTTCCACCATGGAGACTGTAACCATGTCAGCGCTTCACGCCACGTTTGCCTTTGTAAAATCAGGTCTGAAAATGGATCTGCGTGTTTATTTATGTGTTTTCTTATCAGATGCTACACGACCATAACATGGTTCTGTCGACAGCGACGATCTTAATGTAATGCATGTTTGGACTCATGCATGCATGTGCGCGTGGACCCAAAGTGAGGAGTGTGTGGTGTTTGTTGCCATAGTAGACATCCCGCAGGGAGCGGAGAGCGGTGGAGATGGAGGGAGGACGTTTTTAAGCACTTCAAAGTGGCCCCATTCCACACAGCTGAGCTCAGAGGTGCGTCTGTGTGTGCGTTTGCGTGTGTGCGTTCCCTCTATAGACCTCGGTGTCAGCATGTGTGTCTGTGTGTTAATGCATAAATGACATGTCTGTTTGGTGTGCTTGGTATGTTTTGCATATGTAAACATGTGCATGCGAGGTAAAGATGAACTGCTGTACCTGACTTTATTTATGCCCTCTTCCAAGCCGGGTTCCTCCTGGGAATGAACTACAAACAGAATTTGAGTGCTTTGGGCCTCTTTTTCAGTCGGGTGTGTGTTTGTGTGGAAGCTATTTCATGTGTGTATTTTTTAAAATTATGCACACATAGTGGAGAAGTGAGGGAAAGTGGGGAAAGTGAAAAAGCGGCGCATGTCACAGTGAGTGATGTGTTACTGGTTTGAGCCTCGGCTGCGGTGAAAGTGAAATCCACTGTCTATGCTTTGTCTCCTCTTTCCCCGCAGGAGAAAATGGAAATAGCCAACATCGAACCGACGCAGTCAATACCACTCACCAGAAAAGAGCTGAAAGGGACTCTCACAGAGAAAGAGTGATGGAGGGAGGAGTGGGCGATAGCTAGAGTATGTCAGGTTTCATCTGCCCTGTGTGACACAAAGCTCTCTGACAGCTCTGCTGTTCTCAATCTAGTCTCCAAACTATTTTTCTCTCTCTCTCTTTACACTTGTTTTCCTCTCTTTCTGTCATGGATTCACTCTTTCTCTACGCCTTTCCCTCTGTTTCCACTTCTCACTGTATCTTTATCAGTCTCTCACCCCCTCTGGGCTGCCATTTTGCAGCATATGGCTCTCCCACTCAAGTCCTCACACATGCACGGCCATATGCGTTTGCTCGCCTCTCTTTCTTTTCTTCTGTTCTGTTAATTTCTTCCGTCTCCCTGTCTATATTAAATTAACGGCTGTCCAAATTAGATGCATTATAATTAGATAAATGTGAAGAAGAAGAAACAAAATAGAGGAGGATTGAGTCTTTCTAAAAAAGAAAATGTAAAGGGAAATCACATGGAGGCTCGCTTCCAACTATGATGAAATATTTAGTCGCCACTGAGCCAGGCTGGGAAATTTTCTTTTCTGTCTTTTGTTGTTTTCGTTGACCTTTTGAGTGGCTGTGCAGGCTGTCTTTCAAGGATTCCTGAGCTGTCCATCACTGGGAAATGCCATGTCTCCACACCTGATTTGATTTGTCAACCTCTTCCAGTCCTCTGCCCACTTTTGTTTCAAACAAGTGAAGCATGTAGCTAGAGGCTGTATAGCCTCGAGCTGTTTGAATTGTTGAAAACAGTGTTAAACCGGGCAGGTGTGAATCCCTCCAACTGTTGATGTGTGTGTGTGTGTGCCAGAGCTGAAATATGTTGACAGTAAACTGTAACATGTTGCACAGAGGGGCTGCCTGACAGGGAACTGATGTGGAAACTTTAAAATCTGTGATGCATATGACAAAGAGAGTTACTGTACCTGCACACGTCCCATTCGGTAATGTTTTAGGCCTCAGTCATTATGGATTTAATTAGGGTTACAAATGATAATTGTGGTTTTCTCAGTGACACGGGATTATTTGTGTTTCATTTGAGGAACATAGAGGATTAATATCCTGAGACCTTGAGAAGTCGACATCTGGTTGTAGTTTAATGACTTGCAGAAACGAATTCAATTATCTGATAAACAGAGTTTTTAAAGGGCACCTATTATGCTGTTTTCCACATTAATAGTTTTTATTCTTGGGCCTCACTAGAATAGTGTGATGACTTCAGAATAATCTTTATTTATCTCATACTTATATCTTAGCCATTCTTGCTCCCATCCCTTTAAGCCATCTTTCTTGTGATTGGCTGCTTCTTATTAACAGAAGGTTTGAACAGCTGGTCTGTGAGGCTTTTGTGCCTAAGACGACAATATTAATATTATCCTTTGTCTGTGACATCACACTGAGCCAAGAGGGGAAAAAACTACGTGTTCAGATCAATCTGAGGTCTGAGCTTTTGGCTCACAGGGATTACGCATCCATTTATATCATTATTTAAAACTTTGAGCATTCACCACTGTTAAAGCACTATAACTATCACGTGGTGCTTTTCAGAGTCTTCATTCTATGTTTAGTGGTGAGTTGAGCAAAATTTGGTCATCGTTAAGTTACGTATGGGCGGCTTATGTTGAATTTTTAGACATACGTCTAGCGCAAATGGAAAATGGGATTTAGAATAAATGTTTTTCAAAAAGAAAATTGATGCTAATAGTTGTTGTATCTTCTTGCAAATTTTCTTTTAAAATTGCCAAGGGGTGCATACAAAAACATATGCACATATACCTGACGATCATTATTATATATATATTCACTAGCTGGGCCCACGTCCTCGTTTTAGGTTTGACAGCGTTTTAGTAGGTAAAGGTGAATGCTTGGACATGAATTGAGCTTGGGCAAGGCCTCGAAGGGGACTGGCGACGGCTCCCAGGCCTGGCAGATCCCCATGTACGAAATAGGAGTGAAGAAGTTAAAGAATTGAGAACAAGGAGGAAGAGAGGGTAGGGCACATAAACGAGAATGAACAGTTTGCAGAACTGGGGCTGGGGGGAACCTATATAGATGACAACCGGAAGGAGCGTGTTTGGAGGCGTGGTCCCGCTCCTGAAATTCCAATACTTAATCTCCAATAGATGATGGTAGTGTATGCGTGCATGCCTGTTCCTGAAGTCTTTCCAGGTGCTTTAGGCTACAGCCACACGTACACGGGTATTTTTGAAGACGCAGAGTTTTCTATGCGTTTGGGCCTTTCGACCACATGGTAACGCCGTTTTGGGTCACTGAAAACTGAGATTTTTAAAAACTTCTGCCAGGATGGAGATTTTCAAAAACTCTGTTTTTGCGTTTAGGTGTGGATGAGTAAAACTGAGGTTTACTCGCGCAGGTGTGCGCCACGTTGTTGTTTAAATGAGGTGAATTTCTACAATGACGGATATAGACAAAATACTGTTGCTGTTAATCTTACTATCTGCAGTTTTTCCACGCTTACATACACGCACGCAGTTCCTGTCCCTCCATTTAGAAAGACAGAGGCGTCAGAGTAAACTGCAGACGTGGCTTCTACATTCAACGCAGATGCTGTCACAACCAAACGGAAATTTTCTGTTTTCAAAGATGCCCGTGTACGTGTGGATGTAGAATCAATCAATTTAGCTGAAATTTACAATAAACACTCCTCAGGACACCAGGATTATCAACCTCTCTATATATCTTGGGTATTATTTTGATAACAATCAAATTATTAAAAATCATGTTTTTATGTATAATTGTTGATATCAAAATGAACAACGGCATTACGTCTACGTTATGTGTATGTTGTTGATGAATGATTTTTTTTGTGGAGTGGCATTTTGGGGACGTTTGTGTTGTCATGCATATTTGTAAATAACAGTAGTGTCTGATTGCAGGCATCTGTTTTTGTTATTGTCATTTTGCCATGAGAAGTCAATATCGTCAACCTTATCCCAGCCTATGTTTGTAAGAAAAGATAAAAACATTTTTGCAAAAGAATTTACATAATTTCTGATTTGTTAATGTAAGAATTATGGATGTTAGTGGTTGCTTGAGAAATAGTAACAGAAAAAAAGAGAGAAAAACAGAAACCAGAAAACTGGTCTAAAGACAGAAACTCCAAAGTAAACTTTTAAAACTATGCACATTTTAAATAGTTAAACACTGACCAAACAAATACTGTATGTGTATTTAAGGATATCTAGAAAACACTCAATCACCTCCCTTGTTTATCAAACAGTATTTAAATGTTGTTGAAATGCACTTTGCACCATGTATGGTGTATAGTTGAATTAGCTGGCAGTGCTTAGCTAACCTCAGCAGTACTAGCAAAAGTAGCCATGGTTTCTTACGTGCTGGCATCCACGCCCTTACCCTGGTACAGAAATCTGTTGCACATCACTTCAGCTGGTTAGATATATTCCAGTTTATCTTGACAAAACTGACACATATGCACTTTGCATTATGTATGATGTTAGTTGAATGCAGTGTTTAGCTAACCTTAACATGCTAGCAAAAGTAGCCTTGGTTTCCCACATGCTAGCATCCGCGTCCCTGGTGTAGAAATTGGTTGCACATAACTATAGCTGGCTGGATATATTCCAGTTCATCCAGACAAAAGCCATGGTTAGCATGGCTCTGTCAGGACTGCAACCCTTCGTAAATGGTTCCTATATCGTTAGCTTCATAGCATAATTGCCTAAGTCATTTGACTAAGTCAATGACTTAGGCACTTATGCTATGAAGCTAACGATATAGCACTTTTTTCTCTACCTGAGCCCTCAAAGCACTCTATACAGCTTGCTTCTTTCATGCATGCAAAGCTTTCTATCTAACATTCACACTGCAGTGAATACATTGGAGAGCAAATTGGGGTTAGTATCTTGCATATACCATTTTTGTATCTTGCATGAATCAAAGCAACAAAACTTCCAATTAGTACATGACCTACCCTACCTCCTGAGCTACAACCACCTCTAATCAGAAGTGGCCTTCATAATATCATTTAAATGATAACTGCCACTGTGCATTAAAATATAATACATGTAACTGAGTATTTCTGGAACTGGCGAGCAAAGGAAGCCTAGCCATGCACACCCGTAGTTAAAATTATTATATTTTAATGTCCGCTGTCTGACAAGACCTGCAACTTTGCTGAAAGTATGTTCTAACACCAGCAGCCTTCCTTTCTACCAGGTTTGTGTCCACACACCTGTGCAAAATGACATTAGGCATTGTTGGAGTTGAGGTTAGCAAGGCAGTCATCTACTAATTTCTGTTACTGACTATTCATCTAGTGGACTAATTGTGCATGACAATAGATCAGTCTAAAAACTGAAACAACATGATGTTCATGAAAACAATCATTCTAGACTAAGTTTCAAACCCTTCAGATTGTAGGCAGGAAACCAACTGAGAACAGATTACAAGCAATATTTGGACAGTTGCTCATTTGTTTTTCACAGATGGCTCGAGATTGATTGAGAGTTGCTATTTTGATGGAGGAAGAGTTGTCTGTAATTATGAGGAGTAAAATGGTGATCATGCAAGCAGATAATACGATGAAAAAGTAATCTGTCAAGGACATCAAGATGATTGGATTGGGTTAAAAAAAATTACATGTTAGACTGAAAAGCACATGTCTTAAAGATAAGCATTAAGTTATTTGGATGATGAAGAAAATCCCTTTATGACTGCACAGGGTGCCAAGAATGCTCTCCGGGGTGTAGGCGTTCACGTTTCCTTGTCAAAAATCAAGAAAGTTTATATTGTCAGCCTCAGAAGATCCAGAATAAGATGCAAAAACAGAAAGGCCAGTAGTTCACAAAAACAGATGAAAAGGAAACCTAGAAAGTTATGGAGTAAAGACATCCACTCGCTATCAAAATAGTGGGGGAAAAAAGTCATTTTTTGATGGTTTCACTGGTCGACAGGAGACTGTGGAGGTAATAGGATCGTGCTCAGATTCAGCGCACTAATCCTAAGAAAAGCCAAAGCAACAAGATAGCTTTGTGGAACTTGTCTGGAGTTCAAGTTGGGAATTTGTTTTGTTGACTTATGAAACAGACTCTCTCTTACATTGCGCGTCTTTTGTCCTGTATCACTTCCGTCACCTCCAACCAGCTGCAGCAAAATGTTGCCCCTCCTTGTTCCCTGGGGGTTCCTTCCTGTAAAAAAGGAGTTTTTCCTTTCCACTGTTGCCAAGTGCTTTTTCATCAGGGGTCATCTAATTGTTTGGATTACTTTCTAATATTGTAGGATCTTTATCTTAAAATAGAAACTGTCTTGAGGTGACTGATATTGGGAATTTATTTTATATAAATCAAATTGAATTGGGTTTTTAAGGTGCCACATGAAACAACATTGACATTGTGTTATATGTTATTGTACTGCAGAGTAAACAACATACTGATAGCTGTTTTCAGTGTACAATTACCTGATTTGTTATCAGTATTACTGTTAATAAGTAACATTTCTAACTGTTCTAGGACGCTCTTTGTGGGGGGGGGGGGGGGGTAGTTAATGATTAGGACCTAATTCCATATTAAAAATGTAATCTAAGAAAATATAATTTGCATGTATTTGTTGGTTGGTTTCACTCTGTTGCCTCAGAGAAAGAGGATCCTGTGTTCAAACCTGGGGAGAGTCCCTCTGTGCGGAGTTTGCATTTGTTTTGTGGTTGTGTGTCAATCCACAGCACTCTTGCCAAAGAGGTGGTTAATCTTAGGATTTTCACTTCCTGGTTTATTAAAGGTTAAAAAAACTAATGTTTGTCACTTAAAGTTTCACAAATTTTTTTGGACTTCTTGACCTTGTTAATTTAGGGACTTTTCACACTTTCTGAAATGTTTTTTAATTTGAATACATCACAAAAAGTGCTATTAAAAAACTATCTTAATAAAAAACTGAAATTTCAGAGAATATACTCTCATGCAAAGTCCAAACAAAGTCAGCATGTCCAATAAAAACATTATTGGACATTATTGGATTTTGTTTGACTTTATGTTTATGTATGTTTATATATTTTGAATCTTCAGATGCTCAGAGGGCTTATTTCTGTCACAGTCTGGCTGAGGCAGACTGTAAGGAGTGAAGAAGATAGACCCAAATCCGGACACGCAAAATAACAAATTTTAATATTAACTGAAAAACGAGCCGTTTATTAAAGGCTGGACTTAGTTCTTCCCATTGCTTTGTATTTCTTAATCATAATCTAAACTGGGTGAGCTAAACATAACAAAACCCTGGAGCATGGACGTAGGCATGTAGAAACCCGGCATGATTTCACAATCTTGGAAGCATTGCATGGAAACAAGGTAACAGACGCTCAGACAAGGAATGAATGAACACACAGAGTAAAAGCACACAGGAGGTGATCAGGGGAAGCGGAAACACACGGGGAAACAGCTGACACAAATGAACATAACGACATCATAGTGGAAGAGTAAAACTAAACACAATGAACATAGAAACACAAGACCTCTTCAAAATAAAACAGGAAACATGAGACACAGACATGACAATACAAACTTGACAACATGAAATCACAGACAAGAAATACATGAGACTAACCAGAAGACGTAAGTGAAACATAACTAGATTAAACTTGAGGCAACTAAATAATGCAGGGGTCCCCAGGGGTCCCGGTACCCGTCCGTGAGTCGTTTGGTACCGGGCCGCAAGAGTTGAGCCTCGGATGTGAAATGAATGGTTCTCAGGGTTTTTATCGGTTTTTAACGTTATTTTCTTTATTGTTAACTTGGTTTCCCTGGGTCTTTTCCCGTGTGTTATGAGTAAATCTTGTTTTTTTGGTACCGGTAGTTGTTTTATTTTGTTGTATTTATCCGCAACACCTTAAAGGCCGGTCCGTGAAAATATTGTTCGACATAAACCGGTCCGTGGCGCAAAAAAGGTTGGGGACCGCTGAAATAATGAACCTAGAACTTAACATTATCTTCAAAATAGAACAAAAGAGATCAAAAACCAAATGAAAGCATGGGTCACAGACCCAGCCGCTGACAATTTCTTTCTACAAACCTGACAAAAATTAAAACTGAATGTAGTTAGTACCTGTTATTGTATCTCAGAGAACCTAGATGTAATCCTGTGAGATCAAGAATCTGGAATACAGCTGATTCCAAAACAGTCGTTAGCACAAAGAAAGGAGGCAGATTCCCAAAGACAAGCCTGCACAAATATGAAACCAGCAGTAAATCCACTTTTCCACAGCATGTTTTATTGTGCAATGGAAAGAACTGCAAATTGTTCAGATAGTGCAGGGGAAATATCACCTGTGTTTCTCCCACACACCCATGCAGTACATACATAATCATTAGTTCTCTCTGTAATCAGCGGAGGCTTTGCTTTGTTCTTTCCTTCTGTAATTACTTCTCCTCGTACCGCATCAAGCAGCAGATTGAATCCTCACTGCTAAACAAGTTTCAAGAGGACACACTGAGAGGGATCCAGAGAGGGATCTCACACTTCCTAATAATTTCGGTCTGTCTCTCATCCCTCTTGTTTCTCTGTCACTGTGCGTATGACAGAATGAGGTTCTTGTATGACAGCTTGATCAAACAAACCCACAAACAGACTCGTGCGTTCACCATCAAATCTGCACAGACATTCAACACAATCACAGAATTAGACTCTGTTAAATTTGATCAAAAATATATACAATGTTTTCTTTTGTTATATAAATATTACGAGATGCTATTATGCGACACACAGGCACTGGCACAGCCAACAGGAGAGAAAATAGTTCCCATTGTTAATCTACAATGCTGTGGCCTTGCTTCTTCATTGATGGATTGATCCGACTGTGCCGCTAAATTAGCATGTTTTTCTCTAGATTTATTTTGTGCTCCTCGCTGTTTCACGCTTATTCCACCTGTGTGTGCGTATGTCTGTGTGCGTGCACAATCATGGATATGAATATGGCTATCGAGGTGTGTGTGGGTGTGTTTATTTGCATTCACATGCAAACTTGAGCGCACGTTTGTTCCCGTTTGTGCCCGGAGATGACATATTTCTTTCCGTGTGTGTTTCTTATGCAGGTCGTCCGTAGGTTAACTACAGTGATCAGTGCACTTGTGTGTGTGTGTGTGTGTGTGTGAAAGAGAGCGAGAGAAAGGTGGGGGTCTCAGGCGCTCCTGTGGTGAGATTGCATTGACCGCTGTGTTATTGCTCTTTAATTATCAATTACGGCAGCCCCCCATCCCGGGCAGGGCTGGGGGGTGGAGGCGTATGTGGAGGTGATAATGAATACAGAGCTGCCATTAGGACAGTAACCAGGCCTACCGTCTGGGGCTGTGGAGCCAGCGAGGAGGAGGTGGAAGAGGAGGAGGAGTGGGGTGGGCTGGCTGGTGTGCTAATGAAACAGGCTGCAGCTCAAGACAAAAGAAAAGCCACCAGCCCTCCCTCTCCTTTTCTGTCCTCCCTTCTCTCCATCCCATCTTGATCCTTTCCATCATCTTTTTTTTATCTCATGCATTTTCTTGCTCCCTTCACATCCCACGCTTCAGACGTGTAGATCTCCTGCCACCCGCCCTGTAGACAAGCAACTTACACACATGCAAAAACGCACACAAGGGGAACACAAACAATGTCTGTATTTACTGAGGGGGTCATCTTTGAAGCTGTCAGATAATCCAATACAAACTGCATCCATTCTTTCAAAGGGTGTCATTACTGCGATTTTTTCCCCTTTATTGCCGTGTTTGTCCTGTTATGGCGGTATTTTCATTGCACATAATCGGTGCAAATAAAGAAATAAATAGAAAAACATTCCAAGAAAAGAAAACTGAACAATGTGAATTTGCACTGTATTTAATTAAACTATTAAATTACAGTAAAGGATTGGAAGCTTGATTCTCCTGGATTAAACTGATATTTCAGTTTAATCCAGGAGATCCATTTCATTTTCAATCCATTTCATCTCCAAAAGCAATTTCTTCAAACAGTACGATACCTTATAGATTATAAGACTTACAGTCTAATACTGTCAGCTGTTTGCTTCCAGTACACTGCTATTTTACTGATCCAACTGTAACCAAACTGCATTATCACAGTAATCCAGTAATCTAAGTATAATGTTCTGTAAAATTACAGCAAAATACTGGAAGGGTGATTTTCCCGGATGAAACTGATATTTTAGCAAGATCAACAGTTTCCACATATAATATGACCTTTACAACTAAATACAGTTAAGTTTATAAATTAAATTAAACTCAGTTTTATTTCTGTACCACTAAATTTAACATCAGTCGCCTCAGGTACTGGAAGGTAAAGACCCTACAATTATAGTTTGGTCTTTATCTCACATTCTTCTTAAACTAAGATAAGCCATCAAAAGAAAATATACACTGCAAGCTGCACTGTAAGAAGCTTCATTCATGTTTGGCAATATTAAATTGGCAAACAATTGGCATTATTAAATTATTTTAGTGTACCTACTGTATCTACGGCAACAGCTTTTTACTTATAGAATATAATTTTTATGGTATAATGCTGTCAGCTGTTATTTTTCATTATACTGCTGTTTAATGACCCAACAGTAGTTTTATAAAGAGTTGATGACTGTAAAATGTATCTGTTTTTCCTCACAGACAAACCATCTGCTCAGTTTTTTGTCCTTCTTAAACTGTACTATCAAAAGAAAAGATTCTAGATTAATTAGATTATTTACTGCTCTTGGATGTTTGATTTGAACTAATCTGCTGTTTTACCATAGACAGTTAATCACTGTAAAATTCAGTTTTAGCCTAAATTCAGTTTGGCGCTGTTCGTAGTATGTTTACATGAAGGCTTCTGTATTGTTGGTAGCTGCATTCCCAGATAATTTACCTGTATTTTTACACCTTTTTGTTTCAGTTAGCTGGTTTCTGTAGAAGGTCCGTGTCACCTTTTTTAGGGTCAGCAGGCAGGTTGACACCCTGCTAATTTTCTGAGAAAATTGAGGGTGGCTGTTAATGAGACGAGGGCTGTTTCACCATCATTTGTAACACCTTCCTTCCAGCCTGATCCGGTCTTATAGTAAGACTGACGTTGGTATTGTTACCTGAACGAAGCAGTGGTGGGGAGGTTAACAGTCTTCATCTAAAGCTGCAATCCTTTACAGAGTGTTTAATGGAAATCACTCAAACAGCTACATTAAAAAACTAAAGTCATTTAATTTGCATTCATAGATGGTAAAAATAAAGTAGTGTTTGCTTTAACCTTCATGAAATAAAGAATCGAATGCACTGCCTCGTGCATGCAGTCAGTTAATCATCCAGCCTGCCTGCTGTGTGTACAAAGAGATGCCACATGGCATTATGTCAGCAGCGCTCACATGTAAATAGGCTGTTTTATGTGGCTGACATGTAAATGCCATCATAGCAGCAGAGTAGAAAGCACCATGGGACAGGCAGCAAGGGCTTCCCTTTGTCCTTTCACTGCATGACAGATGAGAGCCGCTCCTAAAATGCAGCCGGCAATCACATCCTCTTTCTCCTTTTTAGAAGATGATACACATGAAATGTCTCCTGGAGGGGAAATGGGGAAAATAAACAGGAATAAGTGTGGCCCCTGCAAAGGCATACAAGTAAATGATTGAATTAGAAAAAGGCTATAACAGCCACGGGGCAATACGATAGCACATTTTCACGTAGAAGCACATCGGGGCGACACCATCCACGACTTAATTGAACGAATTTAAAATGGAGGAAACGTGACCGATAGCCAGCCACGCTCTGCTCTGTCACATGTGCTGTGAACCTGACTGGGCGACACACCAGCTGCACCTGCTGTAAATCTGCTCCGGTACAGTCATACAGTGGCAGATAAAACAGTGTGTAAACCATGACCTCTTGTCCGGGAGCAACGTCACTCTAAACCTCTGCCTACCGAAAGACAATTAGTGAATATCCAAGTCCTTGAAACCTGAAATAAAATAGCCTGTATTCAAATGTGTGGTCTTAACAGGCCCCGTGAAAAAGAACTAAATAATAAAGACATTCCCCTACCACATTTCTGTATGTATTCACAGCATTAATTTTCTGTATCTTTGTCAGTTTGTTATTCAGAGTAATGACTCCTGCTGATAGACTCGGGCACTTAAAGCTTATGGCGATGTCCCCCTAACCTCTCGTTTCATTTAACGGACAAAGCACCGGGTTCCCGTCCATGACTTTACATGTATTCAAGCTTTTGTCAATAGACATTTTCATTAGGAGAAATGCAGGCCAGACTCAGGCTGACTGGAGTCTGAAGTCCACTCAGGTCTAGACATGGAGAAATGGAAAGTTTATTATCCTTGAGACCTTTATGTTCATATTGAATTTTTTTATCTGGCCTCATATTTAAAGAAAACCTAAAAGTCGAAAAGGGTTTTAATACAGCTCTGAATTTCTATATGATGACCCCTAAAAAATCCTTGTCCAGTTTGCCCACACACATTTTAAATGTTTAATTTATGTTTCATTTGGGGATTTATCAACATTTCCTTCATAATAAAACACAAATATATTACACATAGTTTTTTAAAAAGTGATCCTGATCCTGTTTTTCCCTAAAATAGAGAGTCTAAATAAATGAACTTTGGCAGTTTCAAGATTGTGTCTGCAGTTCTGTTTGCTTGTGTGTAATGGGCCTTCCTCACAGACTGACTTCTCAGCACATTCATTTTAACCTGAAGTGCAGTAATTTTCCTGCTGAGTCACCAGGACGTGTCACCATGTGAGGTGTCAGTTACACTTTTTTCTTTCAGTCTGTACAGCGTTATCTCCCAGTCAGCAGACGCCTCATTCGGCCGACAGCAGTGAATTTTGAGAACCTGTCCAGTTGTAAAAATGTTTGGTCTGCTCTGTTTCATGTCGTGCAGGAGCAGCAGGTCTGCACTTTTAAATTAAGGAGAAATATATATCTATATATATAGATATAGATATATATATGCAGCTTTGTATCTGTGAAGTGTAGGAACATTTTCAAACTTTAAAGGGCAAAGAAGAAACATTATCTTTGGAGAAATGGGACAATAATACAGCCCCTCGTGCCATTTTTGGCTTCCTAATTTATCTTGCAAAAATAGAAACTCTTCAGGCGATGAGAGTCCACTGGGCTTTCAGTCACCGTGTTCTCTGAGAGCAGCAGGAGAGCATGCAGCCATGTGAAAGGTCGTGCATTCTCGTCTGAATGGAAGCTCTCCAATTCCCCCTAAACAAAGAGTATCACATCAGAGATTTTGCTTTAAAGGTCATATATGTAGCAATATAGAGAGAAAACTCATCTTATGGACAAAACCATCAGAGACAGAAAGTGTGTGAGGAGATCCTGAGCTGCAGTGGGAGTTAAGACCCCCACCCACCCAGCTCCAGTGCACCAAAAAAACATAACCATACTTAGATCACTGAGAGTTTAAATTGCAAGGAACGGAAAGGCAGCAGGGGGGAGTCTGACCACACGGAGGACATTTGAGCTTGTGTCCCAGCACCAGCTCGATCTCCCACCAAGGACCAGACAGACAGTCCACCTGAGGGGAGAGGGATGAGCGGACAGCGGCTAGTAAAGCTGGATTTGATTCAGCCTGCACAGAAAGAATTATGGGAATTTCACCAGCATATAGGGGCTACAGAGACGTGATTGGACGCAGTCCAGTAACAGCCCGGAGCGCTTTAGCTGCATGTGAAGCTGACTGGTCAAAAAATTGTACTGAACAGGAAAAGCAATGACCTCAGGAAAAATTTACGGTGAAAAGGGAGCAGCAGGGAAAATAAGCTTCAAAGAATTAAAAACAATCACCTTTGGTTTCACTTCACAAAGTTCTCTGCATATTATGACTTCTGTAGGTGGGACAGGTCAGATAGTTCTGTGTTTTGTGTTGCACCTACAGCATTAAAATTCATGATGTGCCAGGTCCATCGCTGCCATTGCTGCCATCGCTGCCATTGCTGCCATTGCTGCCATCGCTGCCATTGCTGCCATTGCTGGTGATAGCGGGAAATGTTTATCCTCAGTGCTTCCTGAAAGAAAGGCTTTCTGTCAAAAATACATTGAAGCTGAAAGGCTTTCAGACGCCAGGTCATGCAGTGCAACTCAGAATAAAGGCAGTGTTAAGAGCAGACTCACCTGTGAGACCGTGGTTTGGGGCCTCTGCAAAACTTAAAGTCAGACTTGACTTACTGCTTTTGATATCATTTTCACTTTTCAGATGCATCTTGCATCACAGCAACAAGATCCTGGCTTTCAATCTTTCGGCCAGCTGGGGTCTTTATGTGGGGAGTTTGCGTGTTCTCTCTGGGTATTCCTGCTTCCCCATACAGTCCAAAGCCATGCATGGGGTTGGGATAACTGGGGATTCCAAATTGGCTGTAGCCTTGTCTGTCTCTCTGTGTTAGCCTGTCTAGCGTGTACCCTGCCTTTCACCCTGTGACAGCTGGGATAGACTCCCCTGGAAGAAAATGCATGCGTGGGCTTGCAGTTTGATTTGAATTATGCTGCAAAACTGTTTGCTGTGCTTAAGGAAATGGCTATGATTTGTGTTCAAACGTGTATTAAAACAATTGTCAATGTGAAATTGTCATACATCAATGTTTTCCCCCTGGAAAATACATCAGCTCTACCTTTAACTAACAGACAGACGGCATGCCACACTGGGCAGGTTGCGTGTTGTTCAGCTTTTGAAATTTCCCTTCTGTAGGGGAATTTATGGCTACAGTAGATGCTGACAATAGATATTATATCTCAAACATTACTGCCCTCTGCATACATGAAAGCACAGCATGTATGAAGAGGAAAAGAGACAAATGCAGAGTCTGCAGATGTATATTTTTTTCTCATTTGCGTCAGCTGAAAGAAACCCTGGGTTGCGATATTATCATGCATTAAACTGCCAGTCAGACCTAATTTCTGATTTATTGAAAGTGACAGGAAGGAATCGTTCCAGCCTGCGTTAAACCCTTGGACACAACCAATGCAAACTGAGCTACAATACACGCTTCACTTCACACTTGAATATCGCTAATCATCTCTATTCATGGCAGCGCTTTTAGCACTTTTCTTGGAGCACTGCACACAAGGAAATAACTGCATAACAGTCTACATTCATAATCTGCCTACAGGTTAATACATACTTTAAAGTTAAAGACAGTCATGGTGCTTGAAGCTGTCTTGGTTTTGTTGTCATTTGATTAATTTTGAGTATTAGCACTTGTGGTACTTGAGTATTACTCAGTGTTTCGTTTTGGATTTCTGTTTTCTTTGTTATTCTAGTGATTTATGTAGTATTTATATATCTTGTAATATTCCTGCTTCTTTGATTCCTTTTTTAGTTGATAGCTTTCCTTAGAATGACCTCCACCATGCCAGGCTCCTGTTTTCTCCGTTTCCTGTTTGTGTTGGGTCCCTCTGTGTTGTTTCATTCATGTTTAGTATTGATTTCCATGCTCATGTCTGCGGGGGAACAGGAGGTTTGTTAATTTCCTGTTTTATTTTAATAGTAGTCATTTTTCTGTTGTGTCATTATTTGGTTTTTGCTTCCTGTGTGTTCATTGTCTGAGCCTGTGTCTCATTCCTGAAGCTGTGCTTGATCCCTAATCAGCTTTCTGTGTGTATACAGAAATAGTAAACTCTTCTCTGTTATTCTGTGTTGCATTCTGTTGCACTCGAGTTTATTCTTTGAGTTTGTGCTCTTAGATTCTTTTGGATATTGGTTTTGTTTGTCTGTTTGCTTCTTGGACTTGTCTTCTGTTAGTAATCTGCCTCCTGCATATAACCGCTAAGCCCTACACCCCACATAACCTGACACAAAACATATCTGCTTGTAATGATGGGAAGGCACAACATTTATTTACACAATGATGTGTGCCACTCGTCATCTATGGATTGTTTTTGTGTTGTTCCTGCGTGGTCCAGTCTATCCTACACTAGAGGAGATAATAAAGGAAGCACTGTTAATCTCCTGCAGCTATTATTATGCCACACAGATAGGCGGGGTCACTACAGACAGTTAAAAACCTTCCCAAGCAAAACTGACTAATTATGTGCAATCTAGGACCTCCACTTAGTGGAATGCCTCCATCATCTAGTACACCTGTGTATTAATAGAAGTGAAACGGGTTATAGCCAGCGCCTTACTGACCACAGCCAGCTGTGCAGAATGACAACAACAAGTCTCCCTATCGCCATCTGTCTGCACGTGTTTCCCTCTCTTCTCCGCGCTGATCGATTAGCTGTTTACGCTTCTTTCTCTCACAGTCCCACACTGCTGCACGGGTTCCTCGTTTCTCTTGAACCTGCCTTGCTCTTCCCCTTTATCAACCCCTCCTTCTCTTTTCCTTTTCTCTCCTTCTTCTCTCTCACACGGACAGACAAAAACACCGCCACCCACCCCCTCTACACCCCACCCCTCTTACACGAGAAAAATAGAGTGGATGCTCGCGCTCGCTAAAGTGCCTGCAGAGAGCCTGGCCGAGGCTTTCATGGAGCTCCGTGAGCAGTAATGGGTGGGCAGAGCAGGGAAGGAAAAAAAACATGCGGCCCAATTTGGTCCGTGTGTCTTGTTACAGGAAATTGCATTTTAGAGGGGCAGCAGGTCCGTCTTGCACACAAGTGAAGGGTGAAAAGCTTCACGTACTGTTGTTTGTTTGGGAAAATAACGTGCGTGCAAGCGTACGTGTGTTATGTTACGAAATAGAAAGTTTCAGACGTGCGAGAGATAACATCTCCAGACATTTCTAATACCACAGGATGTTACAGATGCTTAGTATCTGCTCATCGCTCCCCTAAAGACGTCCTGTAACGCAGATTAGCCTTTTTGTTCTTTCACGTTGCTGCAGACGGTATTTTGTTCCTGTTTTTTGCTCCTACAATGTGCCACACTGCTCTTGTTTTTGTGCGCCAATGCCCGCAAGGCACGGCGACAGCGAGAAGAAAAAAGATGGGGAAAAACAGATTAACATGCAGCTAATTGTAACGGAAGCAGCATCTCCCTCACGCCATTGTTTTGCCCCTGCGCCCATTTGGATGCCGCATAAAGACATAATTCCCCTAATGTGAGGTATTTGTAACGCTGCCTTTGTTGGCAGCAGGTCGGCTGGCGTATCGCTCCACTCTGAGAAGTCTCTGCCAGCCTCACACTATCCATCACCCGCATCCATGCCAGGCGGGCCTCAGCACAAATGATCCCGTACCCGTGCAGAGGCCTGCTCCTCCGGGACAGCAGCAGGAGTGTTTGTGTGTGTCTGCACATGTTTTGTGCGTGTGTGTGTGTAACTCTGTAACCCTGTTCGTTAGTCGTCTCATTGTCACTGTAAACAGCTCTCTTTTTGTCCTCCCACAAGCCACAGTGCTGTGTTTTTACAGGCCAGAAAGTGCTCATTACTGTTGCAACCTAAACCTTCACTGTATACAGATCACTTCCACATTCCACATTTCCACAAATATTCTGAAAGTCATTTTTAGAGCTTTGTTAGTGAGCGTTTTACTGAGTTTTTATTTGTATATAGACTTTGCGTTACATCAAAGCCAAAACTCTTAATTTAACAGTGAAGAAAACCTTAATCGGTCCTTTAAACCACAACAAAAGAACGCATTGTGTCAGATCACGCTGCGATGAAGGTTCAGACCTTTAACTTTAACTGCTTCCTTCCTCTGAAGGCCTCATTTATATCAGCGCTTAGCTCGCCGGCGTTCTTCACATTTTTTGGCACCGCCAGTCCGTAACTCGGTCTGCGGGGTCCAGGAAAAGATGGGGTTAACCCCGAAACGCTGTCTTCCAGCCTCTCTGACAACAGCCAAGCAACTGTGAGGCTGCTTTGTTTCCAAGAAATAAGTAGGAGGAAGAGAAGGATGCGTCAACACAATGGAGAGGATTCTCGCAAAAACACAGTCACGTTAGCATTAGGGTGTGAGCATGTGCTTGTGCCCGTTTGTGTATACATTGGTCTTATTTACCGTGTCAGCACCAGCTTTACTTTTCCCTCCCCTCCTGCCCTGCACGCTGCTGTCTCCACCATAAATGCCAGCAGTCAGGAATTCATCTAATTCACAGCGCCAGCCGCAGTATTTCCCATCCCCCTGTCAAAACACAGCCGATCCAGCCTCACTCACCTCCTTGTTTACTCTGCTGTTTTATTCTTCCTCGTCTTCGACGTACACATGCAGCTCTGGCCGCGGCGGAGACAAACACAAATCTGTGCGAGGACACACCGTACAGAATGGTAAGCTCGTATTTTAAACTGGGCTTAAGCACTATGTTTGTCACAGAGGTTTGAGGTTTGTTTGAGTGCAAACTAACCTCAGCCATCCACTTTTTTTAAATCATAAAACAGCTCTTATTTTCTACATTCACAAGGCTGAATATTTGTCCTGGTTTTCAGCTGAAGAAATGCTTTTAATTGATTGTAAGAACAACCCTGTCCAATAAATCCCCTTCAAAACTCATAATGAAATAAAATAACATAAAAATCCGTCATCAATTTCACAAAATTGGGCCGTGATTTGACACTGACATTTTCTTTGCTGGAAAATAAGACAAACAACCAGCCAGATATGTCTCGTCTCAGCCTTCAGTTTTCAATTCTGCCTCTTCCCCAAAGGAAATTAACTGACAGATTCCTCCTGACAGACAGCTGTTCCTCCCACTGTGGGTCTTCTTCATAACCTGCACCTACCAAAGACACCCCTCTCCTCCGCACACACACCCACAGACACACACTATTCCCAGTTACTCCCTCCCAGGAGAATAAATCTGCAATCAACTGAGCCTATAAATAGCTGTGGCACACTTCACTGCTGCTGCGGCCCCCCTGCCCTTCTCAAAGAACTGCACACACACACACACACACACACACACACACACACACACACACACACACACACACACACACACACACACTTTCTCACTGAAGCTCTCCACCCCTTATCCAAAGCAGGGCACCCAGCTTCTCTTTGCTACTCTGCTACCTCCTGGTGACGTTATGTGCTGATATTTCGGCAAGCAAACACATTAACAGAGGCTAATTAAAGTAATTTGTCCTTCACATATCTGCACATTAGTCCTAATAGCTTTAAGGCAATTAAAAGCCTCGACCACCAGCCATATTAGCCATTCCATCTGAATCGCTGTGCTTAAACCCTCGGAGAGAGCCGCTAAGGCTACACTAGGCTAACACTAGTTATTGGTAGCCAGGGCTAATCACCTCATTAGTCAGCAGGCTTAATGAGATGTGTTATTTAAGTAGATACTGTATCAGGCAGGGGGGAAGCTGTTCCTCTGGAGCTAACGCACAACAGAAAAAGGTTTTTTATCTTCATTAATAACACATACAAATCTACAGAAAACAGATTTTATATTATTCGTCAGTCTGCAAAATTCACAAAAAGCTCCACAGAGAGAGATTTGCTAAAACAATTTTGCCCAAGCAGCAGAAATTTTTTTAAAGAAATTAAAAAAATAAACACAACAGTGATCTTAAAATACTGAATTTCCCGTTTCACTGGATTTTATTTTATATGCACGTCATAAATTGTAAACAGTAAAAAATCAATGACCAGCTCTTTCCAGGCTCCTCTCCACGCTTCTGAAAGTTAAAAATCTGGAAATGGTTTTGGAAAGCAGAAAGGAAAAAGCAGCTACTGCTGGGATTTAAGACTCTGCGTTTGCACTCATTCATATTGCATCTCAATGTCCACTCTTTCCCCCGGTGCAAGACAGTGCAGGAGAGACTGTGACTGCCAGGGATGGTTTCTGGGCCTTTGTTGTGAGGTTGAACACTCAAGACTTGAGTAACTGAGGTACCGAAGAGGAGGGTTGATGCTGAATGCCTATTTTTTTTAAGTAAGATTTGACTCTGGGCTGCACAGAAAGAAAATCCACAGTCGACTTTATTTACAAGGACATTTAAAAACAGCAGCTTTGACCAAAGTGCTGTACAGCTAGATGAGGAAAATACATAAAACAAGAAAACAGATTTAAAAACATAAAATAACAAAAGATCAGCCAAGGTAAAAAAAAAAAGAAAGAAAAGTACACCTAGAATAAAAGTGGCTTTTTGAAAGTGTCTAATGTTGGAGAGGTCCTGATGTGACAAAGGCCCGATCTCCTCTGTGTTTTAATCTGGATCTCGGGACATCAGGCCTCAGGGATGTAATGGGGATGTAAGGATGTCAATATGAAAGTTATTAGTCATTTTGTTCTGAAAGTATTTCATGCTGCTCACTCTTGTGCTACTTGTTAGAGCAGTAGTGATCTGAAGGGTGTACGATGACGTGGGATTAAAGGGTTAGATCAGTTTTCATCGTCATGAAGGTGCCTCTGTTTTTACCTGGCACCGTCACCGTGGTAACTTATCCAGAGCAGGTTATGTTCTGAGTTTTACTTTACAATTGTCTGGAAATGCCACAATTTCAAATTATTTTATTTGCACAATCCTTTAAGTGGTGTACAGATTATTGCTGAAGGAATGTATTTTGTAAATGCAGATGCTGCAAGTAAAACCACAGATTATAAAACTGATTGGTTGCATTTTTATGCTGTTTATCACCCATTCAGTCAACAGAACAAACTTCACTTTGATCTCGCCACAGACTGAAGGGATTTCCACGCCTCCGTTATCACGCGGCAGGGCGTCACACCTGAACGCAGTGACTAACCTGCGATGTTTAAATGTATGCAGGTTAAAATTTCAGAGGTCTGATAAACAGCTGACCTGTAAGATCTAATAAATGCTCTCTCCTCTGTGTCCTCGTGACGCTCGTGAATTCACAAGATGAATCATTTTCTGCAGGATTACTATCTCGTCTCATTGGCAACACAAGTGTTGCAGTTTACTTGCACAATTTTTAGATCTCTATCACCTGTCTCTGTGATAATCTCTCTGATAGGAGTAGATGACGCTCTGTTCAGAAGAAGAGTCACATGACACCCCAAACGTGGCCTTTCAAGCCTGAGATAACAGGGAGCCGTCATTGTGATGCCCGTTATTTCTGACTAGGATTTTAGGTTTTGTCGAACAAGCTCACACATAGATAACCGGGCTATGTGGAACTTGCCTCACAGTACACTCTGATTGCCACATTTATTGACACCAGACATTTATTTGCATGCTTTAACTTTAAGCTGAGTGAAATTTTGCCCTTGCACTAGGCATGCAACAGTCTCGGTGCACTTTGAGATGCTGCAATTAATTAATAACTAGCTAATTACCCTAACACTGACATCTGTCTGACCACGTTATGTTATAATTCTACATGCATGCTTAGTCATGTGACTTAAATGTGACGATAATACATGAGTGAAACAATCAAGGGTTACTTGAGCGTTGAGCGCTCGCTGGTTGGTTCACTTCACCGAACAGAAAAAGCATTAAATTCTTGGGATTAGGTTTTTAATTTGCATGCCAAATGTAATTTTAAATAAACTGAATGTGTTATTTTGAAAAATTACATCTTTTTAAAACTTAGGCACTAAATATACTCTAAAATGGCAGTAGCATCCATAATCGTCTCGCCATTTCTCAAAGGAAACAGAGTTCAGAGTGACTTATTGATGAGCCTTTCCATTGACGACACTGCTGAATTTAAAATCAGTGATTGTGTTTGTGCGCAGGTGCTTTGTACATGCAGGTAGATGTGTGTGACACTCAGCGAGTGTGTGTGGTTACTGCTACCAGACCCCTGACCTTTCCATGTCCTGATAGCATCCCCAGGGAGAGAGGGAGGAAACGACTGAGGAGGCAGGGAGGGAGGGGGTAGCTGGTGGCTGGGTAAAAGGGGGTTGCAGGGGGCTTTGTTTTTCTAGCGCAGGCCTTCACGTCACCGCAGCCGGAGCTTTGAAGAAACAGCTGGAAATGTGCCCTTATGACTAGTGAGGACTCATTTGTGGTACAAAAGGAGATAAAACTGAATCATGTCACAGATAACTCTCTTTTAGGTATGACTTTAACTTAGAAGGGAAGCACCAGCTGCTGACAAAGCCAGCTTTTAAAGAAACCTCCTTCAGGAGAGACGAGAAAGCATTGTGCGCACCTACATCACCTACATGGTGAAAGCAGTCCACTGTGTTGATGCCAGATTTAATTGTCAGGGGCAAAGGAGAGTGTAAACTGCACGCTTCGCGCGCAATAAGTGCTAGTGTGTTAATGGAGGTTTGAGGCGGTGGGGGGTGGGGGTGGGGGGGGGGGGGGGGTTCTGGTGCTTCCGACCCGCAAATCACATCACCTCCTCCCCTCCCTTTCCTCCCCCATCACGCGCCCACCATTTGCTCATCCATCACCATCGCCTCTAACTCCCCGCTCCCCTCTGTCTTCCATCACTCCACCCAGCCAATTTAGTCCTCACTCATTTTTCTCTCCTTTTGTCCTCCGTACTAACCTCTCTTTCACTCCTTTCCCCCTCACCTGCTTTCTCCTCGGCGCTCGTGTGTGATCGCCAAATTTGAGCTGGGTCTGCCGTCAGAGAGGCCGTTGAATGACAGCTCCGCCTGCGTGTGTGCCGTTTTTATTTTCCTGTGTCTGTGTGCATGCAGTCTGTTTGTGAGCAAGGTTTTCTTTTTTAATAAAACAAAGCGATGTGTGTGTGTGTGTGTGTGTGTGTGTGTGTGTGTGTGTGTGTGTGTGTGTGTGTGTGTGTGTGTGTTTAGACTCTGAGCTGGTAATAAGAACCGATGACATCCAAAGAAAAAAAAAATACAGCCGGGCTTCACCATCTGTCTTTCCTTAAACCTGATACTCCTGAGCCACCTCGGTCTCTTTCTTTCCCTGTGCCTCTCTCTCCACACACACACACACACACACACACACACACACACACACACACACACACACACACACACACCTTTCACCGGCACCACCAAACCTACCTCTAATGCTGCCATTCGGCTATTTTCCAGGAGTTTCTGGCTAAGCTGTGGCATCCAGACTCAGAATTAAAGAGCATTAGTTATGACTGCAGGGTATAGCAACCTTGGCCCCAGCCGGTCATGTTCATGCCATTTCAACAACAAACACGCAAATATTATACCCGCCCGCCCCTCCCACCCCGCACCCCCCTCAGTCCCCAGGCTCTCTTTGCCACTCATTAACCCTGTCACGTTTATGGTATGAATTAAATGATTCCAGCGATGCATCCCCACGCACCAAGGGATCCACAGCCAGACCTCGCTCTACCCCCTCCTTCCCTCCTTCCCTCCGCTCAAGGCTGGAGGGACGGCCCGAGGCACCGCTCTGCAGCCTCATTATTACCAGCACGGTGGTCGCTGGCTGCCACACTGTTGTTTTAGCATGTCCGAGTGTGTGTGTGGAGTCTCTGGTGTGTGCCTGTCAGGGTCCGGATGTTTGATGTTTCAATGGAGGCAGCATCGTTAGGGAGGCTTGCTTGTGCACAGAGGTGTCAAAAGTGTTACAGTCATTCAAGTGTTTAGTAATATATATATTTATATATTTGGTTTATTTGTTTCTTGTTATAGAACAGATCCTTGTCACAGTAATTCAAATCATTTTCATTAAATGTTTGAAGTTTAAGGAACTTAAAACTTTTATCTTCACTTTAAGCACATGACAGGTTTTTCTGGCAAACCTCTCTGGCACAGACGCAGCAAAGCCATGCTGTTTTGTTAATATTTTATTTGTAATTTTGCAGAGCAAACTACAAAAAGCTGCAAATGTTTAAAAGGAGATGGAGCAGATAAACTGTTCCTTCAGAAATGATGGAACAGTAAAGGTCCGTTACTGTCCCTGTAGGTTCCATCTACACAATTTTATGCCTTCAGGCTAATAATTGGACTGTGCTTGTGGGTCACAAGGGCACAGACACTCACCAAACACTTCATTAGTTACACTTTGCTAGTACTGGTTTGAAGCCCCTGGAAACATTCCTCAGAGATTTAAGTCCATGTTGACATGATAGCTGCTGCACGACCACGATGTGAACCTGCTGTTTCACCACATCCCAAAGCTGCTCTGTTGGATTGAGAGCTGGTGATTGTGGAGGCCATTTAAGTATAATGTCATGGTAAAGAAAGCTTTGTGATATGGAGTATTGTTCTCCTGGAAGCAGCCATCAGAAAATGGGTACAGTGTGATGATAAAGCGAAGAACACGGTCAGCAGGTCAGCAGGTTATTATATTTAAATGCTGCTGAGGCACTAATGGGTCCAAAGGGTGCTAAGGAAATGAAAGAAAAGCAGTCTGGCTGTTCTCTTTAAATAAGTACAGGTTCCACAGTTCAGTAAGGTTTCTTTTCAACAGATTAAATGCAGAACACCTACAGCTGAAATCCCTGAACTGGTGCCAAGATTGTCTGTGGAGTGAGTGCGACATTTGCATGAGCAATGCATAACATTCAGCTTTAACTCGCGTATGATTTGCACTTTGTTTACTTGCAGGAGTATATTTAGCACCTTTGGATGTTCATCTTGTTGCAGTCTGTTCTGCTTTTACAAGGTTTCCTTTCATTTGCACTTCACAATCATGAGTGTACAGTTCAGGTGCTTGCACTAAAACAAACAAACAAAGAGATTAAATACTAAAAATCACAAAAATCTAAATATTAATGGCTCTGATTTAAACCTTGTCTCATTTAAGTGTGGGATTATTGTTTTTTAAACTGACTCTAGTTATTAATACAACATTGGAAAGTGATAAAAAAAAAAGGAAACTAAAACATAATCAATTATTTAAGTAAATTTTATGCTTTTTAAGTCAAGAATAAACTATAGGACAACAGTAAAAGTTAAGGTATTAAAGATATTTAATTCATTTTGTTTGGGAAAATTATGGGGGCTGTTGAAATTCTTAGAAATTAATCATTTTGACCCTCAAGTGTTAATGGAGGCTATTTGAAAATCCTTTTCATTATTGTGATTGCAGATCAAACTATTGTTTATGTGTGTTCTCTCTTTTTTCTTCTTTTTCCAATAATTTTTATTGATCATTTTTTTCATTCTCTGGCAGAGATGAACTTTTTGTTTATATTCTTTTATGCCATAAACTGCAGGTAAATATGAAACGTTTGGATTTGCTCACTTAACTCTAAATAATAACATCCAAAACAACAACAAAAAAGATCATTTACAGTAAAGAAAATGCAAAACCTATAACATTAATGCTTAATTTTTTTTATAAGTAACCAGTTCCTGTATTTTCCCGCTCAGGGGAAACTTCACATGATGGAATGATGTGTCTGCTCACTCCTGTAGTTTCTGGTTTATTTCCCCCATGAACCAGTTTCTGTTGGAAGTCTCTTCCTCATAGGCGTTCAGTGGTTTTCCATATATAATGTTGCATATTATGTTACCTCAAAATATAAATGGACTGTAGATGACGTTTGGATTGAACTGACTTCCAATTCCAATGAAATAAAAATTTGAACCCTTAATCTGCATCCTGACCCCTACTCTGGGTCTACAGAGAGCAGTTTGATGGCATGATTTATAACAGCGGAGCAAAAAACAAACAAAAAAAAACTGAACAATTATGATTGAACTTAGTCATATTAGTAAGCTGTACTTATGTTTTCAAATTCAGCAAGTTTGCATGATTATTTTAAGTTCTGGGACCTAATTAGATTTTCTTTGACTTTTATTACATAAAAATAAAACTTGGATTTTTTTTTTATTGTTAATAATAACTGAACTAAAAAATATTCAGTGTGAAGTTCGACATGCCAGAAAAAGTTTGAGAACCACTGATATAGACAGTCACTGAGGAAAACATGCAGCGGAGATGTTACAAAAGCCTCAGTAACACAGCAACAAGAACAAAAATCGGGCGCTTGGAGTCGAGGGTGACAAGCTAAAGGAAAAATGAGACCTCCACAGTGAGGGAATCCGGTGGCTCCGTTATGCTTTGGGGGGTAATTTGCTGGTGTGGTTTGTTTGCACTTGTCAAAACTAGAGAAAGGCAACAGAAAGAAGGAGCAGGTGCTGGGAAAGAACAAGCACAGGGAGCTATCTCCTCCAGGATCACACTGCCTTCATCGCTGTGTGTCCCTGAATGTTCTGATGCATGCAAAAATGATGTAAATCATATGCTATGGCCTTCACAGTCACCGATGACCTAAGGATGTCCTGTCTTTTGTAGAGCACACTGAAGCTGCTCTGGATTCATGTGGAGACCAGAACTGGACCAGTCAATGAGTCCAGTTAGTGTTCTCAGGTGTCACCATTTGTGGACAGCTGGAAAAATGTGATGCAGCTCTGCTGCGACCTTCAGGTTAGTCGTCTGTGAGCTGGAAGGTCGGTGGTTTGATCGCCGTCTGTCGAAGTATCTTTGGGCAAGACTCTGACCTCAAATTGCTTCCAGTGCATCTGTTGGAGTGTGAATATTTGAGTGATGGTTAGAAAGTGGTTGAAGGCACAGAATGAATCATTGTGAATGGGTGAATGTGACTTTGAGTGTTTAACTGGAGTAGAAAAGCATTTTATAGTCAGCAAAATGTTTTACTGTAATCATTTGCTCCACCCCTCCTGTAGGTAGGTTTCCAAAAACACTTCAGCGGCCGTATTCGGACAAGTAACAGGAGGCAAACCTTAATTTGTGTGAACACACCAAAGACTGATGTTCCCATGGTAACAATCAGTGACACCTATTTTGACTAGTGGCACTTATCAAGAAAACAAAGAGGAACCGTGGCTCACGATTTGTGGTCTGTTAACATTGTTGTGGAGAGAGAAATGAGAAGGTCGGGAGTTTTTCGACACTGCAGTAACTGCAGCTGTCCTGCCACGTTAAAAAGCCACAGCTTCTCTGCAGGTCTGCTCTTCACTGAGACTGACTCAGGAGGAATTTTCCTACACACCGTTTACTCTTGTTTATTCTTTTTTTAATCCCAGGGGTTTTTTTAATTATTATTATTGCTGTTGCACTGAATTTTCCGAGTAAAACGTCCTTGTAGCTGTGGGATTTCTGCAAAGGTAAACAGAGCTGAGCAGTAAGACATTTGCCACCCAGACTGCCATTAAATTATCTAGACTTCACTGTACCACAGTCCTGCTCAAGATAGTAAATGACTAAACTTTGTGTGGATGAATGGATGAATTTAGAGTTCTATCTGAAGGCAGAGTGATTCATCTGAGCCGTAGCCAAAATCTATTTTAGTGAAACTGGCCTCGAGGCTTGGACTGCGTTCCTCTTCGGGCTCTTGATCCAAAATTAGTTCAATTCTGGCTGCAGCTACACAAGTTCTTAAAAATATGGAAACAACCATATACCACCATCCCCCTTTGTCATTCTCTATACCCAGTTATGTGTGTGTGTGTATGTGTGTGTGTCCATGTATATGTAAGTGCAGTCAAACGTGAAATTCTGCCTCCTTAGTGAAGCAGTGGCTTGACACGTGTTGGGGTAATGGCACTAATATGCTCATAAATCGAAATCAGCCTCACAGTGTCAACATAAAAGAGAAGGAGAGAGGTTTTGCATGTGTGTGTGTGTGTGTGTGTGTGTGTGTGTGTGTGTGTGTGTGTGTGTGTGTGTGTAAGTGAGCATGTAAAGTCTCAGGCTGCCAACAGTCCAACGAAGCTTATCAGCTGAATCATCCTGTCCTGCTGCCGTCTGTTTATGGCTTTAAGCTAACACATACACTTTCTTGATTCCCTCTGATAAGACACTGCTCCTCCTGTTTGTGCGTGCGTGTGTGTGTGTGTGTACACGTGGAGGTTGTGTCAACCGAACTCACTGAGACTGCTCAGTGCTGTTAACCTGTGTGTCCTCCTTATTACGACCCATATCCATGTTGCTATGAATGATATGAGAGGAGGCAGATAAAGCAGAAGGAGGGATTTGCATGTTAAAGCCTCCCTCTCTGCCCCCCCCCCAATGAAAGCCGAGTGGTTCACCATACCCCCCCCACACACACACACACACACACACACACACACACACACAAATACACACACACACACACACAGACATATTCACCGTATCCCACTTTCTGCAGACAAGTACACAAATCTGAAACAAATACCTGAAAGCCTGCAGGGCGAGAGGAGGAGAGAAGAAGGGAGACAGACACTCGAGAAGGGGAATTTCAACATCCCTTCAGAAAAGATAGATTTCATGTCACTTTTATTTATTAATGGGAAGTTGTATCGTTTGTTTGACGGATGCCTCTTCCCAGCCCTTGTTAAGTTATCCACAGAGAGCAAAAGAAAAAATGTGAAAATTACAAGACTTGTAGTTGGACCTGCGTTCAAAAATGCGATCCCACCAAGTGACTGCTTTCGGTAGGATTTATTTTGAGGTTACGTGTGTGATATATGGGTGTTTGGTGTGGTGCATTTGATTAAAATGGTTTACACATTATGATTACCCCAACATTTTTGAGGTTTGTGGTCAAACCGAACCCCTCTCAAGGGAGCGTTGGCCGATTGTCTGGTGTTCATGGTGGAAGTGATTTAACGCTGGAAGCAGGTTTTAACTATCTCGTGTTTTTCCAACATCGTGTGTTAATAAAAACACAGAGCCCTATTCTGTTTCAGAATGGATTTTCCATAGTGGAAAATTTTAAGCTTGAAGATTTCTGAAAAGCTATGCCGCTGGAAAAAAAAGGAAAAAGGCATGAGGCTGCTCTGGGGTCAGCATTAGCCGTGTCGGATACAGGCCATCCACTCAGCTGAGTTATTACACTAGTAGTCTGTCAGCATTACAAAGGGCAAGACATTATTTATTATTGTCATGAAATTTGATTATATTAAAGTCAGATAAAAGAAGGAAAGCTGTAATATTTTATTAAAGGAGGCAGTATTTTAAGCATAAGCATGACATTGCTTTGGACAATGGATTTGGCAAGGAGTCAAGAATTCTTCCCCTCCAAAAATTTAGGACATTTGAATTTCATGTCCTGCAATTCTCCATATTCAAAGGTGGTTTCACAAAGGATGTAGTGTATACTGTACTCCAAAAACAATTATTGCCAATGGTGCACAGTGCACGACAACACTGTCGCTGCACTGTGCAAAATGCGGAAACTCTCCCAGGACTGCTGCGATGACTGCCCATCCAACCAGGCGTCGAGCCGATGACACAGAGGCAACATGAAGGGAAAGTAAATACTGGACGCATTTAGTGACGTTTGAGTTTGTGGCAAGGTGACAGGAGGAAAGAGGTTTCTGTCGTGGCATGTGTGTTTATTAAAAGTCACGTAGCTTGTTGTAGTGAGCTTAGATTTTTTATCTGTTCCTTCCATCACCTTAACGATCCAATAAAGTTCCGAAGAGGCGCAGAAAACATTCACCTCTGTGGGAACAGTGAGATGAAGCCAGCTGCGAGTGCATGCCAAGTCCTTCAAAAAAGTCCCATAACTATGCAATACTTCCTTGACTCTGACTTTGATGTCCTCACAGCGACATTGTGAGAAAGAGACACGAAACTCAATTAACCCTGAACTGAAAACTATGGAAGGATTTGGCAGCAGCAAAGATGGTGGAAGCGCAGCCAAAATCCTTCAGCTTGTCAGCTTTGTTGAAACACCTTCAGGTGACAGCAGTAATTATACTATACTAATTTTAATAAAAATAGCATTCATAGAATCACAAATCAAATCTAGTTTTAAAAAGTCATTTTAAAAAGATTTGTGGTTTTGCGCTACAATAAGCTCTGAAAAGCTTTTTCCCACCTGGAAGTTGCGCCTCCACCGCCATCTTTGCTGCTGCAAAATACTCCTTCAGCTTTGAGCTGACGGTTTTTGCAACACAATGACTCTCTCATTTCTGGTGTTATCATAGCTTTATAACTATTTATTCCAGTGCGAATCGCAGCAATTTTCTCCTGAACAATGACGCTACCACTAAGATAAACCTTATCTGGAACATCTGCTGGGACAGCAGTATATGCAGTCGAAACAGTTCTCTGCAGAAAGTCTCACTTTTTACCAGTTATTGTAGAATCTCCTCTTCTGCAGTCTGACCATCTCTAAGCTCCTGTACTGACATAAAAAAACAACAACAACAGACTCATACACTGACTTGTAACCGAGCACCACTGCACACACCAACTTACAAAAATCAAGAGGTTCCCAATAAGCTTTAACTTTTGGTGTGTGCACCATTCACGAGTGCTGAAATAGGAATCATAAATTAGGTTTTATAATGTTTCTGGTATAACTTCCAGGTTTTTTTTTTAAGTGTACTAAAGTGTACTACTTATAAATTTGTCAATTCAATTTTAGAGCCAAATCCCAACAAGGAATGTGCTTTGTATTTTAAGGTTAAGACTCAACAATAAAACAGACAACAATAACAATAACATGCAATAACACATTAAATGTGTTTTGACACTCACTTCCTTGGCCTATGATGGTTTATTCCTCCTTAATAAATATTTACAATTCTTTTGGGGGTGACTTGAGGCTGACTCAAAAAGTAGGTCCTGTGGATTCCTATGTTGAATTGGCAACACAACAAAAATAACAAAGATAACAATAACATCACAGGTCTGGACTGTGATGTTTTTGTGGGTTTTTGTTTTTGTTTTTTTGTTTTTTTTTTTTGGGGGGGGGGGGGGGGGTCCTCGGGTGTCTCCACTCTGCCCGTATCCCAATAGTATATTTAAGTCTTGAGTTTTCCTCTGTTCTTTGTTGTGTCGTCCAGTTCAGTCCAGAATCAATAGATGATGTCATAGTGGCTATGTCCGTCTTTTATGTACAGTCTGTGTTTTCCCCTGGTGCCCGTCAGACCCAGTTCTTTCTTGGTACCTTTTGAAAACCAGCCCACATTTTGAAACATCTGTGAACCATGACTAGTAGAACATGAACTGTTCTGTGGAAAAAACCGAGACTTGCTGTATCCCCTGCCAGCTACAGGCTTAGCAATTTTGTGGAGCTTTTTGGCACCAGCAGCATTTTTTTTTAAATATATCAAAATGTAGAAAACGATTATGAGAAACACACAGACACTGACAACTACAGTATATTTGTTTAGTTTTAGCCTTGGTCACAATTTCTAACAGTTTAAGATAAAGTCCGAAAGATGAGTTTAAACAGATAATAAACTAGTATTCAACACAGTAAAGGGGAAATGCCCCTAACTTCTTCAAACACAGTGAAGCTGTACATATTTTACAGTTTTATATCTGATCTCAACTGTCTTAGGCCCATAAATCAACTTCTCACAGAACTTATAAGGGTTAAAACATGGAGGAGCTTTACTATGTGTGTGTGTGTCTTTGCGTGTCCATGCATTGTGTGCATGTGACTATGCTTATGCATGTTTACTTTATGCAACAGCCTTTGGCCGTTAACGCTCTCCTCGAAAGCTCTCTTCTGAACTTTAATTAACTTCAAACACACACAGACATTTGCTCACACACAAAGATCCACATGGGCATACAAAACACCCCAGAGAGTCCAGCGGATCAAAGAGAGCCAGAGAACGAAAACAAAAATATTTCTGTGTCTGAAAAGGGGAACCTGTTTCCAGTAAAGCGAAAAACAGACGGTAAATATTGTCCGTGTGGACGTGTGTGTGTGTGTGTGTGTGTGTGTGTGTGTGTGTGTGTGTGTGTGTGTGTGTGTGTGTAAGAGAGAGAGACCTGGAAGATGCTTTGACTCACCACTCCTCTGAGTCATCACTAACAACGATGGAAGGATACACACAGAAGGGCAAGAAATGTGATTTGGACTGTGAGGGAATAGTGACAAAGGCCAACTCTCTCCACACACACACACACACACACGCACACACACACACGTCAGAAAACAGCGCAGCATGTGAGTGTGCACATGTGACTCTGTGCTGCAGTATGGAGTGTGTGTTTATGCCACACTGAGCACGAACACTGTTTTTGTTTGTGCACTGTTGCAGTGGGTGGGATGACTGTCCTTTAGCCAGATGTCCCTTCACTCTCAGCATCACTGAGCACAGTCACATGGTGACAGGATGTCCAGAAATCAGCTGCATTTTGTGTGTTTTATTTATTTATTTGCCGATTGAGATAGACAAAGAAATAAATGAGAGATGAAATGACAGATGGTGGATATTGTGGAGCTTAAAAAGCTGGAGTTAAAGCTGTGCTGATAATTGGTGCATTGACTCAAGGGTGAAAGGTGTTGGGATTAGGCATGGGTGAGAAAACTGATTAGTGTAAGAACAATGATTCCTATTTTCTGCAACAGAAAAAAGCAAACACTATCAAAATGCACAAATAACAATAGACAGTATTTAGAATTGTTTTTCCTAGTCTTATTGCAGCTGATTGTGGGAGTCTTTACTGCACAATGCTGACATTTACAGGCTTGTTAACTTCTTTCCCTGTGAGTGTACCTCCTCACACCTGTACCTGGGAGTGGATCTGAAAAGAAACAGGTGAAGTGATATAATATTAATTGAGCTGACCGTTGATGGTTAAGCCAAACATAATAAAAGACAGAAGCTGGTGAATAATTTATAATTTCTTTAAATGAAAGCAAATACGAGACTAGTCAATTAGTCTAAAAGACCGAAATCTCTCAGAAAACATTGAAAACTCTGCAGAATCAAATGGACAAAGTTAGCCATGCACATCTCTAATTGAACACAAGCTGCTGGCACAGGAAGTGTGAAATACCACCAAACTACTGGCACATTGCCGTTAGCTGTTAGATCGTGCTGTGTTTGCTCTCTCACTAGCAACCAGTGCACTGCTGAGGAAGCTGGTGTAGTAAAGACAGAAAAACACCTTGTAAATTCAGGTTCATAGATGAGCACCGCAGATCTGCTGTTGGTGTCGCACTGAGATCCAAATATGAATGCTTTATTTTGTTCTAGTTTGATCTCATTTTAGATTATTTTATTATTGAAAATGTTTCATTTTAGGATTTATTAGCTTCAGTGTTAGTTTCAGCTTGCTAAGTTATCACAGCCTAGGGGCAGGTGTAAGGAGTATTTCTCAAATAATACAAGACAAACACATCCCAGTTTGGAGGCAGTTATCACTGACTTGTGTAGACTCAAATCTAAGTAAACCAAGGCCTCACCAACAAAGACTAAAAATAAGTTGCTTGTCTGTTTTTGTAACTTTATTTAATGTTTTTGAACATAATTTAAGTTAGTGCTCTTTTTTAAAATTTATTTCTCTAAATTATATTTTCTATCTTAGCTTCCGTGCAAACATGCAAATATGAAACAGTCAACAACACAAATTTCCCTTTGCTGCAAAGGAAGCAGTGAAGCCGAGGTTGTTCTCTGATGTTGGCAAAACTTGTTTTGAAAATGTGCCACAGAAAATCACACAAAGATTTGCTTGTGGTATGCAGCTTTTTAGCTGATGATTGGTAACTGGCAGATATCCAAGCCCTGGATGTGTAGAGAACCCTGCATTGTATTATCACCTCCTCGTGTGTCAGTCAGAGCAAATCCCACTGGTGATTACCTAAATTGGGCACTTCAGTGCTGAGAACAGTTCAACTCTGCTCCATTCATGTTGCTAAATTAGTTTGTCTCACTACAAGTTCCTGAATGTCATCAATAGTTTCACCAAATTGGTGCATTGAAAAGTTGGCAGAGTTTTGACGGCGGCGATCAAATCAATGTTTTAGCTACTTAAAGAGAAAAACGTGTGAGTGTCTGAAATCTCTTGTCACTGTAGAGGAAGTGTTTGTGTTATATACAGAAAGCAGTGGATGAGCGAACTGGGCAAATATAGAGAAAGGTTGTGTAAAAACAGAGGTGTGTGGTGGTTTTGTAAAAAAACACGTGACAGCAGGTCAAACGTGTCTTTGCTTTGCTCAAATTTAAGATTTTATTTGGCATGACACAATGTTGATTTAACCCTTGCCCCATTTTCATGCCACCTGACTCTCGGCTTTCAATCCACCTTTACACCTCACACCGACAAAGTACTGTAAGGACATTGGTTCTTGACTTAAGGATGAGGTGTGGTGTAACTTTGAGATAAAACCATTATCATAAAGGATTGATTGTGATAAGAATTTGCGTTGACTCACTGTGGACTCCAACCGGGAGAGTCATGTGACTCCAGCTCTGTGGATGAATCCAGAGAGAGAAGTAAACAAAACAAGGAGAGAAAGGAGGGAGGACACATAAGGATGTACATACATGCACACACACACCCCTGTCCTAATTTCCCCCAGCTGTGAGCACAGTCTGTTTCTCCCAGAGACACTTGACAGAAAGACGTTGAACGGCACTCTCACACACACTCTCAAAACCCGACACATGTGTACACACAAGTCTCTCTGTGGTTTAGAGACGTCACGTCTGGCTGAGTTTTAAGTGTATCTAAGGGGCTATGATTATATTCCTCACACACACACACTTCTCTGGAGAGCCTCAGTGGGGCTGAGGACTCATCCAGTATGACAGCAACGGTTGATGGCTCTGCTCAGTGCAGTCTGACATCGCCTCAGGTCAGTTTGATCCAGACCTGTGTTTGCTCCATTGATTGTCCGATTGTCCTACCTGTTACATGACACACGCACACACGCACACACGCACACACACACACACACACACACACACACACACACACACACACACACACACACGTGCACAGACATGCATGCTGTTCACTTAAATGACTCACGACAGAAACAACTGTCTTTGATTGATTGGCTGTGAGCAAAAAACAAACATAGTTGTACCATAGACTGTAAAAGAAAGATGGACATAGCCATTGTGAAAGCAAATTTATGTCAAAGACAGTCAATCATTAGTTATCATATGAATCTCTTTGCTACAGTCGGTACAGAAAGTAGTTTTTCACTCTTTGTAATATTGCAGCCATTTGCTAAAATCATTTAAGTTCATTTTTTTCCTCATTAATGTACACACAGGACTCCATATTGACAGAAAAACACAGAATTGTTGACATTTTTGCAGATTTATTAAAAAAAGAAAAACTGAAATATATGACCCACTCACAAGTACAAGTATTTTGGTGATAATTAACAATAGTGTGTGAAGAGGACTATATTTACATCAACAAATAGGACTCTAGATCTAGATAGATATATGACTGGATATGATTCAAACCACTGCAGAGCAGTACTTTAAATACCTACAGCATGCTCTAATAAAATGTTACATGAGGTCTAGCGGGACAAGCACAGAGATGAGTCTGCTGTCAGAGGCCATTAGAAGATCATTTGTAACCTTCACTAAAGCTGTTTCTGTGCTGTGATCAACTCTGAAACCTGACTGAAATGATCTGTTAGCTGTTTGACAACTGCTCTCTTTCAAGAATTTTCGAAGTAAAAGGAAGGTTGGAGATTGGCCTATAACTAGCTAAGACAGTTGGGTCAAGTGAACACTTTTTAAGTAGTGGTTTAACTAGTGCTAGCTTGAAGGCCTGTGGTACATAGCCAATTAATAGAGACAGGTGATCATATTTAAGACTGAAGATTAATTAATGGTAGGAGCAGTCTTGTAGGAATGGGGTCCAAAAGACACTTTGATGGTTTGGAGGAAGTAATTACTGAACCCCAAAGGGACTTGTGTCTCTGTGAGACTCCTCACCTCTCAGCCATGCCCCTCCACTCACTAAACCAGCGCAACTGCCCCCAAGTTCTTAAAGTGGTAAGCACCTATTTTATCTTCTCATAACAAACAGTGCAAGAAACAGTGGGTCTCATTAATTAGTCGACTCTTTGCCTTCTTGAGGCGCAGTCATATGGATTCCTGTCTATGCTGATTTGTCTCCACTGGTTGTCTGCAGAGCCTTTCAGGATAGCTGAAACTCTGTTTGCCACAAATGGACACATGGTCTCACCCTGGAGATTCTTGAGTACCATTGTACTGTCCATCATGAATGTACATTGTGTTTCATTGCTTGCATTACGCAGGATAAGGTAGCTGACTGATCCATAAGCATCCATATGAATTTGAAAGTGTCTGATTCAACACACCCATTGAGACCAAGGCCCCTGTTGAGTGGAAGTTTGTCATGATCCAGGTTTTTGTTTCTGTTGTCAGTTCAGACTTTGGGATGGAGTCAAGCACCTTCTGTCAGTTGCTCACCCATTTGTTAAGACAGAGGTCTCAATTGCTTCAGATTTTTAAGACACATTGATACAGCAGCCTCCTCAGTAGCGACAAACTTGACAGTCATCATTGTAAAAATTCTGCACAACTGTTTGAACTACTTCAGCTCTGAACTGTCCTGTATCTTCAGCGCACTTCCTCAAAGCGAAAATGGCGCAACTGGGTGAAGATGTGGCCCCAATCAAGTGCACCGTCATGTTGTGCTCAGTCAGAAGACAACTTGTGCTTAGTCTACTCCAAAATTCACTCTAGCCTGATATGTGTGTGTGTGTTTGTTTTGATGTAATTTTAACTGAAAGCATAAGCATTCAACACATCTTATATTCTACTCCACAACTAGCCAGTCAGTCTCTGGTGTTACTTTAATTTGCCATGATGTTGCGTTTCCTGTTTTTTGTTATCTCTGGTCTTTGTACATTCCTATTAATTTTACTTCCTGTTGTAGTTCCCGTAGTTTGTGATTGTTTGCCCCACCTCCATTAGTGACTGAGAACCTTCACAGACATATTAGTACAGTTATTAGTAAAGTTACTTGTCTATTCAAAGGTGTGTTTTGTGTTTACCTAGATTGTTTGTGCACCTATTAAAGTGATAATCATCTTGGATTAAGGTATCAAATTGCTTTTTTTGCTGGACAAATGATTTACTTCCTGGTTCCTACAGTAATTTTCTTTCCTCCATGGCAGCTAAATACATCAGAAGATGTCAGAATTTTCCATATTTCCTATAGTTCAGAGCTTTTATGTATGTATGACGTGTGCTCTTACCTCTTAACCTATTTTTGTTGCTGTTGCTGAGCCACTTTTTCCTTGGCGCCTTTGGTGTCCGGTTTGAGAACCAAATGTTACACAGTTCATTTCCATAGGAAGAAAATCATAGAATAAACTCTGTGTTGGCCATATCTGCCAGTCCTTGATGAATTTCTTGCTGTAATCCCAAAAACAGCAAATTAAGTCAGCAATTTAAACCTTGGGCACCAGCAATGTTGTGGCGCCAGTCTCTCTTTTGTTTTTTTGGGTTTTTTTGTAGGAAATCGATGGAATAATTTCTGGATTGGGCACCAGCACTGCATCAGTGGAACAGGGGTATTTACAACTCAGGTGCTGGTTTTAGGTCTGTTCAACAAGAACACAGCTCCCACAAAAATAACAGTGATAGCAGTGGAGTAAATGCAGATCTTTAAACATATGAGCATTTCTCATTTATTCCCAAAAGTAAACTAGGCGGATTTAAACATGACTCACATTGCAAATCTTCACTAAACAATTGACTCAAATGTCCATGTTTTGCCTGAAGCAGCAGTACTTGTTGAAGAGTACAGCACATAACAGGAACTAAATGTTCAGTAATGTGGGAGTCGTTATCTGTGATACATTCTACTTTTGTTTTATTTGTCCATAAAGAGGTGAAGGTAAAAGGCATGGAGAGGAACTACGGCTCCTCAGTCACAAGATGAGGAATAGTTTAGTCACATCCTTCCTTAAGTGCTCATTAAGCGGGACAAACAGCAAAACAGTGTTCACGTTTGAGTGTGCATGTGACCGTCTGTGTACTCAGTGGATCAGCGGTGGGAAACGGTGACACACTTTGTCCGTTAAGCTTTGTTAACAGAACAAACATTATGTATTTCTCTGTGTGTGTGTTGGATATGTGCAGCTATTACTAAGATGCCACTGGCAGAAATTACACAACACCTGCTGTTTTAACATACATGCTATGAGTGAGTGTCTCTGGGGAATCTACAAATATGCTCTCTGTTACGGTTTCCTGTCTCCTAACAGGCAACACATCAGACTGACACTGCTGCTGGAAAACTATTTGCCAGGATTTCATGCTGTCATGTGATACAGTCTTGTGAAAAACAAAGTTATTATGATGCATTTCAACCGCTGATTAAGAATATTTTTAAGTTTGTCCGCGTGCACAGCAAAACTTAACCAGTACGTTGCTTTGCAGCAGTTCAAAAACAAAACTGTGCTTTTTTTACTTGTTGTATTACTTAAAATAATCTTTAATGCTTTTCTTTATTTACTGTCATGTGCACTGCTAGAAGCAAACTCTATGAACAAGAAACTCAGGATTCAGACTCATTATGACTCAGACTCCCAAAATGTTTTTGACTGTATTACGTCAAGACAACAAGTACAGATCTTTGCAGCTCTGCCAATAGGCAGAGAAGCCCCGCCCACCTGCTGCTGGGAGGTACGTCACCATGAGCCATGTTCTTTTAAATGAATAATAAACACATTATTGTCAATACTTTACTCTGCAGGCCTCACGCAGTTGTTTTCTCTACCTTTGTAATTTCTTCTTTGAATTTGTTGTTTTTGTCTAGGTGTAAATGAGATTTTAAACCTGGTAAAATGAAATAATTATAATAAATTTCAGACAGAAATTCAGACAGCAAGAACTGCAACCAAGCATTTTCAATAACTGGAGGAATTCCAGCTTTGGAGCATTCCCACTCTTCTGTGTAGACTTGATTTCATTTCAGCCACACTGGGACGTTTCAAGTATGAACGGCATGTTTAAGGCTTTGACAAGGTGACATTTGCCTCAGGTCACTTTGCAGTGCCATAAAAAAATAAAATAAAATAAGTTCATAAAAGGGAGGAGGCCCCGGGGCAGACCCAGGACACGCTGGAGAGATTATATCTCTCGGCTGGCCTGGGAACGCCTTGGTATTCCCCCGGATAAGCTGGAGGAGGTGGCTGGGGAGAGGGAGGTCTGGGCCTCTTTGCTTAGGCTGCTGCTCCCGCGACCCGGCCCCGGACAAAGCGGATGAAGATGGATGGATGGATGGAAGTTCATAAAAGAGAGGGCATGTTCACACTAACCCAAAAGATAACGGAGGTACTTTAAACCACATCATGAACTGGGACACATACATGTGTTACAAGCATGCATGGATGTGTAGGCTCATAGAGAAACGTGGCCACAGTTATAAAATGCAAAACTATCTTTTTTAGATTGCAGAGGCAAATCAGGAGTTGAATGGGAGAGACGTTTTCTCTACATGCAGAAATCTGTTATGAAGTTACCACATGCTAGGACACTGGACTGTGAGCGCTGAATTATCTTCAGCATATTTACATTTGTTTTGCAAATTTCTACTGACGTCATGCTCTGAAGCTACACTAAATGGACGCAAATTACAGGGACTCCTACACGTTACACTTACCGGAGCTGGTAATCCTTGAAAACCCATGGCATGAAGCTTTCACAAAAGCTCTCTTTTGTGTTGATGTTAATGCCAAAAGAGGTTTTTAATTACAGGTATTCAGTCAGCTAATGTTGTACACGCCTCAGCACTTGGTGATCCTGCTCTGTAACTTTATGTGGTGTGACACTTTGGGGCTGAGCTGCTGTGGTTCTTACGGCTGATTGTGGAATACCTACGAGAGAAGAAATTTCACAAGCTGACTTGTTGAAATGCCATTCTTTACGGGGCCACGCATGAATTCATTGAGTTCTTTAGAAAAACCTGTTCTTTCACAAATGTTTGGAAAGGCAGACGGCATGATTGGCTGTCGGCATCCTCCTCAGATATACAGTAACATATCAGTGTTTAGCCCTTTCATTAACAAGCTGTATGAGCAAATTTAAGGCAAAGTGGCGATTTTGGATGAGCCTGAACCTCCAATGCCTGTCTAAAACATCAACGCTGAAACAAAGACACAGTATGAACAGGAAGCACCCCAAGAGCACAGACCTCTGCAGCTCAGTCGCTGGGCAATACTTACTTTTAAAGGAATACACTGTACATGTTAATTTTACTTTTTTATACTGAAGTTTGTAGTACAGTATAAATCAGATAATGGTAGCATGACAGATGTTTATTTTGATTACACAAGGACTATGTAGGAGTAGGTCATCGATAATACTGGTACTGATTTGTAAATAAGCAGACACGAACAACTTGAGCTTGTTATACAACATTATACTGCAGTATGTTTCTAACTAACTTGACAGCTCATTCTCTTTAAAGATATGAAATGAGGTCAGCTTGAAAGAAAGGCAGATGTGACATGTACAAGTGAACTTAATAGTCAAAAACTATAATGTGGAATTCCTAAACGTTGCCAACACAAACAAAGGCAGCAGAATTTTTAACATAGCTTTAACAATAACAGACATTTTATGAATGCTTGACCTTATTTGACCTTAAAGAAGAGGTCAGAGGTCCAAAGTAACATGATATTTAGAATACCATATGTCATTCCCTATATGCCTATATGTTGTTAGTTCAAACAATGGCAGTAAGAAGCATAGTTTTAAGTAGCTCTATATGGGTTATTATTATTTTGACCTTTAATATACTTTCTACATGTTGAAACTATGCAGCACACTTGTAAGAATCATAGTTTCTAAGTTATAAGACTTTTTTTGGTCAGTTTTAGACTAATAAATCATTAAGTTGACCTTAAAGGCCTTGGTGGATGTAATATTTCTTGCTTTGTAAGAGGTGGTCAGACCTGGCAACTATAATATGGAAACATCAACATCTGTCCGTCCGGAGGAGCTTTTACCCTCAAACCACAATCAGTTTTTTGACCGGATATTATCAAGGTTTCAACCGTATTTGTGGGTTACATTTTGGGGCTTTTATTGTAGCCAGCAGCCATCAAGTATCAGTTGATAGGTTAATGTCTTCCTGTGCTCTTTGCTGGTAATCGTTCGTGAATCCTGATCAATTTGAAAAAACAAAGCGAAACAATAAAATAGTAAATCATAGTTGAATACTAGCTGATAGACTCAGGCTATCAGCTAGTAAGATGGAGCTAGCTTTCACAGTGACTGTTTACCTCCAAGCAAACAAAGCCTGCTCAGTAGACTCACACTACCAACAGACTGTTTGTTTGTTTGTTTGTTGATTTGTTTTTTTTTTCCTGCATGTTTATAGTGATTACTGAAGATTAGACATTTACTGCACATGTGAGGTGGATATGGAACTTGATAAAATGATTTGAGGGGTCAGTAAACACTTTATTGGTGAGTTACTGCGCATGTGCTTTAACTTTGCTCAACTCGCTCATTTCATACTAAACTTTGCGGGAAAATAACATCAATGAGACCAAAGTATTTAATGGACTAGTACCTGACTCAGGCTGTGGCCTTCAGCAGTCGCTGTTATTAAATTATGCAGCAACCCAGCAGACAGCTGTTAAGGATATAAAGGCTCCTCATGGGCTCCGTGTGCATGTGCGTGTCTGGGGGAGCAGACACCCTGTAGCAGTGACACTGATGCATTGCCAGGCCTTGAGCGTGACCAGAAGAGCCTCGTGCCTGTGTGTGCGTGTCTGTGTCGCAGGTTTTGGAGGTGCACGAGCACAAAAACAGACAACAATGCAGAAAAGTTAAGGAGAAGAGTGGAATGTATTTAGATTGGCAGTTAACATATGGCAGTAAATCTTATCTGCAACCGATAACGCCTCCGGTGTGTGTGAACAGATGTGTGTGTCGACATGTGCGCGGGTTATCAGCTATCCAGAGTTTTACTGCCTGCGTTAAAGAAAAAAACAGTTTTGATCCACTGCCACACATGGTTAAGCATTCACCACCTGACTCTGCTTCGTTTCAAACAGCAGCCCGAGGAGAGAAGACAGAGGGAGGGGGCGCTTCAGAAAGTCCATGTTGTGAAAAAAAAAAGTGTGGAACTGCCCTCACCTCCCCACTCTCTCTTACCTGCCCTCAAGAGCTCCCATGGATGTTTTTTTTTAATTTTTTTTCTTTTATATCAACCTGTGCAGATATTCGTTTTCTTTCCTCTTACCCACTGTGTGTGCTTTTTTTTACACTAATTCTCTGGCTTAACCCTTCAGTTTCCCTCAGCATATCCACACTCCTGCAGCAATGGGAAATCCTTCAAAATCCATAATTCACGCTTCACTGCTCCTCTGCCTCTCATCTCCCACTATTTCTCCCTCTGCAGGCCTCTGTGTGTGTGTGTGTGTGTGTGTGTGTGTGTGTGTATGTGTGTGTGTGTGTGTGTGTGTGTGTGTGTGTGTGTGTGTGTGTCTGCGTGCGTGTGTGCATGTGTGTGTGTGTGTGTCTGAGATAGCGAGAGAGACAGACCTGAATACAAATACAAACCCCTCGTGGAAAAATACAAACAAACATATGGTCTTGCCTTCACGCGCACTCACACACATTTCCAGACACACATCTTATTCACATGCGCCCACCACACACTGCACTCTTATGCAAATAGTTGCTTTTTAATGATTCTGTATGCAATGAAGAAAATATATTTTTAATGACCTTGTATGCAAATTGGAGAAAGCGTTCCCCTGGCACGCGCTACACGTGACAAATGCCAGTACAGTGAAGAGAAATGCATGTGAAGAAAAGTCTAGGCTCTCCAAAGCCACCGGTCATTTAAAGAATAAAGTTAGTACACTTAAAAACATTACCAGAATGTGAATCATTTTCTTACATAATAATAAATATAAATATTTACTCATAACATATTAGCACTGGACTTTTTCATAGCAGACAAGCAAAAAATTGTGTTATCAATAACATTTACAGTGGCCGTGTGTTATTCAGTTGTCCAAATGTAATGTAGGAGGGCATCCGTGTTGTTTATTTATTACTTAAATAAAAGATCATTTATTAAACATTTGTAATTTGTGACATTTATTAAAAAGTGACAGAGAGAAGGACCAACTTCATAGCCTTGAAGGCCCCAGGAGCTGCATCAGCTGACCGCCCTCCCATGTCTGGCAGCTGTGATGGTGGAGTAGGCCAGGACCACTCCGAGAGTGTCAGAAACAGCTAAATGAGATTTAATGATATAATATTTGTATTACTCTGTCATGGCCTTTGTGTTGATCATTGCTTGTTGTTGTAATCTTTACTCCTTGCTTCATTCTGAGCCTGCTGTGTTCCCCTGTTTATATCTTAATGTTATTTCAGCGAGTTCATTCTCGGTCCCGCTTTCAATTCACTTCCAGCTGTTGAATATTTAATCCCTTTTGTGGGTCTCAGCATTTCAGCTTTGCTCCTTTTCCCACTTTCATTACTGTCTTGATTGAGCTTACCTGTGCTTTACTCCGCGTCTCCGTGGTTTGTCTGCATAAATTGCCCGTGTGTGCTTCTCTCCCTTGTGTTTCTCTTGTTGTAGAAAACAAGTTCAGCATACCCAGGATATATTTTCATCATCTGGGATCATTTACTGTGACACTGTCAACCAGATTAAACAGTCACATAAAGGTGATTATCATAAAGGTTTTCACATGACCGAGACAGTGTTTGTAGCTTCTGACCAATCACAAACAAGGACAGGTGTGCTTGCAACAGAGCGGCATATTTTACAAATGACATTTTCAAATGTGTTTTTTGTGATTGTTGTGCATGTAAATTTTTTGCACTTTCAAAAATATCACAGTATAATTCCCTCACTATGCACATGTGGCACTTTTACTTTAACGTGCTGTTTATTTAATGTATTATTTTTATTTCTTATCCATCTGAAACACAACAATTTCCCTTGTGGCATCAACAAAGTATCGACCTATGATATGAAGGGTACACCAGTGTGTAACATGAGTCCTTTGAGCAATTAATAAAACTGCAGCTAAAAGCTAAAATAAGATAGAGTAGTTAAGTTAATAAAGTTGTAATTATCAAGTCCCCTTCTTTAAGACAAAATGCAGATCTCACTTTAATCACAACTATGTAATCTATTAAATTTATGGTTAAATGGGGGTGTTATGTAAGTATTATGACCGTTCCGCGATAGCCAAGTATAACAAGGATTCAAACCAAGCTGCGTCTCCTTTGAGGTAAGGCAAGGCTTACGTATCCGGTTTAAAGATGATATTGAGTTTATGGTGTTGGCACAGTGCAACCGACACCATATAATGTCATCAATGTTTAAATTGGTTGGTTGTTAAACTTTCTCTTCAGTTTTGCAGCCCACTGAGTCCTGGGGTCAGCAATGGTGAGGCCTAGCAGACAGCTTGCATTTATATCCAATAGGTCCAGATGGATGAGTTACACTAAAAAAATATAAAAAAATCACCTGAAGAAGAGTACTAGCCATACTCTTGATTTCCTTGGTGTGAGCGTGACCCTGGTTTACATGATTCAGTCCCTACACTGCTAAGCAATAAGAGAAAATAGGAGAGGTAAATCTGCAGCTCTTTACACTCTTTGGGTGTGTCCCTAGATCCCATCTTCCTAACCTGTGTGTCAGCATCCATGTAGGTGAGCGACACAAGTAAAGGAACTTGATTGAGGATTTTACCCTCAAGCTGTTGACATGGACGCCTGCAGACACCGTGCACAGCAGTGAGTCTTGTTACACTTCCTTGAAGTATGCATGAAGTCCACCTGAAAGGTGCATGGCTGCATAACTGGTGCATTGTAACAAAACTTCATAGAGTCACAAAAAACTGGCAGACACACTCACTTCTTGTGATGAGGTTTTGCACCTGCTTGTACTCTAATGAGCTTGGAATGAGAAGTGAAAGGTCTTCAAGAAACTTTAAGAAGTCCAGTTGCTTTTCTTTCCACGGTCCTTAGATTACCAAGAACCTGCACAGACATATCACCTGATCGTACGTCAAGACCTGCTTCTTAAAATGTTTCCTGCAAATGTATTTATTTTTGTCCTGCATAATAGCAATAGCATATATGGGAACAGCTTATTGTATTGCATATTTGGACCATATACCTTTTCCCTTAAACAACTATGAACACACACACACACACACACACACACACACACACACACACACACTGGAATCTGTCCCATAAATCAGCAGGATCTCTGTGAAGGCCGGAAACCCAAGGACAGCTCAGACACGTGGAGCACACACAGCCAAGACCTCCTGGTTCCACGCCACCCTCTCTCCCTCACTCTGAATGTGCCAGAGTATGTCTGTCCATATTTATGACTGCCTACGAGTGTTAACTCCCTTGTGTGTGCTCTCTCATAGGCATGCGCATGCTTATCTGTGAGAGTGTGATATTGTGTGAGCGTGTCCAGTAAAAATTTGCTGCTGTCTCTCTTTCACTCGCTGGGATCTGCAGACTTGCACACGGCCTCCAAGTTATGAATCTGCAGACAGCACTCTTTCTCTGGCTCCATCTTACTCGTGCAGCCACTTAGCTGTTGCAAAGGCAGTGTGATCACGTTGTCACGTGTTCATGTGTGTAATTTGTTCTATTGCTGGGTTGTAAAGCCTTCTTTAACTGGACAAAAATAAAAAATGAACAACGACAGAGCAGAGAGAAGCAAACGTGCCAGGAATTAAATAGAAATTAAATTTCAGTGCCCCCTTATGTACTTTGAAAGACTGTAATTTGGATCATGACGAACCTGTAGGTCAAACAGTGATATACCAGTTGATGAATGCATTTCTATTGAAAGCCAAATGATTACAGTGCGAAATAACACTGAAATAACCTTCAGCAACAGTTTTAAAGGTTAATGGGACAAAAAGCGGAATAGATAAGCATGTAAAGGCTTAACTTCCTTTCATTCTCATTATTTGGTGAGGAAGGTAGGAAGGTCAACTTCAAATAAAATATGGTCTTCATGATGTGGCCCACATCATCCCACACAAACATACTCTACTGGGAAGCTACCTTCAGACCTCTATAGAGGAGGCTGGACTACTAGGTTTGATCTTTTCTAAAACCCCTAAAACCCCGAAGAAGGGATCACATTAGAACCCACCTCACACTACTGTGGAGTGGGTTCAAGTCCACCCCAGAAATTTCCCACATAAATGCCTTAAAATTCCAAAATAAATCTTAAAAATGTCTGCTCCAAGACCCCCAGGAGGGGCTGGCTTGTTAGGGATTGACAGATAGACGTTGTTGGCTTTGTTAAGAGCCTTTAAACATGGTGACCATTCTTTGTCCATCACCCTGCCCACCCCAGAAGCTTCCACGAGAGTCAGTGTTTATTTTCTGTCGTTTTCCCCACTCTCATCTTGTGCTTAACAAGCTTTTGATCCCTGACTGAGCCTGACCCCCGTTTAAAGGCCACCTGTTCTGTGCTTATGGAGAATGCGCTGAAGGCAAACACTGCGTTGTTTAACATGATTAACGCGCAACAATGCACGGGGGCGGAGGATGGCGAGCACGTCAAAAGGAAGCTGTTGGTTTTTAATGATGTTTTTCAAGCTCTTACTGACTCCACATAGCAGCAGACGGCAGAGAACACTGACGTGAGACAGCAGCAGGAGAGAGGGTCCTGTTTTCTTTTGTCTGTGTGTGCGGATGGGTCTGTGGGTTATTTATGGGGTCTTTTACACAGCGAGGGGACAGAGAGGAGTGTCTGAGAGGTGAGCAGAGAGTGGGATGGAGAGGACGCCTCATTCAGCAGTCACTGCCAAAGCAGAAGAGTTTTTCTCTCTTTTCAAAATTCCTTCTTACAACCCCCGCCTCCTCCTTTTTTCTCCCTTTCCCATTTCCTCGCACACTCTTCCATGCTCGACAGTTTCCACAGATCTGAGGGTTAATTCCCATTTTTCCTCCCTCAGCCTCAGAATGAAATCTAATTTCTCCCAGGTCCACTCCTGCTAATTTAGCGTTAATGCTTCAATCCGATCTCCGCCTTCTCTCCCTCTCTTATCTCTCTGCAGAATGAAATTCAAGTGTAATTTTAAAATCTCCCACTGAATCAAATCTAATTTTTCTCACCATCTCTCACACTAATGTCTGTTTAAAAAGATCTAATGCTTTATTTTACCGCTAGTGATCTCTCTCTTTCACACTCTCTCACTAATCCAAGAAAATGCTGAGAGCGTTTTTGAAGTATTATGTGACACAAGATGGAGGGAATGTAGTACAGGTGAACGCGTTTGTGTTTAATTTACCTCGTTACTTTAATTTGGCATTTCTGTGACCAAACCCTTAATAAATAAATTAAATAAGCTGTCCACTCTCTGTCCATCCCTCTCTGTCACCCTCGTTTTCCATCTCACGCTCCCTTTTTCGTCTCTCTCACACTTTATCTCTCACCTACCCCCCTTTTTTCTCCTCTCTCCTCCATGGAGTAACCAAGGGTGCGAGGTGTCTGGTTGGAGAAAATGTTCCCACATATCAAAAGGCTCCTGGGTTCTTAGTGGAAGCGGCCAAGAGAAGGAAAAGGTCAAGTTGAATACAGTGGGTGCAGAGAGAGGGATGAGGGCTGCAAAGAACAGTGATTAATACAAGCAGCAGAGAGGCAGTGGCACTGAAAGGGCACTCAGAGTGGGAACCAGTACTGAATTGCTTTGTCCCTTATTTCCTCTTTGAAATTTCCATTGATTGTTCTTCTCTATTATGTATCAATTTCCATTTTTTAATTTGTTGTTTTGATGCTGAAACTGAAATTTAACCAGCTTGTGTTTGTGGAACTTGGTGTAAATTCCCTTTGGCTGTTTTTAATCATAGTAAGTTTTCACAAATTATTAATTATTATTCATAAATGGATGTAAATGCATATGCAGCGCTCTGTTGCTGACAATGCTGTAAATCTTTGAAAATAGTTCAATGAAATGTAGTTTCACTTCTTTAAAACCCCAGGATGGAATAGTGGTTTGGATCATTGCTTGAACTATTTTTGCCAGTTGACTAATGCAAATTTTGGTGACGGACAGTTATTCTCTGTATCAAATTTACATATTTTCCATTTGTCTGTAGTGCCGTTATCTGTCTAGAGAGTTTTGTATGATATGCCCAGTTTTGGCTGCTTCTCCAGTACTGCATGATTTGGGGGGGTTTTTTGGCAACACAGCGGTAATATTTCTTTCCGCAAGTCCCTTGTTATTAAAAAAAACAACCAAAAAACACTGTGAGCACATTCATAAAGAGACTGTTTTAGTCTACTAAACTATAGTCACCTGACAAATAAAGCGCACCTTTACTCAGTTCCAAGGTTTCATGCATCAGGACATTGCACAAAATAATCTGGTTCTCAGATGAACAACAACATATGACATATGTCCACTGACTGCGCCATTATTTAAGTAATCGTTTAGGGAGTTCTTCCTTTCCACTGTCTCCATGTGCTGTATTATTGTAAGATCTTTGCCTTAGAATCTGAAGCATGTTGAGGTGACTGTTGTTGTAATCTGGCGTCGTATGAATAAACTCTAACTACACTGAATTTTCTGTATGACTTTATCAGCCTCTCACATGATTTTGGCCCAGTATTCTTTATAATGTTGCTTCAGCTCATTAAGGTTTGTGGGTGCAGCTTGCCACAGCATTTCCTTCCTTTGACTGGACCATTGCATCACCCCGTCCCTTTTCTTTTTGAGCTGGTCTGTTGTAGATTTGCTGCTGTGCTTGGGATCATCATCCAGCTGCATGACCCACTTAGCTGTCACACAGATGGCCTCATATTTGACACTGGAATACTTTGGTATTCGGACTTCATGGCTGACTCAATGATAACAAGCTGTGCAGATCCAGTGGCTACAAAACAAGCCCAGATCATCACCCTCCACCACCGTGCTCACAGTTGGTATGAGGTGTTTGTCCTGATGTGCTTTATTTTATTTTTTCCAAACATGGTTCTGCGCATTGTGGCTAAACACTTCCACTTTGGTCTTATCTGTCCAAAGGACACTGATCCAGAAGCCCTGTTGTTTGCTCAGATGCAACTTTGCAAAGCTAAGCCACGCTGCTGTGTTATCAGAGAGAAGAGCTCCTTTCAAACAAGCCATACTTATTCAGTCTTTTTCTAATTGTGCTATTGTGAACTATAACATTTAACAGACTAATGGGCGACATGTCCAGAGTGTCCTCAAAGTCTTTTACAGGTGGAATAAGCTCGAACCCCTATGACCCTGAAATGGCTCTATAGATGATAATAATAATAATAATAATAATAATAAGCTTAAATTACAAATGCACAAAGGTAGGAAAGGCTTGAACGAGAAAACTCTACAAAAACATACAGAAAGCACAACTAAACAGATATTTACGATATAGTATTGATAGTATTGATGTTTGTGACACTCGTGATTTCTGCAAAGCAGATTTTTCCAGATTTATTTTTCACTTTTTATTATTATGAGTCTAATTCCAAAAATTCAGGATGTGATATTAATACAGTGTTGTGTTACCATGCAGTGTACAGTGGGACATTTATACAGTAAAACACATACATTGTGAATGTTTCATCACTGTAACAGTATGCATATCTAATTGCACTTTATATTCTGACTACACTTCCTTCTGTACATATTACTTGTTTTCTTTTCTTTCTTTTCATTTATTTGTTTATTTATTATTTTTGTTTTTTCATCTAACTTTAGTGAAAGGAACTCGCTAAAAGAAGAATTTCATTGCTCAGCATAACCACTATGTGTTGTTGTGTATATGACAACAAACTTCCTGAACCTGTTGATCTGGAAAGGGCAGACATCTCTGCAGTGCGTAACTCTAAAACTGGGAGACTCACAGAAAAAAAAGTCAAACAAATAGCACTAAAGGCCAGAGGAAAATGTGCATATGGGACGTTGGAATGAACTGTCATTTTAATAATGGTGGAAGAATGGAAGTGCATATGGGAATATGCAGGGACTGCAGTATAATAATCTAGCGCTACAGATGTAATGAAGAAGGGACTATGTTTACATGGAGCATAAAAGTCAGATTCTTATCAGTTTAAAAGCCTAAACACAATAAAAATCTTCCATATGAGCTTATCAGTCAAAATAAAGAATCTCTTCACAAACACAGTGTACTCTTTTTCACGTGTCCTCTGTCTTGATGTAAATTTGCGAAGGGAAGCTTACGTCTGTCCAAAAATGCTTCCACACTGAACCAGTTCTCTGTAGGAACTAGTTTTTTTTCAGTCCATGTGACAAAGTGGCTAGGACTGAATTCATTTGGCTAAGTCAGAATATTATTTATCTGTTACTACAGAAAACCTCAATAACCCTCAGAAATTTTGGAAAGTAATTAAGTCCTTATCTATAAATAAAATATCACAGGCTCTTCCAAAATTCATTTTAAAAGATTCTGTCCCAGTTTATGACAGAACTGAGGTCTTAAACAGCTTTAACAAGCACTTTGTAGCTACTGGTTTTTTATTTAACTCTGTTGGAGCAGCCCCCATGATTCCCTGCACAGAACCCCAAACATATATTGGGGAGCTTTTTGATTTTTCTCCTTTTTCTGTCCAGGAAGTGCATAAAGCTCTTAAAGCCTTAGATCACAGGAAACCCCCAGGGCCAGACTTAATAGAGCCCTATTTTCTGAAAATAGCAGCTGATTACATTGCACAACCTCTTACGATCCTTTTTAATCTTTCAATCCAAAATAAAGAAATTCCACTTGTTTGGAAGTCTGCTTTTGTTACGCCAATATTAAAAGGAGGCGACCCGGCCATTTTGACTAATTACAGGCCAATATCAAACTTGTGTGTTTTGGCAAAAGTCCTTGAGTCTCTCGTCAGTGAGCAATTAAAAGAGTTCTTGTACTCTAATGAAGTTCTTTCAAAACTACAATCTGGGTTCAGAAAACAGCATAGTGCTGTCACGGCTGCCACAAAAGTGATAAATGACATACTTGTTGCTCTTGATAAAAAACAGCACTGTGCTTCTCTCTTTATTGACCTGTCAAAAGCTTTCGACACTGTGGATCACGCCATTTTAAAGCATAGGCTTCTTTCTTTGGGGCTGTCTAGACATGTTGTCTCCTGGTTTACTAATTATTTGAGTGACAGGACTCAATGCATTAAATGTGAAAATCTGTGCTCAGAACTTTTGAATATTCACACTGGGGTGCCACAGGGTTCAATTTTAGGACCTCTGCTGTTCATCATGTATATAAATGATTTGGGACAAAATGTGTCCAATGCTAGTATGCATTTTTATGCTGATGACACAGTTATTTATTCCTTTGGCTCAAACTTTGAAAAGGCAATAGAATTGTTGCAGAAAGCTTTTGACGTGGTTCAGCACACACTTCTGGAGCTGAAATTGGTTCTCAATGCTGAAAAGACAAAGCTAATGTTGTTTTCAAACATGAAGAGATTTCCTCAAACTGTCCCCTTGGTGTCCACTCTTGAGGGAAACCTCATAGAAGTGGTGCATACGTATAAATATCTTGGCTTTTTAATTGATGATTCTCTGACCTTTAAACCTCACATAGACAATCTTGTGAAAAAACTCAAACTAAAATTGGGATTTTTCTTTCGAAACAAATTTTGCTTTTCTTTTGAGACAAAAAAGCGTCTTGTAAATGCTACATTTTTATCTGTTTTAGATTATGGTGATCTGCTGTACATGAATGCTTCCGCCCAGTGTCTTCATAAGATTGACTCAGTTTATCATGCCTCCTTACGGTTTATTACAAACTGTAGGGCCTTGACCCATTGTTGTGATCTGTACGCTCGAGTGGGATGGCCTTCGTTGTCCTCCAGGAGGTTTGCTCACTGGTGCATCTTTATTTATAAGGCCCTGCTTGGACAAATGCCCACCTACATTTGCGATCTGCTCACACGGAGAAGTACTGTTTCTTACAGCCTGCGTTCAAGCGATCTTTTATTGCTCAATGTTCCATTTGCCAGAACTGAACTGGGAAAGAGGGCTTTTACTTATGCTGCCCCTTTCACATGGAACATGATGCAAAAAGACTGGAAGATAGCAGATCTTATTTCATTAAATGCTTTTAAGTCCAGATTGAGAGAGCCAGAGAAAAATGTTTTTAAAATGTAATTGTTATTTATAATATGTATGTAACTTTGTAATTTCAACGTGTTGTCGCCTCTTGGCCAGGACTCCCTTGCAAAAGAGGTTTTTAATCTCAATGGGACTTTTCCTGGTTAAATAAAGGTTAATAATAATAATAATAATTTGCCATTTGTCACTTGCATATATTGTTATTTTGTATTCTGTTATCCTATAGTCTATCATAATGCTTTAATGTAAACACAGCACATGTAACCTTGGCTCTACATACTATCCCGGGTCTGTTTGTGGTAGCATTGGTTATATTCATTTCATCTGTGCAAATGTACTTAAAGCTAAATGTCACTTCATCATTAATTGATTTGAATCTTTCATTCGTTTATGTAGTTTGGTTATACTTACCATTGTCTGTTCCTTTGAGCAGGTCCTATTTGTAAAACAGGTATGTGGGAAGGACCGCCCCAGTACTTCCTGATTTTATAGGATATGATGTCACTGATCATGTCAATTGGGTGTAACCAAATGAAGGGGTGTTTCTTTTGTGTATAATTGTTTATTTCATTTAAAATAACCTCATGAGTCAGATTAGGTGAAGAGATTGACTTTTCAAACTGTTTAGTTGGGTGAATGAGTTTGTTAAGTGGAAAAATTATTTTATTCCTGTTTCTTTGTCTAGACTGTGTTATTTAGTCTACCCTGTTTTCCCAATGGTAGAGGTTAATGAGATCCAGGTGTGAGTGGAATTCTATATAAAGCAGGTGAGATTTTGACTCACAGGTTCTTATGTTTTTGTGAAACAATTGTTGAAAGACGACGCCAGAAAATAACGAACACTTAAAAGAAACTTGAACAGTCTGCAGATGCTGTCTTATCACCTTCCATGCTGCTTATGTTATGCTACTTCACAGTCCAAACTCCTAAAAATTGAGGAGCAATAAGAGATTAAGCAGAACAGATGACAGATATCCATTTTTATTAAGCTGATCAAGAACATGCCAAAGAGATAAGATAACCGTTAAGGAAGACAAATGCATGGCACAATACAGCAATGTCCTGCTGTTCACTGCATGGTAACATAACACTGTATTAAAATCACATCCCATGTACACATATGACCACAAATCGATGTGTGCATGTAACCGCAGCCAGTCTGGCTCAGGATTTGGCTTTAATTGTTTTTTTGGTAACAATGGTGATGAATGGAACACAAGAATAAGCTCATAATTAGCCGCAAAGCTGGATACATTTTTTCTAGTTTTGGTTTCACAGTCTAATAATGGTAGAATATTACCATATATATATATATATATATATATATATATATATATATTTGAAAACCAGAAACAAAAATCTGTAGAACAACATCACCTTAAAACAGTTTCAAACCAGCAGCCATTTGCCTTCTTTCATTCCGTGTGTCATTACTCTTCTTGTTCTTAACCCATCTGTCTTTTTTTCCTCTCACACCATGGAGCACCCTCCAAAAAAATTAAAATTCAATCACTATAAGCAAATTTGCTCCCCCACAGGACATCACTGAGTGGCACACAGCAACAGTGCAAGGTACTCCAATCAATGGCCTTGTTCCCTGAGCACAGGCCCGCAGCTTTAATTTGCATGACATTGGACAAGTAAGCAGATAGTCTCTCTCTCTTTCTCGCTCTCTCTCCATCTCTCTCTTACACACCCACGAATACAATTGCATATTATCCTCACACATCTATTCCACTCTATAACAGAGGAAAATATATTCAAAGGCTGAGTGCAGGCACACGGTGAGAGAAAAAAAGCAATAAAAACAGGGGCAGGTTGACACATAGATGTGAAGTTTCCACAGAACATTAATCCAACTTACTCCAGCCGTGATGTGCTCCTGCTCCCGTCTGCTGCTCCTGGTGGGTGGATAATGGATGGAAACTTGGACTGGTGTGTTTGTGTGTTTTATTCATGAGTGTGCACGCTCCAAATTATCAGTTTGTGTATGAGTGCTGTTTAATTTGCTGTTTGCTGCTGCAGACCAGCGGTTGCCCAATCATAACCGAGTTTCCCAACCTAGGCATAGCAGGTGTGTCGTGGAGTTTAACAAACACAAGGAGAGATTATTTGAAAGATTTAAACATCATTTATTGAGGTACAGAGTTGGTGTAATGATCTGCTACGATGAAGCAACAATGTAGAGTAGGAAGCGGGACTGGGCACGCCACCGTGAGTGTGGATGCTGGTGTTTTTGGAGATGAAGCACTTTGAGACTTGGATGAGTGACAGGGTGAACATGGGGATGAAGAGCACTGAGGTTTAAAGCACAGGGAACAGAGAATGATTAGCTCTCAGAAGGAAAATTACTGCACTGACTGAGGGTGAAGTAAATAATAGACCAGCAGCCCAAGGGCTCAGGAATGCTCTGCTCAAGTGAATATAGATATTTCTTATTGAGCTTTAGCATAAGCTTCATTAGACTGAAGCAAAGGGGATATTCCTCAATAAACACTGGGAATGCTAAACTGTTGTTTTAGCACGTATTCATTGTAACAGAGCGTGGTTAAAAAACTGATGTCTGATGATTTCTACTAGATTTGCTTCATAAAGTTCTGCTGGACGTCCTTCTCCAGGTTTTCTAGCACTAAGTAGATTAGTTAACATGTTACCCCTTCACTGATTAGAGCAGAAATTACAGAACCTGAGAACAACAAGAGCAACAACGATTAATGCTCCACAAGTCTGGATTACATTGTGAAATGGTCATACCACACACATCCTTTTATCTTACAGAGCTAGCTGCGTGTTGTGTAAATGGTTTAGTGAAAGGGAAAGACCCACACAAATAGCCACCAAGAAAAGCAGAATGAAACAAGCAAAAATGCCCCCTCATGATCAGGACTTTAACAACCAAACCTGGCACGCAGACACATCTAAGTTTTATCTGTATCGCATATTATGACATCATCCCATTGCCTAGCAACCACCTACCAATGGACTATGACCCATTTATGAACCTGTAACACTTCATAAAAGCATTTTATATATTTAATGGACATACATTTATTAAATTAATACATTTTAATGTATTCGAATTTAAACACACAGAACTTAAATATTATGATATACGATCTATTATGACATCAGCACGTCTTCATGGTTTTCATGGTGGTCATCCGTCCTTCCATCCATCTCCTTAACCACTTATCCATTTCAAGGTTGCTGAAGAGGCTGGAGCCCATTCCAGCTGTGATAGAGTGAGAGGCAGGGGTACAGGTCACCAGTCTGTTGCAGGGTCATGGAAATAATACAGTCAATATTTTTTGGTTTGTACGAGAGTCTGACTAGACCATACTTGGACACGGACACACCACCCCCTTTGCCACCTGCCTCATATCAGCTTTGCACTTTCTTTTCTGACACGGACCACAATCTCAGTAAAACTGGGTTAGCATTCAAACAGTTCAGAGGAAGGTGTATTTGATGCAGTTACATAACCAATAAATTTACCTCACTTCTGTTAGAGTGCCTGGCTAACTAGCTTGCTAATGACATTAGTAACACAGTATTACTTCTATGTATATCCATGGACAGAAAATCAACATATTATGGGGCTCACACACACATATTTCTTAAGTGCATGGTTTAATTTCTAGTTCCTGGTTTAAATCTCCTGGTCAGGTGGGGCCTTTCAGCGGCCTCCCACCATTCAAACAAATGCATGTTAAGTTAACTGGTGGTTCCACATTTGCTGTATGTGTGACACAGATAAAATGCTTAAAGCAAGAATCAATCCATGCATGAATGTGTGGCTATAATAGATGATGATTGTGACATGAGGTATGTAAACAAAAGCACTTTGAGTACTCGGTAATACTAAGCAGTGCTATATAAATGCCAGTCTTTCCATTAAATACACACATGTATGGATCACGTAACCACAGGCGCTGGATATATGATACATACTTATTCAGAGAGCTTGTGTATCTACACTTCCTGAGCACACAGTTTGGTCACACATCAACACAAAGCAGCTCACAACTACGCCATGCATTAACCTCGATCTTGCATTTGTTTTTCCGACACATGAAAGCGCTGCGATTCTGTTACACTATGTACACTGTCAGTCTTCAAGAGTCATAAATACACTTTAATCTAAACAAAGACCACAGTGAAAACCACACACCCATAACTGGCTTCTCAGACACTTCTGCCTGAACGGTCAGGACATTTCTTTTCACGTGTTTACAGGAAGATTCAGTCTGAGCTGTATACATTAGCCAAACATTGACTCAGGGACCTTTTTCCTGCATAGGAGATGTGAAAGGGTGTAGCCAACTTCACTCGGTGCCCGGTCTCTTAGTGCCAGCACTGCTGCTCCTCTGCTGTCACAATGGCATCGAATCCCTCCACAGGAGGCCGAACTGTATCAATTACACAGCCAGTGACTGTTTAATTTGAGATTTTGGTTTGCCTTCCCATAGACTCTCTATTCTTTCTGCCAGATTCACAACTAACCAACAGCGTGCGACAGTATAATATATAAATTAATCGACTAATTCTCAAAACATTCAGTTTTCTAAATATACTATTTTTAACAAATGTTGAAATCCGTGTAGCATTAACATGTGGTAATCCGTGTATGGACCTCCAGTGTAATGCACTACAATAGCATTAAATACAGCCATTTATTCTGCGTGTGGTTAGATTGACACGCTGTGCACATTTACTAAACCGAAGCTGATCGTTGCCACTAACAGACAAACATAAATGTCATCGTTACAATGCTTATAAAAGGTTTTTTTTCTTGCAATGAAATAGCCCAGGTTTATCAGACAAAACGATTTACAACCATCTCATTGAGTTAACAATAATTAACATGCTGGCTGCAGTTGATAAAATCTGCCAGCCTATTTCAGTTAGTGGAATCAATTTGCCTTTGTTTTAAATCAAGCACCCATTGTTTCATAAGCTATTGTGAATTTCTGGTGGTAAGTCTTCCACTGTTGCAGTGCTCGGCTAGAGGGGAAAGCTTGGCGGGCATAGCAACAGTAAGGAAAGGAGGCAGGGCCTGGTAAACAGATACACAACACCAGCACACTCTCTCCTGTCTTTCTCCTCTGCGTAGCAGGTGAAGGGCAGAGAAAGGGTTCATGCATGCGGCAGCTAAGTGGCTCAATGCGCTATCGACTGGCTCGCCGAGGCAACCTGCAGAATTCCACCGCCCCCTCACGAGCCTGGCAGACTATCTGTTCGCCATTCCTTCCCTCCTCCTTCCTTCCCTACCTCCCTCCCTCCCTTCCTCTGTCCTTCTTCAGCTCCCATCCCCCACTCCAACAGCTCCAGGGAAGCAGTGACGTGGGGGCTCGCTGCTCTGAGAGGGAGACATGGAAAGAAAGGCTGGCAGCGAGCAAGAGGGTGATGTGAGAGAGAAAAGACAGAGCTGCTGCCACACTAAACAGAGAGTGAGAGAAAGAGGCGAAGAGCAGGAAAGAGAAAAGATAAAGATCTCCTCCCTCTCCCAGCACTCGTTGACAATGACACCAGGAGAGTCATTTCGAAGCAATGAGCCAGAAAACGCAGAGCCGCCGCTGCCATTCATCCTCCTAAGCACAACACTCAGTCACCACCGTGCCACAATCACATTCATCTCTGAGAGAACAGTGCTGGCTTAATAACATGTATGGCAGAACACTCGTGCTATATTTAATAAAAAATAACCGAAAAGTGAATTGAGATTGTGTAGTATGACTACAGTGGTTTAGCTCGCTCTTTCATTCATTTTAAGATATTTGCTTTTGACTTGTATTTTAATGCAATAAAGGGGAGGATTGATACCGTGCGCTACATGATGCTCGGCCTGTTCAGCCACTGGAAAGCAGCCAAGATGATCACGTATTAAATTAGGAAATACGTCATTACTCATTTAAAAACATATTTTTTACTTAAATGACAGTAATGTCCTTTACGTCAGTTAAACCTATAAATCAAGCATTTAGTATATACTGAATATTTAATGTTAAAAATAAAGGAACGTACTGGTAACTATCCTGCTACTGTGGCTATGCCAGTACTTTACTGCAGGCAAATTGCGAATTTACTACAATAGTTTTTTACTATAAAAATATTTTGTGATAATAATCAGAATAAGAGTCAGAGTACTTTATTAATTCCAGAGGAAATTATGTGGTCACGATAGCTCCAAGACAGTAAAAGCTTTAATACAAATAGCTCTAATATACAAATATCCCCTATGTAATAGACATAAGAAGTATAAAATATGAAGTTGAAGCTGAAGTGCCCGTCTTATCATACTGGCATTTATTTTCTCTGTAAAGGATGTGCAGATAACACTGAATAATACAGAAGCATTAAAAATATAATCCCGTCAGCTGTTATGACTATACTGCAAATGTTCCTAATCCTAATCTCCATAAACAGTGTATTACAGTGTTAGTGTAATATAAGTACAGCAACCTATGCATGCATGTTCTGGTTTACAGTAGGCACGATGTACAATTACAACGTGTAATTAATCATTAAAAAACTACTAAATAAATAATCTGAACTTAAACATTTATATCACCACAAATCTCCACAGTGTGAAATCCTGGGCTTTTTTCCCCCTATTTCTCTGTTTTTTGTGACTCTGAAGTCTCAAACGAGGCGGGAGAACAGAGGAAGCTTGCTATGATCAATGATGCATACGTGCATTCTTTGGAAGTGTTGTTACTTGTGACACATGAAAGAGCGTGACACTGCTTTTTCAGTCATCTGAAAAAGAAAGTTTTCCACAGGGCCCATGAAAAAAATAAATACACCTTTACTGCTTTCACAGGGAGAAGAACGAAAGCAGCAGCCAGGCGCTGATAATCAAATATGTTTGAATGTGGCCACCAATTTAATAACAGAGGTCCTGAGCATTTGGGTCTTTAGTAACACAAAGACGTAATCTTTGTGTCCTTTTGTCTTCCACTGTTTATCCAGGAGTGGACATCTCAACGTAAGACCATGTCATGGTTAGAAAAACTGCAAAAATATGGCTTGATTGGAAGGGTTGCCAGGAGAAAGCGCCTTCTCTTTAAAAAGAACATGGCAGCACACCCTAGGTTTGCAAAGCATAAATACTATCAAGCATGGTCGAGGGGTGATGATTTGGCGCCTCTGATGGAGTCACTGAGTCAATCATGAACTCCTCTGTACCCCGAAGTATTCTAGAGTCAAATATGAGGCCATCTGTCCAACAGCTAAAACTTGGCTAAAGGTGGGTGAGGTATCAGGACTGTGAATCCAAGCACTGCAGCAAATCTATATAAGAACGTAACACCTTGGTTATCTTATTTTTCCAAAGTCGAGAACTCAACCTGACTGAGATGTTGTGGTGGGAACTGTATGTAAACGAATGCCCACAAACCCAAAATGAACTGTAGCTACATTATGGAGAAGAGTGGCTCAAAAGTCTTCCAGAACAGTGATGATAAAATGATAAAATCATACTGAAAATGATCACATCGAGTACCTGCTGCTGAAGGACTGACTGTACAAAACATGTAGTCAAGACACTTTAACAATTATTCCCTCATAATTTGTCTTAGTTATTTAAATGTGCCAATTGGGTTAGCACTGACCCCCCTTGGTCTTAAATTTAAATGAGTTTGTGTGTGTGCATATAAAATGTGGATAACATGTGGCCTGTTTAAAGCACCTTGTGGTCTAAAAGACTGAAAAAGCACTAATATATATATATATATATATATATATATATATATATATATATATATATATATATGTGTGTGTGTGTGTGTGTGTGTGTGTGTGTGTGTGTGTGTGTGTGTGTGTGTGTGTGTGTGTGTGTCTCAGTCCCTTCTGTTCCAAGATCATGATGAAGTTTCCATCCTGCACCATTTGCATGTGTAATGAATAAAGACAAAAATGTTCATCTATACAGGAAATGTGAAATAAAGTAAAGTACAGCAAAATGCAAAAGTTGTCATGAAAATTCTGACATCTGAGCTCATAAAATTCTGCAGTAACAAAACAGCAGGCCGACGATGCAGCAATGGTGCTATACTTTACTGAAATTGCTTTAAATGGACGGCTCCAAAGCCAGGATGTCTGAGTTTATTTTATTTTATTATGCTGGTGCCTCAACTCATGTCTCTTCTTCACCTCCTGTGGTGGGAGAGGATGCAAGAAGAGGACACAAGGAGAGGAATCAGGGATGATTCCTCAGGGATGAGTGAGAGGAGTGGTGTCTGCAACATCACTCTGATTTTTAGATTTAGATTTTGACTGTGTGCTAAATAAATCAATGGAACTTAACATAATTTTGCTCAGATGATTTATGGGCAGACTGAATCAACAGAGAGTCAAGTCTGCCTTATTTCAAAAAGAAGAAATATTGTATTTTGCTGTGAGACTACACAGTAGCTTGCTGCTTTTCCTCAGTACTCTCTGAGTATTGACAAAAATCAATCATAGAATCAAAATGTTGTGAACAACAAAATAAATTGTAATTTTTGCTGTAAAATTTGAGAGACACATTTTATAATACAAACTCACAAACCAATCAATATGTATGAAATAACATAAAAATAGTAATTTTCATTTAATACAGCGTCTTATTATTAATCCAAGTAGGACATCTTGTAATGGCCTGAATTGAATATTCATACCCAGCTCTCTACTTTCCCTTTTTTCTCTACAAATAATCAAAAATACCATTTCATTTCCCCCCAGTCAGCCCCAGGTCATGTGCTGATGATGAGATGGAAAACACAGCATGTCGTTAAGCTGCCTGCTAATCAGTGTTAGCTAGTAATCCTCCCCCTTTCCATCTACCACACGGGCCCCTTCTCTCCCTCCACCTCTGCTTCTTCTGCTTCGCTGCTGCTGTAGTCTGCCTGCGAGATGGATGGCACAGCCCTAATCACCCCCTGCAGTGCACTGTCAGCGTGGCTGCGGGCCGCTCTTAACATTTACACCACATGATCACACACGCACACGCAATAAACACAAGCCAATAAGTGAGAAAATCTACCCTCCTCCTCCTCTTTTCTCATCCTGCAGGTACCGGCTCCCTCACCCTCCACTCTCCCCTCCCCTCTGCCTCTGCCCAGGGCCCACCACGCACCAACACTTCTCTCACTGTCACCTTGGATGGATTCAGTGAGATGTGGTTATGTCCTGAGGGCTGAGATAGATAGTCCTCCTCCTCCTTCTTCTCCTCCTCTTCCACTGCCTCCTCACACTGCGCCTTCCTGCGGTTATCTCCAAGCTGGAGCCTCATCAGCCTGCACAGTAGCTCTGGCTTCCAGCTGTCTCACCAGCAGCTCCAACAGGGGAAGAGGCTGCCAGAGGAGCTGGGAGGGAGGCCGCTCCTATATCAGCATCCTCTCATGTGGCCGGCTTCAAGGTTCCTCTTAGGCAAGCTTTCAGTCTTTCAGACTCATCTTGAGGCACGCACATGGAAACACAGCCTCAGTGGTTGGCATGAATTTTAAGAGTCTCAGAAGTGCAGATTTTAGCCCAGTTTTTATGATTTTAAAACAAGCTTTGGTTTGATAGTGTCTGTGTCATAGCTATTATGTGGTCAAATAATAATTCATAATAATTAAATAAATCTAGTGCAACGAAAATTGAGTGTGTCCATAAACATCACGAGGAAATATCGTGTGGATGTGGAAATTCTTTCTAATTGAGAACCAGATGTTCTTTCTGCATTCATACGGGAACAAATCAATCAGATATAGACAGAAGTTCCTCAGATAATAATGATCTGTGTTTATCAGATTTCTAAAAGAAACACGTCCAGTTTGAAGTCTTATTCAAGAACACATGATGTGCATTTTGTACATTTTGTTCCCTCAGCTTCTCAGATTCACTCTTCGCTCATTGTGTCTGGTTTCATAACACCAAGATGGCAAAAATGCTCAGCTCAGATGCTTCAGGACAGGACCTCACTAACAAGGGTGTGAAATCACAGTGGCTATTAAATCTTTAAAAAGAAAACAACAAAAAACAAACTTTGCTCTTAAAGTACATTTGACATAAAAAAAATAATTATTTTCTCATGCAAAGGCACAATTTGGTCTCCTTTACACTCTCACACCACCGTCATAATACTTACAGATTCACTGATACATAGAAGTTTGATAGAGATCTGAGGAAAGAGATCAAGATCTTTTTTTGTTTTGTTAATTTCCTCACGCCACTTTTGAAGAATGTTTGGGAGATAGCATGACTTGATATGCTTTTTTTTATGCTAATAAAGCAAACAGGCATCTGGGAATGTTATTTTCCTGAAAGGGTGTAACTGTTTTGCAACATTTTTGTAGATTGTACCTGTTGAGAGTAACAGCCACATGTCAGATACCAAGGTTCTCAAGAACTCTACTGTCTCTGGCAGTCTCGATGTAGTCTCTTTCCCAGGTAAACGGTGCACAAAATTCACTTCTTCTATTGCTCCACGGTCCAGTTCTGATTCTCACATGCGAACTTCATCCACCTCTAAAACTCACCACAACGTCTGCAGCTCTGCAGCCTCTGTATGCAGGAAGCTGCAATGCTGTGTGTTTTCTGGCATCGCTCTTCTGTGGAACTGGACAGTCGTCACTCCCAGCATTCATCTGTGAGCCTTGGGCAGCCATGCCTCTGTTGCCAGTTCACTGGTTATCCTTTAATAGATATAATGAACACTGGGAAAATCCCACCACAAGATGTTTTCAAGGATGCGCTCACCCCGATTAGCAAACTATCAATACATTGGTCCTTGTCGTTAACTTCATTTGGTTTTAATGCGGTGGCTGACTGGCCACAAAAATCCTTTTTCATCTATTTCTGTTCAAATCTCTGACCTGGGTTATCCAGCTCCTCTTTGGATTGCTCCTCACCAACCAGGTCTCCTATTGCCTGGTTTGCTGAGTTTTTTTCCTGACTAGAGACATTTCTTGAAGGGGTTTTGAAAGAATCTTTCTTGCAAACAAACTTTTCAAACCATTATCCTTTTGACTTCCAGAGCTTTCAGAGATTGTGAAGTTACAGCAGTTTTTATACCTTCTAGAAGTCTTTTCTGTTGAGCTCCTCAAGTCTGTTCACTTTATACTACAGTCTGTCATCGATCTTCTGCAGGCGTGCAGCTCCAGTCTTCTCCATTATGGCCTCCAACCTGCCATTCTCCCTCTCTGGGAGAAGAAAGGCCTTCAGGGAGATTAACTTTATTTTTCCTCCTTACTTTTCTGACAGTTTCTTAAACTCTGCAACTGTTTCTGGTTCAAAGACAAAGGTCATTTTCCTGAAAGTTGCACATTTGTTCGTCTCTCTCACCTCTCGTAGCGTTTACGTCGTGCCTCCAACTTTGAAACTTTGAAAGCCTGAAGAGCTTTTTCTGACGAGAATTCCTTACTTTTGCTGTTCAGCGTTTATGTCCTCCATAGTTTTTCAACACTCCTGATCAGAAATATTCACATTATAAATAATTTAAAAGGTGAACCTAAAACAATAAAAGATCCTGAGAATTTAATTTGATGTTTGTTCGTATTAACTATTTCAAATATATATTATATTTTCTCAGTAATTAGTTCTTAGTTCCGAATTTGTTAAAAAAATGTCAGCAGCTAAGAAGGAAACAAAAATGAATTAAATGAAGTATAATTGTGAAAAAAACATGTACACATCGTAATGCAATTAAACCCATGATTGGTCCATTTTGGCTCACTACCCACTTAGGGGTGGGGATAGGTTAGGTTTTAAAAGCATGTTGTGCACATGCAGAAAGTACTCCATTTGGGCTGGGGTACAGAGGCGGCCCAAAGCGAGGGAGCTCAAAGCGAGGAATCTTATTCACAAACAATGAGAAAGGTGGAGCATGAGGTGGAAAGGCAGATTTGGTGTGGTTGGAAGTTGAAACTTTTGATTTGCTAGTTCTTCTACATTCCAACACTCACCTGTGGAAATGAGATATGAGTGTTTCCACTGTTGGGTGGCTAGACTCGCCATTAAGGGTGCCAAAAGATGCCAGCTGAGGTGGTTTGAGTCTGGTCAGAGTGCTTGCTGGCTGCCTACCTTTGGAGGTTATCTAGGCGTGCAAGCTGGAGAGAAGATCTCATCTGGCCTGAGAGCACCTTAAAGCATCGGTCCTCAACCTTTTTTGCACCACGGATCAGTTTAATGTCCAACAATATTTTCACAGACCGGCCTTAAGGTGTCGAAGATAAATACAACAAAATAAAATGATACGACCAAGACAAAAACTGTGGTGTTTTGTAAATATAATAATAAACGCAAATTCACTGTGTAATTGTGTAATTTTGTTAGCAGCGTCCTCCTGAAATGTGCCAACAACATTGAGAGTAACATCCTCCTCTCTGCCCCTTAATGCTCTCTGGTCGCTATGGTAACGTGTAAATATTTCTTTAAAAATAAGAAACACGACTACAACAAGGCAAAGATCCAGGGAAACCGAGTTAACGATAAAAACCCTGAAAACCATAAATTTCACACCCGAGTCTCAACTCTCGTGGCCCGGTACCAAACGACTCACGGGAACTCGGGAGAAGAGTTCACCAGACAGAAGATTTCGATTTACCAAAAAGGTTAAAATACCATTTAAAAAACAAAAACAAAAAAAGAGTTAAACCTAACACTACAGGTTGATAGCAACGATAAAAGGCAGCACTCATGCCTTCCACAATGGAAAAAGCTAATTAAATGTTATTATTCATTGACAATACCTGAGAACTACCAGTAAAACAAGACAATCCACTGGTATGAGAGACAATGAAAACTGATATTTCTAGTTTTTATAGAGTTTCACTCAAGCGTGACGTTCACTTTGAGGCTATAAATTAGTCAGCGTCTTGTTATGGCATGCATTAGCTGTGTTTTGTTTGGCACTTCACTGTATCCTCATATGCTTTTATTTTCCCAGGATGCCTGCCAGGGCAGTCCAGCAAATTCCCTGCCCCATTCTGACTAAGCACATGTGTGTTTGTATTAAACATGCCCACGTCTGCTCCTCTCATGACCTGCTGACCAGATCATCAAATGAAACCATGTGTCCACTACAAGGCCAGGCTCCAGATGATTGCACTCAGCTGCTGTCCCCGTCCCTCCTCCAGCCTCCCCGCCAACTACACACATGTCGGCTCCGCCGCTCCCTGCCAAATACATAATTATCCCGCTTTCCATTGGCATCAGCGGCATCAGGTGGAAGTGTGAAAGACAAAGAACCAGCAGGATGCCACTACACATCTCCTAGGAGGCAGTTTAACAGTTCAACTTGCTCTTATTTTTTTTGGCAGCTTCTTGCTTTCATTTGTTGTACGAGGACATAAGGAGGTACACTGGAGCTGATTAGTCATAAACTGCACACTGAAGTCAATATTCGCATTTATGGACTTTTGAGTGAGTCAGGCAGGATGGAAGATGAACTCTGGACTGACTGGAAAATTTAAAGATTTGATAAAAAAGTTTCAGGCCCATGTGATGTTTGCGGGAGGCTCAGCTCACGTCACTATCCGCGCAACATCCATTATGTACACTTTGCTGCTGTGAGTCACTCGGCACAGTGGTCACTGCTCATGACTGGTACTTGCCTTTGACGCACAAACACACACATCTTTATCAATTACATGTCTAGATGGGAGGCTGAGTCACTGCGATGCCGGAGCACATCTTTCCTGCTTCCACTCTAAAATGCACAGGAGAGGCTCACAGCTTGCGTCGTGGGCAGGTTGCCGCTGCTGACGTAAGCATGAGGTCTCTTTAGAAAGCCTGAGCAAAGCCTCTCAAGAGACTAATTTAAGCCCTGAGTCACGCTCACCTATTAGCTTCCACATCATTACAATCCAGATAAAAATAACTTGCATATCAGGACGGAGTCTTGAGTCTCTAATTACATGCCAGTGATTTATGCACGAGGCTCGATTTCTGCATCTCTGAATCCTTTTGAATTATGCTCAGAAGAAGAGACAACACGTGCGACTCCATGAATCCCGTCGAATTGACTCTGTCGCCTCAGCAGGTTAAAAACATTTGTCACACGCTAACACGCGTTGGGAAATCAGATTCTTTAGAAGAGGCTCTCAGGATTTCATTTCGCTTTCATACAGTAACTCCCACAGAGACAAATCTCTGAAGACAGGCGTTTATGACAGGGTTGCTGTTTCTCTCCATCTATAAAATCACAGCACATCAATAAGTGGCTTTGACGCTCTTTATTAGAGTTTTTCCACTTTATTCTAGAAGAAAATAAAGTACTTTTTTACTGGGTTACATTTCTTTAAAAGCTATAATTAATTTTCATTTTAAAGGGACAGTTCACTCCAAAATCAAACGGTCATGTTTTTCCTCTCGCCTTGAGTGCTGCTTATCAATTTAGGTAGTGTGGTTTGCGCACTTCTGGAAATATCCACTGCAGAGTTGTCTCCCTCCTCTTGAATATCATGGATCTGACTGACACTCACTTTTTGGTGCTCAAAACTTTAAAACGAGCAGTGGTTTCTGGCACAACTTCAGCTACTTCTAAGGTGCATATTAGATGAGTACAAAGTCTGAAGAGGATAAGGTTCCAGCAAAACAATAAAGAGCAACTTTATTGTTTGACCAACATATTTTAGTCCAAAGAGCATCTGCCTTCCGTGGCTTTAATCCCGCAGAGGCATTAAGGACCACCTCATTTCTTATTTCTGCACCAAATGATGTTTTGCAGTAACTGTCTGAATATATGAGAAAATAAGAGATGTTACATTTTCTTAAGCCACCTTCTTTGCACAAGGATAATCCAGAATCCAACTCTGCTTGGAACAGTGTTCTCAACAAATACTCCTTTGCACCATACAACACCTCAGTGAAATCAGAGATGTCTGAAAAGACAAATTTCTGAAAGATGAAAATGATTATGAGAAGGACTACACCTCTCCAGCTAACACACAACCGGCATACAGTTTAGTTTAAAAACTCAAAGCACCACTGCCTCTTTCTAGAAATCATCCTCCTGTATCCAGCTATTTTCTCCAAACTACACCCTACCAAGTGTATCATGCTGCAGAAGGAAGGGTCCATGCACACATCTGGAGACACTTGTGTAAAGAACTTCAAAATGCTCAAGAACACCCACTCTCTGGACTTCTGGTTTCATGGAGGGCGCTCGTGAGATGAATGAATGGGGCCATATGAGGCTAAAGGGTTCATTTTCAAAGGGGAAAAAAATAATAAATATAGCTCTACTTCTAGTTTTGAAGGGTTCAGTAAAATCTCTTTCTGTGAGCATTACAGATACCATGAGCTACTTTTTATGGCATGAAGTGAGCAGTATGCTGATAGCACTCAGCTTCACCAACACGTTTAAGCTTGTGCTGCGATTTAGCTGCACTTCTAATATCTCCTTTAGTAATCATTTGTAAGTGGGGCTCATCAAGAGAGCAGGTCAGTGTCAGCATGCATTACCTGAATGCCGGTATTTTATTTGCAAAGTCATCATCACTGTAAAAAGAACAAGAAAAAACAAACCAGAGATGTTGTTTTATATTATTTCAGATTTATCCTCAATACTGCTTTTGTCAAGGTTTAGCTGCCTTCAGTGAGGACTACCTGGGCCTGGGTTCCTGCTTGTAAAAACTGCTGTTTTACAATACAATACAACTTTATTTATATAGCACATTTAAAACCGAAGGTACACCAAACTGCTTCACAACAAGGTTAAAACATAAGATATAAGATAAAAAGCTATAACAGAGTACAAGCCCCCCCCCAAAAAAAAGTACCGGCAAAATAAGAAATAAGTTTTTTTCTTTTTTTCTTCATTTTTTAGTTGTGATTTCTGGGTAAAAACACGGCAGCTGGAATTTCCAAATCTACTTCTGGCACCCGGTCACCACTGGGTGAGAGCCATTTAGAGCTATTACATTCAATAGAAGGCAGACATGTCTATACCCGATATCTCCAAAACTGGGCAACTCACACTAAAACGACCAAGGTGAATAAAGAAACTCCAGGGGAAATATATGTAAATCTGACTTTTTGGGCTGAACTGGCCCTTTAACCTTTAGATGATTAAAAAAAAAAGACATGATGGGTTATTAAAATAAAGCATTAAACCAACAATTTTCTGGTTGGGCTCCCCAGAGTTTATACCAGTTCCACTAAACATTCCTGTCTCCTCTAAACGTCTTAGATGATTTCATTTCATGAAATCCAAAGCAGTAAAATATATTAATTAATTACTTCAGACTCAAACATCAAACACCTGAGTCGCTTAATGAATTAAAACTGTCAGACACGTGTCGAGTGATTTAAAATACTACAAAGTTAATGTGCTATATTTACAAAATTATACATCAAACCAAATGTGAAAGTCTCCTTGAAGAAATCTTTGTTAACATATTGTACGCGCTATATTTATTAGGGATTGAACCATCAGTGTGTCCATTCACGTTAAAACATTATGAATCATGCTTTCTTTGTCTCCCTCCCACCAGCCGTCGCTGCCTACCAAAGACGGTAGAACATGTCACGAGCGCAGGCTGAGAATGGCATTAAAACCTGTCTGTAGTGCAGCGCTGACTCATTCATTTGATCTGTGTGGTGAGAAAAAAGAAGCTGCGGTGAATCCCAGCTGAAAAGGAAACGCGCAGTGAAATAGAGAGATGACAGACTGGGCTGTTCGGCTGTGGGCAACAACAAAACTGCAGCAGTTTGTACCAATAATGCAGATTTCATTATACTCAACGTGTGTTGGTTTAAACGGTTTGGTTTCAGGTAACAGTTTAAAAAACAGAAGTATTTTTAAACTTTGTGAAAATCTGCACAATTCAAAAGTCTGGAATCATTTGGTGAATGAAGTCTGTCATCCTTTCTTTTTCTATAGCCAGTCTCAGCAGAGAGTCTGACATCTGCTGCTTTTCTCCTACATTAAAGAAACCTTTCAATTGATTAAATAATTGTAAAGCTTTTAGTTCCAAGGCAGCACTTTTCTTTATGTGCTTAATATGTACTTAAAGGATGTCAGCCGTGGTGGTTGGCTGACCTTTCACCAGAAAATATTTTGATTTAAGATTACTAAATGCCTCTGAGGTTAAGGTCAGACGACTTATTTATGGAAACTCCAGAAAACCTGAATCTCCCCTCCAAGTTCTTTCTTCAGAAGTCAAACAAACAGTAGTCGATTTGAAACTACACATCTGGATCTCAGCTTTCCTTTCACTGCCGTTAATCAAATCTTTTCTTCTGGACTTTAACGTCACCTCATCCCTCCATCTCCTGTTTTTCCTCTGCTGTTATTGGATCTGCAGCACTGCGCTGTGATGCAGGCAGAGCGTCATGTCTTCCTACGTGGAAATGTCATCTTAATCAGATGTTCCCACTCAGAGAAAGAGCGTCATCAAATGCTGGGGATTGGAGGATTTTTGTAAATGAATATGAGCTTTCGTGTCCACCTGCCGATTCACCTGCTGAATACTTCAAACTTACATTGGTTTCATATAAATCATGCATGTAAGACACTTATGTGATGCATGAGGAAGAATTTTCTCTTTTTTTTTTCTTTGTTTTTCACTTCTTGTAACAGTAATGTCACTTCTTCCCCTCCACTCACCCTGTCACTAATGAATCCAGTCATTATTTTACTTCAACCCCCCTCCACCGTGTGACACAAAGACTTGCAATCATGCGCTTTAGTTTTTTAGCAGAGGGGAAGTACTCCTTCTAACTCATAAAAACAAGCAGATTTACTTAAAGTTTGCATCTATTAAGACTGAACAAGCAGCTCATTACAGGTGGAGAAGAGTGAAGGGTTGGGCAGGAGTGGGTTTAAACGTTCTCCTTTCAAAACTAAACTTCAAAATGAGCTAATTTCTCTGTAATTTCCTGTGGATTTCTCCTGTTAGTGCGCTCCCTTCATCCTGTCCTCTCACAAGCACTGATTTCATAGATCTGACTGGCACATGCACGTCGGGCTTTTCCATCTAAAGGACTTTCCTGTCCACACACATACGAAGGAAGACAGAAACGTTTTTCTTTCTTTCTTTTTTTTTGTTAATGGGAATGTGGCAGAAACTTCCAACATATCCCTGCAGCATCCTGATGCATTTATTAGATTTTTTTTAAACAGAAAGTTGGCATGAGGATGAATTTAGAAGGAGATCGAGACAAAAGCGAATCCAATCACGCGAGACCAGTTTGTTCTCTCTCTGCGTCACTTTTTTTTTCTCAGGTGGTTTTAAAATAAAACGGAGCCCGGGCTGTGGGAGGAATTAACGCCGAAATATTAAATAAACTGCGCTCGTGCAGCTGGAGAGAAACGGGCTTATTTGCGCTAAACTGCCGACGACTGCGCTGGTTTTCGTTCCTGCCGTTGGCGAATTTTAAAAGCGCAAATGCAGCCGCGCGGTGCTGCTCAGGTAAAGTTTCCGAGATACCGTTAATAACCAACACGCACGTGCGCCATCACATTACACCCACCCCTGGAGCACGTGCCCATGTTCCCAAAACACGAGACAAAAAAAAAAAACGAAAAGAAAAAAATATGTAGTATATCAACACTTGGCGCCAGCAGCCTTTTTTGCTCTTAGACAAATATGATACCTAGATACGATATTTGATCTTCAGCAGGTTTTGACATCATCAGGTTTGAAGTGCAGACAGGTGACACGTGCACGGCCGCGCGGACGCTTGGTAGAAGCTCTCTGGCGAGCACGTTATGGCACTGGCACCTTCACCTTCACCCCCAGATTCTAATTTGCGACCTCGGCTCTTCTGCTCATCCTTAATTCAGGAGTGACGCAGATGAATTAGCAGACCGCACGAGCGGCGCTGTACGTGTGCGCGCGCCGAGGCTGCTATGCAGCCCAGCACAGAGGGGCCGACTTGATGAGTATTGAATGTTTTGTACATATGAAAAGCTTTTTTGGGGGAAAACAGAGAAGTGCGAGTGCGCTGCGTTCGTTCGTTTCAGGCGATATTTCACTGCCGATTTGCGCCCATTGCCTTATAAGGAAAGACCGCCATGCCTGCCTGCAATAGGCCCAGCGCAGCAGCCTGCGGGAACTCTACACTTTAACCCTTTCGCTGCTGAATTTTATTTAGTCCTGCCGTCTGAAACAATGCGGCCGGGGCTGCAGTGACATTTTTACGCTTTTGTTTTCGAATAGATGTTTATGAAATGACTTCCTCCCTCAGATTCGGATTAAATGTAAAGAATAACAGTGAACAGAGAGCTGCGTGTGCCAACAGCGGGAAAGAACAGCACATGTTATTTGTAACCTCCCTCTGTGTCCGTCTAATTATATCAAAATCCTCAACCTTCCCTCAGGTGTAAATAAGCGCAACCATTTCTAGCACAAACCGTCGGCTTTGGTGCTGCAGGTCCGTGTGCCCCCCTCAGCTTCAGGCCCGAGCTGGTTCAGGCTGTCCACAGGCTGTCCGTGCCAATAATGGAACCGGCTGGTGCCTGTCTTGTCGGGGCTCAGTCAGAAATAACCCCTCCGGAGTTAAAACTGAGGGCTAGAGTAAGAGGATGACCTACATCGGCTGCCACTCAACCAGGAGCTATCTTCTAACAACGCGAAAATCCACCAGAAAATCCCCGCGACACGCTGCCATGCGAAATGTCATCTCTTTGTGTGACCTTGACTCAGGGAAGATATGGAAATCTATTCATTGTAATGCGCATTGCAGCGTAGGGGCTCTGTTCGCAATTTAACTTTACACAGGGTCACGATTCATGCCGCATTATCCACACTACAGGGCTTCGGATGGGAATGTGTTTTTCCCGTTTCACTGGCATTTGCCGTAATAGAGGAGGCCTTGTTATGGTGGCGGTGATAAATCAATGTCAGACGGGCTCTGGCCTTGACTTTGGTTGGGCCTGTTGTGTATTTTCAGGTGGATGGTTTCCATTTTGAGGCATACAATCTTAAGTTAACCACCTCATCGTGTGGCCCTCATAAAACACATTTTGGATAGCGCTTTAGGTGCTATTAAGTGCGAAGGCGCAAAGATAAGAAAAAATATCTCGTATAAACTCGGACTGTTGATGTGCTGTGACTGCAAATACAACATTAATTGCAAGGCCTTGCTCAGATGCTGAATTCAGGCAGCACATTCGGGCCATCACGTTTCAGGATAAAACACTCACCATTCATAGCAGTCTCTTCCAGTTAGATCTGGCTTCGCGTTCAGCGACGAGGGAGGGAGGTGAGGCGTTCAGGCTCTTGTTTTGGCTCGTAACCTTTACTACCCCAGTCACGTTGTGTAGTGCACTTGTTTTTCTGATAGGCGTGTCACCCTCACGTTAGTTCTTTAGTCACAAACAGTCTAATTTGATCTCACGTGGGCCAATAAAAGGGTGGGATAATAATCCACTTTTGTTTCAGTATAAGGAGACTATTGCTCACGAACAGATAATAATCAGGCTACATCTTAAAGATAAGTGGAATGTCAACAATGCGTCTTCTGACAGGTGTATCACAAAGGTTCTGCAAGAACGCGAAACCTTCATACATAAAGTTTTATATGTATATATGTATTTAAATAATCACATAATCACAGCATTTCACTATTCGTGTTTCCAGCAGTTTATCAAAATATAAGAAAAAAACGTTGTAATTATATAAATGTTTGGTTTTTTTATTTAGAAAGCAAATCAAAGATGGTAAAGACATCACTGTATTTCTCTCACTTGGATGTAAAGCCATCCTATATGGTAGTTTGTACCGTATCTGTTCCCCAGAGCCACATATTGAACACCCTTGCTTTAGGTAGAAAGTTTATTATTATCTGTCAAGGTGATTTTCCGCCCAGACAAACAGAAGAGCAGGTGATTTCACACACTGGCATCTCCCCACAGTCAGACATGGAGGACTTAATGATATTAGAACTTCCTACCAACAGGCCGGAGAGGTACAAGCTTAGACACTGTCATGTAGGCAAAATTAGTGTCATATTTTTGTTTTTCTACAGGAAAAAAGTAAACGCCATTCATGTCTGGTTGGTGTTAATATCCTGGCACAATAAACTAGCCCACAACAAAATTTCAGCTACCAGATTTTGCCTTGGTTTTCATCCCTCGCCAAATTTCTCAAAGACATCCTCTACATCAGCCACTTACAGCTTTTTTCATGTTGTTTACGCGCCGTTGAAGTCGTGATTACACTTTTTACGACAGTCTCCGAATGCAGCACGGGAACAACCCCCGCCCCCAATAACCTCCCCCTCATGTAACGTCACACCAACGGCTATTTGCATGAAGTGTTTTCTGGCTGCAGCTCGAGCTCGGCTGCAGAGCGAGATCCTCAGAGGGGGAAAGCGAGGGAAGCGGTGCAGTGAAAATAGGAGGAGGGGGAGTCTTGTGTTTCACATCAGAGGAGCAGCGAGGAAAAACGGGCTGAAAGCAAGGATAAGGTGTCCGATAACAAAAGCAGAGAGGGGGGGGAAAGCAGAAGAGCGGCTTCTCTTGTATCGGAAAATGGAGCTACCCGCCGCGGGAGAGCACGTCTTTGCGGTGGAGAGCATCGAGAAGAAGCGCAGCAGAAAGGTTTGTCACAAGAGCACCGAAGGACATTTTTGCACACATGCACTTGGAAAGGAGGCTGATTTTTCTTTTTCACTTCTGCTTTCAGCGGAGCATATGTTGTTTTATTATTACTATTATTGTTATTCGATATTTTAAGATGACTGTGCAGCGCGGAGTAAAGTAACGTTACGCTCATTATCCCGTTTCTCCTCCTTCACAGGGACGGGTTGAGTATTTGGTCAAGTGGCGTGGATGGTCTCCAAGGTGAGTGCACTTGATAACAGAAATACACTCAACGAGGACGCCACATCCAAAACAGAAAGTGTGCGCAAGTGTAAATGCCTGCATTTTTCTGTGCGTGGGCGCGCGTACGGGGGGTTGCGCGTTCTTGCTCTGGGCACTCGGCGCGTTTATTGGCCCCGATGATGGATGTGGTTTCCCAATGTATGCAATCCCCAGTGTGCCAATTAGAGGAAGACATGTCTATAATTGAACACTATGTTTAAGAAATGCCACGTATCGAGATTTGTGTGGAGGCCGGACCGTTGTTTCCTCCCCCTATTACCGTGCGTAAAAGTTACCCATGATTTATTACACGTGTATCCACAGGGAGGACAAGCGTCTCAGCATGTTGTTTACATGCACGCCCACAATTATGACTCTAGGGAGATTTTATAAGTGATAGATTGAATTAGGTCCTGTCACCTGGGTATCTTCAGCCAGTGCCTGTTATGGTGAGCCGTTTTTGACTGGCCAGCATGCACTCACTGCTCTCTGTCTCTCCTCTGTGGACAGATACAACACATGGGAACCAGAGGAGAACATCCTGGACCCAAGACTACTTGATGCGTTTCAAGACAGGTACGTTTGATAAAGAAGCTTCACAAGCTGCTGAAAAACATGATAGAACAGGTTTTAATCCACTGTATCTTACATTTCCAGTTTTTGTCACAGCACATAAAATATCTGTCACCCATCCCCAGAGAGTAAAGCAGGTTCCCCTGTAAGTTTTAGAAGTGTAGAGAGTTTGGTTAACAGAAAAGCCTTAATGTTTGTCTTTAGATTAAACCCTGTGTCATCAGAGTTGGATCAGGGTTAAGCTCAGGTTAGGGTTATCAGATCAAACTGAACCACTTTGTTGCGCATCTACTTTTTGTTACCTGATAGTTATTTGAGTGTCGGCATCATGTTATCCTGCTAAAGTGCTACCTGCTGTCCTGCCATCCACTCACCAGATGACCAGTGTCATTTTCCACAGCATGACTGTATAAGTGAATGATGATTGTTCAAAGGTTGTTTGATCCCTTTACTTTTTTGCAGGTTAGACTTTTTTCCCCTGGATTTTCTGATGTGCACCACTTTTAAGAACACAAATACAGAGGACACGAGACACCAATCACCAGCTTTCAGAGATGAATAACACTTAGTATTCAACTAAAAGATCTCCATTAAAAATCAATGAAGTCTAGTACTAGGATCAGTCCACATCTACGAGACAGAGTTATGATGTCACTTTATACTTCTTTAGTTGTATAGGTGTACTGCTTATTTAAAGTATCTGCATCTTTCACATTGTTTAAATTGCTTATGGATTTGCATTTATACAGTTTCTAGTGCTATAAATCCAGCTTGCCTGCACACATGTTAAAGTCAGACTTTCTGATGGCACAAAAAAGCCTCAGCAGACAAATGTGAAAATAATTTAGTCACATTCTGCACATTACATCATCGTGCATGGTAGAGTTTAAATATCTGTCTGAAGGAACATGAAGCAAAGTGTATTTTGGAGTCGAGGGGAAGTTTACATTATGGTTCACATCTTTAAGTAATCGGCTCATGATGTGATGACGGTGCAAAAGCAAAGCAAGATTGAAGGAACTACATAGTATCTTAGTAAACGTATATATCAGAAAAATTCAAATATTACCCTTTAGCATTGGCTACCTTGGTGACTTTAGCTGTTTGGCTAAATACTAAATACTCTCCTGAGTGGCTGACCAGGCTGCTCCGTGTGAAGGGCAGTGTAATTGAATTTCCTAAATGCATGCTGTGTTAAACTGTCACTGGCTTCTCTCTCAGTCTCCTTCAGCTTTTGCCTACAGCAACCTTTCAGGCGCAGGTCACACGTTAAAGCAAAACATCGACTTCACTCTACGGCTGTTTTCGCAATTATCTCTCGCTTGCTCCAAAGAGGAGGGATTTTATTGAAACTAATTGCGTGCCTCTCGGGGGAGCCAAATCGTCTGAATGCCAGGCTATGAAAATACACTGAGTCGTCATTGTAATTAGATGTGAGGGGGGGAGGGTGGGGGAGGAATCTGACATCACTCCTGTCTGCGGTATTGAATTACTGTCTTGGAGGGACTTGGATGGAGACTGAGGAAAGTCAGAGAGGGGTTGGCCCTTATCTTCCACCATGGATAGAGTTTGTTTACTGGATTATGAGTGTTAGTATAAACTGACTGTTTAGCTTTTGTAGCAGCTGAGGATAAATGTACATTTGATCCTGTTTAAACAAAGGCGAGGACAGGTAAATATATGATGAACAAATAACAATGTATGCTCACCTTACATCAGGAAGTGTAACACATGCTCAGCGTTTTCTAATAGAGCATGAGGAGGACACCCATGACGTCGTGTTGCCATGCAACTGCAACTCATCTCTGTGTCATGGTTCACTGATTGGCTGGTCTATTCCTCTCCCGCAGGGAACGTCAAGAGCAGATGATGGGGTATCGCAAGAGAGGACCCAAGCCAAAACATCTTCTGGTCCAGGTAAGAAAAAAAACATATAACAAGGAAACAGGACTTCAGTTTTTCTGTTTTTTATTAACCAGAACACCAGAAAGGCAGCAGCTCAAATAGCATTGTTTACACACAGCGCATTCACACACTGAAATATACTTCAAAACATGATTCTAAATGCTAATCTTGATTATCAGTAATGATGAATGATGCTTAAGTTTCATTTTTATTTGTACCTCTCTCTCTAAGGTCGGGAAATTTCAGAAAATATTAAAGAACATGTGAAATATGTCACGTTTCATCATGTGAAAATGATGAAACATGTCATGAAAGTTGTGATACTAAAAAAAAAAAAAATAACGTTTTCGTCTCTAACATGGCTAAAGCTTTTGGTACCATTAAAGCCTACATTCCCCAAAATGCAACTCAAAGCTCCTTTTGTTAGACCCCGCCTGTTAAACGTTTGGGCTTCACACTCAAATTTTTGGGCTTTCAAGTTGTGATTATGAAAGCCATGCTAGATGAAGATGTTCCAAATAAATATGTGGTTAATATGTTTTTCTATTTTGTTTTTGTTCTTGTTGTTATTTATACATGAATAAAAGCATCTTTGTATAATATGCATAATTTCATGTCTGTAAGCCACTTCACATTATCTTTTTAACGTGAAACTCGTGGGACACAGCAGATTAATATTGGCCACAGACATCTGTAAATGTATTTGGGTATCAGTCAAGTTGTTACAGATATTTGGCTGATATATCAGTATTCCCTATTTTAAACTGAGATGACCCATCATGGTTTACTCCACAGGGTTTTGTTTTACCTGTATGATGAGATAACAAAGCTTCATTTGTAAAAATTTAGGTGTTGGCTCATTTACGGAGTGAAAATTTGAATGAGCGAGGGACGTTATCTTCATTAAATTCTATAGGAATCTGTCTCCTGACCTAACAGTTGCAGTTAGGTGACTGCGATTGTACATTTAATGCATCAATCACTGGCCCAAAGGGCTAAGGGATCCCCTCGGAGGCATGTTTTTGTTCCTCTCAGGAGGGTGTTGGTGGTAACACATGGGATAAAGTCAATGCCGGGACACAAAGCAGCCAATGACATTCCTCCAAGCTGAGGTCACAGCCACGGGAGACACTTTGAAATGTCACTGTGATGGCCGGGCTGGTGGCTCAGAGAGCTGCAAGGGATCTGTAGGAGGGCTGTGTCAACATGGACCCAAGGCCTCTGAAATAAACCTTGTGCTCGTTTGGAGCCCCGTCACACATTCCAAGCACAGTGTCTTCATTGCAGCTCGTGGGCCCCATGAAAGCCTTTTTTTTGTACCCAAGGAAAGACACGTGTGTAGAAACTGGAGACTCTTAATCATTAATCAAATTCCCAGCTCAAAGGGATGCTCTTTATTTTAAATGCTCATTAAAACAACACAAATCATTTGATTCTTTATCGATGGGGCTTGGGCGTTTTTAATAATGCTGATTACTGTGTTTGCTCGCAGGTGCCTTCCTTTGCCAGGAGGTCCAGTATCCTGGCTGACCTACAAGAGGCGTCCCTGGATGAGGACAGCTGTCAGAACGCCAGTCCCATCCAGATGCTTCGTCCGCAGCCCCAGCATTACCAGCTGAACAGTAAGAAGCACCACCAGTACCAGCCGCTGTGCAGGGAGCGTGAGGCTGAGCAGCAGGCTAACGGCAAGAAGTTTTACTATCAGCTTAACAGCAAGAAGCATCATCACTACCAGCCAGACATTAAGGTGCACGAGCCCATATTTGCTAAACCCAAGATAGACGTCCAAGCTCCTGAGCTGGCTAACAAAGAGTATAACCTTCCTCCGGTGCTGCAGCAAAAGTGGGTTCGGGACAAGGACTCGGGCTGTCTGACCAAAGTGAAGGATATCACCATGGAGTTGAAGAAGCTTCCGGCAAACTTCAACGGACACAAAGAGCAAGAGAAGCCAAAACCTAAGGAGGACGCTTTACCACAGCCCAACGGTGTCAGCAGCAGCAAACTAAAGATTGTGAAGAACAAAAACAAGAATGGCCGGATTGTTATTGTCATGAGCAAGTACATGGAAAACGGGATGCAAGCAGCTAAAGTGAAAAACGGCGAGTGTGATGCTGCTGAAAAGCCACCGCAAGGCACCGACAATGGTGCGGAAAAGCACCTGGAAAAGATGAAGCTCGTCAAAAAGCTCGGCCTCATCAATGGATTTGCTAAAAGCCCCGTAGACAAAGCAACGTCTCTCAGTTCTGGATTTAATGGAAATTGCCCCAAAGAAAAGGAACCGTCCCTGAAAGCGGAGCTAACTGTGACAGAACAGGATAAACATGTTGAGGTCAGGGGTCAGGGCCAGCTTCCAGAGGATCAGCCTTTGCAATTGACAACCAAACCTAATCTGCTCTCCCGGCCTTTGAACAGGGGAGTCCCCTCATCACAGGACAAAAGAGAAGGCCAAGGTGGGTTTCAAGGGCTAAAGCGACACCTCTCTGACACAGATGGTGAGGAACGTGAGGGTAGTAAAAGGTTTTTGAGCTCCAGGAGCATAAGCGCTCCCAACACAGCATCATCACCTGTCCAAAGCATCAACATCGACCAAAATGGACACCACAGTCACCCCGGGCTGCAGGATTGTGGGTATGTGGACCAAGTGGAGCCCATTGACTTGAGTATTGTCAAGTCGAGGCCTAAAGCTCCAGTTCCCACGGCAGCCCAGCCTGAAACGCACACACAGCCCGAGGCGCTAACACACACAGAGGAGGAAAGACAAACAGAGGCTGACACACAAACAGAAACTCAGCTTGAAACACAACAACCTGCAGAAGTGGAGAACGCCGAGTCGCTGTCCGTTTCTAACCACGAACAGAAAAAGGAGGACACATTTCCCTCCTTCAAACCTTTCCTTGGGAATATAGTCATCACGGACATTACCACAAACTGCCTCACCGTTACGTTCAAGGAGTACATAGCAGCGTAACAATCTGGGTACCAGCTGTTCATCTGTATAAATGTACATGACATATATTTGTATTTTTGGATGCTTGAATGTACAAATCGACCCTTGATGTTGTTTTCATTTTGTATATTGGTAGTTCAGATAACAAGAGAAACTTTTTATTTGCATATTTCTTCTTATAAGCTAACGAGAAACTGTCTATTTGCATATTTCTTTCTTATAAGCTCAACCTGTTGTTATTTCTGGAGATTTTATAACATGCAGTATCTTCTTGAAACCTAAACTGCAAAATTAGATCGAGCAAATGAGGGGATGTAATTAAAGATGCACTTACTCGTGTAAATAAATACGCTTCACTTTTCTATGGATGTAACTCGTTTTATACAGTCAACCGTCTACATGTCAGATAATGTCAAACAAATGTAGGCTATATGGAGAATTTTGTTAGGAAGAAAATTATATTGAATCCTGGTAAATTACACTGTGTGTGTGTGTGTGTGTGTGTGTGTGTGTGTGTGTGTGTGTGTGTGTGTGTGTGTGTGTGTGTGTGTGTGTGTGTGTGTGTGTGTGTGTGTGTGCGCGAACAGATGGACAGATTTAAAGGATGCGTGCTGCTTGGACAGATTATGCCATTAGGCATGCTTAAACAAGCAAATAAAGAAAAATGAAGCGCCTTTTTGTCAATAAATATGATTTGCATTGTTAAAAAGGCTTTTAAATGGAAGATTATTCAAGCTCGATGTTTGCTTCTGTTCTGTTTTTTAAGCCATGCCTCTCTGATGCCGAGCACCAGTCGCCTGTGACTCTGATAATTTATGTTTTGCAGCAGCACACTGACTGAACGTGGCTTCTTTTTCTTTTATTTGAATGACATCAGTCACAAATCTGCTAGTTGAGCTCTCTAATCTTACAGACTAATACCACCAGCTGGGTTCTCTGGATTCAACTTTTCATGTCTCTGTTCTTTGGCACCCTGACGTGTTCAGTGAAGGCAGTGCAGTTATTATGTATGGGATCCCAGAGGCTTGTCTTGACATAGTTTGCAGTGGAGCTGCAATTAGAAGTGTGTAAAAGCACTTTTCATAATCACTTCTGATCCCCTGTGTCTCTTCCTGCACTGCTGGAGGTGGATTGAGCTGCTCTGTGAGAACCTGGAGCACCGTGTGCTTTTGTGTGCAGAGGAAAAAATAATGGCTTCTTATGATGCATCATAATTTGCAATAATAAAATTGTTTGCAACTGAGTGTGTTTGATGTGTTTATTCTCCATGCTCCTATAGCAAAGGGGGGGTACCCTGGTACCCTTAATCACGTGATGTGACCTCGGCTTCCCTCAGAGAGCTGAATGTTTTAGCAGGAAGAGGACGGCTGCTGTTGTCTTAAAAGGTTGCCTCAGAAGAAGCTAAATCTGATCTTGGCTCTGTCTGTCTCTGTGTGTGCGTGCGTGTGGGCTGCAGGCCACAAGGATTACAGAGCCGGGGTGTATTTTCAGATGAGCATCCTACAATCCCACAGGCTGTTTTGGACCAGCATGTGTGCCATAGTGGAGCTCAAAGTCAGGCCTTTTCACTTGTATATGTGCAAATTATTTTAACTCACATAAAAAACTGCTTTTTACAGAAGTTTGCAGTTTAATTCTGTCCTATATCAGCAACTGAGTTTAAAGTGAAACGATCACAGGCCTGAATTATGCAACAGTAAAAGAAAGACCTTAAATATTGAATATATTGAATCGCTGAATTCTTTGACTGAAAAACAAAACGTCTGTTTTGTGCTGAAATGAATGCTAAAGAAGTACGTTTGTAATTTAAAGCTCATAATTTTGACCTGAACAGCTGTTCGCGCCAGGTGTTTCTTTGATAAATCATGCTGCCATGCTGAGAGACTCAACAGGAGGCAACTGATTTCTTCGCTACAGGTTCAGCTTTAATGGCAGAGGCGGGGTATTATTTTCACGTTTCTTGTTTAATGCATGCATATAGTGAAGGAGCTGGTTCGTGCAGGTGAGCTCAGTCCTAAAGCTGCCCGAAACATTTTTGTCTTGCCACACGAATGCATCATCTATCCGTCTGCTGTGAGGGGAAATGCGCGATATCCGTATTTTCCGACAATGTGTGTGCATAAATAATCTTTAGAAAAGCGATGAAATCTGACATTCCGACAACCGCAATGACAGAGATGGCAGCTCTCGACCATTTCCTCTGCTCCAACCCGCCAATAAAACTGCTTTCTGTGCGCATTAATATGAGCGTCGACAGAGAAAATGGCTGTCCTCTCCTCCTCCGTGCGCGCTCTTCTCTTGCGTCTCTCCGAAACGCTGAGCAGCAGCCCGCAAATTATTACCGCGATGTTCCAGCTGAGGAGCTACAGCGGGAAATTCCCCGCAGGATCTAAGACCAAGTTACTTCCTTTGTAATGGCTGTTTGCGCTTATTCGTGTAAAGAATCTAATAAAAAAAAATGTGACAGACACCAAACAAGTTGGTTTCTTACTGCAATCATCTAAAGAAGAATTGCACAAAATGCTGCACGGAGGATTTGCGCTGTTTCTCTTCCTGATTTGTGTCAGGTTGAGCTGATTTTGCGTGTGAGTGATGAACAGATCCAGGGCTCGTCTCACAGAAGACACGTGCTTTTTGAATTGCCAAACTTTTATTCCGAGGGGAGTCTCGAGTGGGCCGGCACTTTCTCCACACACATCCTTAAGTGCAGATTTTGGACTGCGCCACACATCAGCGCAGTTACAAACCTCTTGACCCGCCTGCCCTTTTTAAATTTAGATCCGGTTTAAATGCTGTGAACTGGACAGAAATTTCCACGCGTGACAAAATTACTGACTGAACCCGACTGTTTTAGCTCTTTATGATGTGAACATTAGTTCCGTTTGTAAAATGGGGAAAAACATCCTCTCAGGTTTTGTCCCAAACCCACCAATGAGCCTGGTACAAATATTCCTCTGAAACTCTTTTTAAAGCTGCTCACATAAAGGAGTCTTTGTGTCGTTTTTACACAGAAAAAAAGTTGTTTGAAGGGGAAACGGGTAGGAATAGAAACTGGAGTGTAAATTGCACATAAAAACATTAGAGACTAATAGTTTCATTTACGCGGGCAGCCTGCTGGGATCCCCCTGCCTTTTCCAATGAACAAAGTGACTAAAGCTCCAGTCATCCAGCGGTGACTGGCAGATGAGCTCAGCCCTTGTGAAGACTGTGAACTCATGAAGACTCTGGTGGTGGTTTTTTGTTTTGTTTTTCGTGTCAACGTAACATAATTATCCACAGTGTTTTCCCTAAGTAGTGAATTGGAGCCCCGCGCCTCTGATTTCGGTCTATTCTCTGTTCTCTGATCATTTTCACCCTGCAGGCTGTACGAGCCCGGTTGGTTTGAAACCGGTTGAGCCTGCACGAAAATCAAGTTTTCATGAGACATGACGGGAATCCGTGAAAGGAATTCAGCTTTAAAATGAAGAGAACCATGAAGAATATTGACTACCTGCCATGATACCTTATTGAACTAATGTTTTTTCTTCAACTGCCCATTAGTGCGATTACCTATGGGAAAAAGGAAATTAATAAAGGCTAAAAATTGGGTCTAATGTAAACGTTTAAATCCCCAGACAAGTGAAAAAAAATGGGGGAAAGCTTTAATTGGGGCAGGATTCCTTCAATGCTTAAGCTCCACAGAACGGACTGAACTTGGTCAATTGGATGTCTGAAATGTCTGGTTATTATTGCGCTATTTTTCGTATTAGTCCCTTTGTGCTGTAGCCGGGGATTCCTGTTTTGTGCGCACACCGGGAACACGCGTCTTGCCCGGATACAAGCCAACCAATGGTGTTTTAATGGCGGCGGCACTGCTGCACTGCAGGCGCGCCGAGACCAATCGCATCCAGAGTCTGAGGTGCGCCCATCTTCTCTTTCTGTCTGCGCTCAGAAGAAAAAAAAGCCGAAGCATGGATCAGAACCTGTAGCCTGGAATAATCACCGGGCCAGCTAAAGGCTTAATCCGAGCTTTGCTTCCTTTAAGAGGTTCTGATATGTCACTCACCGCAGCCTACAGATCCAGAGTAATGCTTTGGAGATTAGGGCATCTTTCAAATATTTAGTTTGGGTTTGGTGTTCGACCATTCCCTTTGGGTTTCACCTCCGGGGGAAATTATCTTACATAAATGGTAAATATTTCCCTCTGTGCGCGCAACACCAAATTACTGCTAGTCAATTTCTGTTCTGGCTCTTTCATGTGATTTTGAGCCGGTTTTAATGAGTTTTATTCGAAGATCCTTTCGCTCAGAAACTGAGAAGAACAGAAAAAATGTTTAAATTTGGTTTATTAGAAATTTGGGGAATTTTAATGCGTCGTGGCATCTTCACTCAGCCTGTAGTCACACCTTTTTATTAGCAACAGTTTAGGAATTTAAAACGACAAATGCTCCGGATAGTTTTAAATTTCCCCGAAATTGTTGGTGCTCAGTCGATCTCTGCTCTTAATTATCCCGATGTGAGGCCTCCTCACCCCCGTGTGGTTTTCATGTTTTTGTTCCTCAGTCAGTGATCGTGGGCCTGCTGGACCTGCGCGCATGATTGAGATTTTAAACCAACCTCAGTTATTTGTTTTATTACGCTTAAAGCAATAAAGGCAGCATATTGTTTACCATGTACCTACATGTTTAGCTTTACATGATAGTGTTTATATTTTAAAGTGATGAAACGTGAAAAAGAAAAAGGAAAACGTGTTTTATTATTCAATAAATATAAATGAGGAATGTTATTAAATTGAACACATTATGTCGGTCTAAAAAAATAATGTGTGTGTGTGTGTGTGTGTGTGTGTGTGTGTGTGTGTGTGTGTGTGTGTGTGTGTGTGTGTGTGTGTGTGGCAGAGACCTATACTGTAAAATGTAATTAGTTCTCAGAAAAAAAATTATGCAAACTTGTTGCCTTAGAAAAACTAAGTGCAGCTTACTTAAGATGAATTAGGGCATCTTATTCGTTGAGAGTATGCGAAGTTAAATTATGGATTTCTCTCACCCACTCACACACGCACGCACACACAGAATATATTGTTAGTGAAGGCATCACCCTCCTGCTCCTCACGGAGTGCTTGTTCTTGAATTTGTCTTCTCCGCATTTGTAGTTTGCACCAGGGCCTTGCCAGGCTCCTCGAGAAAATCCTTTGCTCTGGAGCTTTCCTGTGTTCCAGTGTGACTTTGGATATATCCAGATGATGAAAGCATTTCACGCTGGGATGTCTAAGATGTTGAAACATATCACAAGTATACCGTAGGGTTCTCATTTTGCAGCTGTAGCCATTCACCAGCTTGCCCATGTCGTCCAGCCGTCCCTCTGTGGGATTATAATCCATGATGATTTCCGGTATTTGATGCTCCTGCTCAAACACTCTCACACCCTTGTGCGGCAGATTTTTCTCCTTTTTTATGTAGGACACTAGGAGGTCTGGGCTGTGAACGCACACCTGGAAGAGCTGAAAGATTTGTGTCTGGGCCGTGTTCAGGACGGTCCACCTTTGTCTGCTTCCTCTTTAGAGGCTCCGATCACAGTTTGTGTGACATAAAAACGCCATTGCATGTTGCATAATTTCCCTGTAAACAGATGCAAGTTGCATTTAAATGCATTTGATGACTTAGCATCACAAGCAGCCCTGCAGAGCTTCCTGATAAATGGCACCAATGCTCGTCCCAGAGGAATTCTGTGAACTCCCGTTAGAATCCGAAACCCCAGCAAGGAGTGCACGGGAGTGGATTTGGGCCATCTCTCTCATCCCTCTCTAAAAACGCTTCTTCCCTCTAAATCAATGTACCTCAGAGTGATTGAATGAATCCGGCACAGCCAGAAAAGGTTAAAGGGAAGACTGGATATCCAGCACTTGAGGAAATGACATCGGTGCTGCATTTTTACACTGTCAGCTCTGCGGGGTGTTTCTTTCTTTGGTGCAGGGAGACCATTTTCTTCAGATCCGTATTTTATCCCTTGCTGGCTGCTGATTGGCTGGCTGCTAATTGGCCGGTCCCGCGGTGTGCTGCTGAGCAGGGGTCCTGGGGCAGACTCGTTTTGGAAGGGGCTAGAGGTCAGTTTCATCCTCTTCTTCAAGCTCACCACAGCCAGAGTTTGAATGGATAGATGTAATGTTACGTTTCTGAAACATTGTCAAGCTTCTCTGTCTTCGAAAATCATATCTCTCTTGTGGTTACCCTAGCGTTACATAAATGACTCCTAAAAGAATATTTGGGAGTGGTGCTCAAGGACGAAATAAATAAAATAAATAAAATGTGTATGTGAAAGAATTTACATCAGTTTTGTGCTTGAACATATTTAACAGTAAATGATCGCAGGTAAGTTTAACCTGACCTGCTGCTAAGACGTAATAGATTTAGATGATGAGTCATGAGTCTGAGGCATTTTTGAAAATTTTTAATTTATTTAAAAATATTCCAACCCAAGAGGAATTAAATGCATAATTAATAACCAGATTGTATGGCCATCTTTTTTTTTTTAGTTACTTACTCATTCGCTTCCCTTTATCGCCGCTGTCCTTGTGTTGGAATTCATTTCATCTCATTTTTAACTGACGAAGAAAGATCAGCCAGTCTCAGCAAAGATGTTCAAATGATTCAGCCAAGACTAACCGCTCTTTATATATATATATATATATATATATATATATATATATATATATATATATATATATATATATATAAACGTAGTTATTCTTACTATTTCAACCTAATAAAATCGAATCTAAAAAATGAGCAAGTAAAAAATTATAAATATAAAAACAGTCTAATGAAAAAATAATAATAATAATGATAATAATAATAATAATAATGTTTTTAAATAAATTTTTCTTTTATAGTTTCTTTATCATTACACTGATACCAAAGTAAATGCATAAATAATCGAATTTATTTAATTTGTTGTTTGTTTTTTTGCGGGTAACATAAATGTGGCACTGTATGGGAAAACAGGGATCGGATTTATGAGCGGAAGGGCGCCTCACTGTGAGAAAGGAAAAGTGAAAACTGCGGTTTAACTTTGACCTTTTTGTTTGATGTGCGTTAAAAACAAGGGGCCTCGCAGGAGCTTATCCATAATTTCCGATTATCTGGGCTGAGAAATCTCATTATCGGGAAAAATTAAACAAAAATTCAAAGATGGCTGTGTTTCATAATTCAAAGAAACAAATCACAACCCCCCGTTTCACTGAAGAGACCAATCAGATGCCTTTAAACCTCACACAGCGAGAAGCTTTCCCAGATCTCTTCCTGGAAAATTCGTCTTATTACTGCTTATCTTTGGGCCGTGACAGCTGTTTTCCTAACGTCTGATGAATCAGTGTCACTGAAAGGTTCAGTTTAATCGCTGAGATCCAATGGACTGACCTCTTACCAAAACACAAATTTATTTTATAACATTACAGGCATGTATTTGATTTAAATGTATCACCCACTTTGCATTTATTTCAAACAACAGAGCGCCGGCGTGTGATATGCGGTAAATCAGACGGCTGAATATAATTACAATATTTTCTCTTTAAGGTGAACGCGCAGAGAATAATTAGATAAAATCACGTGAACGGACCGGGCAGATATGTAGCACTTGGCCTGACGCAGGGAGGACGTGGAGGCGATCGTTTGGTGTTTATGGAATAACAAAAAATAACCTCCGCTTCATCAGCTGATGAATACGCTGCTGTAGCGACCAAACGCAAATGGGGGAAACTACCTACGCGCTGGCGCGCAATTCAGGCGCCCTCGTTATTTCCTACTCTCTCTCTATTTGCCTGACAAGGCTGGCGTGTCCGCATAACGAGACCGCGTGCATTTTTGCGCACATAACTTGCGCGAAATGATTCACTCGCCGCGCGGGGAAAAAAGCCACCATTTCCCCCTCCCCGAAGAATTCGCAGAGGCGCAAGCTCCTCCTCTCCACTTAGCAACCAGAGCACGTAGCAACGGTTCGACCAATGGGTGCTCGCCTAAAGGTTCCACCGACTGCGGTTCCTTAGCAACGCTGTGAAAAAACTGCGCTGACGTCCATTCTGTTCGGGAGTATTATGGTCTGTCGGGAATTCAGAGTGGCTGGGACTGGAGAAAAATATCTGCTCTGCTAGCGTTAGCGTCCACCCAGCTAACGGGAGGTAGCACTGGGGTAAACATGGAGCTTTCTGCCGTCGGGGAGAGGGTGTTCGCTGCCGAGTCTATCATCAAACGCAGAATCAGGAAGGTAGGCGGGAGATGTAACGTGCTCTTTTCTCCCAGAATGCTGAATAAGACCACCACCGCCGCACTCTCATACTACTGTTAACCCTTGCGAGCTAACCAAGTCCTGTCTGTTTGTTTCTGATGGCATGCAGGGTCGCATTGAATACCTCGTGAAATGGAAGGGGTGGTCTCCCAAGTAAGTCCCGCTACACTGAGCCTCATTATGTTTTCACCCCGCGGCTGCCCTGCCCGCACTGTCTCGGCTGTGGCTGTCGTTAGCACAGCACATCACAGCTAGCGAGACAGCGGGATTAAAACTGAGCACGGTGGAGATTTTTAGCTCGCAGGCTAGCGCCGTGTGTCAGTCTCCGCTCCCTCTGTCTAACTCTGCGTTTTTAATTCGCAGATACAGCACTTGGGAACCGGAGGAAAATATTCTGGACTCCCGCCTGTTCGCCGCTTTTGAACAGAGGTAAGATGTCTGTGTGGCCTTTCTGGGCAGAGCCAGTGAGTGTTCGGTAACTGTACGCTGTCCTCGGTGCACTTTGCTCCCGTGACACTCAAAATGGGTGTCTGGTTTTTCACAGGGAGCGTGAAAGGGAGCTCTACGGGCCCAAAAAGAGAGGACCAAAACCCAAGACGTTTCTGCTTAAGGTAAAGCTGGCAGCTTGCTTTATTTTTTTATTGCGTGTCTCTAATAAAGCCCCAACAAACCCTTCCTGCGCTCTCTTCACTTCTGTAGATTGTGGCTTCTTAATTTTTTTCTTTGAGTGCATTAGTGAATGAGCAGGTTAAATATGCTAATTATGCATAATTAGGACAGCCTACCCATGAATGGGAGTGTATTCAGTTTGTTTATTGCCTAATGGGGATGTATTGACATGCTAAAACGGGCTTTGACTACCTAAAGACAGGGGTGTCAAACAAGCGGCCCCATAGGGCCAGAAGCACATCGCAAAAGGTGTCCCATCAGGGGGGCTTTTTTCAACTGGGGAAATTGAACTGTTAATTTTGTGGTGATACCAGGCATTAGAATATATATGATAAAATAATTTCTAGGTCCTGACAAATGGGTTGACCCAGAGAGTTTGGCATGTATCTGGTTATTTCTGCTTCTCTAAATGAAGAGAAAAATCAGATATTATGCAGCTGTTTTAATGGACTATAGCTTACATAAGGACTCTTTGTGTCCTGTTAAATAAAATGTGTTTAACAAACAGCCAGGCTGTTTTTCCATCTTCTTCTTTTTTTTACACGCTCTGGGTCTGTTGTCTCTTTATTAAAGCCACTTTTAAAGCAAAAATGGAAAAGCTCCAGGTGGCATGTAATAAATTAGAATTCAGGAATGTTTAAGTTCTCCAATTTTGTAGATCAGTAATAAAAAAAAATCTCACTTGAATTTTAATGTACAAATTTATTTGCCTCTAAAATATAGTTGTAAGAACTATAAAACTACTCTACTTTAAAGGACATGAGGTGTTTTTCTTTTCTTGAACACATGCCGTTTATGCATTTGTTGTCCCTGTTGTGTAATTTATAAATAGATTAAAAAATATAAAACAAATAGTTTATATACTGAAATGGATATGTGTCTGAAATAAATTATTTAATTAAAATTTTATGATTACATGTTACTTTCCAATGAGCCGAGGAAAACATCACGGCCTGATGCTTCATCTGTTCAGAGCGGTGAACCGTGAAAATTGCTTAATGAGCGGCAGTTTGTCTTGAACAAAATGCCAGAGTCTCCACTGACAGGGCTCGTTTAAAGGGGATTGGTAGAAGTTGAGTAATAAACATGGTGCCCTGAAACTAGTTATTGCTGTGAATTATTGATGTAAGATTAATATCCACTCTTTCGATAGTTAGTTTATTAGCAGTCCAATATGACAGGTGTAGGTAGAAGCAATCAATAGGCTGTTTAAATTACATTTTACAAATTAATAGAAAAAGCAGACGATAAAAGAATGAATGAATCCCTTTTAACTGATTCAGTTTGATGTTCGCTATGAAAAATGGTGTCATTTTCTTAAAATACTAATTTCAAAAATTTTCTGATAGGCTCAGGCAAAGGTGAAGTCCAAGTCCTATGACTTCAGGAGCGAAGCAGTCCGAGGAATGCGCGTCACCTACCCGACCCCAGAACCGATTGCCACCCCCAGGGCCAGAGAGGGCCTGAGAGCTGTCGTGCCCACCATCTTCCCACCGAGTACCGTCAACCGTGGAGAAAGCGTACGCGTCCGACCGCCTGAACTGAGCCCTCGTGAGCACCAGCAGTCTTTGCTTCATACTAGTTCAGAAGACCTCATCCACATACCTAAAAAGAGAGGTCCCAAGCCTAAGCCGCGGTTTAATGAGGTCTTCTCTGAGCACCATAAAAGGAGAGGGGAGGAGCAGGAGAGCCACGGCCCTCACAAACTGGCTAAGCTCCAGGGGGGCGAAGACATGAGGCTGGTCAAACTGGCCCACAGACATCCAGAGAACCACGGCCACAGCCATAAACATCATTACCACCACCATCACCACCACCATCACCACACACAGCGCTCTGGGGAGAGCTCCTACAAACAGCTGTACTCAGACCGCGGCCTGCATCCTCACAGAACAGACATGGACACTCACAGAATAAAGGACGTCTCCGCCTACCTGGTACCTGCACACTTCAAGCACCACTCCAAAATGAGTCTGAGTCGTCCCGCCGAGCTCCCCCAAATGGAAAAGCCTTATTTTCTGGACAGGCCGTCCCCAACGCGGCTCGACGACGATTTGGACGAAGTGACGTGGAGGCCGTCTCTCGGCAACGTGGAGAAGGTCCTGGTGACAGACGTGACCACCAACTTCCTGACGGTCACCATCAAGGAGAGCAGCACTTCTAAAGGCTTCTTCAAGGACAAAAGATGACTGACTGATGCTCTGTTTTCTGACTTTCAGCAGATCTGAAGTTTATAGGACATGGTGGGATTATCAAGCAACGCAGATTTTGTATGTAATGTAAAAAGGCAAATAACATAATGTGCATATGTGTATATAATATAAAGCTGGACATCTATTTAATGTATTGACCAAATCAAATGAAGTCCCTTTCACATTGTGCAATGGTTAACATGAGTTGCATGTTTCCTTTGCAGCGAGTGGCTACTTTCTGTACAGACCTTGTGACTTTTACTATTTTGCATTTAAAACTAACAAGAATGTATTTTTTCCACGTTTCTTCCCACCTGAGCTGTGCAGCGAGGATATTTAATTCAGGTTGTGGTCTGAATAATTCTCTTTATTTGAACTGATTTGACTGAAAGGTTTCGCTTGATTTCAAATCCTGGAATAATATTTAAAAATTAACTCAAGCACTTTGAATTTAAAAGTATTAGAAAAAATCTTTATGTTGTCTTCAAAGACCGAGTTTGCCTCGGAGATTTCTAAAACCTAAAGTAAATTAACAAATTCAACACACTCTGAAGTTTTCCCAAAGTTAATATAACATTTTCCATTAACATAGTTCCTATATTTTACATTTTCATAGAAAAACGATCATACAGCTTTGTTGTAACTGACAAAAAAGAGGTTGTTGTCAAACTGCTTTTTAGACGCTTTTCAATAAATCATTTGAATTTCTCATTTCTTTGTGTTGTTTTTAAACCATCATCAGCCCTCCGGGTTCCGCTTAGATCCATCAATTAGACCCGACAAACGACTTAACCGCCGGGCTTAGTTTTATATTCCCCACATATAATAATATCTCTCGATTTCAACGCGTTGTTTAATATTTATTTATTTATTGAAATTTCTGCAAAGTTGCGCCAAAAGTTAAAGGCCTCGGGCTCATCACCCAGCCCGGCTCGCACAGTCCTGCGGGAGGCCTACATGATTCTCCCTCCAGAGTTGCAACAGCACAAATTTCTCCCCCCTCTGGTCAATAAAAGTCCGTGAATCTGCTTTCATTGTTTAATTTTTGTATGCGTCGTGACTCTACATGGCTGCATGACCGCTTAGTTTTATTATTAAAAAAAGAAAAAGAAAACGATTGAAATTACCAAATGCAGCCAGTCATTCCAATAATTATTCCATTTTTATTCAAGGTATATTTAAAAGCAAACACATTTGTAATGTTTTTGATTGATTTCATGATATTTTCTGTGTATGCGATTGCGCCAGGACAGGCCTCAGACAACAGCCTCAGAGTGCGGTGAAAAATGAGAAACGGGTAAATTGTTCCGCATGCAGGTGCACACATTTCACAGCAATATAAAGCGGGGCTCTGCTTTATTCATCCGCGACACAGGCCTACTCACATGTGGACCGATCGCGGGTTCTACGGCGTTCATACTGTACAGATTGGAGCGCTTCAATCACCGCACGTGTGTGGCGTAAAATCAGGAGCGACGCGGTCAGACAGGAAAACGGGTGAGGTCATTAACAATCAATTTTATCGGTTTTTAGAATAAAATAATAATAAAACATACATATGTCGCCTATAAAAATATGACAAAAACAAACCCTCTTTAGCTTCATTCGTAATTTCTGTACGTAAACAGACTGGGGGGCGAATACAGCAGGCCTGTATATGTCCTCCACATGATGCGGGTGGTGCAGTGGCTGATGTGGGTTCAAACTTTCTGAACGACTGTCTGTGGAGTTTGTGTTCTCTCAAAGCCCGAGGACATGCGCGTTAGGTTAACTGGTCATTCTGAGGTGTCACAGTGGTGACCTGTTCACGGCGTGCGCCTCCCTTCGCCCTGCGTCAGGTGAACGATGGTGCACCTTCAACGTTTGCTTGTGTTCAATTTTCTGTCAGCTACAAGTGTGGACTGCCGTCTTGCGCGCGCACGTTTTGTCCCACATTTAGTTTTATGCATCCGGTCAGCCAGTTTATCCAAGTTTGAAATCCGGTAATTATCACACAAATATACTTTATCAGAACAGCAAAATCCTTCGTGTTTGTTTCATTTCCCCAAAAACGAAATAAAATGTTTCTTAGAGCTTTTGTAAAGCAAAGCGTGGGGACGGGGGGAAAGGTGTGTGAAGGGGGCGTTTAGACTCACGAACACGGCTAAGGAAAAAACATTCTGGCCTGCCTCCGCTTCAAGGTGTTAAGCAGAGAAAAAAACGCCATCTAATATGCAAATAACTTGAGGCGCTAAAACTTTTATGTCACTGAAACCAGAATCCAGTCGACTGTCTTCAGAAAAAAGGAAATGATTAAGATCTGCATGCAGGTCTGCAGTCTCGCTCTTATTCAAACAAATAAATACAACTTTATTGGAGCTTATGATTTATTTTATTTTATTCTATTCATTAACAAATTTCAGTCTGTGCAGCTACAGAAATAAAGGCGTAAAGGAGCAAATTACAAAGAATTCACTCTAGAAATAATACAACACATGCATATTTTGGTCATTAGATTGAAAGATAATGAGAAAAGAGACTCCAGCTTCAGTCCACGGTCAGTCAGTCACAGCAGGCCTTTTACTGCAGAGAGAGAAAACAAATTCAGATTAAAAACAAGTTTGTCAGTGTAGTTAAAAAAAAATAATTCTATATCCCCTTAAATCCATATGTACTGTGAAGTGAGGCACAAATCAGTCTTAATATTCATATTAACATCTAATATTCAGGTATAGTTTTAGATTCAAGCAGGCCACCAAACTTGGTTTACTATCTTTATGACCAAACCACATGGACATCACTTCACCCTTAACTGAAACTTTATCACAGGGAACTCAGATCCTCTTTCATGTCAAAGTGACACTTTGGCGTTATCACAATTTAACTCAGAACTGGCGAATAAGCCTGATTTTGTCATTCTTAACCACTGATAGTGAGCCAGTTTGACTTTTGAAAAGAGTTAAGCAAGAAAACTAATAGTGTTCAAAGAAAAGAGCCCTGGCTGTGAGATATTTTCTCACAGCTTTCTGAGGTTTCCTGTTGTGCCAAACAGTCTTGATAAAATCGCAAAAAACAGGAAGAGCACTAACACAACAGCAGAGACAAACTTCCAATACAGAAACAAGTCATTCAGTTCAAAAGAGACAAGGGCTTTAGCCATCAGGGAATAAAAGGTGTCTAAAAAGGTGACTGAGATGAAAACTGAGGGGTCTGTTGCTGTGTAGATGCACTGTGCTGTAGTCACTCATGAATAGTTTGCAGTTGGGGTTAGAAGTGAAAGTTGAGACTTCGGGCGACTTTTGCCACCTTTTAAACCGGGTGTCCATAGTTTCTGTCGCAGCGTGGGTAGCAGTGAGGGTTCAGCCAGTGCTCCAAGTTGGTCTCCCGGGCCCTCAGATCCAGAGCCTGCATGTGGAGCAGATGCTCCTGCAGGGAGAAGATTGACATCATTGAATAAGACGAACCAAAAGACAGATGAGTGCACACTGAAAGAAACAACGAAAGAAAAATGCTGGAGCTCATTTTGCAAACTGAAACACAGCACAACATAAAATGACAGAGATGAGTAAACCGAGGGCGATATCACGTGTCCTGTACAGAGCTGGGGGATGTAATAAAAGCAGTGCACATGCTTTCAGAGAGATTACTTTAAGAAGCTCAGGTACTGAGAGGAACCGACAAGCTCAGAGTCTCAGCTGTAACCTGTAAATTAGATTAGGTGACTCGGACCTTTGTGTCCGTGCTCTCTTTGTCCCACAGAGAAAGGGTCAAAGGTTTTTGTTGTTTTTCTTTTACAGGTACCATATGTATTAAATAATATGTAATGACACAGTTTATTATAAATATACACATAGAATATATTCTGAAAAATGATCCTAGGTAAAATTCCCTTTAATTATACAATAGATGGAATTATATTGTATTTATTTGTTATATTTTATTTAATTTTCATTTGTTTGTTTTTTTACCTTATTTTAATTTTTTTTAACATATATATTTTTCTTGTCCCACTTGACCTTTTTTGACCTTATTTTAATTTTGCATGTGATTTAACGCAGGAAGAGTCACTAAATTACACTAAACAAACAAAGACTAATAAAATGAGGTGATATCAAAAGTATTTGCAATGTACAAAAATTCTAAAAATTCATTCATAAAAACACTCACAAAGCTTTAACGCTTACCATCTCTAAGCAGACTATAAACAATAATAATAATAAATGTTTTATAAAATATTGTAACACGCTTTAAATGTTCTCTGAAGGTCTATGAATGTTTTAAAAATACTGCCTTTGCAAAGCTCCTCACCTGAGTCAGTGCTGACTGGTCTAGAAACAAAGTGATAAGACAGATTTGCTTATGCTTTTATATCTTCAACTTAAAACTGTTTAACCCGCATAAATGTGATTAAACACTATAACTAAAAGCTTTAAAACACACACAGAATGAATTCATTATATGGACGAGTGACATGAGCAGGACTCAAATTTACCAGAAAAACCAAAATTTAAATTGCTTGCAGCACTTACACTGTGTTGCAATGTTCGGCTTTTATCCTGCTGACAAACAGGACAGCACAAACTGTTGCAACAGAGCTGAAGAGGTTCAATACTCTTGGTTAAATCTGTGCTTTTTCCAATATACTAACTGTGCTCTTTGCTCTGAGTGGACCTTACCCTCATTGGCTCATCGGGGTAGCCAGCCTTCATTGGCCGGTCCTGCCTCTTGGTACGGAGCAGCTGCTTAGCTACGCTCTCCTTGATTATGGGGTTTGCATCTAAAGGGAAAAAAATGTAAAGATAAGAGTTTGGAAGTAAACGTTTACTTACGTTGACTTCTTTCGGTGCTGTAGAAGAAGGTTTAGCAGGTTAGGATAAGACTGTTTTGCTCTTGCCTTGTAGATGTGAGTCAGTGTTTGTGTTTTGGCAGCTTTCTCTGTTTTTGCTTATTCTTAGACTCAGGAACTAAAACTGCCTGCTTTGAATTTAACCTCTGCCTGAGATATTTTGTTTGTGACATCTGTTTTCTTGGCAGCTAAGTTGTGGTTAATAAGAATAGCATTCCTCTCACTGAAAGCTGTACTCAGGCCCATAAATAAAACTCTCACACTATTTGCTGCTCGTGAGCTGTGGCTGGCCTGATCTATTTAGCTAGTGTCTATGTGAGGCTGTTTATTCCCCAGTGGCAGGCACACACACACACACACACACACACACACACACACACACACACACACCAGTGAGGGCTCTCTGTCTCCCTCTCTCTCTAAGCCCGGGCCTGCATTAGGAAGCAGGGTATTTGGTGGAAGGTAACAAAGTGCCCATTCAGCCCCCTCGCTCCCCAGGGAGTCGAGCCCATGCAGCATGTTACCCCAGCAGGCTTTCTGTTCCTCTCCTGCCACAGGGAGCTGCTGTGAAACTCTGTCAACACAGGCCTGAGCTGCTGGTGCTGCCTGGAGCCTCAGAGCAACGTGGCAAAAATACTCACGGTGTACGTCCACCTGTGGATTGCCACAAAAATAAACCATCCTGATGACATGAAAGTCTTCTGGCTTAAATCAGGCCAAAAGTCAATTGTTATCAAATACAACAGTGTTTCAAAAAGATTGGGCTAAAAATACAAATAAAGATCTTCTGCACATCTATGTAAATATTTCTACCACAACAAAAGGAAGGTGCAGCAAACTACCCTTAAAATAACCTATTCTTACCACAATGGTATGCATTACTCTTCAACGTCTAAGGATATAACTACACCAGCTCCCTCACAATTGCAAAAAACAAGACGCAGAGCACCTGAAAAGGTGTTCTGATGTGACAGGTCACTGTCCTCCATGCGTCAATTCCCTGAGAATTTCCTACCTGTGTAAATGGTCAGCAGGACCACGCAAAGCAAAAACACCACCAGCTTCTTCATCTTTTTCTTTTTCGCCCTTTTCCTGCCTGAGCCCTCTCAGCTCTGAGGTCCTGACCAGAGTCCAGAGGGGGTGAAAAGAGGAGATCCTCCTCCTCCTCTGCTTCCTCCTTGACTCTGGCCACAACACACTGCCTCAGACTACCAAGGTTTCAAATAAACTGTAAATATTAGTGACACATTAGCACATGTAAAGATATATAGTTTACCAATTAATGCTTTAAAGGTGAACAGTTCCTGTGAATAACTAACTAATTTACAGCTCCTTATTTTTATTATTGTACCCTAACAGTGTCGTTTTGCATGATTGAGTGTTAAAAATTATCCATATTATCGTATGCTGAGCTTTTTGTAGACCCCATCAGTTCCTCCTCTTTCTGAAACAAGCTGCTTTAGATCCTCCCCCTTTAAGACAAATTTGTTATGATCAGTTGATCCATGTAAACAGAAGATTTGCACGCCAGCTGGGCGGAGCTTCTGTATCCTCTCAGTGACATCATATAGAGCAAAAAGTAGAAAAAGCAGTCTGAAACCACCAAATACCTGTAGAGATGAGGCACGTCAGCTGTATGGGACAAACAAGATCCAGGCTATAAACAAAAGCAAAACAATCCTACCAGTGGCTGCTCTGAAAGACAGCACAGAGGCACTAATCACAGCAGCACAGGAACAAGCTCTGAGCACAAGATCCATAGAGGCTGGGGTCTAGCTCACAGATACAGACAGACAAACTGGTGATGGCTAACCAACCGGACATAGTAGTAGTGGACAAGCAGAGGAAAACGACCATAGCAGAAGTACCAAGGACAGAGAGAGAGCTGGAGAAGATGTGGAGGGTGAAGGCAACAGTGGTCCCAGTGGTAATCGGAGTGCTCAGTGCAGTGACCCCCAAGCTGGGCTAGTGGCTTCAGCAGATCCCAGGAACAACATCCGAGCTCTCTGTCCAGAAGAACGCAGTCCTAGGAACAGCAAAGATGTAAAAACAAGGAAAAGCAGAATAAGTCTATTTCAATGTATTAAACGTAGGTGTTAGGTTAGGTTGCAGGTAAAAGTCTGTCCACTAGATGGTGCTGCAAGCATAGTCATATGCATAGTTATAGTCTTGTTTTTAGATGCTCTTATATTTTTATGTCATACCAGCTGTGCACCCCATTCATAATGTAATATTTACATGTATCCGTCTGTTAACTACGTTTTATTTTCCCCTTTCTTTCTGCCTTTTTTCTTACAAACAAAAAAAATGTTTGTAAGACAACATTATTAAATAAACGCGTTTGTTTTTTAAAGAATATTCCACACAAAGTACACTGAAACGTCACTTTGCTTGACCTGTGAATAGAGTCTGTACTGTGTGGCGCAGCAGGCGAGTCAGAGGAAATAACCACGATGACCGGACATGTGAAAGACGGCATCATGGGAAGTGGAGGATCCGCTGTTTCTACCGTCTAACCCATTTGGAGACCAGTCGGCATGTTCTGCCTTTTTCTCGTTCAGTTTTTCCACTTTGCATTTCTAATTTTTACTCTCCAAAACACCAGTGATATGACTGAATAGTCACTAATTAAGGTGAAGTAGCAGTCTAGCCGTTCTCAGCAGGGTTGTTATTCATTATCCTTTGTCACACACATTCGGACGGTGTTCCATGTTAAGTTACCCCTGCAGCTTAACCTTATACGATGTCTGCGCTAAATAAAAAATCTGAATCACAGCAAAGTTAAGAGATTTTTTTTTTAAATTTCATTAAAAAAAACTGCCACAAAGAAAAGGAAGTGCAATTGCAGCAAATATGGGAAATCTCTAGAAACTGGATTGAGCCGATTGAATGTGATTCTCGCAGAATTATGGATCAGGGTTTCCTATTTTCTTTTCTTTCTTTTTTTTTGTTAAATCAGTTATTTGAGTTTCACGGGTGCGCCCGTAGCATACAAACAGATGCATCCTAACGAAACTCAATAAACCAGCAGCTAAAATACAGTTATGAACAATGTTAAACGTTATTCTCAGAGAGAAATAAATCGATTCTGTCCCCGAAATCCAACTTTTGTGTTAGTTTCAAATATCTCTGAGCATCACGGGTAAAGTGTCCCACACTCTCTCTCCCCTGCCTACATTTAGTTTGCTGAAGTCTGGTCATCCTAATCTAACCCTTAATATTTATTTAGCTGCTGTACAGGAGTGCCTCCGGTGACGTTCGATGGAATACGTCATTGTGCGTCATTGTTACCATTTCCTCGCGACTCCCTTTGCACGTTTAACTTAATGCACGTGTCCTAATAACCACGTGGACTTATTACGGCCTCATAATGTCACTGCTCTGATTAATTCCCGGGACCCAGAGAGCTTTCTGTTCTCTCGACGCGATTATCTAATGCGCTCTGCGCTCGCAAGGCGCATGCGTGCTGATAACCAGCTGCTAGCAAGCCGGGGCAGCTGAATCAGAGATGAAATTTGAATTGTGAGATGTCGACTTTCAGTTACTTCCGTGTTCGCTCACATTCCAACGGAAACGGAAAATAGTCTCACCCCTCAGGGATCCCAGTTCCTCTTAAAGTACTGTTAACCTTATAATGCCAAACACAGCTGACCAAGAGCATGAGGATGGCCAGTGGTGAAATGAAACACAATACATTTACTGAGTGAACAGGTCATCAGCCTCACAGGGCAAACACCGACGACCACTAACACTCACCTTCACACCTACGACCAATTTTAGAACCACCAGTGAACCTAACCCCACTAACTGCATGTCTTTGGACTGTGGAAGGAAGCCGGAGAGAACCCACACAGACACGGGGAGAACTCCACACAGAGATGCTGGATTCAAACCCAGGACCTTCTTGCAACAGTGCTAACCACGAAAACCACCCTGCTTCCTTAAATATGATAAATACTTCTATAATATGAAACTTTAAACATTTTACAAATATTGTAGGCCTACATTGTGCTTCGTGCCATCTATTATAAGCGTTTAGTTTGCTGAATCATTATTACTGAAATTACCCAGCAGTATGTAAGTCATGACGTTTTTTCCTCCGTGGGTTGATCATCTTGTCATGTGAAAACTCTCTGCTGATGCTCTATCAGGAGGTGGCTCGTGGTTTTAACGTCATATCTCTGTCCTCTTGTTTACACCTTCCTATACAAGAAAATATATTTTAGCTGGATTCAGAACCAGCTTCCGGCTAGTGTTTGTGATCATGAGCGTCGCGTGGAGCTGTGGAGCGTGTCCGGTCTCCTTTAGGTGCCGTTTATCTGCCTTCTACTGATTTCCGCTCGTTAGCGTCTCGCCACGGTCCCGCAGCGATGTGCGGAAAAGGGGACGAGGCGCAGGACGACTGCGGCTCCCGGGAGGAGTGGACTCTACTGTTCTGGACCTCCGTGGCCGTCGTGGTTCCGGTCATCATCACGCTGTGGTGCAGCGCACAACGCTCCAAGAGGAAATCGCACATGAAGGATTTCTTTCGCAAGAGCAAGCACGGCTGGCACTACACCGACCTGTTCAACAAGCCCACCTACTGCTGCGTGTGCTCCCAGCACATCCTGCAAGGCGCTTTCTGCGACTGCTGCGGCGTGTGCGCCGACGAGCAGTGCCTGCGCCGGGCCGACCGCAGCCTGTCCTGCAAGGAGATCATGGCCCCCTCCAGCCCCGAAGGAGCCATGGAGCATCGCTGGGTCCGCGGAAATGTGCCTCTGGCCAGTTACTGTGCTGTATGCAAGCAGCAGTGTGGGACCCAGCCGAAGCTCTGCGACATCAGGTAGCGTAGCTGGACGAGAACCGCTGAAGGGATGCAACAGATGTGCAGCCGTGTTTCTGCAACCAAAAGCCTCTTTTTACACCCACGAGTTAAAAGAAAAATGATCAAGTTTCCTGAGTTAGAGCTGGATGATAAAAGACCTCACTCTTTACTGTGGTTATTTAGTCTTTTTTATATTTGTAGATTGGTTTTTAATCACATCGATATATTCTTCTTTAGAATTTTAAATCTGGGTTTTCTCACGACTCAACATGACTTTAGGGTTTACATGTAATAACGGAACCACCTCTAATGGGCTCCTGCTGCTGTTCAACATAGCAAATTTCAATCTTAAAAGACCCCACCTCAGCATGACACTCATCCCCCGCTTTGTGAGCAGTTCAGGGTCTTCTTTTCATTGGCAGTATTTCTTTTTATGTGCTTCATCACCTTTCTTATAGTTTCACTCCCCCTGCTCCTCCTTCAGGTGTGTGTGGTGCCAGACCACAGTGCACGATGACTGCATGGAGAGCTTGACGGATGGAGACGTGTGCGACTTGGGCGAGTTCCACAACCTCATCATCCCCCCTCACTACCTCTACCGTGTCAACAAGCTGCGCCGCAGGCACCCCGACGAGTACAGCAAGGTGTTGAAGTCACGACTGGCCTCGTCATAGTGCTCCTACGTCGGGTGCTCCGGAGATGTTTTAAAAATGCGTTTTCTGCTTGTATCTTGTAGCTCGGCTCTTCCTGTGGCAGCGGCTGGACTCCAGTGTTGGTCTTGGCTAACACGCGTAGTGGGAACAACATGGGGGAGGTGCTGCTGGGGGAGTTTCGCACCCTCCTCAACCCGGTGCAGGTCAGCTTGCAGCTCGCCTGCATCTTTTGTCTCAGTGAGAGCAAACTTTGTCATTGCTCTTTTTCAGATCCTGGAACTAATCTTGTTTTCTGCTTCACCTCCAGGTGTTTGACTTATCTCAGCTGACTCCTTCCAAAGCCCTCCAGCTGTGCACCCTCCTCCCCCCCGGCAGTGTCCAGGTGCTGGTGTGTGGAGGTGATGGCACAGTGGGATGGGTGCTCGATGCCATCGATGCTATGAAGCTAAAGGTGAGACGTCTCTGCGCTCAAGAAAAAAGAGCGATCTTTCTTTTACACATTACTTCTTCGCTTTGACACTTTTCTACTTTCTTTTGTCAGGGCCAGGACCAGTTCATCCCCAGGGTGACCATCCTGCCTCTGGGGACCGGAAATGACCTCTCTAACACTTTAGGCTGGGGAGCTGGCTATGCTGGAGAGATCCCCGTGGAGCAGGTTCTCCGTAACATCCTCGATGCTGAAGTGGTGAAAATGGACAGGTGAGCGGTGTTGATACTGATGACAGGTACTCCTCAGGATCAGTCAGAAATGCCTGAACAGACTGATCAGGTTCACCAGTCTTTTTAAAACTGTAGTCTCTTAGGTATTTGGGGAATTAAAACACCCTGTGTCCTGTGTCTTTGGCGACTATATCTATACAAAAGCGGTCAGATGTGTCTTCTAGTTGACGGCTAGTGTTTACATTTTCTTTCTATATTAGGAAATTAATTGGTGAGTCACTTTGACCATTGTCGATCATCAACATCATGATCATCCACTAGCTAACCCCTAAGATGTACCCTACTTTATTGTCCTTTTTGAGTTGAATAGGATCCATACCTTTAACCATAACCATGAACTCATCAGGAAAGTATTTACTAAGGTCATAAATCAAGGGGTACAGCGTTTGTTATTCTCGTAGAAAACTTAAACCTCGGTTTCTGGCACAATTTAGCCTCCTTCCAGAGGTACTTGGGTGAGAGGGTAAAGCACGAAAAGGTCAGAACTCCAGCAACCGTTGCTGAATATGAAAAAACTTTACTGGGTAACATGTTTCAGCTTGGGGCCTTCTGTAGGGTCGTCATCAGGTGGCTGTAGCTCATGTTCAGTCAGTGGTGTGGGCTTGTAGTCATTTACACTGCAAATCAGATGTGGTCAAATGCGTCTCACTTGACCTCGAGAAGTGGTTTGAGTGGCTGGGTCACATTGTGTCCTCATGGTTGTTTACATTGGATTTAATGTTTTCCACTTGTGATCTGATGTCACAAGCTGCACTTTCAAAAGCATGTGAATTACAAATGAAAAGGACATTTATGTTTTATCATTTACGCTTAAAAATTTAGAGCTGTGTAATGTTATTACAGTCAGCATGAGTACTGAGACGTGAGGAAATGTAAATAGTCCAAATAGAAATAAAACTTTGATTCCTGAAATCCAACGTTTTGACCCGTTTGTGTTTGTTTTCATTCCGCTAAACACCTTCATGATTATTTTCAGATGGAAAGTCCAGGTAGCATCAAAAGGCGTCTACTTTCGTAAACCAAAGGTGAGTTTTTTCTCTCTGTGCTGATTGATGAACACCGATGTCTTTCGTGACATGTCAATGCCTGACCCGCGGAAGCACTCAGCTGTACTATAAAGCAGACGCTGGATTTCCTCCTCAGGTTCTGTCCATGAACAACTACTTCTCTGTGGGGCCCGACGCTCTGATGGCGCTCAGTTTCCATGCACACCGTGAGAAAACGCCCTCCTTCTTCTCCAGCCGCATCATCAACAAGGTCCGTAATTTGAATAAACAAAGCAGGCTCAGGGTTTAAATATGAATGCAAAAACCTCTTAATCCTGTAACTGTTTTTGTTATTTTTGTTGTTTTTTTGTAGAGACATAAAGATGCAGCTTCATTTTGTAGTAATGAGTACTTTCCTCTTCCCACAGGCTGTGTACTTCCTGTATGGCACCAGAGATTGTTTAGTGCAGGAATGTAAAGATCTGGATAAGAGGATCGAGGTACGGTGGACTTGTGCACGTGATGAAGCATTATGCAAATTTTGTTTTAAGCTCATAAAGAGAATCCGAGTCACTGTAAGTCACTGCCATATCAAGCTTTCTCTATAAATGTGAATTGGTTGTCCTGTGACTTCAGCAGGGGGCAGAGAAACCAGTGTCTCATCTAGAGATGGACCGATCCGATATTACGTATCGGTCCGATACTGGCGTAAATTACTGGATCGGATATCGGAGAGAAATAAAAAAAATGTAATCCGATCCATTAAATATCAAAAAAGCACCTCACAAAACTTGCGACATGGCGTAACTCGGCTCATAACCGTAGCATGTCGGAGCAGTGTGCATCACGTGATAGAGCGGCTGTGTGTATTTGTTTTTTGTTTTTTTTGCTGGGAGTTTGCAACCCTGTTAGTTAGGTTGCTTAATATTTCTGCTAAGTACTCTTTAAAATACCAGAATAGGGAGGATAGAGCAGGTTTAAATTTATTAGATTGATCAGTTTTGCTGAACTATGAAATATTTTGGGTGCAGTGTATTTTTTACATACAGGTATAACAGAATAGTTTTAGTGTTGTTGTTTATTTAAACTTGAGTATGATCTTATACAAAATGCAGCAATATATATAAAAAAAACTGTTTTATTGATTAAAAAACACGATATCGGATTCATATCGGTATCGGCAGATATCCAAATTAAAATTAAAACAGCGTCTGTATATAAGCCGACTGGTCCCAGTGTTGCCAAGTCGGTCCAAAAGCTTCTGATGAGACATGAAAAGAAAGTTCCAAAATACAAACATGTGAATTTACTTTAGAAATAATTATCTTCACACAGGATTTGAATCCTTCAGTCCTCTGCTCACTTGCGATTAGTCAGAGTCTCCTGTCACAGAGCCCAAAGACGCTGTGCAGTAATCCAGTTCTTTATCAGATCCCGTACAGTTTGCTGAATGGGTGTTTAGATGTTTTTGGTGCTGTTATGTAGCCAAGCTTTAATAAAAATTCACACTTGTCTTGATTACACTTTAATGAAAGTGCAAAGGTTAAAAAAACAACCTGACAGCTTTTTAATTATAGGTTTCAACATTTCGGAATCAAGAAGTGTTAATTACTCAGCTTTGCAGGTGTAAAGATGTTTATTTTAACTTTAGTAAGAGCCTTGTTTCCAGTGCTGCCAGTAATAATGCTAATCTAATTAATTTGTTTATTTAATGTGTAAAAACAAATTAGATATTTTATAGTCTGCACTGTCTCATTTTTCTTACCTGGTTGATGTTTTCTATGTTTTGATCAACGTTTTCAGACATATTTGCCCATTTTGAGGTGGTTTTACTGACAAATGTCTTGATCAGTGTGTATCGTAGCTACAGCTGTTTAATATAAGACATTGTAAGAGAGATCCTTATTAAAAAATGTTTTTATAACACATAAAGATTTGTGAAACATTTATGTGTGTTTGCATGTGTTCCTGCCACAGCTGGAACTGGATGGGGAAAGGGTGAAGCTTCCCAGTTTGGAGGGCATCATAGTCTGTAACATCGGCTACTGGGGCGGAGGCTGCAGGCTGTGGGAGGGTATGGGAGATGAACCGTGCCCCCCTACCCGGTAGGTCATTTAAGAGCATATTGGTCAGGAAAATATAAACGGTCCATCTGGCACCGACTGCTTCAGGTTACCGGTACTATGGAAAGTAAACATGCTATTTCCTGTCTCTGCAGGCTGGATGATGGCCTGTTGGAGGTGGTGGGTGTATTTGGCTCCTTCCACTGTGCGCAGATCCAGGTCAAGCTGGCCAACCCTGTACGGCTGGGACAGGCTCACACTGTCAGAGTAAGGCTTCCTGTTTACCTCATTTACTGGCCACGCAGAACGACAGTAATTACTTTTCACTGCCATTCGCCTCAATCCAATCTAATTGTGACTAATCTGATTAGGCTTTTGTTACTGAGCTCCTGCATGTGTCCATTTACCCTCGATTGATTTCACCTTCATTCATTCTCCTTTTACATTGTGACATAAAGAGCGTTCATTAAAAAATTCACTGTTAATTAAGGCCTTCACACACCAAGCATGTAGTGGAAAAGCGATGCGTTATTGCAGAATAGATACCCTGATGCATGCTTTTGAACATATTTCATGATATCAGGGAGTGAGTTGAGAATAATTAATCTTGTGCATTTTTTGTAACACAGGAAATATTCGCACAGATTTCACACACCTGGTGTGTAAAGCCTTAAGATTACAGCAGCTACTTTCAAACATCATTTTGTAAAAACTATAAATGCACACACCTGCGTGTGGATTTGCCTTTGCTGCCAGAGCGTACCCACAACAACAAACTCATTTTACTGGTATTTGAATACCTCACATATTTAACTACATAAATATTGTAACTGTGGTGATATTTTGTACGCAGGCAAAAAAAAGTCCAATGTCCAAAACTTTTACGGTTTATTTGTCCAGTTTGGCAAGCAACAAACAAAGATCCATTTTATGTTGTTTCCTGCTGCTTCTCCAGCTCTGGAAAAAACTACAGAAAATGTCCTTACAGTTCTTCCTGTCTGACTTACAAAGATACAAAACAAAAAATTAAGCAATTATTAACCTAAAAATAAACCTTGTAAATAACCCAAGATAAAAAGTAAACCAAGAACAAAAAAAAAAGGAAAAAAAGAATACATGGCTCCAGCACTGCACAGATTTTACACGCCTGCTGTGTAAAGCCTTAAGATTACAGCAGCTACTTTCAAACATCATTTTGTAAAAACTGCAAAGGCGCACCTGCGTGTGGATTTGACTTTGCTTCCAGAGTGCACCCACAACAACAAACTCATTTTACTGGTATTTGAATATCTCACATATTTAACTAAATACATTTTAAAAGCATCGCTGCTAACTGAGGGTGTAGGTAATGGAGGAACAGAGTTATAGATGAGAAGAAAAATAATCTATATCAGTAACATTTTTTGTTTTGTTTGCTCTCACAGGCTTCAATCAGAAGAATTAGAAATAAAGCTTAAAATACTGCTATTAATGGCCAAATCCTGTGTTTGCCTAAGCTTGCTCTGAAGCCCCCTGGTGGACTCTGAAGGTACTTTAGGGTGGCACTTACACATACCTTCCAAAAAAAAATAAAAATAAGAGAATACATATAAAATCTTTCATATAAAAAATAAATACTGATTTAAAAAACAGGCTGTTAATGGCGAGGAAAGCTTTAAACTGGACTGTTGCCAATCTGATCTGAAATAAAGTTGTTAAAGGAAAAAAAACACAACAAATAAAAAAGAACAAAGATGAAAGTTACTGATTTTAGTCTCACGTTGAGTTGTTATTATTAAAGGTAATAAAGTAAACCTTTTCTGAGCTACACATTTGTATTATTGGATTCTACTGGAGTAGCTTTGCATTAATCACAGTTCAAAATAAGTCTTATTTATCTTATACATGTCTCCCTATAAGTCAACTTTCTTCTGATTGGCTGTCTCTCCTAAACAGAAGGTTTGTACATCTGTGTTCACATCTGGAGCTGTGTGCCTGTGTGCTATATATGGTCATCTACAGAGCCAATAGTAGAAAAAAAACCTGAAACAGTGATCACTTTTATATACATAGATTTAAAAATTTGGTCGTGTTTAGCATGAGCACCCACTGTTGCACCAGTATGTATACTTGATCGCTATTTAGACTGTGAATGATTGGCCTAAGCTAACCTATAGGCCTATGTATGATTTAGCTAACATTTTTTCATTGTGCGCTGCTCTTCCATCTCCAGCTGGTTCTGAAGAGCTCCACGATGCCCATGCAGGTGGATGGAGAGCCGTGGGCGCAGGGTCCCTGCACCATCACCATCACCCATAAGACCCAGGCTTTTATGCTGTACCACAGCGCAGAGCAGACGGACGATGATGACGATGAAACCAGCGCCTCTGAGACGGAGAGCCCAACTCCTCACGACTCACCCAGGGCGGCGGGGCCGGCGTCTGCTCGAGCGTGACCCGCCGCAAACATCGTGTGACGTGAAGCTCTTGTTATCCTCGTTACTTATTTCTGCCTAGTTTGCATTATTCCCTCCTTTGCATTAGTCTTCCTCCTCCGAGGTCTTTGTAGTCACATCGTGATGATTAGAACAGACGTTTTAATTTAGAATCTTTTCAGAGAGCTCACAGACGGAGAAAGATTAGTTTGTTACTGAGCTGGCGTGAATTGTTTCTTCGGTCTTTTATCTACACACTCCCCTTTTAACTCAGAGCTCAGGCAGTCTCTCCTTGGACAGATTGCTCTTTAATTGCACTGATCCTCCGTGCCATAGATAATCTATAGACGACGATACTGTATTTATTACTCTGTATTTACAATTGAATTCTCCGTGCTGCCCTGCAGGTATCGGTGAGCCATTCTAACAGGTTGCCCAGGTTTAACCGACCCCTAAAAGCCATGTTTAAATCAACAGCAGGTGATGACGTTGTGTTTGTTGAGAGAACAGCAGGTTGCGCTGTCTGGTTGATGCTTTATTTCCCACAAATTTTGTATTGCACAAAAAGCACAAAAAGTGAAAGACCTGCGTTTGCTGGCAGGCCCCAGTGGCTCATGTGTCAAATGTGTTATCGTCTTTGAGGATCCTCATCATCACACTGCTGGCAGGTTTTTAGTCACACAGGCTTTGAAATGTGTGGACTCGATGGGGCATGGACTCTGATAAAACCGCAGTGTGTTATCAATCAGCAGACATCAGTGTTTACGTTAAAGTGCACTGCCATTTGCCAAACTGTTAAATTATAATACGTTAAAGTGTATAAACTATGGTTGACATTCCTGTATGAGCTACAGGAAATAGCCAGAGTTGCTGAGGCCTGTTTGGGAAGTACTGCCAAGTAGATGTAGTTTAGTGGGTCCATTTTGCCTTCATTTTGAACCGTTGTTTTTCCTCTGTTTTGCTCCTGTTTACATATTTTGTGTTGCACTTTTTGGCATTTACACTGATAAGTACCTTAAACTGCCCAGGATGTTGACCTTTGATGTTACTGCCGATCGTCGTAATAGCTGCTGTTGAGATTATGCTCCCATTAACCCAAAAGTCACCACAAGGTGGCCCACTTAAGACAGTATTTCTGTAGACAGGATAATAGAGTGGTCTTCATATATATTAGGATCATTACACGCATGTACGTATCCATGTAATGTTCAGGTGAAATACTAATTCCTGTTTATTCTGTACTCAGCAGAATTTCTGCAGGAGGACTTTTGTGTTTCTGTGTTTTGCTGTTTGAGGTGGTCTGCTGCTCGGAGTCATATCAGGAATGTCTGTAGCTGTTAGTTTGTGCTTCGTTTTGAACCCGGAGCTGCTCCGAAGGCTGAACAGGGATACGAGTTTTGCCGCGCGATGCCTACTGCTTTCAAAATATGCACCTCCCTGGCAGTTAACCAAACTGCATGGTTTCATCGCCCTCTATTTGTTTGGCGAATGTTGTCGCTCAAGGACACCTGCTTGAACTTTTACCTTGTCATCCATGTTTACCAGAGCTGTCTGTGTTGCACTGAATTCTGCTTAAATGTGACAGGGTTTTAAAGCCACTAGGTCCTTAGCCACGCTAGCATCATGCTTCTAGTATATTTATAGAGAAAACACCCTGCTTTTTGTAGGAGTCACTACAGTTTTGTAGAGAAAGTCATCTCCAATGAATCCTAATGTTTGGTTGTTTTAGAGCACTTCAGATCATGATGTGATACTCAAAACAGTAAAACTAAGTGTCTGTCTCAGGCTCAGCTACAGTTTTCAAACTCTAAACACAACCTGAGAAATGTTAGCATGATGCTAATTCGATATATACTTTTGTTTATAGAGAATTAGCATAATTAACATAGCAGGAACAACATGCCAACATCCTTGCTTGGAGCTGAATACAGCTGCAGTGGGTGTCATGGCTGCATCAGATACACATATTTTCAATTAAAATTTAATAAACGTGAATTAGACTGCTGATTCCACCAGCGTTTCTGTAACTTTAGCTCAATCTTACCAAACATATAAAATATGGACATTGGTACTGTCATGTGACCTAAATTTTAGCATTTGGACTTTTTGGTTATTTTGAGCCAGAAGTCGCCATATTTGTATGAGAGGGTGAAGTGCCACATTTTTAGCTTGATTACCAAGTTCTGTGTGTAAATACTGTTACATTTAATCATTAATTATTATTAGTATTATTATTATCATTGTCTTGCTCTCTTCCACAGCAGTTCTTTGTCCTGTCTCCCCCCCCATACACCTAGCTGCTCGCTGCAGGTTTCTTCCTGTTAAAAAGGAGTTTTTCCTTCCCACTGTTGTCGTGCTTGCTCATAGGGGGTCGACTCAGTTTTCTCTGTACACTTTAGGATCTTTACTGTTGAATCTATAGTGCTTTGTTTTGAAGCGACTGCTATCTAGATTTGGTTCTACATAAATAAAATTGAATTAAATTATTAATTAAATATGAGTGCAACATGCAAAAAACAGCCCTTATTATGACATGCTTTTTAAAAATTATTATCATTGTTATTTATTTACAAATTTAAAAAAATATAATTAAGTTATAAAAAGTGAAGCACAACCTTCTTGGATGGACTGTAGCAGCAAGCTAAGTTATATGTAAGATAACTGCAGTGAAAAGATTACATGCTCAGTGTAACTACATTTTCCATCGCATTAATCCGATTATCTGAGGTAAAGTCTAGAAGACAGCGACTGTTTACAGCCGTCTGTGTTGACATCCACCTGTTACAGCGCTAACAAAGCAAACTATAAGCCTTAATAAAATTCACCCGCTGCACAGCTGTTATGAAACCCTCCACATTTTTTCTATCAAGCTGTGAACGTGTTTTCTTCTGCGGCAAAGCTGGACACTCGAACACGGCACTCTCGTTTGAATAGAGCCTCAAGTGGTCATTCAAGGAACTGCACTCCCTGTGATGCTAGCGCGGCTAATGAACTTGTTTGGGAGATATGACTGTGACATTAATTGTTGTTTTGAATTCTGCCAAGTCATAGCTTATAGTTTATTATTTATGAAGACACAGAACAGTATTTATTTAGAGTCTAAGGCAAATTGAGTGAAGCTGTGCAGCTGTCCATCACTGGGATTAGATTACTAGAGCTCAGCTCTTGCATTTGAAATTAAATTGTTACATTTCACTGTTGCTGTTGATATTACTTCGTTATTGCATATTTGAATATAGCTATTTCTTTTTGACATGGGTAAAATTATAATAATTATAAATAGTGAGAGACATCTGCAGAAAACACAAAAATCACAAATTTTTATTACAAGATGACTCCATTAGAAAAACAACAGAAAAACTTTAAACACAGAAACGCCATCTGAGGGGGGGGGAAGCTTTTATCAAACAATCATGTCAAACAAAGCTGTTTACAAAAAGAATCGTAGCGAGGGTTTGATGGGTTACTACTACTACTACAGGTGAGAGAAACTCATTTTGATTGAAATGAATGTAATGAAGCGATCTTTTGAATTTGATGACATTCCCATAAATATTTTCATATATAAACCAGTCGTGTTTGTCTCTTTATTCACTTTTATATAGACATCTGAAAAGCAGCAGCCATGATCTCTGGTCAAAGATTACAACAGCAGCTACATACACACTAACAAACATGACACATGATGTTTGAATTCGTTAATCATTGACCAGTTTTGCAAACACTGATAAAGAGACAGTTTGAAACAGCAGCTACAACACTTACACTGTGTTTTGTGCTGACCTTTATTCACGTAATATTCATCTTGGATCCTTTTAATCATCAAATCATTATTTAAAAAGGAAACATTGGGTGTCATTTTTAAGGTTCTGATGTAAAAGGAGAGGATCCCAAACTCTTTAAGAAAAACAAAACTGATGGTCTCCACCAAGGCCAAAAATCAAGTATTAATGTAAGTGTTAATCACACATCATCCAAGACTAAACAAAGCTGTAATAAAAATAATAATGATGATGATGATGATGATTGCACAGCACTTTTAAAGACAGAGTTAAAAGAGCGGTGTGGAACAGTTCAAAGAACCTGACCAGAAATCGGAGGCTAACTGCTCCAATAAGGTCTCAGCAGGTCTGTAATTCTACTACTACTACTAATAATACTAATACATTTTATTTGAAAGTACCTTTCAGAAGACTCAAGGACACTGTACACAGCAGAAAATTAGAAAGCAAGCATAAAAGCAGACAATTTACAAAATCATAAAACAGGGTTAAAATAGCAGAATGGAAAAGGTTACGTGGGATAAGCTATTTTGAACAGGTGAGTTTTGAGTCTAGACTTAAAAAGAGAAAAGGAAGTGACATTTCTTATGTCAGGAGGAAGGGAATTCCAAAGTCAAGGAGTAGAGCAGCTGAAAGCCCTGATGGTGGCAAGATGAGGGGAGGGGACAGAGAGAGAAAGAGAAGAAGAGGATCTAAGACACCGAGATCGAAAGTTGATCTGAACCAAATCAGAGAGATATGGAGGGGAGAGATGATGAACAGCCTCACATTTATACAAAAGTATTTTAAAACTGATGCGATATTTGACCGGGAGCCAATGAAGCCGCTGTAGGACGGGGGTGATGTGGTGAATAGAAGGGGTCCTGGTGATAATACGGGCAGCAGAGTTCTGGACATGTTGGAGTAAGACCAAAAAGAAGTGAATTACAGTAGTCAATCCGCGAAGTAACAAGGCTATGAACAAGAATGGCAGTGGCATGGTGGCATGTGGAGTGAGACAGTTGCACAGTTGGAAATATGCAGACTGCGTGACATTATTGATGTGTGAATTCAAAGATCAAGTTAGTTAAGTATGAGTGGAGTTGTGTGCCAACTACCTTATCTAATACAGGAAAGAGACTGGCTTTCTAGAGCTTTAAATGTTGTTAATAAATTTTAAATTAGAATCCGATAGATGGTAAATGGTCTGTATTTGTATAGTGCTTTACTTGGTCCTGAGCACCCCAAAGCGCTTTACACTATACACAATCATCCACCCACTCACACACTGGTGATGGCAAGCTACAGATAAGATATATACACAAATCTCATAATGCATTCAGGCTTCAGATTAAAATCAAATATTGGTTCTACTTCTTCTGATTTCTATGAGGACGTGAGTGTTGTGTTCCTGAAGAAGCATGGCCTTTGGGTTTATCTTTCTTGGTGAAATCAGATCCTTTCCCGGATCCTGAAGACTTATGCCCTCCAGCAGCGCTGTGCGGCCTCCTGTCTGGATCTGAAGTAAAACATAGTAGTTAGTCAGTTGTCTTTAATGTAGGATGCGCACCACTTGCTAAACAAATCAACAAACAAATAACACTCCTACACAGTTTTTATGTACAAAATACAATAATCCCTTAAAACTATACACCGCGCACAGAGTGAGGTTTGTACCCAGAGAGCTTCTTGTTGTATGTGTCCTGTTTATTTAATCAGTGGAATCGTGTTGTTATTCATCATCTGATTGGCAGGCTGACATTTTTTATAACACGTGAGGATTTGATTCATACTTGATTTCTCAGAAGAAGCATGGCCTTTGGGTTTATCTTTCTTGGTGAAATCAGATCCTTTCCCAGATCCTGAAGACTTATGCCCTCCAGCAGCGCTGTGCGGCCTCCTGTCTGGATCTGAAGGAAAACACAGTAGTTAGTAATTTGTCTTTAATGTAGGATGAGCGACACTTGCTAAACTAATCTGATTTAAATTTATTAAATATCAAAAAGTAGAGAAACCCATGGTCAGATCAACAAGCTGGAACCTTTTCTGGAAGCATTTTTGTTTTAAATATCACAATATAGTTTGCACACAGTTTGTCACATTTGACCTCTCACCTCACTTCTACATTTCACATCTGCCTTCCTTTCAAGTTGACTGCAAAATGTGCTTTAATTTAAAAAGAAATACTGAAAAAAAAAAATACTGTCAAGAGAAACAGAATGAGCTGATGATTTATGCTGCGGTACACAATTATATAAGCCCACGTTTTACATGGCCAGTTATTTACAAATGAATACATATTAGCCATTAGCTCCTATATAGTTCTTAAGTACAAAATGGAATAATCCCTCAAAAGTAAACACTGCCCAGAGAGTGAGGTTTGCACTCAGAGGGCTTCTTGTTATGTGTACTGTTTATTTAATCAGTGGAATAGTGTTGTTATTGATCATTTGACTGGCAGTCTGACATTTTTTATAACACATGAGGATGTGAGTGCTTCATACTTGATTTCTCAGAAGGAGGATGGCCTTTTGGTTTATCTTTCTTGGTGAAATCAGATCCTTTCCCGGCTGGTTTACCTCCTCCAGGAGCACTGTGCGGCTTTCTGTCTTGATCTAAAGGAAAATATGCAAAACGTCTTCCACAGTTAGTCGGTTGTCGTTAACACAGGAGATGTGCAACGCGTCCACTAATCTGAACTGTACACAGGCATACTGAATTACATTTTGTCAGGTTTAAAATGAACAGTGTGAATGCTAGAATTACTATAAATGTTTGATTTGTGAAGTTGCTTTTAAAGGCACATTTACAAACCCAACATACAACATCTGCTCAATGAGAAGCTGTTTTTATTGGAAAGGTTCCAGAACTTTGGTTACTGCTGCTGTTAACTTCACTGTTGAGGACTGCTGCAGACACGCACGGCACACTGAACTGTAATGTACACAGTGGTCGCAGACGCTGCAATTCCTCGCGCCTCCAGCTGAGCCGCTGTCTCCATCGACAGGGAGGTAAGCATGGCAGGAGGCGTTGGATCCGGGGAAGGATATCTGCATATGTATGTATGTGTGTGTGTCCAGAGTTCAGCTGAGACAGTGTCCTTCGCCCTGCCAGGCTAAGTAAACAGTCTTCCAGCCAACCCCGGTGGCCTTGCGTAGGATAGGAAGAACAGTCTGTTATCAGGGTGTTTTTGTTCAGATCCAGCCTTGAGACCACAGCTGGCGCTGAAGTGGTAGCCGCATGAAATAATGGTGGTTTTTACTTTAGTGCAAACAACTCATTGGAATTTCAAAGCTGTTCTAACAGTCCGACACTGGTCTCTCAATCTCCCGTTGGAGAGCCGTGAGCTTCTCCATGATGTTGTCATTCTTGCGCTCAAAGAGCAGATTCTGAGAACTCACAACCGCTGTGAGCTTCTCAAGGATGTAATCCAATTTTCGCTCAGAGGTCTTATTCTGAGCGTTCACGGCAGCCTCAAGCTTCTCCAAGATCTTATCCGTGCTGCGCTCAATGAGCCCATTTTAAGAACGCATGACTCATCCCATCATTTCAATCACAGCGGGCAGCCTTGTGGGGGTTTGAACAGCCGATTCCGCTTTCTTTAATCTTCGATAAGCCAGGGCCAAGCCAGCTCCGATCAGCAAAAACCCTGTTATCATGGTTCCGAAAAGGTAGATAACTTCAATGTCCTCGATCGACAGTCCCGCCAGGCACACGACCCTCCAGTTATGCCACCCGTCCATCGTGTATCCAGCAGGGAAAGTCCCTCCAGGACACTCAGACTCACCTGAGCTCAGGCTTCTCGTTGAGAAGAGGGTGTCAATTTCATTCAGGGACCAGTTGATCAAATCCATAATTCCTCTTTTTTTTTATGAGGACTTATCACTGTTATCAATGGTGTGCTTTTTATTGCAGTTAATCAATTGAGTGTTCTTAAACTTTGGGTCCAAACATTCATTTGGATATTATTTTGACGTGCGCCAACCAACCTAAACATTTCAGAGTAAGCACTCCTCATCATGGCAACAGCACTCCCCATCAGCAGTGGTCTCCCCCACCAGGAAGATTTGCCACACCTTTAAAACTGCTTAGGAGCAGATTGAAGAACATAATAAAGTTCAGCCCATCGACTTAAACTCCAAACTCCACAGACCAAAATCCAGCTGAGCATCTGCATGAACAAGCTGAATCTTTCCAGACGCCACAGCAAACACAAATGTGTCAGAGCTGCTTTTGCACCACAATGAGGATCTACACAATACTGGCTTTAATGTTACGGTCGATCAGTTTATGACCTCAATCTTAATAATGACTGCCAGGAATGAAGACAACACTTTGGCACAAGGCTCGTTTTGACATGTGTCTTTTATACTTTGAAAGTTTAAATAATTTATGATGGGTTTACTGGTTATGGGAGGACTCGGCCTCAAAGTGTGCCTAATAGCTTGTAAAAGTGCCTAGCTGCATTCTATTACTGCCAAACCATGAAGGACATCTACAAATGTCCGTAAGCTTCTGGGTGAGTATGGGCGATGAAGTAAGGTAATTTTAGAACCAATCCCTGTCTAGGTCTTCACCCACCTTCTTCACATGTTTAACTGACTGCGCGATCATGGTTGTCTTTCAGAACAGAGACATGCCCAGTGGTAAGTTGTTAAAACACTAAATGCACTATCAGATTGATCGAGTTTGCCTTAAGCACACTGACTTTTAGTAGATGTGATTTCATATCAGGCTGAAATAAAACAAAGGTGTTCCTTCAATGTGTGTAACAAGTCATATCCTGGATAAATCTTATACTGTTTATTAAAAAAATGGGGCTTCATCTTGCTTCTGTCTTTTATCATTTATAAGCTGGCTTGCAAAGGGTAGGTATTATGTGTCATTGAATTTTTAATTAGCTGTTAGGGCACCAATTAATTAACACATTGTCCCGTTTGTGGTGATTGGAGACTAAGCTGTTTACACAGACATATATGATTTTTGTCATTACAGACGTGTGTGTGTAAGAGAGAGATTTTAGGTTGTATCTTACTTGTGTTTTGTTGGGCATAAAATCGAGGTTGCCCAAAATGTTGCAATCGAGGTTGGGCCTGTGGATAATGGGGTGGATTCCATCTTTGCTGTGGTCCAATAAAAACGGGGATGGGAACCGGCTGGTAGTACGGCTGGATGGGTGGACTGCTCAGTGGACTTTGGAACGAGGGGTTGCTTCTCTGCTGAGGCGCTGCTGAGTAATGAAACAGTGAAATGAGAACGCACTCTGAACATCTTTATCACACTGTAAAGAATCACGTGTCACAAAGTGCTTGTAATGTTTTAAATAGTTTTCACGTATGTGCTTGAGGAAGGAAATTAACGATATTACAATATGATTTGCAGTATTTTAAATAAAAATGTAATATACGTTTTTTTACACAGTGTGCCTTCTCTTGCAAATACACTCAAATAACAAGTGCAGGGAGGTGTAGTCAGTAATTATAGCTGTACAACAAGACCACGTTATCGTACGTGTATTATTAACATGAGATCGTCTTTAAAATTATAGTTACAGTGAATACCTGTATCACACTAGGAGATAGTCATATTGGCAGATGTTTTCAGATACTCTTTCAGTTCACATGTTACTGTATTCAAATATCATCCTATAATAACTCCTCGCTGATATAAACTTACCAGAATTTGGCTGGGATTCACTACCTCCAGCACTTTCTGGTCTGGAGACAGGAGCTGCTGTTTCACCTGTTAAAAACAAAGGTTACATTTAAAGAGTGCTTCCCAAAATACTTCCCAAGAAATAGTCACCACTGAAGAAGAATAAATTCATGAGCATTTAACAGAAAATCCTCAACAGTATTTTCCACAAGACAGAAACTCACCAGAATCCCCAAATGCACCAGTGTTAAGATCTGCATCAGAACGTGAAAATGATTGGCTTCGTTAATCTTTTAGAATATTAATCCAAATTTAAATTTTCTGCTAATGCGTGCCTGCACACAGACCTGCTTTAAAGAATGGTAATCTGGCCTCAACTGGCTGTTTAAGCATCGCCATCAGAGTCTCCCTCAGGGCTGCAGCAAAGCTCTGCGTCGCTATCACCTTCTTGGAGTCCAGATTGATTCGAGGCACGTGAGGCTCAAACTTTACAACTTTGGGCAACACAACTGAAGCCTGTGGGGGGCAAAAGAAAGGTTTTTATTTAAACTTCCTAATTATTTAACTTAACCACGCCCATTCTATCTTATTCTTTAGTTTAAGTTTTCCACGGGTGTTCGTCTCACCTGTAGAAAAGCCGAGGTTTGGGATTGACTCATCAGCCTGTTGATATCTTCTCTGGCTTTTCCCATCCTATTATAGTTTTCGTCGAACTTCTTTGTGAGATCCCGAAGTTTCATCTGACCGAGCTCCAGCTCACGGTCCACCTCAGTTTGGGCCTCGCGTTCATCTTGAGCCAAGATGTCCCTCATCTGCTGATAGACAGCTGCGAGTGCCGTCTTTCTTTTGTTTGCTCCATCCTGGAACAGTGACAATAAGATATGACAACAGTGAGTTTTTCATAGTTACTGCCAGCACATTTACTTTGTCTCTGTATGACATGTGGAAATTACCTTCAGCATACTCTGCATGTTGTTCATTTGAAACACAACATTTTCAGTCTTCTCCATTTTCTCATTCAGCAAACCCAACTTGTCTCTGAGGTCAGACTATAAGAACAGACACAGAACAGCTTAAGTGCACAAATTCCATACAGACACTGCTCAGAGGGCCTGGAGAACTTTGCAAGTAATGCTTTGACTGCATGTCCACCATCTGCATTATTCCATTATTTCATTTTTCCACTACATCTTACATGCGGAAATATTTTGAATTGTTAAACTTTATTTATAATGAGGTCATTCTTATCTGTTTCTAGTGTTGCCTTGACTAGAGATGTGTGGGCCAAAGTCACTGAATCAGATATTGTGGAAAAAGAAGTGTAATACAACCTGATCCATCAGCCTAAAGCAGTGGTGTTAAATATACAGCCTGAGATCAAAGCAGACACAGCTCAATGCCTGGCATACAACACTAAGAAAAACTTGTTAAAGCAAGGAAGACTTGAACTTGGCTGTCATTTACAAACAGTTGTACACAAGGGTCCCTTTTCAGGTATGAACCCACTTCCATCTTTTTTATACAGATGGAATGTTTCCTCTCCAGGAAGTCAGCTGACTGTCATCTTTGTTTAAAGATATACACACCAACATATTGATTTATAATATTACAAATTAAATAAGTTAAAACATGTATGAATTAAGGAGAAACAGTTAACTCTGTACATAAGTCAGTGTTTAATACAGTATAATCGTCAATGTGAATGCAAACACACCTCCTTCAGGTTCCTCTGCTCCTCCGGAGTTAAGAAGGAGCATCCTTTGTGGATATGCTGGAGGCAGAAGCTGCAAATCAGACGGTCATGCTGGCTGCAGAAGAACTCCATCAGCTTGTGGTGGTCGGAGCAGATGCGCTCTGACAGGTCTCCGACAGGCTCGCTCAGCTCGTGGAGATGGAAGACGGGGTTTTCCCGGTGAGGGCGCAGGTGCTCCTCACAGTAAGACGCCATGCAGGTGAGGCAGGTCTTCGATGCTTCTGCTTCCATGCAGGTATCACAGCGGATGACATCGTCTTTCTCCGCTTCGCTCTCTTCTTCGCTTTCTTCTTCTCTCTCCTCTTCGCTCACTTCTTCGCTCTCCTCTTCGCTCGCTTCTTCGCTCTCCCCTTCGCTCGCTTCTTCGCTCTCCTCTCCTCTCTCCTCTCCGCTCTCATAGCCTCTCTCCTCTTCGCTCTCCTCTTCATTCGGGTTGTCTTCGCTCTTGCTCGATCTCAATTTAAAGGTCTCCACGACGGCGATGAGGACCGTGTTTTTCTTCAGCTCGGGTTTGGTGTCGAACACGGTTCGACACTGAGGGCAGCTGTACGAGTCCTCCCAGCTGGCGAGCAGGCAGTCCTGGCAGAAGTTGTGTCCGCAGGGGATGGTCACCGGACAGTCAAAGGTGCTCAGACAGATGCTGCAGGTCAGCTCATCCTCCAGACTCATGATAGAAAACTGAGACTCGTCCACTTCGGCCATGATGGGACTGATGCGAATGAAGCTGCGAGGCACAAACGAAACTTATCATTACATCAGATAATCAACGAAGGCCAACCCCTCCTGCACCAAAACTCAGAACAGCCATTTTACTGCAGTAAAGTTCATGACGTTGCACATAAATAACCAATAACAAAGAATCCACGCGGAGCTGCTGTCTGCAAAACAAAACACTGCAGACCGCTTTATACTCACAGGCCTCTGCTGCACGTGATGAAAACTAGAGTTTCTTCTGGCTATAGAAAAAACAGTTCCTGCTTGCGTAACAGGACTCGTGATACAGGTTCCACCCTCCGAGCGCACGTCAGAGCCAAATAAGTTTTTTTATGAACACATTCTGATTCTCGCTGTGAGAAATAAATGAGTTATTTCTCATCCCTTTTTACACATTCAAAACATTTTTAAAAATGGAAAACGGTGAAAAAGTCTGTTCGAAGAGAGTCGTGTGCCCGCTTTAACCTAAAACGTACCTGCTCCTTATGCCACCTGTCCTTCTGAAAAGAAAGACATGTTTTTTTCTTGTCTTTTTTTTTTTTTTTACTAGTAATCACTGGTGAATTCAGAAGACATCTTTTTTAAACTAGAATAAATGAATTGTAGCAATAATTTACCAAATACACTTACTTACACTCTGATCCACAAGTATTTGGACAGTTACAGAGGTTGTGTGACTTTACCCAGGGGCGGAGCGTGGGGGTGGCTTACTGGGCTTAAGCCCGGGTTGTTTTGTCAGAAGCCCGGGGTCTTTTGGAGTGTAATTTTTTCATAGTTAGATGTCTGGCTGACAACTGTATAAAACAAAAAGTACACCCAATATTCGAAGCACATAGTGCACACTGTGGGAATTTACGACTGTGCGTGAATCCCCCCTGATATTGGTATGATCCGAGCTCAGGCACTAAGTGACTGAGCGAGGGGGCGGGGCAGCTGCTGCCTGTGTGCGCTGTTGGAGAAACGGAGCCAGCCATACTAAGGAGAGCTTAAGTTTGACCAGTTACCAAAGAAAATCATTCATACCGTACAAATAATGTAAATATGACGGTGCATCACGAAAGATTGATATCAAACTGATCACTTGACCAATATTACGTTACTCGCTCTTCAAGTGAATCAACAAATGGCGAAATGAAAAGCCGAACAAATGCTATTTTTTTAGAGTCTTAGCTTACGTGTGTTTATTTCATATTTTCAGTTCTTACCCTCCCCGACTAAATCGGTTTCAGTTATGTACTGAAATATAAGAATGGACATTAGAGGCTTCTTTCAAAGAAAAAACTCAGGTAAATGTTATTTTATATATTATGCTTTGTATGTTGTTCAGTATATTTCTATGCAAAACAAGAGGGATTTCAGTACACAGCAGGATATTCACATTTGTAACCAGATATTTACACTTTAGGGAGAAAACATAAAACATTTTTACTGTACAACATCAATTTAGAGTAAACTTTTGTTTTAGATAAATATTGAAATATCTTTTGAATTAGTTAAATGTCAGAATAAAGAGAGACAGAGCTGTCTATTTTTTATCACTTTGATCAAATTTAGGAGTACATATACACTAAGTTTATTGTTAATTAGTAAGAAACTCCAGACGATTCCATTCTGAGCTGAAGAAGCTTCTGATTGGTTAGTAGAGTCCATGTGAGTAAACTGGTGGCACAGCTGTGGATGCATATAAGGCAAAACACAGAGCCTGTTTTTTTGAAATGGGAAAATCAAGAGATGTCAACCAAAACACCAGGAAAAGAATTGTGGAGCTCCATAAGTGTGGCTCAGTTTGAATACAATTTGGTGCCATTTGCAATTAAGAAATACAGATAGTTTCTCTCTTTACTCTTAAAGTTAACAAATATGTTTTTTATATTTATCAATCTAAAAAAATAAACATTTAGTCCGATTTGATGTTACAATTAAAAAGTGTTTGTGTTTTGATCTGAACAGTACATAAATATGTGGTTTCAACTGTATATTTGATGATTGTCAGCACAAAGAGGGAGAGAGAGGAACAGAGAGGGAGATGGAGAATGAGGACAGAACAGAGATGAACAAGAGCAGGTGAGACACACATGTTAGTCAAATGGTCATTTGCCAAAAGTATCACCGTATCATAGGTCCTCATGTATCTCGTACCTAGTGTTTCTTTTTAGGTTTGCTATTTTTCAAATTCTATATTTATTAAGTTATGCAGGCTTGTTCGCACAACAAGGATAAATAATTATATAAACTTTTCTCAATCTAAATATTGTACTTTGGTGGAATTAAAAAATAAGTGTAGTGCAGGTCTATGATGATTTTTAGTGCTACTATCATCTAGTTCTGATTCTGGTTCTGTCTTGGTTAAGTCCTCAGTAGTCCTGATTTTGAACTGTTGTAGTCCTGTTTTAATTCCGGATCAGTTCTGGGTCTGGTTGAATTGGGGTTTAGTCCCTGTGTCTTGATACAGCCCCGACTTTGTTCTGCCTTGCTGCTTAATTAAAAAACTAGTTTAAGATGTCCTGCACATGTGATATATATTTTTCCCTATATGAAGTCATTCTTTTTTGAACAAAACTCAAAACAGAGCCTATTAATCTTTCAGTCATTTCTAACCCCCCCCCCAAAAAAAAATAAATAAAAAAAAATAAAAATAAAAATACCACATGCATACTACCCTTTAGGGCTAAGCCCCGGGTGTTTCAAATGTCTGGCTCCGCCTCTGACTTTACCGCTGTATACAACTATAGTGGATTTTAAATGAAAAATAAATCAAGCTGTGACTGAAGTTTTGAATTTCAGGTTAAATTCAGGGGGTTAATCAGAATATTACATTATCTGTTTAGAAATTACAGTAATTTTTTATGCATAGTTCTCCATGTTCAGAGACTCAAAAGTCCCTGGATAATTAACTTGACCAAGAACCAAGAACACTCTTGATTGTATCACTGTCGAGGTCTGCAATCACGAGATGCCTTCATAAATGTAAATCCAGACGGTTTAGAACAAGATGAAAACCACTAGTTACACTAGGAAACTGGAACAACAGGTTAGGAAAAGTATGAAGAAGGGGAGACACAGCTCATGATCTGAAACAGACGACATCATCCGTCAAACATGGTGGAGGCAACATTATGGCACAGGCCTGTACGACTGTCAGTGGAGCTGGCTCGCTGTTAATAATGTGACTGCTGATAGAAGCCACAAGATGAATTGTGAGGTATACGGAGTTATACTCCCTGCTCAGATTCAGCCAAATGTTGTAAAAAGGAGTGGACCCTTTACACTGCAAATAGATAATAACCCAAAACATATGGGAAAAGCAACATTTGGTTATGCCTAGCTGAGTGCTGGCAGGCACTGACTGCAAATGATTTTCTTCCAAACATTAAAAAGCAATCTTGATGTTGTAAAGGCTCACCTTTCAGCACATTCACTTCACCAGATGCACCTTGTTTCTTTTCCTCACCTTTGATTGGGTGTGGTGCTTGGCCTTAATTGCACTCACCTGTCACTCGTTATATAAGGACTGCACTCACCTACCCCTCACTCTTTCTTCACTCCCACATGGGGCGGCAGCTGAGGTGAGTTTCTCTTTGAGTCTCCTGAGTTCATGTATCATTTTGAGTTACTTAAATCGTACTTTATGTCCTTTTTAGAGAGAGCAGTCCATGTCTGTCTTTCTTTCCTTCATTCTTTGCCTTATTGATTTGGAGAATAAAAGGAAAACCCTGAGAATAATTAGATGACTGCTTATTCTTATTCTAACCGGATGAGCCCATGATGCTGATTGCTTAAGCCCTGAACCTTCCTTCCTTCAAAACATGGTCCTCCGAGCCGGAGTGGTATTAGCGTCATGGATTCAAAGCAGCCATTGACTGAAGGTTTGAGAAGATCCATTCGTGATAGTCGACCTCCTGCCTACCTGCAGCAGTATGACGTTCAGTATCCTGGAGCTAGAAGAGCTACATGTGAGACAGAGAGTCAAACAGAATGCCAACATAGTGACAAAGACACACATGGGCTGCAGGATCCTGTCGGAGAGTCAGAAAGACAACCAGAGACATCCCCTGCTCCTTTACCCACCAATCAAGATGAGGTGATGAGGGAACTCCTGATGACAATGAGGGAGATTAGGCAATTCATGATTCAGTTATCTCCTCCCCATTCTCACAGTTCCTCCAGATTTTCAATTCACACTGTCTCTGATGAAAGCAAATCCTCTGTTTGCGGTTTACAAGCCATTCCCCAAACACATCAGCAACATGAGCAGTTCCCAGTGATTGATCCAGCAACATGTCAATCACACTCTCAGCCCCCCCAGGTTAGCCGTCACTCTGGTGCAGTTCTGGCTGCTAGCCCTTCTTTCCCTAATTCAACAATATTAGATGCTGCAGTTCCTTCAAGTGGTTTGCCTAGACCAGTTTTTCCTACACCAGATGAGACTCCTTTTAATTTCCTGGCCACACCACTGCAAGGTCCCCACCAGATTTCATGTGTTCAACCTGCTGTTCCTCTAGATGAAGACCCCGCTCAACCTCTCGTTTGCATTCCGGAACCAAGGCAGCACCCTCCTGTAAAGCAGCAACCAGCTACATCTGATGGTTTGCATGCACAAAACCCTTCAGTACCCATTACTGCTAGTTCTAGTCACCCTGTTAGCACTAGAACACATGTGTATAAACTTGAGGGTCCTTCTTTCCCAGACCTTACCAGAGAAGATAAAATCCAGTATAGGCTGTTACGAATGGCCCTTACTAACCTGCTTGACCCTCATGACACAGAGCATTTCAAATATCATGTCCTTCTTGATCATCTGAAAGTAGACCAAGCTAAACGGTTAGCTATTTCCTTTTCCTATGCTCCTGACCCATACACTCAAGCCATCAAAGCTCTTGATGAGCGTTATGGGCAACCAAGACAGCTAGCATTGAAAGAGCTACGGAATATACTGGAGCTTCCTCCTATCAGAGCAGGTGATGGTCGGACTCTGGATAATTTTGCTCTTCGTGTACAAGCTTTAGTTGGTTTGCTTAGCACTATGGGTGATCAAGGACGGACAGAACTAAATTGTGGCTCCCATGTCGATCGCCTACTTGAAAAGTTGCCCGCAGAGCATTCCAGTCGCTTCAAACGGCATATTTACAGGGAACAAGGAGATACGATGTATGACTTACCTTTGTTCTCATCCTGGTTGCAAATTGAATTCAAGTGTCAACCAAGAAAGGACAGTCCTGTTTCATCCTTTAACCAGCCACGACCTGCCCATAAGTACACCTCTCCACTCACAACAATATTACATGGGACAAATGCATCCGATCCTGTACAGGCAGCACAACCCATCATAATGACTAAGGCAAGATGTGCATATTGCTGCTCACCTGAACACCACATTAGCAAGTGCCCCGAGTTCATTAACAAGACAAAGGATGAGAAAATAAACTGGATAAGGAGAAACAAACGGTGCTGGCGTTGTGCTAGAACTCATCAGGCTGCGAAGTGTGATCTGAGGAAAGCATGTGCCACCTGCATGGAAAGACATCTACAGATCCTATGTGAGGTGAATCAGAGACCTAGAACTGAAACTAATCCTGTAGTGAGGACACTGTACTTTGATAGACCTAGCGATCGCCCTAGTGTCCTTTTAAAGGTTGTGAAAGTGCTCCTGCGTAATGGCAAAAGAACCCTGGAAACATATGCAATACTTGACGATGGCTCCCAACGTACCATGCTTCTGACATCTGCAGCTAAGCATCTCCACCTAACTGGGAAAGCTGAAAAATTATCACTCAGAACTGTCCATCAAGAAGTTGAAACCATTCAAGGTTCTTGTGTAAGTTTCCAGATTTCTCCCATCGCACATCCAGAGAAAACTTACACAATTAACAATGCCTTCGCTACAAGTCACTTAGCACTTTCAGACCACACCTACCCCGTATCCTCTCTTCAACGGAGATACAAGCATCTTCAAGGTATCCCATTAACCTTCATTAACAAAGCAGTTCCACTACTGCTCATAGGCTCTGATCATACCCACCTTATTACGCCTATTGCACCAGTTAGACATGGACCATTTGGATCTCCTGCAGCAGTCAAAACCCACTTAGGATGGACACTCCAAGGTCCAATCACAGACTTCCAACCCCAGAGCAGTTCCACGCATGCCCAATGTTTATTCACATCTTCCAGTTCAGGTTCAGGAGAACCGCTCCAGCACATCCTTGTGTCCGCTGATGGCTCTGAATTCATTCAGCCACCTCATACTCTACCATCAGCAGTACCTATGTCGTCACCGGCAGTGCCACTATCACCAGTTCCACCGCCTGTGGCTGCCATTCCGCCAGTGGTCAGGGCGCTGCCTGCTCCTGCATCACCTGGTCCTGCCTCTGCCAAGCCCCGTACATTGCCCCCAGCACCTGCAAAACTGCCCAACGGTCTGCAGGTCTGGGCCTGCCGCTGCATCCCACGCGGTTGGCATTTGGACCTGCTTTGCCGTCACCGCTGGTTACATGGTCGGCCCCCTGAACTGTCTAGCCTGCATTGTCGATCTCTAGGTCAACCCCCTGAACCTATATTAGACCTGTAGCATGTCTGATTCCTCTGCCCCCGCTTTGTGAAAAAGAGCATCTCTAATCCTTTGAACATATTTCTCAGTAGAAATATGGGGGCGGCTGTTGTAAAGGCTCACCTTTCAGCACATTCACTTCACCAGATGCACCTTGTTTCTTTTCCTCACCTTTGATTGGGTGTGGTGCTTGGCCTTAATTGCACTCACCTGTCACTCGTTATATAAGGACTGCACTCACCTACCCCTCACTCTTTCTTCACTCCCACATGGGGCGGCAGCTGAGGTGAGTTTCTCTTTGAGTCTCCTGAGTTCATGTATCATTTTGAGTTACTTAAATCGTACTTTATGTCCTTTTTAGAGAGAGCAGTCCATGTGTGTCTTTCTTTCCTTCCTTCTTTGCCTTATTGATTTGGAGAATAAAAGGAAAACCCTGAGAATAATTAGATGACTGCTTATTCTTATTCTAACCGGATGAGCCCATGATGCTGATTGCTTAAGCCCTGAACCTTCCTTCCTTCAAAACACTTGATAGTAAAAATCATGTTAGTTTGTCCAGTTATCACAGAGCCTCTAAAAATGGGTTTTATTGTACAAAAATAGGTCTAATTCCTAAACAGTTAATACCATTTTTAAACCTTTGCACTAAAGCTGAAACTCTGACAGAACAGAAATCAAGAAACATGGTGACCTGGAAACAGCAGTGAACACTTAGACACAAGGAGCACGCACAGCCAGGGAGATAACGACGTGACACAGCTGGATCTGAGTAACAGAACAGCCCTTTGACTAACCCGCAAAATAAAACAGGAAGTAACACGCACATCGAGACCCAGAAAAGGACACATAAGCTTGACATTAGGAAAGGGGACTAACAGACATGGAAGCAAGTGACAGACTGGGGAGACAAGGGATGAGACGCGAAGGAAATGGAAACTGGTAAGGCAGACCGAAGACAGACATGACGGAGACACAGAGAGGGGGGGAGTGAGGGACAAAACATGGGGACGAGACAAAGCCATGAAAGAAACCTAATAGCAAAACAAAACACCATGAAGTAAAAAATCTCAGACCCTCAAAAGACCAGACTGTACAAAGCTAAAACTCAAATCATCTTCCTAATGCAAAAGAAAGAATAATGAATTTACACAAAACTCGAAACCCCTTTGCTTCAATCTTTATTCACACTATTTGTTTATTTATTATTTGACATGTTTCTATTATATAGCGAGGCGCAATCATAAGCATTTTAAAGAGTTTTATTGGAAAAGAAGTCAAATTTAAACAACAACACAGTATTTATAGTGTTACACGTGCACTGACCATACGATAAAACATCCTCGTGACTTCATAGATCTGGAAGCAATTTGGTGATGACCAGTGCATGATGGGTCACCGTGTCATAAGTGGTTCAAAGTGATCAAATCACCATTTTGGATTCAACACCAGATCTTAATCTGATGCAGAATCGATGACCAGTGCTTAAGAAGCAGGAGATTTTGACCAATATTAGCACATTAGTACATGTTTTGCATGTGATCTGTAAGGTTTCATGGTTTTCCACTGATAGAGTTAATGGAGCCAACAAATGTGCCAGCCAAGACCTGCACCTGGATAAACAGTGAATAAGAACGCTGTCCGGTAACAATGGATATAAATTATGCACAAAGCAGTTAATATTTTGTGGGCGATTGTGGCTCCAGAGTTGGGAGTTCGTCTTGTAATCGGAAGGTTGCCGGTTCGAGCCCCGGCTTAGACAGCCTCGGTCGTTGCGTCCTTGGGCAAGACACTTCACCCGTTGCCTACTGGTGGTGGTCAGAGGAGCCCGGTGGCGCCAGTGTCCGGTAGCCTCGCCTCTGTCAGTGCGCCCCAGGGTGGCTGTGGCTACAATGTAGCTGCCATCACCAGTGTGTGAATGTGTGGATGACTGAATGTGTAAAGCGCTTTGGGGTCCTTAGGGACTAGTAAAGCGCTATACAAATACAGGCCATTTACCAGGCCTTTTTTTTTTTTTTTTTGATAAACTGGATTATTAAAATAAATTACTTATTTTTTGTTTTTACTTCAGGAGGAAATATGGCTACAATAGCTTTTGGTTGCTTAGTAAACTGAAAAACTGAAAACTGAAACACCATAGGACACCTTTAATTATAGCAACAATCGCACCATCTGACTGTGTATGGTATTCATTGTTGCATTTTGCAAAAGGTAATGGAGGAGCCATTTGAGAAAATCCAGAAGGCTGGATAGATAGCCTCTAAAAAGGCAGGGTAAGGGAACTTGATAGTGTGGAAGGGATACGCCCTCTCTGCCACGCGATAGAACGTAGCGGTGCCGGCCTCACAATCCAACAGCACGCCGACACGCTTTGGATTTGGATTAGCAAGCACGGTCTCGCTGCTGTTATGCCAGACTGACAGGCCGACATCAAGCCACTCGACACACCAGGACTGGACGTTGCGGCCCAGTCGACTGGTGGGGCCTTTGCGGTCGATGCTGCTGTAAGCCAAGCCTATGCCAATGAAGTTAATGTTGGTCAGTCGCACTTCCCAGTAATGGCGTCCCGTAGAGAAACCCTTGGAGGCGAGCACCTGGGAGCAGACAGCAAAGCGTCCGGGGCAGTCGGGGTAGTTTATGTGCTCGTCTGACACGGAGGCCTTAGTGAAGTTCTCGGTCAGCGCGATGCGTTTATGGGCGGTGCTTGGATCGAAAGTGAGTTCTGTGGCGTCTGAAAGGGATAAAAGGAAAGACTATTTTATTTTAAAAAACAAACAGACACGGCTGCTGTTGCTGCATGAGCGGATGATGCCTGCTACACTTACATTTCAGAAGTTCACCTCTCTTTTCAGCTGTGCTTATGTCTGGGGGAATATCTGGAGCTTCTACAATTAAAGACAAAAAAGTAAATCATTTGTGTTGCCATATTGGAAAATGGACATGGTTACTGTAAAACTGGAATTGTAGCTTGTGCCAAGTTGGGGTGTATTTACATGGTGATAGTGATGATTTTGTTTGCTTTCCACACAGCTGTCAGAGTTGCAATAAGTGAAATAAAGACATAGACCAAGTTTGTCATCAAGCTCAGAGATAACAGAAGATGAATGGCACCTGTTCTAAAGTCTGTTTGTGGTGCTGGGACTACATTAGCAACTCAGCATACAGTGCTCAAATCTGATGTCTGTCTACCTGGTTTCTGATTAGGTTCAGCTGCAGGAGAACAGTCTCTGGGTTCCTCTTTCACTCCATACTCCAGCAGGTTTTCCATTGAACGGGCGTTTTTCTTAATTCCCATAATGCCAGTGGACTCATTAGGCTTTGTTTTGGTTTCTAGAAAGTAGAGAAAGGCAGTGAAGTATTTATAACACTGAATATGCATAAATCAGATCTAAACACTGGCAGGGAAGACCCGACATTCTCCATATTTATTATATAGGTTCATTATTACATCTTCATCAGGACTGTGTGTGGAAAAACAGAGTTCATTACCAGTAAGAATTGACACAGATGTGACACAGGAAAAGATATGGCACTGAAACAATTCTTCACATCGTCACTGTGAACAGAGTCATAACAGATGTTTGCGCACAGCTGCACAAGCAGAGGAAAAAAGCTTTTTAAACCTTTCTTTGGGTTTATGCAGTTTTTATGTCCTGATGACATTAAAATTACAATAATGGATCTCTCCCAGTTTATTTTGTGCAGGGCTTTAAAATAGACTTGCTTCTAGAACCGACCACCACCAAAACGTTTGACTTGGATTCTGTATATGGTGTCATCCTCTATTAGAAGTCCTGGAAACAAACTGTCGAGGGACTGTGTGCTATCTATTGGTTCATTAAAAAAAATAAAAATCACATGTTCCTTACTTCGAGTTCTTTTCTTTTTGGCTGTTTGGGCTTGAGGACCTGGACTGTTGGACTCGCGGAGTCTGGGCTGAGCAGGAAAGCACTCCACTTCTGAAAAAGCATTAAAAAAAAGAAAAAAAGATTAGAAGCATTTTATTCTTTAATTTTTTTAATTTTTTATTTGTTGCATGTGTTGCATTTAAATGACTTTCTTTCCTGAGAAGAACATACCCAACTCTGGCTGAGCTCCGGTACTTTCAGGTCTTGCTGGTCCTGAGACAGGAGCTGCAGTTTGACCTGTGGAGGGTAAACGGTTGCATTTAAACAGCACTTTACTTCTTGTTCGTGGGACTAGTGTACCCTGCCCAGTGTATGGTTACTGGGGCCCCACCTGGGAGGCAGCCCTGAGAGGGAGCTTGACAGAGAGTGGCTGCTGGCTGGGCCATTGGGCCTTTCCAGGTGCAGCCCAAAAAGCTACATGGGCCCACCCTCCTGAACCTGAGTGGTGTTCTGTTATTGGACCTCTTTGCAAATCAGTTTGTCCATAACGAACACCATGTTTGAAAATATGGATGTCCTGAATGGACCATGTTTTGCACCTCCATAGTATTTGGCAAGGATGCCTGTTGGGTGAGGTGTTTTGGGCATGTCCCAGCAGAGGGAGGCCCCGGGGCAGACCCAGGACATGCTGAGGAGATTACATCTCTTGGCTGGCCTGGGAATGTCTGTGTCACCTGGATTAGCTGGAGGAGGTGACTGAGGAGAGGGAGGACTAGATTTCGGATCCTTGAAGAAAAAAAATCATAACCCTTTATCACAAAGTCTTCAATCTTTCCTTTGATTGCCAACATATTAAACATGACACAAACTCACCAAATTGCACCAGTGCTAGTGTTAATTTCTGCAACAAAATTTGAACAAAACCTGCTAATGCATGCCTGCACACAGACCTGCTTTAAATAATAGTAATCTGGCCTCAGTGGGCTGTTTAAGCATCTCCATCAGAGTCTCCCTCAGGGCTGCCGCAAAGCTCTGCATCGCTATCATCTTCTTGGAGTCCAGATTGATTGGAGGCACTTTAGGCTCAATCTTTACAACTTTGGGCAATTCAAATGAAGCCTGTGAGGAACAAGAGACAGGGAACGCTGTTTATTGTGACATGATTTTTAATCCCTAATTATTTATCTAGTACCATAAATGCTCTGTCTTGTTCTTCAGTTTAAGTTTTCCACCCTTTTCTTCTTTCCTGCTTCACATTCCTGTGATAATGTTTGACTCACCTGCAGAAAAGCCATAGACTGGGATTGACTCAGCAGCCTGTTGATATCTTCTCTGGCTTTCCCCATCTTATTACAGTTTTCATCTAGCTTCTTCATGAGATCCCGAAGTTTCATCTGACCGAGCTCCAGCTCACGGTCCACCTCATTTTGGGCCTCACGTTCATCTTGAGTCAAGATGTCCCTCATCTGCTGATAGACAGCTGCGAGTGCCGTCTTTCTTTTGTTTGCTCCATCCTGGAGCAGAATAAATACAGACACAATAAAATATGAAAATAATGAGGTTTTATCAGTGCATTTACACATGTGTCGCTGATTAAATTATATGACAAGTAATCTATGGAAATTACCTTCAGCTTGCTCTGCATGGTATTTATTTGAAACAACAGTTTCAGTCTTCTCCATTTTCTCATTCAGCAAACCCAACTTGTCTCTGAGGTCAGACTATAAGAACAGACACAGAACAGCTTCAGCGCACAAATTTCATACAGACACTGCTCAGTGGGCCTGCAGAAGATTGCAAGTAACACTTACATACTTGTTAAACTTCATTTACAATGAGATCAGTGTTATCTGTAGAAAGTGACGCCTTGAATAAAGACGTGTGTTTAGATGCTGAGGGGAAAAAAGATCCATTACCCTAAACTAGGAGTGTCAATAATACAACCTGAGGACTGAACTAGGCTTCAAAGAATCTGTTAAAAAGCTCTCCTGTCAGCCCACGCCTTACCTGCATGGGAGGAGCATGATCCCCACAGGGTCCAATAGAAATGATCCAGCAGTCAATCAGTGTTCACCTATAGTATGGAGGGTGTTGAGTGCCAAAATAATTTAATTAAATACATCATTAAGTGATTCATTGTTTCATTAACTAATTAATATTGGAAATAAATAATTTAGTAAATATTTTAAATGAAATGAACATTGAATTAATTATGTACATATTTAATTAATTATTTCCTATTTTAATTCATTAATGACACAATTAATTTTGAAATCCATTAGGGGATAATATGCACCTGTCGATCACTGTGTTTAACATTTGCTCTCCTGGACTTAACTCGAAAAACCTGGAAGGACTCTGTTCTCATATATTGCTATGTCCATTCCAAATAAAGATATAATTTTAAAAAAATAATTTTGGTACTTGAGACCCTCCATAATGCTGGTTTGTGTGATAGCATTGCTTCACATGCTACATTTCTATGAATAAGCTGATTGTTGTTATTGTGTAAAGTTAGTGATTGCAAGAAAGTCTTATCTGTTGTAATTTAGTGTGATAACATGTGCACCTGTGCTGACAAGCTTTATGTTTCAGAGCGGCACTTGAGTGAATTCCTGGGTCCACTAGGGCCGTGCTGATCCACAAACAAGAGATTTAATACAAGTTAGCTCTGATTCTGTGTCTATCCTGCTCTTATCTGCTTCTATCCCATGGTTAACATTACATTTTATTGTGGTTTAACTGTAATACTTCATCTGAAAGATGCTGAATTATTGAAAGAGATGTTTATATTATTTCCTACTTGCATCAGTTTCAGAAGCACATTTCTACTCACCAGCAAGGTTGTGTGCTTAATGTGTGGCAGCGATAAATAAAGTTCTGCGATACAGTGACATCATCTCATGTCTCTGATCGGACATTAATACACGGGGACAGGATTGAACCACATTCCAGAGATAGTGGGCTATCGTGTCTGCTGTAACAGGATCCATTCTGACTGGTGGATGGATTTACAAAGTGTAAAAGCTACTGAGAAGTAAAAAAAAACTTGTTCTTTTTACTGTTTTCTCAGCAGGGAGCCCTTTGCTTATACCATCCCATGTCATAAGAGTCATTGCTTAAACTCTCAATCTTAGCCAGAAGTCTAAATTATGGTCAGTTTTGCAGCTATCTTACTGATAAAGACCCATGGCTTGCAATACTACACTAAGAGAAAACAATAAACCCAAGCAGCCGTGCCAAGATATGCTTGAAGATGCAAGGACAATGAAGATAAGGAGATAATGAAGGTAGATGAGGTTAAATACCTGGGATCAACCATCCAATGCAATAGACCGTGCACAAGTGAGGTGAAGAAGTGAGTGCATGAATGGTGGTTGAAGAGGAGAGTCAGGAGAGAATTTGTGATAAAAGGCAGTGAGACCTGCTATGATGTATTGTTTAGAGAAGGTTTGAACTGACAAGAAGGCAAGAAGGCTGAGCTGGAGGCTGCAGACTTGGAGATAAAGAGTTTTATGTTGTTTTCATATTTTCCTGCATCATTGTTATGCATTTTATTTATTTTAGTGGCATTTTACATTGTTAAGCACTTTGTGCAGCATGGACTGTTGGTAATGTGCTACATGAATAAACTTGACCTTGACCTTGACAAACAGTGCTGCAAGGATGAATTTAGAATTTACTATAATAAGCTTGTCCTAGTTTGAAAACAGTTGCACAGCCAATCACTACAGGCTTGAACCTGTTTAATGTATAAAAACTGCTCTTGTGTGAGGAGCGGTGTGTGAAAGTGACATTTTCTTCTATTATGTCAAATTACAGACAGGTGAAGCACATGACTGAGCACCACCTTAAGCTGACAACCAACAAGAGCAAATGGAAAGAGGAACAGCGCTCTACTCCACTGAACACACAGGGAGGGGTGCTACTGTCATAGAGCCCTGCTCGCACTTTGAACGCAACGCAGTAGGGTGTGATCAACTGACTTACCCGTGGGGATTATGCAACAACTAAATGATTCATTCTGATTCATATGCAAGATTGTCATATTTTGACCATAAATAATAATAATAATAATAATAATAACCGTTTCCCATCATAAATGTGTAAACCAGTATCATTGTAAAGTGTGTCCATTTCACTCTTTGGAGAGCTAATAAAATGTAAAAGGTGGACCGGTATGTCTACTGTACGCTTTGACCTTATATCAGGCGGCTTATATCAGGAAGGATACTAAAACGTCGTACAAGGTAATTTCTGGCATTGGAATGTTGATTAGAGGAGCCATTGATTATGACCTGAGAAGGGGAAAGCTAAAGACAGGCCCCTCCTTTAATATGAAGTACAAGTCTAACCTAAATTTACTGGCTGCTAGGATTTGGACACATTTTAGAATTAACCATTAAGTTCCGATTTTCATTCATTGTGACCACAAACTGAACATAAAACTCTAATATTATCCTGAATATAAGGAACTGCCAGGTGAATACTAACAGACACACCTCTTTCAGGTTCCTCTGCTCCTCCGGACTTATGAAGGAGCATCCTTTGTGGACCTGTTGAAGGCAAAAGCTGCAGATCAGACGGTCATGCTGGCTGCAGAAGAACTCCTTCAGCTTGTGGTGGTCGGAGCAGATGCGCTCCAACAGGTCCCCGACAGGCTCGCTCAGCTGGTGGGGACGGAAAATAGGGTTTTCCCGGTGAGGGCGCAGGTGCTCCTCACAGTAAGACGCCATGCAGGTGAGGCAGGTCTTCGACGCCTCTGTTTCCATGCAGGTATCACAGCGGAGGATCTCCTTTTTCTTCACTTGGCTCTCCTCTGCAGTCAGGTTGGGTTCGTTCTTGCTCGATCTCACTTTAAAGGTCTCCACGACGGCGGTGAGGACCGTGTTTTTCTTCAGCTCGGGTCTGGTGGCGAACAGGGTCCGACACTGAGGGCAGCTGTACGACTCCTTCCATGTGGCGAGCAGGCAGTCCTGGCAGAAGTTGTGTCCGCAGGGGATGGTCACCGGACAGTCAAAGGTGCTCAGACAGATGCTGCAGGTCAGCTCATCCTCCAGACTCATGATAGAAAACTGAGACTCGTCCACTTCGGCCATGATGGGACTGACGCGAATGAAGCTGCGAGGCACAAACGAAACTTATCATTACATCAGATAATCAACGAAGGCCAACCCCTCTGGAAGTTAAACAACGGCAAACGCACTCGCACCAAAACTCAGAACTACGGAAGAGGATTAGGGCCACTGGAAAAAAAAAATCTGACTTTTTTCTCAGAATTCTGACTTTTTTCTCAGAATTCTGAGAAAAAAGTCAGAATTTTTTTTTTCCAGTGGCCCTAATCCTCTTCTGTACTACGAGAACAGTCATTTTACTGCAGTAAAGTTCATGACGTTGCACATAAATAACCATAAATAACAATACTTGTTGTATTGTTTACAATGTGTGCAATCCGTGCTTATTGTGCCTTGGGGTTTACCGCAGTGGCAGTGGGGGGCGTGTGTATTACGGAATTATTATGGAAGTGGACGTGTGTCATTATTATGTTTACGGTAACAGGATTTATGACAAAGTCACCACAACATCTGCCTGAATATTTATTTTTTCATAAACACAGATTCAACCTGAACAATGAATAAATGAATAGACAGATATATTAACTTATTTGATATCCTGTTTTAGGGCGCTGTCAAAGAAATCAAGCATTAGGAAAGAAAATGAAAGATCTTTATGTTTAATCATTTTTAACATTTGATTGTTAATTACATTACTTAATTTAATATATAAATACAAGGAACAGGCTATGAATGCATACAGGGGTGGGGAACTCGAGGCCTCCAGGGCCTGTTTCCTGCAGGTTTTAGTTAACACCCTGGGTCAACACACCTGAATCAAGTGATTAGCTCATTACCAGGCCTCTGGAGAACTTTAAGACACGTTGAGAAGATCATTTAAATCAGCTGTGTTGGATCAAGGACACATCTAAAACCTACAGGACACTGGCCCTGCATCACACGCTGAAAGACAGCCAGCTGAGTTTTAACTGATGACTTCTCCAGCTCTTTTATATCTTTATTTATGCAGTTTTTTTTGCTTACATATTTAAGATCTTCCAGAATACTGCTGTGATAATAACCCCATTAGCTGAAAAAGCTTTAATGTTTAAATGACTAAAGAGATCATTAGTTATATTCATACAATCTTGGAGAAAAACTGGATGGTGGAAGGATGGGAAAACAAATATACTTCAGATGAGTACTTTTTAAAGTACTTTTAGTTGTTAACACACAGAGACTTGAAGCCTGGAGAGGTGGAGGTATGCCCGGGAGTGGAGTGTGATGAAAGTTAGTAGTAGCAATACGGTATACATGTGTGTGAATGAGAGGGAGACAGATGTAACAATGAAGATGCAACGAGTCAAAATAGTGAAGGCGGATGAGTTTAAATACCTGGGGTAAACCATCTACAGCAGCAGATAGGGCATAAGAGGGGTGAGGACAGGGTGGAGTGGGAGGAGATGAGTGTCAGGGTGATTTGTATGAATGATAAAAGCTAGAGTGAAAGGGAAGGTTTTAAATATGGTAGTGAGACCTGCAGTGATGGGTCTGGGCTGGAAACAGTGGCACTGACAAAAAAAGATAAGCCGAAGGTGGCAGAGGTGAAGAGGCTAAGATTTTAAGTTTGCGTGAGCACAACCGAAGGATTAGTAATTAATACATCAGCGAGACAGCTGAGGTTGAGTGTTTTGTAGTCAAAGTTAGAGAGATAAGCGTGTGTGTCAGAGGAAGGATGGTGTATATTGGATAAAGGATGTTGGATATGGAGCTACTAGGCAGGTAAAGAATATATAACACAGGTTGAGAGTGTTTATAATGAATAACAGGATCAATTAAACAGCAGCTTAAATACATTTGAGAAGTATTCAAGGTGACAATAGACAAATAGTGTTTAATAATATTTATAAAGGTTAGTTATGAAAATCATGACAGGAAAGGGAAAGATTGGATATCCACTTTGTCATAACGCAAACTGAAGATAATTCTCTGTCTAAATGTCTTAAAAATATTATTTAAAATTTGTAAAATTCACATTTATATACATTGTGCAAAAAAAGCAGCTGTTGTCAGAACTTTGCCTTAATCAGCGCCATATAATCCACAGTCTGGCATCCATAACAGGGCAGCATTAATCAGCTGCTCTTCCTGGCAGCCTCAGGTCTAACATCTGAACTAGACATGAGATGTGGGCGGGTGATGTCGATATGTGGCAGCAAAAGAGCAAAATTCTTTGACCTGCATCTTATTTGGCTTAAAGTGTCTTTAAAAGAAACAAAGCCATTTGAGAATCAGAAAAACCCTTTATTAGCAATATTCACTGGTTAACTTGCAATGCAGTTTTTGATTATGCAATATAGCAATCCAAGAGAATACAGCATGAACACCTTAAATATAATGTACTAACAAGCACTTTTTCAAAGACAGTAAGAGCACAAGATGGTTAACCACTGAAGCGTTACAGAAACACACGTACTGCTACACTTCTGTGTGATGCAAAGACTACAGTTAAGCTGACATTCACTAATTTACACAGAACAAATCATCTCAGTCCTGGAGTCTGCTTAAACTCGAAAAGTACTACAGGAAGTTAAAAAAAAAAATGTTTTGATTAATTGTATACACCACTATGTGATTTCAACGTAAGGTAGTAAGAGTACACAAGTGTCACCACGGTCCAGGAAAGGTATTGATAGTTTCTTAAACCCTTCTATGCTTTCTCCACTGTGATAAGCTGATTGCACCACACAGGATCAGATCCAGTACACCAATATCAGTGTACAACCTAAAATTATACTTAGTTTATGGATTGCACACTGTTTGTGTGAACCTTTCCTTGCTTATCACTCAGTCTGAACAAAAGTGTCTTTTGAACCTTTTAAATATAGTAAAGTTTGTCCAACTTTGTCAAAAAGAACAAAGTTAGGAGCTGTGACTGAACCACAAACTTCACTGTTAAAGCACACCGAAGATGTTCAACACTTAGTCTCATTTCTATAAGATGCACGTCTGACTCTTAAAGTGATCACTATATTAAACACTTTAACACCTGGTGGACTGGAGTATGCCACATCAGGAAGAGAGTCGTTGTTCTTACAGGCCGGAGTAAACTTTGCTACAACAAATAATTTACCCCTTTGAAACCGTACGTTTTGCTACATTTCCTCCACCTTTTTAAAGCCAACAAGGTTTTCTGATGGCTTGTTAGTTTAGTATGCCTACCATAGAAAAACGTGTATAGCATTTTATTTCTATGGGGCATCCCATGCAAGCATGATATCCCAAGATCAAATCCAGGATCTGATCAGCTGCAGATAATCGGTGACTCTTGCCATAAAAACAACCCAAATACAAAAGAGGAGAGAGACTTTCAGAACATGATGAAAACAGAGGAAACATGGCTTCTGTTCCCATCAGTTGAAAGAAGTGAGCATTTGGAGCTGGGTGATACAAGCTACAGCATAGATTCTCTTATGCTGATAAAATTTCCATGACATGTGCGGTGCTTGTGCACATTAAGCAGCCAATCATGTCACAGAAACATATTTTAGAAACTGACAAATGGAAGTCACTCTAGCTTCATATCAATCTTCAGATGTCAGGTATTTACAAATAATTTCTTCGTTTACAGTTTGGACAGATTTGAGCATTTTTGTAACGTAACGCTGAGGCAAATCTTTAAAGTCACCACACATTGTTCATATCATGAAAAACCGCTGCATCACCCAGTCTTAGAACCTCAGTTCCCACACTCTAAAACAAAGTCTCCACATGCAGAATTGATATCGAAACACTACGCAAACATGTGCTTCACAGGTAGACTCCCTGCTTGATCCAGCTGTAGTCACATCTGTTCAACAGTGCACGATACATAACCTGCACAGGACACACACTGTATGTGTGTGTTCTGCAAGAACTGCAGAAAAAGCAGGAAATAAATAAACTCTCCGAAAAATAAAAACACCACAAGGAAACCCTGACACCATTGAAAGTGAAATTATTGTATACATTAAAAAACAACAACATACATTTATATGGTTTTTATCTTTTGAGTTTAGGTCTGATGTTTTTTTTCTATCCTGCTTTCTCTCGACACCAAGACATTTCATTTTGACTTGATGCAGTTTTAAAAGCAAACTTTGTTTTTAAATACTTTTCTTAAAGTGACTTGAACACATATTTGCTTCACAGTCACTAGAAAAATACAGGATATAGTGCATTACCTGCGTTTTGAGACAAATTCATTTAAATGAATCAGCTGCTGAATATCACATCCAGCACAGATAATAAAAGTTAATAACATCAGATATGACATGCTATTAACTCTTGATACCCACTTCGGTTGTTTGCGTAACTCTGTCTACTAGTACTGTCAGACAGGACCGAGAAACCGCTGCCATATATTCCTCAGATCTTACAGACGTTATTAGCAGAAAGCACTACTAATCAGGACATTCACATTCTGCGTCTCAAATCGAGCATTTCTGTTCTCCCACTTGCCATTTTGAGATCGGCAAGTACAGCTACACGCATTGCACAGCAAGTATTTGGATGCACACGTGTAGCTGAACGTTTTATTACCCTCAAATACCACCAAGAAATTATCACTCAGTAGCAGGAGAGTGCATTGACAGCACTGATTGCAACAAGAATGCTTTGCTGCCTAACTTAGGCATTAACATTACGTGCTGTGGCAATGTCATCGTTATTGTAAACGGGTGGATGGTCATGGGGCGGTCAGAGGTTCAAAAAAAGTTGGAAACAGCCCCAAGATTTGGCAACTAGAGCAACAGTACATCAGGAATGTCAAACTCATTTCCCACTGTGAGCCACATACAGACCACTTTGATCTTAAGTGGGCTGAACCTGTGAAACTCCCAGTTCTGTCAGTATAAAGATGCAGTTTCAAAAGCACATCTCTTTTTCTACATCATAAGGAAGTCCTGCTGCAGCAAACAGAAATCTGTCAGCATGTCTCCGGGCTTAAAATGAAAATTAATAAATGTGTATAATTACAGGAAGGCGCTCATTGCTCACTGCCCAGACTGTAATTATAAAACAGAATATTTTTTATTAATTCACAGAAAATGCATTTTTTTTTTATGTGGACCCATTGTAAAAATAATTACATTTCTACTCATGTCTATCAGTTACCCATGTACTTTGATGTAGATGAATCGGCATGGGGAAGGTCTATACCCGCAGCAAAAGCTGTAAAACCTATGAAAATACAGTTAAGAGTCCAAAATATTTGCCCTTCTTCACATTTTCCAAAGTGGGCCAGTTTGGAATCTTTGTTTGGCCAATCCTAGCCCACGGGCCTCATGTTTGACACCCCTGATGTACATGAAAAGCAGCAACAGAAATCTCTATGAGACAGTGATATTTAACCTGATCAAACGTCAATAAAGATGCTAATCAGTTGTGTAAAGACAACATTTTCCTCTTCAACAACAGCTGAACAAATAGTTCCCAGAGAGCAGCTATAATCGGTCCTGATGTGAAAAATATCGTGGTTCAACTTTTTGGTGTTTAAAACATTCAAAAAATTATTGCTAACTAATTACTTTTTCTAATCAATCTTTTTTGTTCCTCCATTTAAATAATTGTATATAATTTTATGTAGATTAAGTCTGTAATAACGAGCGATTGATTAAAGGTGCCCTGTGGAGCTTCTAACTACTGTCAGCACTGATGCATAGAATTTATGATGCCTCAATTTAGTTTCATGGTTATTTACTGAACCAGTTCATGAATCCAACAAGCCAAAAAATGCAGCGACCAACACCTACACATGCAGTTAAGTAGAAGGCAGCTTGTTAACCATAATAATTACCTTGTTAATTACATAATGCATTTTAATAAATTAGCTTTGCAAAATTTCTTTCCTGCACTTTTAGACCTAAAAAAAATGTAATGAATATTCTACAGTTACGTATAGTTACATAGTGACAATAAGTTACGTGTTTACAAGAAAACTCCACTGGGCACCTTTAACAAAGAGCCGACTGGCTGACTGCAAACTCATTGCTGCAGCTTGCACAAAGTAATGAAGGAGCCACTCGAGAAAATCCAGAAGGCTGGATAGACAGCCTGAGCGAAGGGGAACATGAAGGAGTGGAAGGGATACGCCCTGTCAGCCACGTTGTAGAATGTAGCAGTGCCGGCCTCGCAATCCAACAGCACGCCTACGCGCTTTGGATTTGGATTAGCAAGCACGGTCTCGCTGCTGTTATGCCAGACTGACAACTTGACATTAAACCACTCGACGCACCAGGACTGGGCGTTGCGGCCCAGTCGACTGGTGGGGCCTTTGCGGTCGATGCTGTTGTAAGCCAAGCCTATGCCAACGAAGTTACTGCTGCTCAGTCGCACTTCCCAGTAATGGCGCCCTGTAGAGAAACCCTTGGAGGCGAGCACCTGGGAGCAGACAGCAAAGCGTTCGGGGCAGTCGGGGTAGTTTATGTGATCGTCTGACACGGAGGCCTTAGTGAAGTTCTCAGTCAGCGCGATGCGTTTATGGGCGGTCCTTTGATTGAAGGTGAGTACTGTGCCATCTGGAACGGACAAAAAGAAAGATCATTTCACAACAGCCACAGCTGCTGTTACCACATGATGGAAAGACACCTGCTACACTTACATTTCAGTAGTTCACTTCTCTTTTCAGCTGTGCTTATGTCTGGGGGAATATCTGTAGTTTCTACAATTAAAGACAAATGCGATTAGATCTCAAACAACAGGAACAGGCTCCCATAAACTAGTCCATTTCTGAGCTTTAAGCAAGGTTTAGCATAAAACGCAAAAATCTGATGTTTACCTGGTTTCTGTTTAGGTTCAGCTGCAGGAGTACGGCCTCTGGGTTTCCCTCCAAACTCCAACAGGTTTTCCATTGAACGGCCAGTATTTTTATCACCCATACCGTCCCCAGTGGTCTGAGGATTTTTTGGTTTGGGTTCTAGAAAAACAAGAGAAGTATTTATAAAATTAAATGTGCATATATCAGATTTAAGAGACAAACTCTTAAACAAAAGAGCGGCATGGACCTCAAATTTGTGGGAGGATTTTGTAACAGCAACGACGGTCTTTTGTCCCCCCTCATTCAAGAGTCAAACCAGGAAGCAAGTGAGCCATTTGTGTAGTTTCACCCATGTAAACAGTGATATCAGGTATATCTGCTTTTTATTGTAATGATATAGGAAAGCATATTTTGCATCAGCTTTCTGTGTGCTCAGTGGGTGAGTCAGACATCAGCATTCTGAAATGAGCCACTAATGAAGCTGCAGACAGCTGCATGTGCACAGTAGAAAGTACAAATATTAAATTACAAGTATAAATATTTTTAAAGGCTTTTTTTAAATCAGAAATGAATGATGATTCCAAATATGTGGGAGTTTTTTTTTATTTTTTTATCCTGTTGACTAACAAATTTACAGTATGGAACTGCTCCCATTCATTTAGAGAGGAGCTTCAAATTAAGCGCAGTACAAATGTGAAGCAAACATGTAGAACAGCCATTCCCAAAGTCAAGAGTTCTGCAGCCAACTTAAACAAGAAAATCCCATCTCTCCCACTCAATCTAAATTTTCACTGATCAAAATACAAGATAAAGAGATCCATCCATCATTCGCTTATCCTTTACAGCGTTGCTGGAGCCTATCCCAGCTGTCATAGGGCGAGAGGCAGGGTACACCCTGGACAGGTCGCCAGTCTGTCGCAGGGCCAACACACAGAGACAGACAACCAGTCGCGCTCACAATCACTCCGACATTCACACATATGGGCAATTTAGATTAATCAATTAACCCATCCCCGCAAACTGCGTGTCTTTAATGGCGTCCCCGGAGTACCACGCAAACACGGGGAGAACATGCGAACTCTACACAGAAATACCCCAGCCTGACGGTGGAATTTAACTCAGGACCTTCTTGCTGTGCGGCAACAGTGCTAACCACTGTTCCACCGTGCTGCCCCAAGATAAGATAATGCTAAATATAGATAAAGAGATGTATTTACTAAAAAATGCTATTAAAAAAACCCAATAACCATAAACAACACAGGCTGTTGGCTATAAATTGATAATGCCAAAGTGTAAAGGTCAATGTGCAACCCAAGTGCCACTGGGTCACACAATACATTTTCTAATGTAATGGGATTACATTTTCTTGCAGCCCACCAGGGGTCCCAGCCCACACTCTGGGAATCACTGATGTAGAGGAATACTTCTTTAATGGCTGTTGCCTGACCCATACCAGAAACCCATTTCTGTGCAATAAAAGTGCTTCTTCCTGTCATTGCCTTTCACAATAAGAGACTTTGACAGCCCTCTGTGCTGACTGCAAATCACAGAAGTCAAAACAAATTATAACAGAATTTAGGATTACAATAAAATCTATTTTAGTCTTATTAGATATGAATAACATTTATAGACATTTTGCTGGTTTTTGAGTTGCTGTGCCAATTAAATGGAAGATGACATTTTTCCTTATCAAACACTACAAATCTGGACTGATTTCATGAAGTGAATTAACTAAATTCTTTGAACTATGAGTTAAATTACAAATAATGCATGAATATAAAATGTCTGAATAATTTATCATTATTAATGGTGGTACTGTACAAGTCACATCAGTAAATGCAGAGGCTAAAGTCATTTCCTGTACACCTGTAGTTCATTAAAAAACTGCATGACCATACAACTAAAATAATGAAAAATCTCCACAAACATATCATTATGTGCTCAGTATCGACAATATAGTTCAACCACAAGACGGCAACACAAAATGAAAATTAAAGCAGTTTCATACTTGGAGTCTTTTTCTTCTGGGCTGTTTTGGCCTGAGGACCTGGACTGTGAGACCTGGGGAGTTTAAGGTGACCTGGACTGGACTCCACCTCTGAAGAAGCAGTAAATAAAAGAACAGACATTTATGCTTGACCGGTTATAAAAATCTTGTTTTATAAACCTGGTACTGGACAGATGAATTGACTTACCATATTCCAATAAATTCCCGGAGCCCAGTGGAGACCCCACTGTAGACCACAGAGTAGTGTAGGCTGAACCTGGTTTTTCAATGAAAGCATGAACATTGAGTCATTACAGTATTGACTCTTTATCAACACACTTAATGTATTCAACCTCGACCACAGAACGCGGTATCAATTTGAGTATTTTCAAAATATACTGTTCAGAAAAAAATTAAGGGAACACTTGAACAATATTAACTGCCTTGATAGTTGGTGTGATTTTTATCCTGCTCTCAGTAAAGATGTTCAACTTGAAATTTTCCTTCAACAAGATCCGATACACGATTTGAGTGTTCCCTTAAGTTTTTGAGCAGTTTGATTGGAATCCTGTTTTCATTGGTCCCCACATGAAACAACTCACCAGCTGCCAAAATATCAGGGTTAACTTCTGCAACAAAATTGGACACCATCTTCACTAAACTTCCTCAATGAACCTTAAACTTTAAAACGTCAGACAAAACGGGTCCATGCACTCACCTGGTGTATTTAATGGTAGTCGGCTCTCGACGGGCTGTTTGAAGATCTCTGTCAGATGCTGCTTCAGGGCAGCAGCAAAGGCCTGTGATGCCAAAACCTTCTTGGAGTCCAGGCTGATTTTAGGGGAGTAAGGCTCAAAGTTAATAGCTTGGGGGAGGTTAAATGGTGCCTGAGAAGAGAGGAACACAATGTTGTACGCTCAGTCAAGATAATCATATCCCCTTTTACAAAATGTAATAAACTACTATGTGATGTAATACATTTATAATAAACAAACAGATCTATGTGTACACATGTGGGGTTTTTGTGATGGTTGTGTTAAAATATCCCTCTAACACAACTATCATAAAATCAGAAATCACATCTCTGTTAGAGAACAACAATTGTTTAGAATTAAATTATATTTGACTTATATAGCACCAAATCCAAAATACAGTTGACTCATGGGGCTTTATGTTGCAACATAAAGACCCTACAATAATACAGAGAAACCCACAACAATCAAACGACCCCCTATGAGCAGGTGGTGACAGTGGGAAGGAAAAACTCCCTTTTAACAGGAACCTCCAGCAGAACCAGGCTCAGGTGGGGGCAGCCATCATCCCCAAACAATACTATTTACATGCAATATATTGATTAGACGTTGCTGACAATGCCTAGCAAGCGGAGACTCCTCTGACTTTTAACGAGTTTGGTTCTAAATGCTTTACTGCTGATTGTAGGACCTCATTTGCTAGTTTCGAGTCTCGCTGAATAAAACATATATAGGGAGTGTTTTATTTATATCGCACCAGATCACAAAAACATTTGCTTCAATGTGCTTTATATTGTAAGGTTAGGACACTAAAATAAAGCAGAGAAAACTCCAACAACTCTGTGACTGTGGGAAAGTAAAACTCCCTTTTAACAGGAAGAACCCTACGCCAGAAGCAGGCTCAAGGAGGGGCAACTATGTGCCCTGACTGGTTGGGGCTTTTATCATTTTGGGTGGTTACATTTCTCTGTGAGTATATTAGGTGTATATGGTTGTTTTTGGTTGGAACAGCAGAGAGACGTAAGCCAAATACTCTCCTGTTTACAGTTAGTTGCCCCTCAAGTTTAAATGGTCTGCTGCCGACTCTGAACCTAAGCCCAGTCACCTAGGCTTTGTACCCAAACCTAGCTTACAAAACTCAATTATGTGACCCAATTGTTTAACCTGACCTTCAACAGGTTGGGTTTGGTGTCCAACCCGAACCAACAATGGCATTTAAAGCCAACCCAACAGCTTGACCTAACCCTAACTTCTTGTTTAAAGTGTCTATCCATAACCGATGTTGGGTGTGCTGCCACCCAACATTTAAAACACTACCTCATTTAAAACTGACCTAGCCCCATAAGCCCGACAGATCTGTGGCCTAAAGGTCGTAAGTGCCGTTTAGGGAGCTCAAGGAGCCTGAAATATTCTAACATGTTTAGGAAAAAAAAAAAAAAAACTATCAAAGCTTTTCATAATAAAGGCAATGGTTGGTTCTCCAAAACAGAGGGGAAGCGATTAGAGTTATGATAGCCAAGGAATTCTTCTTTGAATTTTTGCTATTTTTTTGGGGTCATAGGGAAACGGTCAACTTTTTTTAAAATTCCCATTTGATACATTTCACCCATTTTCAAGCAATAAAACTCAAACATCAAGGTCCAAGGTTCTGAAATGTGGTTTGCTTGGCATTTTAGATTCGAGACACACACCGACTATGAAATTCTTGGCCAACATCACCATGGACCTTATTCGTTACCCCCTCTGTTCCTTGGAAACAAAAGCCATTCGTCATCAAAGTAAGTGGGGTGTTTGAAATTCTTCCAGCAATTTTCCACACAGAACATTTAACTAGTAGAGGGCCAGACCCTGATATCAGTCTACGATTGAATGGGTCAAGTTGGTATTCTTATACTTTGCCAAGCAAAATGAACATGCTGTTCACTTTGTAAATTACGGCTCACACTGCAGGAAGGGGAAAGGCAACATGAGGGTGCGGCTGCTTTTATCGTGATTCAGGTCTGTTTTAGAACCATTACTCACTTTTTATCATGTGTTAGTATGTTATCATTACTAGCAGCTGTATGAATTAACAATCACAGACGTCCCACCTGCAGGAAGGCCTGGGTTTGAGAGCGACTCAGCAGGCTGTGGATTTCTTCTTTAGCTTTCGTCATGTTGTCAACGTTGTCACCAAACTTCTTCATAAGAACTCTGAGTTTGGTCTGACCAGTTTCCACCTCTCGGTCCACTGCGTTCAGAGCTTCGCGCTCATCTTGGACCAACATCTCCTTCATCTGCTGATACTCAGCTGTCAAAGCTCTCTTCCTGCTGGTCGCCAAGTCCTGGAGGACAGGAGTGAGAAAACATTCATAACTGGATCAGCAAAGAAATAATTCAAAGTAATACAAAATGTTCCTTTAGCCTCGTCTTTGTTTTTGCTTATGAGAAGTCTTACCTTTAGCTTGTTCTGCATGTCCTTCATTTCAAATATGATGGTCTCATTTTTCACAATCTTCCCATCTAGCAAACCCAAATTGCTCCTCAGGTCAGACTGCAAAGAGGGAAACATGATACAGTCACTTACTTTAGCCCTGTCTCTTTACAAAAAAAAATAATAAATTAAAAAAAAACATTTGTTGGCATAAGTGATAACTTTGGCCGTAACCTTGGCTTTCTGGCTTCACAATGAGGGTAAACTCCTAAATGGATGCTATGGTTATACTCAGGTTATCAAGTCTCTCTTTTCATAATTCAGATATTCTAATGACAGCATAACCAATATCGAAAGATAACAGACGTGCAACCCAAAATTTTAAAGCTGTGAGCAGCTAAAAAGGAATTCCACTCATTCATATTTTAAAGCAGTTCTCAAACTGTGAGACACCTGCCAGTATTAGGCTACGTTCACACTGCAGGCGAAAGCGCATCAAATCCGATTTTTTTGACCCTATGCGACCCATATCCGATAATGGTGTGACAGTGTGAATGGCACAAATACGATATTTTCAAATCCGATCTGGGTCACTTTCGTATGTGGTACTGAATCCGATACATATCCGATGTTTTAGAAAGCGACTGCTGTTTGAACGGTCATTAAATCCGTCTTTTACGTCACCGACACAAGACAGACGCCAATTATTAGCACCAGAGAAGACATCGCGAACGCTTCCTGGCCATCCAGTGAAACTGTTGGGAAGACAACGTGAACATTTTATTTGTACTGTATAATCTGCAGATTCTGACAGAAATCTGCAACTATCCTTTGAAGCACCGCTCCTCTAAAACAGCAATAAGGATCATTATTAGGTTATTTACATTATTATGCAAATAACAAAATAACTTAAAGCAAAAATTGGGAAACGTAAAGTCCGAAGTCTTTATATTAAGGGCCATCAGTCAAACAATATTGTTTGGTCTGGGTCTAAACAGAGCGCGTTGTGTGTGAAGTCTTCTTTTGCGCATGCGGGCCGCTTTGAGCGTTCACACTAGAGAGCGTTTGCTGTCGCATTTTATTTGTAGTGTGAACAAGCAGACAAAAAATAAAAAAATAAAAAAATAAATCGGATTTGATCAAAAAAAATCGGAATTGAGCATCAAGACCTGCAGTGTGAACGTAGCCTTAGTTTCTGCATCTGCAGTTGTGCAAGGACTACTAAGGTTCATCAATTTTGTCTCTTAGGTAAACGTAAGGCTCTGTGCAAACACCTGTGTTTCTGTGAAATGCCACACTATGATGTAGCAATTATGTATGGATCCTTCTGAGCCTCCAAACGGACATTCAAAACGTAGGAATGACTACTCGACCTCATCAGGTTGTAGTGTGCGGTTTGTAGGCCCTATACTATTTGAGGATCTGCGTGGGTGAATGCAAAGATCTGTTCTGAGTTGTCCACAAGGCACTGCTACAACTGAGTTAAAAGATGGACGTAGCTTCCATGTCTGAAAAGTAAAGGCCATGTCTAATATCTCTTTTCCATTAGAACCTACTCGCCTCGACTCACCTTTACTCTACTTGATTTCAGTCGTTTTCCATTACAACTGAGTACCAAGCTGAAGCTTACTTCAGCTCAGTACACATTTTACTGGTCACTGGTCTAAATTGCTAGTTTGAGCTCTTAATGAATAAAATATGATGCTCATTTTGTGAATTATGGTCCTATTTGCTGTCAGAAAGGAGGATGAATCAGGCTAGGCATATGTTATTCAATAATCATCCGTGTTTCAGTTTCTTATCTAGATCTGTGACATCTGGAAAACTACACAGCTTGAGGCTTTGCAGGACTCTTATAAATAGTGGGAGATGTCATGATAGCTACATCCATAGACTGTATCCAGGTACTGGACAAAAGTCCAGTCTATTGCAGCTCCTAGACTGTGGAACAACCTCCCGATTGCCATTCGCTCTTCTGAGACTGTTCAGTCTTTTAAATCTCGTTTAAAGACCCATCTTTTTACTCTGGCTCTGACGTAAAATAGTTTGATTATCATTTGGTTGGTTTCTATGTTTGTCTCGTCTTGTATTGTTTGGTAATTTTGTCTTATTTTATTTATTTCCTAACTTGTGACGCACTTTGATCAAAACTGTTGTTTTTAAATGTGCTATATAAATAAATTTTGATTGATGGGTTGAAAAGTGGAACTGGAACAACTACTCATCCATGGCATCTACCACTTTTCTCAAGTACGTGAAACTCAGGCTAGCCATCCTGATGAAAATACAGAAACTAAGACATAATTATGTTTTAACAGGAAAAATAAACCCATCTTTGTTTAGATGTGGCTCTTTAAACTTCTCAGGTGAATACTGACAAACACACACCTCTTTCCGGCTCCTTTGTTCATCAGGGGTTGTGAAGGAACATCCTTTGTGGACCTGCTGGAGGCAGAAGCTGCAGATTGGCCGATCATGCTGGGTGCAGAAGAGCTCCATCAGCTTGTGGTGGTCGGGGCAGATGCGTTCCAACAGGTCCCCGACAGGCTCGCTCAAGCTGTGCAGACGGAAAATAGGATTTTCCCGGTGAGGGCGCAGGTGCTCCTCACAGTAAGACGCCATGCAGGTGAGGCAGGTCTTCGACGCCTCTGTTTCCATGCAGGTATCACAGCGGAGGATCTCCTTTTTCTTCACTTGGCTCTCCTCTGCAGTCAGGTTGGGTTCGTTCTTGCTCGATCTCACTTTAAAGGTCTCCACGACGGCGGTGAGGACCGTGTTTTTCTTCAGCTCGGGTCTGGTGGCGAACAGGGTCCGACACTGAGGGCAGCTGTACGACTCCTTCCATGTGGCGAGCAGGCAGTCCTGGCAGAAGTTGTGTCCGCAGGGGATGGTCACCGGACAGTCAAAGGTGCTCAGACAGATGCTGCAGGTCAGCTCATCCTCCAGACTCATGATAGAAAACTGAGACTCGTCCACTTCGGCCATGATGGGACTGACGTGAGTGAGCCTGTGAGGCAGAAACGAAACTGACTTGAGGAGGCGGAAAACGAAAGTAAATTTTTTCGCGTTATTTCCTTGAACCTAATATTCGATACATTCGGTAAATTTTGTTTTTAAAAGAATAAAAATCCGCTAATGTAACATATAAACCACCCTGCTATAATATATTTGAATATAAAGCGCGACACGTTTTTACATAAATCACAAAATTAAAGTCGCTTAAATATATTCGGACTATCCGTCATTACCTGGATTCGTTTGGGTGTGCAGCACGCACTCCAAATGGATAAACAACTTCGGACTTTACGCTGCCGTGTTGTACGCAGTTCACAGCTCCTGCGGAAGTCACTCCTCCCACCCTGTACGTGTGACTCAAAAGCGCACTTGCGCACACGCAGTGGACCACAGGCAGAAACCAGTTACATACATAATCTCTCTACCTGAAACCAAACTAACACACACACGAGGGAAGTGCGTGACAGGTCACACGCAAACAGGGATAATGACAAAAGAACGGAAGGAGGAAAGCTTCTCCCTGTTTTTGTGTGCAGTCATCATTGTTTAGACTTTTAGTAGCATTCGCTGTGTCAGCACCATGAGTGATCCGGTTTATCCACAAAGTCATTTTGTGCAAAAATGAATTCAATATTTTACCTGAAGCTAAGTTGATCATATAAATTGAATAACTGCTACACATTAAATAGAATTTCTGTGTTTTATTTATTAGCGCTGTTTAAAGAAATCGTTCTGATTTGACTCATATGACAAGGATGCCATCAGGGCTGGACTGAGACAAAAAATAAAAAAATAAAAATCGGCCGTGGCATTTTTGGTCCAGGCGGCCAAATAACTGGTATTGAAACAGGTTTAAATCAGGTTGGTACAGTTGTTGTTGGGTTAGTCATGCAGCACGTGACAATAATTAAAAGCTACACTTAGCTTTTCACCAAAGTAGCCATTCATTTTGCCTGAATCCTGTTAATCTCTCCCTCCATCTAATTTCTCACCACGTTCATTTCAGCTTCCTCAGTCGCTTCCCTATTTCTCCGCAGCTGATGCAGCAGTCCTTAATTTTACACATTTGCTGCATTTATTTTTGGTTTTTTATATTGTTTTCTCTCAGCCTACTACTCCACCTTTTGGCCACTTTCGTGCTTAACTTTTTCTACACGGCGCACACTGGCGGACAGCGAAGGGAGGGGAGAGACCCCTCACAACACTTGAGGGGCTTTTAAGAGGTTTGATTGGGCAATCTAGTGTCAGTAATGAAAACGAATGAATGGGCCACTGTCAGCTTGTAAGGTACGCAGAGGCACTTCAGGCCAGTCCCATCGGCCACAAAGTGCGTCGGACCACCGACGTGGCCAGTGGTATACCAGGTTACCATCCAGGTGGAGGGCAGCAACCCCTCCTCCCTCCCTGACGACCTCAACGCGTTCTACACCAGGTTTGAGACGGACAACATGGCCCAGCTTAAAGAGTTCAGATCCTCACTCAAACCTGGCAGCTCTGCACTCACCTTCAGGACTGAAGATGTGGTGAGAGCCCTCAGGAGGACCAGGGAGAAGAGCTCACCCGGCCCTGACAACATTAGCAGTCGAGTTCTGAGGCACTGTGCAGGGCAACTAGGAAGTGTGTTCTGGATTCTATTTCAACACTCAATTGACAGTCACACCGTCCCCCAGCTGTGGAAACACTCCACAGTCATCCCCATCCCCAAAAGAAACAACCCAAAGTCTCTGAATGATCTCCGTCCTGTGGCCCTCACCTCCCTGATGATGAAGGCCATGGAGAAGATCATAAAACAGCACATCGTAAGAGCAATTGACCCCCTGATGGACCCACTCCAGTTTGCTTACCATGCATGCAGAGGTGTCAATGATGCCAAAATCTTCATCTTGGACTCCATCCACAAACATCTGGAGCTCCCTGACTCCTCTGCCAGACTTCGGTTTGCAGATTTCTCATCAGCGTTCAACACTCTGCAGCCTCATATCCTGGCCACTAAACTTTCCACCTGATTTCACCTGGATGATCAGCTAATCCTGTGGATTTTGGACTTTTTGACCAACAGGACTCAGAAAGTTCAGGTCAACAAGTCTCTTTCTGGTCTCTGTTCCACCTGCACTGGCTCCCCCCAGGGCTGTGAGCTCTCCCCCCTGCTCTTCATCCTCTACACCGATGACTGCAGATCCACACAGCCCAACTGTCACCTGGTGAAATATGCTGACGACACAGTTCTCCTGTCACTGCTGTCAGGCCCCTCATGACACCACGGGCCCGCTCTGCAGGAGTTTGTACAGTGGTGTGACAGCTCTAAACTTGAATTGAACGTGAGCAAAACCAAAGAGATGGTGGTGACCTTCTCCAGTATGCACAGGGATCTGGCTGCTTCAGTCACCACCACCATCCATGGGAAGCCAGTGGAGGTAGTTGAGGAGTACAAATACCTGGGAAGCATCTTTGACAACCTCCTGAAATTCTCTGCCAACACAGAGGAGATTCTCAGGAGGTGCCACCAACAGCTATACCTTCTTAGGAAACTCAACTCCTTTGGAGTCAGCACACACATCATGACTTTCTACTATGCCTTCCTGGAAAGCATCATGACCTTGTCCATCACCTGCTGTTTCCACTCCCTCAGCCTCCAGAACAGGAACAGACTGCAGCACACTGCATCAGTGTGCTCTAAAATCATTGGCCTGCCTGTCAGAACTCTGGCACAGGTTTTCAGACAGGCAGCCAAAATCATCAACAACCCCACTCACATTCTTCACCCCACATTTCAATGGCTCCCCTCTGGACGACGCCTCCGCTGCATTTCCTGCAGGACTGAGAGGAGGAGAGCCACCTTTGTCCCCAAAACCACTCTGCTTTTTAACTCCAGCCGATAAGAACATTTCCCGCACCCATAAACTACACTCTTCTTACACTGCTGACACTTTATTCACTTTTAGTCACTTGCAGTTATTTAGTCACCTTCAGTCACTTTAATTTTAAAACTGTCGGGCAGCAGGGGCGCATCCAGATTTTTTTTCATAGGGGTGGCCATAGGGGTAGGGTGACCAACCATCCTATTTTTTGCACTTGTAGACATTAGCCTTTTTACTCTTCAATGCGCCATATAGCGGCTGCAGCAGGTGTGCCACTCTGTGGAGAAAATGGTTGTAAAAATTTCCCATCCCCCAAAATTCCTGCAGTGCTTTAATAGATGTCGGAAGCGGAAAGTCTTGAACAGCCCAAATTTCTTTGGCAATGGAACCGCACTCTCAGCGGAAATACAGTGTCCCAGGAAGTCTAGAATTGGCAACCCAAACTGGCATTTAGACGGGTTAATGATTAGGCCACATGCAGCCAAGCGCTGAAAAACCTGACGCAGATGGGACGTGTGCTGTCTCTTCGAACTGCTGGCCGCCGGGATATCATCTAGATATACAAAAATGAAACACAGCCCGCGCAAGACCAAGACCATCAAACGTTTGGGTGGCATCTTTCAGGCTGAAAGGCAAGCGCAAAAAGGCCAAACGGAGTAATTATGGCAGCTTTGGGGACATCCTCAGCACGCATGGGAACCTGGTGATACCCATGTACTAAATCAATCTTACAAAAAAAATCAAGGTCCCGTGAAGATGGACGGAAAAATCCTGGATGTGGGGAATGGGATAGCGATTGTTTGCTGTGACGTTATTAAGACGGCGAAAATTCTCATAAGGCCGCCTCCCACCGTCAGATTTGGCCACCATTTGTAACGGGGAAGCCCAGGCACTGCACAATGCCCAGGCGCTCCATAGTCGCAAGTGGTAATCCTTCGCAGCCAGCAGCAGGGAGTTGGCAAGGCCAGGTCGCACTGGAGCTGGCAGAGGAAGAGGTAGGTGAAGAGGAATCCTCCGTCATTTGTTCCTAGCAAGGACAGCATGCTCTCCAAGAGCGGTACCATCACCCAGGCGCGAGAGAGAGGAGTTTCTCAGCCTGCTCTTCATCAGAGAGGGAGTAGCACCTCAGAAGCAGTGCCCTTGAGAGCGGTGTATTTCCCTTGGGCGGGGGCAATCCTGTAGGAGGGTCATCACACACTGGGTGGACAGTGGATCCAGCAACGCCATCACATGATGGCATTTTGTGTCATTGGAATGAAATGCCACGAAGAGCAAACTGAACTTCGACGTGCATGAACCATGAAGGGGGGTTGTGAAGCCAAAAATCCAAAAGTGGTAGAACTTATTTACCTCTTGTTCCTTAAACATCTTGATAATTTATCCCATGTTATTTCACAGTTGGCCGTAACGCTTTATTTTAGATATTGCTGGTGTAACTTTACTCTAAATACTATCCCAGGTTTGTTTGTGGTAGCATTATATTACATGCACGCATATTCTTTTAAAGCAAATACTACTTAACCATCAGGTGATTTGACTCTTCTTCTGTTGACAGGTAAATTTCTGGTAAATTATGTTTGCTTATGTTGCTTTGGCTATACTTACCTTTGTCTGTCCCTTTGTTCTGGTCATATATCCAAAGCAGGTGTGTGGGAGGGGCCAACCCAGTACTTCCTGTTTATATAAGGTCATGAGGTCAGTGATTGATTCACTGGGCACAACCAAATGAAGGGTTTTTTCCTTTTGATAGTATTGTTTATTTTCTTTAAAGTAACGTTTGAGTTGTACTATATGCAGTGTTTTACTTTTCAAATCATTTAGCTGTGTAAATGAGTCTGTCAATTGGATGAATAATTTTATTCCTGTTTATTTGTTTCGATTATCTTGTTTGGTCTAACCTATTTCTAAGGTAGAGAATAATGACATTGAGATGTGTGTAAAATTCTATATAAAACAAGTGAGATTTTGACAACCGGGGTTGTTTTAAAATGGTAGAATGGACATGCAAGGAAATATAGTACACTTAAAAGAAATTTGACCCGTCTGCTGATGCTGTCCTTTCCTTGTCACTTGCTCTACACTACTACCCACTGCTAAATTCAATATGTATACTGTAGTCTTTACCAGGCTACATTTTGTCATTCTATCTGACAGCAAAGTTGACTAATGCAGCTTTCTGGGGGCAGGAGGTTCTTGCACATTAAAATTTTTACAAACCTATTTTAAAGTGTTTTTCTTCATTTGTTTTTTTCTTTTTTAATTTTTATTTTCTGTTAGAATTGTATTACTTTTCTGTTTGATTGTTTGGCTTTGTGGTGGATTTTTCCCATACAGTTTTAATACACTGAGATGGTGACAGAGAAAACACTCTTCACTAACCAATGGGTAACATCATAGTGGCTCTCCTTTTTTTTTTATACAGTCTATGACTACAGGCAAGAAAAACTATAGATTTTGGGGTTACCTGTCCCTGCAAATCCATAATCATAATCAAGTTACAGTGATTATTCTTGATTAAAATAGACACAAAATAGACCACTTACCATGACAAATGCAAAATAGACTCCTTAAATAGAAAAACATTAGGCAGCAGCTTTTTTTATTTAAAAAAAGGGTTTACAAGCAGAGATACAGTGAAAGAGGAAATGCGAACAAATCCTTCAGCCTTCATATTCACCTTAACTGGAGTTCATTATGGGTATCTTTATAAAATAAACTTATATCTAACCAGGAATTCATGATTGTGGCATCAGGCTGTGTGTGTGTGTGTATGTGTATAAAAACTATGAAGCCCAAAGCGTAACCCTTTTTCTCAGGGTTCAGGTGGTGTTGAGTGGTTTTTCAGGATGCTGTGTGTTGTTTTGGCTGCTCTTGTACGCCTCGCTGAGCTGTTGAAGGTCACTTAGCAGACCTGCAAACTGCTCCTCCTGTGTGAGCACATTAAAAACAGCTGTTAATATGCTGAAATCAACCACTGTCGCTAAACTTTAAATATCCAGTACCTTAAAGGGAACATATTTGGTTAAGAAATACAAATTAGCTTGTTTAAAGGGCATCAAATACACTTAAACCACTCTCAGATCATTTCTTATAAAACTTAATCAGCATAGTTGCATTTAACTGCTTTTTAAATATTCAGTTTTTATGGGTCTACAGCATATGAAACTGTAATCTTTTAGCCTACTGATAACAATAGAGGCAGTGTTTGAAATATGCAGAGGATGTTTATCTATCAGCAGTGATCCGGGCTTTTTCCTGTATAAGGTTTTGGCCTCCCCCTAAAGTAAAGTCACCGGCATTCTGTTAAATATTTTGAGGGTTTAATTTAATCAGGCATAAAATACACTGTTGTTTATGAAACAATCACAAATCTCAGAGAATTCAGTGACTGCTGATGATTAAGGTAATACAGGTAGCTTCTACTATTTGAGGCAGACTGTGTTTGCCTGCATAGTAAACATAACCTGCACCCTCTGTTATTAAATAGCAGATTCCATCACAGTTTTTAAGAGACTAATGAATATATTTCTGCCTTTTAGTTTGCTACGTTTTAATTTAAGGACCCCCTAGGGCTGGACTGAGATGCTCTGAGCCAGTTCTGGCTGTCTTCACTCCTCCACTGAATGGGCTTGCAAAGAGAGGTGACCACCTCTACTGGTAGCATGACTCAAAGTGTCATTTATAAATATCATGCAGTTATATTGCTCATAAATTAAATTAAATTTCATATAGAGCGTAAAAAAGTAGGTATTCCTAGGCTAAATTCCAAAGCCTGTGGTAGCTGCACATGTTAGAATAGTCTAACTAGGTCAGAACAGAACAGAAAATAAAACCATTAAATTTATAATTATATAAAAAAGTACTAAATGTTACTACTTAATAATTTAAGTGAACTGTTTTATGTTAGCGTTCTCTCTATGGACATAAATTCTTTTACCAGAAAGTTTTTGATTTCTGAAAATTTTAAAAATCAGTGGTTTGGTTCTATTTTTCTATCTCAATTTAAAATGCGAAAATCTTTTGCATCCCACTGGACCCTTAAACCTCATCTCTGATCAACTCATTAGGCTAAGAATAAGGACTTCCTTCATGATGACTGACAAAATACCGGATACTCTCTAGATCAGGGGTGTCAAACTCCAGGCCTCGAGGGCCCGTGTCCTGCAGGTTTTAGATCTCACCCAGGGTCAACACACCTGAATCAAATGATTAGTTCATTAACAGGCTTCTGGAGAACTTCAAGACATGTTGAGGAGGTCATTTAGCCATTTAAATCAGCTGTCTTGGATCAAGGACACATCTAAAACCTGCAGGACACCGGCCCTCGAGGCCTGGAGTTCGACACCTGTGCTCTAGATCAAATCAAGGCAGATAAATGAGGAATAACAAATGCAGGTGACCTGCAGTACCATCATATCCCACCAGGGAGCACCAGCGCACACTGCTCTGTGGGGTTCAGGAGAATAAAATGTGGATCTTGAAGTGAACTATTTACAAGCACTGTTCTTTGACAGTGGACTTTCTTCATCTCACTTACCAGCACATTCACTCTCTCGGCTGCTGCAATGGCAACACTCAGCTTCCTCTCATCTTCCTCCCTTTCCTCTTCAATCACACCCAGCCTGCAAAACACACAGATAAGAAGACATGCTGTTAAGAGAGAAACACTGAGGTTGCAGATTGAACAGGATAAAGCACAAACAAAATGCATGCTTTAAAAACAGAATATATGAGGTGTGATCAAAACATTCTGAGAACTGGTCGATAAAAAACTCAAATCTAAAAACTCTTTCCTGATTTCAATTTGGCTGTTTCTTCTGCGTGTGGTCACCTCAGATCTTGACCTTTCTAGAGACCAAATGTGTGTGCTCGACACTGATCGGTTCATTGTGGGATCAAATTTTAGGTAGCTATAGAATTTAGGTGCAGTACTTTAGGGAAGACAGGATGATGCCTTGGTGCCAGTGCTCTGGAGCAGCTGAAGCGGTGCATGAGCGTGATTTACAAGTGTGCAGCTTTTTGTGTAGTGTGAGAAAGAGGATTCAGAGGTCAGAAGATTTCGACACATGGAGGGAGATCCCACTGCACGAGTGCAAGCTGATCGAACATGACTGTCACTGAGAGATCTAAAATAGTAGGTGCTCTCAACACTGTCCAGAGATGCACGACCTTCTGGTTTTAAGTATGAGATCCTCCAAATTTAAACTGGATAAAGATTTTTTCAATTTCTTTAGTCACACCTTGTGTTTACTTTCAAATGGAACACACACACACACGTTAATGCACAGACTAACCTGAAGGTGGCGCTGGCAAGCTGCTCCTCACGCATAGCCAGCACATTCCTGAGCTCGTTGACCTCTTCCTGCAGTATTGCATTCTGGTCCTGACTTTGGATGATGAAGTCCTCCAGGCGCTTAGCCATGTCCAGCTCGCGCTCCGTCACCTGCTCTATGCCCAGGCGAAGCTCTGACAGCTCCTGAGCATGCTGTCATTACACATAGACATCATATAAACTGTAGCATTGAAAGCAAACACTTTACACTGTCACTATAATATGTAGGAGGCTTGCCATACCTTATCCAGTAAGGTGAATTGCTCATTCTCAGTCTTGATCTCGCTCGGTTGCCGGGTGTGGCTGCCTGGTGGGTTGGGGTCCCCGGGTTTAATCCAGGGAACCGGTGCAGGTGCACGCTTGACAGAGACGCTCTGGGAAAACATGAGCAGAAACTCCCTGCGTTATTCCTCTCAGTGAAACTTGAAAAAATATGTGTGCACTTACAGAAGCGTGACTCAGAGGTGCTACTTAAGACCCCTGATCTGTGTTTATGTATGCTGTTGTGATATTCCTAGACATAAAAATGTTTCCTATGATGATTTTTTTTATCCACTACTCATAAAACTTGGACCTGGCCGATAAGTGTGGCAAGTATAAGTGTTTATCCACTTCCAATCAATGCAATGTACTGCAATAATGTACGGCTCTCAGGAATTCCATTAATCTGAATATTTTGAGTGTTTCTGCATAAAATATTCAAATATTACAAATCTAGAAACAATCTGATCCAGATTTAACTTGAGCAAAAGAAAGGAAGTAACAACAGATAAAAAAAAAACAGCCTGACTGTGATAACAACCGTACTTTGTTGTTGATTAGAATATTACAGAGTCACAAATTTATCTGTATTTTGCTGTTACACTGATATATGACGTATGCAAACTGTAATATATAAACTGACTCAGATGTAACTTTATAAATTTTTTTCTACTTTTATTACAATAAAGTAAAGTTGTTTTGCAAGACTTAAGAAGATAAATGTAATTATGTTTTGTAATTTGTGTCTTTAAACATTTAATGTTGTAATTATATTACAACATTTCTTTCACAGACAAAAGATACAGTAGAGATGTGATAAACAAAAACAGATTCATATTATTTCTGTAAAAAATCTAGTCATGCTTGGTCATTAAAAATGGCCAAGGCTGTTTATTGTTTAAAGGCTTTAGAGTATGAACTATAGCCTCCTCTGTGAAAAGCTGAAGTCCTTTTTGCATAAACACGAGAACATGAGCTGCGCAGCTCAGTTGCTATTACAGGCAGTTCACAGTTCCTGTTTATACTCACAGTATTTGGTGGTGAGATAAGTGGTTGGTTGGGCTCCGCCTCCTGTTCCTGGTCAGATGTCGGCAGAGCCTCGGAGCTCGTTTGCCTCTTCATCTCACGTTTTACTTGTGCCGGACGTCTGTGTGGGGCACTCTGAGTTCTGGCGATCGGTTTCCTCCTTTGACTCCTGACATCCACGGTGAATAAACGGATCAGTGTTAATTATTTAAATGCCAATGAACACATTATACAATGTTTAAAATGCACAGACAAAGGATCCTAAATGGAATAAAAAAATCAAATCTATCTGACCCAAACTGAATTTGTAATTGAATAGCTTGAGAGAGTCCTTCCTCCACACTGACATTGGGAGGAGCTGCGTCTGACCTCCACTGTGCCCCTTTGAAACTGACCTGTTGTCACGTGTGCTTTTGGATTCCTGAGGAATATGCTGGAGAGACGACTGGAGAGGGCTGTACTTGCTCAAGTCCTTAGGTGGAATATACGCTGGCTTGATGTGTCCTGTTTGGCTACAGGAATACCACTGTTTTAGTAACATGCAACAGAACTAATATGATGGACAAATCACACAAATCAACATACCTGTTAATATCTATCCGAGGTGCTTCAGGGCCTAGTGACTCTGTTATTTGGTTCAGAATTGAAGGCAGAGGGTGCAGCTTGTCAACTGTTTGCTGAGGGAGAAACAAGTAGCATGTTAACCTTCACTTATACACAAAGCATGAAATAAGTATATTTATATAGTGAATGGATACATAATTGCTTCTGGTAAACTTGAGAGAAAAACTACATCTATGACCACACAACACAGCGATACACACCACACACACCACATTTTTTCTACAAGGCCTTTTAATCCCTTAACCTACCAGTGTTAGAATTAGGATTCTGTTTACAAATCTTTATATGGGATAAAGGGGTAGCTGTGAATCTCTTAAATCTGTGTAACTAGATAACAAAAATCAAACCCTATCTTTAATCAGAGCTCTGATCACAAGAATAAGATTATTTCCTTCTGTGTCTGTAGTTCACTATCAATAGTTTTACTTAGGTCACCTGACAGGGGGGGGGGGGGGGGGGGGGGGGTCAGAAAAATAAAAAATTATATCTTCTAATAATATCCAGCTATTTATGTCATTCTTGTGACTTTATCTGCAGTACCCCCATAGTCCACTTGGGGGCCACAGCAAAAGCTTTTTGTCCTGTACAGCCTCCATCTTGTCAACACAATCTTAAAGGGTAGAATTAGTGCGTGAGTACACCATGTATAACTGAAGTGATCTATATGTGGGTGTCAGTCAGTCCAGCTTGTACAGAATGCTGCAGCTCTCCTTCTGACTCGTGTGAAGAACATATTACTCCGGTGCTTGCTTCCCTTCATTGGCTTCCAGTGCGTTTTAGAATTAAATTCAAAATCTTACTTTTGACTTATAAAGTGCTAAATGGCCAGGCACCGGACTATTTGTCTGACCTTTTGCAGCTTTATACGCCCTCTAGAGCCCTTCGATCAAGTGATCACCTGCTCCTTACCTTACATAAGTCTAGGATGGTTCATAGAGGAGATCAGGCATTTGCGGTTTTGGCACCGAAAATGTGGAATGATCTACCTCTCCACATTAGAAAGGCCCCAACTGTTACTCTTTTTAAATCGCATCTTAAAACATATTTTTTTACTCTGGCTTTCGAAACTGTATGAGAGTTACCAATTCTTTTATCCTAAAAAACTCCTTTGTCCCACACGCCATCAAACTGTTTAACTCCTCTCTGGAGGGGAGAGGGAGGGGAAACAGGAGGACAAAGGAGGGGGGAACAACTAAGCTGTAGTGCCTCTTCACCTCACTGTACAATACCTTGTGCAATACTTTTTGTAAATAGTCAACAGTGCAATAGACTCAATACTTGAAATGTGCAATTCACTTGTATTTTTATTTTTTATTCCTATTTATTCTATTTATCCCCTTTGTATATTTTATTTATATTTGTCTCTGTATTTATATGTGTGTGTGTGTGTGTGTATATATATATATATATAACATTCTGTAACTGTAACTTCGGTCGTTGCTTTGCTTTTTGGAAGTCGAATTTCCCAGAGGAACCCACCCGAGGGATTAATAAAGTTCTATCTTATCTTATCTTATCTTATCTAATTTTCTTTTAATTTTCTTACCTGTTGTTGTTGTTAATGTCATTGTTTAATTGTTATTTTGTACAGCACTTTGGTCAACTCCCTGTTGTTATTAAATGTGCTTTATAAATAAATAAATAAATGAAATGAAATCTTCATATAAACTCTATAATTATAAGTATCCCCCTGATAGCTGCTTATAAATTGTCTTCCACTGTGGTTAAGCTAGCTAGTGGAGCCATGCAATACAAAAGTCACACAATTCCTTTAAAACTAACTACCAAACTGGACTAATGTTTGCCTGCCTACCTGGTCCTTCTGGTAGATGATGTCCACCAGCAGTCCATGGAGCACAGCCAAACGCAGAGGCAAATCCACATAGCCATCAAAGGATGTCATTGCAATCTCAGTGTCTCCACTCGACACCGTTTGTAGGAAGCCTCTCATTCCATCCCAGTGCTGCTCCAGGAATTCATTCATGAAGAGCATGTACTCCTCCTTTTCCCCGAACCTAAGTAAGAACAACAAATTTAATTTACTTTAGGTATTTATTTCAGGCCCTTTATTGTTATTGTACATGTGCAACAAAAAAATATCTTTATCCATATTCCCAGATTATGTCTTTCAGTGTGCCAAAACAAACAAACAAACAAAAGCAAACAATCTGCTCAGGAACAAATGCACAAACGTGACATAAACTACTGACAAGGTGAAGTTGGCCAGATTCTGGATGACTTTGGCTGTCAGCGTAAGGGTACGCAGGGTGTTTGGCTCCGGGTACGGTTGCGTCAGACCAAAAAGGGAAGGACTGAGGATAGCAGGACACAAGAAACGAAGGAAGAGGGAAGCAGAGATGAGCCGATGGCCAATCTCCGGTTTGCCCTGGTCTTCACACACCTCCACCCAGCTGGAGAAGATCCTGTTTAACTCTTCAGGAAAAGGCCTAGTGGAAAGAAGCATGTCAAGTATGAGATCTCTGAATGTGAGAGATGCCCAAATCATTTATTGTATGTTAAGCTGATTTCTCTCACCCATGGAGCTCAATGATCTTCTGCACCACCTCCTCACAGGTTTCCCTCAAGTGCTTCTGGTTGCTTGACAGTTCAGCCGCAGGACATTTACGAGGGTCAACTTCACAGTTCTCAGTCGATGCATATAGACGGTTGATAAATTCTCCTGCATTGAAAAGAAAGCATAGAGTTCAGGAAAACCCAGTACGATTGAATACAAGCAGCCACCTTTACGACTGATCTGCCCTACCTAGTGTGTCGATGAGGTACTTCTGACCAACCAGCTTCATATATTCATCTATAGCTTTAGTGGCCAGTGTGTTCTCTCTGAAGATCATTGCTTCTTTTTCTCCAAGACGCTCCACCTCATCGTTGCCCAAATCAATGAGGAATTCCTAAGGAATAAAAACTTACTTCTGAATATGCTTCTGGTTGTATTTTTGATACATATTGTGAAAAAATAACGTTTGATTCATAAATTGCATTAAAAAATTTTTAAATTTAATCTCATTCTTTACCTTGGCCTTGCCGATGCTCTGGAGTACGTGGACCAGAGCTCCTGCCAGCTCTTCCTTCTCCTTCACATTCAGAAGTGGCTCCAAGTTTCTGCACATTTCTACGTAATCCACAGTCACATACTCGGCAAACTCTTTATATTTCTCCATTGGCAGAACTTGCAAGTTCTGGAAACGGGCCTTGATGCGAAGTGAAGCCTGCGGCCCCAGAGCTTCTTTGTTCCCTGCTGAGCCTGACGCCTTATATGGAGTGATGGGGTACCACTTCTCCTGATAGGTCCTCCCTCGAATGTCAGCTAGAGGTATGGTCACGCTTCCCAGAGGGTGTAGACTGGAGTCGTCTCGGGAATGCCGCTTTTTCTTGGGGTCTTCTTCCCGGAAGAGGTGCAGGCTGATTTGGGAGATACAAGGCAGGTTGTCGAGCTCAAAGAATTCTCCCCAGAACAGTTGGCACCCTCCAGTCGCACCTCCACTGGCCCCCAGGCCTCCCGAAGATCCAGCGGAGCCATCTGCTGCCAGGCTGGAACGGTTTGGGAGCTTGCCAACAGCTCTGCTGGTCGTGCGGGCGAACAAGGTGCCATCCAGGTGTACCTCACAGTAATAACGCTTTTTGGGTGGCAGATCCTTGGCTTCATTAACCCACAGACTCAGCGAGTTCTCTGTGCGCTCGATGTTGTCCTGTGAATATAATGAATGTTATTAGTAGCACAACACAATTTGAATATTGCGTGACCGGTGGGACCGGCGGCTGAAAGCTCACCTTGTTGGGCTGTGCAGCTCGTCTCAGATCTTCAATCCAGCGGTCACGTTCAGCAGCCGAGGAGCAGCCGAAGCAGTGGGTGTTCTCAGAGTTTATCACCTATAGCACATTGAAACTAACAGTTAGTGGTACTGGAATACTTTACGGTACTCGTTAATGAATCTATGGGAGTGCCCTTTAAAGTCTACCTCAAAGCAGTACTTCTCCCCCAGAATGGAGCTGTGGACCGGTCTGATGACGGTGCTGGTGTCTGCACTCAGATCTAGTGTCCCCACTGGACTGACTGGAATTGACACAGACTCTCGGGATTCATAGAGCCTTAAAATTAAACACAGTGGAAGAATTCAGTCAAAAAAACGAGATGGAGATTTGTCAAAGGTACTCACAATGTACACTTTCACTACCTGCAGGTTGTTTTACCATCGACACATTACATTAACACTGTGGTTGTTTTTAAAAAGAACATCTTGCAAAGTTTTATTTGCAACATGTTTGAATTATTCTTTAGTGAGGTTTTATGTGTGTGTAGGTTCTCTCTCAACCAGGTCAACCAGGTCATGCTGAACTCTTAAGTTTCCAAAACTTAAAGACGTCCAGTTGCTTTCTTTGCAAGCTTCTTGGACCTTTAGTGAGGTTTACTATGAAACTGATTGGTTAGTCTATTGTTGAAGAAGTGATTAAGAACACGATAGATGAATTATAGGCAGGGTTTTTTGAAGATAAGAGTTTGGCCTTAAATTATGAAAGACAATGAGAGAAGTTACTTTAGACCAAAGGTGGATATGGAGTGCAGTATATCTGCTTTGAGAAACACAGCAGTGCACTTTACCTGCGTCCTTTGTTAAGTCCCTGTTGGTTTAGCTGGGTGTTGCTATTCCTCTTGGCTTTGTTCTCAAGACGTCGCTTGATCAGTCCCTACGGGTGAAGAATGCAAACACAGTGCATTTGGGCAATTATGTGTTGTATCAACAGGAAAAGGAAAACTAGCGCAAAGATTGTCTCTGGCGCATACTGCACTCACCCTCACACCGCCATCTTGAGCCTTTGGTCGAGGACCAAGCTGGCCCCCATGGTCGGGGCTGCATTCTAGGGATTGGGATGAAAATGGAATTCTCTGTCAGTTTTTCATTAGTGTTGGCAGGACAAGTTGGCTTAACTAAATGAAATTATAGGCAGTACTCATTGTTTCCATTTAGAGTTTGTGGTCAGTACTTCTACGTATTTCTTCCTTTTTGTGAGTCAGTTGTTTCCAGGCGTCAAATCAAATGGTTGCCAGGCTAACTTTAGAGCAGATATTGTGTGCTGGTGAAGCAGGAATACCACGAATATTAATACAATTAAAATTGGCTAAGTTCCATTACGGTAAGTGACTTCCAGGTCATATGAGAGCACCTGGGGTTAAATAACCTGTGATTTTTTGCTGATATGAAAACAAAGCAGTAAAATAAGTAGTTATGCACACCATCTTATGACTAATTTTCAAGCAGTTAGATGAGTGTTTTTTCACTCATCTAACACAAATAACTTCTACTGAAGACTCTCAAAAACATCAAGCAAAAAGTTTTAATATTTCCAGATGGGTTCAGATGAGCCATTTCAGGATGTGGTTTAAAGCTGTAATCCGATAGCTAGACCTATCTCAGTAAAGTTAACTAATTGCACATATGTCACTAAATAACACATAGTGTACTGCAGCTTTACATAGAACAAACGTAAATGTTCCCATTTTGATTTTTCCTGTTTTGTGTGAACATTTTAACCTTTTAGTCAGAAAATTGATATCTCTAACTGGAGATCATGATATCCTCTTTTGCTTATTTATACTCAGCGATATTGATGTGTTTAATTACAAGATAACACAGGTGTCCGATTTTCTTTTCGCTGCTTACCCAAATTCCCACCACAAACAATCCAGCGTTTAAATCCTATCATTTAGTCCAGAGGTGTGTGCAAAAGCCCTGTTACTTCAGTCTCTGTGTCTTTATCATTTCCTTTCTGTCGTCTTCAAAAGAGCCGATTGAGTCACCCAGCCAGTCGGTGCAGAATCGAACACCTCCACAGTGCAGCACCTCCACTCTTCTAAGCAAAATATATAAACTGCATGGATGGAAGATACCGACTATATCATCTCGCTCTGTCTTTCTGCGAGTTTTCATTGGACTGCTAAAACCCTGTCTTGATGCTATCTTCCCCAGAGGGAAAAAAAACACAGAGGAAGCGATCTTACAGACATTGCCACGAACAAACATTTAGCTATTTCCTCTGTGTCTTCTGCGGAAATAGTGCAATAGTCATCGCTGATGTCAGTAACAGTTAAGCTGGGGGGTGTTTGATGATTTTTCTTCATTGCATTTTAATCTGCACATCATTTTGTTTGCTTTGCGTGTGTATACGGACCTGTGTCAATGTCTACAAGGTTCTGCATGCTGAGGTTGGACAAGCAGCTGCTGACACGGTTTCGAGTCCACATTGTTGGCTAAGACGGACACACAAAAACGGGCATTTTTTACTCTCCGTGGTTATGACAACATGATTTGAAATCAGTGTAAATAACATGCTGTTATCTGTGGGTACCTCTTCCTCTGGGGAAATGAGAATCTGCCCATCTTCCAGGCAACAGTTGCTGATGTCCCATAAGGGGACCTCCTGAGGCGGGACCCATTGCAGTCTTGAGAGTTCGCAGGGTCCGGCTGGTGTCGGCACAACCTCATTCAAACCTGCAATTCAAGTAAACGTTGCACAGACAAACACATTTTGATACTGATCAATCATGTAAGGTCAGTATACACATGTAATCACGTGCTAAATATGTGCTGATTTCTCTCACTTTGAAGAACTGACAGTAAATTGTTTATGATGTACAGATACTGTTTAACTGGAGGCGTATGCTGCCGGGCTGGTTTGTTTTTGATTTTTGGTAATGACACTTATCTCACACAGCGATTGGCCACTCCCATTTGAGGTGTTGCCTTGGCCACTGACGCTATTGGTCTCTCTTTTTTATTACACGCCATGAAGGCCTGCGCACATCCTGTGGGCTGTCGTTAGGTTTTTTGTGTCTTTTTTTTTTTTTACTCGATGTCAACATCCATTGTGCTTTTATGTCGTCTTAATGTTTACATTATCTTACTATCAAGTATATGCTGTTCTTGAAACGCCAGCAGAACATAAAGATAATATTGCATCACTAAAACATGCATAAAAGCCCAGGAGAGCAGAAGGTGGCAGGAAAGTAATGCTTGTTTTTAAAGCAATTATATTTTCTTCTTGTTCTTTTTAATAATAAAATATGGTATCTTCTTCATGCAGCCATGCCTCATTTGGCTCACACCTGCATGATCTGTCTGTGTGTGTTGCAGATGTTTCTCTCACTTCCTGTCAGCTGAGATGAAAGACGTCTAGAGAACTTCTGTATAGGTACAACTATTTGAATCTGTCCTGAGGTGGATTGAGGTTTCTGATGTCATTAGACAAATGTTCAGACATCATTTGTATTAGCTGTCTGAGGGCACTCCTTTTTAGTTTCTGCACAAGTACAGGAGTGCGTGCAAATCTGACTAGAGTTCATATTTTGTATCTGAACAGCAGGTAGGCTTCTGGTTGGATTTGCCTACCATTTTCATATAAGGGGCACAGAAACGTCTGTGTCACAACAACACATTATGTTGCTGTACATTTTTAGCCATGTACCTCTTAGTATGCATTTGTTTCTCAGCGCTGGGGAAGTTGGTTAGTGAATCTAGTTAAGTGTGGGTGCTGGTTTGCAGTTCTTCAGTTACTTTGAATTTCTGGGTCATTTCTCTGCTGTTTTGGCGGTTTTGGTCTCGCAATGATTCATGTCTGAAATGAGATAATGACGATTGTCTGGGTTCTGCTTTTTAGAAGGAGAGAAATCTGTTACCTACAAGGAGAGAGCCCTTAAACATAGACTTGAAGGGCGCAGGGCTTAGATTTTAAGCTTGTCCAATGACTCCACACTTGCCTCACAGATTTACTACTACTACCACTACTGCTGCTACTACTAATGTTTTAATCTCGGCCTATACTTACTGTTTGTTTAGAAAATATTCCAACAGTTACAGACTTTCCTTTTGTCTTTGTACTGATCATTTTTTACTGTTTATTTGAGGATGTAAATGTTGCATCTACAAATCTTCTAAAAGAGCTTTCTTGAGGTTAGGGGACTTTAAATAGCCATCAATAGACATCAGATTTGTCACATTATCCGAGATCACACTATCGTTTAGCTTACTGGGTAATGGCTCAAATATCTTTACAACATTTTGTTTAAATTGTTTGCTGATGTTTAAGATATTTTTGGAAGTGTCAAAGTCATTCACTGGTGTTTGGCTGTATTTAACTCTTTCATCACTTTCATAACCTGTAACATTTCTGAGATCCACTCTTTTACTTGTGATTTATAAATGATTTATAGTTATAATGTATTTTCACATAATGTAAGCCTATTTAAATTCTCAGCTTCTCTCTTTAATTATTTCTACATGTGTTTAATACTGAGCCAGATGCTAAAATAGTCTTAATAGTATCATTGCAGATGAAATTTCCAGATGCACTTTTGACAGAGGTCACCCATACCACTCATACTGCTGAGTGTTATTAAATGGTCCTACCTACTTAACAAGAAATCACAAATCGTGTGATCGCAAATAGGAAATAGGAAACATTTTCTGATATTTCACATAATATTTGGATTGAGTAATGACCTTAATGCGCAGGGCTTTGTGTGTACGCTGTACTTTTGTTGTAGTAGTCTTACCTGCAAGGGATGGCGTGCTGTTGCGGGGCTGTAGCTTTGGCTTCTTGAGCTTCTGGGACACACTCCGAAGATATTTTTTAAAAAGTGCCCCTCCGCCCCCTTTCTGTGAGGGGTCACTGGAGGCAGCCCCCGAGGCTTCTGTGCCAGCAGAAGTGGCTGCAGCAGAGGATGAACCTGCGTGAGCCGAATTGGCAGTAGAGAGGGCTGCAAACAGCGACCCAGGAGGCTCGGACAGAGCCCTCCTGAAGGGGTTCTTTCTTGTTCCTCCGGAGGCTTTTTCAGGCTTGGCTGCATCACTGCTTTTCCCATTGGATGAATTCTTTTCTCCGGGGTCCTCGCTCAAGGCCTTGCGCCAGTTTTGCATCTTGCTCCACTTGTTGCTAGAGGCCTTCTGAATTTTTTCCATGGTGGATGTGGAGGATGCCGGCGTTCCTTCTCCTTCTTCTTTCTGCTCATTGAGGGTTCCCTTGGAGCCAGTATGCCACTTGTATGTGTTGAGAGGGTCGCTGGTCTCAGATGTTTGTGGAGGCTCATTTTCCTTCTCAGGTGATCCCTGCTCCTTTGATGCTGGCTGAGCTGCAGGCTCTGGATCTTTCTCCTCAGTGCCCATTTCACACTTTTAGGGTGTAACTAAAATTCTCTCTGTTTTTTAAGGTCGCATCAAAAACCTTCACAAGAGAATTCACCTGTCTCCCTCCTAATTTACCGCCGCTTTGGAGATTGCTGCGTGTGCAAAAGGAAGACAGCGTAGTCTGTATCTCCTCTAACTGTCTGTTTCTCATTTCCTGTCTTGCAAAAACGTTGATCAACAACACGCGACTTAGCTGCTCTGCCTGTGGTTGCTGTGCTGCTGCACTACTCCCATCTCTCTGGGCTGTTGGCTTCCTCATGAAATGACACAGAGAAGTTCAGTGTTTTCATTTAATACTTCCTGTCATCCGTTCTTCCTGTTCTGTCAAAAAAAATAAAACAAATCTGCATTCAATTTGTGTGAAACTCAAAGAAATGTCCACAGATGTTATAATAAAATGTGTGTTTTAGGTTGTCCACCTTGACCTCAAAGGAAGCCTACTTGTCAGATTCAGTCTGTCACATTATGAGCAAGGGAAATGTGGTTTTGCATGTTACAAAGTAGTAGAAATCCATCGTGAGACAATATTAGGCAAGATGTGTAATATGAAGATATTTAATGAATCTAATAAATCACCAGTCCCTATACAGTTAATAAGATTCATTTTCTTGGTAACTTGAATGAAATAAACCACCAAGGACAACATCTTTTTTGTCAAATATACGTGAAAAATATTGTATGGAAGACTCTGGACCCAGTCTTACTTTTTTAGTAAGACCACTAAACTGATATCTGTGAGAAATAAACATAAGTATCCATGTGGTATCAGCTACCTGAGAGTTTACAAGCTGTTGACAGTTAAGAGTCAGTTTCCTGTCAAAGCTACAGGAAACTGACTATAAAAACCACTTCCTGCTCTCATGCTGCTCTTTTCTCGTACACACCTGCAGGGTATTTCTGTGTACCAGTGGGGTGAACTGCCAGCAATATAGTCAGATGTTGTCTTTCTAATTGTGGGAAGTAATGGTGGAGTACAGCAGGACCTTTAGATTTTTCATTGGGAACATTCCTCTAGTTCACTTCTCCAGTTCTTTAAGCTATAAAATACCTGGGAAGTGGTTTTATAGGAATCACATTCACACAGTAACATTAATACAGTATCAACATGCTTATATCTGTGTTTCTATAATAATAATAATAATGGATTGGATTTATATAGCGCTTTTCAAGGCACCCAAAGTGCTTTACAATGCCACTATTCATTCACTCTCGCATTCACACACTGGTGGAGGCAAGCTACGGTTGTAGCCACAGCTGTCCTATAAAGAGCTGAGTGTGTGAAAACACTGAAAGTTACATTTTTGTCTTGTTTCGTCCAGGCCCTCTAGTGGCCGGGGGCATTTGGTATTGAAAATATGCTTTGACTGTATGCGGTTAAATTTGAAACGTAATCAATGAAAACTGACTGCCTCAACATAAAAAAAAATAATTAAAATTAAATGTAAAATTTAAAAGAAAAACTGTAACTGAAGTTTGAGAGTGTTTATAATGTGTGTGCTGTCTTTTAGAACTATAATCAACCTTTAACCTGACACTAGTTTAAAAGTAAAAGGGGTCCATTTAATTTTTAGCCTTTATTTAAAAGGCTATTTACATTATGTGATAAGAGGCAGTAATCTCAGGTTTATCACTGTGCAGTTGCAAGAACACTTTTTTTTATTAACATTTGAACAACAAGGGCACTGATCTGGACTCAGTGACAACAGAGAGTCTCAGTCAAGGTTGCTCTGTATACGTTAACACCGTTCTTGGCCATAAAAACCCTGAAAACCACGAATACTGATCACAACAGGATTTGAAGTTAAACATTAACAGTAAAATTAATCTTTGCTGGTGCTGAAGTATTCTTAAAGCACAACAAAAGAAGTATTTCACAAAGCAGCATGTCTGTACAACTCCTCAAAATGTTGGCAAAAATGATGAGTGCTGCAGGAAGTGCTTGTTCTGTTTACAACTCGAGCCAAAAACAGCTATAACATTTGCAAATAATAAAGATAAACGGGTAAATGTGTAAATACTGTATACTTAAGTATACAATAAGTTATTAATATTTAAGATGAATTTACAGTCACAAAATCAGAAAGTATTTAGATTCATCTGTGGAAGTCACAGTGTTTGTCTTCATCTGGTGGTCAATTGATTTACTGCAGAACAGTTTACCTTTTACCTTAACAAGAAACATGTGGTACAGACAGCAGCGGTTTTTGATATGGACATTGGCCAGCGCTGCGTCGTGGTGGGTCGCATCATGGGCATCGGCAAAAAAAAGTTGCTCGCACCCATGCTGCCCGACATCATGCCAGCACATTTTGGGGATTGCATGGGCACCGATCGGAGCGGGGCGGCCGGGGGTTCTCTGGCTGGCTGAACAGGTGTTGTGCCAAAAAGTGATTGTCTGCCAAAAACTGATTTCCGGTATTTGCCAAAAACTGACTGCTTGTATTTAAACTGCTATAAATAACTTGTTGGTCTATAATATGTGAAACATATGTCAAATGTATCCCTCGTGAATGATATCACGTCATCTTCAAATCAAATCAATTTATTTATATAGCACTTTTCACAGGATAAAAACCACAAAGTGCTTCACAGTAATATAAAACAGAAATACATAAAATACATTACAATTCAAAGCTTTAAAAGTCAGTACCAAGATTTTAAAATGAATTCTAAAATGTACTGGCGAGAGGGTTGTTCTAGGGACATGGCAGAATCAAAGATCACACCAAGGTACCTGAGGCTCAGGTGAACAGATGAGCCAAGAGAACCAAGATGCTGCTTGATTAGAGATATCTGGTTGTCGGGGGCAATAATTAATGTTTCTGACTTCTCAGAGTTCAACTGTAAGTAGTTGTCACCAAGCCACTGTTCAACGGAAGCTAAACATTTAATTAAAGAGGACAGTTTATGGACTTCCATTGGCTTAAAAGAGCAATAGAGCTGAATATAATCAGCATAGAAATGATAACACACCTCAGGGAACTGCCTATATAAGTCCTAGAGGTAACATGTACAAAAGAAAAAAGAATAGGACCCAGAACTGAACCCTGCGGTACCCCACATGTCAGATCCTTAGAATGTGACATAAACCGATTTGCAAAAACACTAAAAGATCTGTTGGAGAGGTACGACCGAAACCACTCCAGAGCCAGACCGGACACACCGACTATGTCCCGGAGCCTGTTAATCAGGATGGTATGGTCAATGGTGTCAAAGGCAGATGTCAAGTCCAACAAAACCATGACCGAGGATGTTCCAGAGTCAGCTCACTAGAGACTTTAAGTAACGCGGTTTCTGTTGAGTGACTTTTACGGAAACCTGACTGAAATTTGTCATAAATTTCGTGTTTTGTTTTTTTTTTAAAGTGGTAAATTGATCTGCAACTACTTTTTCCAGAATTTTCGATAATAATGGAAGGTTTGAGATAGGCCTATAATTCTTAAACTGAGTTGGATCCAAACTGCTCTTTTTTAATATCGGCTCAACAACAGCATGCTTACAGAACCTAGGGACCACACCTGTTAAAAGAGAGGCATTGCATATCTCTACTACAGAGGGGCAATCTTGAGCAACTGACAACATTCCTGTAACAAGGTAGAAGCCGCAATCAGTTTTTGGCAGTGACTTTTATGTATCCTTTAATTATGCAGTTAAAAAAAATATTTTTGACTTTAAAAATGTATCTTTTAAGAGTAATCTAGCCAAGAGGACAGCTGAAATTGCAACAAATGCAAAAATAGTTGTGTAAACATAAATTAAATGGACAAAAGGGAGCTGATTGATTATAATGTAAGTACAATAACACAGTCACAAAGATACTTGAGAAACAGGTAATTTTTTAAATTTTATATATCACCCCTTTGTAATACCTGTTCACCAAAGTCTGTTTAGCATCATACGTAACGATATTACACATAAAAAACACACGGAAACATTGGAAATCAGTTTTTGGCAGGCAATCAGTTTTTGGCACAACACTGGCATCTAATAACCAGCTCGCAAAATAAAACTAAATAAAAACAAACCAACAAACAAGGGCTGTCAACTTTAAAGCCGTCATCACATTTAATGCGATTAGAAATTTTTAATGCAATTAATCCATTTTGAGCGCAGAATGACTAAAAATCCCTTAAGTGTCTCTGTCAACGCATTTTAGGCAGTTTTTCCATTACGCATTAATGTGACAGCCCGACAACAAACACAAAAACTGAAGTTATCATGATATAGACCTATCATTTGCACCGATGTGTTTTCTAAATTCTATCACACACATATGCCCTCGGTGCGCCTGCTTGCATGCTGAAGCCTCACAACCTGTCTAAAGTGGAGGGGCCGAGCTGCTTTCAAATAGTGCACATTTCCTTCATAATATTGTCAATCCAAGCCCATTATTTATTATTTTCCTGAGTTACGTGAAAAAAAAACTTTATACAAGGTGTAGTTGTATTAGTCTATGTTGTGGGGTTGTGTTTAGTGGTTGAGAGGAGGCGGTAAAGAATACATGTTCACATTGGCACTGTGTGACTGTTACAGTGTTGATACTGGAGTGCAAAATTACTGATGGAAGATGAACAAGAAAAGGTCAAAGCCATCAGCCATCAATAGATCATCTAATGTCAGCTTTATTATCTAGAACCCGAGAATTCAAACTGTAGACAGACTTTCGTCGTGAAGAAGTTTCAGCGGTTAATCAATACTTGGAAATAATTTGAAAAACGTGCAGTTTGCAATTGTGCTAAACGGTAAAGACATGACAGAATTTAGTGAAGTGAACAGAAGGAAATCTGTGGAAATCATTTCGTTGCTCCAACCGGATAAGGTAAAAAAAAACAAAAAGCGAAGGAAACAAAACAAAGTTGAGCATTTAGCACTTTTGGATAAATGACTTTTATTCCTGATCAAATAAGCTTCAGTACATTGCTATATAAAATGTCAAATTGTTAATATACTGTATATCAGTATACACTGGATACAGGATACTGGATACAGGATAACCACTGCTCATCTACCATCACAATGAACACCGGTGTACCACAAGGCTGTGTGATGAGCCCTTTCCTCTACTCCCTCTTCACCCACGACTGCAGACCTGCTGATGGTTCCAACACCATCATTAAGTTTGCAGATGACACCACGGTGATTGGTCTCATCAGTGACAACGATGAGGCCGCCTACAGGGAGGAGGTGGATCGTCTGGCTGAGTGGTGCGACACAAACAACCTGCTGCTTAACACCGAGAAGACCAAGGAGCTCATCGTGGACTACAGGAGGAATGCTGACCCACATCCACCCATCCACATTAAGGGGACGGCTGTGGAGCGTGTGAGCAGCTTCAAGTTCCTGGGAGTCCACATCTCCGAGGATCTCACCTGGACGACCAACTGCTCCAAGGTTGTCAAGAAGGCTCACCAGCGCCTCTTCTTCTTGAGGACTCTGAGGAAGAACCACCTGTCCTCAGACATCCTGGTGAACTTCTATCGCTGCACCATCGAGAGCATCCTGACCAACTGTATAACAGTCTGGTACGGGAACTGCTCTGCCTCGGACCGGAAGGCGTTGCAGAGGGTCGTGAAAACTGCCCAGCGCATCGCCGGAGCACCACTTCCTGCCATAAAAGACATCTACAGGAAGCGGTGTCTGAAAAGGGCTGGGAAAATCATCAAAGACCCCAGTCACCCATCACATGGACTCTTCACCCTCCTGCCCTCTGGGAGGCGCCACAGGAGCCTCCGGACTAAGACCACCAGGTACCGGAACAGCTTCTTCCCCACAGCTGTCAGACTCCTGAACTCTGCCTCCTGACATCTGACCCACGTTAACACATGGACTGAACATACACACACCCACAATGGACAACTGTACCCTCAAACACACAATAATAACATGGACTGAACCACCACTCACAACCACTAGCACTTTATATAGCCTCTGTAGAAACTATCTACACCCTCACTTATCTTAACTGCACTACTGTATAGCTCTGTGTAAATAATCATTCTGTACATTCAATAATCTTTAATCCTACAACTGTTTACAACTTGCATAGTTCCCATTTCTGTATAGCTGTATATCTCAGATTTCTGTAAAGTTATTTATTTCATATTCTGTATAGTTTTTCATATTTATATCCTGTTCATAGCCTGCACATAGCTTGTACTCACTACAGCCTGTACATACTTAGTTATAGAATATTCACAACATACTTCATACCGTGTACATTATAACATACCATAATAGACCCATTTCTGTAATATACTTACATATCTATACTATTGCTAATATATATTGTAATATACCTATATCACTAAAGCACTTCTGGATGGATGCAAACTGCATTTCGTTGCCCTGTACCTGTGCATGTGCAATGACAATAAAGTTGAATTCTATTCTATTCTATTCTATATTGTTAGTGTGACATATCACACATATATTTTTGTCTTATCAGTTGTTGGATTTCATTAGTGAACTGCAGTGCAAAGCATTTAACAGTGACGATTTTAAAATCCCATTGCAGAACATTTTGTTATTGTGTCAAAGATTTCTAAAAACCTGACTGCCTTTTCTTTCTAGATGTTGGAATTGGATTGCAGGCATTTGAAATTGCCTCTTCTGACGCTGGAAAATCTTGGAAAAATCATCACCCCCTATGTGAAAGATGTTTCAGAGGAGTAAGTCACACATTTAAAGCCATCAAGCTTACAAGCAGCAAAAATGATCACTAATACACACATATACTCTGGTTAAATGTTTGTTTTCTCAACTATTTATCTTTTTTTCATCTTTTAGTCAGTGGGTGTCCTTAGCCGATGGTGACCCTGGATCAAAAGCTGTCATTCTGTTGTCCAACATGTGCCATGCGAATATAGAAGAAATTAGCGCCTTGGTCCTGGAGGTTGTAGAACCTCAGGTTCTTGCCAAGGGGCACAATCATGCATGTGGAGATAAGGTAAGTTTGCAGGATGGGTGCAGCTGCTGCAGAGTAACAGAAAATAATATTCAAGCCAGCTTCAGAAACACCCTTCATCACTGTTTTGGTGAAGCCCTGTCCACGGCACAAGGTAAGTCCCACAACTCGGATATATTAGTAAAGCTGTTTCAGCAGAAATTACTAAAAGAGTCAACACGTCGCTGGCTCGTATCACAGGGCCAGCTCCTACCCCACAAACCCATGACTCAGTGACAGGTATGAGCATTATACAAATGGTGTATAATGTGACTGAGAGTTTTAAATGCATCTTGAATGTCAGCAGAAAAATCACAGACAAGGCATCTGACAGCATGACATGCTCAGACTCTAACTGTAAGCAGACCTGCTGTCTAGATGTGGAGGAGGAGGAAGATGCAGAAATCCCACAAATAAGTGACTGTTCCTTAGAGAATTCATTGTGCACGGATAATCTGAGTCCTCCTCCAACTCCAGAGCTCCCTAAGTATTCAGAAACATTTGTCCCTTCAGCATTGATTTTAGCCTACCAGGAGAATTCTTCACCAAGTCTGGATGCTGTTAATTTCACAATTATTCTGGATGCTGTTAATTAAAAAAGTAAATAATAATCTAACAGTTATAGCAGTATTGTGCAAAAGTCTTGAACTACCCCATTTTTTAATAGCAACATAAACACACATACATAGTTACAATGCTATTATGATACATTGTGAGACACCATTGTGATCTGACATTCCATCCTATACTATGACATTGTCTTTGGTGCTCAGCTGAACTGTCAATAGTACACGATTGAGGAATTTATATAAAAATATTTGCATATAACTCATAAATGTTGGCACTCACAGTGGCCTAGGCATTGTTTAGTTAAAGTTTCATCTAGATTGGGTCACTTGTCTTGGAGGAAATAGGGAACATACAAACATATAAGGCTAAAATATGTTTTGAGACTACAGACAGAATTTTTGGGTCGAGAATTGCTTTAAAAGCTTTTTTAATAGTAAAAGACGACATGGTTTAGTCAAACAGTTTTGTAAGGATTATAACTAAACACTAGATGGAGACAAACACAAACTGAACTTCATGCCAGACACTGGTTTTATTAAAGTAAATAAAATTTAATACCGCGAAACTTCACATTTATTTGTTAACTAAAACACGGTTTAATTAGTGTCTAAACAACCTTAAAGTTTTGCAATGAGTTTTGGAAAAGAAGACAGCAAGATGAACATTATGAACAATATTTATGCCAATAAGATATAATGTACTTTATGTAACTGCCACTGAAGGATGTCAGAGAGGAATACCTCAGGATCTTCCAAACTCCAGGGACGCGTGCCAAAGCTCTGATGAAGATGATGGTATGACAGAGTTCAGACAGCAGTTCTGATAATAAGAATGTCTAATACACCTCTTCCTGCAGACAATGTTCCCTCTCACTTTTCATGTGTCTGAGCAAACACACAAACTCCCTGAGCAGTCGATGGACCTGATGGGCCTGGGTCAGGGCTCATGCATTGTTCTTCGGTTTAATGAATATTATAATTTCTATCTGACTATGTGGATTGTTTATTGTTGTTGTTGGTGTGATCTGCTCCTGGTCCCTTGTTTCCCTGTCTCTGTGTTTGGGTGTGTGTGTTGCGGTGTGTGAGTTTTGCTGCCATACCAGGCCTGGAGAGTCTTCAGCCTTTGAGCCAGCCACACCTGGTGTAATCAGCCACCTGTTGCCGATCGTCAAGGAAACACTACTCAAGAGAGGATCGGAGAGGCAGCCAGCGCGGGATTGTTAAACTAGGAACATAGTCAGTGCTCCTGCTCACAGTTACTGTGGTCGCTGAACTTCTCCTGTTGGAATGGTTAAAGTGTTTTTGTCGGCCCGTGGATGGGACGGTACTCACTGTGGACTCTCTCGTTTCCAGGTGGATTGTGGAAACGTTCTGACTTGTATTATGAGTATGAGCCAGTGTGTGAAGCTCCTGCTGTGGTCTGGGAGAGAGTCCTGTAACTCTTTATATACTCTATTTTGCAGAAAAAGACATGATTATTTGCATTTCTACTACTCATAAACTAGTGACAGTGTTATACTCCCTGAGTACTGCTGTCTTCCCAATCTGCCTCAAGGCCACCATCATCACTCCTGTGCCAAAGAAGTCCTCTGTGTCCTGCCTTGGTGACTACTGTCCCGTTGCACTCACACCCATCATGATGAAGTGCTTCGAGAGGCTCGTCATGAGGCTCATTAAGACCCTGCTGCCACTCCACTGACTATCGCCCCAACCGGTCAACAGAGGATGCCATTACCACCGACCTACATCTGGCCTCACCCACCTGGACAATAAAGACACATATGTACAAATGCTGTTCATAGATTTCAGTTTAGCGTTCAACACGATCATTTCTCAGCACCTGATTGGAAAACTGAGCCTGCTGGTCCTGCACGCCGCCCTCTGCAACTGGATCCTGGACGGAGAGACCTCAGACAGTCTGGATCAGTAACAGCATCTCCAACACCACAACACAGAGCACTGGAGCCCTTCAGGGCTATGTGCTCAGCCCACTGCTGTTCACTCTGCTGACTCACGACTGTGCAGCAATGCACAGTTTGAACCACATCATCAAGTCTGCTGATGACATGACTGTGCTGTGTCTCATCAGCAAGAAAGACGAGTCAGCATACAGAGAGGAGGTGCAACAGCTAATGGACTGGTGTAGAGTCAACAACCTGTCTCTGAATGTGGACAGAACAAAAGAGATGATTGTTGACTTCAGGAGAGCACAGAGATATCACTGTCCACTTAACATCGTTGGATCCTCTGTGGAGCTCATTGAGAGCGCCAAATTCCTTGGTGTTCACAGAACACCAAAGCAGAGAACCTGTCCTGGTCCCCCAAAACCAGCTCAATAGCTACGAAAGCCCAATAGCGCCTCTACTTCCTGCAAAAGCTGAGAAAAGCCCATCTCCCATTAACCCCTTCTCACCTCTCATCCCTCTATCACTGACACCCGCTCCATCCACAAAGCCACCATTGTGGAGGACCGCACACAACCTCACACACACTCTTCATCCTGCTGGCTTCTGGCAAAAGGTACCAGAGCATTCAGGCCCTCGATGCCAAACTGTGAAACAGTTCCTTCCCCCAAACTGTCAGACACAGGAACACTCAGGTTCTGGACTGACACAAACACACATACCTTCATTCATGTCACTGGCTCAAAAACGTATCTGCATGAACACACACACACACACACACACACACACACATCCCATTACTTCAAGTACTTTTTGCACAACCCGTTGTTGCACTTTTCTGCTGCACTGTTGTGTGTCTCTATCGTTCAATGTTTGAACACTTGCACTTCATGTAGTTCTGTGTGGACTGTCTATTATATGTAGCACCATTGTCTTGGAGGAACGCTGTCTTGTTTCACTGTGTACTGTACCACTGTACATGGCTGAAATGACTACATAGCCACTTGATTTGACTTGACTTAATTTTATCTTCATTAACTAATGTGTTAAACAACTAATTGAGTTCTTCTTCTTCCACCTGCTCCCTTTAGAGGTGACCTCAATCTCACCCCATCCCTTGCATCCTCCTCTGTCCCATCAACTTTCTGCATGTCCTCCTTCATAACATCCATGAATCTTCTCTGTCTTCCTCTTTTATTATTTCCTAGCAGTTCCATATTTAACATATGTCCAAATGATCTGAAATGTACCTCTCGTACTTTTTTTTCAAACCGCTCAACCTGAGCTGTCCCTCAGATGTATTCATTTCTATTCACCTGAGTTGGCTCAGGTGAATAGAAATGACTTTGGTGCTGGGCTGGTGAAAAGTGACTTTTTGGAAAATAACTGTAATGTATTCACAACATTATTTTGCAGTGTCGCTGAGACAGTGCCTGATCTTACGTCTTTGTGTTAGTATTACACAATGCTGTTAGTACTACACACGTAAAGCAGCTGTAAGAGACCAGCACCAGACCACCACCAAACAACTTTTCTTTGTAGGGTAAACTTCTCAGGATGAGGCCAGAAAGTGTAGACAACTAAGTAAAAGTAATTAAACTCAAAAACTCTAAAATTTAAGCTATATAAGCCACTTAAAATACATATGGACACTGTTTGCACTCACAAATTAACATGATCTAACTCATAACAGAAACACCAGTAATCTGGACAGATAAGGTGGTAGCCCCCTTTTTGGCACATAAGTTCCTCCTTTTTGTCCTCTCTTTCTTTACATCCTCCTAATAATCATTCATACTTATATATATATTGACCTCTATGGCAGAGTGAGAGCCACATAGGCAGTTAGAGTAAACCAGGCCCTTTACCTGTCACCTGCATATGTTTTCTATGTCAGTGAATGATCAAATATTCACATTTCTTGTGCCCCTCTACCCCCCACACAAACACTTTTGAAAATTCTTTAATCACCCCGATCTACGTAAACTTTAAATTAAGAATCAAGTCAGGATAATAATAAAAACTCATGTCAACTGAATTATTATTTTATTGCAGAGAACATGAACTACAGTGCACACACAGCCCATAAGGGGCATTTACAGCTTATGCAACCAGCGCAGCGTCATCCGTCAGATTAACACAGCTCGTTTCACCTGCTGTACCGTAAAACTCCCAATATTTAGAGCTAAAATGTAAAACGTAAAAGCAGAGAAGCATTTATTATTATTTTTTTTTATTTAATGTTTTCAGAATTTCAATGATAATACTGACTGTCCTCTGCTGTGTGTCCTTCACTTGAACAGAAGAGGTCGGGCACGCTGCGGGTTTTATGAAAGAGGTGGAAAAAAACTGAGCTTAGAAAACGGGGAGGAGCGACGGTACCACAGGCATGACAGCGAGGGAGGGAGACCGTCTCCTGTGTCCAAACACCATCTACTTATAGGAGTGATTTAACAGCGAGCTATAAGGGATATTTAGTTTGTTGATCTTGGGATGCTCGTCGCTGTGAGGCTCTGAGAAGGACTCGCCAAAGGGTTTGATAAATATTCCGGCTTAATGGCCAGCTAGCATAACAAAGCTAACTGCTGTTAGCCGCTGGAGCCGGAGAAGTGTAGAGCCGAAGAGGGAAATGGCATGAGTTCCGTCGGATAGCCCTCACAGAAGAAACGACCACTGACAAGAATCAACCTGTTAACAACATTTCTTTACCTTTCTAAATCACAGGTAAGATCCGTTAATTTGATGTGTGTCAAGATAATATAATATCGACTTATAAAGTTAGGCTAGTCTCAGCGAGCGCTGTTTGTGTGGCAGCTAGCAAGCCGTCGTTTCAAATGCTGTTAACCACTATGAGTCAGTACCAAAATCCCCATCTTTTTTTTCTTTAAAAAATATTTGTTTAATATTTTTTAACAGTGTTGAAAATTGAGGACAAAAAAGTCAGTTTTGGATTAGTTAAAACTGTGACGTTACAAATAGTTCCTTTAAGCAGAAGACCAAAACAAGCTAGAACAAAAAACAAAAACGAGTAAACCGTGAGAAGAGGCTGCTTAAAATCAGTGGGAAGCGATCAGTAAAGATGGTTGGGTACTAAACTTAACGGGCATATCGGTCACTGAAGTCTCCTAATTAGCACGTTCTGAAGTAATTGTCTTGTTTGTGTCTTTGAAGTTGCCAACAGATCCTGAAGCATGACGGTAATTATGTACTGCAGTAGCAATCGTCAAGACATGTGGTGTTTAGCAAAGGGATACTGTAGCAGTATGTATCCTGTGTGACCTAGACTGGTTATTATTAGTCTGTCCGCCCTGATCCCTTTATTAAGTAGTGCAGGGACGTTGGCTCACACCCCTCCTTGCAGACATATACCCATCAAAGCATAGCAGGAGTTATAGACATGTAGCAACACGCTGAGCAAAAACACATGAAATCCAAGGACTGATCTGTACTTTTTTTTTTTTTTATATTTAAATTGACTCTCATGCTGTTCTCTCTGTGTTAGTGCTCTAAGTCAGGAGTGTCACACCCAGTTTGTGGGTCTCAAATGGGCCTGACAAATAACACAACAGAACTCCTGGGTCAGATTCAAACTTTAAAAAAAAAAACAAAAACAAACTGCAACTATAAGCCCATGTGAAAGACCTCTTACCCTACTCCTCAGAAAAACAAATGCCAGATATCATTAGTTAGTACTTGTTAAATCCTTTTTTAAAAAATTTTTTTAAGCAATTTTTTTAGACAGTGGGAGAAATCTCAGGTTTTCCTCATGTCACAGCTGTAAGTTACAGTTCAAAGAAGTGGAAATACCCTGGGCTGCATATGCACCACTGCTCTAGTTGTTTACCTTACCTTGCTGTTTTGTATTTAAATGGACAGGATTTTTTTTTTCCTGTATTAAAACTGAACTGGACTAAAATATATTTTTATCCATCTTGGTGATTTTCCTTTGGAACCCCAAAGCTTCTCTGTTGTGTACAAACATTTTTGATGGGTAGGGAAAACCCTGTTAGAGTGCTGTCATGTGCAGCTTTGACCCAAGCTTCTGCAGCTGATGTTAGCATAGTTATACTCCTGTAGTTTGCAGTGATAAGCCATTGCAGCAGCACTGCTTATGTGATAAAGTAGTAAGAAATGCTGCATCCATTGATCAGCGAGGTCCTTGGTCAGGAGAGTTCCCTTCAGATAAGGAAACACACACACACAGCAGCACCTGGCTTCACTCGGCATCACGGCATCAGTCAGCCAAAACACAGCTCATCCTAATTGCACATCAAGCCTCTCGCTGAAGGACCAGATGCAGCTATAATGCTGTAATTTTAGCACTTAGCAAGTGGTTATTCTAAAGAATGACTCAGATACAGCCCCGCTTCTTAGATTTCTTCCCCAAATGTCTGTAATCACTGCTGATTGATTTTGATCTTATGTTCTTCTGTTCAGATCGTTGGCATAATTCCAATCATGGTGCAGAAATACCAGTCACCTGTGCGGGTGTACAAGCATCCCTTTGAGCTGGTGATGGCGGTAAGTGTTTTTATCTTTACTCGCTCTACCACCTGTCCACATGTATTTTGTATGCAATAGATGCAGTTATGCAATGTACACAGGTGGTTGCTTCAAAGGTTTGGAGTTAGTCACTGAATTATGCACCTTGCATGTGAGTAGCTCAGAGATTGAAAATGCATGCAGTCTGTTTTGTGTTACGGTCTTTAAGAAGCCAATGATTAACTGCAACGATAAACTGTAGCGTAGCTAGAAGAGAACATCCTCAATAGCCTGTTTAGAAGGTTTGTAGACCTCTCCGCAAGGTTTTTACAGACGTAGACTTGGTCGTTTCAAAGTAATCCTGTGAAGAGACAGATAAAAGGCACTAAATGATGCCTCCCACTCAGCTTTAGATTTGGTAGATAATTAGGAGGTCAAACCCATGCAAGGAACACTCACACTCATGGGCCATGCAGCCCCCCGAAACAGCTGACTGCCTCATATGGCTTGTCATCTTGTGGTTTAAGATCTGTTCATTTGTTCAGTAAGATGTAGAACCACTGTGCACACTTGTTGGTAGCTGAATGTACAACAAGACTGTGTTTTTATGGCAAACTGAAAGTCCCACCAGTCTTTGTGCCGGTAGTCTGCTTGCAGCATAAAAAATTCACTGCCCTGCTTTGCTTTTAGTGTGTTTTTTTGTACACTGTCAGCCACGAGTGCCTGTGTCAAGTGCACAGAATGGATTTACTTGTTCCTCTCTTCTTTTTGCGCTTTTCTAAATGGGTGTCTTAGAAGTGTTCCTAGTGCCATTTGTGTTCTCCATCCCTCAAATTTGGACTTGTTCTGTTACCCTTTTTTGGCATTTAGCCTGTCTCACATATTCACTAATCTCTCCTTGCTGGAGAGCTGCAGGGGCAGGAGATGGTTGATGTAAGAGTTTGTTCACAGGAAAACAGAACTGACTAAACCCCTATGGTGTAATGTCTTTTACTGCTGTGGTGTAATGACAACTCTGGGTCTGTAACATGAATCAGATTCACTTGTCATAGCAATGGTCTGTCATTTAAGTGAGACCTGCTTTGCTTTTACACGGAGAAAAGAATGAGGCAAACTGCTCTGTAAAAACAAGCCCAATGGATGCTTTGCTCAGCAGTGCTTTGACCTCAGCTGCTGCTTGTCAGTAATGTGGTATCAGTACACGTTTGCAGGCACTCGCTCTGATTATACAACCACCAGTTTTAGACAAACAGCTCTACTGTGCTGATAACGTCAGCAATATGTACTTTTTTCTTAATTATCTATTTAAATTCCTGCATGAAGTTGGTTTGTAGTTTCACCTCCCTTCAGCACTGTGTTGTGCTGCAGGTGCAGTTTTCTTTAAATGGAAATCAGCTTTCGACACGGACAAGAACTAGGATGCAGGAACACTAAATCTCCTTAGCACAGGCTGGACTGAGCAGCAGGCAAAGAGATGGCTATAAATAGATGGCCCGTACCCACACCTGGTTGTACACACGCAGCCAAAGAGGGGAAACGGTAATAATAGTGAAACTGACTTGTATGTAATTTGTAAGCCCCAGATAATCCACCCCGTGTGCTTTTTGAAGATGGGACAAAACTAATGGAGTAACCCCTTGATGTTTTTAAACTAGGCCAGCAACAGACGGCGGACCTCTTTAGCTTTTAATTTTGTATTGTGTGACATTATGACTCATGCACAATACGGTGTTGTTAATTTGAATTATTGCTGGGGTAAAATGGACATTGCAGTCAGTTTGAAGCTGAGTTTGCATTTGGAGTCTCTTCCCCTCCCTGTGACTTTTCTCTGCAGTGAGTGTTTTTGCAGACACTGCAGAGCAGACTTAATGGTGCGTCACAACCCTTGGTGGCTCTTTTTTTTTTTTCTTTCTCAACCCAGTGAAACCTCTCCTCTCACTTCCGCTATAGTAGTAGGTCTGTCACCACAGCAGTACAGTTATGCAGCAATAAGAACATCCTGGGCTTGTGGGAAGCCAACATGAACACCGATGTCTACTTCTGATGCACTGTACCAACACAGACCAGGTTCTTTGTGTGAGGACCGCTTTCATTTTTGGTTTACATCCGTGGTGTCAAACAAAGTGTGGGAGCCAGTCTAACAGATTTTTATTTGCTTGCATACAGTTGTATTTTTTGCAGCGTGGAAAAACTGGGACATATTTAACTTGAGATATGTCAGACTGCTCATCAGGTTTGTAAAGATAAAGAAATGTTAGGGTTATCTGTGTGTACCTAAACATATTTACAGAAAGAGAATCAGTTTAGAGGGCTTTTTATTGGGTATTATGCAATGGATGTAGTGTGTGGCCCACTCAAAATCAAATTGGGATTTCTGTGGCACGCAGATTACAATGAGTTTTACACCCATGCTTTACATGGAATTATGCAGGGTATGTCCAAATAACTAACATCTGTTCATTTCCCTGTATTGACCGTGCTATTCGTTCTTATGGTTCCTTTTGCCAGAGGCTTCTGAAAAATTTGCCAGTAATGGCTTATTCTTCTGGTCTGGTAGGGGATTTGACACTTAGCTTTGAGGAATTTGGTGCTTTCTGTCCACTTGAGTCTGTTGTTTGGGTACTGTTAGTGCTTTGAAAACCCTTTTACTGAGCTAAAAACTAAGGCTCCATGTTCTCCTCTGAAAGCCACACGCTGCATTCTTTTTGTCAAGATGAAATACCGCCTCTCTTCTCTTAACCCTGAGAAGCCACTCGGCTCACTGACAGGTGCTATCAGAGAGTTTCCAAGATCTATCTAACACTGCTGTGGCTTCATTGTGCTGTTGCATAAATCAGGCTCGAGTCACAGATGCCCTTTAGCTGTGTTTGTTCTGCAGCATTTACTGCGCCTTCTTCTGAACATGGATTCTCAGTATTCCCAGTGTTGGTGACTTGTGTTGCAGTGTCTCTGTTATTGCACGTATCAGCTCCTGCAGCTCCTTTGGAGCTGGAATGCAATGCAGTTGACCTTAAATGTGCAGTCATGCCCAACTCTGCTTGTTGTTGTTCAAATCTGACTTTAAATCAGTCATTTGAAAGTAACTGTTAAGGGAATATTGTGCATCGTAGAGTGGTGTTATACCTGTTTTGATTTGTTTTGTTGGCGCTGTGAAGCACATTGCAGTGTAATTGCCAAAGATTATCCAAATAAACTTGTCAGAACTACACATGGCAAGTAACAAAAGCTTCAGCTTTATTCTCCTCCCTGATTTTTAAGAAATTGTGAGTCACCGGTGAGAAATGTTCAGTATGCATCCTAATAAAACATAATTAACTTCTTTTTTAGGTAACTCAATCAAAAAACCTCTTGTCCGTTGGAAAGCACAGCTCAGTTGGTGGCTTTGTATCAGCAATTGCCTACTGGGTTTGTTTGAGCTGTCTAAAAGTACACAAACATTGATGTGCATTAGTATTGACCTTGATAACCTTCTTATCTCTCCACAAAGTTGGTCTGTTTTTCTATTACTGAAGTAAGGAAATATATCAGCATTTTTTTTTTTTTTTTTTTTTTTTTTAATTTCCCTTGACCACAGCAATCCCTTGTTTCTCTGTCCACATCTCAATAACAGGAAATATAGTTGTTGCTGCTGTTATCGCGCCAGTCCAGTCTCAGAGCCTCCAGTTTATCCTCAGGGAGTCACAGTGGAATGTCAAAAACGCAACGCAATACACCCCTTGCTGCTGTTTTATGCCTGCGGGGAGGGTTGTTTCTAGAACACATCCACAGATGAAGAATGACTTCAACAGCCACAGGAGAAATAAAAATTTGGCTGACCCTGGAGTAGTTATTATCCACTAAGTCCGTGCTGTTATAGTTGAGCTTAAAGGACAATAACTATTCCTGAAGTCCCTCAGCTCCCAGATTAATACTCATGCTACAGAGGGAGAGAGGGTATTAAACGAATGAAAGCCCTTCGTTAGCCTGACCTGCTCCATGGAAACACATGTGTCTGTGGCTAATCCACAAAGACAAAGTGCTTTGGTCCTGTTCTCCAATCCCAGCAGAGTTTCTGTGGAGAAAAAACAGGATGTTCCATGTTGGTACAATACCTACTGGAATTACAGGCAGCAACGACGGGGGAAACGTGCTTCTTAGTGACTTAACTCTCCTTATTAGTTAGAGCACCAAAAAGATACAGTGTACTTTAGATAATTAATGTTTTCACGGTGAGCTTCAGAATGAAATTGGATTGTTTTAAAGATGATCAGAATATGAACAAGACATTTTACAATTGTCAAAATGTGGCATAAATGCATTACAGAAAGTTTTGTAAACAGATCATACAAAGGACGAGAGGTAGCAGGGTAAACTAAACTTGCGGGTCTTAAAGGATGCCACAAGAAGAAAGGGGGGAAGAGACTGAAGAGGAAAATGAGGGGCCCGGATGGTGTTAACTACTTACTAAACTGAACTTGACCTACAAATACAGTCACCTAGGGCTACAGCAGCGTGACGGCCGATTCTCTGAATTTCAGTTTTTGTTTTTTTGCTCGTCTCTCTCTGTGGGACGAACACTGTTAGAGTCGAAGGTTGAGGTTGGAGAGTGAAAGCATGTATCGCACACTTACTTCACTGGTACACACAACACAAAGGTACACCGGAACCTGGTGTTTGTTGTGTGAAGCTGGTACCTAATGCTCCTTAATGAGGCCCTTCGTGTATGCCCGAAAGTGTTTGGTGTTAGTTATATACGGGTTAGAGCCAGCAGTGTGACACACATGACATTTAAACAGAAACCTACTTATGAAATGAGTACCCCCTCTCACGTGCTGAGCGGTGCGATCTAAGGACCGTAGACTGTGATGACCTGGATGACTGAGAACCTTCACACACACGAGTGGTGCGATGTTATTTATTTTTTAATACACACTTGGGGATTTTGCATATAGTGGCTCATAATTAACTCAAGCCTATACATACATTTTGTTTATCAAATGGGCAAAAGCATCAAGTAAATGCACAGAATTGCTGTGCACCCAAAGAAAAACCAGAGTAGCTCTGTGCAAGTCGAATACTTGCTTCCCTTTTGGTGTCCCATATTTTTGCTTTCCTCCTTCTCACCGTCTCTCCTTTTACTGTTTTTTTTAATTTTATTTTTATTTTTTTATTTTTTTTAGGGCCTTTCTCAAAAACTGGTTCACGAAACCTTTGCCAACAGGGCACATGAGATGAGCTTTCAAATTCGATGTAGGAAATAGTTCAGTCAGTCTCTTCTTCCGTTATGCAAATTGGAAATAAAAACGTTTTATTCAAGGATGTCCACTGATGGTTGCATAACACCACCACCAACCCACATGTTTGAGATAACAGTGCTGCAGAGTGTGAACAAAGCAGGCGTTGTTAATGAAATGTTATAGCTTTTAATTCCCTGCAAACAGGTGATTTATCCTTTGAGCATCTTGTGCTTCCTCTCACAGTCTGGATGTAGGTCATTCCTAACACGTTTTTCCAGACTTGCCAACACACTGTTTAGTGAGTGTTTGCTTCCTCGCCAGTGTTTCTAAACTTGGCTCATCCTACTGTCCCCCTTCTCTCTGACTAGCCTGGCTCGTTGCAGGGCAGCTCTGCCAGGGTGGTGTCCTATCCTACCATGCTCTGACCCATTTACGACCAGTTGTGGTTAAAGGATTTTTCACCCCACTTCTTTTTTGCAGAAGCATCCTGATCTTTAGTCTATTGTTTTAATCCCTGTTTGAGCCATAGGATTGACTGTGGCTTCTATCACTTAATGGTCTCACATGTAAAGGAATCTACTTGTATAACAAAAGCCCTTCTTTTATGTCATAGTTGAACAGAGGAATTGGGTCATTTTATTAATTCACCCGTTTTCTTTCTTTCTTTTTTCTCACATGACATATTTCTGTTGAAAACGAGAGCACAGTAAATTCATTCATGCCGGTAATTTAGACAGTATCTCAAGGGAGATGCATCAGAACAGAATTTAGCCTGCACTAGTGAAATGTTTGATTATTGAGGTATTTAAAAATGCTTTATCATTAGCTTTTCTCAGCATTGCGCTTCTGATTCAGTATTTCATCCACTCCTACAGTGTGTAATTCAGTTACTCGACTAGATGATGTTTGCCAGAAACAGTGAAGAGTTATGGCCTGCGTTGGGCAGAGGCTCTTATCGTCCGGTGTGCTGCTTCAAACGACATTAATCGAGGACCATCAGGCACCACCATGTGACCGTGTGAGCCAATGAGAAAACTCTGCCGCTGATTTCATTCACTGATCATCAAGACACTCATTCACCCTCTTTCCTGCTGCAAGGTCGAGATGCTGCCCCTGTAGCTTCCCTCCCCCACCCTGCTCTCCTTTGCCAGATGAACGCGCTCAGTCATACTCTTATACAATGACCCTTTTGCCTGTTTAAAATGCAGTCATCCTGCAGTATGGCAAGAAATTGTGACTCAGATTTGTGTGGCAGAGATGTGACATTAGGAGTATTTGTACAGTATATTATAACATTTTTATTATGTTTGTGTTCACTGCCATATTTCCTCATAATTTTAGGGACTGGGTAAAGCTCCTTCTCACTTGCAAATTACATAATTTTAATGTTTAGTAGTCCCGCCCCCAGTGAAATTACAGACAAATAGCCCAAGAAGTCTTGCTGTGAATGCCTTTTAGCTTTCTTAACATGCACTGCAGTTATTTCAGCCATGTCTAAAATAAATCGGTGATGTTTTTTCAGCATTTACAGAAATTGCCTAATAAAATGTTAATTTGCATCTTTCACCCATGATAGGAGAATGAGCAATGGCAGCAATAAATATAATGTGCCAGCACTTCTTTCTTTTACTGTAAAGTGGGATGTTAATAAAGCTTCAGTTTCCCGTAACCCAGTTTTAATGATTTCTCATAAGCCTTTATGCAGTGCTTTCTACTTCAAATAGTTGGCACAGGTAGAGGCAGATTTTGTCATCTTTTCACTCTTCATTTCAGAGTCAGCTGCTTGTAAATTGATTTGTGTGTGTGTGTGTGTGTGCTTGTGTTGGGGGAGGAATGACCTCTAAAAATAATGTGTGCTTCATATTATAATAGGGGTATCTTTGGCTCAGGAGGTAGAGCAGGCCATCCACTAATCAGTAGTTGGTCTGCCAAATATCATTGGGCCAAGATGCTAATCCCAGGATGCTCTCTGATGCATCCATAGGAGTGTTAAAGCACTTAAGCATAGAAAAAGGGCCTCTTTTACAAGTTGTGTTAAGCACTTTGAGTTCTCAGGTAGAGCAGAAAAGTGCTATATAAGAAGCACTCCATTTACCATTTACTTTTAATGCAGGGCCAGTCAATTTTAATAGAATTTTTAATTTAATTTCTCATCAAATAAAAGTTGATGTATCAAATTTGGCTAACAGTAATCTTCCTATATCTGTCTACCCGTCCAACAATTTGCAACAATTACTGCTCCTCCAATTAAATGATGCTCATTGAATTTAATCAGACTTGAACACACTGATCACCTAATGCGTCTTCACCCAAACTGCTTAAGGTCAATGTCTTTAGTTAATTGCAATCTGAAGAAATGGGTGTAGGAAATCATTTCTTTTTTTGGTCAGGGTAACTGTTATTGTTTTTACATAAGTTATAGTCTACTCGTAACGTTCAGTGTAGACCAAACACGGAATACATTGTTGTGAAATGTATTATCATTTCACAAAAAAGTCTTAGTAAGGGGTTTTTATAATTTGACACATAATTGTTTCAGCACTTTTTGTATCTCTGAGTTGACAGTGTTGAATCTTACTTGACAGATTTGTGTCTCAGTAATTCTTACACAAGCAAAATATGCCTATAGCTGAGCTTTTCTTATTTTTTTACAGTGATGAGTTTTTGATTACAGACAGATGGCCATCTGCTGGTTCCTCTTCCCTCGTGCACGCATTTAACAAGCCATGCATGCACACCCTGGCAATACAGTTTAGCATATTATTTAGGCCGGCAAAAATTTAGGAGCTTTATGTAAGGTCTGTGTACTTGGCAGATTTCCCCTCCTCCCTCCGAGTTGGTAGTTCCAGGCGGTTCTGCCATTACAATGCACACAGTGAGATCACTGCAAGGAGAGAAGTGGGTGGTATGGCATGCACGGACCAAAGGCTCTGCTGTGTTTTCAGTCAACAGCTTGTTCTTGCTCCTGCCCCTCATGAGACTATACCTAGGCTCAGACTTTTAACCTGGCAATAAAATAAGGTAAACAAAATCTTCATCAGCATCGGAGACTGAACTCATGGAGGAGGTTAGGAAACTGCAGGATAAGTTTCCAAGAATGCTTTCACTTACTTGACCTCTTACAAACTATTCAAATGCTCGATCTGTACATATGCATTCAAAGGGTAACGTGAGTCATATTTAAACCAGTCTCACTGAAAGCTCTGTTTCACCAAACTGGTTTGGGCCTTTAAAAAAAAAAAAAAAAGTTTTACTAAATAATAATTAAAAAAATAAACTTTTTTGTTTTATTTTTTCTGTGCTTTTCATGCATGTATTTTCCTTAATTTAGGGTTCAAGTATATTGCTTTGTTTATTTAAATGTCTGATTTCCTTGGGCTGTGCTATGGAAATAGCTGATGTCACAGTTTTAAATAAAGCTTTAAAATTTGCTTCTCTTTAGGCTGTCATAGTTTTTGGCTAAATCCGCACTTGTACTTAGCATATTTTAAATCAAACTATGCCAATACTTGAATGTCATTGATATACACTGGACATATCTTCTGTACATCTAAGCTATTACTCACATGCACAGAATTGCTGTCTTGTGATCAAGAAAGAGGCACCTGTTGAGTTATAAGACCCCATCAAGTAGCAAACATGGCTGTTATTGTTTTCGTTAGTCTCAATTTATACCAGTCCAGACTAAAACCTAAATGCCTGTGGTTTTAAAGTAAGAGTCAAAAATGCTTCGACAAACCCTGTTATTGCATACATCAAATTTTGAAAGTGATGCCTTTCAGCAAATTTACATGTTAGATAAAATGGTATAAAATCTCTAAGGTGAAAGTGAAATTTACTCTAAATTCCAATCATAACTAATCATAATCTTCTTTCTCTTTCTTTCTTTCTTGCTTTCTGAGCTTCCTGTACTTTGATGTTTCTAAATAAACTGAAAGATTTAAAAGCAATCACATTGCAGACATGAAAGAGATTCTCACCTTGGTTTTACTACAAAAAAAATTAAGCTTCTGTTAGCTATTATCTCTAATCTGTGCATCCCTAATGCACACTCTGATTTATTGGATGTAAAGTATTTATCAGAGAAAATGATTTTTAAATATATTTTACATTGACATTTTTTTTCCAGCATCCCCTGTGGCTGAGTTTGCAAGAAGAAACCCACAATTTTCAGGCTGCCTCTTTCGTAACTTTCCTCTTTGGTAATGACCCAGTTTTAGCTTAAGCTTTGCTCTCTGAAGTAAAATCAGGATTTCTTTTTTCCCCTGTTTCCATTTTCCATTCTTCCTACTTCATTCTCCGTCACCTAGTCACCTCAAATTATATAAACGCAAGTCAGCAAGGTCTTGTGCGTCAGGGCCATTATTTTCAGGGGCAGGTTTTGGGTTTCATTGAAAACTTGTCTCATGAATGAACATGACGTTATCTGTCATTTGGCAGCACTGGCATTTCGTCAGTGCCCAGTAATAGCCACAACTGGAACACTCATCTGCATCCTTAATGGCTTTCATTCAAATGGTTTTTGGTATCCTCTTTGCAAGGAGCGGCAAACATAACACGACCACCCCAATTTAAATATATATGGATGTGGTGGGCAATGTCAAACAAAAGTAAAAAACACGGTTCTGGGCTAGGATGTGATGTCCACCGCTATATAATGACGTCCATAACGGGTCAAACCCCGGATAGCCTGGGGTGGTGGGAGGGAACCCTTAATGATTTTTGCTACCAAATACAGGCTAACCAACGTCACACCCGTGCCAGCAGCCCTCACACAAAACCAGGTTTTGTTTGTCTTACGTCAAGGGTGGTGTTTGTTATGCAACATGTATCGGGTCTTTAAGAGGAAACCTTTTGAGAGTGGGCCTCATAAGCGTGACTTAAATACACAGAAATGACAGAAGAAAAAACTGTGTTAGTCATTGTAACTGAAGAGGAAAAGAGCCACAGTTTACTGTGTGTACGCTTGAATGGCCCTGTGAATAAAACATTAAAGTGGTTCTTGTGAATTTCCTCTGAGGCAGCGCAGCCAGATTAGCTGCTGTGTGTCAGCTTTGCTGTGCTGTGTGTGCTGGTTTGTTTTGACATTGTCTCTAATCTGTCGTAATCAAGTATCTTAATCTTAATAATGCAGCCCCCCACCGTGCCCCACCTCCTCAACGAAAATGTTCCCATTTTCCCAGACAGCTATTAAAAATAGCCGAGTCTGACCCTTGAGCGACTGTCGTCTCTGTTACACAACCATTTTCATAAGCTCCAGAGATGTGACACTACTGCCGAGGAAGCTGGAAGTGTTCTCTGATTAGTGTTAGTCCCCAGAGACCTACAGGCCAAGCATTTTCGACTTAGTCTTTAGCAGATTGACCCTAGTGTCTCTCAGGATTGACAAGGTGCCATTTTTATCTAAGACGCAGAACACCCAAGAAGTGGGATTAAGCCATGTAAAATCTGGCAGCTAAAAGAAAATGGTGTCAACCAAAAACTGGTCGCTAAGCCCTGAAAGCTTGATGAAATCCGATACACTAAAACATTTAACAGGAAATTAGCTCTTGCTTGCTATCATCTGTAATTTACCTTTATTTATTTATTTATTTATTTATTTATTTATTTATTTTAAATTAGAGACTTAAGTAGTTAGAAACATCGTGCCAGAGCTATAAAAAATATATTAGCCAGTTGGTTAATTTATGTCTTTTCATCCAGTTCAGTACTAAGCATTTTCTTATGTTGTGGCTAAGAACGTGACTCTATGTCATCAACATGTCCTCTAGTCTGCACCTGGGCTTTCGCTGGCAGATAAAGTGATAGTGCTGATGTTTTTGCGCTAAATGTTCCCAGTCGTGTTTCTTTTCCAATCTTAAGAGCAAAACTAGGTCATTTTCTGCCACCCTTGATACTTATGCGTGGTTTCTGCTAGAAAAGTTGTTAGACTCAGCAGCTTTTATTGTGTGGGGGTTGAGAGATTTAACATGGCACTATCCACCTGCTGCATGTACAGTCTGTGTTGCACAGATTGAACTGCATATCTGTGTAGGTAGAGATCTCACTGCTGATAAGAGGAGAAAGCGAATCTCTCTCTGGTGTAAATGCATCCGAACGGTCTTAAACGGTCAGAGGCAGTAGTCAGTTTGTGCAGAAAATAAAGGTTTTATGTGCTGCAAAACTTTCAGGCTTGAATTTATTAAATTGTTCCTGACGCTAACAACATACTGTAACAAGATATAACATGATTCTGTTTAGCAGTATTGTTTTAATCTTACATCTCCGATCGACCTAGGTCAGTAAAGGTAAAGATGTGCTAAGTTAGCTATTCATTTTCAGCAATCCGAAACTATGCACACTGGGCATAAAATGGGTCAGATGTCAAAACACCTCTTCAGCGCTTCTGCACAGTCGCTTGTAATTTGATTGTTGAAGATATTTTGGGAATTTTTTTTCCTGATGTTTATGTGCCAAATAGATAAAATTGTTTGAGGAACTGGAGCCAAATAAAAGAAATAAGACAACAACAAAGGCAGATTAGTCAGGTGGTTAACTACTTGGACTTTTTTCCTGAATTTGTTTGGATTGGATTTGCAGCTATATTTAAGGGTTTTTTTTGTCTTTTCTTTTTTTTTTCTATATCCCACCATTAAAGGCCAGATAATAGCTGGGCTACCTGCCAGAACTACTACTTCTTGCCTGGTATTATATTACACACACGCACTATGTGGTCCTTTGTAGTCTTAAAGTTGATTGTGTACTCCCCAGAACTCTTGGAACTTCCTGAATCTCCCTTCCTGTGCAGGATTAGCTTTATTTTCCAGACCCGTGCCTTAATCAACACTGCTGTTTTTCTCCAAAGGAGAAACTGTTTTGTGTATGCAGGAAGGATGTAAGTAACAGTATATTGTTATATATTTTCTCTCATTCACTCCTGGAAAGAACAAACAAATTCCAGGAACCATTACTCAGGGTTTGGCCACTTGAGGTATGTCTGATTCTCTAAACCGTGGAAGCTGGTGGAGGAGGGTGTCCTTAAACCTGTTCTTTAAAATACCTGGAGTCTGGAAACTTGGAAATATTTTGTTCTGTTATGTTCCAGGAAAGAGTATTGGCAAAGGGCAAATGAATATTTACAGTGGTGGAGTTTGGTTGCCATGTATGTTTGGCTTGATGTGTCATCAGTGCCTGCTTTTTATTTCAGTGACTCAATCGAGGGCGGGAAAATGTTTGTCTTGTTCCGGCTGGTTTGTTTTCTTACAGAAAACTTCTGGGTTTGGATTTCAAGTGCTGCAGGTATCAGCTTTAATAAAACACGCATCATGTTGATGGTTATACATTGTTTTTATACACTCAATTGAAACATCTAGGAAAGCCTCTTATCTTTTACCGGAACACTGGACAAGAGAAGCCCAATCTATTGTCTCAGGGATTACAAGTAGATACACTGAAACTACTTTAACCAAAACTTTAACAATATTTAATATAAGTGTCCACCGCTATAACAGCGTTGCAAAAATATATAGAAAAGCTTTTTCAGTCCCCTTTAATGGAATAACAGAAGCCAAACTATTTGTTAGCTTTCGATTGTAGGTTAATGTAGAGCAGAGTAATCATCAGGATAAATGCCAAATAGCCTGGATGTTTACTTCATGCTGGCACACATGTGCATTTAGCTGTCATTTGAGTCATGCGTGGAGAGCCAATCGTAACATGATGCATCATGTGGTGAGTTGGCACATCCGAGATAAGCTGTAGTGTTTGATAACCTCAGGCACTGGTTCTAGAAGAAGATGTTTTGGCCTTTGCCTAAAGTTTTTATTTTCAGTCCTGCATCTCATTGGTCATGGTAAAATCTTTAATTATTTATAGTTGCACCAGTGTCCAAAATATTCAGTGTATTACTGGCTTTCTGTTTAAGTATGTGATTTTTTTTCTTTTTTTGTGTTAGCCACACATTATTGTTGTTGTTATTATTATTATTATTATTATTATTATTGCGATGCATAACTGCGCACAGAAGTGAATTTACTCACACTAGTGGAGTCACTTTCTTCTGTGCAGCAAATGGCTAACAACCAATAGAAAAGAAGCCCTGTTGTTTCATGCTTTTAGCAGTCAAGAACCATCAGCTTGAGCTAAGATGCTATCATGGTGCCAAACAAGCCAAGGAGGTATTTAGAATTTGAGGATTTCTACTGAGAGAAAATTGGCCACCTTGAAGAGTCCTGGAACCTTTGTTGGACCATGTGAAAGTGTGATATGGAGCTCTATGCTAGGCGAGCTGAAGTGCTTTTACACATGGGCAGTAGAAAAGAGAGTTGCCATAATAGACCACTGGCCTATCTGTTTTTGAAACCTTCACATTTGTTATTGCCATCTTGGTGTTTGAAGCTGGACTTTATGAGCGAACGGTGGATTTGACTGAGACAGAAGTCACCGTGCACTCATTGTCTGATGACTTGTGATTTGCCAATAAGCACACCAGGGTAATCCTTTCTTCTGATTCTAATAATTGTAATTTACAAAACGAACTTCATGATTCATTTCATGACCTGAAATTAACAACTCATCAGTGATGTATTTATTGAAGTCGCAAAGAGAGGGTCTTTCCTTATCAGCCTGTACGGTCTTGGAGCCAAAGTGATTGCTTTTTTATTTTGACTCTTTTTTTTTTTTTTTAGCCGTGGACGCTGGAACTATTTTTTGCACCGTCTATGCGCTCACATGCAATATCCAGGTGCTGATTTAATTTAGGATGGTGTCTGATTTCAAAACTATTGTATTTTTTTTCACAGATAAATCCAGGCCTGAATGTCCCTCAGTGAGCCTTGAGTTAAGACAAGGTTTGAAAAGCCCCGACTTACCCAGAAGGAAAAAAGAAAAAATGTTTTCAGGAATAACCTAGAATCACGACCCTGTTTCCTGTTTTTAATAGTACAACAGCCTGGCTATTTTGGGAACACAAAGCAGTTAAAAGCTGGTTTGTTTCCGCATGAAGTGAAGGCTCTGAAGAAAACGTATTCCTCTTCATGGTTTGCTGAATGATCTGAACCATACAGGATCTAAGCCTGTCGTTGGAATGAAACCTAGTGCTGTTTGTGAAGACGTGACATTTGTGGTTGACTTTGTTGACGTATGATTTTTTTCTTTTCTTTTTTTCTTTTCTTTTTCTTTTTTAAAGGGATGAAATTGACATTTACAGTCAGTGATGTTGTGCTGACGGCAGGACAAAAACCAAACCCCCAGTGTTCCAGAGCATTGGGGCTGAAAAACAGAGCTCAGCATTCATGCAGTCAGTGCACGGTGGGCAGCTCCTCACAGGAATGCCAGGAGCTCCTGAACCCCACTGGCTGCCTCCTCCAACACAAAACTGCTGTTACTCGCCATACTAAACATTCAAAACCTCCTCTTTTGTATTTTTTATATTTTTAAATATAGAAAAGACAAATATTTTAATAGTGAATTTCGAAAGCAAATGGCTCAGTGTTTTAAGAATGTTAAACGTGAGCTTGAATTTAAAGCCTATTTCACACCAATTTGCTGTTCTATGGTTTTCAAAGGACCTCAGGGTTACTGGTTGTCCTTTGCTCCACAAAATAAAGCTCCTTTTGTCAGAGATTCAGCTGACATCCAACTCCACCAACCTCAAAAGTCTTGTGAGCAGCAGTTGATCTTCCAGTTGATCTTGTAAAGTTTGTCTACAGACTTGAATTTCACTCTATGCTTGGATATTTTGAAACCTACGGGCCATGTCTTTATGAAACGGTAAACATGCTGTGGATAGGTTTGCACCACCACATTCCCGACATTGTGTTTTCCCTTTGTTTTTGGTTCTTTCTTTCCTTCTGTGTGTGTGTGTGTGTGTGTGTGTGTGTGTGTGTGTGTGTGTGTGTGTGTGTGTGTGTGTGTGTGTGTGTGTGTGTGTGTGTGTGTGTGTGCTCTTTGAGTCATAGATAAATGCTCCCATTCATATTTTAGGGAATTAAATTTCAGGATCCAGTTTCAGACAGTACAAAAGAGGAAATATCACGTTAGTAGGATACGTGACAAGGGAGTTTCAGGCTAGTGCAATGTTGTGATAAACTTGGACTGTCTCCAGCACAAGTTATCTGGAAGATCACTGTTTTTATTTTAGACTTGCCTTTCCAGTCGTCTGTTTGGACTTGCTCCTTGCGCAACCACAGTAATCATATCTAAGATGGATGAATGTTGACGATAGAAAAAGAAGTAATGTTCCTGCACTTTGTGCCAGCAGATTCAGTTGTATAACAGCTGGCCGGCCCCTGCAATAGAGCTGAATTTGCCTGTGTTTTGCATTTATGACTAAACGCATTATGGAGCCGGTGTTGTGTTCAAGTACAAAAACTGCTATTGTGTGTTCAACCCTTTGTTGTAAAACAACTGAAAAGCGCTTCATTTGCTTTGATGCCACTGTGGTTCAGCTCAAGTAAGAAGTTTGAAAGTGTACAAAGTTGAAGGAGCTTTATTTAGCCTCTCACCTCTGCTCTACCCGTCCCACCTATTTAAATTCCTCCCTTTTAGAATACATGAAGTGTTTTCTAATGGAGTTCATGTAAACTGGCTGGTGCCATTGTTGCTGAAGTTTTCCTGAGCCTCAGTTGTTTAATTTGAAACAAGCATTAGTGCTGTTCTCTTTCCAAACTGCTGTTTATAAGCCAGTCAAATATCTCTAGTTAAGATAAAAAAAATATTCAACAGATTTTGATATACCATGAGCCCTATAATAGATGTCAGGCACTGTCGACTAACGAACCTTAATCTCTAAACGTGCCGGTGTATGAATATGTCAAATCTGTAGGCAAGAGATAAGCCCTTCGGGTTTTCTATTTAAGTCAGGCTTCTGTTGACTAATCATGTCTAGATGTCAGTTTGGAGAACAACAAAGGAAAAACACTTCTGAAAATTAACGAGTCAGCAGACTGGAATTATCCTTGGAAATCTAAAAATGTGTTTCCAGCTTAAAAGCTCTGGTGTTAACAGGCTTTGCATTTCCTCTTCTCTTTCTCAGGCTTATGAGCGCCGCTTCCCTACTTGTCACCTCATCCCCATGTTTGTGGCGAGTGACGTTGTGAATGAGGAGACCAGTGAGGATGGTTCCACCCAGAAGATTGAGCGCCGCTGTGCCCTGGATGTGGATGCCCCACGCCTTCTCAAAAGGGTTTGTTGTACTTTAGATTTCCAGCAATTGAGTATCATAAATATAGCTTTAATGCTTTACTAATGACTTTTAATATTGTTTTGAGAACAATACATTTCCGTACTCGCCATGATTGTTTTCTTTTACAGAATGTATTAGTGTTAATTTTTGCAAAGGTAGTTTTATCTTTTATTTTCAGTGTCTGTGTTTCATGCCAGTTGCATTTATAATACAAGTTCTATTGTTTACAGATTGCAGGTGTAGACTATGTCTACTTCATCCAGAAAAACACGCTGAACCGAAAGGAGAGGACTCTGCACATTGAGTCCCACAATGAGACCTTCTCCAACAGGGTTGTCGTCCACGAGACATGCTGCTATTCGGTATGTAGCATACTATGGCCTGTAAATGGCCTGTATTTATATAGCGCTTTACTATGGCCTGCATTGCATTTGTATAGCGCTTTTCTAGTCCCTAAGGACCCCAAAGCGCTTTACACTACATTCAGTCATTCACCCATTCACACACCGGCGATGGCAAGCTACATTGTAGCCACAGCTGCCCTGGGGCGCACTGACAGAGGCGAGGCTGCCGGACACTGGCGCCACCGGGCCCTCTGACCACCACCAGTAGGCAAACATGGGGTTAGTATCTTGCCCAAGGATATTTGGCATGCAGCCAGGAGGCAGCCTGGGATCGAACCACCGACCTTCTGATTAGTGGCTGACCTGCTCTGCCACCTGAGCTACAGCCACTAGTCCCTAAGGACCCCAAAGCGCTTTACATATCCAGTCATCCACCCATTCACACACACATTCACACACTGGTGATGGCAAGCTACATTGTAGCCACAGCCACCCTGGGGCGCACTGACAGAGGCGAGGCTGCCGGACACTGGCGCCACCGGGCCCTCTGACCACCACCAGTAGGCAACGGGTGAAGTGTCTTGCCCAAGGACACAACGACCAAGACTGTCCAAGCCGGGGCTCGAACCGGCAACCTTCCGATTACAAGGCGAACTCCCAACTCTTGAGCCACGATCGCCCAACTCTTGAGCCACGATCGCCCCTTACTATCAGCAATAGACATTTCAAGCAAAGAGCAAACTGTTAAAATCCCTCACTAATTTTAATGAAAGTCATTTCTCACTTGTTTCAGTGCAGCTGCTGTTTTTATCTTTAAGTAGAATCCACTCTCCTGGTTTTGCTCTACACCTAGCATGCTAACTTCTGGCATAGAAACTCAACCCTTTCACTGAAACTGCTGGAAAAATGCTCAAGAAAATGTCTTTCATGACCAGTACTGATCCTTACCACAAACACTGAGTTAGTTCAGAAAACAGACGTTTGAGGATTGTACAGGTGATCAATATGGGGCTTCCAGAGTGATCTAAAAATAACTGCAAGGATTCTTTAATCCACGTGTACCAGAACCTTGTGTCCACTTTTTTTGTTGGTCCTGTACAGCCAAGGTACATTGCAACCAATTTACATTACCATTTCCTGGTTTAAAGTAACATATTCATTTTAAGGTGGGAGAAGTGTGTATAAATTATACAAAGCAGGCTGTAACATGAAAGTGTGTATTCCTGGGGCAGGTTTTACAGAGGCAAACTAAAACCCAGATCCTGGCAGTGTGACACGCTCAACCCGTTTGGCTATTTAGGCTGACTTGTGCATACAGACAAATGAGCAAACACTGACATGTTCTGTAACGCTGTTGTTCACCTGCTGAATGGCAAGCTGCCACCAGCACAGCCATGTTGATGTTTGTGCCTCCTTTAATCTCTTCCCTGCATCCATGATTGGACTACCACTGAGCCTGCTTCTGTTTGTCTCGGCCCATCTTTCCTTGTGAATTATTTAGTCGTCTGCATTCTGCTTGGTTACTCACAAAATACTGAAATGAAACCAGCATCTCTTTACTTTCTTTCTGCACTATGCGAAACTGTGACTCCAGATGAGCTTATTTATGAATGCATGTGTGCTGAGTTAATGAGGTCAAGCACATTGAGTTAGCCTCCAACCAACTGGAGTGCTAATTTTAGGTCTAAGGCCAAACAGAGGCTTATACTGTGTACTTTAACATGCTGTGATAACAGTAACCAGGATGGACAGTGCTGTTAGACTGAGCTAATGGACCGGGCTAAAGATGAAATATTTTGGTAGTCAAGGGTGAACACGTTACCATCATTATGGCTTTAGAAGCGTGTGACTCTTTATTTACTGATATTGTAGCTTGTGACAAAAAACATTTTTAAATGTATTTCAACAAAAATGTCATTTTGATTCAAGTGTCATCCTAACAAATCCTTCTAGAACCATCATAGATCTAAGATATATGCAGTGTAGAGTGCTATATACTGGCCAGCCAGTCCTTACTACTGCAGTTTGGCCTGAAAACAACACTTTAAGGATTGTGCATAAAAGTCTAGCGGACAAATATAAAATTATTCAAGTCACTGAATTTGATGAGTTTGTTTATGCTTATGTTTATGTTTTTTTTATGTCCCTGACCCACAGAAACTAATGTTGAGTTTCTCTCCCACTCACTTTAATAACTTCAAAAAGCCATAACTTCAAAAAGAAATAAATTCCAGTTGCCGAGCATGATTGTAGAATGATTTTTGCTATTGCCGAAGATGACCTTCACACAGCACTGAGGGAAATGTGTGTATTTCAAGCTTCATGACTGTTCATGTGTGAAATGCTGGCTAATTTTAACATGGACAGACTGACACACAGACTCCCACTCACAGTGCTCTGTGTGAAAATTGCTTTCTTTGTGCGTCATCATGTAATGAAGCTGGGTGTATGGTTACCATAGTAACATGGTTATGCGGTTCTGTGTTGCTTACAGCTTTAATATAATGTGTGTGTGTGTGTGTGTGTGTGTGTGTGTGTGTGTCCAGGTCCACCCGGAGAATGAAGACTGGACGTGTTTTGAGCAAACCGCCAGTCTGGACATCAAGTCCTTCTTCGGCTTTGAGAGCACCGTGGAAAAGATTGCTATGAAGCAGTATGCCAGCAGTATCAAAAAGGTGTGTTTGTGTGTGCTTATTGTTTCATCCCGTCATTTATGTGTGAATGTACCGATGCACAGTAACATTAAACAACACAATGACTGCGTTATGAATTATTCAGATCTCACTCTGTCCTACGAGGTTAGATGTTTCTGGAACATGACTCAGTCCATCTCACACTGTAATTGCATAAATAAGCTTGTGTAAACTTTTAGACTGGACAGGGCTCTTTTGTTGTGAACCCAGTGAGTCATCCACCTTCATTAATGAACAATGTAGAATACAGTCCTTTCATTTTTTCCTTCTGTTTTCATTAGCTGATGCTTCAGTTTAAAATGACGCTTTAGTTGGAAAATGCTAAACGCTACATGGCCTTTCTTGGTTGAATAAAAACACATGTAGATCATGTTTTTCGGTATTCTCACACTTGTTTTCCTTCCTTCTAACAGGGAAAAGAAATCATAGAATACTACCTAAAGGAGCTGGATGATGAGGGGCTCACTCATGTGCCCCGCTGGAGTCCCTCCTCTCATTCCCTGCCTCTCTCCAGCCCCACCAGCCTCTCAACGAACCAACCTGAGCTTGGAATCGTGCCTGCCGATTCAGTCCCACTGTCTGCAGATGCCAGGGATGGACCCTCACAGGATGCAAAGCAGGACAGCAACTTGCTTCAGAACGACAGCCTCGCAGAGATTCTGCCGGGGACACCAGAAGGTCTGTACCTGAAGATTCAGAAAATGAATCCTAGAAGCTTATTTTAGAATTGTGTATATAATTATATTCTGCAAAAAATGGCTAATATTGAAATCGTATTGTGTAACTAAATTTGGAGGGACATTTTATTTGGTTTATACCACTGCCGCAACAGTTTGTCATCTGCAAGCATCGTTGGAAAAAAAACAACAACCAGTTAGACAACTTTGGTGAATAATTTAAATAACTGAGGAAAAGTAGTTGCTCAAGAATGGGATGGGTGTGAGAATGGAATTCAGCATCTTGAAAAGTTGTTTACAGTTATGGATGTAATTTCTGAAAAAACATATTTCTTATTGTGAATCGTGACATCCAATTACATATCTGTTGACAGCTAGGGCAAGGCCTTGTTTACAGAATCTAAGATTTTCATTAGAATTTGTGATTTATTGGTGATATTTCAGTAAGTTTATTACACATTAATTTACTATCCAGCAGTCTAACTTTTTGTGTTTTTTATGTTGCAGACAAGCTGGATGCAGACTATATCAAACGTTACCTGGGTGACCTGACACCCCTGCAGGAGAGTTGCCTGATCAGACTGCGCAAGTGGCTTCAGGAGACACACAAGGGAAAGGTACTGCACTGTTTCTCAAAAGGAATAATAACAAAACATGACTGGATACATTATTGATACATTTTGATACATTTGAGTTAGTTATTGCTAAAAGTAATATTTAGCACTACTACTCTATCTTAGCTAGGCTACTGATAATGTTGTATTTTACATTAACTATTCACAAATTAGCTTTATAATGTCTTTAAATAACAGTGATGTGTTTTATGGTGGCAAGTGTAACCATTTCCAACTCTGTTCAGATCCCTAAAGATGAGCACATCCTTCGTTTCTTGCGGGCCAGAGATTTCAACATGGATAAAGCGCGGGAGATCTTGTGCCAGTCTCTGACCTGGAGGAAGCAGCACCAGGTGGACTACTTGCTGGAAACCTGGAGCTCCCCACAGGTTCTTCAGGACTACTACACCGGCGGCTGGCACCACCACGACAAAGGTGGGTTGGTATTTACAGCCGCAACTAAAGATAATTTTATTAGGCATACTGAAATCTTGCATGTGCATCAGTATGGAAACACATGATCTTATGACTTGTGTAGAGCTAAACTTGCACTGTTCCGTAGAGGAGACTCCACTTACACAATCATGCAGTCGTGTTTGCAGTTTTTCAACATAATGTTTTCTTATGTGACTTTACAGTGTAAACAGATCTCAACCATTCTTAGCAACCCGCAGCTCTCAGCCAAGTGTGTAAAATAAAAATGATCTAGCTTGTTGGTGCTACTTGGTTACCCAAATAGTACACACACTCTCACAGTGACAGTCTTCTTTGGAGTAGATTCCTTGGATTCCTTATTTGGGAAAAGAATGAACGTATAAGTCAAACAAAGCTTTTATGTTGCCACACCAGAGCCTATTTAATCTTCTCATTTCCAATTTTCCACAAGTATTAGCCTTGTATCAACAGGGACAAAACATGAAAGCATTCCTCAGTGTACACAATAACTTGTCTTATGTAACAAGAGCAGATGGCCAGCAATGCTGACCTTTCCACTTAGCTTGTAGTCTTTGTGGAATGTAAATTATGTGATATACCATGTAAACATTTATTTAATTTTTAATTTTTCAGACGGCCGTCCTTTGTATATCCTGAGGCTTGGCCAGATGGACACCAAAGGACTGGTGCGCGCTCTCGGGGAGGAGTCTTTGCTCAGACATGTATGTAAAACACACTGTACTGCAGTTAAGGTTTTGTGTTTGTAGTGCAGGTTGATGAGTTTATAGGTCAGACAGGGTTTCTGCCACAATATTTGTTAACTCCTGCTTCTTTGAATTGCACAGGACAATTTGATAACGCACTCATTAATTTACCCCTGTTATCACCCTGATGCTTTGTTCTATTAGTTGCATTTCTACACACAGTTGGTGCAAGAGAGAGAAAAAGTGGGCAATTCAGGCCAGGCAGGCCGCTGGGTTTGTAATACACGGGCGGAAGCGCTGGGTCAGGTCGGTTTTGGATTACAGGTTAGGGAATTAATGTCCGGTGGCATTTCCTGACAGGTAAATTAACACCAGGCTATATACAGAACACAGGCTGTGTAAAGGGTGCTGATTTATAATGTTGCAGTCACTGTGGAGTGGAGTCTGGGAGCCAAGTGTGTCAAATGTACAATTCATGTCACTGCAGGTGCTTTCTATCAATGAGGAGGGTCTGAGACGCTGTGAGGAGAACACAAAGGTGTTTGGTCGGCCAATCAGGTAAACCTTTACAACCTGTCAATATGTTAGATTGTTGAAAAAATCTTGGACCTCTATTATTCACAATATTTGTAAACCAATATATCTCTGCCTCTCAAAGGTGATACTACGTTATATTCCACTGGTCCTTGCTTTAAATCTGCAGACTGTCTTTGAGTTTAGTTCAAGAAAAGAGTAAAACTGAAATGCATCACATATTCAAACAGGGCTTTGACTGGAAGCTCAATTCACAAGTTGTTCCTTGTGGAACAACTCAAGAAAACTGAAGATAAAGACCTGATATAAATACATATGTACTATATACAGAAACAAATTGCTCTTTCTTCTGTTACTCATAACACCGTTGTACAATTTCCTGTTTTGTCTGTTTGTTTATTGTGATGTTTTATATAAATATAAAACCTACATTTGTTAAACTGTGCTGTGCTTCATCACAAGTGATACTTTTCTCGCTTGATGTTACATCATACAATAGTTTGATAGTCCTCCATAACAAACAGGAGAGTATCCCTGTGTGACGTTGACTTAAAAGGCTCTATTTCAAAAACTGTTATCTCTGCTCTCTGGTTACTTTTAAACACAGTACCTGGTCTCACATCACAGTATGACAGAGGCTGCGCCTCTTATTCACAATGACCTTAGAAAAACTGGTCTCAATTCTTTTGCTGCTTCAGAAAAGTAATGTACTACTGAAAAATAATTTATTAGAACATTTTAAAAGGTAACATTTACATGTCATCACCCACGATTTTCTTAATTCTGAAAATTATTATTTTTGTACTATTTCTGTGTTGTTAAGATTGTTTTTTTTTTTTTAATTTTGTTTTTACTTTCATGTATCTAATACCTGTTTAGCAAAAATTGCTATTACTCTTTTTTTAATCGGTTGTTGCATATGAAGGAACCATTTCAGCATACTTTATTTCCAGCTTCTGGAGTTTCAGAACTTGCAGGTTTACTTGTTTGTTTGTTTGTTTTTTGCTGTTTTTATACATTATGCCAGTCTAAATTAATTTAGATGTTTTTGTTGTTTTTTTTGTTTGTTTTTTAAGAAGCCTCCGTAGTGGTTCAGAGTATGAAGACAGAATTCACTGCCTGTGATCTAGACAGTTAATATGAACTAATAACACAGTGTCAGTGTTGACAAAGAAAAATAATCAGCATCAGTGGTAGGTATAGTCCAGTGCTTGTGTAAAACGGCTTTGAATGTGGTCATAGGTGAATATAAATGCAGGTTAAAAGCAGCTTAAAAACATGCAAGCCGTTTTAGATTCGGTTCAGCAGTCAGAACTGGGCACAGGTACACACACAAACACACACACACTATGAGTGAGTCCAGAGCAGAATTTATCTCCCCCAAAATGGAAAGCGCACATGAGGCTCGACTTTCAGGGGACTCATTCAGATGGCAACTGACAGAGTGAGCGGGAGGGAACAGAGATGGTATCTGTCATCTGTCAGCTCTCTGAAGCAGCAGCAAGAGGAGGAGGAGGAGGTGCCTGGGATAAGAGCTGCGCAGGAAGGCATGTGAACTATGAGAGGCTGTCACGTCACAGCACTCTGCCAGGACAGATAGAAGGAAAGGAAGAATGTGCTGCAAGGGTTGGAGGGTTCCAGAATTAGCAAGCACTGCCTTCACCACTTAAGCTTCACTTCAGAGTGACAAGTGCTAAGTGGTCAAAAAGAGGCCGTAGCCCATTTATGGGTTTGTGGCTGTCCTTATACACACACATCCCTAATCCTCTCATGTCCTCTTCTCTAGCTGTTGGACATGTCTAGTAGATCTGGAGGGGCTGAACATGCGTCACCTATGGCGACCAGGAGTCAAGGCGCTGCTGAGGATCATCGAGGTCGTGGAGGCAAATTACCCTGAGACTCTAGGACGGCTGCTTATATTGAGAGCTCCAAGAGTCTTCCCAGTCCTTTGGACACTGGTGAGACCCAGGATAAGACTAACTCAGACCCTGTGGGGTCATCGTGTTACAGCACCGGATTATGCATACAGTGACTTTTCAGTCTGTTTCACACCCTTATTTTGACACATGCAGAAGTTGCCAGTATTCACAAATGTGTAGTATTTGCTAAGCAGTGGCAACAGCAGCATCGTTGGCCCCAAATGGAAATAAGAGCTTTCAAGTCCCGGAAGTTCTGCTGGGTTCTACTTAAGGTGACAGGATCCCAGCAAACAGAGTATGGTTGCATCTGGTAGTGTGGACAAGACAGTTGTGCAGATGGACTGAAATTTGTAGGTTACAGGTTTGGCATGTGAAGGATCGCTTTACTCTGGCAAAAATGAAGAGCCACCTCTAAAATCACCTTCTAGCTGTTTGACCTGTATTTCTTTTTAATTGGTTTTCCATCATATTGTGACAATACATGTCTAGGTTGTGGATTTGAATTGGCAGGAGTCAGTTTTCCCTGTTACACATAGCTTAGGCGGCAGAAGATAGGTTACAGGTTAGCCTGTACTTGATGCATGATGATAACGTTCCTGCTTTCTTTACAGTCTTTGGAAAAGAGCCAAGCTTTGTCCTGCAGTGTTGACTTTTAAAATGGTTCTACTTTTTAAATGTAGAGCACTGACTCAATATGTAGAATGAGGGACAAGGGATAAAAATGCTGTGCAGTCACACATAAAATAGGACACCTGGTCACCTAGCTCTGCTGCCTATTGACTGCTCATGCAAAAAGCACGTCACAAAAGACTTCAGTTTGTTTTATAGTGTTTACCTTCCTGACTTAATTAAGTCATGTATTTTAAACATGGGTTTGACTGGTTATTTAAAGGTAGAATTGTTGCATATTATTGCATTATTACATTATTGCTTTAATTAACCAAGAAACTGGTTAAACAACTTCCTTGTTTTAGCATTTATAAGGTTTAGGGTGGGAAAGGAATGTGGATTGTTATCAAACACAAGTTTCATATGCTGCACCAGTATTTCCTCATGTTACTGCAGGCATGTCATGCATTTAATATCTGCCTTCTCCCTCAGGTGAGCCCATTTATTGATGAAAACACCCGCAAGAAGTTCTTGATCTACGCAGGCAATGACTATCAGGGTGCTGGAGGTCTCGTGGACTACATAGACAAGGAAATTATTCCGGATTTCTTGGGAGGAGAGTGCATGGTGAGAGTCACTGTAAGATTTAAACTCAGAGTAAAAATTGATCCTAAAACATGACACCACCCACATCAAGTTTTCCTTTACTGACCCAGTGTACACGTGTGCTTTTTTCTTTGCAGTGTGAGGTACCGGAGGGTGGCCTGGTTCCCAAGTCCATGTACCGCACAGCCGAGGAGGTCGAGAACGAGGACATCCGTCTGTGGACTGAGATGATCTATCAAAGCGCCAGCATCTTCAAAGGAGCTCCGCATGAGGTGAGGCTGAATGCACGGAAAGTAAAAGAAAACGATGGAAGGCCTGTGTAGCTCTGATATGAATAGTAGGTCAGGACAACAGAGAACTGCACAGTGCCTCTGATGGAGGTGTTGTGAAACTTTCTGCCACCTAGTGGTTGTAACTTGTTAAACGCATCTTAGGTAAATTCTGAATTCAGACGACGAACACATGTAGCGTGACTTTGAAATATAATCTGCCTGCAGTGATGTGGCGTAACCTCGTGTTGCATGATTTATACCAAAGGGACACTGTCAAACATAATCACCCAGCTGGAAAGGGCTTTGCTTTTTATCTTAATGGTCTCAGACCGTCACGCAAATGAACCATTTTATTTCACTGCTTTTGGTAACTGAGTTCTCTAGTTTACTGTTTACCTGAAGTTTGTATATGGAAAGTCATTTATAGCCTTTTGAGACCCAGACTATTCATGCATGTCCTCTGTAGTGGACACACAAACTGTTTTTTGTTTTCTCTGTTCTCAAGAGGATGTAGTATTTTTCTAAGCTTGATGTTTCAAGTTGCTTTTAGACTACAAGCCCTTAGGGGTCCTTGGGGACTAGTAAAGCGCTATATAAATACAGGCCATTTACCATTTTACAAGCCAGTTTCCTCCTAGTAGCAAGTTTGATCTTAATCTCAGCAGTCACCGGGCCTAAAAACTGCATTCATATGTCATATGTTTTAGATACTTCTCTTTCCCCTCTTGAAGTGATACCATTTTCCCACATATTTGAGTACATACATATTTTACATATGTGCACAGAGATTAATGGATGCTAACAGCATCAAAACTAGTGCTTATACCAGGGTGTCCAACTCCAGGCCTCAAGGGCCGGTGTCCTCCAGGTTTTAGATATCACATTGGGTCAACACACCGGAATCAAATGATTAGTTCATTACCAGCCCTCTGTAGAGCTTTAAGATGTTGAGGAGGTAATTTAGCCATTTAAATCAGTTGTGTTGGGTCAAGGACACATCTAAAACCTGCAGGACACCAGCACTTGAGCCCTGGAGTTATTATTATTATTATTATTATTATTACCGGTATTATTATTATTATCATTATCATAAGTGTGGTGTCCTGGGGTTGGACACCTCTGGCCTAGATCATCAAAAGTGACAGGTAAAGAGTTATTTTCCCACACGTCTTCACAGCCGTACTTCTTTTTGCAATCAGTCGATTCACTTTTAATGCCAAAAACATCATCTTATACAGCCCATGCACTTTATGTAAACCTGCTTAATATCTTCCACCCCCATCAGATTGTGATCGAGATCATCGATGCCTCCTCGGTTATTACCTGGGATTTCGATGTGTGCAAAGGCGACATTGTTTTCAACATCTACCACTCAAAGCGAGCTCCGCAAGTACCACGCAAAGATACCCTGGGAGCCCACGGCATCACCTCCCCAGGAGGCAACAACGTGCAGCTCATTGACAAGTCCTGGACGCTGGGTCAGGATTACAGCATGGTCGAGTCTCCGCTCACCTGCAAGGAGGGCGAGAGTGTGCAGGTTGGTTTATGATCGTGAACTTTTGATGTCTTCTTGGATCATTGTTACTTCTACAGATCCTCATTTTTGCTTGTTTGTACTTTGAATCCTTCCTCAGGGTTCCCACATAACGAGGTGGCCGGGTTTCTACATCCTCCAGTGGAAGTTCCACAACATGGCGGCCTGCTCGGCCACCAACCTGCCCAGAGTGGATGACGTGCTGGCCACCCTCCAGGTCTCCTCACACAAGTGTAAAGTCATGTACTACACTGAGGTGTTGGGCTCTGAGGACTTCAGGTTAGTGTGTGGGTGAACGATGGAGACATTTATATGCGTCTGTGATGTGTAAATATGTCATGTATTCATATTTTTGCTGTTTTGATAAGGTTTTTATTTTAGACATCATCCATTTATTACTGCTCATTTTCACTCCTGTCTTCTTTCAGTTTTCCCTCTCTACAATCCTCCACATAGTGCCACGTATGACATTTGGTACTTGAATGAATGAAATCTTTAATGTTGCTAAGACGACTGAAATGCCTTTGGAGTATAATGAGTTTTCCAGACCCACAGTTTTGAGATGAGGATACTGTTCCCTTGCTTGAAGACGACTTTAATCAAGCTTTTTCTTTCCAATCCACTCCTGTTCTATCGCTCACAACCCCCTCCTCCTGCTCTGTCTTCTTCCTGTGAAGAACGGCTTGCTGTGATGTGCAGAGTTTGTAAGTGGCTCGGTGTTTGCCCCTTTTTCTTTAGCACTAGCTCATCATCATCGCTGCTTTTGGCTGCTAATCTGAGTGCCCTTCTCCTTCCCTCCCTCCATGGCAGTCTTGCTTCTGATGCTGCAAAGAGATGCTAATTTGCATCTGTTCTTGCTTATGACTTTTGTTAGCGTTGGCTAACAGGATGTTGTTGCTTTCTTCACACTGAGGAAAGAATCCGGTGCAACCTGCTGGCATTAATCACCCTGCTTGCATAACTAAAACTCTCAGGATTACTTGATTTGGTTAACTTCAGCAAACAGCCGCCCAACTGACACGCACATACACACTGTCATTTTCTGACTTGTATTTGCTTTTCTTCACTCATCACATTGCACTACCAGCTCAGTCTCACTTTGCTTTCAGTGCACACGCTGCTTCAGTTTATTTTATCTTCAAAAACAGACTTGGCGTGATCATCTAACTCATACTAGTAGTTTTTAACAAGATGTTTTGATAAAGGTTGATATTTACACTTCTGAGTATGTGAAATGCCTTCTTGAGTGAAGTAAATGTAGAATTTAGGGCAATATTTCTTCCCATGTCTGTAATGTATAATACATGCCATAACAGTAAGTCTCTACCTTTTTATGGCTCCTTATATTGTAGAGTTGGGAGTTAAAGGATTCCTGTGAACTAAAGTCATCCTCGTTAAAGCTGCTCTTTTTATTCATTTTTAATTCTCTGGTGAGTCCCTCAGACTTATCTAGGTCTGTTTCAATTACTTAGGATGGGTTATTACGGTTAACAGTTAAAAGGAATCAAAAATGAATAACATTTATGCAAGTTGAGGTACCGCGGGTCATAATCATCCATAACCATTTTTATGGAGGATTTAATAACTTCATACAAAATGGATGAGGTTAATAAAAGTGCCATGTGTCATATTTTGTAAATTATTTTCATTTGGCTTCATACAAGCCAACCTTTTGAATGTATTCAGGCACATATTAAACCAAGACATTGGTTTTGTCAATGCACATAGTAATTTTATATTGCATCCATATAAATCCAAAACCAGTCTACCTACTACATGGGAATTAATACCTAAAGTTTCTTTTATTCATTCAAAAGTAATAAAAGAAAAATGGTGCCTCATGCTTTGCCACAGGAAGCCTCATTGAAGTGGCCGGTTTCGCTCATTTCCAGCTGCATATTTTATTTTTAGATTTTGCTAGAGTAGCTTGTAGGATACGGTTTAGTTTTGTTTACCTTATACTGGGCCTTGCTGCTCCTCCCACTTTCAAGCAGCTTTGTTCTGATTGGTGCCTTTTGTAAACAGACAGTTTGAACAGCACGTGGGTGTGGCTTCTGTGCCTGAGATGACTGCTAACATTACAGTGTCTCGAGCTTCCAGGGATTGTTATATGGACCTCTCTTATTGGAAAATGTTGCCATATTTAACATGAACATCCACCCCCAAAACTTTTTTAACACAGATATGACAGGAAATGGTAAAAGAACAATGGATCCCCTATAAGTGGCTCCTGCCTTTAACGAAATGCCCTGACCTTTGGTTTTTTTGTTTTGTTGTTGTTTTTATTCATTATAAAATTAAAAACAGTGGCTGGTGTAAAACCGTTCCCTGAGTTGTTGCAGCCTGTGGCAGGGCCTGTATGTTGTAGGGTCCAGAGTGATTCTCCCTCCTTTAGGTTTGCTCTGACCGCATGGTTCTGCATCATGAGCACGGGTCATGCACACATAGTGCGCTCAGTTAGTGCCAAGCAGTCTTAAGGCTGCACAGGTGTCGTGTACACATGAAATTAGCTGAAGTGTGAGTTTTGTGTGCATTCACGTGTTCACCGCATGTTTGTTTCTTCTCTCAGGGGGTCGATGACCAGCTTGGAGTCGAGCCACAGCGGCTTCTCTCAGCTTAGCGCCGCCACCACCAACTCCAACCAATCCCAGTCCAGCTCCATGATCTCCAGGTAGAAACTGGTGTCAGAGGACTTCAATTCCCCAAACCCACGTCCCCCCTCCACTGCCCATACCGTCAACACGGACGCCAACTTTTCCTATCCCCATACCCTTAAACCATCATCTTTGGACTCTGTTCCTATTGCACAGCCAGTCTCTGTGGAACTGATGCATGCTTGCACAAACGGAAGACAAAGAATTAAAAAAAAATTCTGAGGCAAAAAGAAACTAAATGTACAATTTAAAGGGCTGATTTTTGCACAAAGGGTCATATATTTTCCATGCCTGGCATCTCAACTGGGCAGCAGTTTGAATAAGACCATCAGCAGAATGTTTTGTGCACGATGGAGCGGATAAAGGCCAGGAGGTGAGGAGTGGTGCCTTTCAGGCACCAGAAGCTGACAGAAAGCAATATTCTCATCCTACGGAACAGGATGACGACACTGGAGGCGCTGTTACATATATGCATTTACACGTGCACACACATACACAGTACCGAGGCGACGCATACCTCATTCATGTGCGTCTGCTGATAAAGACTGGATGAGCTGTTACATACGAACGCCACTCGGGCACAAACGCACACGAGAACGTTTGACATGGAAAAAAGTTGACAGTGTTTGCCATATTGTTACTGGAGGGTTTATTGTCTCTGGGGAGCTGTATATAGGTCAAATGTGGGTGGGGTGAACATCTAATAGATCTGGGTCAAATAAGATCAGCTGTCTGTATCACAACAGTACAGGTGTCAGTGACTTCGGCAATTGACAGGTAAAATCTTCCCGGCGTGCTCCTGTGGCTGAGTTGAGCTTTCTGACACTCATTGCATTGCTGTACAGGTTGCATCACATCTTTTGAATATTTGACCCAGATCTGACGCTTAGCAAAGTAAATCCACTAGAAGCAATAACACAAGTTTGACTTTCTACTGTGTGAAATATTTCTATTTAACGTGAAAATGTATGAGGAGAATAATTTACGGTGGCCCCAAGGTGCAAAACGCAGTAACAAAAGTAAAAATGCTACATTTCAGAAAACAGGATGACAAACCTTATACCAGTAACATCTCTGAAAACGGGACATTTGATGCATTTTTTTTTTTTTTTTGAATTGGCAGAACCAAAGTACCTGATGTTACAGTGATGTCATTTCCTGTTTCAGTAATACTTTCAGAGGTTTGACATGAATTTAAAGTTTGAAAGGATGGAATAAAAAAGTTGATAAAGGACATTCAGAAATGAGTATTATGAGAGTCAAAGACTTCAACTATCAAAGCGATGTAGGCCCAGTGCTGAATAACCAAAGATAAAAAGGCAGCACTCACAATACTTCAGGCGTAAGTTGACAGATCCCACATTTTCTGAGTCATTCCTGTCATGTGACTAAACTTGACTCATGTTTGACATGATTGGTAAAGGTGACTTATTCCTGAGGTCTTGTGCGAGTGCTACCTTTTTGTCTTTGGTTATACAACACAGAGGCCGTACTTTGCTTAAGAAATGTTTGCGCTCTGGCTACAGTCCTAACCAGCATGCACACGCCGCCCTGTTATCTCGGTGTGTTTTCAGGGTTTGCAAGGACATTTTAAAGTCGCGTCAAAAAGTACATCATGATTGTCCTTTGACTTTGGTTCGGGTATTTCAAAAACAATGTCTTTACCTCGTCTTGTGCAGTGAAATGTTGTCTTTTTCTTTTTAAGTCTGCTTTGCACCGCTGGGCCAACGTCATCACTGGTGCAGATTGCAGATGAACTTTTTCTTGCGTACAGGCGCACAGACGGGCAAACTCGAGTCGGTAAACGGCTGAATTCTGTGGCACCACCGTTTCTCGTCTACAGACTTTTTGTCAGGAGTGAAACAAAAATAATTTGCCAGATTTTCTCCTCGACACGTGCTCTGTCCTCGTAGTAAGGGATGCACTGACTGTGAAATACTAGGCCGTAATCCAGCACTGATACTGACATCTTTTTTTTTTTTTTTTAGTCTTTATATTGTTTTTTTTGTTCCAGGTGAAAGAAAAAGAAAAAAAACTTTATTTAAAAAAAAATGCATGTGTTTTAGCTCTTCATGGAACAGTTTTTGAACATTTAGCCAGCGCAAAAGTCAGTAACGCCATCTTATCAGCTGATACTTGGCTGATTCATCGGTGCATCCCTACCTCATGCTTTGAAAATATATGTATAAAAATAATCTTAACGTGGAACGGCTGCAGTTCGTTTGCTTTCTGTCGAGCGTCTGCACATTTGAGGAACTCAAGTTAAATGAAGCAGTCAAGGAAATGCCTTGTCACTGATTGGTGAATGTGCTACTGATTGGTTAGCAAGCGCCAGCCAATGAAATGCCTGAATTTGGATGGTTGTGGTGAATTGGGCGGAACTGCCATCATTACGTTTCCAGAGTGATGTAGATTTCAGTGTGCTTTAGGGGTGAATGTTTCTTTTCGTGATTTATCATTTGACGGCGCGCCAGTAGACCACATTGATACTGTACAAGTGCTAGTGTTGGTTTGTTTGTGTTTTGGAGACACTTGATGGGTGAAGTCACGTGGTGATTGGGTTTACGGATCTCTTATTTAAGATTTAAGATATAGCCATTTTAAGAGCCATGTGTCAATAAATAATACCATTTTAGCCTTTGTAAGCATCACTTAGTCACCACTGTAACAGACAAGCGATCGTGAGTCAAATGAACATTTCATTTTCTTTTTTAAACGTGGTCTATTTGGTTGATGAGCATTGATGACTTCGCACAGATCAGACTCCCCGTTGAGGGCAGAAATGTTCAACTTTGCCAAGAGTCATTGGGTGCTGTTGCCATGGTTACACAGTGCAGCTGACAACAACGGCAAAAAAATAAAAGCGGGGGGTTTTTCCTCATAGATATATACACACAGATGCCACACTGGTTGTTGCTCCTCACTGTAATGACTCCACGCAGCACCACGTTGCTCGGGGGGAGCACACATCTGCACACGATCACGGATTGTTGTACCTCGCTGAATTTTCCACAGATTTTCGAGCAGTGTTTATGATACATGTGCTGAAACGGTTAATAATGCTTAAAATAACGTTACAGTCCGGCAGCTGCTTCTTTGTGACACTGCTGTAAAAAGCAACAGGATTACTCCATCACTTTAACGTGTCTACTGTCCCGTCAAAGTCTGACTTGAAAAGAGAGCTGCAGATGAGCCAGTGTTGGTCTTTCTCTCACTCCTGCAGTCTGTCTTTATTCTGTGGGACTCTTTAAACAAAACAAGTCCCACCTAAAGCAGCTCTGTAGGTTTCTGTAGCTACAGTTCAGGTATAGGTCACATGGGTTTCTAGAGTCTTTCTAGAGCATGTTGGAGCTCTCGGACCGAATATCAGATCAAATATTTAATGATAAATAAAATACGAATCTCCTTTTCTTTAGCTGGTATATGACAGTGTTAGCTTGGGACTACTTTTTAGTATACCAAATTAAAGACATTCGTAACGGTAAAACAAGTTCTCGTCTGTGGAAAGTTTTAGCATTTCTTTCAGTGAAACATCAAAAAGAAGCACAAAAATTTGGCGTTATTTATAGGACTGGATGACAGGAAATGCTCAGAGCTCGTGAGCAAGACAGCTGTGGCATCTGTGTTCATATGTGTTTTCCCTCCTATGGAAAAAAGGAAAAAAAAAAAAAAGGACCTTGCCTGTTTTTGATACACAAAACTGCTTTTTTTTTTTTTTTTTTTTAATAGTTACTGGTTAACTTGTGGTATCTACATGTCATTAACTGCAATAACATGAATTGTTTTACTGAGTGGCCCTCTTCGTGATGAGGGCTACGGGTGTGTGATGGGGTAAAGGGGTGAATGTTAATTACAGTGGGGGGAGGAAGATGCCTGTAAAATGTGTTTCTCCACTCTTCTCTCGGCACACTTGACTTCACCTGGTTATTCCTTCAGGCGATTTGATCTTCATCTCTTCACAGGTTTGACTGATGAGGCAACAGTTCAAACCTGACTACTGCTTTATATTCCTTTTACTACTCTCACACTTTCACACTCCAGTTTTGTGTGTAGATCTTAGAAAGCAGAGTGGACCTTTTTCTTTTTTTTTAAATTGAAGCTGTAGGCATAAATAAGTGTGCTCAGATGGGATGGGTTTTCATTTCCATTTCAGTTAATTCTCTTGAACACAAGAAGTTTAACCTGCTTCTCTGACTTTAGCTGTTGGAGGGTGAGCGCCTCTCACCAACATCTCACTGAAAAATGAGGGCTATAACTGTCTGTCGTGACTGTTCATCACATTCGTCAGTCTCTCTGCTCCGTGTTCATCTTTGCATATCTTCTCTTTACCTTTGTGTGAGATATTGTGTAAAAAAGGATGTTTGGATTAATGAGAAAATGGTGGCTTTACATTTTTCAGCATTAAACTTGAATTATAAGAAACTGCAGACTCCTGTCACGCTTTTTTACGTTCTGTATCAAAATGTTTTCATTGCCTAGAACTAAAAATTGCTTTCCCATTCCTTGCAATCATCTGTTAGTGACATGGTTAATCTGTGAATTTACAAATACGGGCCTCATGCTGCATCTCCAGCTCCACTAATGATCAAAGGTTCTCTGCACTGAGTGACCTGCATTTCATCACTGACAGTTCATCATCTCAGATTCTGTAAAATGGAAAATTAACGTCATCACGTGGTGCTTGTTTCCTTTAATGTAAAAATAATGTTAGAAAAAACAGAAACGGATACATAAGATTTTAACAAGATGAAGGAATAGAAAGTGTAGCACACAAAAATGTCCTGGAGAAGGAAGACCAGATGTGCTGTAAGTGTGAGCATCACCTCAGCACATTGGATTGCAGACCAACTGCATCTAGTGGACATCTAGCATTACAATTGCTTTTAAAGAAAACAAAACTAAAGACGCGTCAAGGTTTTCATGTGTGTTCGCATATTTGTCCTCAGCTTGCTCTTAGCCCATGACTACACATACATCATACCAACACCACTGTCACATTTGCTAATAATGGCACGATAGCAGGTGACGAGTTCAACCTCTGACTGTGTGATGTTGTCACAATAATCTGGACTTAAACCCAGTAAAAAGCAGAGAAGCAATGTAGCCTTTAGAAAACTGAAGCATACTGAGCACTTTGCTTCAGGCGTACAGGTGGAGGAAGTGGAGAGCTTTAAGTTCCTTGGTGTGCACATCCTGGTCAATCTCACCCACACCACACATATCTCCCATCGGGTGGGGAAAGGCTTTACATCCTTAGGAAGTTAAAGATCATCTCTCATCACCTGCTGACCAGCTTCTCTCAGTCAACAACAGCGGGCCTCGTCATCTAGTGCTGCATGGTGTGGTTCATCACAAACAGAAAAGACCTGCATGGGTGGTTCCAGACGTGTGACACTATCGCTCGGTGAGATTTACACAGGATGAGTGCCAAAAAAAAAAGAGCCACCTGTAAGTTTAATGGATTCATCATCTACATCACCTGAAGCGATGCCACAGTCCTCTGGAAATAGAGCTCAATCAGAAGCAGAACTCACAGATTACAAATTACAAAACAGCTTCTTCAAACAGGCAGTCAAATACATCCCCCCTCTTCTTCTCCTATTCTACCGCAATAAGCCCCTACCCCGAGAACTACAAGTGCATTAACCCCTGTCCCTCTCATTCTTCATTTTTTGCACTGTATATTATAATCATCATCCACTATTATTTTGCATATATTACCTCACTGTTTGTATCTTTATATTTTCATATTAATGCTCTTGTCTGTTTTGATGTTGCCGCGAAAACTAGTTGTTTTAAACATTAACAATAAGGATTTATTTATTAATTTCCAAATGTGCTGCTTTTATGTGCACATTACAGATTTATTGTTGTACAAGTGTTCATCCTGCAAATCTTTCAATTTCAATTCTGTTTAGCCCCTTAAAAAATAATTGTTATTATTTCTTATATTATAGAAAATATCAGATTGCCTCAAATGTTCAATGATAGAATAAAGGTTCATTAAAATAACTATGTTTGTCAAAAAAAAATAAGCAGTTGTAAACATTAGAATGACACCATCACCTTTTCAGATCTGGCAGGAGCTCCTTTGTGTTACTTACCTGGTGATGTGAGGATTGTTCTCTTCAAAAACAGATCTTTGGTGCTCTTATTTTGAGGTTTTCCCCCAAACTGACTGTAGAGGGCAGCATGTCCCATCCCAGGATACAGCCTGGCGGTCTTTCGGCAGAAGAAGAAGAAACTATTTTTGCCCGGGTTGCTAAAACATCACTTTTATGTTATAGACGTCGATCAAACCAGCGCTAAATGATTTGTTTTTTGCTAACCTAACGAGTGTGAGATACCTGAAGGAGACGGTGGTCGCTTCCTTGTAAGTAAGAACGTGTTGCTGAACATTAATATTCAGAGATCGTGTGTCAACATTAGCCATCGTGCTAGCATTAGCGGCTCCGGTGTGATGCGTTTGTGCTCCTGTCAGATCCGCAGGATGAAGGTGAAAATCAAACAGTGGAACGGGGTTGCCTCCTGGCTCTGGGTGGCCAACGATGACAACTGTGGGATCTGCAGGATGGCCTTTAACGGCTGCTGTCCTGACTGTGAGTATCAGAGCTAATAACATAGCACTAAGTAACGAGTGGCTGCATTAAAGATGCAAACATAACAAAACAAGATTGTTCTTTGGTGGGTTTGCTTCTAATACATATAACGCTTTATGTATTATCCGACCGACAATATGCCAAATTTATCCTGGCCCTCCTGTTTATACAAACTAAGTAGTGAGAACGGTGGCAGAGACGGGCAAAAAAATCACCACTCTACAAAAAAACGCTTCTACAAGCTGTGGAACAATTTTAGAAAAATGTTCTTCAAGATAAAATTGCAATGCCTCAGAATATCGCATCGTCTACAGCACATAATATCTGTGTGAAGGGGTTATGGGCAAAAATCAATATTGGATACCTGTGATCATTGGGCTGTACTGCATTTAAAAACAGACCCGATTCTGTCATGGAAATCACTGCAAGGGCTCAATAACATTTCCAGAAATCACTGTCAGTGAAGACAGTTTTACCACAAATATCCACAAATCCAGGTTTGTGTCATCCAAAGAGCAAACTGTATGTGAACATGATCAACGATGATGATGATCATCATCAACAACATCTCCTCCGGGCTCATTCAAAATGAACTGAGGGGAAGTAGAAAACCTGTTCATAGGTCAGATGAATTGAAAAAGTCTTTTGGAAAACATGGTCACCACATCCTCTGGACTAAAGAGGAGAGGAACCTTCCTAGTTGTTAACAGCACAGATGCTGCTGACACGGTAGCATGGAGGAAAAGGTGTTGCTTAGAGGCGACTGAAAGAAATTGATTTTGGATATCTGTGGGTGAAATTAGCTTCTTGTGTTGTCTGGGCTCAGCCTTACGGACAGGATGAGCACTTTAGTCAGGAGACGCTCAAAGCAGAACCTCAGCTGCTCTAGATCGAAAGGAGACAGTTGAGGTTGTTCTGGTGGTGTTTCAGGCATGTCCAACTGGGAGGGGGCCCCGAGTTACGATGAAGAGCTTGACTGTATCACTGATAAGTGGTGGTGGAAAATGGATTGATGGCCGCTCCAGTGACCCATCTTGGAGATCAACTCCAGCTGCAGTATCTTGTGGTATTGCCCGTAGGTTCTTTAGGTTGATATTGAAGACCGCCACAACAGCAGCTAGGCCTGTGAGCCACTCACTGGAGAAAAGGCAACACGGGAAAGGTCACAGGTAGCTGATTAACAGCAACTGAACTTTCAAAATAAGAGCAAATGCCTAAATTGATTGGGGATGGCACTGCTCACACAAATGGATGAAATGAGTTCTTAAATATACTTAAGTGGTCTGTGTGGGGAAACACTTGTATCCTCTTTTAGTATTACAAGAGGATATCTGCTAATCAGCAACTGAATGCAAAATCCTGCCCAGTCTCTCTAATGTGTGTTTTTGTTTGTTTGTTTGTTTGTTTGTTTGTTTTGCAGGCAAAGTGCCTGGGGATGACTGCCCGCTGGTCTGGGGTCAGTGCTCCCACTGTTTCCACATGCACTGCATCCTGAAGTGGCTGAACTCACAGCAGGTCCAGCAGCAGTGCCCCATGTGCCGGCAGGAGTGGAAGTTCAAGGAGTGAACCTGTGGAGGCGTCGCTGCCACAGAGACGAAAGGCTCGCTCGCAGACTTTTATGTAGACTGTAAATAAATCTGTGTTGGTACTTCTACTAATGCAGAACACACGCTGAATATGTTTTACTGTAGTGGATTTGTGATTAAATTAAATAAGAAAAAAAATGCGTTGTATTGAGTCTGTCTTGGAGGTCTGGCTGATTATTTCCTTGGATCGTGACGTTTATGACTTTGATTTCATGGCAGCTCCACACTGATGTATTATTTCTTGTTTGTTTGTTTGTGTAGCTTTTCATATTTCAGAACCTGTCTGGATAAAAATGGACAAAAAATTTACAAGGTTATCAAAACAATGCTACTTAAATATCTTCTATTCAATTTATCCCTTAACTCTTGAATGTCTCCACAAACTAACATAAATTGTTTAAGTAAGGTCTTAAATAACTTAAATAACTTCAGTGCTCTTTAACAATTATTTTCTAATTCTGCACATCTAATGGAGCCATATAGACCATTCTTCCAGAACATATCCTCTTATTTACTGACACACTGGGGTTGGAGACATGTTTCCTGTAGATGAGCTTAGATCTGGGGACAATGAAGGCCGTAGCAGATGATTCACATGATTTTCATCCTCATCAAACTATACAGTGACCTCTGCTGTGCTGCGGTGGGAGATGACTCCCATCCGGATCCAGTTGTTTTATCAAGAACAAAGGTCCAACATGATCACTGTGTAATGATTTGTACTGACTGTTCCTTCCAGTGCTTTTTATTTCACCCCTCATTTAAGAGCCCATATATTTTTTCATCAATGATTAATAAAATGTTTGTACTGAAAAATTACAGTCAGTCATTCTAGATTTGCTCCATATTCTCACCTGGCTAAAGTAATTTAGTTTTATATTTTAGCTTTTGTCCTGGTTTTTTTTTTTTTTAAGTTTAGTTTCACGTAGTAACTAGAGAAATTTTTCAAATACCACATTTTGTGGAGGACGTGAACATGTCATGTAGTCATCATTTTTAGTTTCAGCTGGTTTTAGTTTCTATTTTAATTGCAGTTAACTGTAATAACCTCAGTCCATGACCATCCTGCATGGCGTCTGAGGTGGTAAAAGGCAAAATCACTTTTAACTTCAGGGATATTAATCTGTTCAGTTAGGAAACGGAAGCTATTGCGAGTCCAACTGCAAACCTGCTGTCTCAAGTATGTGGAGAAGGTACCGGAAGACAGCCGAACAGGGAACCTCTGAACTGCCACATGAGGAGCCATATTTCGGACCTTAACACATCCTGCTGCATGCGGTGTGAGCAGAAACCTGATGTAGTTAACAGTTTAAACCACTAGGTGGCAGCATTTACCGGGATAGTCCCAGTGACCCCGCCCTCAAAGTCGCGTCAGCAGTACGGAAGTAAACAGCCTGCTCCCTGCTGCTGTCAGTTGGTGTTTTCTTTTCTTAAAAACAGTAATTTCACAGCTGGTCGTGTCTTCATTAGCAGGCTGACAGATGTCCGCTTCTCCCGCAGAAGATCTGCTCCAGCAGTGGGAAAGGTCAGAGTGCTGTTCTGTCTCAGCTACTCACAGCACACCTTAAATACGACCCAGTTTTTATTCTGCAGTTAAGTCCATTAGACTCGTTTTGCTCCAAACGTTGCTGATTCTTTATCTTCAAAGTTTTCCAAAGTGTCCCATCCAGAAGAAGTCAGCTTCAGTGGATGGTGAAATACCAAAACAGCACCAGTGCCGTAGAGTGTAATCATATTAGGCTTTATAATCGTTTAACGCAAGGATACAGTTATAACGACCTCATCCATATTTTGGGATCCTAAAATGATAAAAATTCAGCTTCAAGAGTGATGATATCTTAAAATACCAGAGGTCTCTATTCTTTAAAAATACATATTTTCAGTATTTTCATTACCATTATTTAATTTCATCATGATTGTATTTATTTCCTGTTTATATTCTTCTTTTCTCTCTGTGTCTCTGTATCTTTAAGAACTCAGTGTTTGTTCATCCTACATTAGAGCAGCAGTAATTGTTTGACAGTAAATGGTTTTCTCACCTGTCTTACTAAAGTTTGTAAAAATGTCGTTTGTCAGTAAAAAGCAGCGACTGTGCTGACAGATGCTGCTGTGCAGGGGATGCAATTTCTGTCAGGGCCAACTACTTTGGCACGACACAGGCAGCTCTTGGAGCTGAGCCACCTCCACACCTCATCAGCCTTTCATTGATTTACTTGTTTGTAAAGACAAGACCAATGATATCATCATGTTAGTCTGTATCATGTCCTGATGTCTCTGATTAATGTGAGCGTGTGGAGCTCCTGCTGTCCTGCAGAGAGACACAATTACAACATTTACAGATATTTACATTTCAACAGTACAATACAATCAGCTGACTGATTCTTCTTTTAGACATTATTAAAAATTCACGATGTGAATGTCACTGGTTTTGAAAGCTCTCGAGATAAGCCCTTGTTTTGAATAATTAAATTAGTTGCAGTTCTACAAACCACAGCAGGAGGCGAACCACCTGGGTTCATCAAGCCACTGTGAGAGTTTCAGATTTGTTGCTGTTAACAGCCCTTTTGTCTGCTATAGACTTTACATGCCGGCCTCATATTTTTTCATGAAGTAATTGCCAGCGAGTGTGTTTATATTTGTTTGTGTTTATGTATATATATTTGTTTCCCGATGCAGTGAGCAGGCACGTCTGAGGCAGCAGGTGCTGGAGGACGACACAGAGGACTGGCAGAGGAGCCCAGACTTTTCAGGTCTGGAGCGAGTTGGTGGGGTGGACCTCTCCTTCATCAAAGGGGATGACGTCAATGCCTGTGCCCAGCTTGTGGTACTCAGCTACCCAGATCTGCAGGTGAGCTACAGAGATAAAATAACCCTGTAATGCCAAATATATCATATTTCATAAAACATTAGTGTTATTTTATAACCCTAACCCCCTTTATATGTTTTTGTTTGTTTAAGATAAATAAAAGATTACAGATTAAAACTCATATATGTAAATTAAAATTTAATTTCCATTTTTCAACTTGTGAGAAAGTTCAATAAACACTTGAGTTAAAAACATCGAAGCTTTTCTGACCTCTAGTGGTGACAGGTGGGAACAGCAGCAGTGCTTCGTGGAGAAGGCTGAGGATCAGAAATTGAATTCCACAGGCTGCATTTTTTTCACCAGTGACACCTTTAATGAAAAGGAAACACATGACGATACAAAATGCTATCCTTAAAAAAATGCTTGGCCTTTGAAGGCTTTGTAATACGTGCAGCTGGAATATTGCGCAAGGCCAGCTGTTAACCTTTAAAGTAGTCGCATTTACTTTGTTTGGGCACTGAATACAAAGTCCTTATGGGCGTTTTTCTCCTCTTGCTTCCTCGCCTTGAAGTCACAGCTTTTTTTATGACTCCTGAAAGCTGGCGGCATGAGGAAGAAATTATTCTTGCTCTCGCCGGGGCTGTCGGTATGTTCTAGGGAGCCGCTGAAGTGATTTTAAATGTTTTACCCTCACCTTTTGATAACTTCTCCTGTGAGCTTCTGCCTGTGGGGCTTATGAACAGTCATATGCCAACAACGTTATTTTAGGCATATTAGAATGCAAACCCCGAGGAGCGCATATTTGTTTTCCTCAGAGCTGCTGCTTTCTTCTGTTGGCTTTCTTTTTTCCAAGACAAAAATTTTTTTTTTCTTGGCCTTCAGAAAAACATTTTGATAAATATATACGTTTATGTCAAGTAATTACAATGTTAAATATAATTAAACTTCATGCATAGATATAGCTTCTGATCCAGTTGTATAGAAGAAGACAATAACCTTTCGTTTCATTTATAACCTGAATAAAATCTTTCCTGATGAGTTCATGCACTCAGCCGCTCCTTTTAATTTTTCTTTAATGCAGCGTGATCTCTGATTTTGTAAATTATGATCTGATTTAAAGTAAAATAGAATTGTAAACACACAGAAAAGCTGTATGTAGCCTGTGTCCCTATTTTTAAAATATACACATAAATTGAAAACAGTAGTCTGGCAGTGAAAGTGTTAATATGCAACAGAGCTCCTCAAAGTGACCTTCCCAGTCCGGCTTTTCATTTCATTTACTTTCCCAGCAGCCTTTCACCAGCACTGCTCCTCGCAGTTATTTATCTGTGCATTAACACGGCCTGCTGGCAATTTCCAATTATAATTAATGACATATGTCACCATACATTGTTGATACATGGACCCAGTGAGGCTAATGAAATGTGTTCAGAAATGTTGTTCAATAATGTGATTTTGTTCCCTGCTTGTTTTCAATTTACTTCAACATTGCCACCTGAGGCTATTTGGGGCTCAAAAGAATGCTAGTTCCACGTTCCACAGTGTGCTCACTGCTGCTGCAAGTCACACAGAAAAAAAGCAAAAGTTGTATAATTTTATTGTTTCTCACTGAATAAATATGCCTGTGAGGAGATGAAGGTCACGGCAGTCGACAATGTGACAATGACATATCCTGAAAGGTGTTCGGCATTTCTAAAGCCAGATGACAAGGCAGGTATTCAGAAACGTTTCTGCTGTGAGCCTCTGCGAGCTCGACTCGGCGGACAGCTTTTGTGTGTTTTATTTGTAGCTCATGCCCGATAACAGCCTCGATAACACGTGATGCTGTTAGATGTTACATCATTCGAGATGTGAGCACATCTCTTCGCTGTGAGCAGAACAGGATTTTATATGCTGGTCAGAAAGTTGCGACAGCTTGTGCACCTGTAATCTGCACCTGGACCCTGCTGGTACCTCACAGGATACTCGGAAGGAGATCATGGCAGACATGTTTACCTGCGGCGATGCTGCTTAAAATAGACAGGACAGCGAGGGAGGTACATACATGGATCCTGCCAACATGGGAAAGGCTGTTTACAGTATATATTGTGCTGATTTTACAACCCGCTGTGGTTCTAATCAAAATGTAGTCTGCATGGCAATACTAAGACTGTTAATTAGGCAATATTGATAGTGTTTTACATAAACAAAGGGGCTCTTTTCTGCTCCAGATTTGTATTCATGGACACATAAGTATCTTTGTATTATTCAGTTCAAAATAACCCTCATTTATCTTGTGCCGGTGCAGCTCTTGAGTTCAGTCTCCTATTAAAAACTAGTTTAGATCCTCTTCCTGTAAGCTAACTTTCATGGAGCATGGAGAAACAATGTTGTTGCTCTTGCTTGGCTCGTATGTGTTGAGCCTTATAGTTGTGTATTCTTCTGAGACCTCTCCATGTTCATGATTGGTGATCCCCGTTTATTTTGAACGGGATTTAGAAAATATGGGCTGACTCATTACAAGTTCATGTGGCCTCTTGTGGTTGTCAGACAATGAGTAGATATCCTGCTGTTGAACTCGCTCTGCACTACAGGCTTCCCGAGGATGAGATTAAAAATTAGATGTACACCAAAATTTTAGGAGTTTATACAGTTAAACTGTAACTGTGTCCACTTAATTGACCAGGTCACTTAAATGAAATAAATTGTCAGATGTTCAGAATATACTCACAGCCTTTAATCAACAGGGAGCAGATGTTTCATTTTGTGCCAGATGGGCGATGTTGGTGATTATCTTGTACAGCTTGTCTGTGCCTTTGGACTCACCCTTACATATACACTAGGGTGGACGCATTTGTCCAAAGCACCCTGACAGTGTCCCTGACTGACTCATTTATGTACAGTCATGCAATAATGTAGGTTTTCACAGGACTCTGTGCAGTGCTGTGAAAAGCTGAGTACAGACTTACTGCTTCCTTAGAACATAAAAGGCTGAGAAGCGCCAATGCTGCTAATCAAATGCAGCACCTCTGTTAAAGCAGAAGTTTGGGCGGTTTGCTGGTCTGTAGGATTCAGGTGTGTGTTAACACAATGCCATAAACATCCCAGGTGTGGATGTCACAGCAAATTCACCCCAAGGTCAGACCATGCAATCGTCAGTGAAACTGCAAAAGCCCAAGAGCTCCATCTCAGATTCTCAAGGCCTCAATTAGCATGCAAACGTTATGTTAAAAAAAATGAACAAAGATTTTTTTTTTCAAATGGTTGCCAAGAGAAATCGTCTGCTCTCCAAAAGTCCTCAAAGTTGCATCTGAACAAACCACAAGAGTTGCAGAACCAAAGTAGAGATGTTTGATTATAATGCACAGCACCACATCTGGAAAAAAAACAACATATCAGCACAAACACCCCATAACAACTGTAAGCATGGGGATGGAGGGGCGATGATTGTGCTTGGGCTTGTTGTGCAGCCACAGGACCTGGGCACTCCGCAGTCACTGAGTCTACCATGAACTTCTCTGTATACTTGTGGTCATCTGACTGACTGAAATATGGATATCCTGCAGAATTATCCAACGTGGCTTAAAGGTTAATAACAGTAACACACTCGTTATGTCAGCAGAAGTGGCACCTGGCAGATACTGGCCTGTGTCAGCCCACCTGTCAATCAAAGCAGCCATGCCCCTAACAAAATTTAAAAAAAGATGGGTTATTAAAAAAACAAAAAAAAGGTTTTATGATGAATGAAGGTGATGAAGATGTTAGTGTGGGTGTCTGTGGAGACTTTGGAGATTGCTGCTTGCAATGGAGAAATGAAATATTGTGATAATCCGACGGTGTAGTAAAATTCAGTCATAAGAAATGAAGCAGTCTCTGCTCCCTCCTGCCAGGTGCTGTATGAAGACAGTCAGATGGTGACCCTGACGGCCCCCTACATAGCCGGCTTTCTGGCATTCAGAGAAACTCCTTTCCTCCTGGAGGCTCTGCAGAGGCTGAAGAAGAACCAGCCCACACTCCTTCCTCAGGTCTGGACGTGCTAGAACTTGAATAATGACCTCTTAGTGCAGGGGTGGGCAACTCCAGGCCTCGAGGGCCGGTGTCCTGCAGGTTTTAGATGTGTCCTTGAGCCAACACAGATGATTCAATGGCTGAATGACCTCCTCAGCAAGTTCTCCAGAGGCCTGGTAACGAACTAATCATGTGATTAAGGTGTGTTGACCCAGGGGGATATCTAAAACCTGCTGGACACCGGCCCTCGAGGCCTGGAGTTGCCCACCCCTGTTTTAGTGACTACTGAAATGGGTTCTGTTCGTTTCTGTCAGATTAACTTCTCAAAGCTACACAGACAAAGGAAAATATATATATCTTTTTGCATTTTTATTTGACCAGGAAGTAAAACAAACTCTTTTTCCATTATTTTGTTGATGCTGATGGTTCATATTCACAATAGAGTGAAAAGAAAACATTTTAGTTTGTGCTTGTTAACCTTAGTTTGCAGTTTTGGCATAATTCCTACAGATAAAGTTAGAAACCTGAGGATTTTGGGCAAACTAAGTAATTAAAATTTCTTCAGTAAGATCTGAGTGTTATTATTGTGATAACTATTATTATTATATTTATGGTAGTAGTACTAGAAGAAGTGATATAATTCCCATCTCCAGGGCACAGTGAGCTGGAAATGTTTTAATAACCGATAAATCCTCCAAAGTGGAAAAAGTTACTTATGAATCCAACAAGACCGACAACCTGCTAACGTTACTGGATTTGGACAAGTGCTTTAAAACCTCGCATCACGTTCATGCACATTAAGTGAAGCTCCTCTGTTTGTCCTCTCGGTTTTTTGTTTTTCTAAAGCGACGCCTCTTGTTCATCTTCACCCACTCGCTTCTGTTTGTCGCAGCCCACACGCCTCCCACTCTGTCCCTCTGTCGTCCTCGTGCACGCAGGTGTGCAGAAACACACACATTCACACTTAGAAAGTCACGCACACACACACACACACACACACACACACACACACAAGCTCAGATTTACTTCCAGTGACATTTAGCTCTGGACAGATGCAGTCACTGCTCCCTTTATATGCAACCTTTCAAGTGAGTGTTCCTGGTGACTTATGATTCAAGCAGAAATATGTCTGCGGAGTCACCTTTGGCTTTAAAAATTCATCGGTGTGTTTGAGCTGGAAGCGTTCCAATATCAGTTTGAGGAGCTCTTACTAACTTCGGCTTTTGAAGAGCTTCTGCCATCCCAGGGTTATAGACACAATAGATAACAACAAAAATCTTTCACTCTGGACATTTTAGTTGATCATATCATTCATAGCACAGGTAGAAGCAAAAGATTAATAATACCTCTGTTGATGAAGTAGCTCTGTTTATTATTTCACCTGTGCTTTTAATCCTCAGACACATGGAAAAGTCTGCTGTGGAAAAAGCGAGTAATATCGAGCTTCCTGCAGTCGAACTCATTTCAGGTGTGTTCTCTCTGCAGGTGGTGTTTGTGGATGGGAATGGTCTCTTTCATTACAGAGGTGAGGCGACTGACCGAACAAAGATTTTAGATTTTCTGTTTTTACTTTAAAGATAACATAATGCAATAAACTTTTAATAACACTGATAAAAAATATTAACAGTTCACTGTAAAAAATCGAACAAACAACAAAAATCTAAAAACACACATTTAATGAATAATGTGTTTGTTAGTTTCTCTGTACCTGTACAATCATCGCCCAGTTTTCCCTCAAGGTCATCTTCTTGTCCATCTGGACCTATGCGATTAACGCTGGATTCAGAGGCGCCACCAAAGGGGGGCCAGGAGGGGCACTGGACACCCCTTAAAATTTGCTGGCCGCCCCCCTGTCGCCTCTGTGACCTCTGTGTTGGTAATAATTTTAAAAAACGTGAACACAAGAGTGAGGAAGAATTTTTAAAGGGATGGATGGATTTTAAAATCTTATTTGGTTTTCATATGTACAGATTTTGAGTGATATCAAATCTAATAGCAGGAAATAAACTAGGTATATAATTCAGTTTTTTCTCTCTTTTTTTGCCATATTTTTCAAGTAACCTATATTTGACAACAGCAATAAAATTGAAAACCCTGTTTTTGGTGTGCCACCCCCACATGGCCACCCCTATGAAAAAATTTTGGAGCATCCCTGGTTGGTTATATCAACACCTTCAGCTTGAACTTAATTTTGTGACATAAGAGACAGCTGTAGGGATTCAGATCTGTCGAGGGTGGAGGGAAGTGACCAGCGGTTGTATGTCTGTGTGGCCAAAGAAGTGACACACATAACCTATGTCCAATGATTGTTTTCCATGAGCCGGCTCGGGATGTTAGAGTACACTCATCTCTGTGAAAGGAAAATGGAAAAAATGACGTGCATGCCGATGCTGCTGTTCGGTCTCTGGGTCGTACGTAGCATGACACTCGTCAGCAGCGCATCTTCAAAAAAAGAGACAGCTAAAAATTTCAGTCTGATTTTCACTGATCATTAATTCACAGATTTGCATTCAGCTCCACTCGAGCTTGTTAAAAATACTGAATTCAAGGTGAGTCTAGCGAGGTTTGAGGACAAGCTGTATAAACTTTGGCTTTCACTAAAGGGACTGTTGGGTGTAACACCTGATAAAATCAACCCTGAGTGAATCACCGTGAAGCCCTCTGTTGTAACGTTTCTTTGCATCACACAGTTCGCTGAAGCACGTTTACTCCCCGCTGTTTAATTTTGGATGTGACTTGATTGTCGCTGTTTGGATCGTTGCAGAGTTTGGCTTGGCGTGTCACCTGGGAGTGCTGTCAGGGCTGCCCTGTGTGGGCGTGGCCAAAAACTTGCTGCAGGTGCAAGGAGTCAACAAGAGTGAGGAGCATCAGTCACAAGTGAGAAAACATCATCTCTTTTTTAAATTTAAGATCTTTTTTGTTTTAAACGTAGATTCTGTAGGTTTGATGAGTCAATGTGTGCACTTTGTTATGCTCAGGTCTCCAGTCATACAGCATTGTTGTATCCATTGTGGTTTTCAGTGTTATAAAAAGGCCATTTCAAAATGACGAGTCTAAGACTTGAACGTCTGTTTCTCCCACCGAGCTGCAGAGCCTCGTCACTCTGCGGTTTGGCCTTCAGAGCTCTTTGATGTAAAAGAGATGAAGAAAACCTGCTTCATATTTAATGTTTCTTTTAGTTGTGTACACATGTTTCTCTTGTAAAAGAGCTCCCAGTGTTGACAGGAGTCACTGGATGAATTATTTAAGTTTTCAAAGTGTAATCGCTTTCTCTGCTCGCTGCATCTAAAGAGAAAAGCAAAGAAATGTCAGAGAGGGACGAAGCAAAGGACAGAGTTGTTTTTCAGTGTGACTTTGTGTGCATCTAAACTCACAACTTCTAATTCTACGTGTGTGTGTGAGAGTGCGCTTTGTTTGCGTGTATTACTGTTCTCACTGTGACTTTTATTGCGAGCCAAGGCCTTGCTGTGTCGCTAACGCTAATGTGACTTTTTGAATACAAATCAAGCTGGGACAAATGTGCACTGGTCAAAGTATACCTGTGGGACAGCAAAACCTGGTTTTCATTAATATGCAAATGCTCCCTTTGTTCCAGTCTGCAGCTCAGCGACCTGCTGAGGAAAAAAAACAAAACACTTTAAAGTTAAATCTACCCGATGAAACGAGCAGGTGCGTCAGTTATCATTTCACTTCAGGCCAAACTGAACGGAAGAGGGACAGACCAGTGAAGCCACAGGAAAATATTAAAAAACTGTTCCCTCTTTTTAATGTAATAAGGATGAAAAGCAACATCAAGTCAAACCTAATGCAACTAATGAGTAGGAATGAACCAAAAACTACATGTGGCATAGACTAAGGAACTGCAACAAAACCAGCGCAAACTGAGTAAAACAACTTATACAGTCAGAGGTTTTTACAGGAATCTGTGTAAGTACACCTTCACTCCATCCATAGAAATTATAGGAAGTTATTGGTACTGAATCATGGAGTTTATTTCGTTTTTCAGAGAACTGCACAGTCCTGTGAAAACTGTGAAAGCTATTTCCTTTTTGAGGCGGGAGGAGCAGAAGGCGGTCCGACCAAGCAAAAACTGATACATCAAAAAGATCAATAAAAATGCTTTGTCTGAATCTTACATGAACTACACACATTCACATGCTCATGCAGCTCCAGGAGATTATTTAAGACTTCATCTTCCTCGGAAACTTCCAGATTCCTCACAGAAAAAGCTCGAACCCTGTGGCCTTCTTGTCTGAGTTGACAGTGAATTAGCTGAGCTTAAGTGTGGTCACTTCTGAAAAGCCATTATGCAAATTCTAAATAGAATCTAAAGGTCTGCAGTTATGAGCATTTTAATGCTGAGTGGTCCTCCAAAGTTTTGGAGAGGAGCGGACAGACATCTGATCCACTTCTCAGTTAGCATCAGATACATAGTGTGATTACAACCCCGGCAATCTTCATGTAGTCGTGTAAGATGCTAATTCAATTCTCTGCAATCTATCCATCTCATGAATTAGGGTTAGTGGCTTTGGCGTCAGAAAAATTACGCCCGTCTTTTCCCCCTGGGGGGAATCTGATCTTTGTTTACACCTATCATGGTCACCCCCGACGATCCAGTCACACTTATCTACTGAAACAATATGTGTCCAAATACATGTGGCTCATTTACTTTCAGGATCAGGTAGCACAGGCATTACACGGCCATGCTGCATGTTTGGCTCAAGCTATTAGCTTTGGATCAGCGTGAAATTTTAGAAGTCCCTTCCTGCCCATATTGATGTAATTGTCACTCTCTGGGGCTCTTTCTAATTTGTCTACAGGCACGCACACGATTGCGGCGCTTCAAGGGAACACCAGCTTTGGCGCTTGAGCACTTGGTGGGAAATTAGCTGTGAAGTAATCTGTGAAACACAAGCTATATCAGGCTTCCTACCAAATTTCAGAAAATTAGCTCTTTTGAAACAAGATTAGCCATTACTGGAGCTACGAGCACACCGCCACGTACCACTGACGAGCGATACGCTGCCATACTCGATTAGATCAGATGTCAGAGTTTCTTTCAACATTTCCAGCAAACAGAGTTTCTGAAAGCCAATATGCAGTCTGAGAAGTGTCTCTCAAGGTTACAGAAGTTTCTCTTAGTTGCGGCAATTAAATGTGCAAACCTTGAAAGTAAAGGTGTGTATGTGCGTCTTTATCAGATGGAGCCTCCTTGGAAAGGTGAAAATGAAACACTGTATAGCACAGGGATTGTGTTAATGTACGAATGCACATAATATGTTGCAGGATGAGCCTGTGCTCAGAGAAACTATAATGTACATAAATTTTAAAGATGCACTGTAAAACAAATATATTTTTGCATGGAGGTTTGAGTTTCATTATAGACATCTATTCAATTCAATTCAATTTTATTTATATAGCACCAAATCACAACAACAGTTGCCTCAAGGCGCTTTACATTGTAAGGTAGACCCTACAACAATACATACAGAGAAAAACCCAACAATCATATGAACCCCTATGAGCAAGCACTTTGGTGACAGTGGGAAGGAAAAACTCCCTTTTAACAGGAAGAAACCTCCAGCAGAACCAGGCTCAGGGAGGGGCGGGGCCATCTGCTGTGATTGGTTGGTGTGAGAGAAGGAAGACCCGATAAAGACATGCTGTGGAAGAGAGACAGAGGTTAATAACAAGTGATTCTATGCAGAGAGGTCTGTTAACACATAGTGAGTGACTGAAGAAGAAATACCCAATGCATCATCTGAGATGAGAATATTAAAGTCACTCCAATTTTATCTGTTTATTTTGGGCTTGATAGCAATTAGTGGTCTTTGTGTCACCCAAAGTTTGTCAGGTACAAAATGTAAAAGGTCACACCTGTATTACACCTGTATGTAGGTCAAAACATTTTCACCATTTTTTTACTTAAATGTAACTTGTTCAGGGATATTTTTTCTGAGTTTGGTTGCCTTTAATAGAGATTCATAAAATTATATGAATTCTGCTTTAATAACTTATTTAAAAGTTTCATCAATCTTCTGATTTATCACTCGGGGGAAAAAAAACAAAACTATTTTGTAAGAGTGATTTAAATCAGTTTAAAAATTCAAAGAAAAGAGCCTGTAAACGAATGTCAGCCTCCAAGACTGAAAACAGAAACAGGGAAGTGCCAAAAACTGCAGTTCATCAAATGACCGCTTGAGGCTGAATACAAAAGTTAGACTTCAGTCTTAAAATCATATGATAAAGTTAGGAATGGCCAACATGACATCAGCGATTAGTTAGTAAAGTCCCAGCCAATGTGAAAACTTGTGGATGAGACCAAATATTGATGGCTGTTAATCACAAGGTATACCTTCCTAAAGCTCAACTTGCTTTATCATCCTTTTTGAGTCCTATGACGACCTTAATTTACATCAAGGACATCTTAAACTCATCAGTAAAGTGTTTATTGATGTGAGCAGGAGGGAAATTTCACAGTTTTATACAGTCAGACTTTAAACTGGAGGAGTCACCCTCTGCTGCCCTGAAAACAGTGGCTTCACTCAGACCAGAAAGCTACACCTGCCTACAGTACGTGGTTAACATGCCAACTTTATATTTGAAGCTTTATTGCACATAGAGTTGTTTTTTCTGTAACTCACCTATTTAAATTGTATTTTAGGTATAAAAATAGCATTTTGCTTCACCTCATCTAATTTCAATCCCAGTCGTGTTTGTGCACTTATCTGCTTAATATGGCTTGATTTGTACTAACACACCGTCTAACCTCCAGTTGTGGAGAGTGAAATTCCAGTGTTATGAGCAGTGCTGCACTTATAGATTCACTTTGCTAATAAAGCGAACGAGTAAGCATTGGCTGATTTTTAGACCTCCAGCCTCTTGTCAAAAGTGTGTCACCGAAGAAAACAACGGGCAGAATGCCAGATGCGAGGCTTTAAGACATTAGTCCACATACAATGTGTGACTATGATTAAGTTCATCTTTTATATACAGTAATAGTCAGTAAAGCAAACTAACAAAGGCCTTGAAAACAGACAGCTGTTTGTTCATCTTTAGCAGTGAATAAGAACAACGGATAACTTGTTAAGATGGAGAATCATTAGGTTGTATTGACTGCCTTCTGTCATCATTAAAGCACATGCGTCCCCTTGAAGTGTCCGTGAACATGAAAGCCCTTCTCTCTCTGCTCGCTGTTTTTTTATTTGAAGCTGAACATGATGTCCCTGTGCTGGAAGTGATGCAGTAGGCCTTTGTGTGAGCCGAGCTTTAGACAAAAGAGACAGGATGAGAGAGGGTAGAAAATGTTTCTTTCCCTCCTTTTTGTCCTCAGTACACTTTTGGAAAATTTTATCTCTGTTGAAGTTTTGTGTTGCTCAGAGTCCTTCAGGTCTTCGTCGCCTCTCCTCTCTTTCTTCCTCTCTCCCTTAACCTCCAGTTTATCGGTCCTCCTCTCATACTCTATCCCCTTTCTCGCTTTCATCTCCTTCTCCCTGTTTGTCTCTCTTTGTCTCTTCTCTCACTGATAGCCTGGCTGTAACTCAAACTAGTGGGTTATTGATGACTTACCCCGTGTTTCTGACTTCTGGTGCCCTGGCTTCAGTCCTATTCCTGTCTTTCACACACACACACACACACACACACACACACACACACACACACACACACACACACTCTATTGGCCTCATCCCAGCCGGGATTGGATGCCCCATGCGGCCCCTCCTGTCTCCCTGCTGGCTGCTTGCTGTAATCAGTCATAGTAGAGCAGACACTCCATCCATCATGGAGGCTAAACTCCCTTCATCGCTCTGGCCCATAACCCAGAGCACACCTGTCAACAGCAGCCCGCATCACTGCATCTGACTTTGCACCGTCTCTTTGACTGTGAGAACAAAACTTTAGCTCTAACAGAAATCAAGAGAGAGGTCATTTAAAATCTTTCTTTGAGTCCAGCATCCTTCAATCAAAAATGGAGGCATCTGGTCTGGGCTCTCATGAGACGTCAAAGATGAGCCAGTTAGTACATCAATAATTTTCTAGTCTTTTATTAGAGTTAGTTCATTTTCTTTAGGTTTAAAACTAGCTTAGTTGGAAAAAATATATACATTTAAAGGTTTTTCAGACTCAAGGACTGTTTCTATGTCTGGCTGTTTCATTATATCTCAGTGACACTTCAAGTCTAACGCCTGAATGATCACATCAAATGTTTGCTTTTGCTGTCTAATGTGTCTGAAATATTAAGTCCAAACTTTATAACATAGATTAGGTTAGGACAAATGTTCTCATCACAAGTATTTTAGCTACTGTTGAATCGTGATTATATAACACCATTACTCAGAGAATTTGGAAAATAATATTTGAGTCACCAAACTTAAAAAACAAAAGACAAAAACTTGTCTTTTTAACAGAACGTTTGCTTGAAAAGAATTGTTTGGTAAAGTAAACATGGCACAGGGTGGCAGTGATATGAAGATCAATGCAGGCAATGGAAACAGCTGGGTTAGGAGAGACAGGTGAAGGCAATCAGGAAAGGATGGGAAGGAAGTGAAACTATAAACAAGGCACAGGACACAAATAACTACCAAAATAAAACAGTAAGGAAGTAACTCAGTAACTGAACAGGGGAGCAAAGAGACATGAATCAGCTTAAAAGAGGGAAACACATAGAAGAAAAAACATAACCTCTATAAATGCAAACAGTAACTTAAACTAAAATATAACCCGGAATAAAGAAAACCAAAACTTAGACAGCAAACAAACTGAGAACAAAGAAACTATATTCCATCAAAGTGGCAGGAGGGCGACAGAAGGAAATGAAAGTTGGAGCGGTGACAGAAAAGAATGAGCAGATTGCGGCACAATAACCATTTTATCTTGATTATCTTATTTCAATAATTGATGGCAGACAACATTGCAGTTGAAATCTAAATTCGATCTGTTGCACGGTCCTGCTTCAGGTTGTATTTAACAGCTTGCACAGATGGCATATCCAAGTGATTCTGACAGAAGACCGTCTCCTAGCAATTGGTGGTGAGTGACATATTGGTAACTAGCTGAGTCAAAATCTCTCTCTTTGAATCTCATGCATAATAATTATATTTTTGCACGATCACATGCTTTCGTTTCACAAAACTCAAACACAACTTGAAATATGGTCTTAGGCCTCTAGTTTACTCAAACTCAGTCTGCAGACTACTGTAGATATGTGGCGGTTAATTGAAAATAAGGAATATTAAAAAAATGTCATGAATTTGAATTTGTTGAGACGAAACACAGTTTTAGAAAAAAGATTTTGACATTTTTCCAAAAAGAGAAAAAGTCCAAATAAAGTCTTTGCCTTCATTTTTAAATGAATTCATTGATAATTTTATTCATTTACTTGTGAAAAATGAGATAACAAAGATAATAAAAACATTTTTTTTTCAAAATACAGTTTATTTAATTGTTCTACTTGGGGCAGGGATAGCTCAGTAGGTAGCGTGGGGGCCCCATGATCGGAAGGTCGGGGGTTCGAATCCACTGAACGGCTACACTGAGGTATACCTGAGCAAGGTACCGTCCCTACACACTGCTTCCCGGGCGCCCAATGGCTGCCCACTGCTTCACTAAGTAAATGGGTTAAATGCAGAGAGGAATTTCCCACGGGGATCAATAAAGTAAATAGTACATTGTTATTACATTATCATTAATCTGTATTAGGAGTTTTATTATTGTACCCTTTATGCCAGATTAAAATTTAAAACAATATTTTTTGTGCAGTGCTTTTTTCTGGGAACAAGACTGTCTGGATTTTCTTTTTCAAAGTCATAACCCACCATCCTTTCAGTGGAATAAAGATGTGGTCCTGTTTTAGCATTTTGAAGCTCTAGTTGGACAGCAAAGTGGGGCCACGCAGAGGTTAGAGACAAAGTGATGCGAGTGTGAAGGCTCTGCAGGAGGTTAATACTTTGTTTCAGCTTGCTGCTATTTGTTTTGGCATCTGTACATCTGTTTTGACTTTGATTTTTGTTTCTTTGCCTCCACAGATAGCTGCTCTGCAAAGAGGAGGAGACAGCTTCCCACTCATAGGCGCCTCAGGCAAAGTGCTCGGAAAGGTGCGGCAAAGGACAGATGCACAGAAAATAGAAACAAATACCTCTGACAAAGGTGTTGTGTTATTGCTGCTGCCTTCAAAGAAAACCCTCGCTGCTGAAAGTCAAATGCAACAAATTCTTTATGATGATCACAACTGGAGAGCGAGATGAATGCTGAAAAGTTACAGCAGACTTCTGTCTTTGAATTCAGGCACTGCGAAGCTCTGACAAGAGCTCGAAGCCAGTGTACGTGTCTGTGGGCCACAAGATCAGCCTGGACACAGCTGTCCGCCTCACACACGCATGCTGCCGATACCGGGTCCCTGAGCCAATCAGACAGGTGGGCCTATGTGCACACACACACACACACACACGCACTGTAAAAGTGCATTGAGCCATCATGAGTGTTCAGCAGAGCAGCTGCAGGAACGCTAGAAGCCTTTTTTGTGAACAGTAGAAACAAAAGTTGAACTTCTCATCTTAGAAGCAGAACACTGTTTCAGGGAGCGAGCAGTGCTCACCACTTGTGTAACAGTGTCCTGCTGTGAAGCGAGGAGGTGTGAGCATCACGCTATGCAGTGCTTTATTGGCAGCAGGGCCTGGGAGACATGTAAAAATGGAGAGAAGAAGAATATATGCAGCCAAATTAGGGATGTTCCAATTTTGGCTGTATTTTTATATGAATTCCAGCCCCGGCGCAGAAAACTGTGCAGACAGTTTCAAACGATAAGATGATGCCGGCTGTCAGACACAAGTGCAACAAAGCTATAGTGTGACACTGAAGATATTTTTAACTGCAAGGCAGACAGGATCTTCGCAAAGTTGGAAAGTATATGGTTCATACTTTGCTATTATATTTGAGATGCACAGAAATGAATGGATGATGAACAGAGTGAACTTTTTTAATTAGGCCAATGATATTTTGCTTACTTTAGACGCTCCCTATGACCAACAACAAGTAAAAGCTCTTTTATTCGACTAAGAGCCATGTAACCATGCTTTGGTTACTTAAAAAAACCTAAAATCAGCTGTCATAATGACAGCTCTGTAGTGCCACCAGTTCACCACATTGACACAGAGTGCATTGTGCTTACAAAGTAAGCCTTCATAGATTAAAATATGCACTCAATTATCTTTTTAATTTAAATTTTAAATATTTATTTATTTAAATATTTTAACTGAGAGAGAACATTTTCATTTTAATTATTATTGTAATTTTTGATATGTTAAAATACTTTTTTTTCCAAATACTTTTCATACTTGATATCAAAATTAATAAAATAAAATAAAAAGGCACAAATATTACAGTTGTTTTGAGCATAACTGGTATGTTATCTGTTGCTATTTAAGTTACATTTTGTTTGTTTGTATTTTAAAGAGTTTCCTCCTGGTTTGTGAATATTGAGTCTTTCGCTAATTATAGATGCAAAATGATACATTTGTATAAAAGTGTGCTCCCCTCACCACTAGTCAATTTCCTTCCTCCTTTACTTTGCAAAGGTGAGACGCTGTTTTTGTTCTTCCATCACTCCTTAAAGTGAAACATAAATACAGTTTAAGCCAGAGTGCATTTTATCACACTGTCATGAGGCAACCGAACCTTTGATTAAATGTTTACGGAGGCTGGAGGTGTGTCCACAATCAACTTTTTTTTTAACCTGATTTCAACTGTTTTTTCTTTTCTGATAGACATTACTGATTTCCCATGAGCCCTCTGCACTGATTGGTTTTGGTTTTGAAAATGCCACCGATAAAAAATATTTATGCGTGAGGCTCAATGTGCTGTTGATTCCTTTTGTTTAACTGCAGCCCGCAAAAATTTAAGACAACCCAATAAAGTGAGCTGAATTGTCGCCCAGTGGTGGCGATTAAGTTCACTATGAACTTTTTAGTGTCCCTTTTCTCTTGTTGCTCAGCTATATCGTACTCTGCCTCCTGCCCAGTGCATGCTGGCACTGGTAACGGGGTAATTTGGGATAGAAAGTTAAGTGCTTTTTTAAATGTCTTAAAAGTTTTACTCACAACATAAAATAGCAAAAACAACCACTAAATGCTTTCCTGAGGAAGAGGAGGAACATCACCTCATCTTTTTCTTTCTGCCACTAGGCTGTGCTGTGCTTCTGCAGTGCACCATATGATTACTGCAAGCCACCTGACTGCACTGTAAACACACACACACACACTCACACTCAAAATCAGTTTTATCAGTTTTTTCACCAGAGGAGCTGCAGTAGCAGCGGCTAACTCACCTCCTCCTGTGTGTGTTTATTTCAAGTGTTTTAGCTGGTGGGGAGAGGGGCATCCGGCAGCAACAGGGACTGACTGTGGACATCAGAGAGAAGCAGGAACAATCTTACCTTCCTCTGTCCAGTCACCAGTGCCTCCCTCTTCATCCTCCTTTCTTTGCCCAACTGCTCTGCTTTCAGTCTCTGACATCCACATTCCCTTCTGTGTCTCCCAGCATTGCCCTCGTGTTCTCTCCCGGCTTCTGCCACAGGTACTTTCTCCTTCATAGATCCAGCTGCGATGTTACGTCTCGCTGGCAGGCAAATTTTCATCCTTCAGGCTTTTGAAATCACAGTCACATCTCATGAAAAAAGCAAAATCAAAAAGAGATCAACCTGACAGGAAGACTGAATAACTGAATACGTTTGACAGTAGAAAATGAAAACAGGTTTTTGTGTGCAAATGTTCATCGTGGACAAACTAGAAAGATGCAAATATATATAACTACCCACACTTAAACAGATTCTGTGTCAGTCCCACACTTGCACATACTTGGTAGGACTCCACATCCAAAGGTTGCTTGGCTGACCATCTAGTCAGCCTCTTGTTCTGCGTCGGCTCCACCTCAGCTCCAGTGAGGGTGTTTTTGCTTCCTTGTCTCTTTACCTTTGCTGATGTTGAGCAGTGGGTTATTCTCTGTGTACCATGCTGTAAGATTATTGATTTCCTCTAGATGTAAATCCTCTCTTCCTCTCATCAGTGTTCTCTGCTCTCTGCAGAGCTCACAATAGAGTTCTCTCTGGGTCTCTGAATGCAATCGTGGGAGAACAGTGTGAACAGGATGAGGCTGAACACTCAAACCTGGAGGTTTGTGGTGTGACGCTCCTGTCTGAGGAAGTCCAACATCTAGTGTCAGATTGTGGCGCTAAAGGCCAAAGTGCTGAGTTGAAATCAACAAACAACATACAGATATTTGTGCCTTGATTTTCAAGGCGAAGTGGGAGGAAGTGGAGATCTGATCCTTTGATGGTTCAGCCTGACTGAAATGTTATCTTTAATGTACTGGGCCAGACATTTAAACCATTATCTTCTGCTCATCTCATCTCGTCGGGTTGCTGTAACAGCAGTTTAAACAGCGTATTCCAGATGTCCTTCTCCCCAGCATGGGTTTGCAGTAACTCTTAGGGGGTCCCAACAATATAATCTCTCCAGTGGGTTCCAGATCTTCTTCTGGGTCTTCAAAGTGCCCAACAAAACCTCCAAATGGAAGTGCGCTGGAGGCATCCTGATCAGATACTGAACCGTCTCACTTGGCTCCTTTTAACACAAAAGAAGTAACAGCTGAGCTCTCTGTGGATGTTTGAGCTCCTCATCTGTAAGGCTGAGCCCTGCCATCCTACAGACAAAACTCATTTCACTTGATTGTATTCAAAATATATTACACATTACTTGTTACTTTTCTTAAGAGTTGTGCATTACGTTGCTTAAAAATTTACCTGAGAAAGTAAATTGTTACACTAATTATTGCATTATTTTGATGTTACTCCATAACATGACCTGAAACACACCATCACATAGTTACTAGGTAACAATATAACCATTATGCTACATACTGCTCACCGACACAAACCAGTGTCGTATTGAGGGCACACATACGACTTTTCTTTAGTGTTTACATGTGTACTATGTCTCTACCTGTTAAAGTTCAGGCTCTGGCTGCTGGGCTGGGGTCAGCATGCACTCAGGTTTAACATCATTCCCAAGTCATAAACTGCTTCACCATTTTCCTCCCCCTACCAGGCAGAAAAAGACGTGTTTTTTTTTGTCCTATCCTCCCATCGTGCAGATAACTAATAAACTCTTGTTATACAAGTAATAATAATTGTAACTATAGTGTGATTACAGATTTTTATATTTGCATTTAGATTATTACGTCACTAAGAATGGTGATTGCAGTAACGTGTTACTTTGGAGCATGTGACACACAAATGTTTGTGACATTAACTGGTCATACCCAGATGTCATGACCATGTGAGATGGTTGGAGTGAAAAACTGCTTGTTGGATGTTACGAATAATTCAAGAAATCCCTCTCTGTCCACCTGTCTTTTCTTCTTGTAGCTTAGCAACAGTTCATTCGATGCACTGTGTGTTGCTGGGAACTGCTGTGCTGAGTTTGATGTTATTTAGATAAGAACTTCTCATAATTTGGCTAAAAGTTGTCCTCTATAACCTGTTTTTCTCTTTAGAGTGACATGTGCTGTCTCCACTCAGTATGTAAAGGGAAGGACAAACATAAACACACAGGCCTCAGGGGATATTCACTAACACGAGTCCAAGTTTTCCAAGTCTCTCGCACCTTAACGCTTAAAAAGACTGAAGGGTGTAAAATATTAATGAGCGCCTGCCAAAAAGTTCTAGCATTTAGAAAACTGCATCACTCACTGGCCCTTTCTCAGAAAGATAGGTTGACACGTTTGCCTTTCATTGTATTTATTTTTTTGTCTTTGCTGTCACCAATGATTTCAGTCACTTGTGTTGTTTGGACGAGCAGTTCCTGAATAAGCTGCAACCTACAACGAGTTATACATACAAACAGATTTTAAATGTCATAAATGTAGCTGTCCTGTTTTCAAAACACAGAGTTTATGATAGCCTGGGGTGACACGTGTGACACTCTTCCTGAACAGGTGCTGCATAACTGTTAAAAATGTCAGTATAAGATCAACCAGGGCATTATTGTGAAAGAAATGGAGAGAGAAATGAGAAACCTAATTACTGATTTCAGTCTGATCCATGAAAACTACAAATGTGAGATAATTCATGATTTCAGAGGATAAGAGGATGTGCTTCTTGGCTTCAGGACAAAGGGCTGGTCCTACATATTTCTTTTATTTTGTGTCCCCAGTTTAGCAACTCTATCTTCACTTTTAGACCTCACAGTTTTTTCCCTCCAGTGATTACAAAGAACCACATTAGAGTATTCAAATTGTTTTTTTGTTGCAATGGAAAAAGTAATGTGTTGATTGTTCTATACAAATAACCAGTTATTTAATTGCTTACAAATTAGTAATCAGAGAGCACAGCCTTTATGTTAAAGTCATGCTAGGAAAAACAGCAATTAGATGTCAGTCTGCTATCAGTTTTCAATTAAATAGGGACAAGTTAGCAGTTACATCAAATTTGTTTGTGACAAACAGTAATAAAGTGCAAACTTCTTGTCTGTTACAAATCAGTTGCTGTCTACGTGCACAGAAATTCATATTAGCCACTTAAATTCAGACTCTAGTTACAGCTTCATTAACTTGAAGCAAAAATTTAGAAATACGTTCACAAATAGTGATATAGTTGCTGCACAATGGTGATTTATCTGCAAAAAATGTCTTATTTAATGAATCATCTTATTTAATTAACTTTTTTTTAAAAATATCAGAATACAACCTGTTGACAACAACATGGCAAGTTGTGCTCATCAGTGCATATATGTGTAAAAAAAACATATATTAAAAAAACACATCTATAGTTACATGTGGAACGTAACCCTCAACTGGGATTTCCGATTTCCATTTGCAGAGGCCCACCAACCCTGTGAACGTAATAAAAGTGTAAATCTGTTAAGGCACTGTTGTGTATTTGTAATTCATAAAGCCACATACAGGCGCTGATCAGTCTATCCACGAACATGTTGCAGAAAAAAGCCATTATTAAGATTGTCACCACATAGCAACAGTTTTTTCTAATATTGTTAACCTGAATCTAACTAGTTTCTTTACTTTAATTAAATTCTTGCTGGCATGTCTGGCAATTAATGGTTTGAATAGTTGCTCTGCATATTTTGTTTAATCACTGATATATTATTTTGTGCTATTCAATATTATAAATATTGCAGATTTTGTGCTGTTTAATCATTAATGATCCATAGATGTTGATATAATTTATCATGCTCCCATTAAAAATGTAATTCATCCATGCTCCTCTCATTTGAATTGTATTTTTCATAATCATGTCTTAGCTGAAATTGTGCCTACGAACATCGAAATTTTGTTGCATGTGTACCTTCTAAAAATAACTCTATTACTATTATTCCAGTTTGAAATAATGTGATTCAGTCTGTTTTTTTCTGTTTTCTCTGAGTTAGACGATCAACTGATTTTTATTTTCGCATTGAATCATATAATTCAGAACTCAAGTTATGTCCACCTCCCCAAAATAAAAAAGTTTTGCACTTCTGAATATGAAGTCATGCAGTGTGGAGGTTTAGGACCTGAATGCAAGAGTTGAGGTAGAATTTTGAAGAACAAACCATTTATTTTGGCTGATTAGAATCCAAAGCCTTTAATAAGGGAAATAGGGAAACGAGCACCTGGGGGAACGGTACGACTGCACAACGAGCAAATGAAAGATAAGGCTACTTATGCGAGAACTACTGAGGGCTGACAAGGAAAATGGATACAGCTGGGGAGCAAGAAACATGTGATGACAAACAAAACACTGAGACAGGAGAAAGTCAAATTAAACAGAGTTAAACAGAAGAAACTCATTATTAATATAAAACAGGAAGTGTTCAATATCAACACAGAAATGAGAACTTAACAGAGGGAGAATACCGACAACTGAAATACTAAACTAATACCAGGAAAACAGAGAGAACTAAACATAAACATATTGTAAAATAAAAATTCAGGTGATAGAGTAAGATATACAGAGGACACACAGGAAGGCTTATAAATAAAAGGAAAGAAGAACCAAACGTTAACATGAGTAATATCAAACTGAAAGACTGATAAACTCCATCATGACAAAAATGGTCCTTTTATTTTTAAAAACGTTAAACTGAACTGTTCTTTTTAGCATACAATGATGGAAAGAGGCAGCAAATGTTCTTATTTATGAAACTAAAGGAAAGCCAATTTTAATATCTGTGGGGCTTTTTCCCATTTCGTTGGTTATTCCAGTTATAAGTCTGTAAAATGACCTTGGATTTTTTTATGTCTTCAAACTAAACACAAGCGCATCTGAATCCTGTGTTCTATAATTCTTGTGTTCTTCTCTGTTCTTCTCTCCCGCGCCTGATAAAATCCTCTCACCTTGCATCACGACTGAAATAAACCCCGCCTTCAGCAGCTTTAGAGATTCACAAAGAAAAAAGTTGAAAGGGAAAGATGACATCATGGTTGGATTCTGCAGTGAAGGCTCATGTGTGAATGCACTGCAGCAGAATGTTAGCGTGGAAAGACTTAAACACACACACAGAGCTAATTCACGCCTCAGCTCAGTTGTGCTCCCTCACTCCATTAAATTCTCACACTCCTTTGGTATCCCACGCTTCAACATGTGATGGAGGTAAAAGACCAGCAGACACCTGCCTCAGCTTATCCCCTGCGGTCACCATGACATCAAGAGCAGAGCAAGCAGAGGGCAGATAAAGGAGGCTAACACATCAGAGGGATGTTGCAGATCAAAAACCACAAATCTAATCTAATGTAAAAGCTTTTCTGGGTTTCGTTCATTGTCTCGTAGAGAACTTCACTGTAGCTCGTGGATCTCTAGAGAGATGCAGCTCACTCTAATTCGCAGAGATTGCAGTGTTAAGATGTATAGCTTCATATAGAGCGGGGGAAATAATTATTTTATCTCCGGCTCAATTTGATTTCTGCTCACTTACAAAGACATGAACAGTCTCTAATTTTTATGGTAGTTTCATTTTAGTCAAGAGACAGAATATCAAAAATCATATATCATCTATCATATCAGAAATACCAAAAATCCAGGAAAAATCCAGTACGTAAAAGTCATCAATTAACTTGCATGACAGTGAAGTAAGTATTTGATCGTGAAGCAAAACATGACCTAGTACTTGGTGGAGAAACCCTCAGCAAGCACAGGGGTAAGACGTTTCTTGTAGTTGGTCACCAGGTTTTCACGCATCTAAGGAGGGTTTTGGTCTTAGGTTTCTTGGCTGACGCTTGGCAACTCGAAGCTTCAGCTTCCTTCACATGTTTTCTGTAGGATTGAGGTCTGGAGACTGGCTAAGCCACTCCATGTACTTCTTTGTGTTCGGGCAAGACCTTACAGCACGTGTGTGGCACAACATCGGTCTAAGATCCGAATTCTGATTGCAAAAGCTGCCAGACAAGACAGGCCGAGTTTTACTGTAACACAATGAGGGCGAACGTTCAACAGGAACCTCAGCTGTGGCATTTGCATCACGTTTTGGCACAAAACAATATTTTTTTACCAACCAAAACAATCTCAATGGTAACTTTGTGCACTTTCCAAACATATCAAAGTGTTTTTCTATTTACACGTATTCACACTCCAGTGAACACACCGGGAGCAACTCTGGGTTCAGTATCTCGCCCAAGGATACTTTGGTATGCAGACCGGAGCACGGATGATACCACCAACCTTCCGATTAGTAGATGACCTGCTCTACCCCTGAGCCACAGCCACCTCTACCCACCAAGTGATTTAGTTCCTGTTTCTCTAATTAGTTGCAGGTTTGTTTGCTTCTTTTATATAATTAAAGCTGAATATGTTTCAGTTTTGGACTGCTGTTTTAAGAAAGCTAGACCAAAAATACCATAATGTAGAGCTCGGGTGCTATAGTGGAGCTTTTTTCTTATTTTTTGACATGTTATGGATGAAATGATGAATGGAGACAATAACTGGGAGGTGCAATAATGGATTGCATTTATTAAATGATGAATGAGAAACATTAATTACCACCAACCTAATGATTTCTGAAACTGTGAGTTTTGGCAGACTCCATTTCATGAATATTCTTGTCTAAGGTGATCTTTTGTGCTTTTTCCCCCAGGGATCAATAAAGTATTCTGATTCTGATTCTGATTCTGATATTATGTTTTAAGAAAACATACCTTTTCAGGCTCTTTTATCTTTCATCTTTTATGATGCTTCATTCACCAGTTGAGCTTGATAAATAATTACCACTTCTAATATTTTCTTTTGACTTGTATTCACGTCATGCTACCCAGAGAGAATATAACTGTAAGGACATTTCTCTGTGAACCAGCAATTGTGTTTGCATCCAAAATAATATAAGTAGCTTTAGTATTTAGCTTCACTAAGTATGTTCCAGTTAAAAGCAAACTGAAAAATCATATAAAAATCTATTAGGAAATCCATTAATAAAAAATACAACCACAGGAGCAGCTTTTTCTTAATGCATCTGTGCTCACACTGCTGATGTCTTCGCTCAGACGTGCTGTATGCAGACACTAAACATACATGCACACACACATCCCTTGCACATACGCACAACAAGTCGATCTCCTCCTCCTTCCACCCTTTTCATCAGCAGTCAGTTAAAAGCGCTAATGGACAACAGTGAAACCTAATGCTGCTAATGCTCCATGACAAACATATTTATATCCTGTCAGACGGCTTCACTCGGATGTAACTGGCCTCTCTGATGCTTCCTTCTTATTTTGGTACAACTATTACTACTTTTTGTACTACTATTAGTAATACAGACTAGTGGTATTACAACTATAAAATGTGTTAATCACAAGCTGTTAGCCAATGAGCAAACTTTGCCTTATTCTGAAATTGTAAATGAACATTGTGATGTTTGAAATCTTAATCTTATCACGTGTTCAAGTATTCACTGAGAGAATAGATCAAGTACTGTAAGATATCAAGCTGTCATCACTTCAGCTGGTGGTGATGGTGGTGCTTTGCCTCTATTGCATCTAATTTGGTGGAGCTGCATTGAATTTTTCAAACACATCACTGAAGCAATGGTATATGTTGTTTTCTTGAAAAAGTGATTGTTGGACTACTTCAAATCCCACTGTGGCGAGACTTCCAACATTATCCAAGGTTATCCAGCCCCGTATCTTTCATTTTGGCCGTATGGTTGTGTAGCCATAACTGACAGATTCGGAGGATGATTTTTAGGCAGAAATTTTGAAAAAAAGGAAAACAAAGCCTACTTGAGGGATTGAAATCCATTATTATGCAGACTTTCCTCCTCCACACACTAATGGGAAGACATCCACTGGTAACAGGATTCTGTGGATTTGGCTGAGATGTACAGTAACAGCGAGTTTCCAGACCTCTCCTTTCCAGGATGCTTTACAAAACACACGTAGCTAATTATGTTCCTGCTCCTCCTACAGATGTTACATCTGACTTGCTGTGTGCTTCTGTAAAACTTAGTTAACACAAATAACATTCTTAAAAGGCATCATAAAGTTTGTATTATTTCTTTTTCTTTTTCTCATACAATATAATTTTATTTACACTACATCTGAACAGCCTTCCTGCAGAGTCAGCAATGCTAATAACATCTTCCCTGGCAGTCCTATACTCCTCTTTGGATGTAAGATGCACACATTTCCCATGCTAAGAGGCGCTATATGTGACTCCACGCTCCAGTTTCCCTTTTGGGTTCTGATATATCACCCCGCGTCGGCCAGGGAGACAGAAACGTTTGACAGCTGTGCTCCCAGATTGCAAAAACAGATGGAATTTCAATGTGAGTGATTGGCAATGGGGAGCCTGCATGCATAGAATAAAAGAGATGGAGGAAGAGAAGGAGGAGGTATGCATGTGTTTGAGAGATATTGCTGATGCATGGTTTGTGTGCAGTTATTGAAACCCAGAAAGATTTTGTGTAAGAAGTACAGAGATATAGCTTTATATTTTGTTTTTTAAGACCTTCAGTCTACAGATGCATGAATTTATTCTAGACCCTCTGCCGACTGCAACAAAATATGTTTATGGCATGTGTGTTTTGTGCTTTTGACGAGTGCCCACTTTCTCAGCTTTCTCGCTTCTTGCTCTTCTTGACTTTGTTCGTCTTTGCTGTACTTGTTTTTTTTCTTCTCCCGCCACCACCTCTCATCCATCCATCTACCTCCACCCCCCGCCACCCGCAGCTCTGTCTCCACTCTCTGAATAATTCAGGCCTGCAGAGCTAGTGTATTTTTGGTTGTTGTCACCTCAACAGTAACACAAATACACCCATACGCGTGCATGCACGTACACACATGACTATGCCAGCACACCCGTGCATGTCGGTCCTCACAAACGATGCAGACAGAAAAGAACCAGACTCTGTGAGACCGCTGAGACTCGCTAACTAAGAAGAGTCGTACTTACAGGGACTTCACATCATCACCGTGCTCCACCCTGTCTGTGCCCTGCTGTCCCAGCGCTGAATAATAATATGTCTCACTTTTCTCTGTCTTCGAAAGTTACACAAAGTTGGAGTGTTGAGTAATTTGTGGGGAAAGGAAAAACTCTGAAACTTTCAGTGCCTGCTTTTGCTCACATGGATTTCCCTTTACTTCTACTTGTTTTCGTGCATGTGCTGACTTTTGGGTTTTAGGCAGTTTCTGGAATAAATTTAGAAGTCATTACAAGCCAGGCTTTGGTTTTATAAATGTAATCATTATTTGTCTTCATTAGTTCCATTGAGATCAAGAATCTATCATTAAGCTAAGTGTAAAATCTGCTGAATAAAGCAACACATTTACATATTATTTAAAGGCCAGTTTTGAATTTGTAGGCAACACTAAAATATTTGGGTACATAAAATGCTCGAGGCTTCACTGCATCCTGTGGATGTCAGGAATCATCGAGGGACTTTTTGGCACATCCTGAAGGGGCAGCATAGACCTCACATGATAATGCTGTAATAGTGAAAGTATTCATGGAGTCCAGTATCCAAAATGTTTTCCAAGAACTTCATGGAAAAATACACAGAAAAACGTGTCCGGGGGAGGGGGGGGGGGGGGGGGGGGGGGGGGTACAAAACCAATCTCTTTGGATGCTGCTAGGTCTTGTTGTTAGGGGCGTGGCTGCTTTGATTGACAGGTGTGCTGCACAGGCTACCTCAGCCGATCGCTGTTTGCGATGCCTCACCTTCCCTAAATCACATCACTAAACTTGACCTTTTGGAACATTTTATATCGAATTATCTAACAAACAAAACTGCTTGTTTGGCGTTTGGTGGTGCTCCAGTTTAGTAAATGAAATTCTAGTATTTTATTAGTTTGTTACTTACAACTAATTAGCAGATAGTCAAAGGAGCTTGCAAAGAAAAGCGTCTGGACTTCTTTAAGTTACTTGAAGACGTTTCACCTCTCATCCGAGAAGAAGCTTCTCGCTTTTCTTTGCAAGCTCCTTTGACTACGATGACCTGGATGACTGAGAACCTTCACAGACTAATTAGCAGATACACGCCTCTGCATTTCACTTACAAAGTGTATTTATGCAAGTAATGATGCTTTTTCACTGCACATTAAATATGGGCACTTCTGGCTCTAAACACCACCCAAAAAAACAGACAAACAAACGAAAACACGACAGTGACCAACAATGATAAAAAGATACTTTCCCCACAACAGATTGATCCACATGCTTAATTTGGCACAGATTTTGGGGATGCCCTTCCTGACACAACCTCCCATTTATCCTGCAACTGGGTTTCTGTCTCTTCCTGGTTTTGATCTTACGCATATGAGGCAAATGTGTTAACCAGTACAAAAATGATAAGGACAAGTCGTCAAAATGCAGAATCCAGAAGGCAGTGGGTGGCGCTGTGGTCCAGCGATAGCTAAGCCCATCTTTTACATACAGTCTGTAATTGACATGACACACACTATGACCGCTGCTTTACCTTTACACATGTTGTGGTATTGTTTAGTGTTTAGGTGCTTTAAATGTATGTGATCGAATGATTCTAGAAGTTGCAAATGTTTAACAAAAATGCAGACAAATGCGATTCAACGTGAAACCCACGCTCCTGGTTAGAAAGTATGTTTTCTACGACACAGCGTGTCTCTGCACGATCATCTGTAGGGCTGTCGTGCACAGTAAAGCTTAATTTATGTGCAAACATTAAACTATTCTCATGCAGGGTTTCTGGTAGATAGCAGATATAATACTTTTTTAGTTCCTCCGTTCATTATCTCCATTTAGCTCAATTAGGGGATCAACACAGTTTTTCAAGCATACAATTCACAATAGTTTATTTTGGACTAAGATGGTAAACCAGCTGTTTGGCAGTCTGACAGAGACTCAAATGATTAATCTTTCTTTCTTTGAAAATTGAACATATTTCAGTTTGCTTTGCCAAATGGGTTAAATGGGTTGTGTATTTTTTGTTTAGACATTTTATGGCTCAATTAAAAAAAAATAACACAACCTGACAGATTAATCGAAGTAAATAACTTCATAGTCCAAGCATGAATCTCCTCATTTGTTCTGCTTTAAAAACCAGATTCTCTGTGGAGCAGCATCTCATTGACTTGATAATGATAGCATCACAGCACGATGTCTTTAGTGGAATTTGAAGAGAAAAGAGACATGCCTGTGAGGAGAAACTCAGAGAACGAGAAGGCTACACAGCCGTAAAACAGTCACGTCGAACAGCTGACAGGATAAAACATGGGTGAAGATTGACAGCAGAGCTCCACCAGTGCCAGCTGTAGCAGTCGGACTGTGCAACTTTTCTGAATGTGCTGAGAGGATGTGACTGTTTAAAATTGGAGCTCCCCTTCGGGCCCTAAGGCTGTCTAAATGTTAATATATGGCTGTCTGAAATTCTGGTGCTGCAGTCACTGGACTGTGGACCTTCATAGACAGAAACTGGAGGAGAGTTGGAAAGAAGCATAAGAGGAAGCCCTGGGGTGGACATGAGAGAGGCGTGGGGGAGAAAGGTTGAGGTTTGGAGGAAAAAGTTTGAGTAGAGTGATACAAAGGATTTGGCTTGATGAGAGGTGAATTCCAGGTAGAGGGAGGATGAATTGGTAAAGGAAGGATGGATTTCAAGGGAAGACAGAGCAGAGCATGCAGGCATAGCTGCAGGGCTTCAGGGCCTTTGGGGCAGTTGGAGGATAAAGACCTGCCGTGGGCCACTGGACCAGAGCCTTTGCTCTTCTTGTGTGAGTGTTTGTATATGTGTGGCCTGAATGTATCGAAAGCCCCTGTAGAGAGCCAACGGTGCACATCTGTTCACCTCTTGAGCTCCCACCTTGGCAGAGCTGTGGCCAGAGCGAACCAGTTTTAAACTGAAACCAAGCAGGAAATGCTTGGTTTATAAAAGTTAGGGATGCTCCTTGAAACTCATTTGCTTGCTGATTGCATGAGAGAGAAAAAATCAGAGGGCTCAATGCTGTAAAAGTAAGAAGACTGTGAGAAAACTTTCCGAAGTAAATTTAATTACTTTTCTCAAGTAATGCCATCAGGGTGTTACCCATTCTTCAGCGTAGTATATGTGTGGCAGTTCATAAGAACTGCAAAGAAGGTGATCGGCCGTCCACTCCCCTCCCTGGACTCCATTGACAGTTATAGATGTCTCTCCAAATCCAGGGCGATTTTAAAAGACCACCTCCATCCTAACCTCCACCTATTCAACATCCTGCCCTCTGGAAAAAGGTTCAGATCCAACCAACAGACTAAAAACAGCTTCTACCTTTGGGATGTCAGAACTCTCAGTGCACCAGAACACTGACAAACCTGCGGCCTTCCCCTTTGAACTTATGGTAACCTGAGTGTGTGTATGTCAGTGTGGGTGGATGTGGGTGTGTACGCGTGAGCAGACCCCCATACAGTTATTCTGTGCAATATCTTGGCAAATGTGCAATAATCCCATTTTTCTTTGGTAACTTATACTTTTTTATTGTAACTTATACATCGTATAAAGTGTATATATATATATATATATTGTGTATTGTGTATATAGTGTTTTTATATTGTTGTTTTGAAATTTGTCACTTTCTTGCATATTTGTGGTTTTGCTACCTAATTTAGTTGTGCAGGCAACTGTACAATGACAATAAATTAAGTTCTAAGTTCTTATGAAAAAGGATTAAAGCGCTTCCTCATTGGCTTCACTGTTCACAGCTGGAAGCCGCCTACATCCATGCTAATAAACCATCTGTGAGCTGTTAACATGAGCTACACTCCGTGTCTGTTCACATATAAAGGGTTATCTTTTGTGGGAGTGTCCTACAGGAACCTAGCAGGTGAAACTGGAGCCCAGTAGTGCAGCAGTAGTGGATCAGTAGTGTTACCGGTTCATCAATGTGATCAGCTCCTTCTTTTCCAACCACAGTCTGAACACACAGCTCCGTCAGAGTGGCTGGACGACTTTGTGAGAACTTTCAACGATCGTCTTTCAACGAGCACCATAAAAGGGCAACAGATCCACAGTTCAGTTTGGAAAAGTGACGTCACCACATTCAGATTAGATGAGCGTGCCGATGGCTAAAATGCCTTTAAGTGTAGCCTTAGGCAGCATGAGAAGTATTCAGCAGAGTGATAGAGGTGATTCAGTTATTAGTTTTCCAGTCTTAAGAAAATCCCAGCTTTACGGTAAGCATGTTGCACTGGGAGAAACATAATGATTTACATTTTGTCAAGTGTATTTCTTTTATTTTTTATTTCGTTTGTCTCACACTGCAGCTTCACTTTTGATTTAAAAGTGCTCGTCTCCCTCAACACACCCACACTCCACCGCTTTCCCGCAAGTATTTCACATCAGTGTGGCGTAATGAACTGAAACAGCCTCACTGAATCAAAGCGTTGATCAAACGCTGGTGAGTGTAACTTCTGTTTGATGTGTTGGAAAGAAGTCACAAATTAACCAAAAACTGTCAAACTGAGGTTTTTGTTTTGTTTTTTTATCTTTTCTTTCTTTATTTATTTTTTATACTTTTTGCTGTTATGTCAGGTAACACTGCTATTCTTCCAGTGTGGGATTGATTTATTTGTATATCCACAAAACACACAAATTTAAAAAAGGTATGTTCAAGTCACTTTTTAGACAGAAATTTATGCAAGTGCAAAACAAATAAACCAATAATCTGATGAATATACCAAGATGCTTGAAAAAACGTGAATGTTAAACCTTACCTCATAAACTAATTTTCACCTATTTTGTTTTGGTATCGTCTCACATTGAGACTGTGGCTGTTCTGAAATAACATGTTTTCCTGCAGAGTATTAGAGAAAAATGTGTCAAGGACATGTGTGTGTACATTTAAGTGTTATAAAAACATTAAACTAACAGTGACTGAACACCCCCACCCCCAACCCCCCGACCCACAGCAAGGTCAAATCAATTTTCTTTCTGTAGCACCAGTTCCCCTTAGCAGTCATCTCAAGGTATTCTATAATGTCAGCAGCAAAGACTCTATTAAAGAGAAAACCCCAATGATCTCCTGATCCCATCTGAGCAAGCACTTGTTCATGAAAGCGAGGAAGAACCCCCGTTTAAAAGGAAGAGACCTCTGGCAGAACCAGGCGCAGGGAGAGGAAAGAGAAGACAGAAAAGAGGGGCAAAGAAAGGCCATGAACAAAAAACAGAAAGTACAGGAGAGTAGACACAAGTAAATGACAGAAAATAGAAGCGTTAACCAAGCCTGGTTTTCCAAGTAGGGAGTGTTTGTATCCTAAACCCAAACTCTGAGCTGATTCCAAAAGAAAGAAAGGAAGGAAGCATAGGCAAACCTGCACTTTGAAGGACAATGAAGAAAAGCTTTTGTGGTGTCAGATAATAGATCATGTCTCATTTACATATTTAAATATAAGATATCAGATTGTCCCGAAGTAACAAACTGGGGAAGTTTTTGGCCCCTTGATCATATTGCACGTGTTGTCTCTTCTGTTAGTTTAGTCAGAGCTGCTATTTAAGAATTGGAGATTTTAATTCACCCAAAACTAAATTTCTGAAATCTAATGATGTTTGAGAATGCTGCCTCAGAAACGTATGTGCAAACAGTTGCTGTATCATTTAGCTTGTTTGCCAGATTTGGTAGCAAACAGAAGAGATTTGTACAAAGTCAGCATCAAGGCACTTAATTTTAACTTCAAACTTCTGAGGAATGACTTCGGGGTGTAAGGGCGTTCCTGCTCACCTCGGATCGCAGCTCCGCTGCTGAACACAGTTTGGGACATTGTGTTAAATGTGGAATCTCATTTTTTCTCACTTCATCCTCATCTTCCCCCTCCTCCTCCGCAGGCCGACTGTCGCTCCAGAGAATACCTTCGCATACACTTCCCATCTGCAGATACGTGATTCAGAGAATGAGGTAAGCGTAAAAATCTTACACGTGTGGGTCTCACACTTTGTTGTACACGCTCACACATACACACTCCAAAGTATGTGTAGTGACTTCATCGCTAAAGTAATTTACAGTCTTAAAAAAAGCTTTAAAGCCAGTGACTCAAAGGAAATTCCCCAAATCCAAAAGTAAAGCCCAGATTGTTGGTACAAAGCCTCATCATTCTCATCTAATTTGCTGCCGGAATTAAGCAAATCTATTATGTAGATGAATAAACAGAAGATAGAGTTGTCTTCAGAAAACTGAAATTGTCTCAGAGTCAGTTTTCTTACTGCTTATTAGTTCAAGCATTGAAGGGAGAGCGGCAGGAAAGAACCCGTAAAACTGTTCCAAACATTTATGGACTGCACGGCACAAATGCCGATGTCTGTAAGAAAATATTTGAGCTTTATCCTTCATCCTCAGGGAGGTCAGAGGTCATCTACAGTATTTGTGAAGCAGCAGTCCTACAGCTTGTCTTCTGTGACAGGAAATAACTCCATCCTGCCACAGAAGAGTGGACAAGTTTATGTTGAAGAGCCTTTGACGGGTTCTCTGCATTTTCAGGGGGGTGTGGACAGGCCAGAGGTGAACCAAGGACACTTCAGGTGAAGCAGAGACACACAGGCAGTCAGAGAGAGGCAAGGATGAGGAGAGAAAAAGCCTTTGATCCTCTGATTCTCATCTGAAATAACAGGCAGCGCTGCCGAATCTTACCCTACCTTCCTCATTACGGATCAAAGCTGCAGACAGTTAGCACACTCAGATGCTTCGAAAACGCAATCATCTTTCATTTTCCCGAGTATTTTTAATCGTGCACAGAATCAAACCTTTAGGTCTGGAGTGCAGATGCTCGAGCGAGCTCACACTCACGTGCTTGAGGATGTGTGCACCTTCACGTCCCTTGATACCCTACTTGGAAACATAATGGGATGTCCGTGTTCATCCGCTCAGAAGCTTCCTGACTTTGTGAATCCTCTGAGCGCGCTCCACACTTTGATCACCCTCTCTACAAAGAGACTGAGACAGCGAGAGAGGCTTTGTGCTGAGCAGGCAGGGCTACAGCGGGTTCCTCCAGGCCTTAACCCAGCTTTACCCTCTCACTCTCTCACTCACTGCAGGCACATTTGATCAGATGCACTGTACCTTAGTGGTTTGAGCTGAAGTACACACTTTAGGCAGGTAAACGCTTCATTTAAAGAATAGCAAGACTATGATTTGTATGCATGCTGAACATTTTGTAGGAAATTGCTACTTTGAAATGTTTTTCTATCAGAAAAAAGGGATGTTGCATAGGAGCAGGTGAGAACCACCTTCCTAACACCACACACAGACACAATAGTTGCTGTGCTCTTTATTTGTTGCACAGTGCTCGGATTGGGCGTTGTGCCTCGATACTGAATTTTCAGCTGCCGTCAACTCTCCTCCTCACTGTAGCTCCTCCACCTGGTCCCAACGTGCTACTGCATGAATAGAGGAGGCTGATTGGACGTTATGTAACAGGTGTTCCACGCAGCATCCCCTAGCAGTGCACCCTGAACCACCCGCCCCCTCTGTCCTCCCACAGCTGAGCCACAAACCACACCCCACTACCACAACACTTAAGTGGATCCACTATGCTTTCCTTATTGTCTGTCTGAGCATCAGACTGATTTCAGTGCTCGATTTCTGAAAACTTTTTTACTCCAGGATCTGCAGGTTTCCATCGCTTTTGTTTTTTTAGGGGCAGCCAATTGAAAGAGTGCTCGTTTAAGGTTTAAAGCTAAAAATACACATTTTTCAAGAGCATAATAGGTTCTTTTTGATGCCAGTTTTTAATTAACTAAATAATTTGTACTGTTTGTTCATCCATCCATTCATTTTCTTCTGTTTTGTTTTTGTTTTGTTTCTCTTCTCTTTCCGTTTGTGGTGGATCAGACGTAATGTGATCAAAACATAAGCCTAAAATATTTCATCATCCAATTTTGTTTTTTATCGTTATCATTTTTTATTTTTGCGTGACTCCAATGATTTATGAGCTCTTTTCCAAGTGTGTTTGAAGCTTTAGACTTGTGAGGTATTTCTGTTCAATATCATTTAAAGGAGCTCTCTAATTTTGACCCGTTTTGGACACTTACTACTCCGGCAGTGCTAGTCTATCTGATTTAAAATATCTAACCTTGTGAAGACTCTGTCCCTGGGTGGCAGAGGAAGAGAAATAGTCTCTGTGTCTGTCGGAAAGAGGAGAAACACATGAAAGATGGAGCAGCAGGAGAGGAGACGAGGAGATCCAATAAAGGAGGGAAACAACAGGAGCTGCAGAAGGAGAGAGACAGAGCAAGAGTGTGGAAAAACAAATCAATGGCTGTGTAAGACAGAAAAGGAAAGGAGTCAAGGCAAGACGATAAAAGCTTATCAGTAATGTGAGTGATAGCGAGATATGCTGGATGTGCTTACCTGTTGTGATTTACTCTGCATGACAGTTTGCTTCTGCCTCGGCTTCAGTTTGTCTTTCTGCTGTTTTGCCGTCTGAGTTCTGCATTTAAACACAGCACAAAGTAAATGACAGTCATCATAACAGTATCCATTATGTTTACAGTAGGGTTTTATGTAACCCTTCATCTATGGGCTGAGGGGGCTCAGTGGTCTACTTGGTGCTGTGTATTTTACATGGGAATTACTGTAAAAATCCAAGTCTGGATTTAGTCTATTCCAGCTGCAATAGGGCGAGAGGCAGAGTGTACCTTGGACAGGTTACCAGTCTGTCACAGGGCTAATACAGAGCGACAGACAGCCATTAACACTCACATTCATGCCTATGACCAATTCAGAATCACCAGATAACCTAACCCCATGCATGTCTTTGGACCACCCAGAGAATTGGGTCAGACTATAACTAGTGAAGTTTCTGGTGAGCATTTATTTTTTGTGCTCCATAATAATGTTGTCGATTAAAACGAGACAGAGAGAAAACTAGTTTAGTAAGTAAAGTTTAAAGGGAGCAGGGAAAGCATAGCTTGTTTCAGAAAAATTATAAACTATGTGGATTCCCCAAGTCCCCAAGTATAAGATTAATATAGATTAGTTTGATCTTTTGATTAATTCAAGAACCAGGAGGAGCATAGGGTGACACACAGGTGGGCTACATCTTATGCAGAAGGTGCATTCTGAAAAAGGAGACTCCACGGTGGTGTCAAGGGAAGACTGTAGCTAGGCAACATTTAATGACAGTCTGTAGGATGGATTCGGAAATCAAGAAGAGGAAGCAAGTGAAGGCAGACGTTAAGGATTAAATGGTGGAAGCTGAAGACGGAAGAATGTTGTGCAAGAGTCCAGGAAGGACTTGAGACAAGCTCTGAGTGGTAGGAAGGAGTTGCCAGATGACTGTGAAAGTACAGCTGATGCGGTGAAAGAAACTGCCATGAATGTGTTTGTTGTATCCTCTGGATAGAGGGAGAAGCATGTGAGGCTGGACACTAAGGAAGGAGAAAAGGACTTTTGGCTAGGAAGAAAGATTGAGCTGGAAAGTATGTGCATCTCCATACGAGAGAAGATGACAGAGGGAAGAAGCTGATGAGCCACAGGCTGAACAGGTTGAGTGCTAGTATTAGTGAGTTACAGTATGTCCAGGTTCTGTTGTTTCATCTTCTGATAGCCCCGTTGTAGCATTGTCACAAACTTTCAATAAGCCATCTGCAAACTATTCAGTTTGAGTTAGTGAGATCAGTTCAATCTACACCCTGCTGTTAGACAAATTTTACTGCCCTTTACAAAAACATTTCTAAAATGTCAAGGATAATGTTGGAGAACTAGTCGGGCCAAGGTTGGGCCGATGAGCTCTGTTGGGAGCAGCCGCACTCATTAAAAACTTATAGCAGTACAAGGACACAGCTTGTTGCTGGTAGTATTCAGCATGAGTATTAACTGGAGGACGGAGCTACAGAGGCATTTGGTGTTTCTATTCTTCCACCTCAGAAACACAGGTACCACCGCCCATCACCGGCTGTCATTCTGACATCTTTTAAACACAATCACTCAGTCTCAGCTCACTTTGGACTGATTAACTGGCCCGTCATGAGCGAAGATGTGTGTTTGTGCCCAGACTGCGTTATATTGGAGTTAAGCTAACATCTTTTTTTGAGTCTGGCACGTGTTAGGAGAGATTTTTTATGCTTCTTCACACAAATATATCTTTGTAGAAATGTACTCATTTTTAATGTGCCGTACTTAAAAAAGATACGTTACGTGAACTTAATACTTTAGCAAAGTAAATTAGCTCTCATTTCTCTTCAGCAAATTAAAGTCAGAAAATATTAGTGTAAATGGCCTTTTCTTAGAAAGCTAAGAATACCTGTGCAACATTTTAAAGAGCATATGTAAATGAGTTAAGTGGATTTGTATGGCTGGTGCAAAACGTAAAGCGCCATTGCTCAGATGCATCTTAACACCTTATGGCGCTGTAACCACCCAGATTTGTTTCACTGGACACTCCCCATCGCCTGACTCTAAACCATGTGCTTACATGACCAGCCCATCCTTGATGGTGCCGCGGTGGCAGATGTATATGTTCATGCAACTGGTCGTTTTTCACATTTTTCTGCTCTTTGCAGATTCTGTAAGTTTTACTGGAACTTTAACTGCTTCACATCGTCATGTCCTATCACAGCAGACCGTGGGGTGGCTGAAGTTGTGTCAGAAACCTCTCCTCTGTTTCTAGTCTCAATTAAGGTGGCCTGTTAATAACTAAATCTTGCTAAACACTACTGTTGGCTACACAAGCCCTAGAAAATGCAACGAAAATTATGAAATGAAACAATATGCAGAGTAAACTGCTCTGTATGTGGGCAAAAACTACAGTTAACTCACTATAAGTACATAAACTCCACATTTACCAATAGGTTAAAGGGACTGAAAAACAGTAGCACAGGTAGAGGAGTTTCCTAATGTTAGCTAACTTCAGTTACTTTGAACTGTAGCATCAAAAACCTCGAGTCCATTGAATCAAACAGGGATTTTTTTTACTTTTGAAACATGTCATTTGTGACAGAGAGATTATTTTAGATCAAAAGTCTTGCTTTAAGTTCAAATTTAGTATCATTGTTAGATTTCAGGTCGACACAATATCCCAAAGTTTGCTTCATCATTGCGTGCAGAGGGCGCCGCGGCTCAGTGTGTCCTGCAGGACTGTAGCCTCCGGCTGTGTGTGTCAGGCGCTCGGCCCAGACTGACCCAGACTGTAGAACAAACACTTCTTACGCCAACTCTGCTTCTGAGGGACAGTAAATAAAACATGTTCAGGTGAATGAGGGGCACAAAGCTGTAATGATAGTTTTTTCCTCTTACTCTCTGTGTCCATCTGTTCCTCATTTTCATTCTCTTTGCTGCACGCACACCATCAATTTACAATTTAAGTTAATGTGAAGGAGTACAGTTAGAGATGATTGTTAGTGAGTAAGCCGATATCATTTGTGAGCCACTGATTTACACGAGCAGAGGGTTAAACAAGTTTTCAGCAAACCAAAAGGCTAAACATACAAATTGGAAAGAGAAAACGGAGACGTAAACACAGTTTTTTCCCGTGCAATAAAATTTATTGACATTTCAGCTGTGCTCATTTTCTACCTCGAACTAAAGTGATATAGATAGTCTAGCTGAACAGTTGGCTTTTTAACAGCAAGTCTGATTGTGTGCTCACTTCTGTTGGGTAAGATTTCATTGCTTTGTTCTCGATGCTTTCTCAGACGTGTCACTTTGATGAGTACATGACACACAAATAACAACCTAAGTTGTCAAAAACCAGTGTCATCTGTTAAAGCTGCAGTAGGGTTGGGTTACAGCCTCCTCTGTGTGATTCTGCCCCAAGCAGCAAAAAACACTGATTAATGCTGCCTTAAACCTGCATTTTAAAGCGTGCAGTGTGTTCTCGAGGCTTGTTTTGTAGGCGTTCACAATAACTGCAAATCCAAACATTTGGCCATCAGATTTTTCATATTTCTTCTGTTCATAATCAAATATATGGAATCGTGTTTTTAAGTGTCCAATGAGCTGCCCAGCGTGTATTTACAATCTCTCTTTATCTCTAACATCCCCAAATCCAAATATGCTTTGTCACATCCTGTCGGCGCGGCGTGCAGAGTAGTGTCACCGCATTATTACTGTTTGTTGGGCTGTTTCTTTCACCGTTTCTGTTTTGCACTTTTTCTTTGTCTCTGTGTTTTGTGTGTGCATGCAACAGAAAACAGAAAATGCTCCCTGTTGAATTTAATGTTGAAATTGAAGCTGGAATTATGATGAAGCCATTTTTGTCTGAATCCCCCGAGGACTCCCTTCTATACTTCTCCTGTTTCCTTTTCTTATTAGGCTTCATTTCACAGTCCCCACTCACTTGTTCAAGTTTCACTGGCTCAGCTTCATCAAAATTTATTTGTGCTTTGTATATATTTAGCTCCCTCTAATCCGCTCTGTGACTCCTCCTTTATCTGGCAGTCAGATGCAATCACTGGCACATTCTACTCTGTGTTGAGATATTAGCAGATGGAGTCATTAGTAATTTTGAACTAGTGAAGGGCAACCTTCAGCCAAGATTTTTTTAATAACATGACTCTCTGGCATTTTTTTGGTATCCATGTTTTCTTTCTCTTTTCTTCTCTACTTGTTATTGCTTGACTCTGGGTTGCCTTGATGTGTGTTTCCCTTCCTGCACCCTTCCCAGTGGAGAGAGTTGCACAGCTAGCCTGAGGCTGACATAGTACAGTAACAGTGAAGAGTGTGTATACTATGAGTGTGCATTTCTGTGTTTATGCATTGATGGGGTGATAAGTAAGAAGACAAATTGCAAAAGGGTCGGGCAGTGCAAGGATGGCCAGGGGTTTGCGTGATCAGATTTAGGAGGTTGTGAGCAGAGATGATGGGGAAGGAGATGAATAACGAGATGATTTGAAACCTAAAAGCTGGGAGGAGGCGAGAGGAAGAGTTGGCATCATTGGACTATAAGAGTTTCTCTCCTTGTGTATTTCCCATTTCTATCGGCATTCTGTCATCAGTTTCCACGTCAGCAGAGATACAAATTGCATAGAAAACAGAAGAGAGGAGAAAGTAAAAAGGACACGTTGCACTTAAAGACTGACTCCCTGGGATAAGAAGAGGAGGAGGAGGAAAGAGGAGAGGAGTAAGATGTCGAGGGAGTTTCTAAAGGAGAAAAGCCGATGCTTTATGTGGAATTCTGCAGATAGAGAAACGACCCTCCCCTCTCTGTCTTTTTCTTCTTCTTTTTATTTATCCTCCCTCCCGTCTGTCTGATGCATCGGAGGAGAAACTGCATTAATTCCACCATGGTCGCACACAGTAAACCCTCGGCATCGCATTTTGTGCCGCCTTGCCTACCTCTGGCAGGATGCCGCTCAAGTACTGATAAATTGCCACCACCCACCTCATTTTTCACCGCAGCCGTCTCATCGTCAAACACACTGACACAAAACCCCTGTATGCTCCTCAGCAATAACAAGAACAATCGCTGAACCCCGGGAATCAGAGACGAGGAGATAGAGGGGAAGGACAAATGGAGAGGTGGATAAGTAGGTGTGTTCTAGGAAGGGGGCAGAGAAATGAAAACACAGCTGCAAACATTAATTTAGTTTTAGTTTAACATGCTTTGGGCATCATTTTCACATTTGTCAGCAAACATAACATAACTTTGTGTTTGGAGTTTTGATTTTTACATTGAATATATAGGATATACTGGATTCCTGTTTTGACATCTTTACCGTAAGCTTTAGTTTCATTGTAATATTTGAATATGTTTTTACTCTTCTTCGTTTAGAGTTCTTGTTCTCTATTTAGCTTCAGTTCCTTTTCTGAGTTTATCTCTTGTGTTTTTAGTTCCCTCAGCTTTTCCCTGTTTGTTTCTCCTTTTGTCTCATCTCTGTAACAATGCCTTAGTCCCCCCTGTGTTTTTTAAGTGTTCATTTTTATGTCTATGTTGGTAGCCTTTAAGTCATTTCCTCTGTGTTCCCCCATGAATTCATTTCTGATTATTATTAATCTTTGATTTTTGAGGGGCTCCTTGTTTCAGTATGGTGATTGCTCATTTTCTGCTTTACTTTGATACGTTTCCTCTTGTTTGCTGCTTTGGGTTTTGCTTCCTCCTTGTCTGATGGTCTTCACCTGTGTCAATTGCCTGCACGTGCACCTCGTTCCACAGCTGTGTCTAATCCCCAATCAGCCCTCAGTTAGCATATAGTCCAGTCCTCCGTACTCTGTGAAGGTGTGCAAGTTCTGTGGATTTTCTTCATGCGCGATCAACTGCTTGTTTTTTTTTCCCCCTTGCCCCTTATTTTTCTTTTGCCTCCTGCATTTGAGTCCATCTCTGAAGTCTAACTAATCATTTGCGATAGCATATGAAAAACAACTTCAAGACACTGACCAAGATAAATCTTTCCTCAGTCCTCTAAACTGGCCTTAATTTCCCCCACAGTTGCCAGTTCTGATTTTATGTCTTTCCGTTGCTTATTTCAGGAAAGAATGGTGACATATATTTATTTATTTTTTGCTTAGCTCTTTTCTGACTCTGGGGACAAATGTGAAATATTGTTAGTTTAAAGACCATACTGATTTTTGCACATCTATGTACAAAGATAAGTCAGAAAATATACAGAGACTGACATTTAATAGCAGAATAGAGAACAGTGATGTATGGGATCCACCGCCAGTAATAAAATATATATAAAAAAGCACAATGGTAGGTTGTGTCTGACCTCTTGAGGTTGTGGTCAGGTGCATTTTTAAGGAGCTGATCATTATGATCCAATAAAGGTGAAAAAGTTGCAGAAATCAAGCATTTAAAAAAAGGGGGTGTTATTATTAAAAAGACATGTAAGTTTCAGGGTGTGCAAAATTTTCAATGAGAGTTTTAAATGATGATCAAATCCTGATGTATAATCATGTTTCCATACTTACATGTTGTTCAGCATAACAATGCAGGACAGTATCATTTGTATGCATTACATCACCGTTGCTGTGGGTAAACATGGTCGCCATGTTATGGCAGAATTTCTTTGTGTAGTTTTAAGTAAGTTAAAGGTAAAATACAGTTTTATATACACTCACATGGTCATGTGAATAGCTCTACTGTCCCCACATGACACAATGTTTCACCTACAGGAGGATTTCATTGACGTCGAGGTTTCAAACGGTGGCACAAGAGGATTAAGGTCTTTTTTTTCAGCTGCTGATGAGTTTTGAATTTAAGCTGTGTCACTGCACGACACGACAAATATTTGTTGCCTGCTTCCGTATCCCAACAGTGCCATCAATTCCAGCCACATCACGGTAAAAAAAATTCCCCCAGGCAGTCGTGTTGGAAGGTTTGAGTCACACCGCAGATTCCTGCCGCATACTGCTCTGTTCGCAGGACACCGGTTCGGCAGGAGAAAGGTCTTTGGTTGACTCAAAGATGTGGAAAGACACATAGACAAGTTAATCCATTTCTCTCTGCTGCCATCATGCTTTGACCTTTTCTGCTGGTGAATAATGTCAGTGAGAGGGAGTCATGCCTGATATCGAGGTTCATGCACTGATGAACCGCTCCAACAAATCACTGGGTGGAAAGATCTTGTTTGTCTGTTTCTGAGTAAAATGTGGGGGTACATCACACCCCCTCTGTGTCTCCATATGCAGGAAGAACTATGACTTGGAGAAATTAGAGGATTATTGGGGAACAAGACTTGTATGAAACTACTGCTGTGCTTTTACTAAACTTGTGGTTAGTTTTGTGGGACAAATAACTAGAGACAGTTTTACTAAATGGATAAATTAATTCCCATTAGTTCTGGTATAACATTTGTTAACAGTGATGTTAAAATAATGTTTTTGATTTGCATGAGGTGCGATAAAGTTTTACAATTCGACTCGCAACTTGCAAGATCAAGTGCATCTCTGCACCACTTCCAGCTCAACCTCCATTTTCGATGTGTCGGTCGTGTGAGCTGAAACTAGTCATCTGTCAACTGGAATTTCATTTTGGTAAAGAGGATATAGTTACGAGAAGACGAATCTTCAGGGAGGCAGGAAGCCACACTTTAGGTTGTTTGCACTGAAAGTTCTCCCTCAGATGTGTGATGATGTTACAGGAGAGGAGAGTGCTGACAGTCTCACCCTGAGGGATGAAGCCGAGGTGCGCAGCCCCATCAGTCTTTAATAAAACAGAAAAAACCAAAAAGCTTCCTGGCAACATTGCTGATCTGTTGCACTGTGTGTGGACACTTTCACAAAACCGGACAGTTACATTCTGCAGTTATCTGTTATGTGCTTTATTATAAGTCCATGTCGAAATTGTAGTATCTGGTCACATGTTATATATAGACTGGAAATAGAAGCTCAAAGGTGCACAATAAGATAACCTTGAAGTGGATTTGATCTAAATTTGGGTTGAATTTTGCCACGTTTTGACTGATTTGCTGCTTCACTGTACAGTAAATCATGAGTTAAATTTAATACCAGGTTAGAAATTTAATGTTATTTCTCTCAAAGATGAATTCCAACAATTTTAACACAGTACGATCAGTTTTCCTTTGGGCTCTATAGTCTGAAACTATGAGAAATGACTCATCTTTCTTCAGGTATAAAATGTCTGAGGAACATTTCTAAATGCACTGAGACAAATAATCCAAAGGGTAATTTTTTTAAGTTTTCTTGGAAAATTCCTCCTTACTCTGTGGATATACAAATACTACTGAATCATTAGAGTAAACTTTGTAAGTTGGAGAACTGTAGAATATTTTAGTTCCTGAAGACATATGAGTCAAAGTGATAAATCACTGTGCCTTTAGTCTGAACAATCTAGCCATGATTAACTGCTTGGTTCTTATTGTGCAGTAAATTATTCTCCCTTTCATGCGGATATGCTGTTCCTATCTTCAATGCCGTGTTAGAGGCTAATGATGAGGAGCTTCAATTGAATTTTCACAGCATCTAAATGTAAAAGATGAATGTTCAGAGAGTGTGTTTGACACGGCCTTTAATGACACTTTTCTTTATATTTCTGAAAGGCTAAACCCAAAAAGAAACCCTATCTGGGCTTTGTTCTGTTTCGTATTCATTCTCCCAGAAATGAAAAACAGTGTCTCTTTGACCTCGCACCGTGTCTCCACCTTTATCTGCAGCCTCCTGCTCTGTTGTGGCAACCTGACATGTGAGTGATTGATAGACGGTGGGGCTGACACCGCCTGGTGCTTGACTTATAACGACAAGTGCTCTGCTGCAGCATCGGACAAATTGCCTTGTTTACATCCAATAGAAGCCTTGGCGCCAACACAGCCATCCACACCAGCATCACACCTGTGTGTTTTTACCCCAAGCAGGTGTCTTCACCATCAAACTTCTCACATGGCCTCCCTGTAAACTATAAAATCAATTGGGCCTTTTTTTCCCTGAGGCTTCTAAAGACAAATCAATTGAGGACGATCCATTGTAATAAGGACGTATCAGCCTTGGACGAGGCAGACGAGATACTGGGGGTTATTTGATTTTCCTGCGAGGGGGAGAGAGGCTCAGCTGACAGGGCCAAGGCTTTTGTTTTCATTGAGTGGCTATTATGTGAAGTCCACCCCGCTTAGTGGCTCCATCGTTGCTGGCAGCAGACCGCTGCGCTCCCACTTGTAAGGTGCTTTAGTCAGCAGTGATGGTCGGCTTCGTCAAGAGTGGGATTAATTCTCTCAGAAGCCTTTCCCACCGACGTGGACGTTTTGGGCATTAATGAGATTCCCACCTTAGCTTTGTTGCATAACATTGAACTGTTGTGTTAAGATAAGATAAGATAAGATAAGATAACCTTTATTAGTCCCACACGTGGGAAATTTGTTTTGTCACAGCAGGAAGTGGACAGTGCAAAAGTTATGAGGCAAAAAGACCATCTAAACTATTGAGTTGTGTGTTCACTAGGGTGCCTGCTGGTCCATGATAAGGACGTTAAAGTCCAGCCATTTATGTTCAAGTGTTCAGTGCTTTCGTTCAGAGAGCAGTAGCTTTATTAAACCTTCCAACCAATGTTGGGGCAAAAATGAGCTGAGCCACCATTTAACCCATCGTTTCCTGAGTATGACAACATTTTAGCGTAAACTTTGAGGCTTGTTTGTTGTTTTTCAAGCTTTAAATAGCTCTGGATGATTTAAACAGATTTAAGTCATAAAACCTTTGTTTTAATTTAGCTTTTAATGAGTGCACCAGTTTTTTATTTCGCTTTATTAGTTTCTTTTGAACTAATAAAAATTTTAATAATACCTTTTTGGCTCTTTTCTATTTTTTAATGAAGTGTTTAGTTCTTCTATTTTGTGTTTCTCTTGTAATTCTTGGATTTTTATTTAGTTTATTAACTTTCGTTATATGAACTGTGCTGTATAAATAAATTGATTGAAAAGTAATTTCGTGTTGTGGTTCATAAAGAACTCCGAAGTCACTCGGGGCTTTTAGCAGCTGTGGAGCTGTTGTTGATACAGGATTGCTGAGGCACTTAGTTGCCTGTGAAAATCTTTGCACTTAATTTTCTTTTGTTTAACAAACTAAAGACTGGTTTGAAAATCTATACCGTGCTAGCATGTCACACACACTGATACCTCCTCATCAAACATCTGCCAGAGGTGTTTTTTTAAAGTTTGCTTTTGTGTTGGATGACCCTTTGAATTCTATTTATGTAGTGCCGCCAGTTCACAAGAAGCACTTATATTTGAAGGCCCAACAGTTTTAGAGAGAAACACCAAATCAGTAAGATTTGGCAACAGTAGGAGGGAAAAACCTCTTTTTGTAACAGGAAGAGATCTTCAACCAAACTAGATTCAGGGCCAACATCCAGATCCATTCCAACTTTTTATTAATCCTCTAAGCACAGCTGAAAACTACCACTGACTAAGTAAAAGATAAATTAACTGGATTCAGAGCATTAGGAGATTCTCCAAGAGAGGAGACGGGACATCCACGCCTCTGTTGTTGTTTTGTTTTTTTAATTACTGACTCTCCCACTTTACAGCTCTTTGCAGTTTTGCATAAGTTTGCATAAGTACCCAGTGTGTGTCATATCAGATCGGATGCACACATCATATTACATCAGATGCATTGACACTAAACTTTTTGTTGGTAAGTCATCATTATGATGAGGTGCTGCAGTGGTAGGACTTCAGGCCGGTGTTTCTGTCCCCTTTCACTCTTTCTGTCATATTTACCCACATACACGCACACTTGACTTTAAACTCTTCTATAACATATGCACACACTTATGCCCATGTACACTCATTATAACCTCTGAGGAAATATAGTTTGAAGCCTCTGAAATAATCACGTTCTGATCTGCAGCATCAGCCTCTCATATTGACATCCCACGGTGCCATTATCCCCTCTCGCCCACGTGTGGCTCTTCACTCACATTTCCCACATTTCCCCTGAGGTTCCCACTGCAGGTATGTGTTTGAGCTCATGAGTATGGGCTTTCCTATTTATTTATCTTGCAATATGCCGTCATGCTTACACTTCACCGTGGGAAAAAGCTTCAGCTTATATGCACACACACACACGCACTAACCCCACTTGCTCAGTCACACACACATTAGTCACTATAAAGAACCCACAGGCTCTTTCACTGCAGCCCACTGTAATGCTCCGTCTCACAGGCCATTCATAAGCCAGAATGTGCTTGTTGGTGCAGAGTAGATCAACATGAGTAGTGGCGGCTTGTATTGCCTGCAAGTTTCCTAAAGAGATCCTGTTCCATGCATCACGCCCACTGCAGCTGATTTGCATCAGAGTAATATGGTGTTTTACTCCAGGCAAGAGGCAAGGGTGTGATTTGTTGACGAGATGAGCAGTGAATCAGCTATGTTGGTATTTGATTTCAAAGTCAAATGTCACACACATGCATGCAAGCGTCATCTACTCTACGTTCATGAATTCATGAAAGACAGCTTGTCACAGTCAAGTCAAATTTATCTGAATAGCATTATTTAGACACAGGGTAATGCAGAGGGCTAGAAAGAGGAATGCAAAGAGACAGTTACAATGTATAAACAATATATCTGTGCATGTTGTTAAGTAAAGCATGCACAGGCAGTGATGACAGAAATGTAACAACAACAATATACAATATACCGTGTGTAACCACAGAAAAACACCCATTAGAAATTAATATAAGGTTAAGAGGAGGTTGCAGACATGGTTTATTGATAAGTCTAATAAAGATTTAGTTTTAGCTGATCTCAGGGAGCTTGTTCCACAGGTGAGGACCATCAAATCTAGAGGCTGCTTCACTTTCTTTTGTTCTAATTCTGGCAACACACAGAGGGTCTGTTCCTGCTGACCTGAGAGTTCAGGATGTTTCGTAAGGCAAAAGAAGATTTGAAATGTAGCTCGGCCCTTTTAGTGATTTGTAAACTAGTAGAAATATTTTTAAATCTATCCTTTGGGACACAGAAAAGCTTGAATAGGAGTAATGTGCTTGATCGTTTTAGCGTTTGTTAAACTACAGAAAATGTAGCTATGTGGCAGTAGGGCTGATTGTTATAGGTGCACTGTATGCATGTTATGTTATGTCAGTTCTCTTCACTGACAGGATGTAACAGATGGATACTTCATCTTTTCTCCCCCTTCTTATCTTGGATTCAGTGTCAAGGCTCAGCAGCTAAAACCTGACGTTTAATGTCACACCTGCACCTCTGCCCATCCTGTCTCTTTATCTTTCTACTGTACATTTCTTTTTTCTTTCTAACTTTTTCCTCTTCTGCCTTTCAATCTTATTTTTTTCTTTCTCCCTCCTTTTTTCTCCACATCCAATTTTGTCCACCGTTCAGATGACTTTTTTCCCTATTATCTTTGCCTTCCTCTTCTTCATTTCTCCAGCTTCAGTCGTCTCTATAACTCTGCCTCCTGTCCATCAGCTGATTGTGTCTTATTTTAAGTGTAATGAGATAATTTTGACTAGAAATAAGACAAATATACTTGGTAAGATTTTGAGTTTTTGCAGTGTATACACAGCTGTCAGGAAAGGCAGTGAATCATATCACACTGTGCACTGGCCCAATCAGAATTCAGTATGAAGGAGCATCTCTTCAAAGCGATTGTCAGCTATTGGCAAGCAGCTGCTGTAGAGCAGAAACCATAGAGACAGATGGACAGCAAATGGAAGGACTGTAACTGAACTTCTTGCTGTTCACTGATTCTCTTTGACTGATTAGTCAAGAAGCTGCACATGTGGTAGGGACAGTTCAGCCAAATGAGTCAGGCTAGGTATGGAGATGTAGTGTAAGTTATTGAATCCTGAGCAGAATTTAAACACACTGTCAGCTTTTATTAGCCGTCACAATAGTGCTCTGTTCCTGTTCGCTCTTCCACTGGCTGAAAAGGAGAGAATATTCCTTTTTTTGTAAATAATTTCTTTTTGGAAAGGAGCCAGTGGGCTTCAGCAGGCAAGCTGTTGATGTTAACACTGCCAAAAGCAGTCTGTGGTCTCTGCTGCTAACAATGCCTTTACATGTTGCTAATAGCAGTAGACCAACATAACACCTATTGTACTATTACTAATACTACTGTTGAGCTGATTTCAGGATAATCTCATTAGGATCCATTGTTTTCAAAGGAGTGCCGACAGTGTTTCATTATCGACTGCAAATGCTAGATAAACAAAAACCGAGCGAGAGCACAGAGAAAGAAAAAGCACCAGAGAATAATTTGTAACAAAATCACTTTTGTGTTACTAAATTCAAAGCATGAAAAACATTAGTTACAAAAAGTACAAATGCTAAAAGAGATCAGATGGTGACATTAACTACTTTTTTCACATGGTTGTGACTGACATGAGGCACATTTGATAAAGAAATGCCACAATTTAAACAGTCCAAAAAGATTCAGTGTTTCAGTTTGGGCATCAAGTTAAATGTGTTCTGCACAGGCTGTGTTTCTCTCACACTCTGAGCTCCGTCTTTGCTGCTTTTCACTGGCACATTTCTGTGGATCCTTGTGCATTGCCTCCACCACTGCATCAGTATTCCAGCTTTAAACCATTGGCTGAAATTCGAATTGCATCATCTGCATGCTCATTTATATCTATATTTATATCTTACTGCCTTGGCCAGTGCATCCTTATTTATCCCGTAGGTGCAGCCTCCTTTTTATCGCCCCACTTGAAAACGTCTTCATTAAAAACTTATTTCTGTATAGCATAATCCAATTAATGATAACCGTAAACTTATATATGAGAAGTTTAATCTGCAACATTATGTTTTATGCACAGCTGATGCATTTGCAGTGTGCAAAGTCTGCTCCTCTAAGTTTCTGTCATAAATATTTGGTAAAAATGTCAGCTCCTAATGTGCTGTTGATGTCATTTTGAATCATGAAGGCATGAGTTCTTACAAACTCAGCCTCTGATCTTGACTTGTGGCCTGTCACCACACCGCAGATGTCAGCCATAAATTTTGGTGCTTCTACATTTTTTCTTCCCCCCTCCATAAGTCGGTCAGCGTTGTGCGTAGGTAGCAAGCATCTCCTGGGGACCGGCTCAGTGCCAGGTGTCCCATTCTCTGTCACACTGCCATGTCCTTATCAGTCAGGTTACTGCTAACGTCACAGTGTTGAGCTGAGGCCTGAAAGTGCATCATCTCACATACTCCAAGTTCTATATTATCACGGGATACCTGTCAATCATCCTCTCCTCTCTTTCATCTGGATACTTCATGGGTGTGACCAGTAAATACTTTTTTAATTGACTTCTTCTTAACGGAAACTAGTTCAGACTAGTGAGAGTAAGACTATTCCAATGATTTTATAAATATGAGATAAAAAAATGAAAACTCTTGCACTCTTTTCAGCAGCCAGAAAAGAGTGCAGTGCTGGAGAAGAGGTGCTGCCCCAAGACGAGGAATTTATCAGGATGTTGTTCATGATTGGGGGAGAGTACACTTTACCAAATCTCTGTAATAAAGAGACAGCTGACACTGCAAAGGGTTCAAGTTCTAAGCTTTGGAGGCAGAGAGAAGAGCTCAGAGAAGAGCTGCTCCTCCACATTGACAGGAGTCAGCTGAGGGGGTCTAGGCTTCCGGGACAGACCCAGGACATGCTGGGGAGATTATGGGCTAGGTGTATTGGCTTAAAAAAAGTACTGTAATTATTTACAAAGAGAAAAATGTGACAGGATCGCATGTAAAATGTAGGAACTCTGGGATTTTGTTTCTCAAGATGCAAAATATAGTGAAGAGAGAATTTAAATCAAGCGCACAACCTGAGTTACAAACATTTGTGAGGTGTGAGGGAGGTGGGGGATGCCAGATCGGGGGGCTCCCTTCCAGCTCTCCTCTCTGCTCTCTCCTATCTTGTCCCTTTTGTCTTACTTCTCTCTATCACCTTTTCTATCCCTTTGAAGAAGTGAGGCTCCATAAATGTTAAAGAGGTAAGTATTACTTCTCAGTTGCAGTGAAAATTAACTGTAGAAACTAAACAGAAGAAAGAAAAAGAGAAATAACAATTTAACATAAACCAGTGACACTCCGGGGCCTGATCAACCCTGGCAGGGCCTCCTTAGATGAGGGTGTCTAGTGATAATGGCCAAAACACCCGATGAATCCAAGGCCCACTACTGACGATGTGTCCCAAATTTTAATATGATAATGTAGATCAGATCTCTAATCCCTAAACCTAACCACGAAAGAAAAAATTGGCAGATTAGGTTGGGTAAAAGACTGAAAGTTGAGGTACACAATGATGTGTCCCCCTGGTAAAGTTCTTGGCTGGAAGCAGTGCTTAATCAATGGAAAAAACACAAACTTTGTCCAAAAACCCCTCATGTTTAACTGTTTTCCACTTTTTCTTTGGTCATTTTAGCCTTTTTGGCCAGGGTGAAGGGAGTATCTGCCATCAAACAAGAAGACAGTAGCTATGATGATGTTTGCTAGTTCACCTTACATGCATTAATTTAATAACGTGGTTAGCCTACTCAATGTAAATTACACACGAACAACATTAAGCTCCTCACGCAGAGAAGAACGGCTGCTGCTGCCATCATCATCCTCATCATTTCTGCTACACTGGCAGGGCTAGGGGCCAGGACTCTATTCTTCGGGTTCTTGGGGGATGTTGCTAACTCCCGGTCCGATAACAGGCAACCCACCTGCAGTAGATGTGCTCGGTGTGAGGTCTCGCAGCAAGCTATCAAATACGATGCATTTCTCGGCTTTTAACAAAATGCTATACGTCGCCAGGTGTTTCATCAGATTCGAGGGGTTACCTCCTTTGCACAGCATCACCTTAAAGCACTTGTTGCAGGCTGCTGAGTTTGCATCTTTTGCTGTGAAGTACAGCCAGACTTTTGACCGCTTCGCTTTGGACATTTTTAATCTGCTCTAAAGAACGTACGTACCTGGGCCCGCCTACTACACTTGCAAAGGTAAAATGATTGGCTAGAATCCAAAGTGTACGACATCTCAGGGGAAAAAAAGCACCGAAATAAAGCACCGAAATGTGCGCTGCTTTTCAGTCTGGTTACTACCGTTTATGTCAGAACCGGTGCCATACCGGTACCCCTCCCTAGTCAGGGATTGTAACATCTAGTCCTTTTACTGAATCAGAATGTGATACGCATGTCTTATTTTTTGCACTTGATATTGAAATGAACTGACTGCACCTGTGTTTGTAAAGAATACAACTGTAAATCACCTGTAAAACTAATCACACCTGTCAGCACTATTTTGGAGATTACCCACAATCCCCAGATCTGGCCCTATGACTCTTGGCTGGCTTGGGAACCACTGAGCCTAAGAATGTGAGGCTGACTATAGATACAAGAGGTCTGAGCAGTTAAAGGTGAAAACCGATGAAGCTGTAAAAAATCTTGACTTTTCTTAAAGTGAAAGAACCTAAAGTAAAAGGCTGAACCTTGATGTTTTTATTTTTAAAGGTTTTAAATAGAATATATGTCTCCACACATGAATCATGTATCTGCACATAAACTCTTTTACAGTGCACATTGATCTCATTCAAACTTCAGATGAAAATCGACCTTGCTGCACTTCGATTGCACAATCTCAGCTTTCATAGTGACGGATTCATAGGCAGCAGTGCTTAATACCTACACACACTTTCTGTAATTCACTTTCCTGAGAGACTTGCCCATCAGTGACACGTGAATGTGGTCATACTGCCACTCCCCCAAAAAAACAAAACAAAACATAGGATAGTGTAGGGAAAGAGCTCAAGGTAGGCGCTGTCTTGCGGTAAATGACAGCTTTTGTAGTTATTTATTGCACTTTTGTGAAGCTGTTTGAATTTTAATTGAATGTGAGCATGAGATTTACATATTCTTGTGATGTTTTCTAAATGTGTAAACACTGAAATGGCACAAAGACGGAGCGATCAACAAACTGAACAGCTCCACATTCATATATGTCCTCTGGACTGGGATATTAATATGTATACTTACATAATGTGCTTAAATGAATAAAGATACATGAGATAAAATAGTCAAGAATCATATCCAAGGTCATGTATACTGCTTAAGGGACACCTCAGGATTCATTAAAACAACACAGATACAAAACTTTAGTTCTGTCATAAATTACTCATAAAAGTGAAAATACATTTTCACCATACAGAAAGCATATTTTGGTATGGTACAGTCATGGATAAGTTTTGGGACAGTAACACTTTTTTGGGTAATCTTGTCTTGGATGGATTGAATCAAAACAATCAGAATGTAAATGAGGTGCAGACTGAGCTTTAATTTAAGACCTTTAACAACAACACTGCACAACTGTGTAGGAATTACTGCCATTATTATGCAAAGCAAGAAAGTTCCAGTATAAGACACGTGCAGTCTGCAGTAAATTGCATGCTATGAATCTTAGTAAATCACTTCGTATGATTCATTTGAATGCTCTCTTCCCCTAAACCTGTGTACACATTTCAGGCACAAAACTGACACTGTGTCCATGTAATGCATCCAGCACTTAACACACTCATGTTGTTCATGGTTTGTAAAGTCATTATGGTACAGATGTAACTGGGCCATAAATTACATATTGTTATAATTACACAAAATGGGTTCTAGACCCCAAACCGTTCCTTTTATACCTGACTTTTCGGACTGCCAAGCCTGTAGTTATGTTCATTATCAGTTAGAGCCCCTCCTCATCCTTTTCCTCTTCTTCTGTGGTGCACCCCTATAAGTTCCGGAGTACCCCTTTGGCCTCTCCCCATATCTACCATTCCCCTGTGGGAGAGGTTGGTGTCATTTCTTTTCCAACACTGTATAACACACATATACTGTATATTTAGCCACCCTGATGTTTCTGATTGTGTGTTTTTAGTGCAGTTATTGTCATCAGTATGCCTGTCTTTGCTAGATGCTATAAATGTGTAGTACTTGTGCGCCACATATGTGTTCTAGGCACCGTCAATGCTAGTATGAATGGATAATTCTTGCTAGCTTGGAAGTTGTTGGGTTGAGCTAACCCTCTTCCTGACTTGGTTGTAGAAGCTGGAGCGAGTTAATTACTTGGAGGTCTTTCTTTCTTTTTACCTTTCATCGTCAGACACAACACAGAAACACACTGGTTACGCAGACAAAACAAATAGGAAATAAATTCCTCAGTTAAAAAAGCAGTTTAGTTATTTATTGTCTGTCGCTGGACTTTTGTGAAGTATTTGTGGTATCAAACTGCTCAGTTCTGTTTTTCCTAGCAGAATGTTCACTTGGAAAGGTCAGTGAAAGGTTTAACAAGAAAAGGCCAAACAAAGTAAAAACTGTCAGAATAGATGCAAAGCAAAACACTGGAAGTGGGGCTTTTTTTATGTCATGATGGTGGGTCAACATCGCTCATTTTTATTGCCTTTAGAGCCCTTTGTGAACTCAACCACCCAAACACTCCAGATACCCACACAGGTGACGTGGGTTAAGTGTCTGATGCCATTATGCATTAGTGATTAGGGCTCAAGGTGAAGATCTTATGTGTGAGTCTAGCTTCTCTCTCTGATGTACAGCAAGCAAATGTCTGGTTCGCTAATTTAACGTTATGATTGTCCCATGCAGCTGAAAATAATCATAGTAAAATACGACAAGAGGAAAAAAGCAGTAATTCAACTCTCAGTGTAGCAACAATACAAATTGACTATTTCATTAATGTATGAGACATATGGGAGCACATGCATCAATAATTTTGGTTTCTTGGTACTTTTGTAAAGTAATAGTTTGAAAGTGTGCTCGTGGTATGAAATAAATAATAAATAGGAAACTACAGCCAGCAGCTCATTAAAGAAATACTTATTTTATATTTTTGTTTCATTAATCAAAAAATACACAGAATATTAAGAAATGCATGAAGTAACCATATCCACCAAGAAGTTTATACTTTGCATACTGTACGCAGATTTTATAGAAGTACTGTTAATGTTAGTAATTGAGCCTTAGAGGTACCACTCTGTTTGTAGCTTCTCCCCAATCACAGCTGGGACGGCATCAGCCTCTTTGGATGGATATTTCTGTGGCATGTCCACAGGAAGGAAGGATGTCTGTGTTGTTGATACGAGAAAACACATTATGACAGCAAAACATAGCATAATCTAAGATAATTATTGCTCCTATATCAACTGAAAGTACAATATGTATATCAGCCGTAAAAGGTGACCTAAAGCTGTTTGGAAAATTAGAGGTCTTTACACAAAACAGTGACCTCATATGCATCAGTGAAAACAGCTCAGCACCTCCACAGGCTGTATCTGTAAGGCCCTTGGCCTCTGTCTGCACCCCACATGCAAAGACCATAAAGGGCAGCCTTCGCATGGTACATCAGAGCCCCCTTCTCTCTCACACACACACACACACACACACACACAAACACTGTGACCCCATCCACCACGATTCATCTCCCTGGCACGGTGAAGTGTAAAGGAGATTATTACCGGTGAAGGGCTGAAGATCTACTGCTCTCCTGCCTGCCTTGCAGAGGAAATGGGAAAATATTGCTAATGTTTACAGCTGTGTGGTTGTGTGTGTGTGTGGGTGGAGGAAATCTTGTGTACGCTAGTAATGCCTAAAGCCTGACCAGCATGGCAAAGAAGCTCGGAGGCTTGTTTACCATCTACAAATGTGCTGACTTCAGAGAGTTTTATGTGCAAATGTTTCTACACACGCGGATGCATTTTCAGAACTGTGTGCGTGTGCGTGTGTGTGTGAGACCATGGGTTATCAAATGTAAATGTATTGTTGTACATTAAAAAACACCCAGAGACCAGCTGTTGTTGACTGCTGTACAGTATGTTTCATAAACAGTGCTTCTCTTCTTCCTCCTCTTTCTTTTTTAATCTATATGGCATTTTCATCTTGGTGTGCAGTGAAAGGGAAGCTGACTAATGTTCCACAATAAATCAATGCCCATTTGTTCATGTTATGTAAATTAAAGGTCAGTGTCATTACTTCCTTATGAACACATATAAAAGATGTAACCACCATCATCCTGTTTGTTTCTGGACTCCACAGTTTGAAGTCTCAATGTCAGCATTTGGCTCCTGTTATGTTGAGTTTTTGGTGCTAGAAGTGACCGTACTTGGATGAAAGGGTGAGGTACTAAGTCATCAGCTAACCCGAGTAAACATAATTAGCAAGCTGCATCTATAAACTATATGGGTGCAATGCACAGACACACATATCTGCTAATCACTGTTACTTGGTTACCAATTAAGTAGCAGACTAATTACTCAGTAAAGCTGAAGAAACAAACTTCTTGGACAGTTGGTGTCTCACAATATGCCATAATGTTTAATAGATATTTACAGATTCTCAAAGGCATCAACAATACAAACATGAGTTTTTAGTTCCAGTTGAGTTTCTCAAATTAGTAAAAAGGAGACAAACAGCAACTGGCTGCAGCTCCTTGTGTCAGGACACCTGTGTGTCCATGCAGCCATACCTCTATCTCCAGTATCCAGATGGATGTTATATAAATATTCACCCACCATAAAGCTGTTAAGAAGGAAGAATTATGCATAGAGACCAAAATCAAGCAAGCCAAACCTGTGGAGTTTGGCTTGCTTTTGGAGCCAGCCTCAAGTGGATATCACGCAACTACATTCAGTTCAAAAATCTCTATGACTTAATAATGTCTTATACTTGTTCTTTAACGTTTACTTAATGTTGCTGTTATTTGCAGTTTTTGCATGCACATTGTACAAAGAAGGATGTGCAGAGGCCCGATTCTTTTTTTTAACCTCTTTCTGACAGTCAGATCAATACTGTGCAGTTTGAAATTGTTTTCAACTACAGAAATAAATATTACACCCCCCTCATAATCAGCAAATAACAAAGGAGTATGATTTATCAGATTTGTGACAGGTACTCACAATGCGTTACATGTCAGCTGAAATAGCTGCTCTGTGAGGCAGGCAAAGCATGTGCATCTTATTTAATAGCAAAGCTAGCATACTGGTGTTTAGCAGGTATAACTATCACAAAATGTCACAGCCTTTAGATATGCATTATCTGGCAAAGATACCGTGCCACCGTGGTTAGCACTGTTGCCGCACAGCAAGAAGGTCCTGAGTTCAATTCCACCATCAGGCCGGGGTCTTTCTGTGTGGAGTTTGCATGTTCTCCCCGTGTTTGCGTGGGTTCCCTCCGGGTACTCCGGCTTCCTCCCACCGTCCAAAGACATGCAGCTTGTGGGGATAGGTTAATTGGATAATCCAAATTGCCACTAGGTGTGAATGTGCGAGTGAATGTGAGTGCGAATGGTTGTCTGTCCCTGTGTGTTGGCCCTGCGACAGATTGGCGACCTGTCCAGGGTGTACCCCGCCTCTCGCCCTAAGACAGCTGGGATAGGCTCCAGCACCCCCCGCGACCCTGAAAAGGATAAGCGGAAGCGAATGGATGGATGGATGGATGGATATCTGGCAAAGCTGATAGCAATGTCAACTTGCAACTTTGTAGAATGGGTTGTTAATGGGTTTTAACTGTTGTTACTTAGGTTATGAAATAGGCATGCAGTTTGTGTTTAAATATGCTGACTGGAAAAAATGTTCTATAAAAACAAAAGTAGACATGTTTAAAGTGAAAGAAAACCAGCCACAGACTTGTGCAGCAGGGTTTTCTAATGGCAACAGAGACATTTTGGCTCCGTTGCCATTAGTTTTCACTGGCACGCACTAAGAGATCCTGTCTCATTTCCTCTGATCTGCTCTCATTCTCTGTCCACTCTTGTGTGTCTGACATACAATTAGACTGTGGTTGGGCAGTGAAACCAGATCTGACTCAGGCGGATCACTAAACACACGGGTCAGACAGGTTAGCAGAGATGGCACCTGGCTGCTAATGTCAAAGGTCAACCTTTTTATCTCTTTCCTTCCTTCTGTAAGATCAAAAAACCACTTAGTGAAAGATAGCTCTAAAGTTCAGCTGAAACACTCCTGTACAGGTTTAACACTGCCCTTTGATATTGAATCAACTAGGAGTTTTTACTCCAAGTATATAAAAAAAAATATTGAAAAAGAGAACAAAATGAATAAATAGGTTGGTTTTAATTGAAGATAACTTCAACATCAGCAACACTGTATACTATACTTTAAATCCTAAAAGCCATAAACAGTCAAAAAAGATGTTACAAACTGACACATGGTCTTGTGCAAGTTTCAGATTAGCTGTTTTTTTTTTTTTTTTTGAAGAATTTTCATAAAATCTTTTAACCTGATTTGCTTGAAGCAGAGGTGTCAAACTCATTTCACATGGTTCTGTAGTTCAGTCCAGTTTTTTTGTTGTTGTTTTGTTTTAAACTGTAAAGCAGAAGTTATGGAGGTTTTATTAGAGACATGCTTTTTGTAATTTGGCATGATTTGTGAACGTTGAAATTTCTTCAGTACTGAATAGCAGAAATTAGGCTTTCTTGCCAGAGGTCCTTTTTTGGCAGGTTCAGTGAATTTTGGTCAGAGCTAGACGAAACCTGTGGTTTTAGAAACTGCTTTCAGCACCTGAGGGCATGTCTGTGCCGTCAGGTGAACGGGTGGGTCCGTGCTTTGTGTTTACATCTTTTTGAGGAATCTGTCTTTAATCGTTTGCTTCTTTAGCTGTTTGGTGGTTGTTGAAATCGTTTTGTGAGCTTTCAGCTGAGATCCTGACGTCTCTATGGATACCACACATGTCTATATTTAAATAACAGATCAGGCGCTACATCACGTTAAACCAGATGTTCTCCCTCTCGCCCCCGGTAGCGGGGGCATTGGGGTTCAACAGGTTAATTGTTTATTGCTTAATTACTTTGTGTAGTATGAATGGCCATAACTGAGGTTTTTATCAGAACGAAAAGCTGTAAAACTAGATCAGATCAACATCATCATGACTTTTCACCCAGAAAATCATCTTCTATTTTCATGGCTTGGTACTTTCCGTTCTCTCCTCTAAATAAATCTAACTAATGTGTGTGTATGTGTTGACCTCACATGCTCTTTGTGTCACCTCTTCACCTACTGTCTGTGTCTCGTCTGCTTTCGGTTTCAGTTCTGCAAAAGGCACACTCTGCAAACCTGCAACTTCCTGTCAGCCTGCAACTTAGTCTTTCTGAAAGACGCACACTGTTTCAACATCTGAATGCAATATAAACTCCAGATTATATTATTAATGCAATGGTACTGATGACAATTATTTAACAATAGCAGTAAAATAATTTCCCTGCTCCACAAAGTACAGTTAAAAGTCCAAAATTTCTGCTTGCGCTTGTTTGTGGTGAGCTACATGCACACATTTCTGCATCTCTGCCATTCAAAGACACTTTTATTTAGTTTATAGGAAATAATATTCAATGCTGAGCTGTAACTTTAATCTTTTTCAAGGAAGGAATTTTTAAAATTTAGTTTTGTTTTCATAAAATGGACTTAATAGTAAGAGGGAAAACACACATGAGATTTAAGGCCTACATTAGTATGAACGTTTTTGTCCTCCACAATGGAAAATGGCTGAAAATAGAAACAGGTATTACTTTATCCAGCTCCTAATTTTATAAATGCTTTCCTCCGCTTTGCAGTCTCCACTATCATTAAAATGCAGCCGGATGCTGCTCATTTAACATTTGTGCTCCTTTTGTCGCTTTTTTCCGACATGCTTGCATTTAAATCCAGCTGCCCCGTCTCTCTGTGTACCTGGCCTATACAACTACACTTGCTGTCTTGGAACATCTTCCTTCTTTCACATAATCATCCCAGTCTGCCTTTGCATGTGATTGGCTGCATGGTGTGCCCATCAAAATAAAGTCCCACCACTGCCTGCATGGATTCTCAGCAGGGCTGAAGATTCAGCTCCCACATACTGACAGGCCATTAATAACTGACATATGAAATTATCCCAGCTGGATGTGGCCCACAAGCCGTACGTTTGACACCCTTGGCTTAAAGCTTTAGGATGCTGAAGGATATGAGTGCCTTGAGACCTTAGAGGCTGAAAGTGGGTCTGATATGTTGTTTAGAGCCATTAAGGGTCTTGGACACTGGGAGAGCTTTAATTGATTTGAATACAGAAAACTGAAACAAGCAGAGAGCAGATTTCTGTGGTCAATAAATGCTTTTTAGTTCAAAAAGAGAGAAATGGAGTAAAGAACTTTGTGTAAAATGCACTGTAAATCACATTAGGGCTAAGAAGCTTCTGATATTTCTTTATTATCAAATTAGAAATGTCATTATGAAAGTGCAGCTTACCATCTATAACAAGCCCTGCACAGTCTCTAAAGAGAGTCTATGGAATTTTATCATTAGGGACACGGAAATGAACAATTTTATGTCATCAGCAAATATATATAACTTTGTGTAGCCAAGGGTTATGAGATATAAATACATTGTAGATGGGTTGATTATTATACTGACTTGTTATCTGAACCTTGTTATCTCTGAATATAATAACAGTTAGTTTTTTGTTTAAACAATGCTCAGAGTGTCGACTGACAATGATTCTGGTAACTGGTAACAGCAAATGTCGAGCGCCTGAAAGTCTCATTTTAAAAAAAGAAATTGGTTTTTTTTGTATATATTTATTTGTTAGGTTGAACAAAAGTGGTCCCAATCCAGATCCCTGTGGGATCCCACTTAAAATGACACTGCATTATTAGAATAACAGTGACCATGTTTGATCATTAAATTGAGTCAAACCAGTATTTGAAAGAACTTTTTCCTGCTTGTCATTGGCACTTGTGATTGATTTCAACTCTTCCTGAAAAATCAGGCCTAGCAGCTTTGTTTACTCAGAGTTTCTATATTATTTCAAAAGTTACCTGTAGCTACAATATCAATAATTTGGGACTCAGTAGATTTCCTCTTCCTTCATCCTTCAAAGAACCTCAGGGTTTCCCTTTTGAAAAATGGAACAATATTGGTTGACACAGCTCATGGGGTGTCTGACAGCACAGCAAGGAGGACTTAAGCAAAGAAACCCAAGGCTATTGGCTGAACCTGAACACAGCCAGACACCTGCATGCAGACAGCACAGGAGTAAAATAAAAGTACTACCTTCATGTTTTCTGTTTGTAAATGCATCAAGTCTGGGTGTATTTAAAACAATTAAAGTGGCCCCTACTCATAATTAGTGGTGCATCGCTACAGTATCCTCTCATGTGTTATCATGTCTTACATCTATTTAGAAAAGATCCATAACAGCCTATTAGAGTAATGCTCTCCAACACTAATTATCTGAGCCATCAGCCATCAAAGTTCTACTTTGTCAGTTCCAACACTCATTAAGTGTCTTTAATTAACAATCACCTTTTAATAGACAACACATGCAATGTCAAAATGTGTTGCTGCAAGCATGTGTTTAAAAAAGATTGAGGCCACACTCAACAGCGAGGATCTTTTTACTTTAATTAGTGTCTATAATAGGAAAGGCCTGATGGGACAGTAGAGAAATACAAGACGAAATAGGAATAGGTCACCTTGCTCTTTTCAACTATTCTATGTCAGTCTGACATTGTCTGTTTTTATTTTTACATTTTTATAGGTAAAAGCCACACGTGAAAAGCAAAACAAAACATGTTGTTCCTCAAACTGTGAGAGACAGAGCCAGTGCTTTGAGGCATGTGAAAAATCCAGGTGAATTCAAATTAATCTTCTGATTTATGAAGGGAAATTAAACTAAGTTAAGATGGAGTTGCAGATGTTATCAAGCTGTTCATTTTTTTTAAAAATCAGCTTGGATTTTTTTTTTATTGTTAATCATTCATACAGATTTTGGGGTTGTGGAGTTTAATGGAGATGCTATAAACAGTTTGAAAAACAGACAGAAAAAATAACAATAAGAAAGCAGAAAATGATGCCTTTTCCTGTGATACAGATCAGTCACACTGTCCTGAAAGTGCAAATGGAAACTGCAAACAGTAATCCATCTCATTACTTATTAATAAGCTTTTGAAAGCAATTAAACTCTTTGTCAAAGCCCATCAAATCTTTGTCTCAAATCTTGTGCTGTTTTCTACAATATTGAAAACAAACTTTACTGAGCTGTCAGTGTTTAGGTTAGGAAGCTGAAGTTATATTTGTCTGTGTCAGGCTTCCTGGGTCGTTCACACAGTGTTTTCAGTTTTGGACCTTTTGCCATTGTTTAGTGACCCCATACCTGCTTCCTGTTTTATTGTGTTAGTCTCTTGTCAGTGTGCATTATGTTTAATTTTACTTCCTCTGTCCCATTGATTAGATTCAGTTGTTTGCAGTCCTCTTCATTATCAAGTTATTTAAGCACTCAGTTTCTCTCAGTTCCTTGTCTCGTTATCGTCAACTCCTCTCCTGTTTCCCGTCATTCAGTCATTTATGTTTAGCCTCTCAGTTTAGTCAATAAAGTCGGGCACTTTTTCAGCAGTCCTGCATTTGGGTCCTCTCCTTCCATTCAGCACACACCAGTACGTGACAGACTAACAGTGGCCTGTCAGCATAGGTAATCACTACTGTTAAATTGGATGACTTTCTACTAGATACTGTTTCACTGCTCGAAAGGTGTTCAAGCACAGTGGCCATAATGCACCAAACCCGTCATCTCCAGAGCACTTAAGGTTAGCTGTGGTGTAAAGATGTAAAATAATTATAGAACAAGCAATTTTATAATCAAAGTGTTTTTATTGAGTTTTCGTAGAACAAGCAATTTTATATTCTCATAACTATTTGTGTTAACCTCTTTAAAATATCATTGACGCAATTTCCTCAAGCCAAACCAGTCGTGTCATACGACTGCGTCTCCCTGACTCTAGTCTGCTACGGTTTCTGTCCTGTTAGGAGGAAGTTTCTCCTTCCCACTGTCACTAGGTGCTTGCTCATAATTATTGTAGATCTTTACCCTACAATATAAAGTGCCGTGAGATGACTGTTGTTGTAATTTGGTGCTATTCAGTTCAATTTTATGTACACAGCGCCAAATCACAGCGCAGTTGAGTTATGCCAGGAAGTCAAGTATTCTGATATGAGGCTTTGTTTTTCAGAGGAGCCACAGTATCCAGAGTCGTATGCAGCGAAGATGTAAAAGTAGAAGTTCTCAGGAAGCAAGAAGCAAGGCATTAGTGAGGAAATAAAGATGACTGATGGCACAGAGAGACTGATTTTTTATTCATACCAAAATCTTATTAATTTCCCCCAAATTATATGATCATGATGTTTAATTCCTTGTATGGACCTGCAACTGTGTGTCTGTGTTTGGGGGGGAGTGAGTCCTGAATATGCTGCTGTGTATAAAAGGAGTAAGAGTAATCGATTATATGTCAGGCACCTTGAAAATACAACACAAAAGTCAGCTTTTATTGACTCGTCCAGAATAAAACATTGTAAATGGAGGGATTTGCTATATGATGATATGAAAGGTACTAGCAGAAATGATTTTACTGGCTGAAAAAAATTGGGGTTGTGCTTTTTTTTTTTGAATAAAAAATCTATATACTTATAATTTGAAACATAACAAAATGGACTGTACAATTTTGGAGTTTTGGCTTGAAACTGTTACCCAGTTTTGCTCGTCTACAGGGCTTTGTGATGGTCACAAGATGGAAAACTATGAATATATTCATTAACACAGTTATTCAGTCAGCCAATTAGAGAAGCTCACCTGCAGCTCATTACATGCAAAACTATCCCAGAGGGATCCACAGGTACCTAAAACTCATAATACAGAAATGGGTATGTCTAATATCTGGCAGCTTGTATTTGTTGCCCATCTGCCTTCCGTGTGGTATCTCTTGATAGGTACACTATCTTTGTTACTGACAGAAATTATGGACAAGTTGCACTACACTGGAAATATCATTTAATCCTGCCATTGAAAGTAGGATTGCATGGAAAAAGTGCCAGTAATAAAGTAAATTAAAGGCTTCTGCTAGAAAAGGTGGTAACCCTGTCCACTTAGCAGCTCAGAGGGAGTGAGGATGGAGCAGTTTAATGTCGATGTGTTTAATGTGTGACCACATCACAATTAACATTCATATACAGTAAAAATGATCTAAGCCACCCTAGTCCATAATCAGTAGGCGTAAGTAGATGGATATCCTCTAAACAGGTTAAGTTGTAAAACATTTGATTACTAAAGCAGGCTAAAAATGGCTCAGCTGTGACAGACCAGTTTTCAGTGAACTGGAATATTTTTGTCTATAAAGCTACAATTTAAAATAAGAGAGAAAAAGAATCTCTTCTATTTGATGTTGTGCTATTCTCCCAGGACAGACTCAAGGGTGCTATGTTAATTTAACAGAGCTCCACCTACAGAGGTAATTTTCCAGGAAGCAATATGACCACCAACAGAACTAATAATACCTCTACATAATTACCAGCCATGACATAATGTGTCCATGTCTAATAGCTAATATATCCGGTAGTATATTAACACCACTTCCAGTGGGGGCCGTCACTCACTGATGCAGACACAGCGTGGGCTCATCTTCTTTCCTCCAACTGAGACCCTGGTTCAGCCTCGTGTAATGACCAGATTGCCATTACCACTCCATTACGATGCCCTTTTATTACCCATTCAGCACCTTGACCAGCACGGTAGTCACCTGTAACGCGATGACAGTTCTCCATCTCCTTCTCCATCTGGCTCTCGCTTTTGTCTCTGTGTTGCTCTCCTTCCAGTTAACTTGCTGATGCTGATTGACTCTGTAATGCACTGGAAATATCCTGGGTGGCCATTGGGAGCAAATTGCTTTGTGTAGTGTTGCTATAGGGCCCAAACTAACTGGACTCGAGTTGCAAGCTAGGCCTCTGCAGTGAGGGGGAAAAATAATGACACAGGCTGCTAATGGGCCTCGTTGTTAGGTTCCAGTTTTTGCTGCTGCAGCACAGAGCTGTGGTAGGATGCTATAATGTGAGCAGTAATATATGATGAATCCCCCTGGCGGAAAACTGCCCTTTAAGTAAAATCACTTCTCCACCATCAGGATACTTTCCCGGGAAGTGAATGGGGTTCGTATTGATCAGAGGAACATTACTTTGGTTGAAAATTCTTGTTGTGACATAGCTAAGTTATGGTTAGTATGGTTTCTATACGGGTTTAGTTTGAAGTTGTTCTGTTATTTTCTTCCCATGCCTTCTGTATTACTCTCTCTGTCATAAGGTTTACTGATGCCTTTCATGAGAGCCTTTGTCTTCTTGTGATTGCTTCCTGTTTTACTTTAAGGCAGGGGTCCCTAACTCCAGGCCTCGAGGGCCGGTGTCCTGCAGTTTTTAGATGTGTCTGTGATTCAGCTGATTCAAATGGCTAAATTACCTCCTCAACATGTCTTGCAGTTCTTCAGAGACCTGGTAACTAATCATTTGATCCAGGTGTGTTGACCCAGGGTGAGATCTAAAACCTGCAGGACACCGGCCCTCGAGGCCTGGAGTTGGGGACCCCTGCTTTAAGGGTTTTCTCACTTGTTTTGGTTTTACTTCCTAATTTTGTTCCTCTCTGTTTGCTCCACAATCATTTATTTTAGCTTTTAACATTGTGTGTGTGTGTGTGTGTGTGTGTGTGTGTGTGTGTGTGTGTGTGTGTGTGTGTGTGTGTGTGTGTGTGTGTGTAGGCTTGACTTTCACTTTGTCAGATCATCTGTTTTCCCTCCCATGAGTATTTAGTATTTATTTATTTATTGTCATTGTCAAGAACAATCTCTTCTACCTCATCTCTTAATTGCCCCTTGGGGATAAATAAAGTCTGTCTGATTCTGATTCTGGAAATAGAGTCCAGTTCCTTGTACGTGTTGTCACAAACCTGGGTCTGTTGACCCAGCATTTTGAGTTTTAGTTTATTTTGATGTTTAATTTCTTTTCTAAGGTTTTCTGAGTTCATTTCTACCAGGACTAGGTCTTCAACCCCTGTGTTAAGTCTCCCTTGCCCTTCATGTGTTTCATGTCTGCGTGTCTTGTGTTGTCAAGTTCTTGTTGTCATGTCTGCGTCTCATTATGTTTCCTGTTTTATTTTGGAGAGGTCTTGTGTTCCTATGTTCAATGTGTTTAATTTTACTCTCCCCCTGTGATGTTGTTATGTTCATTCATGTGTTTCCACTTCTCCTGCTCACCTCATGTGTGCATTTAGTCTGTCAAACATTAAAGGTTTTTTCATGTTTTAATCTTAGTTCACCCAGTTTAGGTTATTGTTTAGTTTCATCTTTGCCTTTTGTTTTGTACATTTTTTGTCAGCCTTAATAAATGGCTTGTTTTTGTCACGCTCAAGTTTTGTTTTGTCTCTTTGCGTGTTGCTCATGGGTCTGCCTCCTCACTCCACACAGTCAGCTTTGCAGCCAGACTGTGACATGTGTACACAGATTTGGTCAGTAAAGCTGATTCTGGTTCTGATACCAGTTTACCAGTTTGTGTTTTTCACTTTTCTTTCCATTGTTTGTTGGACTTTAGTTTATCAGCTTTTCAATAACATTCACTTTTACTTCAGTTTCAGATGTTTTTGTCTTTGTTGGTCCACCTTCAGTCCAAATCTTGACTAAATGTAAAAAAAAAAAGAAAAAAAGAAAACCCAAATCACTCCAAATGTATCTGCAATTATAAGTTTATTGTAAGACAATGGTGGCAAAATATTATTGAGGAGCAGATTCACTCTAGAAATTAAAAACAATCATCCATCTCCATGTTTCCTGTCTTCCTGTTTATGTGCCTGTCTAATAAAGGTAAAATAGAGAAGCTTTTAAAAAAGTGATGACCGTTGTGGATGATTCATAAATCAAACTGTTCACACAGCTGGGCGTCTCAGTATGAGCACTCTACAACTTAATTAAAAACAACCATGTGATACATTTACTCAACAGTTGACTTTTTCTGAAGACACCAGAGCGCTTCTGTTTGCATATGTTAATATCATTATATTATCATCATCTACTAGCTTACAGTCCAGGGATGCACCAATTAAGAATTTCAGGGCTGATACTGTTTACAGTTTGTTTCAATGATGTTAACTCGTTTCTTTCTTTTGTTCTCCACACTTGGTGCCAAAGAAGAACCTTTCATTATGAATAATTAAATAACATTCACTACATTGCCAAAAGTATTCAGTCACACATCCAAATCACTGACTCGTGAAAAAAATTATGAAAGTGAATTGCAGATGCGAGAACCACAAACTAACACCAGCCACTGTAATATGTTCAAAAAGGTGAATCTCAACCGTCAATGTTAGGTTGATAAATCGATTAATGCCGATATATATAAAATCTACACATAATAAAGTGCTAATATTTTCTGCATGTCACATTTTACTACTAATATTTATAAAGCCGGAGCTGTAGGAGAAACCAACATGTGACCAAAATCTCTACTCCTCTGCAGCGCAAAAGAGCAATGTTATGCAGTCTTCCAGCATAATGAATACCTCTCACATCCCACTTAGTATGAGTGCTTTTAAGTTTGAGGTTAATTTTCAGTTAAACTTCTAGGAGTGATTCTGAAATGCTTAATAGGCAAAAGCTCAAGTGTTTTTTTAGCAGTCTGAGGTGACACTGAATGATAAATGACTTTCATTTTAATGTGACCATCAGTTACGCTGACTTAAACGGCTTTTAAGATTGTTCTTTTTTGGTCTTTAATACTGTTGACTCAGTGAAATAGAGTTTGTATTACGTGTCATTGGTTAAATGGTTTGCTCTTTGTCTTTCTTTCTCTTGTGCCAGGTTGCAAATGATGCAGAGAAGGATGTCAGAGATAAAAGCCAGCAAGTACAGAAGACACCTTAGAAGTCCATCAGTGTGAGTGTGTGTGTGTGTGGTAATTTTTAAAAGCAGACACTGTCAGATTAACTGTATCTTTTTATGTACTTGCCCCATATTTTAATTGGATATGGGTCAGCGTGGCTCTTTTTATGCACTGTTCTCATTACATTTTTGGGTCACTCCGTTTTTTACTCTGGGAACCTTGTAAATAAATCATAAATGTCCTTGATCTGCCGCAGAGTGCTTGTCAGCTGTTAATATGTGTATAATATTCATGTTGAATTATGTGGTGAGCTACAACGGCTGCATGTGGTAACCGCACACAAACATCACTTTGGCCATATCCTGTACGTGTTGTCGCTGAGTGTCTCTCTTTAAATGAGTTGGACTTGGCAACCTGCACCGCTGTGCCAGCCTGGTCCCAGCGAGGCAAGCGGAAAAGGGCAGGGGGGGAAGGGGGCTGACTCTGCAGGGATGTGGCCAGGAATAGAAGTGGTCAGATGGGGCAGTATTGATCAGCAGGAGGGGTCGGAGGATCAGCTGATGAAAACCGCAGACTGGACAGAGTGAAGTATGTATCTTATAACACTGGACAAATACTATACTGTAGATACACAGTGAACAGACTGCGATATCATATCCTTGATGACTGATTGCAAACTAATAATGTTTGCTCTCATTGATATTGCTTAAAAATTGCTGCAGTGATTGCTGATGAGATCAGGGATCTCAGGGAATTCGAAAGCCTCATCTATAAAAAAAATACATTGAAATTGCATTCTGGTCGTGAACAGAGAAACTAGGAGGTCTGAAAGGTGTTTTGCTACTAAGAGGTTTCTGTACATGTAAACACCCAACCTGCTGCTTATCCAGGTTTGAGTTTCAGCCATCTCTTCCAAATTAATCGGGGCTTTCCCAAACCAACTGAGAGACACAATCTCTCCAGCAAGTCCTGGGTCTGCTCTAGGGCCACGTTGTACTAGGACATGCCTAAAACACTCTGCCTCCGGAGCCTCTGGTGTCTCACAGGCTAACCAACCCTTTATATGACTCATTATTCAACTCAAAGTCCCTAATGAATACAACTGAAGCTGTGCTGGAGGAAGCAATTGAACATCTTGTGAACTGGAGTGTCTGACAGAAGTTCCCAGCACACCCTAACTAAATGCTTGGGTACAGGGGATCTAGTTGATAGCTCAGCTGCTCAACCAGCAATTAAACCCATCAGGTAGATGTCTGCTTAGGAAGTAGATTAATATTCTGTTAAACATCTATAGAAATTTCAACCAAAGTTCAGCCTGAACTTTACAAAAATGATGGTTTGAGGCACCTGAGCATTACCTTTCACACATAAATTCCTACTTGTGCCTCTCACCTGGTCATATTTTAATGTGGGACTACAGTCTTCCATAAATTGTGTGAAGGTAAGGCTTTAGCGGTATAAATGCTACTGGATGTTTTCTTCTTTTGGATTCTGTCTTCAGTAAACTGTTGGTACTGGATCATTCAGCTTCACTGGTCAGGGAGGAGCTGACACTCAGAGAGACAATCTGACAGTTTCTTCTGCAGTTCTTTGTTTGCTTCACAGTTTTCCCATCTGCAATCACTCCATCTTCTCCTCCGTCTCCCCTCTCGGTCGCTGTGTTTCAGAGGCACTGAGCAGGCGGGCATCTTTGCTTTTTCGTTATTTAGCGCCCGAGGACTCTGACAGAGGACAGTGATCCTGCAGTCCTGTTCTGACAGCTCTGCTATTGTTCTCTCTGCAGCATTTCTGTCTTCTCCATTTTCCCTGTTGTTTTTAAAGAAACAAGTTGTTTGACTGAACATAAACTATGACCTTTTTGGCTTGTTTTTATTTTAATCTTTGTATAGTTCTCATATTGGCCTCTTCTCCAGAGTTACATATCTTGCTGCATATGAGTTTCTGACTCCACTTAGTTTTTAAGTTCAGTCTTAACCATTATTTGATATCCCGTACGTCACCAACATGATGTCACACACTGCTTTTTAACTACAGATTTTGCTTGCCTTCATGCAGGAAGCCTTAAAGACATAAAGCACTTGGGTGACCTTTAATTTCCTGCTTTTAAATTAAGATTAAACTAAAGTTATTGAACTTGGCCCTAAAAATCTTAGAAATGTGGTATCTAGCTAGATGCTTACTCTGAATGGCATTACTCTGGATTCGAGTAACGCTGGGAGGAATCTGTATTTTTGGTTCCTGGGGTATTTTAAAGTAGAATGTTACGCCACAATCGGCCTAGTCTGCTGGGAGCTTCCTGTTGAAAGGGAGTTTTTCCTTTCCACTGTTGCCAAGGGGGTGTCTGATCGTTGGGGTGTTCTCTGGTTTTCTTATTGTAGGACATTTACCTTACAACATAAAGCACCTTGATGCAACTGTTGTTTTCATTTAGTGCTGCATAAATAAAATTGTATGGCATTTTTTGAAGCAACATTTTATCAAATGTCAAAGAAAAAATAGACTTTATTCATATGGTTCTATGGTTACAATGTACATATATGCAGTGGCTTGCAAAAGTATTCGGCCCCCTTGAACTTTTCCACATTTTGTCACATTACAGCCACAAACATGAATCAATGTTATTGGAATTCCACGTGAAAGACCAACACAAAGTGATGTACACGTGAGAAGTGGAACGAAAATCATACATGATTCCAAACATTTTTTACAAATAAATAACTGAAAAGTGGGGTGTGCGTAATTATTCAGGCCCCTGAGTCAATACTTTGTAGAACCAGCTTTTGCTGCAATTACAGCTGCCAGTCTTTCAGGGTCTGTCTCTACCAGCTTTGCAAATCTAGAGACTGAAATCTTTGCCCATTCTTCTTTGCAAAACAGCTCCAGCTCAGTCAGATTAGATGGACAGCGTTTGTGAACAGCAGTTTTCAGATCTTGCCACAGATTCTCGATTGGATTTAGACCCAAGATTGCCCTGTATTTGGCTCCATCCATCTTCCCATCAACTCTGACCAGCTTCCTGTCCCTGCTGAAGAGAAGCACCCCCAGAGCATGATGCTGCCACCACCATATTTGACAGTGGGGATGGTGTGTTCAGAGTGATGTGCAGCGTTTTGCATTTTGGCCAAAAAGTTCCATTTTGGTCTCATCTGACCAGAGCAGCTTCTTCCACATGTTTGCTGTGTCCCCCACATGGCTTGTGGCAAACTGCAAACAGGACTTCTTATGGTTTTCTGTTAACAATGGCTTTCTTCTTGCCACTCTTCCATAAAGGCCAACTTTGTGCAGTGCACGACTAATAGTTGTCCTATGGACAGATTCCCCCACCTGAGCTGTAGATCTCTGCAGCTCGTCCAGAGTCACCATGGGCCTCTTGGCTGCATTTCTGATCAGCGCTCTCGTTGTTCGGCCTGTGAGTTTAGGTGGACGGCCTTGTCTTAGTAGGTTTACAGTTGTGCCATACTCCTTCCATTTCTGAATGATCGCTTGAACAGTGCTCTGTGGGATGTTCAAGGCTTGGGAAATCTTTTTGTAGTCTAAGCCTGCTTTAAATTTCTCAATAACTTTATCTCTGACCTGTCTGGTGTCTAAATCCAATCGAGAATCTGTGGCAAGATCTGAAAACTGCTGTTCACAAACGCTGTCCATCTAATCTGACTGAGCTGGAGCTGTTTTGCAAAGAAGAATGGGCAAAGATTTCAGTCTCTAGATTTGCAAAGCTGGTAGAGACAGACCCTGAAAGACTGGCAGCTGTAATTGCAGCTGCGAGGTGGTTCTACAAAGTATTGACTCAGGGGGCTGAATAATTACACAGACCCCACTTTGCAGTTATTTATTTGTAAAAAATGTTTGGAATCATGTATGATTTTCGTTCCACTTCTCACGTGTACACCACTTTGTGTTGGTCTTTCACGTGGAATTCCAATAAAATTGATTCATGTTTGTGGCTGTAATGTGACAAAATGTGGGAAAGTTCAAGGGGGCCAAATACTTTTGCAAGCCACTGTACATACCTGACATACATACCTGCTATTCAGTGCTAAACAGACTAATAAAGTACAAACTTTTCACAAAAAGCACAAAACTGGATGTACTACACAGACAGCCATATTATTATTTATATAATTAAATTGAAAATGTTCTGAAAAGCAGCTCAAACACAGCAGAGAGGAGCAGAGGAGCAGACAATGAACACTAAAATGTGTTGGCACACTTCTCAGTTAAACTAAATCAACCCTTCCTGAAGCCTTATGTGTCCAAATTATATGCCTAGCATTAGCAAGTAAATCTGTTTCTCTGATATATTGTGTTAACCAATAATTTTTCTTTGACTGACCATCTTGGCCATCATGAGTGAAGATTTAAGAGGTCACCTGCATTTTTGCTAAAACACACCTACATTATTAAACATACTTTGATGTTTAGGTATTTTTCATTAAAAGCATTTTTTTTTAGAAATACATAGTCATCAGGACAGACACACTACAACCAGGATTTTACAGAACATGATGCATTACTGTGTGTTTAACATGGGAATCTACGGGATTTGACCCTCTTTTTTGCACCCAGCCTCAAGTGGCCATTAGAGGAACTGGAGGTTTTAGCACATCCACACTGGTTTAATTTTTCAAACACTGAGGTCAGGAGAAAATACAGACGATAAAGCAATGGACCGTAATCATCAGTGGAGAGAGGAGTTCCTCTCTTTTTCAAGCCTACACAGCAAAAGGAGGAACTGTCTTTAAAAGCCTGGAACAAGAATAAAAGGAAGTGCTAAAGAGTCAAACTGTTGAAGGCACGACCAGGATAAATGAGTGCAGGCTTTGCTGCAGCATTTCAGCAGAACTGCAGCAAAGCCAAACAAAAATGAGATGGAGGTGAAGGCTGTGGTTTTCTGAAAGAGAAAAGTTCAGCTCTCCTTTGTGTGGAGTCATCAGAGATAGAAACTGTTTGTGTCTTTATTTAAACTTTAAAACTGCCAGAAGGACTGAAACTTGTCTTTGTTTCTACCTTTTGTTTTTGTAACGAGCTTTTAATAAATGCCTCTGTCATGTGTTTCATTTTTCATAGAAATAGCCTTGTTTGTGAAATCATTAGAAAGATTTCTAAATAATTCTCTCTCAATGAAACAAATCATGGATTCACACACTGGCAATTTTGGAAATATTGTGATTCAAATTCAAATTCAAATTCAAATTTTATTTGTCACACACACAACCATACACAGTATGACATGGGGGTGAAATGCTTGTAGCTGTACAATGCCCGACCATTAAATGACAGAAGAAAAGTTTTACAATATTTACAATTTACTACAAAAATTTACAAATTAACTTAGGAATTTACAGTAAAGAATGTGATAACAAAGTATTGGGATAGCACGGGAAAAATTGTGCACATGGAAGTAATTTGAAAGGCACCAAATGAAGATGTAAACATATTTTGGAAATTTCTGGTTAAATTACAGGCTGCGTGTTTATCTTATTTAAATTAGGTGACTGGTTTATAAAGGATTTTGCTAAAATTCAGTCTAATACATGTAATCTGGTTATTCTTGTTGATCAGGCTGCTCTTCACAAATGAATCACTTGTAGGTCAATCAGTGCTCGTATGACAAAAGGCTGCTGGGTGCCACCAGTGGGTGAGATTTTCTAGTTTTTCATTTCATGTTCATGTTGGTGACGAATCATGTGGTTGGTGTGCACCTCTTTGCCTCAAGCCTCCTGCTTTAATCTAGCCACTATTGGCCAATTTGAACACCAGCACAAGTGTATCAACAGACATTTTATACATCTGATCATCAGCGACTGAAATCCGAGTCTCACACAGTCACCTCTGTGTAGTACAAGGCTTAACATCCAGACCTTTTATCATGTGTAGATGAATAAGACTCCCTTGTTTTTCTTTGTTTCACTGAGAGGTATTCCTTGATATGCTGGTGTCTGTGTAAGCATCACACTGTCACTGATACTTTGTGCAGAATCACAGAAATGGGAAACAACAATTTTTGTGATCCAAAACAATATTTAATTCCTTCAGATGAACGACTTCCAGCAGAAAGAAGAGATGAATTGCTTCCAGTCACTTTTATCCCGAAGGTTTCACCCAGCTGATTTCTCACTACTCGGTTTAACCATCAAACAGTGTTTCATGTGGTCCCCAGCTCTTCAAGAGCTGGAAGTCTACAGCCATTAAATATTAACTGTCTGTGTCTCCCTCCTGGAGCAGCTACTGTATACCTGCACCTTGTGGTGCTTTTCAGCTGGATGGAGATAAAAGAGGTCAAGACAGAAATCATATACAGAGCTGCACAAAAGACGGACATAAAGAACACACCCCCTGCGCCTTCCTGGTTGAGGGAAACACCGTGTGTTCAAGCAGATGAGAATCTGTCTGCATTAGAGTGAAGTGCAGGAATTCTTTACTGGAAACTAAAGAGCTCTATCTACATTTGTCCAGCTCTGTGTCCTCTCTGTGCCGGCCTCTCACCTCTGCAGAACCTCTGTTAACCTCTTTAAGTGTAATGTGAGGGTTCAATCTGTGCGTCAAAGAAAAATATCCTCAAAGTTGTCAAGGACAATCCAAAATCAGAAATCAATGTGCTGAAATTATGTCTAATTTCCAGAAGAGGAGAGAGATCCTTTCTTAACTGTCATGGCCCTGGATATCCCAGTGGATTCTCCTGTTTTCTCTCCCCCGTTTGAGTGAGCCCACGATCAACACCACACACACTCAACTGATCCTGAGTCTATTCACCTGTTGCTCATCACCCACCTGCAACAGATGAACAATCACAGCCCTTTTTAAGGCACAAATGGACAGCCATTCATCGCTGGAACGTTGACCTACATCGTCAGTGAAACCCTGGCTCCTCTCTAGTTGACGTCTCGTGCTTTTCCCTGCAGCTTCCCTCAGTGACTGTTCGTTTTCCTTGCGTGCAGGTGGTTGTCCCGTTCGTTGTGTCCCTGGAGTGTGGTGAGAGAGAGAGTTTCCCCCTCCAACCGTGAGCGTGTACGTGGATGTTGAGGATTGGATGTTTGGACTCGCTATAACCTGGATCTTCCCCCAGATTAACCCTGTTCATCTGTGTGCCCTGTGGTTACCTCTTGTCTGTAAATAAACATTCTAAACGTCTCCAGCGAGCACCGCCTCTGAGTCTGCGTACCTCCATCTGATGTGACATTAACAGATATAAATCCCAACACTAGCTTGGATATCAAAATACTAAAATGCATCACTTGTCACAACATATCATGAGTCTTTTGAGCATTTTCTAATCCAACGCCGCATCAACACATTAACATTTTTCCAGCTACCTCCAATTACATGAATGTTTATATCTACTACAGGATATAAACATATGTAAGGGAAGCAGTATCCTTGTAATGAATCTGCACCAAGTGGCAACCAGTGAGGTTGAACAATGAAGCCAACTCCTAAATACCAGAGCCTCCAGTTTCTCTAATGGTCACTGTGGTATCATCCACTGGTTTGTTAAGTCCTATCTGACTTCCAGGACTAAAAAAAATATCAGAAAATTACAAAAACTACCACAAAAAGTGTCCTCAGCTTCAGTCACTGAAGAGAGGCCTACTGGCAGCAGAGCAGCTGGTTTTGCAAAGGAAAATAAAATTGCAATGTTAGAAAAATGTCAAGAGGTTAAACACACAATACAGGCTGAGCGTAACAAATCAGCAGTAACAGGAAAACAGGGTACAGTAGTTCAGTTTTAAAAGCACTGCATGAATGTTTGTGCACAGGAAAAGAACTTTATTTATAAAGTTTAGCCTGTTTGAAACCAGAAAGGTCAACAACAGAGTATAACACTCATTTAGAGTCGGGGGAATCTGATTTAGATCTGCAAAGACAGTTGTAGTTTTTATGCCGTCAGTTGCACTTACTGGTGGTGTTTAACACTCTGAGAGCAAGTAAATAATAAATATAAAAATATAGTTCAAACAGACACTTGGTCTACATGAAAATTTGAGATAAGACCCAGAAGTATAAAGACTTAACACACCATTAGACCTTAAATCCTCCTATAGTCCGTCCACTCGAGGTCCGAGGGATCTTCAAGGAATGGTGGTGATATTTTCAAGAAAACTGATGAGTACGCTGTGATGTACCCCAGTAAACATCCGGGAAACTAAGGTTAACCCAGAACTTACACGGTTAAGCCCAAATCTGGTTTTTCTAAAAAGTTTTATTACAGTTTAATACAGAAGTTAAATGTATTGCTGTATCAAATATTTTAAATGAGGATGTGAGAAGGTTTCAGCTTTAGTGAGTGATTTTGTCTGTTTGTCTGTAAACTGTAACCAGCTTGAAGGTTTCTGTGTCAGTGTGATTCACCACTACAGTACATGGAGCCACTTTGCTTGCATTAGCTGGTAACTTAGTACTCAACCTTTTCATCTAAAAATGGTCACTATCGGCTCCAAAAACCCCCAAAACAAACCAACAAAAACAAGATGCTGATATCCCGAATGCCTTTTAAGATGATCATGTTGCAAAACCTGCACAACTTAACACTATTAATGAATGTAAAATTTTTTATTAATCCTTTATTTATCCAGGTAAAAAATCTCATTTCCAAGAGATACCTGGCATCATGGCAACAAAAGTCACATACCACATAGGTATATAACATTTAAAACAAGCACATTTCTGACATATTGTATTTTCCACTCTCTGTTTTTTTACTTTGTTTTCAGCCCCATCAACCCAGAAGAGAAACTTCCGACTCCTTCTGCTTTACTCCCTCTATCTTTGATGCTTATTGGGGCGACTGTGGTGCAGGAGGTTGGGAAGTGCATCTGTAACCGGAAGGTCGCCGGTTCGATCCCCTGGCTCTCTGTCCTGGTCATTGTGTCCTTGGGCAAGGCACTTCACCTACCGCCTACTGGTGATGGCCAGAGGGGCCGATGGCGCGATATGGCAGCCTCGCTTTTGTCAGTCTGCCCCAGGGCAGGCTGCTGGGTTACGAGTACAGACAAAAAAATCCCATTGTTAGGAAAAAGATGAATGGTTTAGGTTCAAATAAATAATGTTTTTATACATGGAGGCTTATTTGCTTGTTTTTCTGTGTGAAGGTCAGTCTGAGACAATTAAGTGGAATCGCAAGAGATTTCCAGACATTCCTTTGGGATTTGGGTACAACACAAGACCAGAAGAAGGATTTTTAATGAGTCTTTGAGCTACCTGCATGTAGCTAACAGGAGAAACAGACACAGGATTCAAGCTGTCTTTGGGTCAGCAGTGAAGTCATTGATGAGGGAGACTTGGAAAAGCTAGCTGGCCTTATGTTCAGCTGCTTCTAGTCATATGAAGATGCACAGCATCAAAAACATTTCATTTAGATTGCTACATAAGCAGAAACTTATGTTCATTTTTATGATTCTATCCTCTTTGATTTTAATCTAAATTCAATCCATGTGTTACTAATAAATGTTTCTAAATGTGTGATGCTGCTTGGGAGCATTCATTCATTACAGTATGTTGCTGTGAAGAAGATGCTGACAGTTGTTTGGGGTAAAGTTGCAGCACAACATTAATATTAGACTCTGGGCCTTTGACTGAAGACATGTTTTTTAGGGTTGTTTCTCAGGACCTCTTCCTGTGATGGCCTTAGACCATCAGATTCCCTCAAACAGTTTTCATCCAAAAGCAGATGTTCTTTGCAAATATGTATGTTTGCTTATGTCACTCAAGACTGGGGATAAAACTGAGTTATGGAGACTCCATGATTGATTTTCATCATTATAAGTAGATTTAACATGACTTTATTAAATAATGTGCTTTGTGCTACCATAGGATGAACTAAAATCATAAAGAAGCTAGCATCAAATTACTGTAAGGCCATTGTGGTTTTATATTATAGAGCATAGTGCTTTTGGTTGTGCATAAAGTATTACCAGAAGTGGGTTTACTTAAATTATGTGATGCACTTGGGTCCCGAAATAGTTTATTGCATTTTGGTGTCCAAACTCAGATCAACCAAACCTGTGTTTAATGAAATTAAAGGATATAAAACATTTTTATTTTTTATTTTTTTCATTTCAGCAAATCCCATAAAAAAGCTTCCAACATCAGCTGCTCTGCTGCCAGTGGACCTGTCTATGGTGACATGCAGATGCACCCTACTGTTTATGTAAGCTGCTCATCACTAGACTGATAAACCCTGAGTTAACTTATACACTTAATAAAAACCTTGCCGATGTTAGGGTAAATGAAGTCAGCCAAAGAAAAAATATGCTGGATATGGTGAACTTGCTTTGTAGTACAGGCCTCTGTTCAGTGACCTTAAACTGGTGACACTGACCAGCTAGTGTTCCACAGTGGCAATGGTTGTTTTGTTTTGCCCACCACCATGCTGATGTTTAAAGTAAAATGTGACAGTTTTTGGATGAAAAGGGTTTATTAATCAGTTACCGGTAGCTAGCATGCTACTACAAACTACATCCATAAACTATATTAGTGCAATGAACAAACAAATACTGTATACGTGCTAAATAAAGTGAAATTACAGACTAATAAAGTGCTAGAATTTCACTCACCATACAGGTGCACAGACTTCTGGGATAGTCTGTATACAAATAGTAAGGTATATTATTAAACTGCATAGTATTAACAGTATGGATTTTCAATACCAGAACAAACATTCACCCCATTCTCACTCCTGACTAGTAACAGAGTAATATTTGGTCAGGACCTGTTGCACATTGAAAAAGCATTAGCCAAACCAAAGAGTTTGAGAACCAGCTGTTCCAAGACATCACCTTTATCCTACGGTGACACGTTTCTATTCCGGTTGGTTCTTACAGTAGTAGGCGGTGTAGTAAATACTACACCTATGGACAATTAGGATCATACAGCACTGCCCACCATCATCATCATTAAAACTTCAAATGAGGGAATATCTTTTTGAGAAACGGTTTTCAGAGTGGAGAGGATTGTGGAAAATCAATGCTAAAGAACAATTAATCATCATACTATCATTTAATACCCTCAGTGAGCACTTAGCAGCCCACTTTGGGCCGACATAAATGTCCTCATTTGAGGGTGTGCACAAGGCTGTGTGCAGGTGTCCTCTGGAATTAGTTGTGACTACATGGACACTTCTCCCACCACACTACAAAGGCACCAGTGGGGCATGGTTTCTCTAAGTGGGCTAGAAAGCTTTCTTAACATTTCTCTAAAAGACTCCAATGCACAATGCAAGGATGGGTTTACAGTTTAATGAACTGTGACAACTCAAAAATATAATGCAAGGTAAATGGGGAATTGGGCAGGAGTGTAGAGAATCCACTGGTCCAACACAGTTTCCTTATTGTGAAGTCAGTTATGAGTTCAGAAGACAGAATACAGGGAACCAAGGGAGAGTTTGCTGATATCTGCGAGTCCTTATATCGAGGCAATTTTAGTTGTTCTAACACTGATCTATTGAAAAACTTAAGCAGCTAAAATGCACAGGAGGAAGTGCTGCTAAACAGGCTACTCATAATAATTGCAGGCTTCATAGAAGCAACATTTAGTTACACTTCTAGGGAGGTGCAGATCAGGTGACGGTGTAAGCTACATCATAGGGTTTCAGAAGTTGTACAGCTTAGATTTAACAGAGAAAGATAAAACCTCCGGCATGCTCTATCACACCTGAGAGCAAGAGAACGAAAGAGAAAGACAGCACGCCATCAGTCTACCATAAAATGCCCCCTGGCTCATATGTCTGTGACCTTAGTGAACACATCTCTGATGAGTTTATAATTTCAGCTACAACTTTCACGTCTTACTGGATGATTAATTATGGCCCCATAAAGCAGGCAGGACATGATTTACCTCGTCCCCAGACTACTGCTCTGTAATATCTGTCTGTTTTTTATTAGCAGGATATATTTACTGTTATCCTGGTCGTCTTGTGGGATTCTAGACAATAAGCAGGAAATCAGACGTGATGTTCACATTCAGTTTAAGAGTGCTGCTGCTTTATCTACTCTGAGGACAGTGGAAGATATCACCATTTCTCTGAAATGTTTGGAAGATGCAGGAATAGCATTGAGTACATAACTGATGGACACAGCCCTTTTCAAAAACAATGCTGTCGCTACAGCAGCATAAAGGGAACTCAGAGAACTCTGTACATAATCCTTTAACTATTCCCCTCGCCATCACAGCACTGAACGGTCTCATGGCACCTCTCTTAGCTTAAATCAACTTATCACCCACGTCACAGCTACATTAACGTGTTCACGCTGTACAGTAGTACTGCGTGAACACGCTTATTAGAAACACAAAAAACGATTGTTCCATGCTGCGTTCTCTCGTCTTTCTGAGGGGAGCTCCTTTCTTCCGGGTTGCATTTGAAGCGTCTTCTCTCTCTCAATGCTGTGTCACTGCAAACTTCGTGGCCACATGCCTTCTGTTTGGCTTTCACTCCACTGCTGAATCATCGCTTTGATTCGGTTCTTTCTGACTGTTTCCCTCCATCATCTGCCAGCTCTCAATCCCCAGCCGATGATCCAAGAAAAAGTTGCTGCATCTCTGCACTTGCTTATGTAATTCCAACTTATTTATATGTTATATTATGTAATTATTTTTTTTGCCGCAGCAGCAACACTCAGAACAATATCCGTGCCAGTGAAGCTTTATGCAAAGATGAATCACACTGAATCGAACAGTCGTCACGACTAGTGAACAACGGTGTGTTGGTTATTACCACGAGGCATTCATTACACAGTACACTCTAACTGTCTTTGTGAACTTGGTTTCACTTGCTAACATACACTGAGCAAATTACCAAACGTCATTCAGTTGTAGAAATGTTACTTTCATGTTCCATAATTCTTGGATCTTCCTATTTACACAGAACAGATGTCTCATTTAGATTTACACCTGGAGCCATACAATTCCCTCTAGAAGCTCACTTCTGCATGAATAAGTAGAAGAATAACCCTTGTGGTGTTATCAAGATTTCTTAGCTTTTGCTTCAGGGAAGAAAACAGGAGGTCTGCTTTAAAATCCAGGGAAACTGGTTTCAAAAGTTATACTCCAAAGTGTGCAAGGAGGTCATGGCTAAAAGAAGCCATTATGCACTTAAAAGTTTTCCTCTCTGTTTCATCGGAGACAAAATTACTTCAGTGACAGCAATGACTGAAAATGTAACTGCTTCTACAAACTACGGATACAAGCCAACAAAATGGGAAACAGCATGAAAATATGCAACCGTACTGTGCAGTGTACTGCTTGAGTGTTTATTTATTGTTTTGCACCATTGTTTTAGTCACATTGTGGCTTTGGGGTTTGCAGTGTGTGATCAGTTTTCTCAGTTCACAACTTTTCTCTTTCCCAGGACATCTAATACTTTGTCATAGCTGCCGGCGTCTCGCAAGTTCATGTAAGCTGTACTCTGGCATCGGTGCAAAGAAAGTCCAGTTCATCACACATGTACGCTTGTGAATACACATATTTTGACCAAAATCACAGTCTGCTCCTAAATCTAATGAAGGAGCTTCTATTACCTTAAACTAATTAAGACATGCTTGGTGCCTAAACCTAACCATAAATAAAAGAGAAAGTAAAACTAAACTAAACTGATCACCAGCTCAACTCTTCTCAACTCAAAACAAAACAAAGGTCCCAAACTGCACACAAACCCATCTCCTGGCTGACAAATTTATGACGGGACCATTATCTCCCAACAATCCCAGCAAAGTATTGCCAAAGCCAGGGGGGATGCCAGAGGACACCATTCGCCTATCTCTGCAATGCCAGCAGGACCTCACGGAGCAGCAGTATTTATTTATTTATTTTTTTTGCCTAAAAGGAATCAACAGTTTGATCAAATAATTAAATAAATAAAGAATTTAAAAGACATCCCAGAGTATGAATCCCAAAGGTCTCCGTGAGCCTCAAACTTGTCATTTGTCCTTTTCCAGTATTTATGGCAGTATACCTGTAAATCTTGTAACATTTCTATAAACTTCTGCCATCCTTCAAGATTAGTGTTGAGGGACCTGACAACAAAGTAGGTTGCCGTACACCACACTGGTGCACCAAGCTGTGCTTTAAACCGGCTGCTCAGCCGGCATGTTTCACCTTTGCAGTATAAAACTCGTTTTTACTGCTTGGCTGTGATGTGATATGACCCTAATATTCTTATCACAGGGTTCCCATAAAGTCTTAGAGCTGATGCTTTACACCCCAAACATGGCAAAATTAGACACCCAGAGTGAACTGTCCTGTTTTACTGTGTGATGAAATCTGAGGTTAGAGATTAGTGGTATATGCCAAATGTTTGCCAGCAAGAAGTTTGTGGTTTATGTTCTGTTTTAAGCTTGTTTCTCTTTGAATGTTCACTTTCACTCACTGATAAGGTCTGTGTAAAAAAAATATACTCTGTTTGGTTTGGGGAAAAGTGTGTTTGGGCATGTTGGGACTTCATATGTTCAGATCCCAACATACTTCATTTATTGCATGTTGAGATCTAAGCATATATATGACTTTTTGTCCCAGCACCAAAGGACACCACATGTGTATCTCTGTGCTGATCAGCTGGTTTGAGAAAACCAAAAAAAGTATTTGACACCTTTGATATAGCAACAGTGTTTATCTTAACTGTTGAAAAAAACTTTATTTGTACAAAGTCTTTGTATATTATTACAAATTCCTGATGCACGTGACCAAAAACGTAACAATAAGGAAACAAAAAATCAACACAGTAGTGATCACTACAATGATCCATGAAGGTGTGTGTGTGTGCGTGTGTCTGTGTGTGTGTGTACTGTATACCTGTTAATATGCAATCGTCAATTCACAGTTGACCTAATTACTTTGAACATCCCTTGGCTCTGTTCCCAGATAGAGGAAAGGCGAGTCGGCAGGTGTGTGAGGGAGAGAGTGCTAGTTTAATGTGTCACTTATGCTCTCTCGTTCCCAGGAGGCCACATGGAGGGGCGAGGAACCGGCCTCGCTGAATGGCAGATTTGGGCCAATTAAGCTGGAACTGGAGCATGCATACACAAATTCTCTCACACACACACGTTGCAGCTGGAGCACAGGCCTGGCCTGGCCTGACAACACCCTGTGGATACACCCTCCTGTCTGTCCATGCGCACACACAAACACATTTCCCTTCTGTTCCACATCTCACAGGCACTTAAGCAGGTACTCAGCCTGTTTTATCCACATAAACACACACAGTTATGTGCACACTTTTGTCCCTCCCTCACACACACACACACACACTGCAGTAATCTTGTCTCTTCTTTCCTCTTGCAACACACATATTTGCTGCAGTACACTTCCAACTTGTGCCCTTTATGTGTGTCCCCCCCCCCCTCTTTTCCACAGTGAAAGCTGATTGATCCAATCCTGCAGATTCCCCTCCTGTGGCAATCTGCTTGGGAATATTTAAATCAAACATTGCCTGCTCTCCCTCTCAGACCTTGACTCTGAACATGAGCTCAATGTCATACAAAGCTGCTAAAGGCTCCAGTACATGTGTAGCCGAATATCCTCCTTTTACTCAAATCCTAACAGTGAGAATGTAACACAGGCGACTTACTCTGCAAGCCATGGAAGCGCATCTGTGCGTATCTGTGTGTGTGTTAATGCGCATTCAAGGTTACTCTCACATTTATAGTTATGCAGACGGGGCAGTCAGGAAATGTGTTTGTGTGTTTTTATTTTGTTTTTGTCATGAATGCCAGCCTCTCCGCCTCACCAGAAGACACAACCGCAACAGAAGTGCTCAATCCCGTTTCAGGCTTGTTCAATTATTCATACTGCTATTGCGGTGCTCTGGCACAGAGAGTGAGAGAAAGAGAGGGAGGGATGGAAGAAGCAGCAATAGAGGAGAGGCAGAAAGACAGAGCGGAGAAAGAGGGGGGAGTTTTCTATGAAACGCAGCATTATAGATGGAATATGTATGTAGCCAGTGGCAGCATCTCCACGGTTTCACTGTCGTCAGCCCTGCCCTGCTGCGACTGCCTCTCACAAACTCAACCATCTCTGCTTCTGAATTTCTGTCTCTGTCTTTTTGTTGCTACATTTGATCTTTCTCCTTCACATCTTCTAATTTTTCCTCTTCTCTGCCGCTGCTGTTCTCTGTTTACTTTACACACCGGTCCCTCTTTTCACCCTCTCTCTGATTATATGATGTCATAGCTTTGTCCCATAACTACTGTCCCACTAACTACTGATCTTATCTATTTCTGATTTTATCTGTTTTGATTTTATATACTGTTTTGTTTGTTTGTTTGTTTGTTTGTTTGTTTGTTTGTTTGTTTGTTTGTTTGTTTGTTTGTTTGTTTGTTTGTTTGTTTGTCAAGTGGGATGAGAGCTCTGGGTAGCTCCCCAGCTGGGTCTAGACTGGGTCTAGAGAGTATTTTAAATTCAGGGAATTTAAAATAGAAAGTAGCTCGTCCACAGAAGGACTGGTAGCTCCCCTTACGATAAGTGTTCAGATCGCGCGAACAGGTGTGAAATGTGTGTGTTTAGTTAGTTTGTTTATTTGCTTGTTTTAATCAATTTTAAATCATGCTTTTTATTTGTTTTTGTTTCTAATGTCTCTGTAAAGCACTTTGAATCACCTTGTTGTTGAATTGTGCTATACAAATAAATTTGCCTTGCCTTGCCTTGCCATAGACCCAATTTACTACATGGAAATAGTTTCTGGCTTCAAAAGTGAAGCCAATGTTAAAGTGACATAAATCTCACTGCTTTGTAAGGCCAAGCACAGGGCAACTCTTCCAGACGTAAATGTAGACTGCAAATGTCTTGAGCCATTTTTCTTTTTTCATCAACAAAGTGATTCCCAAATATTTGAGGAAATTTGACAAATGGAGAACAAAATACGTGGCAGGCTTAAAATACTAACCTATAGCCGCTGTATCGGAAAGTTGCACCCTAGAGAATCATGAAAAAAGCAGCAAAGAAGTGATACAGGACTTGAGACACTGATCCATCTACTGCTCACTCAAGTCTTATCAGAAATGGTGGAAGGGTGGCTGTCAAGAAGCCGCGTCTAAGGAAAAGAAACAAGTATAAAATGATGAGGTAAGACTGAAAATCAATGAGAATAGGTTTATCTGAGTGATGAATCCAGATTTCAAAGTTTTGGTTCATACATACACAGCCACTTATTAATACGAATTAAGAAACCAAACCAAAACAAAGGAATTTCAGTCACCAACACCGAAGCACAAACTGGTTATCTGTCAGTAAATGCAGTAAAAAGGCTCAAAAAAGAACCACAATGATAAACACTATGTTGGGATAACTGGCTTTAGGACTCAGTGTGTTCAGTTTTGTTTACTTTCCTGTTATTTTCCTTATATTCATATTCTGAGGTTGTGTTTCTCATGTAGTCCTGCTCTGGGTTTTTGTTTATTTTGTCCCCCTCGAGTCCGTTCTGTATTCTTGCCTCCCTTATGTTCCTGTGTCGGGTCTAATCCCATTTCTGTGCTTTGTCTCACATCCCTTTGTGTCAGTTTAGTGGTGATTACTCAGTGTTTAGCCTCTTGCTTTGTCAAGTTTTTGTCTGTTTGTGAGTCCATGTTTCGTTACTTCCACTTGTACTTTAGCAGTATTATGTCTCCTGTGCATTTGTGTCTAGTTTTACTCCCATTGTCTCACCATTTCTGATTTGTTCCCAGCTGTGTTCCTTGTCGTCTCAGCCTCATTTCCTTTTACCCTTTTGTCTTCCCGTGTTCCCCTCGTCTTCTCCTCTAAGCTGAGGGTTGTTCCCTGCTCAGTTGTGTCTGTCTGGTCCATGTCCAGTCTCTGTAGTTCATCTCATCTCCTCAGTCGGTCACGTTTTGTTTTTTTCTCTGTCTCTTTCGCAGTGTTAGTTTCCTGTTTTACTTTGATAGTCCCTTGTCTCATGTGTGTTATATTCAGCTTAAATTCCCTTGTCTCCTCCCCTGTGATTAGTGTCAGCTGTTTTCCCACCTGTTTCCTCTTCCTTTCTTACCTGTATATACTGTCTCAGGCTGTATCGCAATTCAGGGTCTGCAGCCTTAAAGTACGCAGCCTTAACGGTCCACAAGGGCCGCGTACCTAAAGACCGCTAAGGCCAGAAGTGCGAGGCTTGTGAAATGGGACGGTCTAGCCTCCCTCGCGCTGCCCAGGTTGCCTAGCAACCGTGATACTAACAGCTGGAAACGTTTCATACAGCTTTGTTTGACAGAAATGAAGGAGAAAATCTTTTGTTCATTTGTTTGTTTCTTTCTACATGAGCTTTGATCATTCTCTGTAAGATTAAGCTCAGCTATTGAACGGCGTATATTTTAAAGTAAAGGCTTTAAAACCAAGTTAGTACAAACGTCACTAATGTCACATAACTTTGCCGACATGTGGCCAACAGTAATGTTTTAATGTTCTTCGTTATTAAACATTCGCACATAAATAAGTGACATAATATTCAGTACTTACTTAAAGTTTACTCTTCGGGCGCCCCTCATCCGCCGTTATTTTTCGGCAAAATTATCCACACCCACCACTGCGCTATGCATTCTGGGATATGTTGGGCCACGAAGTCTACACCGCCACATCCTTAAAATTCAGGGAAATGAAAGACGCATTTGAGGACCGCATTTCGAGCAGCCTTTGAATTGGGACAGCCTTCGGCGCGCCGCTGTGACGTAATCGGCCTTGAAATGCGTACTTTAAGGCTGCAGACCCTGAATTGGGATACAGCCTCAGTTTATCTCTGCTATGTCACCCCTCATTTCCTCTTGCTGTGCACCCTGTGAGTTTCATGTTTCTGATATAATTTTCAAGTTAATAAGTTCCTACTTTCTGTCCAGCTTAAGTGCTTTTATATTCTATATTGTGGTTCTTGTGAAGCAGTGATAAAGCTACATTCAAGTTTAAGTCCTGTCTCCCATTTCCTGCATATTGGGTCCAGAATACAGAGCACACTGAATGATGTAACTATAAGCCTTACTAAAATAACTTCACGATGAGTTATGAAAAGTTAATTGGCTAATGGGACTGACTTGTTTTTAGAGTCCAGTGGCCATTAGAGGGACTGCAGGTTTTGGCACTTTCTCATTGGCTTTCTCTTTCACTTAAAAAGTCAAAAAGCAAGCAGCCAAACAATGTACTGCAGTGCATCGTCTTTGTAACATATTTTTGATTTCATATTCCGATTTGGAAAGCACATGAAGAGGAGCACATAGAGCAGGCCCCAGTTTTACAGTCAATTTCAAAACACTAAGTTTTGACAGGTTGAGGCTTCACAGCGGGACTTCATTAACCAGTGGGTGAAGTCAAGGCCACTACATCCATGTTTTATGTACTCTGTCCACTCCTTACAGGGAGAGTCCTGCCGTTAGAGCCCTCAAAACTCAGGGGAAAGCCGGGCGTTTGTCTTGATCAAGCTAAATCCAAGGACACTTCGTAGCCTTCATCCTGCCTGACCTTGAGCTACTTCGTGTACTTAACCCCCATGGAGGTTACGTCATCCCATTTACAGTTCACCCTGCACTTCAGTAGCTCCTGTGAGTACTGAGGAAAGGGACTAAAATACAAATCCCAGACTTATATTTGGCCCATACTGTCATCTCAAACCTTTTGACCTGCTTGTCTTCAGCAGGTGCCTTTTTTTTTCTTCCTGCCTTGTCTTTTTTTATCCTCTCGTTGGTAATCTTCTTTTCACACCCTTTTTCTTCTTGTAGATTCTCTAAATGTAGCTGACCAATGTGAGTCGCCCACCCTGCCTCCCCAGAGAGGACGACAGAGAGGGAACATAAGAGGGAGTAAAAGGATTTGTGAGGAATGAAGGAGGGGAGGAGGAGTAGCAGAATGGAGGGAGAAAATAAAGATGGGAGGAGGGCTTATGAAATCTGATAACACAGAACACAGTGCAGAGGATCATTTGGAGAAACCCAAAGCATCATGCTGTTAGATTATGTCATTTTCTTATAAGAAAATTTTTTTTCTTATACCACCAACACTCATGAATGCTTTATAGGTTGAAACTAATTGCTTTAGTATGGATTAATTAATCATTTAAAGGTCAATTATAAGCTTTTAAAACCTCTGGGAAAATTGTTTTTCTAACATAAAATATTAATTTCTAGATAAAGAACAGTAAAGTAAAATGAATATATAAATCAAAAGGTATTTATTGATAGTCAATCATACAAAAAAATGTACGAACGTCATCCCTTCTGTGATTAACATTCAGATGTTCAGAGTGTGTGACGTGATATTTTTACTACTTCAAACACTTTTAAATAGCCATTGTTATGAAATTTATTAATAAAACTTCTCAGGTAGCCCCTCCCACCTGCTGCTGAAGGGTAACCAATAAGAAGCAACTTGGCTAAAAGGTGTAAACTTACCCGTTCAAGAATAAAAATATAGAGCTGTAATTGATCAGCATCAGCATCCATTTTTTTGCATTTACTTTACATTGAGTCGCTGCTGTGTGGTGCAGTTCTTACTTTTCTCATGATGTAATTTTCTCTGATTTGGGAGAACTGTGGTTTTCTTGTTATCTCATCTCCCTCATTTCCACTGTGGAGACACAAAAGCCGGCTTTTTAAATGAGATCAGGACTCCTGGCGGCAATGACTCCTCCCCTTCACCTTCCCAGTATTCCTTCATCTTCCTCTTTCACATCCTGTTGTCTTGCGTCACGCATACATATTTCATTGAGGATTCAGTGAGGAGTAAGTGGCAATAGGTTGGGGCCAAGCGCATTAATAAATAATATAAGATTTGAAGCATCGCAGGAAGTTACTGCAGCGGCTTTTGCTTTTCTCACTGCCTGAAGTGAAACTTTACACCACGGTTAATAACCATTATTTTAAATTGTAGTTAAAAAGAAACATATTTACATTTCTGAATAATTGAATGAAATTGATCATGAGTTCTTGAAAATACAAGCAACTTAAAGGCCCAGTAACCAGGAAGTGCCCGGGAATCACCTGGGAAAAACCGTTCACGAACAGAGAGAGGAAATACCTTAGAGCTCCAAGCTCGAGGTGAGAGCCTCCATCTGCGGAGAGGTGGGTTATAACTCAGCAGGGTTCCACATCAAACGCACACTTCAAAAAGCTTCTGCATCTCGGAGAAGAAGCCTGAATTGTCAGGACTGTCCAGACTTGTTTGGGATGCAGACAAGCTCGCAGAGATTCTGAATCTCAAAGAAGGTTTTGTTTCACTTTCAGAAATTGCTTTTGTATTATTAAATGAGAGAGAAAGCTACCCCCCAGGCAGCTGGATCATTGTGCAAATACTTAGTCAGTTTGATAGAAAAGGGTTCAACTAAAGCTGTGAGATTAGATAAATTACAAATTACTAAAAGCAACCTCACTGAGTCTGTGTGCAGCTGCCATCCCGCACACAGACTGATCCTCCTGATGGTCCTGACGCCTCACGTTGAACCACATTTAAACCTAAACTGAACATTTCTTTTCACGTGCTTTTGAATGGTTTTCTCTGCTCAGCCCTTCTGTCTTTATATACTTTTCTTCTTTTATTACTCTTTGGCCTTCCTCTTTTTGCCGTGCCTGGCAGCTCTGTCTTCATATCTATCACCTCCTGTGCTCTCTTACTGTAGCTGCCTTAGCCGCCCCACTCCTATAACCATTTTTCTAGGAATTGCAGATTTTCCAGTCTCAGCTAAAAAGTTATTTTTTCCACTGTGTACATTTATTTTAGTACTGACGTCCGTGTGTTGACAGAAAGCTCAGAGTTATTGCTTGTATGACTTCTGCCGAATGTGTATGCAGTAAGTGCTGCTGTTTTTTCAGCTCTTCGCCATTTGCAGGAGCGCTCTCTTCTTCGTTTCTCTTTCTCCCCCTGTTTCTAAATGTGAAAATCTTTAACAATCCCACTGTCTTTCTTCCTCCTGCTGAATTTAATTCCTTCTTTCCAGAGCATACCTCTACCTCTACAGGTTCTCTTCAGCCTCTACAGGTGCTCCTAGATGACCCGTTTTTTAAATAAACATTATAGTCCACAGACTCCTACCTGAGCTCATCCGTCATTGTAAACATGAAAGGGCTCCCCTCAAACCTTTCTGTTGTTAGTGTTATAACTATGCTAAAACTTTTAATTGTGTTTACTTTATTTCATTAGATTTTTGTTATTAATCCCTTAATTGTGTTTTTAATATTTTAATGCATACTTTATTTCAGATACATTTGAAGTGGGTCCTGAGAAAAAAAAGTTCCATTTGTGTCCTGACTCCGAGTTCCTCTGTGCATTATTAATAAGTCAGGTTCATTTAGCTGATCGGTATAATTTTATTTATGAAAATGCACTGTGAAGAATTCAATTTGCACGTAGGTTCTCTATAAATCTAGGTCACAAAGTTAGGTAATAATGCACAACCTCTCAGGTGATGTAATTCTTTGTGCAATGAATAAGCAATTTCAGATAAATCTCTGACTTTTAGGAGCTCCTAAATCTGGCTCTTTCGCCCCACTTCTAAAGTTTTACACAATCTGTTTGTTAGCATTAGCATTACACTTCAAAGATTGTGATGAGAGGTTTAAGGAAATAATAAGTGTAGCACTGCGATGCAGTCTCTTCTTCAACGATAATGCATGAGAATGCATTAATGAAGTCTACTGATGCAACTGAGGCCAATTATTTTGCAGCGAATAGAGTCTTGAAATCAAATCCAGCATAACTCACAGCACAACTTCAAAGGGAAGAATAATATTGTGCCATAGCTGCTTGACATATCAACAGACAGCTGTTTGCTCAACTTAAGAGATGCTAATGTGTCGATACTGTAGGCAGAAAATACATTATTGCAATTTTAAATATGCTGTAAATGTTATTGTGCAAAGCTAGAATACATAAAGGTATATCACTGTATACCACCTTCAGCTCCTTTTCAGTCCAGTGCTTATTTCACAGCTGCTGTTCTGGGCCAAAGAAGCCCGGTGAGATTTGTGTGATAATCAGATTTTATATAAAGAGGGATTACGCCTCACTTGTCCGAAATGACTGGCTAAGAAAGGGAGGCATGGATCCACCTTGATCCCAGGCTGCCCAGGAAGCCTCATTATCCTCCCGCCATCCTTCCTGGAAGCCTCTGCTGATCAGTAAATGCCACAAGTTTCACTCCCCGCTGTCACCTGGAGCTCTCACCATGGGAGGAGAAGGGAGAAGGGAAAAAAAGAGCAGAGGAGGAAGATGAAGCTCTCTTTCTCTGTTTTTTTTTTAAGAGGAAAGATTGATGTTGGCAGTTCACTTTCAAGCATCTGCTCTGAGTTAAATCCCTTTGACCGTTTCAAGTCCTTTAGCTCGACATGAAACGGATCCACTGGCAGAAATAAACAGGTTGTCAATAGTCCAAGGCCTCATTATGTGCTGATATTTGACACTCTCTCAGCAGACATTCTTCTCAGTGTTATTTGTTGAGCATGGCACAACCAAAAGTCTCATTACATGGTGCTGCTTTGTCGCCCAAAGTTAACAACAGTAAATGCTGCAGCTCTGAACTGAAGCATTATTCCTGTCTTCCCTCTGCCACCAGGGACTGCTTATGAATTAATGAGATGTCAGCAAAGATGTCACGTCTTTATCCACTCAATCTCTCTCTCCAACAACAAAAAAAGAAAAACCCAGAGGAATTAATATGACCTAGGCTCATGAATCTTGTCTGTCTTGGGTGGCTTGACTCTTGGGGGGGGGGGGCTTCACCTTAATAATACTTCTGTTTTGTTATGACAGTTTGGAGTAAAAGTGGAACACACTTATTTTGCTGTCAGAATTATAAAATATATTCGATTTTTGATTTTCATATTGTTAGGTTTCATTCTGTGCTTTATTATCAGTTTTAGCCACATTTTTATGTAGGTTGATTTACTAGTCATGGTTTAGGATAAGCCACGTATGAGAAGACTCTCTCTGGATCAGTACTTAGGCCTCAGTCATGCAGGTCTAAGACTGGTGACCCCCTGGTAATGACTGCACACTAGGGAATAATGTGTACTAACTGTCCAGTAAGCAGGTGGTTGCAGGTGGAGATTGCAAAGTAAAATTGTTCACAAAGAGGGATATGCTGCTGCACTGAAACGTCTGTGCCATTTTTGGGGGTCGCTAATATATTGTTGCAGTCACTCATAGTTGATCCATGCATGGTAGATTTTGCAAACACCAGTCATTGTGAATCGTGCAGCACATTTTCAGGTTTTTCTGACAGTGAGTAGTTGGCAAGAGAAAAGTTCATTTTTGTGTTTGCAGAAAAGTTGATGTCTTCCATGCAAACTACTGGCAACCCCAACAATGACCTAATGTGCTAATGACCACAGCAATCACAATGGGGTTTTTGGTACAGCACCTTCTTTGCTACCAGTTTTGCACAGCGAAGTTGGGAACCTCTAGCGTCAACTCACCATTTTTTTTCCCAGTGACTGGTAGTTGCCAGAGGGTCATTGACCAGTTTCTAGGCCTGTAAGTAAATAATGGATAGAGAAAATGTTGTAGGTTGCTTTCAATGCAAAATAGGTAGAAAGGGGTAAAAAAAAAAAAAAAGTACAGCATCACTTAAAAAGTAACACAATTAGCTGTTCGGCGAAAATGCTGCTACGTGGCTAAAAGTCTTGATAAAAAGTTTGTCTAAATAAATAGCATGTGATGTCTGAAAACAAGTAGGACATCTTCTCCTTACATAAAGTACAAACATCTTTTAAAAAAGAGCATCTTACATTGGTTTGCATTGCCAGCTGAGGAGGTGTCCTAGAATATGTGCTTTGCAAGCATAACATCATGTAATATGCTGTACCTTAGAAGCAGAAAATTGCTAACGACCTTCCAAAAGTATCTGTGTACTTATTGTCCTTCAGCCTGTAGCTGCTTATGTCAAGGCTTTACAGAGCAATTTCATTATAATCAATTGACGCAAAGGCGAGTGTAACTCCTGCTGTTACGTCATGTCGAGTTATCAGTCGAGATTGCTCACGTAAGAGGTGGCTTTGTGTCTTATGTATACAAAGTGCAACATCATCCTTTAGTCTGCGCTGATCTGTTTTTGTCTGTCCACTTTAAATTCTGCACAAAGCACAAAATGCTATTGCACTGCAGCAATATATTCAGTAAAGGCTTATCAGCATTACCCCGGCAGGGTATTAGGTGTGTGTAGTAAACAGACCTAGTGATTATGACTATGTGCTCTTTGATGGGTGTGTAGTGGCGCCAAATGTGAGGTGGGCTTTTGTGGCTCTGTGAGAGCCAGTATTTCCTCAGGTAGCTGTAGGATAATTTGTGGTATATCATAATAGGGGGGTTGTTTTATATTGTAGAAGGGCTGAATTCTCTTGACTTCAATGTACAAAACTATAATTTGATGAGTAGTTTGGGATCCATCTACGGAGTGATAGAGGAAATACTTTTGTGCCCTGTATATGTTTATGTGTGTTCCTGTTTAGACATCTTTGTGGGGACAAAAAATGTGAATGTTATTATACTTGTGGGGACCACAAGTGTGGTTTTAGTGTCAGGGTTACAATTAGGTTATGGTTAGGTTTAGGCTAAGGTAGGCAAGGTAAGGTAAGCAGCTAAGAAAAGCATTATGTCAATTAGATGTCCTCACTAAGATATCAAAACGAGAATGTGTGTGTGTGTGTGTGTGTGTGTGTGTGTGTGTGTGTGTGTGTGTGTGTGTGTGTGTGTGTGTGTGTGTGTGTGTGTGTGTTTTACAGGAATTTGCTTTGTATTAGTGTCTTGTCATCCTTATCAAAGGCTCTTGACCCTGGTTGCTGCCTGCTGAGCATCATGGGAGATTAAAGTTAGGCGCAAAATTTCTCTTTGCTAAAAAGAAAAAAAATCCATTGCAAGTTCAAAGTTTTTCACAAAAATCTATTGAGCAGAAATGCCTGTTAGGACAACTTTGTTTTTACCAAATGATATTTAAGTCAAGGCATAATGAATTTATTCATAAGCTAATTAACGAGTGAAACAAAACACAGTGTGTTAACTAGAAAAGGAAACACTTTTAAATTAAAAACACACGTTCAAGTAAAACAAAATGATTAAAATTCTTAAAAAATTTCATGTTTACAGTGAAAAAAAATAAAGGAGTTCAGGTGCTGGTTGAATTTGAAGCTCAGAAATGCTTGAACTGTTTAAAAAAGTCTGAACAGTGTTGATATATCTGTAGGTGATTTGTCAGTTTGTGCAAACAATAAAAGGAGCTGCAGTGTCAGTTGTACTTCAGGCGGCAGACATTGCTGAAATGTTAGCTGAATATGAATCCAGCTCTAAAACTTGACTTTTAAAAGTTTAGCTTCAGTGTGTGAGCCAGTGCCGGCAGGTGAAATGTCAGTTTATGTGTGAAGAATAAAGAAATTTCAGTGAGTGATGACAGTAGAGTAACTGTCATTCAAAGAGGATTAAAGCAGCAGAGATGTCAGGTGAGCTATGAATAAAAAAAATAAAAGAATTTTGGAGTGTGTTCACTGTAAGTGTTGAAATATCAGTCAGTTGTGTATCTAAAACGTGACAGCACTTGAATGAATCTAAGAGTAAGATCGGTGTGAAAGGAACTTGACGGAATCACTGAGCCGGTTTTATAGTCCTGCAAATGCGTAAATGATTCCACTATTCCATGTTTTTAACATGTTCCTGTGCTCTTCCCCAAGACCCTGATCCTTGTGAGCTGGAGCAGAGCAGGGAGAACAGCAGAGGAAATTCAAAGGTCAAAAAACACAGTGTCAGTATTGCCCGTCTGCCTGGCAAAGGAGCTCCGTGCAGGCAGACGGGCAGTCACTGGACTGGAGTGGACAGCGAGCAAAACCAGCTTTAAGAAGCATTCACGGTTCCCCAAATGTGTCCACGTCCACTCTTTTATGGCTCTTGATCTGTATGACATCAGGCTACTTTTGCATCTGAAGCTCAGATGCATTTCAGCAGGATCTGCTCGTACTCAAAAGTCTGTCCACATTAAAACATCACATATCTCTCCGTTCACTAATTATTGTTGTTTTGTAGACGTTAGTCTTGTTTTCGTCTTAGGTTCTTTTCCTTCATGTGTCCTTTGTAATTGTGTGTAGTGTTAGAGTTCATCCCGCGGTGACAGAACTTTAGTTTTCTCATTTTGGGGTTTCACGTCATGCTTTTGTTTCACTGGTTTGTGATTTCCTTCCCCGCCCTCATTACCTTCTCCTGTTGCTGAGCACTTTCACCTGTGTCTTGTTAACCAACTGTTTCTCGTTCCTAATCGGTTCCCTTGTGGATACCCAGCCCCGTTTTCCCTGCTGTCTTTGTCTGTTGTGGTTTCTATTGTATGTCAAATCTCTCTCATGTTCCTCACAATTGCTTTGGCCTCCCATTTGGATTTCTTTTTAAATTCTGTCAGTTCATTAAATATCAGATCGTCTTTAGTCCTTCTGGTTCTGCTGCGCCAGAAAAAGACAATACAGATGCTAACTCAGCTTATTAATGTCTACCCTAAAAGTCAGTGTTTATACTAACTCATTTTATATTTTAGGAGTAAAAACGACCCACCACTGAAGAAACAACACACCGGTGTTGGCAGCATTGCTCCCTGAGGGATAATAGAAAAATAATAAGACCTGTGCCTTTTTTATGTTTTTACTGGAGGGAACAAATGCAAATGTTCTAAAGATTATAGGTCTATTTTTCTGTGCCTGTAGCTGAACTTTACATTTTTGTTTGAATTTGTAGAATAGCCAGATGAATTTTTAGTGCGCTGTAGCTGAACTATCAAATGCTCAAAGCATCTGACAGGTAAGTGACATTTCAAAAATGAGTTGAAATCCCCACAAGCACCAGTTTATTGCTGTCAATAAAGGCCTAAAATGCCAAAGAATTATTTAAATATAATTAAAGCACTGAGAGAGGATTGTTTAATCATATCTATTTGCAGCCTGGCTATCAAAGTTTACATCATTAGCTAAATGTATGGAACAAAGATTCAGAAACTTCAAACTGGAAATGAGCTTGTGTTGTAACTCAAGCCCCAGATTAACAGAGTGGTTACTTACATGTGACCATATGTACATCCTGTCAAATTATAACGAAAAGCAACCAAACATAGGCTAAAGTGACACTGACTGGTTGTGTTTGGTGGAGAAATTTTGGAATATGTGGGAATATTTTTGAGGTGAAATCCCATTAGAAATCCAAAGTTATCGACTGGTTGTAGCTATTCCTGCCTGTGTTATAGGAGAACACAATCGTAACACGAATGCTCCTAATGAAACGTTTCTTTTGAAACCCCAAAAGCTGTTAGCTTTATTTTAGAGGCAAACCTCACAAACCAAATGTTACAGACTGAATGAGACAAACAATTTCACTCGAATCCTTCACACCCAGGAAGAGTGAAAATCCTGTGACGGAAGAATTTTTAATGCAGGTTGTACTTTGTGCTTTAAACTATTTAATTCTGATCTTGATTGAGAGGAGTGATTTTTTTTTTCCTTTGTGTCTTTTATTCTGGTTTTCACTTTAATATGAAAAATAGTAAAATGTCAACAACAAAAAATATACTGTTCCTTTATTTAGCTAAGCTGATGTCCTCATGGGAGTTTTAAAAGACTCCACTTTAATGTGAGACTAAAAGTAATGTAAGCAACTGATGACCACTCAGAGTGGTCTGAAGAACATTCACTCCAAGGTCAAGCCAAAGATGTAATGAATAATTATTGTGGAAAACAGAATGAAAAGCCTAAAGCTGTTTTGTTTTTCTCCCTCCAATAATGCTCTAGTCAAGTTTTGGTTCATTCTTTTTAGCTTCTTTAGATTAAAATGCAGTATAATTAATCAACAAATTGTACCCCAGCAGAAATTATTCAGCACCACATGGCATGATGAATAGTTAAGGCCCTGATAAGATTTCTTAATTAAGAAAATACTTGGTGAGAAACAAATACAACAGCTGCCCACACTGAAGAATATTTCTCAAATGTCTTTGAGTAAAATTCCCCAGGATGATCTACCTGTGGTTGGACAAATTGCTTTCACGGTTTGATGCTTGAGCTTCAGATTAAGTGTCTGATTTAAATCCAGGAAGCATTAACGGCGACACTGTATCACTGGAAATAGTTGGTGCCATAATAACAGGTAATCTGAGTTAACTGACAAAGAACGTTTAAAGTTAAAAGTTTGAGTTCAGGCTGAATTTATTTGAACTGTTATGACAAGACACTTTCCCCCCTCTGACTGCCGTAGTGCAGGCGCTGCACCTCACACCACAAATAATAAACCTGGCAATAAGGGCTTATTTTCTTATCCAGTCACCTTAATCTGCACTGCACTCCATGCAGTTTCTTTTTGTTTTCTGCTTTGTGGCCGTCACTATCGCTTCCTTTTTCACCTATCTGGTTTAAAAAAAAACTCCACTTACTGTTGTTTGTTACTATAGAAATGTTCACATAAAGCCAGGAATGCACTCTGACATTAAGTATCACAATTTTATTACAAAAATTAAATTCTTCATCTCTCAGTTTTGCCATGCTTGGAGCATATAACAATACAGTAAAAAACCCAGACCCGGAGAAGATAGTAAAGCAGATTTCAACAATGCTTTCACAGCACTCTGTCATTCATGCTGTTACTATACAGTTACTGTAACATTCCTAATACAGAGTAGTACAAACACCTGCCAAAACACGTCATGTCAGATAACAAACTGTAATTAAATCACGTTTACCAGAAGAACAAGAAACTCAACCCAGCTCAGAGGGGAAAAGAAAAAGAAAAAACAGAAACCAGTAAACATTGAATTTGCAACTGAAAACATACCGAATGTGCTGAATATTTGTACCAGCCCAAGGCACCCAGGCTTCTAGCAATGTTGGCAAGTTAACGACATTCTTACAGAAACACTTGAAGCGAACGATGATTACAAATCGACTTGTACCACAGTTTGACTTTGCAGTGTCCTTCAACGTACCCTCCTCTCCTGGCATTCCTCTTCATCAGTCACAGTGCAAGTTCCGGAGGGGCGGGGCAAAGTGGAGGAGGAGGGAGGGTGGCAGGGAGGCATGGGAGGAAGGGAGGGGTCACGGGGAGCTGTACCGCATCAGACATCACTTTACAGCGCCAAACACTGACAAGAATTGGACGGACAGCGTAATCTCCCACTCTCCTGAAGGAAGGGTGGGGGCGAGAGTGGTTATGTAATTCCTCACTTGGATTGTGAATTGTCCAAACGTAAGGCGCAGATTGCCAGTTGCCAGTCCAAGACGAAATAAGCCAAACGAAAAGCTTAGATGTGCTTTCAACTGAATGTCCAAGAAAGAAAAAGGATAATAGCAATACTTTCTCACTGAGGTTTCCAAGATGAAATAGATTCTTTTTTTTTCCTCAAGATGAAAAGCGTTGTTTTGCAACATGGATACCTAAGAATGGTGGAAATCCCAGATTTAAGCTTACTTATAACTCAGATAGTCTCTAACAAACGTCAAATGAAGACAAGAACGACAAAAGCTCAGAAATACAGATAGGCCTTTCTTCAGCGGTGAGATGCAGTTCAGTTGGCTGAACGGCAAGGCTCGAAGGTCCATTTGGTCGCTCCGCCAAACACTTCAATGTTGCTCTCTGTCCAGGAGAACACATTGCCAGTCGATGCTTTGCTATTGCAGGTTGCCAAGTTATAGATCTCGGTGATAGAAAGTTTCTTATCCCAGATATTTAAGTTTGCCAGCTCACCAACAAAGGCTTGTGTGGCATCAAAGCCTCCTCCCAGCGTGTCCTGTGAAACAAAGGGATGTTAAGCATTTCACTTGGGGGTTTTCACAGGACAGTTGCAAGGTTATCCAGACTAGTTAAGGTTTATAAGATGAAAAAACTCGGGGCTTTAATTTGTACAAGAAACACACTCTTGTTTAAAGTGGGATCCTCTTTATGGAGGACAAAAAGTGCCAGGATCCAAAAAGAAAGAGAGAAAATTGATCAAATGTAATCTTGAAAATAAATAAATGTATGCCTTTAATTTGTTATAACTAATGATAGTTTCAGTTTATTTGTTAGTTTGTTTCAGTTTACTTCAGACACTTATGTTAAATTATGCAAATAACGGGCTGAGGGCTTGGCAAGTTTTGCCATATAGTTGATCACTGGCAGGCTCACACACACGAGAAAACTACACTAACATTAATGAATAAAATGGGGGGAAATAAAGTTGAAAAAGGAATTAATTCAAGCTAAAGACAAAATTAAAACAAAAACAATTAAAATAGAAATATCTTTTGTCCCATTTTAGGAATTAAATTATGCCTCCTTTTCTACAAATTCTTGCCATTTTTTATCTTCCATACTCCTGAAAATACTTGATCCAGGTAGAAAGCCAAAACTGCAGCTGGATTTCATTTAAGAATATGATTGCAGTATGGAGGATACATCTTGCTTAGTTTTCTCTGTAAAATAGATCTCAAATTATGCTTCTCTATCAAAATTCATGCCTTGCACACACTGGAAAGCATTAATTGACCACCTCTGCAGTGCCCCCATGGTCTCATTTCATAAATATTGCCACTTTTAATCTTTGTTCAAATTTAATCACATAATTGGTTGAGAATTATTTCCAAACAGGTGTAGGATTAAATGTCTAAAAATTAATATCCACCTGCTCTTGTCCCAGGACCAGCACACCCTCTGGTTTGATGGGGTGGTATGGTGCCAGATTTTCCCCGCTGCCCCGCTTCACTCCGTCCTGGAAGGCCTCCCACATCCCGTCACGGGTGGTCCACGTGATGCAGAGGTGATGCCATTTTCCATCATTGATGAGGAACGGCAGTTTTGCAACCTGGAGCAAAGACATTTCGTAAGTTCCATTGTTCAATATGTCTTCCACACTTTGGTAGGACAGACTCGGCACATCGTGATGCCTTCCTGCTGAATCATTTCCCCCCATATCACATATCTCCTCGTCTTCTATAAAAAGGTTGCTTCTGTTTCAAACAGCACCTATTTTAACTCAGCCTCCTGTTGTGTTACAGAGAAGCTGTCAGGTTACCCTGACTCATCCAAGCAGAAAGTATTGCAGCTTTCCCCAACTGTAAATTACTATTTTGATGTGTTACATACACTTCCTGCAAAGGTGAGAAACGTGTGAATTCACTTTGCTTCCAGGATAATAGCTTTTTCATTACCTTGTCATTGATGAGAATCTCCATGGGGTTGTTCCCCCACTCAATCAGCACCAGTTCATTGGCCTGTCCTGGAACTGCATAGGAGAAGGGGGTGCCCACCCCAGGCGAAGCATTGGACTTGATCCACAGACACACGGTGAAGGCGTACATCTCAGGAAGGCTCTTCTTTGCTTTGGCGTACATATAGTTGGTTCTCAGGGGGAAAGTGATCTGGAACTTATCTGTTGGTCGGGTGTCTTTGCCTGTTGATGAGATTACTGTTAGTTAAAGCACTAGTAGTGAGCATTTTATTCATATGTCTAGAGATAAATTACAGGAAAGCTGAACATCCATACGCCTACATACATTTTGTAAAACTATGGTACATGACAGAGTCTTTAAAAAGCAAAAGAAGCTGAGGGCTGACTAGTTTCATACAATCTTTTCCATCATGGTTCTTTGCACCATTGCGATCCTGTGATATTTTGTGTAAGATGGCTCTGTCTCCTCCCTCTCATTCGGTCTAACATACGCACGCGCGTTTGCACGTGTTGGAATTTGAACCGACCGTGGATATTTGCTCCAAAACGCGCCGGTGCGAGGCGCGCGACGCAAAGTTTCACTAATCCCCTTTGCAGAGGCTCATATACAAGCTGGATCTTCAGATTCTTTGAAAAACAAAAACTCAGCGAAGCAAAAGTGCAAACAGAGCCTGAGATATGCAAAGCAATGCAGCTCCCCTCACCACTCTCTCATATCTGTGCGCAATGTGATGGTTGCGGTAAAAAGGTTTCACATTGCCGCTGCTACCTGTTTGGGGTGGGGAGTTTTCTAAGGGACGTTACGTCCTTGAGCGTGAAACACAATTAAATTACATCTAATCAGCTTTTAAATTGCCGTGGTTCGTTTTACTGCCGTGAAAGCAACACGGGGTCGAGCAGCTTTAAAGTCCCGTGCCCGCTGAAATCCAAACGCACCTTTCTCCAGGTCTGTTATCCGGTGGTGCAGAGAGGTGAGCGTGGACTCCACTCTGTTCCGCTGCTCGGTGTCATTCCTCGGTCCGGATTTGGTCTCCTCTAACGTGTTGACCCGGGACAGAACTTGCTTCTCCATGTCATCTATCTTGTTTTGCAGCAGGTCTTTCAGGCTGTTTGCTTGCACGGTGTTATTCCCCCGGCTGTACTGCTGCATCGGACAGAATGAGACAGAGAGGGGGTTAAAGAAGTGACAGGGAAGACTTCTTTTTCTTTAAAGTCCCTGGAAGCTGTTTACTCTACTCACTGCCAAGCGCAGAGCTTTATCTTAAACGTGCTATTCGCTTGATTTTATAGGCTGCGGAACATTTCACTTTACACGGAGCTTCTCTCCAACAAACAGATAAATATGTTAGAAAACACATGTGGCCCCAAGTACAAGCTGCAGAAAGCCGCAGCAACACACAATCAACGAGTTAAAGAATATTATCCTTTAATCTAATTAACTATGGAGGCTATTTAATTAACTTTTGATCTTGTCGGCAAATCACTCGCTCTGCTTTCCTACCTCTAGATTCTCCAGTCTCTGTTTGAGCGTCTGTAAAGTCTGTCCCAGCTGGGCCAGAGTATCCGTAGTGCCCCGAGATACATCCCCCATCGTGTTCTTCGACCCCGGCCGCCGACCGCCAGGTCCTGCGGCCGCAGGGAGGCTCTGGCTCTCGCAGCGGCTCAACTTGGATGTTAGTTCCCTGATTGTCTCCTTTTGGTTCACAATGGTCTCCTTTTGCTGCAGCACCGTCTCCCGCAGTTGTATGATAGTGCTCTTCAGGTCTTCCGCCGGGCCGCTGTTTTGCATCGTAGCTGTGCACAAGTCCATATCCTTGGGCACTGACGTGCAAATAAACTGCGTCTGTCCGAAGTCTTGCCCGAGGCTCTCCACAACAACCAGGCAGGAAAGTAGAAAAAGTTTCCACGAGAATCCCTCCATGGTTCCAGTCATGCGTCAGGGATTGAGTGTGAGAGAGAGTGGTGTCTCCGAGATTTCAGCACCACGGAGCTGTCCACTGAAGCTGTGAGACTCGCGCTGCTGTGTGCGGCTTATATAGCGGACAAACCAGCGCAGATTCACTGCATCACTGAGGGGAGGCAGCGGGTTCTGCCAAGCCCACAGAGTCCAGCCCCTTGTTTAAGGTCGTATTCACTCTGTCCTAACACTTACAGTGGCAGAGAGTGCGTGTACACCACAAAGTGAGATGAGATCGGGGAAGAAGAAGAGGAGGGGATGCAAAACGTTTCACGTGAAGTCTCAATCACTTGTCTTCAGTCTACTGCTAACAAACCTTCAGAATAACGTAACGTTAAATAAAGGGTAAAACCAGTCTCCAGTTTTCTGTCACGGTTGTGATTTGATCTTAAATTAAAATGATTGAAATAACAGAAACATTATTTTCACTATTTTAACCGTTTATTGAATAAAAAGAAGGATGAAGTGATGATATGTAATGTGTAAATATCTCTAACTCTCGAAACCTTGTTCATTAACATTTATAGTTTCTGGGCAGTAAGAATATACATAAACAGGTGACAGTATATTAATTAATAGTAGAAACATAAGATAAGAAACAAAAAAACACAACACTCAGTCAAATAGAATTTCTGATCCGTTTTTAATGCCTTTATTTGAGGTAAAGGAATCTTTTTCTGGAAAGTTAAGCTATTCCACATTTTTGACCAAATATCATTTTTACTTTACTTTAGAGCTTAATAAGATTTTAGTAACAAATTTTGCATTTCATTTACTTATATAACGGAGGATGTTTTTATTGAACAATATATTATTTTCCTTTTAAAGCCTTAAGTTTAATTTTGAGTGATCTCATTTTATTTTAATTATCGCATTCTTTCTTAACTGTGACATCAAAGTTAAAGATTATTGAATTTTGTTAAACTGCAGAGAAATTAAAAGGCTGAGCTGAGCTGTACAAAGGACACGTCTCCACTCACTTCAGCACCCTGTGCACCATACAACTGTCTGCGCTTCACGCTCATCCAATGCGCGTTTGTGAATGCAAAATTATCAGTCCACCTTAAATGAAAACAGCTCCCCATCCTTCAGAAAAGTCTGTCCCACGGTTAGAGACCCCACCACAACCTCTCATTTTCTCACCCGCCCTCTCTCCCTCCCTCTCTCCCAATCTGTCTTTTTGGCATGCACGCTGGCGTCGTAAAACCGACTCCACTGGTGTCCAGAAATGTACTCCACGGTGCAGGTTCTTCAGTGACTTTAAAGTATAACAGCCTTGTTCACATCCCTAAACAACACGCTGTCAGAGTGTATTTTCCTTTTTGTTCACTGTAACAAAGTGTGCACCGCAGCAGCCACTCGGAGCCTGACAGAGACGCGCTTTGGGCTCGTCTGATAGCAGTTATGTTAAATCTCACCACTACAAGAGCGGAGGCGCTAAAAGGAAAGTCAAATGTTTCCAAATAATTAATCAGATTGTTGCGTAACCACCCCCGCGGCTCTCACACGAAAAAATAAGATGCACAGCGAGCAACACTTAGCACAGATCATGTTGCGATACCAAAACGCGAGTGATACGTGCAGGGTGAGGATGAGGGTTTAAAAAAACAATCACGTGCATCCGGGACTTTCCACTTTGGCATTAGAAAATTAAATGATATTTATGCAACACAAGCAGGTTTGTTCTCATGTATGAAACGAATTTGTTTCTTCACACCAAGTGTGGAGGGCTGAACTGAAGTAATGAATACATACAAAGATAGAGTACTGTGCACAAATCTGGAGCCACTCCCCCTGTCTTTACATTTTGTTTCCAAAGAGCCAGACTTACCTATTGAAGGAAATTGCCTTCCCGGGTTTCCTCCGTGGCGTGAGCGATAAGCAGAGTTCTGTCCTTTCCTTCTAAGATTCCTAATTATTTAAAGTAACACTCAGGTATGCCATTCAGCGTGTTAGTACGAGCTCGGGAGCAGCTTGGGAGAACAAGAAAACAGAGACTGCTTTAGGTTGCCTTCCCAATCGACTCAAAGGTTTATTTGATACACAGCAGTTTATATAGATGAAAAAAAGGTTCGTGTGTCAGCTTTCCCAGTTCAAACCGGTACAGACCAAATAAGGAAACGTCTTCCTGCCTTGTGAGCAAAGAAGTATCCTGTGTGTAGTTTATCAGTTCAGCTACAATTTATGATCATCCCAGCAAAATACACTCCTAGACATAGAATACAGAGTTCTTTCATTAGTGAATTCTGAAACAAACCACCTAGCCTTTAACGAGCCTTTTCCAGGAGATAAAGAAAAAGGGAGGATGGGAGTAAGGAAGTGGTCTCATCTCTGTGGTGTTTTCGACCTTGGGGTACCAGCTTGTGAGTCTTACACATCAATTCTTGGGTCAGAGAGAAAAATAACTAAAACAAAGGGGCCTTATTGAATGACAGAGTTTTCCTGCATAATGTCACTATAAAACAATATCCAGTAAATGCTACCATGGTACTAAAATACCTAACACCTATAACTTTTAAAGTGGTCTTGAGCAAGTTGTCACCCATTTTCACTCCAGTCCTTTTACTTAATCACTTTCAGAGGATAATTTTCTTTGTTAAACTACTTGATACTTAACTGACCTACGACTCATTCAAATAGGAAAAATCATAAAGAAAAAAAGCTCAAGCAAACACCTGACACAGGACCTAAGAGATGTATCTGGATCTGCAGATGGTCAAGCTATTGTTCACTAAAGCAACATAAGAAATAGCCTCAGTGGAAGGATGGCTGTCCAGAGGCCATTCTAAGAGACGGGTAAAAAGGAGAAAATGCTGAGGTATGGCCAATTACACACAAGATGGAACAGAAATCTGTGGGAACAAGTCTGATGGAGGAATGAATTGAAATGTAATTTTTTTTTTGGTTCAAAGCCTGTATTTGTATAGTGCTTTACTAGTCCCTAAGGACCCCAAAGCGCTTTACACATCCAGTCATTCACCCATTCAGACACTGGTGATGGCAAGCCACCCTGGGGCGCACTGACAGAGGCGAGGCTGCCGGACACTGGCGCCACCAGGTCCTCTGACCACCACCAGTAGGCAACGGGTGAAGTGTCTTGTCCAAGGACACAACGACCGAGACTGTCCAAGCCGGGGCTCGAACCGGCAACCTTCCGATTACATGGCGAACTCCCAACTCTTGAGCCACGATCAATATTTACAGAAGATTTTGGGAGAAAGGAACAACAGTGAGTGTCTAAGTTTCACGTGTTAAACATGGTGGAGGCCCTGTCTTAATTTGGGGCTGTATTTCAAACAGTAGTTTGGGGGTTTTGTCAAATTGGATGGAATTATAAACACAAAAAAGTACCATCAGACTTTGATCTGCCGTCCGAAAAGCTTCATTTTCCAGCATGACAATGATCCCAAACACAATGCCAATGCAATAAAAGTATTTCTGGATGGGAAAAACCAGAATGGGAACACTTATCAGTCATGGATCGTCATGATTTCATGTGGATAGATAGATTGAATTCTGGCAGTTTGGTCGTTCAGAAAAAAAACTACTGAAACTAAGCACACTGAAAGAAGAAAAAGTTATGTGCATCGACCGAGGTTAGTATGTGTAAAGACACAGAGGCGAGTTTAACCTTTGTTATCACAATTATTATCAACTATATAGGCTCTCCTTAATTTGCATTTTAAGTGAAACTCGGGGTCTTGATGACATTTTTTATTAAATAAAAGGATCATCGTTTAAGTAGAAGCTCACTATTTTGAAACTATCGTGTGAGTAAAAACAAGCCCAGTCTCGCACCTGAACGCCCCTCGCTGCCTTTTCCCACATCTGGTTAGAACACCGGGTCACAACCATCGACTAACTAAACAAGAGTCCAAACGCACAAGTCGCAGGTTTGCTTTCCAACCCGCCTGCTCCGACACAAATATCCGCTCCGTCTCTGTCGCATCGGTGTAGTTGAGCTCTGCGTAAAACGCAGCCTTTTTAAGCAGCCTTTAATTTGAACTCTGCTGCATTTCAAGAGGTTTTTTCAGACTTTTATATGACGCCGCGGCAGCCGCCGGCTAAGGTGGGATGAAAATTGACCCAACAGTCCCCTTTAATTTGTTTAATTATCGATCCAACGCGTTGTAATCAGCAAGGTGCCAAGCTGAAGGAGAGAAAGAGCAGATATAACAAATGGTTAATGGCAGGGTCTAATTGCTGAGTTGCAGGACAAGCAGAGTAACAAATTCTCCTTATCTCAGCACATGCACATTAAAGACCGAGCGCTTATTAGCGCTCAGAGTGAGAGCGGCTGCGGATCAACAAGTAATGCCTCATTCAGTGTTTTCAGCCACCAGCAGCGACGCAGTGCTTGTTTACCAAATGAGAGCAGATTGAGCAGCTTTAAAAGCTCTTGATGTGCAAGAGTTAATGTTAATGACGCTGCTTCTTCCCACTGTACTGAGAGGTTACACTAGAAGGGACGACTGCTTATCACATTTATCTGTTCAGTATTCATCTCCTGTCCCACGCATTAAACCATTCTGCAGCACCATATGTTCAGCTATGATTCCCCCCATCCTCGCTGTGTGCCTGCCACTTACTCTGCTGCAACTCCCATAAAACTGATTTAACTAGCTGTCCAGTTAGTTTTTCATTGAGCTTACCAAAACCTACGAAACTGTAGCACGTGGAATTAGTTTTTTCTGTTACTTTATACTTCCTGAAAGTGAAGCATTTAGATGGAACTTGATATTTCACAGCTAGATTTACATCTTTTCTTCAGTTTTTGAAGAGGAGTTTTGACCCATTCTTCCTTGCAGCTTGCTCTGAGCACAAGGTCAGATGTGGCAGTGCATGAGCCAGCAGACCAAGCTGGACTCCAGGGGCCGGTATGGAAAAGGGCTGAAATCCATAATGATCAGTCTCTCAGGTTCACTGAATAATGCAAAGCTTTATAATAGAACCCACTCTCTAATGGTAGAGATAAATAAGGACCATTTTGCACACTGGCAGGCAAAACGCCTGCTTATTTATCCAGCATCTGCAATAGCAAAACAGAGAGTAGGGAGGGTGGCATGAGGGTGGGTGTGGTAGTGCAGCACAAGCAAAACAAGAAGGCAAGGGGGGTTCATGTTGGTGCAATCTGAGTGTGTTGGGTATGATTTGTCTGTCACCTCTGTGCCACATCTGAGCACTGTTTGTACTGCTTCTCTTTGTTCAAAATTCTCATTTCACAGCTTGGAGGAAGTGTATTTTCAGTTGCAAATCTATTAACTTTCCTCCTTTGTTTGCTCTGTCCAGGTTCCCAAAGTAAACTTTGTTTTTCCCCTCCATGTGCACACTCCACTACATCCCTTCTGACTGTGGGGAATTCAGATGTGCTGCCAGCTAACTGAAGCCTCAGTGCTGAAACTCCAGTGTCTCTGCCACTGCTACACTGATGTCTCCATTTCATCACATCTCACCATCCCACCAGGTAGGGGCTCTCTGATGGGATGCCTGCACTGTGGAGTAGTCTGCTGTTATGCATGTACTCCCACCAGGACAGCTGGGAAGAGTGGAGGACAAGAGTGGAGCAGAAAAACGCCAAAGAGTCTGTCTCTGCTAACAGAGGTAGTTTTATTTTATGCAGACACACACACACTGACAAACTAAACATTATAAACCATGCAAATTATAAATTCTTCCGCATGCCTGTATGCAGATGAAATACAGGACTAAATAATTTGGCTTTGACCTTCAGCTCTATGATCTACTTCTTATAACATTGTTTTATTGACGTTCGCACACACCGGAGGGTCGTTCAGTAACTTACGCCTCTCTTACTAAAATCCAAAGTGACATAAACAAACAAGGCGTTCCACTGGGCTCTGAGCTAATCTCATCATAATTCTCCAAAGCCTGCACATTAACGCTCTCGCTATGACAGTGCTGTTCATCAAGCTGCTTGCGTTGGCCTCGTTGGACTTGCTCCAGAAACAACATTTTACCCCATTAGGCCTTTACCTGGACAAGACTGAGGCCAAAATAGGAGGGAGGGGATGTTTAGTCTTCAGCATAAGACAGACTGAAATGATGGTCCTGTTTTTATTTTTAGAAAATAGGTTGGGAAGAGGGCGATGTTTCAGGTGCTAGATGAGTTTCTGTTTCCAGTGTTGTATTGGGCAGAGGGATTTTAAAGCGTGTGCTTAAAACAAACTACAACAAGAGCAAAAACAAAGCGTCTTGATAGGGTGTTGGAACCGCCCATGCAGGCAGAACAGCTTCACTGCCCTCTATGCTTTATTAACCGTCCAATCTCTAGAATAAAAATCTCTAAAATTGGACTTCTACACTAACCACAGTTTTGAACCGTGATGAACACCATGTTCAAGCAAGTGCACATGGCAGCAGGACAACCGAGGTCACAGATCTATGATTGATTTTGTAATCATATCAGCAGACCTGGAGTCATATGTTGCAGACACTTTGGTAAAGACAGGAGCAGGGCTGGAGGACAAGGTCAAGGGTGGATGCTGCACAAATTTGTCTGGTAGAAGTCCTAGTGTGGAAGATCTTTAATTCCCATCTCAGACAGCAGAAACAGGGAGCATGGGTGCTGGCTCCACCATTTGCAAACTTTTTTTTAAAATGTCATCAGGACGCTACAGCACAGAGCAAACACCATTGCCACAGACACAGCTGTCAGGGAAACAAAAGAACATCATATCAAGAAGGACTTGAGTAAATGTTGTTATCAAAGCTGGACATTTATCGAAGCTGGGAAGGCACCAGGAGAGAAGGACAACTGCTGCCTAACTGAAAACCCTCAGTGATCCCCTATTTGTTAACAGTAATGCATTTTCTCTAACACAGAGTCTCTGTTGCATTTAAACCCCAAAACACGCTGCGCCAAAAATTGGTCCACCCTGAGGATCAGGTCCCCCAACACAAAAAGAGTAATAAAGTGTACGCTGTTAAGTTCCAGGAGGATTGCCAGGATTTATACATCGGGGAACCCAAACAACCTTTGACTAAGCGGATGGCACAATACAGAAGAGCTAATTCATCAGGCCAGGACTCTGTAGTCTATGGACACTCTTTCAGTAATGGGGATGTACACATCCTGGACAGAGAGGAATGCTTGTTTGAACGAGGAGTCAAGGAGAAAATTTACATCAAAGGGGAAAGACCATCTCTGCATCGAGCAGGTGAATGGTACTCACGGCCACTGATCAGTGGTCATGATCATTTGCATATTAACGATCATGAAACTGACCTCACAGCCCATTGTTAGTCAGCTGTGCTGGTTTCAGTCATTATGCAAATGTACTGTTTATACGGTTGGGGAAACCTGCAGTCAGCTGAGACTGAAGAAATGTTTCTCCCCCACATCCAGATGAACAGAATCAACTTTTGGGACAAAAATTATAGTTCAATAAAATTGTCAAGGGACAGAATGGATGGAGTTTTTTCATCTATATCTCAACATCTTGTTTACATCCACATGTGCACATTTTTCCTAAAAAAGATTCAATAAGAGTTTCAAAACAGCACCAAAATGAAGAGTATGTACGAGGGAGGCTTGCACCTTTATTACAGCTCACTGTATTTCCCCTCACAGAGGTCACTTTTTCTCTGCTTTTTAAAATGTTACAACTCCAAAGCTCACATGCTTTTAAATCTAACCCACTTTCAAGTGTACGGTGGCATCATCCAGGTAGAAATAAAAATTTAGCCTTCTAAAATTTTACACAGTGCCATAATGGAGCAACAGTTCTCACAGCCTTAAAGACAAGCTGAAGCACTTAGTGTTTAGTGGCAGAGCAAGGACATCACTCTGTGGGAGCAGGTGTGTTTTAGGACTCAATAACATCGTGAAGATGAAACCCTGTAAAGCAGAAGGGTTTGAAGTGGAAGTGAGTAATAGGGAGAGCGAGCTCTCTGCACATCCCCTCTCAATTATATCAAGTGACCAAAGTATCTCCTTGTAAACTACAACATTTTCTGCCCTAGCCTTCCTTTGTGCTGGGTTATTTCTCCCCAGAGGAGATTAAATTTTGACTGAGGTTGAAAGGAACCTAGTTTACAGAGAAGGAAAATAGCGAGAAGGAAATTTCATCAACACTTAATTTAGGAGAGGAATGAAACATGGCAACAATAAAAAAAAAAAAAATGCAATACCTGTTTTTCCTTCGTTACAAAATTCTTTCAAATTAAAAGCTTCTTAGCAATGTTGTTTTCTGTCAAGTTGGTGTACAAGTTTGCTTTTCTTAAGTGTGCATATTTTTTCCAAAGAGGAACTAGGAGCTTTTATTATATATCATACCTCCGTAAGGAGATCGTTATCTACACTGTGAATTAAAACAGTGTTTTACATTCATATTTGGTTTGGCTGGATTTTTCTAGTCTAAATTATTCATGATGTTGAAGCAACGCTTAGAGATCCCAGCGTTGTACCACACGGTTTATTCATATACAGCAAATCAGCCGTGGCGTTGTGCTGCACATGAATAATATATATGCATAGGGTTTTTGATGAGTGCTACTGTCAGCTGTAGGCACGTTCAGGCTCAGAAACCTCCTGCTTAATAGCCAGAATGTCTCATTAATTCTCGGTACAAATAAAGTGAGATCTCCAGATGCTGCTGCTTTTCATTGGAAATCACACATTTAGGGAATAAACCATGTAACAATCCTTTTTAGCTAATACATGCCAGTTCTGCTTAACATTTCTCACATTTTACACTTGCGCACAGCATGTCCTGTTAAACCCTCCAAGTTCAGTAAATGTACATTTTCTCTTTATGAGCATTTGAGGCTTCCAGTGAATACAAGTGAGCCAGAGCCACCTGAGTGTGTGAAGCAGCGTCTCCTGAATCAGTGTGATTCGTTGCCTTTTTGTAGCTTTGATGTTGCACATAAGGCCACTTGACATTCTCCCTCCTTCTTTCTGAAGTGCTCACTCTGAAGCCCAGAACAGAGGACAGCTGACTGCTTTGTTAGATGATGCATGTCTCATTAGCCTTTATTGCAGCCTGCCAGGCACAACTTTATCTACCAATTCATTTACCTACAGTCACATACAATTCTAAGGTTTTATGAAAAGAGCATACTAAAAAAAAAAGAACTCATTTGGTCCCTCGCAGGTCTTTAAATTAGCTAAATAGAACCTCAGATGAACAGTATGAGGTGACACGCTGCAGTGTGCTGTTAGGTTGAAAGAAGAAGTGTGTGAAAAACTAAGTTCATCCTATAATTCAGTCATTTGTAGCACCACATTTAGCTGCATTAACTTTAATCTTCTCTGTTTGACTTTATGAGTCTCACACACTGTTCTGCAGGAAATTTGGCCGCCTCTTCTTTTCAGCGATGCTTTGGTTCGTTGAGATTTGCAGGCATTTATTTATGCACTGCTCTCTTGAGGTTCCGCCACAGCATTTCAAATGGGTTGTAGTCTGCACTTTGACTAAACCTTCACAACATCCTGATTCTTTTCTTTTTCAGCTGTTTTGCTGCAGATTTGCTGCTGTGCTCAGAATCATTGTCCTGCTGCATGGCTTAGTTTCAGCCAGGCTTTAGCTATCAGACAGCTGGCCTCACATTTGACTCTGGAATACTTTGGTATAGAGAGTTTTTTTTCCAAACTTTGGTGGACAAATCAAAGTGGAGATGTTTGCACAGTGCAGACATTATTCCAGAAGTCTTGTGGTTTGTCTGCAGTTTCTCTAAGTGTTGCACGGTCTGACACTGGGGTAAGCTGGGATGTTCACTCCCAGGAAGACCGCCTTGAATGTTTTCAACTTCTGAACAATCTTCATCACTGTAGAATCACCAACTTCAGATTGTTTAAAAATAACCCGTCAATCCGGTTATTAACCCATGATAATGCCCCGAATCTTTTGACTTATCATATTTATCCCCACCACATTCAGACCCATAACAGAGACACACACTACTCTGGTGTCAGTCAACAGCTGCAGGGTATCTCCTCTGGCACCATTTGCACAGGCAGGTTTAAACCATAGAGCAAATAAAATGAAAAATAAGAGTACCAAGACCGTTCTCAGCCAACTGTCACGGGTATGCAGCGACAGACCTTGTGTTTCTTTTTAGCGGTACCCAAGTGCAGACACTCGAGGCAGGGATAAGGTTTAACAAAAAACACACGGTTTATTGAAGGTAGAACACGAAAGTGCAAAATATGATAAACCAAAATCAACAGCTAAACTAAACTCGGACCTGACAATGAACGAAGGAAAACAGAGGACTTAAATATACAAAAGGGCAATGAGGGAAGTGGAAACACAGCTGATAAAAATAAATGTGGAGGAAACAAAACTAAACACACTGAACATGAACAAGACTATCAAAATAAAACATGAAATGCTGAGAAGAAGACTAACGCGAGCTTGACACAGGAGGAAAGGCAGATGAGAGCGGGAGCGAGGGAACACAAGAGAGCACACATGAAAGCACAACACAACAACGACGCAACACAGAAGACATGATAGACTTGACATGAAAACTAAGGACTAAACTCACTTTACAAAGAAATCAGAAAAACAACACAAACTAAAAATGCTGGGATGAATGACCCAGAACAATGACACCACTATTTTTTCTAGTGTGGAGATGTTTGTGCGCCAGTTTGCTATCAGAGTTGAGCTGTACTTAATTTCCAAAATTATCCCAAAATACAAACACGTTTACATGTGCTGTGTTCGAAATGTGCATGACATCTTGCTGAAATACAAATCCAGGACTGAATGATTGATTCAAATTACTTTGTTTCCCTTTGATTGTGAACATAGAACACCTGCACATTTAGAAAGATTAATTTCCTGACGTCAGACAGAACTGTGAATATATTAAGCTCTGATTGTCGAGTGTGAACCAGGCAATCATAAGAAAGGACAGTAGAGAAAATGGGATTGTATTAAATGTAAAAGACTAAAATAATTATTTGAAAGATGCACAGAATGACTGAGAATCACTGCTTTATATTCCAGTATATGCTGAATTGTTACCAATTTTTATATTATGTAAAGGTACAAACTGAAGAAATCTATGCTCATGCAGACTCACAACAACTCTGTATTAATGACTCTTCCCCCCCAACTGGTGACCAAAACCATGCCGTCAAACTGCCCCCCACAGCCCAACAGCGTTAGTCGATCTCCTCCCAGATTCATTTTCCCTTTAATATGTCACCCGTCTGCATTCATCCATCCTTTTATTGCTGCTTGTATGGCTTTGTTAGATTCATTCAGTTCAGTTGATGATTCAGTGCCCTTTCATAATACAAGCACCATCTCAGTCAGCTGAAGTGGTCTGTACTGCTTTGCTCTCAGACCCGAGTACTCCACTCCGCCTACACCTCTCACAGTGTTGGGGAAGGTGAGCCGCAGCTCACTGTTGTTCAGTGTTATGGTAAATGCTCCTCACGCTTGTTGTGTGAGTTCGTTCAGCTAACAAGTATGAACATGTGGCTCTGAGTGCTCATCGCTTGCCTGTGTGTGTGCGTGTGTGGGTCAAAGTTGCCTTTTCTGTGGATGCGACAAGTGCCAAACTGAAGTGGCACAAATCTTTCCACTGGCTGCTCTGTCAAATACAAAGTGACATCACCATTACTGAAGACATCACTTCAAAACTCAAGGTCACGGTCAATTGGCCCTTATCTCCCTCTTCTTCTTCTCCCACTCTCTTTTTCACGTGTGCATGCTGTCACGTTGTCTGTTCAGTGTAGTAATTATCATCCAGTATCCAGAAAATGGTGACGCCAGAGTTGTGTTGTTCCCAGTGCGAATAGTTGGGAGCAAAAATAATTCTAGAAAAATAAATGAACTTCCCCTGAGAGTGAAATATCATTTTTTAAACTGCTGATGCCAAATATCAGGTTCATTTTTGCTGGTCGGAGGACACACGATAGACACACACATTCATTCAGGTAACCGAGTGCTGTCTGATTTCACATGAACTCATTGATCACGGGGAAAAGGAGACATGTCTGGAGGATGTGTGCTCCATGATGCCTGCATACGGTCATGAATGAATAGGTATCCGTGTATGTGGTGATCGATTATCTTGTCAGCACAAGCTGTTGGCAATTACAGAGAAGCTGCATGAACACAGAGGTAATTCACACAGCCCTCAAATTATTGACAAAGCTGTTTAGTAGGTTTTATGTCAGATGGAGTCACATTTAAAATCCTGCCTCTAAAGTGTTTCTGTAGCCCAGGTGCCAAACTTCTGCGTGAGTGACTAAATGCTGCCGTAAAGATGGCACTGAATAATCCGTGTACATGCTTAAGATGGCTAACATATTTATACAGCACTATATTTGTTTCATCTAAACACTTCATTTTATGTGTCCATTCAATCCTCCTCCAGAAATGGAGAGGCCAAGTGGGCAGAACCTACCCAGGGCTGAGGGGCATCAGGGGGAACTGTGCGTCAGTCAATTCAGTTAATGTTAAAAAAACAATAGAAGGTGCAGTTGTGCTACATTTCACACTTACTTTCATCTAAGGCCATAATGTTTCATTTATTTAAATGCCTGCTGCCATTGAGTCTTAGTCCCCTGCCCAGGGACTTAAGGTGAACGAGGTGACGTCAGTTCCTCAATGAGGTGGGAGGAGCCAAAGATTAATACCTGAGAGGCGGACTCAACAAGGAGCTAAAACTCGGGGTCATCACATACGAGCTTAACTTCTTATCTACCTGGACTGCTGACACCGTCGAAGCTTAATTTTTCAGAGATGGTAAGTGATCTCAGCAGGGACAAAATACAACAAAATGATGGGTACCGGTATATAATGTTATGTGGATATATTACAGTAAGGTCTCTTTTGGGCTCCTCAGTGAATTTTTCCAGTGTTGCTTTATTTACTGCTGTTCACTGAAAAGTGAGAGAAAAATTCATTTTTATACAAACAGATTTGTTTTGTTTGTTTGTTCTTCCGGGGACTTACAAATTTAATTAATCAACATGTAAATTGCTTAATTTGTTATTTTTGAATTAGTTGATGAAGCATATCCCGTAAATCAGACAAAAAGGTGCATTTTAACGAAAACCAAAGCATTTATTTAGCCATTAATGTATACATTCATTTGTTAGTTACATTGTAATTTTGGTGAAAAAACTATGTGAGGTGCAGAGAAACATCAGAAATCAGTGTTTAACTTTGACCGTCTGGATTAATACAAGAATGGAGGAAAGTGGGGATTTTAACAGCTACGTACATATTTATGTGTTTGTTTTTTGTTATTATTGAAATTTTAAAAATGAGTTTTGTATAACTGCCCCCTTCAGGCACACTTAGGAACTACATACTCAAACTTTGTAGTACTTTAAAAACAGATGAATTTATTTTATTCATACATTAATTCACTTTCCTTGTAATGTTGGAAAAGACCCAAATGCAACTATTTGTGGCGTAAAGATACAGCAGTCCTACTAACCAAAACCCTATTACAGAGTCATTATAATATGAACATGAGCGTTTACATCGGGGTTAGGGTAATTAATTGAGTAATTCCAGTAAACGCGAGTGATTGGTTGAGTGAAATCCGGATGAAACGTTGGACAAAAGAGGTGAAAAGAAAGCCTGACACATTTCAGTGTTATGCAAATAAAGACGGGCCTCGTCCTTCAGCTCCACTGGCTCAGCGGTGCAGAAAAGCCAGGTTTTCACAGACTCGACGATTTCTTTCAAAGCAGCACATCCACTGACTATTTTCTTCAGCATGACCTGCACTGAAAGCCATGCTGACTCCCAGAACACCGCTTTCATCACGGCGCATGTGAGGTTTCAAGGTTTTTAGAAAAGAAAAAAAAAGGGTAGCATCGAAATGTGCTGCCAGGAGGCTATGAGAGAAGTTTGTTGGGTGATATTAACTACTTGTGAGTGCTTTAGACCTCAATTAACCCCACCCACTGTCTGAGAAGAGACAGACAGCGCAGATCAGTGCGCGCAGAGCTGCATCATGTGTGATATATTCGAACCTTGTAAATATCTAATGTAGATATGACGCCATTAAATAGTATACTATTTAAATAGTTTTCGTTCAAAAAAGCAACATTTTTAGGAATTTAATAAAAAGAAAAGGAAAAGAATTTTTTTCTAACAAGGACATGCAAGTTGAAAGTTTGTGATTTCTATTTGTTAGAGCAGGGCCGGATCAACTCAAAACAAGGCCCTAGGCAAAAATTAGCTTATGGTCCCCCCCATTATGTTTACAGTTCAAAATTGACTTGTTTGTAAGTAGTTGGTTGTTCATCCCAAATGTATTTAACAATCTACAAAACAATATCACAGAAATCACCCTTCTATGCAGCACATGGAGATAACAATGGATTTATTAACCCTTTAAAGCCGGTCAGAGCGGGCACGCTCCGTTTTGCGTAACTATTTTTAAATCCCTGTAAAACCGGAACCGCGTAAGTTAGCGCAATAATTTTTTTTGCATATGAAACCGGAGGAGTTGTACTTACATCTTATGCCATCAGCTTGTCCTAGGTCACGGTTTCCTTCTACATATAGCTTTGCAAATATTGCATAAAAAGTGCTTGCAGGAGTATCTCAAAAATAAAACTATGAAGACACTCAAAATAAATTTCCTGTTGTTGTAAACTATTTTTTGCAAAAAACAAAACAAAAACGATTTTCAATTTTTTTGTAGTTTATTGCACTTTTTTGCAATTTATGTAGTTACTATGGACTTAATGCATACATATTATTAAAATATGGGCTGTAACAGTTGTATTGATGTATAGCAACTTGAAATGCTCCCAAAAATGAATGGCACTACAGCATGTAAAGATATAAAGTAAGCTCTGGCGGCCTTGGTTCTATGGTAGGTCTTAAAGGGTTAAACACGTGTTCATTTGTTAAAATTAGCCCACTTTTGAATGAAACGGACAAGTTTCGGGAAAGTTAAAAAAAATGGTAGTGAGACCTGCTGTGATGTATGATTTGGCATCAAAAAAATAATAGGTGGTCATGTAGTGCAGGAGTATGTCTGTGAAGGTTCTGAGTCACCCAGGTCATCGTAGTCTAAGAAGCTTGGAAAGAAAAGCGTCTGGACTTCTTTAGGTTTCCTTGAAGGCGTTTCAGACCAGCCACACACTCGGACAAAAACTGGTTTATCCCACAGACAAGACTCCTAAGCACAAACTTAACAACATAGTGTTTGCTGTACAGTGTAGCGAGAAATGCTCAGACCTCTACATTGGAGAGACCAAACAGCAATTTCATAAACGCATGGCACAACATGGAAGAGCCACCTCGACGGGACAAGGCTCGGCTGTCCACAAAGGTCACTCTTTCGATGATGGACCAAGACAGATGGTTTGAAAGAGGAGTGAAAGAAGCATCTATGTCTGCTGTGAATGACCATCTTTGAACAGAGGCGGTGGCTTACAACACCAACGGTCTGGCATCAATAATCCAGTTTTGGGATCCTTCCCAGACGCTTTAACGCCCACTCACATCCTGGGCCGTTTGACCTCAGTAAATTACATGATAGGGTGGGGCCAGGTTTCACCATGGGTTCACCCTAAACCTTGGCTGATTGTGACCTAGACGAGTTTTCACACCTTGGATCGTGTGATTAGGCAAGAGGAACAATAGGGGCTCCATGACCCTCTTGGGGGCTCAAAATCTGAGACTCTCAACCAATTGCTCTTAGAACTGAAGAAGCTTCTCGGGTGAAACATCTTCAAAGAAACTTGACAAAGTCCAGTCGCTTTTCTTTCCAAGCTCATTAGACTAGTGCAGGAGTATTTACTATCTTTATTTTCACTAGATGCAGACATATTCAGCAAAATACTTCTTCAAATAATTTTTTTTAAAGAAATACTCATTAAAATTTACCAGCTGCTCTTTTTACCCTTGTTCTAACATCGGTGTCTGTGTGTTATAACAGTGTGGCACGCCTTTTCACTTGGAGGATGACAGCCGCTGCAGGAAGCGAAAAAGAGTCTGCTCTGTTCAGCCTGGATGCGCCCTTATCAAGGTAACGCTTGAGCTTACTGTCCGGGACACTGATTAGTAAAAGATCTGAGCATCTTTTCCAGCTGTGAAAATATCTAAATAAATAAAAAAGTGCAAAAAAAAACCCCAATATAATAACTTCATTGCTTTATACTTTTAAAATATAGGATTCATTAATATTATTTACTTCCAACAGATGCAGATAATATGTGACCAGGCTTGCACGACAAAACACTCTTTATTTGATTATTATTCTTTTTAAAATTCCTTTTTATTCAACACTTGTTGTCACTTTAACCTTATTCACCCTTAATTCTAACATGGACCTGTTTGTGCTGTTGCAGTGCGGCAAGGCTTTTTACTTGGAGGACAATACCCGCTGCAGGAAGAGGAAAAGAGTATCCTCTTGTCAGGAAACCACTGGAGCTGGCTGTAACAAGGTAATAGCTGCTCTTACTGACTGAGACAGAGTGGGCATTCTAAATTCAGATAAATCTGGAAAAATAAACACCCATGTGGTCTTAGAATAGAAACAAATAAAACAAAGTCATTAAATTTGACACAATCTGCTCTTCGCTTCTTCCAGGTCCAGGATTTCATCCCAGAGGCCAAAGCTTCCAGTTGTCCTGACCTCCATCAGGTCATCACTGTAACACAACTGAGCACTGCTGCTCTGACACCTGCGCAGACCCAAGGATTCGCTGAGCCATCGACTACTTCTCCTGTCCAGGATCTATTTCCCACTCCTCAGGCCTCTCCCACTGAGCTGAGCCCCGGTGGTGTCCTGGAGCAGAGGGAGACACCTCTGTTGATCCATGGATACACCGTAGAAGAGTATCAGAAGATCTACCACTCTGTAGTGGATGATATGCTCAAGTAAGTTGATTTTTATTAAAATAATTAAAAATCTGTCTCATAGATACTTTACCCAATTTAAATAGAAAATAAGAATAATGGGAAATTCCTCTTTATTTTTTGTGAAAAATTAACTAAGACAAATTCTCTCATATTTTTTTCAAATCTGAAACAATAAATTTGTGTGTGTTCCTGTCTTACAGATATAAAAATGGGCGGCCCCGGCCATATACTGTTCAGCTTGGCCGTATCATAAAACAGCGCCTCTGGGAGAAACTTAACTGTCCACAAATTAGTTTACAAGAGGGTGATAGTGGACTACTGATGGTCAGTGAATTACATGAAGACGAAGTTTATCCTCCTCTTATAGAAGTGGACATCTCACATGAACCGGATCCCCGGGAGCCTTCTCGGGGGAAAAAAGCAAAACATTGCTAAATACAAACATGTAGCAAAAAATCAAACTGTAAATATTGATCAAAAGACTCAAAAAGACTGAACTCAGCTGTAAATATTAAACAGACACAGGCTTGACCTTGATGCAAGAAAAAACTCTGGCACAAAACTGAACTGCGACCTCTGACATCGAGTTACATCTCAGTCTCCACCTACAGCAGCAAACTCCACATTCTGCCTCATGCATCCTGAACTTTAAGTGAACCCAGCCTTCCATCAACATCTTTCAGGAGCCAACCACAGCCTCAGTTTTTGCCACTTCCATCCAGCAGCCTCCGAAGCCTGACCCAAAACCTGCGGCTTCTCCCAGTGCACAATTTCCACCTTTGTCTGCAGCCGCAGTTGATTACAGCAGCTTTATGCCACCAGCTCAGACTCAAGCCTTAAATGGCAGCATCCAGCGTGAACCCTGATTCTTGCAGTCTTTTCCAACAATCCTCAGTCTCCGCCAGCAGCTGCTGCCTGAAGGCTAAAACATCTGCCTGAAGATTCAGATAGTCTGTCGCAGCATCACAAACTATTTCAGATCCCTGTCCTCCACCTTCAACCTCCAGGTGTAACTACAAGCTTCTGTGCCATCTGAAGCTTGAGAAAGTGTCTGCAGCATCTATACATTGTGCAGTTTCACCTGTAGCCTTTAGAAGGATTTTTTTTTAATGATGTTCCCTCTCCCTCAATGTAAAGGCTCTGAAAGCAAACAACACTCTCCTCTGACCGTCAGCCTGCATCCCACATCCACTGAGTGTGAGATAACTTTTAAATGACGACAGCGTGTTTAAGGTTTTACCTCGACATGATGAATATGTAATGTGTTTTCACTTTTTTTCTGATATGATGATTGGATGTTTTTAACCAAACATCAAGCTGCTGCCTGGGCTCCCCACATCACTGAGCAGACTTGAAGTCTGGGGACCAGAATTGCAGCTCGAGGAAGTGGACAACCTGCTGTGTAGCTCAGCAGACATATGTACAGTCTCTGGGGGAAAATCACTGCTCTGGGAAGCACTCACTCTGCAACCTGTAGTGATAATCAGCATAATCATCTCCACTTTCTTGAGATGTTTTTTTTTTATGTGGAAAATGTATTTTGCAAATAAAACAATGCGTGTGAAAAAGAGTTGTAGTTGATTTTCTTTTCTTTCTAGTGCATCAGGTTCAAATATTGTTTGCATAAGACTACACACTATGTACACCTAAACTGACATGGACGGGCATATTTTTTTTCAACTAAAGTCAGAAAAGGATTTTTGATTTTCTTATATTATATTGAAAATATGTTATGTCCTTGTGTTGTATTATTAGTCGGGATTTAGTCGAGTTTTATTCTAGTTTTTGTTTCATCTCTGTCTCCTGATTTATGAGTCTTTTTCTTGTCCTCATTGTTTTACTTTTAGTTACACCCATGCTCTCATCTCCCTTATCGGTTCTCATGTGTTTTATGTCCGTGTCAAGCTTGTGTTGTTATGTCTATGTCTCAGTGTTTCCTGTTTTATTTTGAAGAGTCTGGTGTTTCCATGTTCATTGTGTTTTGTTTTGCTTCGCCTGTGGTGTTAATCCCAATCAGTTGTTTCCCCATGTGTTTCCACTTCCCCTGATCACCTCCTATGTGTATTTAGTCTGTGTATTTTCATTCAGTCTTTGTCAGGTCATCCGTTTTCCTCCCTCCATGTTACTTCAGGTTTAAATTCTTTCATGGTTCATGTTTCCTATTCATAGTTCCTCGCATGCACCTGTTCAGAATCATGTTTGTGTAACTTTTGTCAGGTTTTAGTTTTAGTTCTCGCCCCCTGTTCACCTTGCTTCGTTTTTGTATTCATGTTTTTTCAGCCTAATAAACGGCTCGCCTTTTGTATAAACTCAGTTCCGTCTCCTTCCGTGTCTGAACCTGGGTTCTCCTTCTCACTCTCACACAGTCAGCTTCATCCAGACTGTGACAGGATCTGGGTTTAAAACAAACTTAATGAATTAACAACCACATTATAATAACAAAGACTACAGTCAGAGATCACGTCTCACACTGAAAACTCTTGTGCTTCTACGTTCTCCTCCCTTTGCCTCCCTCTATCATCTGTGTGGGTGTGCTTGGCATTACTTCTTCTGGCACCGGTTAGCTCACTTGCAGCTCATTACCACTTACCAACAGTATTTAACTCCAACTCTTCTCTCATTGCTTGTTGCTCCTTTAGTATTGCAGTGAAACTCAGGCTGCCCTTTGATGTTACGCTTCTGCAACTCTGTGAAGCTGTGCTTACCTGCCGTGCCCTCCTTCGTGCTAGATGGCTCCCTGACATGCTAGTCTGACGGCTCTTGCACTTGATGAAACACTCCTGCAAAAACCAAGAGAAAAACTGTCAACTGGAAACAATTCTGAAAAATTCTACTTGTTTTGGACCTTCAGAGAATTGGCCTGTGCAAACGTGCAAAAGAACAATTCTTCATTCCAAGCTTTGAATATTAAGGCTAACCTTAACTCGTGTATTTACCTGATTGTTCCTATTAAAGAATGGTGAATTATTTCAGTGTGCCCTGCCAGTGAGTTCTTGCTAAGCCATGATAAAGTCTGTGGGTCTTGCAGAGTTACTGGTAGCTTGATATTTTTTAATCTCTGCCTGCTCGCTCCTCATTTGGTAAAACATTCTCGGCCCGTGTCCACCTGCCTATGGCATTAATTTAGGAGGGCATTTTAATTATACCTCCTAACCAAAACTGCAGCAATTAGTCCAAAGAAATTTAATTAGAAACAATATTGATTATTGATGAGGGGGCCTTGTCTTGCATATAGTAACCACAGTATTTGCTGAGTCTTGGTCTATTTGGTAAATGAAAGAGATCAGATTTCAAAAACTTGCATTCTGGAGTTACTCACCTGGTTATTTCCTGCAATCAACAGCCAGGAGTGAAAACAGTCATTAGTAGCAGCTCTACTCTTGTCACCAATTTGCCACACCCTGCATGCACCCCAGAGTCTATGCAGCTCTCATTTTCAACATGCAGCGAGGATAAGCCACTATGTGCCTGCAGCCTCCAACAACCAAAATAATAACAATAAAAAAATAATCTGATATCTATGTAAATATCAACCTCCTGTGAGTATCATTTAAAGCCCACACTGAGGCAAACAGTGTGAGCCTGTCTTTCACATTTCAGTTGGGGACTTGATGGATTTACAATTCATATTCTCAGAATTATGAAGCCTGAGACTCACTTCGGAGCTGCTCAGAGGGTAAATACTGATCATCATAATGCAACTTAGAACAAAGCATTAATCACTGTAGCTGTTTTTATTGATGTGCTGTAAACTTGTCTTAAACAGCAATAGATGCAGGATTAAAACACTTAAAAAAAAAAAAAAAAAATTACTCATATTTTATGATTTTGATGTTTTAGTAATGCATTTTAATTCTTGTTGAACTTGATTTATTAAAGTGCTGGGCAAATAAAAAGGTTTCTGAGGGACAACATTTCTCTAAAATATGACTGCAGACGAGCCAACGATCGATGCTCCAGCACACCTCTCCTCCTTCACAGGAGTCACCCGTATATTGACATCATATTCGAGGATCACATGATAGCAAAGCTTCCTCCTATGAACACTCACTTACTCAAATCTATACATTCATTAGTCTCTTTTCTCTCTGGTCTTGTAGAAATCAATCTGTGGAAAAAGGATTATAAGCCTTTTCCTGCCCCAGCCTTATTTGGCACCAGCTCCCGAGATCTAGCCCAGTTGATCATGTCACCTTATTCTCTACATGGCAGAAAAGCACATGAGGAAAAAGTAGACTAATCTCCTCTTTTTTTTCTCACCACCATTAGATATCAGTCATTCCAGGGTCCCAACCTCTATCACACCTGGGAGATTGGATTGGTTCCCCCCTGCAGTGGACACTGTGGCTGAGAATCAGATATACCTATGAGTTTCTTGCACACCAGATTGCTAGTGCGGTAAGCCAAGAGGCCATAGCAATGACTGTCGCACTCGCGAATGCAAAGACAGGGATATTTTCATGCTCCATCCATCTGGTGTAGCATTTTCATGTTTTCTGATGAGCTGACAGCCCAAAGAAAGCTGTTAGTCATCACAGCGCGGCATTGTCTTTTGTGCCCAAGACAAACCATGTTGTGCTTGATTAAAGTCATCAAGGCCTCAGAGCAAATCTATTTGTTGACTTAGAACAAACTGATAAACATGTTGATTGTACTCCCTCAATTAAACAGCTCTCAGTAATGTCACGACTGACTGCCTGAGTGAGTACGCAGACTACTGATTTTTTTCTCTTCCACGAGGCTTCTTTCAAAAACAAACCTTTAGCTCCCGCTGTTTGAGAAATGAGTGTGAAGCTTTACAGCAAAAGGATGTTTGGAACAAATCATGTGTGAAGACGCACTGTTCACCTGACTCCTGCAGGTGATGAGAAAAGCAAGGCTGTGCGCACCAAACCTCATTATTTTGTTGAACAAGAACAAATAAAATGAGTGTTTCGTTTTAAAGACACGCCTGACTTTAGAACGACCCGCAGTTGTACGGCAAAAATGACCGTGTGAAAATAATGAGACAATGTGAAACTGCTTTTTAACTAATCATTTAATGTTCAATCCCAACTTTATTAATTCACTCGTAGCTTGATGTCAGCGTAATTAAATGTCCAAAGCAGGCAGCTGTGTTTAGCAGACAAGCTCTAAAAACTCATGGAGAATATATTAGACTTATTTCTAATAAATATTACTAAAAATGAATGCAAATGCTGCTTTGTAGCATTTTAGCAGCTCTCTGTTAAAAATATACATTAACTGTGTTGTGACTTGTATATTTATATACTGCACTTGGTCACTTTTCTGTGAACACGTGGGTTTACACTTGGAGGAAGAGGAGATACAATCATGGTCCGGGCAGGCCTTCCCTCTTCTCAACTCAACTGATTAACACTCCAAAATTACCACACTCCTCAGCGACAGGAGCACTTACAAGGTCTCGAGGCGAGACCCCACAGCAGCTACAAGAAGAAAGTAATTCATTGTCTATAACATCTTGAAAACCTGAGGCAGGGGAAGCCATATCAATACCCCAACAATGCTACACCCTGTATATATGGACCTCCCAAGAATCATTTCACTAGCTGAGCCTACGTCCTCATTTTGACAGCATTTTAATAGGTAAAGGTGAATGCTTGGACATGAATTGAGCTGCGGTTTGGGGAAGGCCTCAAAGGGGACTGGCGACGGCTCCCGGGCCTGGCAGATCCCCATGTACTAAATAGAAGTGAAGAAGTCAAAGAATTGAAAACAAGGAGGGAGGGTGGGGCACGTAGACGAGAATGAACAGCTTGCAGAACTAGGGGAACCTATATAGATGAGAACCTATATAGATGAGAACCGGAAGCAGCTTGTTTTTGGAGGCGTGGTCCTGCTCCTGAAATTCTGATACATAATCTCCAAAAAGAAGGAGTCCCTTTCTGACCCACTGTTACCAGTATAAACTCATCTGCTGACTCCAGGTTAAACCATGCAGTCATGTGATGTTTTTTTTTTCACTTTTTAGGTATCAAGGCAATCAAGGCAGTGGATGCTGTCAGGAAACCACAACAGCAAGACAGCTCCTCAAACCACCTTCACCCCTGTTTAGGTTTGCACCCTGTCGGACCTCTGCCTTACCATCCCATATTTCAGATACAATGAGGGTGTCTACTGATAAAAACATGCATGTGCCATGGGCTACTGATTGTCACCAACACAGCCAACCTTTAAGCGAAGGAAGTGGAAAGTAAAGCTCTGGGCTCTTTGATAGGGACAAGACTTGGGTTCAGCTATGTCAGCGTCGCCTGGGTTAAAATCAGAACCCAAGAGGTCAAGTCCTTCACTTGATGTTTTTCCACTGAGTGGATAAAAACATCAAGTTCACCACAGAGGATACAAAGGAAAAGGTTACCATTTCTGGAATGTGCTGTGTTCATTTATATAGGGTGGAAGCCTCAACAATGAAGTTTACCTGAAATCCACACACAGAGACTGATGCCAGCTCTTTCACTCCCGGCACCCAGTGGAACACAAACAATTAAAGAAATGTCAGATAACAACCAGGGAGAAAAATACCAACAGACAAAACAACATTACAGATTTGTTAGAGAAACTCAGAAGAATTTTCTCCAAGCATGACATTTCAGTGCACTTCAAACCCAGCAACACCCTCAAACAAAAACTGTTTCATCCCAAGGACAAAGCATCCAAACAAAAGCTCAACAAGCTCGTATACGGTGCAGTGCAGTGAGGAGAGCTCTGACCTCTTAACAGGAGATACCAAACATCCACTCCACAAAATATGGCACAACACAGATGAGCAGGACAAGACTGAGCTGTACATCTACAGCAAAGGACAAAGGTCGCTCTTTTGATGATGCCAAAGTTCACATTTTGGGCTGAGAAGGAAGTCTGTTGGAGAGAAGAGTAAAAGAGGCCATCTATGCTCGCTGTGAACGACTATCGTTGAGCAGAAATGTGGGCTTACGACACCGGCTATCAGCTACCTACAACACAGTCAGAGAGCCCCAGACATTTCAACCCCCATTCACAGCTTGTGTCATGTAACCTCATTAGCTCATATAATGCTGGGGAGGAGCAATGTCTCACAGTGGTTTAACCTGTCAGGCCCAGTGGTGGCAATAACCGCCTTTTTTACACCTCAGCTCACATCACAACTCACATGATGAATAGGAGTGTAACGACCCTTAGAATCACCTCCAAAGTAGATAGCCCCCCACTAAGGGTTTATTATCTGGGACTTTCCACCAGTTGTTATAGAACAGAAGATGCGTCTTTGATGAAAACCTAAAAAGGTCCAGCTGCCTTATTTCCGAGTTCGCGAAAACACCTGGATAACCATGAACGTGCACACAGAACTAATCTCTAAGTTAAACTAATATTTCAAAGGCACACTGCAGGGAAGCTTATTGATACAAGTAATTAAATATTAAGGAAAATGATTGAAAAACATGACTTTACAGCATTGATCAACAATTTCTTACAAATAACCAAACATTTACCTTTCATCCATCATATCTTGACTGTGACATCAATAATTCAGCAATTTGTGTAAAAACTGGAACTTTGAATTATTCTCCTGAGCCGAGTTATTATTTATGTGAATTTTCACAGTTGACTTAATTTTTTCAATTGTGATTCTGAGACCAACTTAATGAAAAATAACAGAACTTACAAAGGTAACAGATTTTAACAAGTGCTGATTTACATTACATGAGATGTGGCATTTGTATGCTTAAACAAGCACCTCTCCCCCCTCCATAGAGCCATCACCACCTTCAAACACTTCACCTACAACACCCCCCTCCTCACCCCACACAAAGGAGGATTTCACACCACCTCCTCCCACCACAACTCTTCATATTCATGAAGCAGGTGTGAGGAAGCAGTTTAAGAGTCTGAATGCTCAAAAGCTCCCGGCCCAGACGGTGTGTCTCCTGCCACCCTCAGACACTGTGCAAACGAGCTGGCCCCAGTGTTTTCTGGCATTTTCAACTCCTCACTGCAGGCATGTCATGTGCCTGCCTGCTTCAAGTCCTCTACCATAATCCCTGTCCCCAAGAAACCTAGGATCACTGGACTAAATGACTACAGACCCGTGGCTCTGACATCTGTGGTCATGAAGTCATTTGAGCGCCTGGTTCCCTCCTATCTCAAGACCCTCACGGCCCCCCTCCTGGACCCCCTGCAGTTTGCATACAGAGCCAACAGGTCTGTAGATGACGCCATCAACATGGCCCTACACTTCATCCTGCAGCATCTGGACTCCCCAGGAACCTACGCCAGGATCCTGTTTGTGGACTTCAGCTCTGCCTTCAACACCATCCTTCCAGACCATCTCCGAGACAAGCTTTCCCAGATGAATGTGCCTGATCCCATCTGCCGGTGGATCACTGACTTCCTGACGGACAGGAAGCAGCACGTGAGGCTGGGAAAGAATGTCTCGGACTCCCGGACCATCAGCACCGGCTCCCCTCAGGGCTGTGTTCTTTCTCCTCTGCTCTTCTCCCTGTACACCAACTGCTGCACCTCCACCCACCAGTCTGTCAAGCTAATCAAGTTTGCAGATGACAAACAGAGACTGCAGCGTGTTGTGCGCTCTGCTGAGAAGGTGATTGGCTGCAGACTCCCATCTCTGCAGGACCTGTACACCTCCAGGACACTGGGGCGTGCAGCTCGGATCTCAGCTGACCCTTCTCACCCTGGACACAGTCTGTTTGACCTGCTCCCCTCAGGCAGGAGGCTCCGGTCCATTCGCACCAGAACCTCTCGCCATAAGAACAGTTTCTTCCCCTCTGCTGTTGGACACATGAACAATAACCATATGACTGTTCCCACCACTAACACATGACCCTACGCTGTGTCACTGCATCATTCCATGTTTGGCACTGATCACCACCTGCACTCATGTATATATCTATCTACTTAGCACTTTTAATTCTTATTCTTATTTTTATTTTCATGTCTATTTAAGCGTAATTTATGACAGTATGTTTGCACTGAAGCACCGCAGCAATTTCCTAATGTTGTAAACCTGCTCAACATTTGGCAATAAAACCCTTTCTGATTCTGATTCTGATTCTGAAACTGCCTTCAGTTTAGAAGACTGTGTGATCAGAAGTTTGATGCAAACATCCAGAAAGCGTCAGTCATCATAAAATGCTGCAATAAATGGGCAACCTGCAGTATTCAATGGGAGAAACCTAATAATTATGAATTGCAATAGTCAAGCCTAGAAATAATAAATACATGAACTAATTTTTCAGCATCACTCTGAGACTGTTTCTAATTTTAGAGATATAAGCATTGAAGGACATATCCTGGTCGAAAATGTGTGGCCAGCATCTGGTTAGACACCATGTTATGGATGTGTAGCTTATGTATGACCACCAGTTTGCTATACTGGTTTAAAAAGCACAGCTAAAGCCAGTCTAAATGGCTGGGTTTGGGCACATTTATGACTTACATATAACACAACACTCCTTATGAACTAGCTTAAGATTCACTTAATCTCACTGAGGGGTGATGTGCACATTTTCAGGTTAAATAAATCTCTCATTTACAAACATCTTCTTGATTTTGCTCCAGATTTTCGGTCTGGTTTATTCTTTCTGCTTTAATTATTCTTGAAATGTGTCTCAAACGGCACCAGATTCCCTTTGTGGAACACTGAGTTGATTGGGGATAATATAGTGAGGCATACACATGTGCACATAAAAGTCCTGCCTGCAATCCACACTGCTTATTGGGGTAATATCAGTGCAATGAAATCCAAAGAACTCTCTGCAGATCTGTGTGGTTACACTGTGGTGAGGCAGAGATCAGACCAAGGGTAGAAAATCATTTCTAAAGGTTTGAGTGTTCTGGGGAGAATATGGTCTAAATATTTATGAAATGGAAGACATTTGAAACCATCTGGACCTTTCCGAGAGTTGGCTGTTGGGACAAGCTGAGTAAACAAGCAAGTAGAAAGTTGACCAAGAAATCAGCCTGCCAAAAGGATGAGCATCCCAACAGCTCGCTGTCAGTCACTTTTACAGCAGTCAGATAGAAGCAAGTTTTAGTCTCTCAGAAATTGTCAGACTGCTTTCAGTTAGTAGTTCATACTTTCCATCCAGTTTGGTAACACTTGAAAGGGAGATTGGGATAATAATAATAATAATAATGGATTGCATTTATATAGCGCTTTTCAAGGCACCCAAAGCGCTTTACAATTCCACTATTCATTCACTCTCGCATTCATACACTGGTGGAGGCAGCTACGGTCGTAGCCACAGCTGCCCTGGGGCAGACTGACAGAAGCGAGACTACCATATCACGCCATCAGCCCCTCTGGCCAACACCAGTAGGCGGTAGGGTAAAGTGTCTTGCCCAAGGACACAACGACCGGGACAGAGAACCTTACAGTATGCTAATAAAATCTATGCATGTAAACTTCACACAGAAAGGCTCCAGCTTTTCAGCTGGCCAGCTGTTTAAAAGCAGGAACCTTCTTGGTGTGGGATGACAGTGGGATAACCATTGCGCCACTGTGTGTGGATTCTCTCAGACATACATGTAAGGTTAACAAGTGATTCTTTCACCACCCATGACTCAGAATTGGATGAGTGGTTTAAAAAATGGATAATATGGTTACTGGAACCCTGTAGATTTCAGTGGTTGGTGCTATTTCCCCACAGTAAGAGGGCTCTGAAACTGAGCCCTCCTGAGGATTTTATTTGTACAGACTTTCGATGTTTTCAAACTGTGACTAAATGGGTTTTCTCCAGGTGCTCTGGTTTCCTCTCACAGTCCAAAAACATGCCTGTTAGGTTGGTTGATTATTCTAACTTGTGTGCATGTCACTGGTAATTTAAAGCACACTGATGACTATTAAGCAAGATAACTTCTGTATAAATGTCAGTCCATTTCAATAGTATTGACGTCCTACTCATACAACAAGTCAATTGATTGTATTGTATTGTATGGCTTGTGGTGTAACAACTAAATTAATGTTAGCTGGCACTGATTAAAAAAATAATGACATTTAGCAAATGTCCCCTTAAGTGACAGCAAAATATCCTGAAATAGTTTCACAATTAAAACAAATACTTTGGTGTTTAGGATGAAAGGAAGGAAGGATCCATGTCAGTGCTTTTCCCCACTATCGCTGAATAAATAAGGCCACAAACCTGTGTAAGTGTATTCTTTTTTTGTTTGTTTGTTAAACCTTTTCCCTTTAATAAGGAAAAATAAGGACATTTGGTACAAAAATATGGACCAGATTCACCGGCGCTTGTTAAGTACACCCCTTCAACTGTTTATGAACAAAAATATCTAATCGACCAATCGCATGGCAGCAATTCAATACATTTAAGCCTACTGGAAATAATTGGTGTAGCTGTGGTGAGATGTATTTAACCACGCATGTGGTACATGTTATTTCTGTAAGCTAATAACCAAGCAGATAACATCACAACCTATTTGGGATTTTATGAAGTCATATTTTAATCTAAATTTGTTACTACAAACTACATTAAACGGGTAGTTGGAAAAAATATGTTGGGGGGGGGGAAAAGTCCTTGTTTCCAGACCTCCGTTCTCATTTTAAAAATAACAAAGCACCTTTTCTTAAATAATGAGATTTGTTTTCTCAAATGACGTTGTAAAGCACTTTGTCAAGCTGAAGTTTTTCTTTATTTCTTTGACCTTTACTGTAAATTGAAGACGCAGAACATAAAGTTCAATACTTATAAAAAAAATACTACAATTAAATTCAAGGGAAAAATGTCAGGAGAAGAAAGAAAACCAAAACCATAATAACCTCGTTTTCTTAATTCCAAAGCACCTTTTCCTAAACAGAGGAACTTCCTCCAAAGGAAGCAGCAAAGCAAACCACATTGTCAAGCTGAAGTAATCTGGTGACAGAGCAACATACGGGAGGAAAAAGTCATAAAAAATTCTATGTAAGAAATAAAATTTAAGATTTAAGAAAAAAACCCCCACAAAAAATGGCCATTATCATTTTAAAAAAGTATTTACAAAATCGTAAATGCTTTTTGGAGGCTGCCGTGAGTACGTGTGTTTATATTTTGGTGAGTGACGCCAGGAACAACAGCTGTGACGTTTCACAACAGCTTCGCCGCCCCAACAGTGCATTCTGGGTTCAACTCAAGATGGCTGCGCCCTTGCAGAAGTGCTGAAGAAGTGCCTCTTCGGAGAAATTCCCGGAATTATTTGAGATTTCCTCGAAGACCGTCGCTCGGAGCCGACTACCAGGGCCGCTGGTACGTAGAAGGAGTCCACGCGAGCCCAGTCATTGATAAGTGCGGCCGCCGTTACGTGTGGCTGTGGCAGACTGTCCGTGTGAAGATGGGCCTCGCCTGCAGCCCCTTCCCATAGCGAAGAGCCGTGGGGAGAGGAGCCGCAGATTCCCCTGCAAACACGCGCCCGTGCAGCTCGGATTTGACGGCTTTGACTTACTCTACAGGCTCTGGACGCTGCCCTACAATTTGCTGACCAGGATTGTGTGTGCGACCGTGTCTGTCATTGTCCGGAGAAGGAGAGCTTCCACAGCCCGGGCTGATAATCCCACCGCACCAAGGTCTGCACCTGCACGCTTCGCTGACACTCTAGGTGCCTTTTCTGCACATTTGATCGGTCTCCTTATCTCTGTCACGCGTGTGTGGTTCAGAGACTCGCTTTAAAAAGGCTTTAAGTGAATATTACTGGCCTCGGTGCAGTCTGACACCTGACAGCAGAGCTGTTACATTAGCCGCGCTAGTTTAGCTTAGCTAGCTGGACTGGACTGAGCCTGCTGCTCGCCAGCATCCGTGCAGCCAAGTTTAACACAGCTGGGCCGTTTTAGCACGAATGCAGAGGCAGTAAAGATAAAAACCCATCGACCTCCTGTCCCGTGGCTCCAGCTGTAGAGCTGAAACATCTCTACAGCTGTTGCTTTGCTACAGAGTCAGGCAGCTAGCCTGTTCAAATAAAGTGGAGGAAGCCAGATGTGAGTGTGTTTGGTTTCAGTTGCTGTTGTGGGTTTCATTCAAACAGGATTCACAGCAGCAGATTCACACGGCATAAAAATGACTCATAACCACCATCCCATGACTTAAAGGGCATAAAGTGGAAAAGTCAGCTGCCAGTGTTGATAATCAGATTATTATCTGAGTGTAGAAACAGTCTGCTTGGTATAGCCCATAACAACAGTACAAGGAGGGATGGAGCTGTTCTTACTTTATCGGACAGTAGCAGGTACTCTGGCTTCTTCCCACAATGCTTGTTAAGTGTTTTAGTAATTATAAATTGACTGTGTTACCCCTGCTTTGTAATGCCAGCTTGGATAAACCCTCACCAATCCTGTATAGGAAGCATTTAAGAGGACGGAACTTTATCAGATGATTGGTGATCCATATTGACAAAGCAGACTTTGGCCCAAAAGAAATGGCTTGTATCTGTGATGATAGCATGGCCAAGAGGGACAAACATATGCAATAATGTACAAACAGGGGCGGCTGCCTCTCAGGTCACGTCTTCATCCTGTAGAACTTCAACAGCTGCACAAAGAGACGTGGATCGAAGTCATGATGCTTAATTTTTTTATACTTGTGCTAAGATAATATAATGAAACGTTTTATTACTGAAAAAGGAAGCAAAAGTTCTTTTACATGTTGTTTAAACACTGAAGACGTTTGAATGAATAAATTCATCTAAATCTGGATCTAAGTCTCGAGCTCTCTGAACAGGCCTCCTGCAGTTATCTGACAGTGCGCTTTTATTGCTGTTTAAATTTTCCTATGAATATCTCAGTTGGTAATCAAAAATGTATTTAGGATTGCTTACATCTATTGTGTATATATTCTGTTTTTACTTTCTTTCTTTATTATTTATCATCCATTACTTAATAAAATAGCTGCACAGTAGCACATTTGGCTGCATCTGGACTGGAAATGTCTCCAAATTATGTTTTAAGATTTTTATTTATTTATTTTTGAGACTAATGTCAATATCGACTATATGCAGCAATTAAATGGCTAAAGTGAGCCTGCCAATCTTTTTGTGGATACCCAGTAGCTACAGCCAAAGACACTTCAAAATCAAACCAGTGACATTAACATGAGCGCTCTCCCAGCAGGGCCCTGATGAAAATGGACTCAGACTTGCTTCATTCACCGGCTGTGGGCCTCGCTGAGGAAGAGGAGGCCGATATGAATGACTGGAAACTTCCCTTGGCCTTCATGAAGAAGAGGCACTCAGAGAAGATTGAGGGCTCCAAGGCCCTGGCGCAGAGCTGGCGGATGAAGGACAGGGTAATTTCTCTTCTCCTCCATGTACAGGAGTAAATCAAGAGCCTGAGGATGTTTCCTGTGTGAGCTCTGCTTTGAGGTCACAGAGGCTGTTTTTCCTTTTATCTCAGCTCATAGCGACCTGTATAGCTGCATTTTCATGCTCATATATCTGATGGGACTGTTAGTTTTAAGCAGGAACCAATAAAACAGGAAATCTAAGATTGTTGATTTAATTTAATGAGTTTTGATGCTTTAGATGTAGCTTTAGAAAGACTGTTATTTTTAAAAGATAAATATTATAGTATGTTTTTTTTTTTTTTCCCCCTCTAATCAGCAGTTCCCACAAAAAGATCAAACTCTGATATCATCTTTCATGTAACGTATTGATTGAGCATTAATTTTTATCCTAGAAGGATTTCTTGTGGTTTGTAACTACAGCAGAAAATTCCTGCTTTATAGGACAGGGTGGGTCAAATGGTTATCCACGGGGCCAGTTCTCAAAAATTCAACTCATTAAAAAGACAAATCAAATTCCTTGATGCTACATGCTGTGCTTCAAGAGCTTATCAGTCTTTAAACAGCAGCAAATCACTGGCTACCCTCGTCTCTATTACTCTGCCAATTCATTTCATTCTGCTTGATTACCAGCTACCAATGCTACGCTTTCAGGGGGAACCTAAAAGGGTTTCCCACATGAATGGTCACCGTGTGTTTCAGCTCCCATAAAGCTGCCGTTTGATCCACTGCAGTGCTACCAACCTGATTATTTTATCGCCTCACGGCTACAGAGCACTGCCATTATAATGATGGCAAATGTCACTTAGTTGTACATAACCCTCAGAAACTCTGCACCGATTGTAGAAATTCACCCAGATGAAAATTTAAAACTTCGCTGCTGTTAGGACATGAGTTGAATTACTCCGCAGTGCCCGCTGAGGTGTCAAGCTGCAGGGAAATGAAGGCATCATTAAATGTGGAGCTGCTATTGATTTAAAAGAGGTAATATGGGCTAGCTGAAATGGACATTCCTATCAGGAAGTCATGCTAAATCAACCGTGTTAAATCTTTCATTGCTCAGAGCATTTTCAGGCCCTCCGTCCTCATTTGTAAACTTGGAAGAAGAATGTGTCCTTTCACATGTCTGGGCTACGAGAGCTTTATTTGTGTGTCTTATGCAGAACAGAATTTAGCTTTGAATTTGACTGTAGCCTGGGGATTGGGGAATTCAGAATGCATTTGAATGTTTTTTATTTTTATTTTCTGAAAAACATGATTAAGATATCAATGTCGATTGTACGCAGTATGTGAAAGGTGGTTGAAGCCATTTTGAAGTCATCTTCTGGTTCGTAGATTGGTTGTCCATTTTTGTTTCCTTTTGAGCAAGAAGTGACCGTATGTAGATGAGACAGCAAGTACTAAGTTGCTGGCTCAGCCTAGATACACAGATACCTGCTAATTAGTTTTTAAATCATCAGTTCTAGAAGAACCACTATTTAATCAACTGAAGTGGAACAGCAGATTGCTTGGAAGCTTTGTACCACATGGAATCCCATGTTATTTGTCAGATAATTTCATTAAACATACTCTGGGCACAACGGCACAGTTATGGTTGAGAGGTCAGTGACTCTGGTTAGGTGAGGTGAATCCTAGCAGATGCTCACTGGCGACCTGCTGAAAAAAACTGTTGTAATTGTCTCCATGTAGGTTGTAACAATTTTGTAACAATTTTTATAACTTGATACTGAACCATGTATTTAATGCTGTAAAGTTGTGTTAATATGGGAGTCTAGGCAGATTGGCTCACTTTTGGACCAGGCCTCAAGTGGCCATTAGTAGAATTGCAATTTCTGGCAGTTGGCGTCAGGTCAGTGAAGGTGAAGCATAGCAGGCAGCTATCAACTACACCCGCCTGTGTCGGCACTCGCAGAGCACACTCAGAGCACACTCAAAGCACACGCAAAACTGAAATTCGTGTGTGTCAGAAATCGTAATCTTGTCAGAAGTGACATGAACATGAATGCTAACATTTTAAAAGGCAGCAGAAACAGCAAATCCTCTGCTGTGGACACATTGAGAAAACGTGGTGTTGAATACACCACCATTTCTATTATAATAAAAATAAATAAAAAGGTCCAGCGCAGCGAGACCGGACGGACACCTAACTTTAAGTCCTGCTGCTGATTGCTGCTAGTGTACATTAGCCAGTTTTGTTTAATTCTGTTTATTTTTCTGATCTTAGAGCAGAATCATAAAGGACACAGATGAGGCTGTAGTGCTTCTTAGGTTCATTTTACCAGTGAGTTTTGCATTCGTCAGAATTTTTATCTAGTTGATTGATGATGATGATGGTGATGGAGTTCTGATAATGTGGAGTGCTTTAGTAGAAACCCTTTAATGACATGAAGGTTTAGACCTGCAGCTTCACATACTTTCACCTCTGGTAGTTGAGACCACATGTAGTGCTTTGGCTGATTTAAGGTGACTGACAGTATCGATAGGAGTTTGCTTAGAGAACAAGTTGGTCAGCAAAAAGTTAAGGCTGGCAAAAGAGGCATGCCGTGAGAAGGCTTTTAAAAAAACTCTTTCTGCACTTTGGGGAAGAAAGTTCATGATTTAGTTCAATTTTAATAACATTGTGTTAAATGTCTGGGCATTTTACATCTTAAAATCAAGACCAAAGCGTATTATAGAGAAGAAAAAGGCAAATGACTCTAACAGAGGTCAGTCAGAGGTCTTGTTCTGTGAGACACATTGAGTTGACTCGGTATGGTGACAGGTAACCTGCACTATTACTAGGCTTATTGGTTCAAATTGTGTGTTTAGTCCGCTGTTGGTTCAGTCACAGCTTTTGAGTCATCTGTGTGTTTGCAGTCATCTGCAGCCACTCGGAGCAAAGCAGGATTGTGTGTACAGCTGCTGAACCTACCAAGTAGAATCACGATAACAGCTATCAGATATCCTGTAAGAACGCTTGTACAGTACAGGGCAAAGTCAGGTGACGAGCAGCTGACTTTAACTAATAAAGCGCCATGTCATTTTTGATCAGAAAGCATGTCGTGGTAGTAGTTAGGTTGGTGGAAGGATCACATTTCTTTTATCGAGCTGTCAGACCTGAAGTCGAGCATTTAGTCTGACTGAGCGTTAATGAGCGGGGTTAGGTTTGCAGTGATTTTTTTTTTTTCTTTCTTTTTTTTCAGGGGTTTGATTGACTCCCATCGATAAACTGAAAAACCTAAACTAGTGCTGTCAGCACTTTCATATCTATTTTTGTCCCTCCCCTCCCCCACAGTGAACAGAGAGCATGAAACCTTTATCTTGATGGCACAAAAACCTGAACATCCACCTGTAGAGATAATGGATTGCAGTGCAGGGCGTTATTGATTCTCAGGATGTACACTTTATTTTTAGCCCAATAGTTTCCAAACATCAGCTGACACTGACCATTTTAACAGATGTCACACTTGGTATGACTGTATTAAGAATCAGCATTTTAAACAAAATAGTGCTTCATATTTGCCTTGATTAGCTTTCAAGTGACTGAATAGTTGTTACGCTAGCTTTAGCTTGCAGTGTCTGCACTCATTTATTTTTGAGAACCTTCTAAAGGCTCGAGCCATCTTTGGCTTTGCATGGAGTTTTTGTGTTCTTGGGCTTTTTTTTCTTGTTTCATACTACCAGTCTTCTAAAATCATTAGCAGCTGGCTCCATTTTGGATTCACATACAATTCTCTAATTTATTAAGTTGCACTATTAATCAATTAATTGACTTTTTTTTTTTTATTAGTAAAGACCACAAAATATTCCCAGTACCTCTGGGGTTTTCAAAGTGTGCAGAGCCACAGAAGATGGGATGATTACCATCAGGTGAAAAATATGAAGTGGGGATGATTTAAAAACAGAATGATGATGATGCTGTGCTAACCTTTAACAGGTTCTCCTTGAATTTTCTCAAATTGGGTGGATTACAGAGTACACACTTTTTTTGTTTTTGAAGTGGAGAGCCACTGAGTTTGATTGCAAGCTAAATGACACAATGGCTAAATATTTATTCTGGAACATCTGAATCTTTGATAATATTACTGAGTTAGTCATTTGCTTTGGTAAATTTTGTTGTTGAAAGGCAATTCTTTCACTCCAGGATTTCTTCAAAAACTTCCTTTCCTTAAATTCTCTCTTCCTTAAACACCTCATGTCACGACGCTGCCACCACTACACTGCAGGGATTTGACAGTTTGTGAGCTTTGCCCCGCTGCCTACCGTCCTTCCCAAAGAGACTTCTATTTTCTTTTGCATTTATATTAAAACATGTAATGGCATCAGGGCTTTAAATATTGTTTTGAATGATAGATAAACTGTCTCAAAGCAGCATGAAACTTGAGCTGTCATGCATGCACAGGAACTTTTCGCTTCCTACCTGTCATGCTTCACAATCCCTTGTTGAGCTGCAAGCGGTTTGACGTTAGACTGGTTGATGCAAACTTGTCCTCTTATAGTGTAACAGTTTCTTCGTAAACGCTGACGAAACCCTGCCCCGACTCGATAGCCTGTCTGTCACAGGAATGGCCTCATTGTGCTTGTTTTTAGGACTGGTTCAGGTTGTTGGGCATGAAGGCAGATCAGCATTAATTTTACAGCTAAACAGGATATGTACAGCATCATCAGCGGGTGGGTGAGAAGTTCATATCGACCCCTTTACACATCATTCTGGATACAGTGTTTAACAAACTTATTAGACTGCCTGTCATAAAAACAAGACGACAAATATTTTAGAAATCTGTCAAAAACTTGTGTAGAATCTAAAAAAATATGGAAAATACATTTATACAGCCAATTTCAGCCATCAGACTGCACTTTACAGAAGTCGCATTAGACGCATTAGTAGAAACAACACTTAATTTGATCCTATCTTGCCTGTCAGTTTCTGCATAAAGATGAAAAGGCCAAACCTTCCAGTGTTAAAAATGAAAAATATTGAACTCTATTTTGTAGGGCTGCACAATTAATTGTTAGAAAATCGCGATCTCGATTCATACTTATGTGCGATCTCATTTCCAAATGACAACGATTTAAAAAAAGAAAAAAGAAAAAAAAGAAAACGACGACGATTGTACCGCATTTTGATCCGGGACGTAATCTGCATGAAAACAAGCGCTCACTCTTCCTGCTCAACAAATGACAAGGGCGGAGCCTTATACCACGTGATACAGAAGCTGGCTGCTAAAATTAGCAGGGAAAAAACAACGGAGAGCACGTCAGGGATGACGAGAAAGTGACAGGAGAAAATCCGTCCCGGTCAACCACCCAAACATTAATAACGGGAACCTTATACAGCGCTTCCCTATACACGTCGAACTCCCGCAGGCACAAAGAAATTACGGAGGCTATTACTTATCACCTGACCAAAGATATGGCTCCCATCAACACTGTGCAAAACAAGGGATTTAGGAAAATGATCAACACCCTAGACAAACACTACACAGTGCCGTCCCGCAACTATTTTTCTATTGTTGCACTACCTGCTCTGTACACGCAGCGTCGAGCAACGGTGGAGACGGAATTTCAAGCAGTACAACATTTTGCGGCAACAACAAAACGTGAGACATTTGTTGTTTTTATGTTTATTTATTGTTTTTATCTTCAGTCTCAACTGTTACGAAGTTGATGTGCAGTTAATAAGTGCAATAAATATTTATACTGGAAAAGAAAATCGTGAGAGAATCGTGATCTCAATTCTAAGCCAAAAAAGCGTGATTCTCATTTTATGCAAAATCGTGCAGCCCTACTATTTTGCTCATAATGCAATACACTGTTAACACAGTGTAGGGAGATAGTTTGATTTTGTACTTGTGCATTTTTATTTTCCCTTGTGTTTTTTTTTTTATTACTGCTGATCAAAAGACAAAAGCAAAGCTACACCAGCTGGAAAGAGCTGGTTTCCCTGTCTTTCATGTATTTTTCACATCTTATATCAAACCCAGAATGTGACTCGTCCTTCGACATGTCTGTGGACATCAGATTTTGGAGATACAAGTAAAGTGTGGCTTCATTTTTCACTGATTTTCCTCCATGATGGTGTGACAGCGTTTTAAAATTGTCAGCAATGAGTTTTTTGTTACTTTGTTGTAGTGACAAAAAATTGTTGTTGTAACATTTAGTCAAAGCAGAATATTGAATTGTTGTAGCAACTTTTCAAAAAAAAAAAAAGGCCTGAGGTTTTTTTTCTTTTTCTTTTCCCCGTCTAAGATTTTAATGGACTTATCGGGCAGTTTAGCGACCTTTTTGTTTTGGATTTACACATGGCTCAAGGCAATCTTTTCCTTTTTTCAGGACTCTGATCACCAAATTAAATGTGTTTTCTAGGAATTCATTATTATATGGCAGGGAGTATGGGAGTAATGCTTGGTTTTTATAGCTTTGTGGTTTGTATTGGTTGGTAAATGACCTATAACACACGTTTCTCTGACTATTGATCACACACATACGATTCAATTAAATATGTCTCCTTTCTTTCCCTGCTGGTTTCCAGACATGGTGCGTTTTTCAGCTTAACGATAATGAAATCAATAAGTCATCAATATCCAAGCTCATAACAATAATAATAATAATGTGGAAACAAGACAGGTGGGCTGTGCTGGTTTTACTTCTGCTTCATTAGTTGAATTCAATCAATGCGTGCAGTTCATTAGGGAGCATATAGACTTTTAGCTACCGAGCCATGAAAACAGAATGTATTTGCAAGGTGCTAAAAAGAATTGCACGCTAACGATTTTACGTTGATTAAAACAGCGACTTTGCTTAAATATCTGCAAATTCCATTAAACTGCTAGCTCCAAATTAAATACCAGTTGGTTAACAACGTCCCGACTTGTCAGGAGCAGAATATTAACGCTGTCAGGAAAGAACAGAAGTTTTGTTTTTTTTGATGAGGTTACACTCTTTTTTTGACACTTCCAAGAAATTCAAAAACAGTATTGCATTGATATGAGTGCATCTCCATTCCACCATCTTGTGTTTCCTCTTTATGTTACTGTAATTAGTGCAGAGATAATGGTGATGTTTTCATTTGCCATGAAGACTGATGAACTGTATCAGTCATTCTCTTGTGGTTGAGATGGATGTAGAAGGTTTGGCAAGTAAACAGTGTGATGTGGGATATTGTCTTGGCTTTCTGTCTGGTAGGAAATAGCATCAGCCTTGTTCAATAGAACTAATGTCAAAATACCAAATAAGTTTATTAAACTATGCCAAAATCTTTTTTAGTGCTCTGAGTGCTGAAGTAGAGTAGAAAAGCGCTACATAAGCACCAGATCACTTTTTACACATAAATGCAGCTATCCGGTCTTTAAGTGATGATATGATGAATCCTGCTTCCGGGTCCAAACTACTCTGCGTTTAATAAGGTTGTTGTGATTTTAACTTGTTTCAATGCTTTGTGTCTTGTTCTATTTAATCTCAACTCAGTGATCCCGCAGTGTTCGTTTGACTTTAGGACCTGAAGCGTAGTTTGGGCCCAGACACGGCTAGTGACGTCAGTAGGGATGGGTACCGGTATCCAGTGCCGTTATGGCAAACAGTAGTAACCAGAAAAGCAGCGCACATTTTGGTGCTTTATTTCGGTGCTTTTTTTCCTGAGATGTCGTACACTTTGGATTCTAGCCAATCATTTTACCTTTGCAAGGATAGTAGGCGGGCCCAGGTATGTACGTTCTTTTAGAGCAGAGCTACAGATTAAAAATGCCCAAAGCGAAGCGGTCAAAAGTCTGGCTGTACTTCACAGCAAAAGATGCAAACTCAGCAGCCTGCAACAAGAAGAAGAAAGAAGAAGAAAGTGTACTTTATTGGTCCCCGTGGGGAAAATCCCTCTCTGCATTTAACCCATTCACTCAGTGAAGCAGTGGGCAGCCACTGGGCGCCCGGGGAGCAGTGTGTAGGGACGGTACCTTGCTCAGGGGTACCTCAACACACCACCAACCAAAAATGTTATAAAATGGCAAATTGTGTGAAGTAAATGTTATTGTCAAATGTGGATTGTGAAGGTCAATGCGAAATTTTTTGTGTGACTTTCTTTGTGACTGTTAGGAAAAGAACTCCATAATTTACATTATAACTAGCATCTACACATGTGGTGTTCTTCAAGCTGTGTAAACGGGATGACGGCTCGGTTATCGGGTCTCCAACTGTCTGTGTCCGCAACAGAGTAGAATCGAGGCCTTACTCTTTCTATTTGGTTCTATTCACTCGGTGTGAAACCTAGCCCTGTTTAGATGATCACAAAGCTGATATACTGGCAGGAATGGAAGAAATGTGCACATGAAGCCAACACTGTTGCCTCACAGCGGGAACGTCCTCTTTTTGAATCTATCAATTGGCCGTGTGGAGTTTGCATGTTCTCCCTATGTCTCTGCGAGTTCCCTGCAGGTACTCCGGCTTCTTCTCACAGTCCAGAGACACACAGTTAGTGGGATTAGGTTAATTGGTGATTCTAACTTGGCTGTAGGTGTGAATGGTTGTCTCTCTGTGTTAGCCCTGTGAAAAACTCGCAATCTGTCTAGCGTGTACCCTGCCTCTTGTCCTCTGGCAGCTGGAATAAGCTCCAACCCCCCCGCGACACTGAATTGAATAAGAAAATGGATTGATGGCACATGAAGCTCTTCCTCAATAGCTCTCAGTAGCTCGCTCTCTTTTGAGTTTTTATGGCAGCTATGCTGGTTTCTCCTGGTCCTATACTGTCTTATCCTTTCCATAAACTGCTGCTTTCTCGGCCCCAGTCAAGTCATTCAGTGACAGTGAGGGGAAATAAAACGACAACTTCTAAAGAGTGTTTAGATGCTTTTCTATTATCTCTCACTGTGCAGCATTGTTGAAATTTGCTTGCCATTTTGGAGTGAGTGGGAACATGCCAAAGGATGGCACTTTCTAGATGTTATTGCCAGAGGTGCACCTTTTGAACAAAATCCATTTTGTCTGTGCTTGTGAGTAGGTTTTCATTTTGGCCTTGCATTTATGTGTTCAGTTCATTCATATGCTGAAATATATCTAGCATTTGTGCCGGCCTTTGCACACCACTCATAACTTGAAACAGCTTTGCATCATCGCACCCGTCATCAGTCAAAAACGCTGTTGGTCAAACACAAGTCGGTACTTTGCTGCGCCACAGCCAGTTCTTAAGGAGCAACAAGTGTGCAAATCATCAAACACAGACACTCGCCTCGTGGGGCAAGATCCAGCACTGGATCTCTTTCTCTCTGCTAACGAAGCCTTTGCTATGTCGTCCACGACTGCTCATACAGACGTTCTCCATGCTCAAGACATTCTGATATGAGCTGATATTTTTTTGTTTTTGAGATTTGGCTTCAAATTCGCTACTAAGCAGCTTGCTTTTAGAGCTCTGGGAGACCTTTTCTCATTTAAGTTACCTGTTTCTTAGTGTTTTCTTTGAAGTTGAAGAAAATAGTCCTCGTTTTTGTTTTGAAGTAGCAGATGTTTAGCTTACAGATTGCATTTAAGCTTTTCTCTGCACACTAAGCATAACAGAGTTGGTGCAGCTGGATCTCCAGTGAAAGGAAACCCAGACAAACCACGCTCGCTGGATTGCCTCGAGCTCACAGTTTTTGCTTTGATTGGACCACCACTCATGCCAGACACTTCACCTGTATTATCAATTTGTCCGGCCCCAGTTGGGAGTCTTCATTTTTTCTTTTTCAAATATTTATCCATTGTTGTTATGTCTCATCACTGTCTGTTGTCTTAATTCAACAAATTCATTATTGCGCTACATGCTGCTTCACACGAACATGAAAGAGTATTTTATTATTCTGCCAGTCACTGCATCAAAGACACAGATGCTCAACAATGGCCGATTATTTGCAGTAATTAAATAATCATTTTATAGACTAATTAAGTGACGTGAAATAATTTCCCATGGCACACCTGACGATCTGTCATGGTGCCACAGATAAAAAGCACAGGCTTAGATAACAAAGAATTAACCTTTTTTATAGGTTGTATAAGTTATTGTGCGTTTATAAAATAGGTAACTTTTTCACTAATGACGGTGACGATGATAATAGAGGTGCAGTTTACCACTAGCTTACTATTAGCTTGTAGAGTCAGGCAAGCATCCACTGGTGGTTCACCTGTTCACCTGAGCTCTCCTACATCTGCAAAAAGGCCTTGATGTCTTTAAAGACTGTTGTATAGAGATGAATGTAATGTTGTAGAGATGAAGCCACCCGTGAGTAACTTTAGAATCACGATGGAAATATCGGGCAGCTGAGCGGCGTGATTTCCCACTAGAGTTTCTTTTGTGTTGTGCTTTATTGTCGTCTACAATGAAAATGCAGCTGTGGAAAACTATAAAACTTCACTGAACAACACAGTCTTTGTCCGCCTCTACCAGCCATGTATGGGTCCATTTCCTTTTTGTCTCCTTGCTTCCCGTTTACAGTAATTCATAACATAGTAAACACTCTTTCCTCCATTTTAATGTACCTGCCACATTTGCAACTTTTTGATCTCCAAAACGTAGTCTTTATATTTAAAAAGCAGATCAATGTGTAGTGACGTTTGGCCTTTTTCTGGATTTTAAGATTAAGCGTCCAATATCTGACCTGTTGCTGCTATGGCACACGATCAATGCGCTCCACCATCTTAATAACCTTAATTTATGGCGGGCCTAACAAATGGATTAATCAGGGTCCATTGATCGACATAGCAGGTGGTGCTCGGGGCTGTATGGGAGTCTTAAAGGGCCTGGATAGAAATGGCAGGAAAATCCCCCGGAGTCACGTGTAGTTAATGAGAGCAGGACAGCAACCACTTGTATCTACAGAGCTGAAACAGGAAGACATGAACACACACTGAGCTGCACGTACAGACTTGATCTCCCTCCCACTCCCTCTTCTGTTTCACCCCTTTTTATTTATCCCACTAAAAGAGCAGACTGTACAAAGGAAAGAATTAACTACTTAATTCTTCTCTCACTTCTCCATGATATTATTGGAAATCCACGAGGGCCAGTATGCCTTTATTATCTAATTTTGGTTGAGTTTTTCACTCAGATTAGTGCTAACAAGCAAATTAACAGCCCACTGCCACCTATCTGATGATAAACGAACCACTTGTTCAGGGTCAAAAGGTTATTTTCCTTTTTCACAGTCGGAGAGGCTCTGCCAATCCTTGCTCTCTTTGAACCTTAGTCAGCCTGAACTCTGAAGAATATATATACTCTCTCACATGCCCTGTGCCACATACCCATGTGTGTGTATGCGTATATGTATATACTGAAGCACCTAATAATACCTTAATATTACTTCCAGACAAATAAGACCTTTGAAATATAGTCCAGATCAAAGTGTAACAGACACTCAAGTTTGTGTTTGTACACAGTTTGCATTCAACATAACAGTTTAAAATCAATGATTATTGATGATTCATTCCTTCACAAGTAAACATGTTAGAAGAGCACGGCCTGGTTTAATCACCAACAAGGTTGTTTATTGAAGTTCATTTAAGAACATTATTACTACGTGGAGTGTAAACTCTTTGAAAATACTTGACCTCATTTTTTGATCAATATGAATTTGTGCGATGTTTACTGAATAAAGGTCATTCTTAAATGCAAATCTAGCTCCCAATATATGATCACCTGTCAGTCGATGACTGTTGATAATCCACTGATGGAGCTCAGGAGATGAGCACACATTAAAAACAATAAACAAACAAAATTAATGAATGCCTATTTATATAGTTTGTTGTGTTCTATATCTCTGTGTGTAATGTCTTTGACTGTAAATAAAAGACTATGTAGGGACAAATTACCAGCTAATGCTATGTATGTATATATTTTTGCACAGCAAGCCATATTATTTGTCAGATAACTAAAAATATTTCAGCTGAGTAACCAAACTCCCAACAGCTACATCTTTCACTCAAAGAGGCCATGACCTGCTATAATGGCCTTAATACAACTCGACTTACAACTTGTTTCAAAGGCGTTGATTGGCAGTATTTTTGCTTGTTATATTTTAATTTTTACTTTTTAGGTACCAGTCTGTTAATATATCTGCTGTAAAGTTGGCATTTTTCTGTGAGCTTTGACTTTTTTTTTCCTTTTGAGCCTTTGAAGGAACTGCAAATTCTGCACTTTCATGTTTGTCCCCGTGGTCTCCATTCAGCAAATAACCAACATTAAGGGAATGAGGACACCTCGATATTTCACAGTTTAAAATAAGTTACTTTCACTTTATTTATGCCAGTAGTAATTACACAATTAGGCCTGAAAGCCCCACCACCACCACCCCAAGGCTAGGAACTCATTTACACAAGCCACATGAAGATTGACACCATTATATCTGATGGCCAACCAGAAAAACCAAATTGATGCAGGAGTACTGGTCTTTGTTTTCACTGTGCATTGGATAATAAGTGGAATAAACAAGCAGATAAATCAGTAGAAATAATTTGGCGCACATCTGCGTACTGTCACACTCAAATGCCATGTTGTATCGCAGTGTTGAGCTGGAACAGAAAGAAACGCTGTCCCTCATTCATCTCCATTATTCTCATGCAAATTTGTATTGAATGGATTATAAATTATCTGCGTGGGAAGCTGAATGGAAACAAATAATTTCATCAGGGCTGTTTACACTATGATCTTAATTATATGCATTTTTGCAGTTTTCCTGAACTGACAAGGCTGATGCTTTTCTTTGGCGTTTGTTAGTTGGTGGTGTAAAAAAAAAAAAGAAAAAAAAAATTACCTTAAAGTTTTCTCAGCAGTTTTCTTTGACATTTTACCTGCTATAACAGAAACATCTTTTTACCTCTCTCCGGACTTTGGATTAATGTCTCTAAAGTGTGCTGCCATTTCAGCTGTTGTATTTTAAAAAGGGCAAATCTGATCTGGGTCTTCCCAGTTGAGCTGGCATCTTTGTGGCGTGTTTTATGTCCTTTCCCAGGCCGTTGTTGTAGGTGTTTTGCAGGACTGCCAGAGAATACCTACACTTGCTGCACATTAGCTGATAAATCACCTTGTTTTGGCAGTCGGACTCCAGCCGCTTTTAGTCGTCTATATTTATTCAAATGGCAGATGCACTTGTGTATCACATAAGGAGATCACAGTTTTTTGTTGTGCTAACAGAGTAAAATTACTCCCAGCAGAAGAAATAACTGCATGCTTCTTATCTTTAAGTGATTTAGATGAAAAGATATGAAGGTTTGGACAAGATAATCGGAAACCCGACATAATAAATGTATAACTTTCCAAATGCCCGAGTTTTCATTGACTTTTCTGCAATTTGAGTCCTGAGCTGTGTGTCAGGGGACATTACGCTTGAAGGAAAGCCACCATCCTTCTTTGAAAGATGAAGGACGTAAAAAATCTTTATAGAGTGCATCCCAAGAAACCACACCATGGTCTAGATGTGGTGACAAGGGAGGTAATGGCATACTTTAAGCCCCTTTGATGCGATATCATTGGATTTAAAGATGCATTTATAAATGCACACGAAAGAACTTTTCAGCTTTGGACTCTCCAAGTACTTTAATTTGCCAAGTACTCACTAGCACCACTACAGTACAGTGACGTTGGAGTACCTTTAATCGTGCGTGTAGCTCATTTTTTTTTGGAGAAGCAGCTGAACGATATCAGTGAGTGCCACAGTCGAAACCTGGCCAACAAGCCTGCTGGACGGGAAAGCCAAGTTGGAAATAAATGGTCTGTGAACAAGCTACAAGTGACTGTCAAAATAAGATCAAGGAGATTGTTTGTCTCTAATATCTGGCTCGCCTGCAAAAGTGAAGTCTAAAAGCTGAGCTGCATTCATGTAAAGAGACAAACTTGATTTGTTTTTTGTTTTTGTTGTTAATTTCATTGATTTGACCTCATTAGGTTTAAATCTTATTTTCAGTGTCAGGGAATGTCACGCCACTGTGAGCAATGCAATGTCTGTAATGGAGCTGTCATCTTAGTTTAGTTCTGCACAGCAACTGGATGACTACTCTGTGAATACTGTTGTGTAGCCAAGCAGAAAACTTCTATATCACTTCGCATTTGTGGGACCTAGTGTGGGTTGAGGAGCTCGGGTAGAAATGAATGAAGTGAAGCGAAACTGAGCTCATCTGTGTGTAAGGAGGAGCGCACCTGTTGAGCTTGTCCTGCTGAGTCCCACTATCACAACAGTGTTTTGTTCTGCCAGTGGGAACGCACAGGCCACCTTAATTATTTTCACAACAGCTCTCTTAACCCTGCTCAGTTATGTACAGACAGAGATGGTATCTTATCGCTTGCTGTCAAAGGTGACTTAGAAATATCCCGCTGACCCTACATGGTGTTGTACGTGAGCACGCAGTCATTCAGTGATGCCATTCAGTGCACATAAACAAGTGTCCCACTGCCTAAGCTGTGGAAAATCAACAGGAATGACTTTGACCTCGAACAACAAGCATCCCGTCTGAATGTGGAGACACAGTACGTAAAATGCCACTGCATATCTGTCCAAACCAAGGAAATGATAGGATTTCGATTGCAGGCCATGCTTCATGTGAACGAGTAACAAACGAAAAAATCCCTTTCAGACTCACGCCAAAAAGGGTCGTAAACAAGAGAAAAGGGAAAAAAAAAACGTGCACAAAGCTGGGCGGAGGTTTTAACACTCTTATTGCACCACAAAGACTGTCATGGTTAAAGCAGCACAGTGATGCACATAGCGGCACGTCTTAAACCGTTACTATTGACGGTGATGAGGACTCTGATGGAAATGTGCCGATCGGTGGTTCGATCCCAGGCTGCCTCCTGGCTGCATGCCAAATATCCTTGGGCAAGATACTAACCTCATGTCTGCCTACTGGTGGTGGTCAGAGGGCCCGGTGGTGGCGCCAGTGTCCGGCAGCCTCGCCTCTGTCAGTGCGCCCCAGGGCAGCTGTGGCTACAATGTAGCTGCCATCACCAGTGTGTGAATGTGTGTGTGAATGGGTGAATGACTGAATGTAGTGTAAAGTGCTTTGGGGTCCTTAGGGACTAGTAAAGCGCTATACAAATGCAGGCCATTTACCATTTTACCAATATGCCTGTCTGGCAATTAACAATCGTACCTCTGTAATTGTGTACATAGTTATGCACTACACTAGAATTTTCTAACCCTGTAGAAATTCACAACGCATGAAATACTCACTACAAAAACACTGATGCACATACATGTGCTTTTTGAGCTTCCAATTGGACTTTCCACTGTTTATCTCAATTTCACTCCAACTCAAAGCTGTCAGAAAACTGTAGTTTATGCATCACAAACTGTTATAAATAAAGTGTGAAAAAGATCCAGCAGACCTCTGGGCTATGAGGGGAAAACTCCCACGCTGGGATCCTAGCTGGCCAGTCATCGAGCCCCCCTCAGTAATGCTCGTGAATTTTCTGGATTTAGCCTGCGGCGATAATGCTGTGTGGCTGCAATCCATCAATGGCTCCTTGTAAACCTAGTAGAGTTTTATCACTAGTTTAATCATTTATGAACATGATACAAGTGACTTTTTCACTGCAATAATTCACAGAACAGACAAAAGAACCACAGAAAATATATATTGAGAAATATAATCTGTTGTTTTTCATATTAATAAAGAAGATTTAGGAAACATAAAAAAGCGAAGACATTCGGCTTTAGCTGGGTTATTGGATGCTAAATCACAAATAAGCCTTAATAAATCTGTAGAGAAAGTAGTAGCAGTCAGCTGTCATCAATTGGAAAACAGTGGTAAAACATAAAGAATTAAAGTCTTATGAAAAGAATTGAAGAGTAAATTGGAGACAAACTTTCTGTTTCGCACAACTGATCACATAATTAATAAAAAAAGTGGTTGTGGACATCAAAGCTTTGCAACCACTAAATTTTACTTCACACAGTTTGACCTGATTTCAGGCACAGAGCTGCTGTGAGGGAACCCTGCAGGTAGCTAACCTCCAGGTAATTGGAGCCAAGATGACACACAGGGCCTTATGAAGTTCAAGCGCCGTCTGTTTCAGAGCAAACACCCCCCCCCGGCTTCGATTCACAGAGCGGCGCGATGATGAAACCGTGACTCGACGCAGGTCAAGCAAAACCATCAACAAACACTTGACCTGCTGGGCGGTTTCAGTGACAGAGGCAGGTCGGCTTGTGGAGCAGAAATCTCGAGACTGAACTAGAAAATAAAACTCAAAGAATAATTAGCCACTACAATGTGCTCCAGAGACACTGCTTGCATTTTAAATGCAAAACGTGAAAAGATAAGTTCTCACATAGCTGTGTTTGCACACCACAAGACTTAGAGGGTGGGAAATTATTGATTTGACAAGGTAAAATATAAATAATGTATACAGTATGATTTTTAAAGTTTAAATATGAATTCTGGGAACTAATGGGAGTCTGTTTTTTAAAAAAATGGTTCCTACTTTTACTTTAAGAAATGTAGGTCACACTGAGTGTTACAAAAATCGGTTTGTTTTGTCTGAAATTTACCAGAATAATGACTGAAAGGAGAATTTTATCTTACTTTCCCCAAAATAAACACCATTATACAGGAGCGAGTTGAATATTTTATTTTAAACCTCATGCTGTAATATTAAATGTAAGAATACAGTTTGAGCTGTGTGGCCAATAGCTCGTCGCTTATGCCGCCGTGCAGTTTTTGTTATTCTTCAGCTCTGTGCAAATGTCACATTTAGTCATTTGAAATGATTTAGCACCATTTCAAATGACTGTTTTTACATTTGCAGTTGTGAAAAATATTTTGTTTCGCCCATTAAAGGTTTGGTAATAGTCAGTAAAATTACTATTCTTCCTGTGCAGCTGCATAAATTTTATCTGGTGTCAGATAGTGGTGTTATAGGTTTTTTTTGGCATTTATAAGAGTTTAGGCGGCTGATCATTCTGTCTTTATCTGTCAGAATCCTTTGAGGTCAACTCTTTGTGTCAGTGTCTTCATTCAAGCTCATTAGAGCTACAGGATCGAACCACAGGATGTCACAAAGCTTGATGTCTGCTGTGGCACACTAAAGACACTCTGAGGTACTGACAGGGAGGAACGAGTGACTGCCTACTGCTGGTGAAATGTTTAATTTGCCTTGTTGGAAGCATCTCCTGCCTGATCAAGCTGATGTGTCAGGTCCTGCCACATAACCCCTGGCTCATGGTTGTTCTGCTTTGATGGCCTGTTTGTTTTTGTTCCCCGTTTTTTCTTTCTTTTCTTTTTTGGTGTTCCCTACCAGTGGTGGTGTCAGTTTCTTTGATGCAAGTCTTCTGGCTTAATTTGATATATTTGTTCTACTACAGGCCAATGCTCAGTGAGACTTTTATTGGGATTTATAAACATGTCCAATGCATATTTTGTTTTTCGCAAAACAAAATATGCATTTTCAATCACATGACTCACCCTCTTTCTACAGTAATACAAATAATTAAATAAATAATAAAACGAATAATTAAATGGAAAACTACAGAGAATAGAATCGATGGAGAAGATAATAGTTGGGGTACTATCAGTTATATACTGTATTTATAGGCAAAGCGGGGCAGTAGTTTCACCCTGTAACAGCGCTCAGTAGTGGGCTCTACTGTGTTCTCTCTTACATTAAATATATATAGTGTTCAAAATTCATGCCTGCAGTGTGACCTGTGTGCTGACACACCTCTGAGGTCACAGGTTAGATTCCTTAAAGCAGCGGTCCCCAACCCCCGGGCCTCGGACCGGTACCGGTCCGTAAGTCATTTGGTACCGGGCCGCGAGAGTTGAGGCTCAGGTGTGAAATGTATAGTTTTCAGGGTTTTTATTGGTTTTCAGCGTTATTTTGTTATCGTTTTTATCGTTTACTCGGTTTTCCTGGGTCTTTTCACGTGTGTTATGAATAAATCTTCTTTTTTTCGGTACCGGTACTAGTTTTATTTTGTTGTATTTATCTGTGACACCTTAAAGGCCGGTCCATGAAAATATTGTCGGGCATAAACCGGTCTGTGGCGTAAAAAAGGTTGGGGACCGCTGCCTTAAAGGTGTGGCACCAACATTAGCTTCAGACTTGGGAATTTCTGGACCAGATGCAGAGAGTGCCAAAGGAAAGAGTATATCTCTTCTCTCAGTAACTGCTGTTAGGTTCCCCCTGGGTGAGACACTTGACCTTCACCGCTCCAGTGGAGCTTCATTGGCCTGCAGCAGCAGATTGTGGTGTACCGGGATAAAACTCCCAGGATGTACTGGAATACAAGTCTGGGTGCTCATGGCATTTTCTCTCATGAATAAAGATTTAATGGTGTTAAAAATAATCCACCAGCCTGTTTTGATTTGTGTATTGATGTGTGAGGATTGAATTGTGTTCTGCGTCTGCCCCCAGATGAAGACTGTGAGCGTGGCGCTGGTGCTGTGCCTCAACGTGGGAGTGGACCCACCTGATGTGGTCAAGACCTCCCCCTGCGCCAGACTGGAGTGCTGGATAGGTGAGTCCACGCAGACACCAAACAAATCAAAGAGACTCATAATGAGATTTATTGAGCTTAAATGACACGCGTGTATTTCACTAAAGGCTCTCACACTGTCCTGCTTCTCTTGTTGGTGTGAAAATAAACAGATATTTCTCAGGCATTTGTTTTCCTCAGTGTGAATGCTGTCAATGATTTTTGGACACACTTTAGATAATGTGGATCAAAAACTAAAATGTGAACAAGCGGATATCATACACACACTAATGCATTCATTATCTCTTTACAGGGATTGTTGCGTTATCCATATTTGCTACAGATAAGTTATTATAAGTGCTTTTAAATTTTAATTTAGTGCAGCTGTGATTTTTCTGCTCATAAAGATGATATTTTACGACCACCTCTGTACCCTTAATGACGAGTGTTTACACCTCAGTTTATTATTACAGATGTGGTCTGACACCCATTAGAATATCTTCTGGCGTTTTCCAGGACTATCCATAGTACGCTGATCGGCCTCACTAACTTTTGATGTGCACCCAGTCATCTTATTCTGGAAGCAGGCCTGAAATATGACAGTAACAAGGGTTACCTTAGAAGACATCTGAAGGGAAATGTGTGGAGAGAAAAGAGTGGACAGTAGAGAAATGTCATAAAATTGAGAGGAGAGATATGGAGAAAAATATTAGTTTTCAGTACAAAATACCTGGAGCGTTTTCTCTCAGGAACATGTTTTAGAGAGCTGCCGAGCGCTGAGGTGAAAACCTGTGAAAGTTATTCAAATTGGTAAGCTGACAGGGTTACAGTTGGTTTTACATGTGCCATTTTATTAAAACTGCTAAAAAAAAGTTGCATCGCGACTGTGGCTGCCTCAGCCTCTGTCCTCGCTTCATGTCAAAGCTGCAGGTTTTTGTGATTTGAAGCTGCAGACGGGCTGAAGCTTGCTCTTCGCTTACAAAATTTGAGCAATGCAACACTCTTGCAGAGTTGTGTGTGGAGGGGTTTGATAGTGCTTTTTTTGTTATTGTTTTTAGAAACACTGCCCTCCCTAAGGTTTTGTGTTCTCCCTATATCCAGTATAGCCTCTCTGCACTTCATCAGTGGCATTATGGTCAAGAAAACAAAAAAAAACAAGACATGCACGGACTCATCGATCAGTTTCTCGACAGTTGTGATTTAATTTTTAACTGTGTACTGTTTACATCTGGCTTCAGCCAGCTTTCTGGATTATTGAAAACGACAATATTACAATATTTACGACATATCAATATAATATATTGGCTAGTAGTTATTTTTCTGTGTTGGTCCTGTACTAGCTGGACAAGATACTATGCGAAGAACACACTTCGTGAATTGTTATTTCATACAGTTACATACAGTTATTTCTGTATTGTGTCATGTTGCCATTTAGTGGTGTTGTTGCTATCATTGCTGTACACGCAGTGATCAAAGGGATCGAAAAACTGCTTTATTGGGCTGAAACACAGACTTCTTCCTTTTTTGGGTGAAAAATAATTTTGGTTCAAAGAGCAAGGCGGTGTTATGGTGTTCAGCACTACTGAGCACCGTGACTTTTACATGACACTAAAACTTGAACTTTCACTTCAGGGATATTCTCAAGCTTTCCCGTGGGAGCTAAATTCATAAGGTCTCTGTCACACAGGGATGAAGCAGTCTGCCCTCACCGGAACCACATAATGTGACATAGAACAAAAACACAACCGTCTCCATTGAATGGGAACCTCAAAAAACATTGTTTTGCTCCCCTGGGATTGACTGACTGTTAGGAGTCAGGCAAGCACATTAAAGTGGAAACACAGCTCTTAAAGTTTTTCAGTGGCTTCTGAGGACACTGTCGCTCTATAGACCTGCCACTCGGCTTGTGAGAAGCCATTTGGGTGTATGAAGTGTTAAAGGGTGGGATGACGTCCTAAAATGCACCGTAGTGTTCATCTCTCATGGATGTTTGAGCCACACGCAGATTGGGAGGAGGGGAACAAAACAAAAACCTCACATCTGCTTTTTGTTTCACTGGTGTGTGTGTGTGCGGTTTTGTGGAAACTGCCTTTCACTTTGCACCATAGCAGGAAATTGTGATGCCAGTGTATGCAGTATAAACAGAAGCGTTATGTTGCAAGATGCATGTTCATCAAGTTCAGAGACAATATTACTGAGCATTCACCGAGTAGACACAGATGGGATTGAACCGGAGATGAGAGAGCAAGGCCTTGTGACCATAGAGCACGTAATAGCTGGTTAGTGAAGAGCTGAGCGTTTATGATGTCGCCCTGTTAGTGCTTTAAAACCAGATGTGACAAGCGAACAGTGGTTCTGGACGAGAATCTGGGGACGATGTGCGCTAATGCGGCACAAACTTGTCCATCTCTAAGTAGCCACATGCTAAAACACACCATGTTTTCTTTCCTTTCTTTCTTTTTTTTTTTTTGCTCTAATGGGACCACAAGTTACAAAATGAAGTTTATGTTCTATTAAATAATGTTTAAAAGTAGTGACTGAGACCATAAAGTCTTAATGGAAGTATTCAAATAAGTGCAGGGGTCTTTTCCCCTTAGACTTTAATACAGTTTATCTTTGTTTTTAAACCAGAGGAGTTGCCCCTGTTAGCATGTTGCTAATATTTTAAGTCATTAAAGGCACATTCAAAGTGCAAACATTGAATGAAAAGGATTTTATGATCAATACATTTCAAATATTCAAATCTGAATAGTCAAATTCTTTCTTATTTTCGTGTCCTTTCTAAACAAAATATTATATATGGTTTGTAAATGTATTATGTACATTAGACATAATGTAAAATAATGCGGCCGTTGTGGTGTGATCTAATGTGAATAGTCCTCATTGATCAGAACAGTAATGATTTCATTCTCTGCATATCACTATCCCCTGAAAACCTACTAATACATCTTTTTTTCCTCCCTGAGCAGAATTTGATCTGTCCTTTATCTATATTCTGCTTTTCTTCATGCCATATTGATTTACTCTCATCAATATTTCAACCTTAGCGGCTGCTGCTATTTTTCCATACCCCGCTTCAGATTTAATAAGAAATGTCCCTTTGATGCTGAAACGAACAACTTCTTTGTACTCGTGGCGTGGCTGAATTCTTAATCACTAAACGTTAAAGCAGTAATTATATGGCTGGTTTGTTAGTTCTACATCGACTTGTGTGGTTTTCCTCAGTTATGGCTATTTTCTTTGCTGTGTGTGCGTCTGTATGTGTGTCTGTGTTAATTGCAGTGTGTTTACACTCTTGTGTTTGCTTCTCAGATCCTCTGTCGATGAGTCCACAGAAGGCCCTGGAGACCATCGGGGCCAACCTGCAGAAGCAGTATGAAAACTGGCAGCCCAGGGTGAGTCTTTAACCGATACTGTGACCAGAGACACAGACTCACACCACGTCTGTTCAGGACCGAGTTAGATAATGACTCAATCCTGTTAAAATAATATCATCAATGACTGATTTTTGGCATCCATTAAACCATTTGCACTTTTCTGTTCTTTGAACTGAACAATCACCTACCTTTCTATAAGCAGTAACCTCTCAGTAAACTCTTTGAATATTACACTGATGACTCCTCCACCACCTCCTGGTACTCTGGTATTGATTTGACTGATCTTTGCTTAAAGCTCTGGGAACTTAAACATCAGCTTGTTCATCATGAGTTTTCAGACAAAAACATTTCACTGTGCGCAACACTGATGAGAAGCTGTTCAGCTGTTGTGTTAACAGTAACTCCTAATTCAATGTTCCTGGGTCTAATTTAGAGCGTGCAAAGCTGTTTTCATACATTTCAGACACCAGTGGAAGAATCAGGTTTGAAGTTTCTCACACTTTGTACAAAACAGGCAACTCTGTGTCAGTACTGGGGTAGACCATACAGGAGGGAGCACACACCTATTGACCCCTTGCTATTGTGAAATCTCTGGACTGTCTACTGCTCTGTTGTCACATGGGTTCAGTCTGACTTTACATGTGAAAGCGACAGTTTAGAGGCTGTTTAAAGTTCTCTTTGACTCATTCAGTGTCTCAGAAAACTGAGTCTGGATTTTCTTCCTAAGAACTACAGTTGACATCATGCATATTTATTATTCCTACTTTTCTTAGATAGTTTTGTTTTTTTTAAATGTGTGTTAATTAAATTACACCAACCTTTAATAACTTGGACACTTTCTCACAACTACGTCAGCTTCCAGTTTTCTTCCAGTTTTACTCAAATAACCTCAAAAGAAAGTGTTCAGACTTACTTTACTTTTTTTTAAATGCAAATAAAACCCAACTGAAAATGACTCGCAGTGTATCCCACTTGGTCTACAGCTTTCTCCATGCGTGTGTAGGGCTGTGATGTGTGTAGGCCTCCAAAATGTTAGTTCTTTTTCAAGTTGTTGCTAATAAATGTTTAACCATATTTACTTTTACTGAAATTTCTGTAAGCAAAAAAGGGAGAAATGGGAAATAACTCGGTCTATGTGTGCATCTCAGAGCTCTGAAAACAAATAAACAGCAGATGCCACACTGGGAGATTCCTGCCTGCAGAGTTAGCAGCATGATGAACTGCCACAGTTCTTGTAGTCTGCGGTAGGGCTGCTCGATTATGGCAAAAATGATAATCACGATTATTTTCACTGAAATTGAGATCACGATTATTTGACGATATTTATTTAACCCTTTAAGACCTACTATAGAACCAAGTCCACCAGAGCTTATATTATTTTTATTTATTTTTTTTACATGCTGTAGTGCCATTTGTGGGAGCATTTCAAGTTGCTATACATCAATACAACTGTTATAGCCCATATTTTAATAATATGTCTGCATTAAGTGCATAGTAAGTACATAAATTGCAAAAAAGTGCAATAAACTACAAAAAAAATAGAAAATCGCTTTTGTTTTGTTTACATATATTTCTACTTGGAGAGATTTAAGAGGTTTATCCCTCAAAACTTTAAATACAATAAAGTTGCAAAAAATAGTTTCCCACCACAGGAAATTTATTTTGAGTGTCTTCATAGTTTTATTTTGGAGATACACCAATTTTTATGTACTGCAGGAAAAACAAAAAACAATCCTATGATGCAAATTTGCAAAGAAAACAGCAGGTGCATCATTTCACTGTGGGAAGTGTTACGAACAGCTGATAGGAACGGCAAAGCGTGTTTCTGGAATATTATGTTTTTGTTCCTGCAAGCGCTTTTTATGCAATTTTTGCAAAGCTATATGTGGAACGAAACCGTGACCGAGGACAAGCTGATGGCATCAGATGTAAGTACAACTCCTCCGGTTTCATATGCAAAACAAATTATTGCGCTAGCTTACACGGTTCAGGTTCTACAGGGATTTAAAAATAGTTACGCAAAACGGAGCGTGCTGCTCTGACCGGCTTTAAAGGGTTAACAATGACTTTAAAAAATAATATAAAATAGTGTGCAACACCACTGAAGTTTTTTTTTACCTCTCTTTTCAGCCAACGGCAGTCACTCTCCTCTCCAAATAACTTCTGCTTAGCTTTCCGAGCTTCCCTCAGGTCCTCTTAATCAGCGGTCTCCAACCTTTTTTGCGCCACGGACGGTTTATGCCCGACAATATTTTCACGGACCGGCCTTTAAGGTGTCGCGGATAAATGAGGGAGGGGCTAATAATCGGCTCAGTCATTTTTAATGATCGTTGAAAGCCCAGATCGTAATCGTGATTAAAATTCGATTAATTGAGCAGCCCTAGTCTGCGGTGATGCAATAGCTGCAGTAAAGAGTTATAGCAGATCAACTCGTAATTATGAGACCGATTGGCCCTTTAGTGGAAAACTGTCCATCTTTGGTCTCTGGCTAATGGATGGGATGGGCCGGTTTAATTTTTAGACTTGTATCTAAGAGGTCACCACTGTCTGCCCAGCTGTGGGGTTACTCTGTGTCCTGCAGACAGTACTGAAAAGTATTAAAACTGATGGTCTGAACTAGAGCAGGGCGATATGGCCAAAAATATTTATCACGATATATATTTGAAAATTTGCGATAACGATATAACCGACGATATAATTGATGCGAGACAAAATACAACTCCACAACATTACTAGCGCAAAAAGACAACCTTCCATTTATTTTCACTTAAACAAGAAGCTGGTTTTTATGTACATTAAAGCTTTATAAAAAATGCAACAGTGCAAATGCAAATTCCTTGCTGAAAGTTTAACCAAAAGGCATTTCCAGTAGAAATGGGCTGACATATCCTGAGCATAACCATGTATAATATTCACTGAAGTTAAAAAGAGGTGCTTTGCAACATTAAACTGCAGTGCGCAGTACGTATTTTTCGGACCATAAGGTGCACGGGATTATAAGGCACATTAAGCGAAACAAAGCAGTCAGGAAATCAAACTTTATTCAACTCATTCTTCTTGCTTCCTCCACTTCTGTAACATTGATTCATTAATGTTGAATTCTGCTCTATTCCCATGTTGTTGCAGTATATTAATGACTAACCTCGTATTGTGGATGGATTATCTCAGTTGTTCTCCTGACTGAAGTTTGGTCCGTTTACAGCATCCTGCCATGCGATTGCATTTGTCTCTAACCATGAGGAACCTTCACGTTAACTTTTATAAGTGGAAAAGTGTTAGTGTTCGTCCTCCAGCTTCACTGTTTATGTTATGCTAACATAGCTGTGTCACTAGCGATCACGTAGCACATCCTTATATACCAGCTAGCCCAACTTCAGTAACCCTACAAACGTCACTGCTGTTTAGTTTCCTGTCTTCATTTATGTTGGAAGTGATAGCAGAGCTGTACGTTTGATTTTTTTCAGAAATCTCAGTCAGAACATGCTATATCATGCTTAGGTAACTAGCGAAACTAGCGAGCTAACTTCCGCTAGCTTCCTGCTAACTTCTAACTCCATTAAATGTAATAACTTTTGTTTTCATGGATGCCTGGAAGTTAAACTTCATAGTTACACCTGGTAAAGCAGCAATGCTGATCGTTTTATCAAAGATGAAAGAATTGAGACAGTTTTTAAACTCTCAGTGATGCTGCAGTTGTTCGTTTGACCTGAAGAGGGGGGTTTAGGGCCCAGATTACTCCCAGATTTAAGAGCATCTTAGTCCGACAAATACGACAATAACGACGGCCGTTTGCATGTTCTGCAAAAAAATGTGCTTTGTCGTGTATCTGATGGACAAACACCAAACCAGTTCCACATCACGGAAGTTGCACCATTTTTACAACCCAATTCTGGTTCATCAGTTTCACTCAACAATCAGCCATGTGCGTATGAAAACAAAGGCACTGCGCATGCGCGTTTTACTCATATTCTATCGCGATATTTCATTTTCCTATCGTTGCCTAACATTATACCGGTATTACCGTGAACGGTATAATATGGCCCAGCCCTAGTCTGAACTTCCCCGCTAGCCAAACTCTGTTTTGTCATCATTTCTAAATTAGGCAACTTTCCCAGATTTTCATATTGGAGAAATATGGACAAGATACAGCTGTAATAATCCAGTATCAATCAACCAAGCAATCAGCCAGTAGAGAACGCATATTAAGATATTATATGAGTTTATTTTAGAAAACATACATTTTCCAGCTCCTTTATACTTCTTATATGCAGTATGCCAACAAAACGCCCACATGCTCTTGACAGTAATTCATACTTAAATAGATGCATTATGTGTTTTTGTACACTCAGCTGTTCTAAGTTTATATGTGTGTATACATTTATTCGTTCATGCCAGCAGCAGCTGTTGTCCTTTTCCCAGAGCCTCCTTGGTGCTTTTGTCTTCCTCCAAAAATTGGGAAGTCATTGGAGCACATGACACTCCTCCAAAGTAAAAGTCTCCTAAAGAAGAATTTTTATTTTCTAAGGAGTAAAAGAGATGGAGTATAAGTGTAAAGAAACTTTCTCTGTTTGGACATAAAAAGCAAAGAAGCAACAAAGCAGTGCTCACCATGACAGCAGGAAATCTCATCTTAGTGACTGACTGCGCTTCCAGTGTTTAGACAATGATCTGCCATTCACTGACATGGATCACCGTAATGGTGCAAGCCGCAGCATTTGTAGGAGTTTGATCTAACAGATTTTATTTCAGCTTTTTACAAACATAAAGATCCACGCTGACTAAATCACAAAAGGCTTTCCCCCCCCCCTTCAGGATGAAATCTAATCCCCCGGCCAATATTTCTAATAAATGCTGCTGATATGTGCAGATATTGGATTATGGCTGACAAATTGGCACCATTGCTTTTGTTGGTGAATTAGCTGAAAGAAGTCTCTGACAGACACGCTCACTTTACCTGCTAAAGCCAGCGAAGCTAATACAGCAGTCTGTCATGAAAGAAGCAATAAATCCTGCTTTCAAGAAGGTTATAATGTTCAGCTCGTTGAGCAGGAAGATGCATCTGTTGTTGAACGCGTAAACCGCTCAGTGTTTCTCTGTCCAAAGTAACCTGTTATGAAAATATGAAATATGATTGCATATTTTTGAGTATAAATTAAATATTTCAGAAAACACAAACAATGCGATGTTCTTTTCTCAGTGTACACTTCATGGATCTTTACGTATCTAGCTATTAAATGCTCGATGCAAGTCTTCCTGTGGAAGACCATAGCAGCGGGGTTAGTGAAAGTTTTTGGTACCTTAAGCTGTCTTGTTTGCAGTCTGCTTGTGGTGCTTTTGGCCAGGCTGTGGTTGAATGCAGGTACATGGCTTGTGTGGAGAAGTCAGTTCAATTCAATTTTATTTATATAGCACTAAATTACAACAACAGTCGGCTCAAAACGCTTTAAATTGTAAGGTAGACCCTACAATAATACATACAGAGAAAAAAATCCAACAATCACATGACCACCTATGAGCAAGCACTTTGTCGACAGCGGGAAGGAAAAACTCCCTTTTAACAGGAAGAAATCTCCAGCAGAACCAGGCAGAACCAGGCTTAGGGAGGGGCGGGGCCATCTGCTGCGACCGGTTGGTGTGAGAACTAAAGAGGGACTGCATTTGCCAACATTCAACTGTAAACTACAAACAAGCTTTTGATTATCTGTTTAGAAACCACAGATATCCACTGTTGTTTGTTTAATTTAAGACTAAAAAAAAATTAAATGAATGAGAGGTAAAACTTGAGGGGGGAGGGACAAATAAGTAAATACTTCTGCCTACTCCTTTTCAAACAAATAATGGAATGATATTTTGTAATGATTGTGAAGGCACATGTTTGAAATGTTTGAAATAAAAATGAACTGAACTGACAAGCTCTGAAATACTGTCAATTATCTCTAGAGACAAAGTTATCTGATCAGAGTTTAAGTTCAGCTCACCCTGTCATCTGTTTAGATCTTTCCCCCCAAAGGTTTTTTGCAACATTGGTAATATCTGGTGTATAAACTGTAGGAAACTGGGCAATTCTGAAGAGGTTGGACACTTGTAGTGATTATATGCTGCTGATGTGTGGCATCATTTCGAGAAGCTGTCCAGGAACTAAAATCACAATGTTGTTGCAGCTGGTTTTATTTTCATTTTATTATTTAGGGGGGGATTAACTTCCCATGCATGGTAGTTTAGTGTTAGTTGTTTTTTATATATATATATATATATATATATATGTGTGTGTATAAATTATATATTTTTTTATTTATTTATTTATTTTTACCCTCTGTTCTTCTTCCTGAAAGACAAGCATCCTCTGGAGAATGACTCCAAAAAATAAGCAAACACTTGAAATTTGATCTGAGTGCTTGAGCTGAGTTTCTTTTGGTTTTATTGGGTTTGAATTTGATTTCAAACCACCTGCGAATATGTTTTAATCTGCTCATATAGTTTTGGATTTGATCATGGCCTTTTTTTTGGTTTTCTGTTGAGACGTGGTAGCAGAATGTGAACATGGTCTCTGAGGTTTTGAACAAGATGGATTTTTTTTTTCTTCTCCTTTTAGTTTCTCTTTTTGCTCAGGTGGAGATGCCACGCTCACAAAAAACCAAGATTAAAAAAAATGAGCCAGTAAAACAATTTTGGTGCTATAGTATCTACAGAGGATCGAAATTCAATTCATCCTGTTGTCATGTTGCTAAAACCCTACATACCCGCCAAAAAGCATCACGAGGCTTTAGAAATAAAAATACAACAGTGTGTGGCTGTTTGGTAAGAGAGTTCAGAAGTAACACGTGTGGTAAGAGGAGGGTGGAGGAAGAAACGTCCCCAGAGACTGCAGCTGAAGGAATGTAGGCTCGGGCTTGGTTGACCTGAGAGGTCAGCAGCAAATGGTGGCAGGAGTGCAGGAGGAGGTGTGGGAGGGTGAGAAAGCGGTTCCTTTTTCCAGCCGGAGGATTCACAGCTCTGCAGCTCCACACTGGAGTGCAGCTTTCGCCAACACACCTTACATAAAGCGTTGACAAAGCAGTCAATTAAACTGCAGTTATTACCTGCTTTGTGACAGCACTGACAAATTGTGTAATAACTTCATTTCGGATGAAACGAGATGGGGAATATTAGACCAAATGAGAAGCCATTTTTTCCCTCACCCCCCTAGCCCTCCATCCCCGTCATGTTGATATGTAAGAGCAGCATTCGCAACAGTTGAGCTGCCCAGGGAGTTTAGCTGTGCCAACCTGCTGTCACGAATCTGTTTCTCTATTTGCTTCTGTACTCTTAAATTAACTCTCATGGACACAAAACGTACAGAGAAAGGCAAACTCTGTCCTGGCTGCTGCCCACTCACTTTCTCTACCAACTCAACCTCCTCTCTCTTCCCTTAACATCTCTCTCTCTCTCTCTGACCTTTTGTTTTCCACTCCACCTCAAATCAAGATTCTCCCGTGTCCATCCTTATTGTTGTCGTCTTGTTTTTACCATTCTTCTTCGCCTGTGGAGGTTTTTTTTTTTTTTTTATTCATTTGAGTTTTTCTTTCTTTTTTTGTGCTGTCTGCTTTCCTTGCACTACAATGAAGAAAAGACATCCTTTCTGCTTGTTGATGGGTTTTGCATAGTAGGATGCAGATTATCTGGCAGCCTCTGCAGGAATTTTGAATAGTTCAGTTAAGTGAAAGGTGCTTTTTGGCGGCAGTTGTATAGTTTTTGTACCTATTAGAAATTCCCCCCCCCCCCTCTCATCTTTTATAAATTAGGGCTGAACATCACAGTAACAAAGTGGCAATGCTTTGTTGCAGTGTATGAGGCAGAGCATGCACTGGTCAGCAATTGGGGAAATCGGCACAACTAACACCTGTTCTGATTTTGTTTTTTTTAACATAACATGGGACTACTTGCTGTATAATCTCTCTCTTCCACAGCATGTCTTTCATCCTGTCTTCCTTCTCTCACCCCAGCCGGTCTCAGCAGATGGCCCCGCCCCTCCCTGAGCCTGGTTCTGCTGCAGGTTTCTTCCTGTTAAAAGGGAGTTTTTCCTTCCCACTGTCGCCAAAGTGCTTGCTCATAGGTGGTCATGTGATTGTTGGATTTTTTTTCTCTGTATGTATTATTGTAGGGTCTACCTTACAATTTAAAGCGCCTTGAGGCGACTGTTGTTGTGATTTCGCGCCGTATAAATAAAATTGAATTGAATAATTTATTCATATTGAATATTTGTAGACAGACAAATTGCTCCCCTGACTAAGAACAGCTTTGCACCACCATCTACCAGAATCTGCACAACCTGATGGTTCCACTGTTGCCTCACAGCAAGAAGGTCCTGGTTTCGAATCCCCCATCTGGCCAGGGCGTTCCTGTGTTGCCTTTGTTCTCCCGGTGTCTGCATGGGTTCTCTCCACGTACTTCTGCTTCAACAGTCCAAAGACTGTTTGTGGGTTTAGTTTAATTGGTGATCCTTCATTGGCTGTAGGTATAAATGGTTATGTCTCTCGGTATTGGCCCTGCCAGGTTGGCAAACTGTCCAGAGTGTACCCCGCCTTCTCGCTCTATAGCACCTGGGATAGGCTTCAGATAAATGGAATATTTTTTTAAAATTTTCCTTCACTTGCAAACTCTCAGCCCTCTTTTTTTTTTTGTTTTTGATAATTCTTCACTTTGCTTTTGCACAGTGCTGCCACCACCACAAGTTTGTCAGCCATCTTTGTTGAGCACCATCTTTTTCTTTTCTTTTTTTCTTTCTCTGCTGTCTGTGCTTCTATTGACTGTGGCTTTATTTTGTTATCTTACAGAGCTCAGACTGGATTCAACCAAGGACTCCTTTTGTTTCATAGACATGGCATCAAGAAAGTAGAATTTATGTGATACCTTAGTTTTCGGTTTCTCTTTGAGTTTTCTCTCTGTTTGCCTCGTCTGCTCTGCTATTCCCTTTCAAGCCTCACTTGTTCACTTTCATTTTCTCTGTGCACGTTACTGTTTTTTCTCTCCCTGTCCTCTCTGTTATTTGTCTGGGAATCTAGTTTGAAACTCCCCCCTCTTGACTTGCTGGTTGTTTGTTATCTTGATGAAAAGCGATGTGCTTGTCTTGTCCAATGGGCTTCTCAAAGCCAGCACATTGTTTCTAAATTGCTGAACATGTTGCTGCTGCTAAACAGGTTCGGTATTTTTATCTAACTGCATGGTGTCCTCTCATGCTACCCACTCTTTAGTTTGCTCTCCTTCCGGGCTACAGCTTGTGAACCCCTGCCGTCCACTCGGCTACCCCTCTCTTGCATAATGTATCACTGAGCTGAACCTCAAAGACTTTACTTTGATTAGATTTGCAGTCTCTTCTTATCACCCTGGAAACGCCAAGCTACACAGCAGAGGACGAGCACAAGTGAAGGGTTTCTGTGTAGCTGCTAATGATGCAACACACTTTGCAGGCTTTGCTTATGCTACATTCTTATGTTGTATTTTTAAAAGGCCATTACGGTTTCCTTTAGTAATGACATAGTGATCATGAGCCAGTGGGTCACCTGTTGTGCCACCTGTTTTTATATTTTACATAAGTAATGCTAATGCTACGATTGGCTACGTGTTATTTCTGTCATAGCAGAGCAACAGCAAATGTTCTTTTGTGTTCAGGAAAATTATTTTTATCCAATCGTCACAGGAAATTTTGCCACATTGCCAGAAAATAAAAATTTAGTTCCACTTTTTCAGTGTGAGGATTTTAGTTTGTCACGGAGGATACTACTCAGTCAAAAAGTTGTGTAATATTTTAGGGAACTTTCAGAAATGTGATAGACGACCTTAAGGATGGCTTTGCGTTTAGAGTTAATGAAAGATTGAGTGGAGTTAAAGGATCGAGCATTTTTAGAATTTGGTTCCTTAAAGGTGTGTTGAAGCGGTCTTAAACCCCCCCCCCCCCCCCCCCCAATAAAACCCCCCAGACTTGAGCCTGATTTATAATCCTGTATTGATATGCAGAGAAGTTTTCACCCTGTGCCACTGTGCCAATAAAATCTGCCTTTCTTAGACTGCATTCCAGTTGAAGCCATAACGTGTACAGGGCTCGCAAAATTTCAAAATCACTGGTAGCCCTTCAGGCAGGCACTCTTCAGTTTTTGGTAGCCCAAAATAAATTTAAGTAGCCCGAATTAAAAAAAGAAAGAAAAAAAGACAATTTTTTGATTGATGTTTTGTTTCCTTTTCAATATTATACATTAAAGTATAATATTGTAAAGGAAACACAACATCAATCTAAGAATATTTAAAACACAAATTACAACAACAAATTACAATCATCAACTCAAATATTTGGTTCTAATTGAACAGAAATTTCTATGAACTTGCAAGAACTGTGTAGAACATGAATCGGTGTTCAGTAAGAGGCAAGTGGAACCAAGATCTAGGACATTTGCGTTTTGAAGTTTGCAAAGACTGCTAAATCTTGCCAATGGTAGTTCACTCTTTGCAACATAGTACGCTGTTCTAAACAGCCTTTTCAGGACTTCTTGTTATGCTTGGTTTATTTTTAGTATGTTTTTTGCAATCGGTGTTTGTTCTGGGAAAGAGAGTGCAGACTGGGCAATAATGCATTTCTTGCATTTCTCATGGGTTCTGATGAGGTCTTTCTTAAAATGACTGGTCCCAGTAACAAAGGCGCTTGTCGACTCAGAAATCGAGGGAAACTCACAACACACCCGGCAGAGCATTATGTTATTTAGCTCGTCATATTCCAGCCACATAAATTCTTTTGTCCATGAAGTGGATCGTGAAAGCACAAAACAAGCGCAAATTCAAACGCGATTTCCATGTCTCACATATTGACAGTGGCTCATCAATGCCGATGACATAATTGCTCAGCTACATTTGCGAAAGAATGCAAAAGCATTGACATATCTTTCCTTCCTATGATAGCCTGACGGGCAGGGCTGAGATGGATTTTGGTAGCCCGACTCGAAAAGTCGCTAGCCCCGGGACGTTGGGCTAGCGATTTTGCGAGCCCTGGTGTAACCAAACATGCCTTTTATGAGAAACGTGGCCTATTTTATGCTTAAACGGGAGCAGCAAGTTTCTAAAAAGACTATGAATATGAGTTTTATACTATAACAAACGTAAATGAGCTGCTATTAGAAGAAAGCACCGAAAATAAAACGGGGATATTTTGCGCACACATGAATAAAAGGTGTTTCGTGAAATCTTAGTTGCCTTTTGGCTTAAAGACAAAAAGGTTACAAAACCACTAGTGCATACACTCGCCCTCACTCAAGGCCACTCCTCCCTGAGCCTGGTTCTGCTGGAGGTTTCTTCCTGTCAAACAGGAGTATTTTCTTCCCACTGTCGCCAACGTGCTTGCTCATTAGGGGGTCATATGATTGTTGGGGTTTTCTTACACTGTGAATGTGCAGTCTGAACAGCATTTTATTTGTTAAATTAAGCTCAAGACAGTTAGGTAGTAACTGAATCTATCGAACAACAAAGGGGACAAAGATGACACATTAACAGCTGTGTTTTTGTCTCCCTTGGAAGGAAGCTGACTTTTCACATTCAATAACAGAAACTGAACCACAGACATGTTCAGCTGCTGAGGGAATTTCCAGAAGTGACATGCCCATGTGACTTTAGGCAATCACCGTTTGCTAGAGTTTGTGGAAGTGGCATCATCGGCTCAACACTGAGTACGAATCCATAATTATAGTTTTCCAGCCAAACAACCAGTGAAAAGTGATATATTCTCTGAGGCGTGTGTGCCGCACCCATCGGTGTGTTCAGTGTTTGCCTCTGCTTGGTGTTTGGGGAACTGTTCATTTTTATCATTCTTGCACGGCTTAGGTTGTATCATGTGGAGAAAAAATAAAGCAAGGGCAAAAAAAGAAAAACGACACAAATCACGTGAGGATGTCGCTGTATATGGACTTGCTTGGCCAGCAGTAGGGAGATGTGGTTTGTTCACTGTGTGCTGACAGTGTATTTAAGCACAGCATACGACTGGGTGTCTCAGTTAATTGGTAAAAATTCCCATTTTTAAAAACAAAGAAAAGCACCACTCTGGTTTTTGAATTAAAAAAAATAAAATAAATCACGGCTGTTTGAGGAAAAGTTAATTCAACCTTTTATTGGCTTTGCTGGTTATAGAGCTTCAGTACTTGCTCTTGAAGCTTTCTTTTTCTAATTCAGTAACCAACACCGTTCTTACGCTACATTATTCCTTTTGAAGTCTATATCTTCATATATAAAGCACCTCGAGGCCATTGTTGTGATTTGGTTATATAAATTGAATTGAACTGAATTGAATTTCACATCAGTTGAAACCCATCTGAGTTCTCCTGATGACTAGCATGTATGGGAAGCTGTACAGGGAATAGCGGTAGGCAGAAACATTCCCAATTACCTCTCTTTGACTTCCCTCGTGCACTCAGTCCTGCCGGAGCCGGCCAGAGAAAACCATTAGCCTCTTGGAAGAAATATGAACATCTACCATCTGGACAGCGTGCTTATGAGGAAGGCGACAGTTTGGATACAGTACTCCTCTTGTGTTAATGGTTAGGAGGAGGTTAACTCTAGATAATGCAGAAGGGTTGTTTTGGTTGTCAGCTAAGCTTATAGGTTGGACACGAAATGGGATGTGGGGTGTTTTGGGGTTGTTGTTTTTTGGGTGAGTGAAGCATTTCAGTTTCATTGATTGCTCCTTCCTGGAAAACAAGTAAATTTATCATTCCTTTTAAAGTAGTATGTGCTGCTCCTAAGTGTTTTTCAGAAGCGAAGGTGCTCTATCTTACTCTATCTTATCTACATTAAAAGGAAGGAGGCAAAGTGAGAGCAGAGATGTTTAATGCACAGATCTCCAAAGATGAGACATCTGAAGGCCGGGTATTTTGCTATATTTATGGTCAGATTTGACGCTAAAGTGTTAGTAACCATTGATGTATTGATGTGTGCATGTGTCCCAATTGCATCACCACATCCACATGTACCTACCGCCTGTTGTTGCGCGATTGGTCTTGAGAATCGAGACAGCGAACAGAGTGCAGTATATATTTGTAATTGTGTATCACATATAAACTGGAGAAATGAATATTCTGCAGATGGATGATGAATTAAGGGGGGAAAAGCTGCTTTAATAAGTTCTTGGAAGATTGAAATACCACTTGCGATCAAACAGTTCTGAGAAGCTGGATCCACAAGAATAGTTTCAGTGGGTTCTGTTCTGACTGCCTGCTCTGTATATTCTACAGTTTCAGTGTGAACCTCAAACTTTTGTTTCAAGTTGTCCTGAATTTCATGTGGAAGGAGCTCATTGCTGGTGTTAGGAGACGGGTCTCCTGCTATAACTGGGCAGGTTTAAGTTGAAGAGTCCACAGTATCCAAGCCCAACGACAGCACATCAGATGAGGCACAAAATCTAGAGCATCCTTGTCATATACCGGTGGATATATATTTTTTTAATTCATGGGGGTTGTGGACTGTGAATTCAACCCCCACGTTCACACTGTCAAAATGGACTTCTGCTTTAACCTGTGACTGTTGTGCGTGCCACGCCGTGCTGTCTCAGAGCCCATTGAAAACAGGTTTTTCTTTTTTGGCTACACCAACATGCTTCAACACCTGGACCTGGTGTGATTTCACTCGCTGCAATACTGTCAACTTCCCAAAAATGAAGAAAAAATCAAATAGAAGGGTTTGTGTTTTGACACACTGGAGGAGATCGAGTGCCCATCGTGGAGGCAAAATGGGAATTCCACTGAATTTTAAACCAAGACAGGTTTCAGATTTTTACGAGCCCCTTCTCATCACACCTCATGTTCATAGTGGAGTATCTTTTATAAATGGTATAATTCTTAAATTATAGTTCCATTTACAAAAGTATAATTCTCTGTTTGGGCATGTTACTATTATAAGAATTATTAGGATCATTATTAAATCCTTTACTCAGACATGGTTGATCTGTGTATAAAGGTGTAGATAGCATGAAATCAAGCAGTTGAATAATACAATAAAGAATGCATGTTCTCCTGTAATTAAAGATGTATATAAATATGGTTAAATTAAAATATTCTGGCCAAGTGAAAGTATGTAGCTGTAGATTTTTTTTATTTTTTTATTTTTTTTTAAAAAGTCATTTCATGTGATAGTCTGCATCCTACCTGCAAAAACCTGCTATCACAGACAGGACTGAATTCAGTGGGAAGCTGCACTGGTGTCCCAGTCAGCAGTCAAGAATGGATGCTGCTGTCTCCACAGTGAGTCACCTCTTCGTGTTTGCACTCATTGAGCTTGAGTGTGTGCAGATACTAATGATGAGTGTGTGACTGTTATTATTACATCCTGATTGCGTGTGTGTGTGTGTGTGTGTGTGTGTGTGTGTGCGTGTGTGTGTGTGTTTGTGCTGACATTATCCATTTAGAGAGGATGCAGAGCAGGAGGGGACAACACAGGAGTCCAGGATGTGACTCAGTGGACAGAGATAAAGGATACAGCTCCCTTCATTCATATTTTTTTTAAGCAGTATGTAAAATGTGCTGCTGTGACGGCATGTGCATGCCAGTCCTACAGCCTGCCAGCTGAACAGAGTGCAGGCACCGGTTCATGGGTGTGCTCAAGGACAATGGTACAAATTGTGGGCAGATCCAATCAGCGTAGTACTTCTTGAATTCCTACTTTAGTGAAGCACAGCAATGGCAAAACCCAGTCGTCCCTGAAGACATTTTTGTGGCTTTGCAAGTCATTTGAGTCACTTCGGTTCCTCACACTCTTCTTTTCCTTCTCACCGATGATCCAGAGCCCGTGTCTATGTTTCTGTTCTTTATTATTAACATAGCCCTACTCAGCCAGCCGTAGCTGCAATATTAAATTCAAAAGCCCTTTTGTTCTTCAAGTGGCTCTCAAAATTGTCCCTAGAGGAAAAGCGTTTCACATGAAGTGCTTTTGGTCAAACAGTTAACTTGCAGTATTCCTTCCTGGACTTAAAGATGGTCAGCATGGTTAAAAAGCATCAGTAAACAGATTTTACCCATTTGATCATTGTGATTAATAACTATGTTAAGATAATCATATTTCACTGTGAAATGTTAAAATCCATCCATTTGTTCTTTTTCTGATACTTGACTGGGTCCAGGTCATAGATGCCCAGACCTCTCCCTCCCCAGCCACCACCTCCTCCAGCTCTTCTAGTGTGTGTGTGTGTGTGTGTGTGTGTGTGGGGGGGGGGGGTAGTGAGGCCTTCAAAAGCCAGCAGAGAGACATAATCTCTCCACCTCTCCCTGGGTCTGACCCTAGGCCTTGTCGTAGTTGAATGAAGTCCTAGTTCCCTAAACACCCCTCTGATGCTCCTCACCATATCTCCAAGGTTCAGCCCAGACAACCTTTGGATGAAGTTCACTTTTGCAGCCTGCAAAATTACTCTTTTGGTTAAGTGCAGTTCATGGGTGGGAATTTAGACTGACCAGTAAATCCACAGGTTTGCCTTTGCTCTCTCTTTACCACAATACTCTACTGGCTTTTGTGGTAAGGATCAGCTATAATGCTGCACCAGTGGGTCTATTTTAGCTATTATGATGGAGCTGGGTAGGGGATTTTTGGCCAGTATTCGAGAATGTTTGGCAGTCAGGTCTGTCTCTGTCAGTAACCATCATCTGTCAAGTATCTGTGGCATGATCTTTGCATTCACTGCCCTGGAAAAAAATTGTCTATTTACATGACAATTACCTTAGTCTGCATTTTCCACCAAGCCTGTTGTTCCACATAGGAATGAATGCACGTGCAATGTTGCTGAAGATTTTCAGTCATGTTGTGAAGAGAGAGCCTCATGTTTAGTTGGAACATAGACGCATTTTTCAGATATCAAATCAAATCGCAGTCAAGTCCTCAAATGTGGGCTCTTCACTAATCACATAAATGTTTTATAGGTGTCAGACTTTCTAATATTACTGTTTTTACAGTACAAGCCACATTTACTGTTCTGTAACACCAACTCAGGAGCAAATTAAAAACCTTTCTCTGTTGACCTGCTTTGGGGTCCATGAGTCTTTTTTTTTGTCTGATCTGTGAAATCCCTTTAAAATGAATAAATAAGTGAATATTTTTGTGTCTTGACATCCAAAATCCAAACTGGAATTCCCACCACCTCCAAGGGTTAGTCACACGTAGCTGTCACAAATGACTGAAAATACAACTTGATGCTTCCAGCTGCTTTCCCTCGTTTATTTATGAGGAGGCTTTAAGACCCGGACCCCATAAGATTTGAAAATGTGAAATTTACATCTGGTGCACATCTGCTTCAGAAGCATTCTCATTTCTTCCTCTGGCGTAGATGACGGGCTGCCTCTCGGCTCGCAGCCCTGGGCTTTGTACTGGGTACCTCTCCACATAAATCCCATTGAATGCATGGTCTAGCTGGTTTGGACATTTGTGCTTTTACATACAGCTCTGCTGGTTAATGCCTAGAAACGTTCACTGACTGTGTGAAAACAGCTGTAGATTCAGAGCTTAACTATTTTGGTTGGAAGATCAAATGTGTAGTGTGTAGTGCGATGAGTTTTTTAAGCTCCAAATTAAATACTTGAAGGTTTGCAGCTCGCCAGGCTTACTGCAAGATGCACGTCTCTTGGTGACGTAATAGTTTAATGGTTGAAGATTTCAGGCCGTCTAACAGTTTCTGGCTCTGTCTCATGTATGCACCTCTGGAGATGAATGTCACCTTAAAGGTTTTCTTAGCCTTTCAATAAAGTTTTGCTTCCCTTTCAAGGATAGTAGCTCCTAAAGCCAGAATATTTTGTACAAAAAGCTGCCTTTTGCTGCAGCATTACAGTTTGCTACCATTGCCAGTAGAGCATATGTTGAGACTAATGTCCCTGATGAAGTTGCACCGGCATACAAAAGTTTGTGACACACGTGATTAATTATGAGAAGTTTCCATTGAGTGTGCTGCTTATATACAGCAATAAAAAGTCGCCAGTAATTTTCAGTTTTTTAACAACAGCTGAGTAAAAGTTGAGAAGCCGCTTCAGGCCAGACTAATGGATTGTAGGTAATGAGCTGTTTTTCAGTGAGCGTGATGTATATGTGGTGTTTTTATCATTGTAAACAACTGGGCAGTTAATGTGCGTGAAGCTTCTTTTCTCTTTTGATAGGTCTGAAAATTACCATACTGCTCAGTTTAATAATTATTTTTCCTAAAGTGGCTTCAATTAAAATGTGACTTCTTCTGATTATGCACTCAGCAGATTGTGATATCCGTCTTCATGCCCCTTCGCTCATTAGTGCAGAATAGAAAGGCGTTATGTCACATTAAGACATAGCTGTACTGAGACTACTCCATCAGCTGCTACCCAGAATCCTTCACTTTAAATCCTGTGCCGCTATTAGTCAACCCCACTATCCTTCTCAGTGACCCTGATTGTTTCTGAATAGCTGGACCTGCACCTCTTATTCTGCTCTAATTAGTGGAACAGCTGTCTGTATAAATAATTGGAGTCCCCTTCTACCCCTCAAGTCTTAAGCTAATGGTCTTTTACCCTCTAATGGTTCACTTTCCTCCTGTGGTTTCCCTCTGTCTCAAGGCAGTGTGGGATATCTATATCAACGACCTGAGTAGCGATGGCCCTTTTAATGGGCTCATTTTATATCATCCTTTCTGCTTCACTATCCATGTTAAATGAGACTGAAGTTAACCCCTGTTATTTAAAAAAAAAATAAAATAAAAATCCTGTTTCGTGGCAGATGACAACTGCTTGTTAGAGTGACCTGATGCAGAGGGGTAGTGTAGATTTTATTTCCTTTTCCATGTTGATATTCAAACACTCGTCAGGGAAATGTTGAAGTAAGTGACATGTCTGCTAGTGTAGTGCTGTTAGTCTTAAGTGTTTATGAGGGTGAAGATTGTTGATAACAGTGTTTTTTTTTTTTTTTTTAAAAATATTAATTTAAAATTAAAAAACAAAATGCAAATCTCCAAAAAAAAAAAACCCAAAAACTTTTCTGGGGTTCTCTCTCGACTTTGTACTTTCTTAGTTTCGACTTTCTTAGTAAGGTAATAATGTATACTTTTATTATTATTATAATTTAGGGAAATTAGTCTGCATTTAACCCATTCGCTCAGTGAAGCAGTGGGCAGCCACCAATCCAGCACCCGGGGAGCAGTGTGTAGGGACGGTACCTTGCTCAGGGGTACCTCAGCATAGCTGTTCTGTGGATTCGAACCCCCGACCTCCCGATGATGGGGCGTAATAACCTTTAAGTTCATTGTGTTATTCATACCTGACTCGTCACTGGTGTTACTGAGTGAAGGTGACGTCATCATCATCGCTGGTGTAGATGGGTTTTGAGGGCCAAGTTGTCGAGTGTAAACTTTGCTGCAGATTAATAAGACATATCCTAAAGTGATAAGCTGGTGCGTCTGTGTTGTGATGGACTGTCAGCTTTTATGTGTAACTGCCTAGATGTATCAGAAATGTCTGCTATGTATTAAAGTTTTACGGTGGACCCACCTCAGCAGCAGCAGCATCCAAGCTGGAACATGAAGCCTCCTTTATCATGTAATTGTTAAAATGTTAGCGTATGATTTCAGTTTAACATAACTAGGTTAGAATATTTTAACATGCTGCAGATATTAACTTAAAATGTTTGTTCATTAATAATTTGGGCTGTGTAACAGACTGTGCACAGTTTAAGACCTAAACTGGGATTTTTTTCCCCACATGTCCTTTATCACCTGCAGGAAATGGGCTGCTTTGTTCACGTTTGTACTACTGAAAATACTCCCTGTGGTATGGATGGGAAGATTGCTTCCCTACACCGCACTCGGTACACAAGCACTGCATCCACACTCAAAACAAGCTTTTCTGGTTGAGTACACATGAAATAAGTAATAAATTCATTTTACATACTTGCAAAATGATCCCAGTAGCTATACTGACTTTGTAACTAGTTTTTTTTTTATCCAAGGAAATACATTTTTTTATTATTAATATTCATTTTTTTGTCTCTTTTATCCCCCCCCCCCCCCCCCCCCCCCCCAAAAAAATAAAATAAAATAAAATAAAATAAAAATCTCACATTATTGGTTTTCTTGTATTCTGGATTTGAACACATTTAAAAGTCAGAGACAGAACTTTGAATTGCAAAGACTAGAATATGTAGCACTCTGCACATTTCTTTGCTAAAGAGGATAAAAAAGAAAAACCTCTGGGGATAAAATCTTGATATTTTGAATAGGCTCTGACTCACAGATCTTTTTTTTTTCCCTGAATAAAACACAACAGTGAAAAGCTTATAATAATGTCTTGCATGGCCTTGATTCTCCAGACAGCCTTCAGTAGTTAATCTAAGCCTCTGCCTCTGGAGTCTCTCAAGTTATGCTTTTTGTGCCCGTTATGTTGAATGTGTATAGAATTATCATGCTGTATTACAGCTTGTCCTAACATGAGAGTCAGGAAAATCCTCCATAAACCATAAAGCTCAGCCATGCGGAGTTGGACAGGGTTTCTTTATTCTTCCCTGTCCCCTGGCATCATTAAAAAGGAGGAAGAGCCTTTCCTGGATTAAAGGGGCTTGTAGTGTGCCACAGACTGTGGACAGTTGATCATTATACATCTCTTCTGCCCTCCACTACACCACTTTCTCTTTCCCTCCTTCCATTTTAGGCTATTTTAGGCTCTATCAACACAAAAGTTCTTAGCTCCCTGCTCCTGTCATTTCTTTCCTTACCTATTCCCACTTCAGCCTTTGTCTCATTATATCACCTCCCCTTCGTTTTCTTCTACAGTGTCATATTTCTCCCTTTCTTTTTGAAATTTAATTAAAAGTACTTGTAAAGGAGAAAATTATAAACCTTAAGTGCCTCAGAGGTTCAAAGTATGTGTGTAAAAGAAGAAGGTAAAAAGGGTGTCCCCTGTTTCTTTATTATGCACAAATTCTAATGAGATGGACCACGAAACCCAATTACAGGGCCATAATGCGTTATCATTATCACAGAGATAGTGATGAGTGAGGTTGGCTTTAATTTTAAATGCATGCACACCTTCCCTGTAATAGCAGGGACCTCGATGTGTGTGATCTTGAAGGTGTTTCCCTGCAGAGCCACGTGCAGAAACCTCAAAGAAATCTCTCCCAAAGAAAATAAGAGAAAGATCAAAAATCTGTCTGAACTTTCTGAAGCTCTAAATAATTCAACACTCAGACATTTATCAGATTAACATCACAGTGAAAGCACTGCATCAAAGCCATTCTGAAGATGCTCATCCCCATTTTTTTTATTATCATAAATTCCATATAAAAGAGAGTTGTTCCTAGTGCCTTTAAAACTGCGTTCTTTCCAGCTGTCAGCAGAGGGCGACTCCTCTGGTTGTAAAACGATGGATCGTATTGAAGTCTATGAGAACATGACGCCAGTGCTCACTTGATAATATGTCCTCAGTAAACAATTGCTAAAACGTCTTTAGTGTCAGTTGTTATTGAATCATTTCATTTTTGTAAATTATCGCCCTAATTCCACCAAACATTTACTTGCAGGCAACCAAGTATATTTGCATAGTATGACTGGCAGCAGTGACACTCCGAGGCACTTCAAGATTTCATTATTGATACCACTTATCAATTCGATACACTAGGTGTCCTTAGCTCCGCTTTGTGAATCACCACCATCATTAAACAGCATGTCAAAGACATTACATTCATGCAAATTGCACTGTCTGTGGTCAAATGTGTTTGCATGTTGAAGGTATTTCCCCTCTTTGTTGTGATCAGGGTTATCGCTAAAACAAAATAACATAACATTTGTGTATCTATGCGGTATGCTACTTGATATTAGTTACACAACTCATTACATCACTTTTACGTTTCTCTGTAAAATGACGTGAAACTCGTTATCCTAATGAGGACACATGCGATCTTTCCTTTAGTATTTAGGTGTGAAAACTAAGCAAAGATGAAAAACGGCACAAAGACACTTAAAAGCAATCGCCACGGTGATTCTACTATAGAAGCATGAGCAGGTAGAAACGAGGCTGCAGCCTGACTGCTCATCACTTTGTTACCTGGTGAAGTTCAGGCTCTGGCTGCTGGGCTGGGCTCAGCATTCGCTCAGCTTTAACATCAATCTGGGTTCTCGGCGAGCTAAATGTTCGCATACTGTCTGTTGTAAGGACCCACCTTTTAGCACATCCCAGCAAACCCACTCACTTCACCAGATGCACCTTGTTTAGTTCTCTCACCTTTGATTGGGTGTGGTGCTTGTCCTTAATTGCACTCACCTGTCACACGTTCTATAAGGACTGCATTCACTTTTGGCTCACTTTTTTCTTCACTCCCACACGGGGCGGCAGCAGTGCATTGGCAGTCCATGTGTGTCTTTCCTTTATTGATTTTGAGAATAAAAGGAGAACCCTGTGAATGATTGATGACTGCTTATTCTCATTCTAATCGGATGAGCCCATGATGATGACTACTTAAACCCTGAGCCTTCCTTCTTTCATAACACTGTCTGTGCAGATGTTTGCAAATAACAACTCCAAAGAATCGTCATTGTATGAGGTTGTGGTGTTTTAATAGATGGATTAGAAACTGCAACAAAAAGAATAAGATGCTGACAGTCAACATGTAGAACTGAATAGAATAGAATTCAACTTTATTGTCACAAGTACAAGGCAACAAAATGCAGTTAGCATCATCCAGAAAGTGCTTTAGCAATAATATAGATATATTACAGAATATGGATCTATTATAGGTATGTTACAATGTACGTGGTATGAAGGTATGTTATGAATATGCTATAAGTATGTACAAGCTGTAGCTGTAGTGAGTGTACAAGCTATGTACAGGCTATGAACAGGTTATACATATGGTTAAAAATATGAAAACTATACAGATTGTAGATATACAATTGCGAGGGTTAATAAACAGTTTTAAAACTATAATTATTGTATTGTACAGTATGATTGTCTATACAGAATTTACAGTAGGCATCAAAACAGAACCTCACTGCACGCTTTGTATTTTTTCTTTTTTGTAAATCCAGTTTAAATAAATATAGTTCAGATCAGTTTTATTCATTTTAATAGGCCTTTTTCTGAGAAATGGGCTTGAGTAACATAATTGATGGGACATGTATGTATATACGTGATATCAAAAGCGCACATCCACACATACAATGACTGCAATCCATCATAACTGTGATGTGAATGATATTCATCCAGGAGCTATACTATAAATGCATGTCATGCACTTAGTATGAGTTGGTAAATCAAACGAGGAGGAGCTGAAATGTTTCCAGGGCACGAGTCGCTCCACTGTGTGATGAACAAATAATTGTGGTGACAGACTGGTGTATGTGTTTGTGCACCACTTCGGATATTTCATAGTGTCTCCTGACCCTGACCGGACCTACGCAGATAGCTGGCCAGTGGCAGCAGCATCACTAAACAGAATTACGGCTGCAGGCAGGAAAAAAACAGAAAAGCAAATCTGACCAAAGTAAAACACAGCTCTGTTTAGAAGAGAGCAGCTTTTCCAATAGAAATAAGACCTTAATTTATATCAGACTTTCCTGTTATTGCTCTAATTATCAGAGACTTTTCCATTAACATTAAGCAATTTTTCACTTTCAGTTGTTAATTATGTAATCAAACTGCTTCCTACAGCAGTAATGACCAAAGCGATTCGAACTGACCATCTTTAGCTTGCTCCAGCGACTAAACGTGCAGATTAGAAACTGACTCAAATAAATTCAGTCAGTCCAGGCCTTGTTCGTCAAATGTGCTCGACGTCTGCAGGGCGCTTCGTTGACTCCTGTCTGTCAGCGGTATGTTGTGGTTTCATTTCTGCTTCAGTGTTGTCCTGCGCTGTCATGCTACCAGGTGGTGTAACTCTCTTCCAGTGTGCCTACGTTTTTGGTTTCAGGGTGTTAGTTGCACTCAGGAAATTGGACAAGGCTTCAGATGAAAAATCAGATGAAGGGAGATTGGCCTTTGAACCGTGTGGAATTTAAACATATAAAATGTGTCTGGCAGAATTTCTTTTAAGTAAAGAAAGGTAGAATATGCCCAGTATTTGTCCAGGTTAAATGAATTTATCAAAACCAAACACATTTGAAGTGGCACAGATTTATGGGAGTGGGTGCACAAAAGTGAGAGACAATAGGAAAAAAGTTGCAGGTACGCAGGGAGGGGAGGGGGGGCAGGAAAAGAGTCCAGAGGAACTCATTCATCACAGCCAATCTACCAGCCAAGCCAGCTTAATGGAGACAGATAGCGGCTGTAGCTGTCAACACAAGAAGCTTATCTCTATATTAAGCAGTCCCACCATTAGGACCACACCGGCCACATGTTGGGAGATTGATCTGGAGCATTTAGCGACAGGGCAAATATCCTAATTAGGCTCAAGTTTGACACCAGGTGTCGTTTTTCTCTCCCTATTTTCTGTCACTGGTGGTACGACCTTGTCACTTCATTTAAAATATCAAAAGTAATCCTCTATCTTCCGTGGAAAACTCAGACTTCAGGAAAATCTTCAACACCTCTCTCACCTACTCGGTAAGCCTCAAAGTAATCCCTTTTCCTTCTCTCCTTTTATCTCGTCTCATTCCTTCTCAGAGTGTTGTTCTCTTACGGGATGTTGCTAGGTCAGGATTATTGTCAGAGGACCAGCGCAGTCGCCTTCAGTCCTTACTGCTGATTAGCTTATTCATCTAATTTATACACCGTAAACTGCTCTGAGTAAACTCAGACATTTAAGTTTTCATTCAGATTCCTGAGTGATGAGAGCAAAGATCAAAGCCAGCAGTCTTGTTGCAGTGGAAAAATGTTAGAAAGGAATCAGACAGCCGTCTTCTGTCACCGCAAGGATCCTTGCTGTCATGTGAAACTGTATTGATCCACAGAGAAAAATTCTATTTCAACTTTTCCTTCCTTTCACAGGGAGGTGAGAGGTCAGGGTCAGGTACACATGTAGCTGTCTGTAGAGATAATAGTGATACTTCTCTCATTCTCTGCTCAGACCTTTCTGCAAAGGGGAAAGGGAGACAAGTCTCTTCCTTTGGTTAAACACAATAAAATATTTTTAGCAATGATTATTATTCTGTGTGGAGAAAAACCACATTACTTGTAATTCTGTATTCTGGACACCAATACTTCCGATTTAGAGTTGATGTAGCGGGGGTCACACTAGAGTTTTCCCTGGCATACTTATTGCGATGGATTACAGTAAACCAAGCAATATTTTCTCTGCCAGTGTTAGTTTACATTGATGTTAATATTAACTGTCTCTCTAGTTTAGACTTTTTGTGATGAGCAAGAATACAAAACAGGAGGCTGTCACGGCACATTAGGCTGATGCACACAGGCAAATGTGCATGAAGATAACTGATCCCTTTCTATATCTGATTGTTACGCTGTATAATACATGTCACCTCTGCATAGTTTAATGTGTTTCTGGGTTTCTTTAGGAAAACATATTTTTAGCTTAAAGTTGAAATGACAGGTTGCCACCTGAGGCTGGCTTCCAAGACTGAGACAATCCCTGCAGATGCTCATGCCAAAATAGGCTATAAAAAGCAATGAAATTAACATGTTTGGAGCCTAGTCGCAACATTATTATGACGTTATGGTGGCAGTTTCATTTAATTTTATTTCTGTTTCCATATATAGTCTATGGATATAAAAATTAGACCTGTTAAGTGGCAACATAAGATTTTATGTACCTGACAGCTAAGCTTAGTTAATTTGTCATTATCCTGTTTATATGAATAACATTATACAACTTTAGCCTTATTAACAGCCAGCGAATCTCCCATATATTGTTATTGTGGTATTATAACAATTTTTAAGTTGTGGTAATGATGTAACTTGAACACAGTGCTGAGGACAAGATTTTACGGGGCACTTGTTATTTTCCCAACAGCCTCTATTCTGTTATTTTCTTTGATGGAATTAATGAGTGACTTATTGATATTTCACTTGTAAAGCAATAACCGGACATTGCTTTGTGGTGAGCTTTTTGTTATCTAATAAGGTCCTGCCTCGTCTCTTCTCATCTCACTCCTACTTTCCTCTCCTACTGGTTAAATGCATCACCTCTTCCTCGCAGGCTATCAGCTTTCTCCTTTAGGATGTTGGAACTAGAAAACGATGATTATTCACTTCCAGTCACTCCCTCCACTGCTTCATTTCCCTCTTTACCCTGCAGGTTGTGCTTATTTTGCTCAATTTTCTTTTCCATGCCACCCTCATCCTATCATTTTTCTTTTTCTTTCTGCTTTTGTCTCATTCGTACTACTGGTGCATAAACGGGCACAGTTGTCTTTGTTGCAGAAAAACCAAAGTCAGCCTCAGATTGTAGACAAACGAGCACAACTGAGATCAGTTGAAATGAGACTTGCATAACATATTTTAATATTTTATTCTCTAAGAAGATTATTAGGCAGACGTCTTGCCTGTGTGTGTGTGTGTGTGTGTGTGTGTGTGTGTGTGTGTTCGTGTTCTCCTAAAGACATTTTGTCCACTAAAGTTGAACTTTAAGCAAAAGAGTCATGCATATTTCCTTTGCCCCCTCGAGCAGGTCGTCTTATTATAGCTATTCCTTTAAAGCAAATCGTTTTTTTTGTCCCGGGATTTTTTTTTCTTGTACAATAAAACCCATTATAGTAGCTTAAATGTAGCAGGATTAAAGCAGTTAATGGCAAATTTGTGAAGTAATTGCGTTATCAAAGCTCTTTAAAACCACCCACTGACATTTTTCACTTTGCATTAACATGTTAATTCTCAGCTTTTTCCTCATTTGCTGGCTGATACGTTCAGTTTACATTAAACGACTCAGGACCAGTCACAGACCAGAAGTTGGATTTGTCTTTGGGGTGAAGGAGATGGTTTTCCTGTTGTTGTGGTGAATCATGGGAGGAATTCAGAAATGCGGTGATGGTAAAGTATCAAAGAAATGTACTTTACTCGTGCATTAGTTCCAGTCTTTAATGCTTTGTCCACTGCCTTTAGTGTAAAGCGATTGATCCTCTTATCCACTGGTAATTCAGCCTTCCAGTAGCTGGAAGATGTAAAATACGATTTTTACAGCCACATTTCTTCGAAGTGAAACTTAACAGCCCTGTAAATATGGGAAACCAAGCAAGTTGTCCAGGAGCGATGTCAGGAATTTCCTCTTAATGCTTTTAGGCTGCCTTCTCTTTCCCTGGCATAACATTAATCCAATAAAGCTATCTGGACTTTCTTGCTCATTGTCATTACATTTGATAAAATATGAATGGAGCCTCTTGTGCAACCATTGCTCCTTTCAAAGAAGAGAGATTCACTCACTCATTGCCTGAATGTCAAAAAGGTTATTAGATTTGATTAAGTTGGAGTTATTTTTAGTGGCAAATGCTTTCCTAAATTTTCTGTGAATAAACCTGGAGGGCGGAAAGTACACTCTGCTGGCCTTTGCCTTCTTGAGGAAACAGAAATGTGTGGAGGTGTTCTTAGTCTTGATGCACACACAGGGGAACAAGGTCATTTTCCTGGATGCTCCATACCCCGAGAGCTGGAACATAAACACACACACACCGTCATTAATCACATCAACGAGGGATCACCTGAAGTCCACATGCTTACTCTCTTTCACATGTGCACACACGGGCTCACGCATTACTCATCAAGCATATGAAAGGGCACCACAATTAGAAGTGTTATTTACATTACTCAGTGGAGTAAGTTGTTACTGTGGCCTTGCTTTTGCTGAACCTGCCTGATGTCTGACTCACTGAGCACGTGCAGAAGGAGGAGGTGTTTAAAAGAAAGCAAGTATGTTCTGATTGGCAGTTTTGAGAAAGGAATGAAACTGAAGAGGAGGGGAGGGGCAATTTAGTGCCATCCATATCTAGGAAGTAGAAATGTGTTAAAGGTTCTTGAGTAAAGTGGAAAATATAATTATAAAATGATGCATGCCTACAGTGGAAGGTGATGTTGGGGGGAATTGGTATAGATCACCTGGTTGAGCCATATATCCAAAGGCTGCAGAGGCGGCTTGCTTAGTCTCTACTTTGACTGTCTACTCTGCATATTGTCCTGCTGAATAATATATTAATAAATAATAATTTAAACCTGTGCGATCTCCTCTGTGCAAAGATTTTGTGGCTGAAAAACACAAACAGTGGTTACTCTGGATGTGAAGAGAAGGGGAGGTTCTGACTGTTAAACTGCAGGTTCACTGGCTAATGAGTTGTGATTGACAATTTGTTACCCAGCTTCACACCACAGATAATCCCCCGTTTTGAAACATGGTGTGACTAATATTTACAAAATGAGACTTATGAGCAAGACCAAGAAGCTGAAGTGCGGTGAAAATGTGATTACACAGGTCAAGACCCAAAGCTTCCACACAACCTGTATTCTTTTTGCAAAGTCAAATTTATTTATATAGCACATTTAAAACAACAACTGTTGACCAAGATGCTGTACATTTAAGATAATCAAAAGATATAAAAACACAGGAAGACATGATGAAAATTAAGAAAAAGAAGCATAAAATGATCTAAGTAAGAAAAAAGACATAAAATTAGTAGTAACTCATTCTGATTTAAAAGCCAGTGAGTAAAAGTGGGTTTTCAGACGGGTTTTGCAACCATAACCTTCAGATGGAAGGTAACCTGCTCGATTCTAGCTGTTTTTATATATGTTAGCATTAGTTTTGCATTTCTATACTGCAGCATCTTTTTATTTATACAATGGGATATAGGTTTGTATATCTGCAACAACCTAGTCTAAACATACGCGGCTCTCTGTAATGAGAGCCAGACAAGCTGCTTGCTTGTCTGTTGCTTAGATTAGTGGAACAGCAAATCAGAAATGCTTCACATCATTTAACCTAATACAAACTTATAACTGCAATAAATATTACAGAGCTCCATTAAAATTTGTAAGTTGATGACACCTGTGATGTGAATTATGTCAATAAATTCGGATTATACTGGCACTACTGTGCTATACTACATGTAGTCACCTTGAAACTGTGAATATCTTCAAACTCATTATTATGAAATGTAATTTGATCTTTCCATTTTTCACAATAAGAGAAGTTATTACGAGTCATTTTTTACAGTGCAGCTGTTATTTCATGAAAGCTCCTTTCTGTATAAATGTCAGTGACAGCGCAGTGTTTCAGCTCTGCTCTGCAGCTGCTCACCCGATGCAGCTAACTGCAGCCTTTTTAACACGCGTGTAGTAAAAACAAAGATAACATACATTTATTATTTATTTTAGTCCATTTAGTAAGTTCTCAGTAGAACTTAGTGTGGCTTATTTTCATTATTGTGGCAGAGAATACATGGAACTGCTTACTGTGTAATGCTGTAGAATAGTGCTGTAACTGAACTTGAATGCATGAAGATTATTACACCAGGAAAACAATTTATTGGCGTGGCGTTTTCCTCGGGTCATGCTGCATACTGAGCCATTGACATTTTGAGTGAGGACGCTAATGAGGAGACTGGGGGACCACACATGCAGGCACAAACACACAAGCATAATGACCATAAAAAAGGGCCTGTGAAATAATGCACACAAATGGGGACAATATGTTAGGCCCAGCTGTGGCCTGGGTATTGATCAAGATATAAATATGTCCTGTGAAACTCCTCAGTGCTCCTGCTGAGTTATTAATAGACACTAATTTGGTCGATACAGGAATGGGGAGGGGGAGGCTCTTGGTCTCATGGCTGCATGTTCACATGCGTGTATGTATCTATGCACGGCTCAGTATCAGAAACTCTACCCAACTCCAGCAGACTTGAAGCGTTCCAGCCGCCTCTGTGTGTTCCTATAACATACGTGTTTGTGTGTACATGTAGGACATGAATTTGTGGTGCTGTGTGCTGAACTACCATCTATGAAATTGGATCGTATTTCTGTGTTTTTGTGTCATCCACCTCATTGCCCCACTGTCCCACATTTTAAAATGAACCCCAAAACCCATATTTTCACTTGTTATATTTTGTGATACTGATATCAACACAGATAAGTTAGGAGAATAACTTATACTAATATGTATTTATTTATTTTTTTATCCCCCTAGTGATTTTTCTGTAAATACTAATTCAGTAAATTTATATTGCTGTATGTATTTAATGCATTATACAGTGTACAGAGAAAAGCTCAATTCAAAGCTGATGTTGGTCTGTGTATAATAATGTACATAATACTAACACTGGTATGAGATTCCTGAACCCAGGGTTTAAATACTGTATCAGAACTGGAAAAAGTTAGATTCTCATATTTGAAAAAATAGAACTACCAAATGTTTGTTGCACGATAAACAAATTAAGCAAACTGTCCAGTTTTATGTAGATTACATTACCCAGGCAACGTAGTTTCTTATCTTGTCTGCATTTCTATTATTTGTTAGGCCAACGAGAAAAAGAAGCAGGGAAAGAACTGAGTTGAAACATTTTGTTTTCCAGTAAACTGCATATGTAGTTGTGAACGGGACCAAATTAGGACAAAAATATAGTGACCTTAAAGTTAAAGACACAATAACAAAATACCAAAGCAAAAAAGTTACTACATTTCAGAAGGCACTATGACATTTCAGAAAATACATTGTTGGTCCACAGACGGATTAAAACAGAAAATCCACAACAAAACAGAAAACTGTGACATTTCAGAGCTAGAAAGTGTAGCGACGCTTGTCCATCTAAATCCTGTTTGCTTCTCAACCGAGTGGTTCTCATAACTCGAGAAAGTAGGAGGGATCACAGATGACTAATAAAAAAAAATGTTTATTTGACCTCTCGTGTCTCTCTTAAACTCAAAAAAAGAAGAAAAGGTTGGAGGTCACCTATTGTGAAATAACCTATAATGCAGCATCAACAAGGACTGCTTGGATGTTGTGTCAGATATGTGGCTGTGCCACGCTACTCAAGGAGAGTTAAGGAGGACTTTAGAGGTCTGGCCTTTCTAACTCGAGATTTTATTTTCAGTGTGGTAGTTTAGAGACTGAATGTATCACACTGGAGACGGGGCGAGTTTTTGTTTGTTTGTTTGTTTGTTTGCTTACAGCTTTGTTTCATTTTCAGTACTTTCCAGAACACTTAAACATTCTTTGACAAACGAATAAAGTTTTGTGATGATTTTCTTGGAATATATTTGAGCAGATATTTGATTTTCCTTTGTAAATCAAGAAGTCCTGGTTAGAGGATAGATATGTGTGTATTTATAGGACTTTAATTGGAAGTGGTCTGCTGTCGGCAGATTATTTGTTTTCTTTGTTTTTTTTGTTTTTTTTACCTTGCTCACTAAAGAGGCATTAAGCCGAATTCTTCCTGTACCACAGCACAAATGACAGTAATATGTCTTTGAGGCTTTGTTTAGCTTCCTGATCAATACTAATAACTCTTGACTCAACGCGCTGTTGTAATTTCTGGTTAGTGGAGTCTGTGACCAAGCAGCCAGCATCATAAGACAAATTATTTCCCAGCATCGCAAATGACTAACACTTATTATTATAGCATTTGGCTTTGTGACATTTTCTCTACTCAGTAGACTTTCTAATGACTTGGCACCCAATCTCTGTAGGTAATTAATTTCTGTGAGAAAGATGTAACAGACATCGGTTACAGGCTGCCTTTGAAATCAGGACTCCAGGTGAAGATGATGTAAAGGCTTGAATAAAACTGAAGTTTGACTTTTTGTGTGTCTGTCTCTGTGTGTGTAACATAGTTACGACACAACAGAGTCAAAGTCAGTGGTGTTCCCTAAGCTCTGTCTCCTGGCTAATGGTTTGTGGCACTGTTGCCCGCTTCAATCTCCAGTCCCTCCTCAATCACCAACCGGTTCCACTTTCCCTGCAGGTGGCTGGAAATGAGGGCAGCAGTTGATTAGAGCAGAGGAGAGCACTGTAATAGTCAGGCGGCTGCTCGGGGATAAGAATAGCTGCTCAAATCCATCTGTCAGACCACAGGTTACTTTGACTACTGATGCTTTCGCTGTATCCCTCAATACTTCAAAGCAGATAGAGTATCTGCTGTGTGACGCGTTGCACCAACTGTATTAGTTATGTGTCATCTAAATCACAAGATTACCTTCTTTCCTGAAGGACAGAAAACATCGGTGTAACAAAATGAAACCTTGGATGAATGTGGACCTGTGTAAGAGTGACTTGACACACTAACACAGTTTACAAGTCATTTTGTTTTGATCATTACGCTTTCATCGTGTTTCTGACTGACTTTTGTTTAGAGAAACTGTAGTGTATGAAACCAAATTTAAGCATAGTTTAAACAGCCCCTTGCTGCTCCCAGGGAGTCAATTAGTAAATGGCCTGTATTTATATAGCGCTTTACTAGTCCCTAAGGACCCCAAAGCGCTTTACATATTACATACATATTAGTCCCATTCTGTCAAAGCTGCTGGTGTGTCTCATTTATGCACAAGATGACTTTTTGCCCTGAGCCACTGGGTTATGGCAGTTGTGAGAAGGATGCGTCACTCCCAAGTCATCTTACTGCAGCATAAGCCACCACTACCTCTCTGACCTTATAAAGCTGACTTAGGTCTCTGAAACTTGACTGGTGTCTCTCTCTTTTTTGGGGATTTTGCTGCAGAGGGTGGATCAGAATACCAGCACCAAAAGCATATGCTTTGGACTAGAGCTGGGCGATATGAGATTTTTTCATATCACGATATGTTTTTTTTCATTTCAGGCGATAACGATATGGCCTGTGGCCTGTATTTATATAGCGCTTTTCTAGTCCCTAAGGACCCCAAAGCGCTTTACATATCCAGTCATCCACCCATTCACGCACACATTCACACAGATATATATCACGATATGTTTTTTTCATTTCAGGCGATAACGATATCTATCACGATATAAGCCAAATAACTATATTTGTAAGATTTAAATGTGCCGTTGCTCACAAGTAAAATGTGAAATAATCAGCAGCTTGTTTTTATTTAAATATTTATTTCCCATAATAAGTTCAACAGGGTAGATGTACTTAAGGAACATGAGACTTTTTCAGATAAATAAAGGCAAATATTGCAAACTACACAAAAGGCAGCCGCTAAAGCGTTTAAGTTTCAAAATAGAACAAACGAAACAGACTAAATTGTCAATTCCACTTAGAAACAAAATATTAATTCTAAAAACAAATCTTAGTTTGTTTTACAGAAGAACAGACAAAACTGACTAACTTTTGTCAATATCAAATAAACTGAGAACTAAAAGGAAATTCTCAATCTCTCCTTGTTGTATAGCTTAGCTTTTCAAACAGTTTTAACAGTTACTTTAGTCTGACAAAAGCCGAATGACGAATTAGCGCTTCCAGTCAGAGACTGAGGCTACGTCCACACGTACACGGGTATTTTTGAAAACGGAGATTTTCCGTTTTCGTTTTAAAAAAATAATCCCGTCCACACATAAAGGGAGAAATGAAAGAAAACGCTGCTATGAACATGCCAAAGCAGCAGGTGGCGCTAGATTCCTAACCGTGCAGAAATGTTGGCCAATCAGAAGTCTAGAAGCCTCGGTGGGAAAAAGTAAACAAAGCTGGGGCATAGAAGCAGAACAGAGTCGTATGTGTGGAGGGACAGTAACTGTGTGTATATGTAAGCATTTAAACACTGCAGAGAGTAGAATTAACAGTAACAGTCTTTTAGAAATTCATTTCACCGAAACAATAACGTGGCGCACAGTGTGACGCATGCACCAGTTTATTGTATTTCCGGACTTGCTTTCGGCACAATTTACAGTGCACGCTACTCTGTTTTTTGTCAGACTTGAAATAGCCGAAATACCTTCACACTACGGAACTTCTTTGGCTCTTCCGTTCGACAATCTCTCCGGCGTTGGAACCATCATCTGTTTTCTCTTCGGTCACGCTCGGTTGATTTTTCTAGTCGGCACACTCATTTCCTCCATTACGCGCTGGCTCCATTACCCGCTGGCTGCTTCCCAAACAAATACACATGTGCGGCTTGGCACTTGTGCTGTACGTAACAAGTCACGCGACGTGACGCTGCGGCTGTGATTGGTTCGGCTCTGCGCTACTTAATTTGGATTGGCTGACCTTTTTTTTTTTAAAGAGGACAAGAGCGGCGAGGTCTATCGCGATAGCTTAATTTCTCTATCGAGTAAAAGTTATATCGCGATACATATCGTTATCGTTCTATCGCCCAGCTCTACTTTGGACTATTAAATCCTAGATAATTTAATTGACATTAAATAAGAACCAGAACCAATTCACAGAACTGCACAGAAACACTGCAAATCGGCTTTATAACAAACTTTAAAAAGCAGCCGACTAGGAAGTAAATAGACTTTTTTTTTTTTTTTTTTGGACCTTTGTAGCCTCCAGTTAGAAAGTGACATTAGAAGAAAGATGAAAAACTCCCAGAGCAAGGCAAACACAGGCGTTCCTTTGAGAAGAAAATCCATCAAACCAGCGGGGGTCATCACAAAAAAATGACACTACAGCAATAATTGTTATAGATGCTTTTGGATGGGATTCACCTGCTTTTACCTGTCGCTATGCTGCGTTTCAACACAAACCTTTTGTACTCTTTCAAATGGAGATCTCATACACACTCAGAAGCTCTCATTTGACTTTTCAGGTAAGACCAGGTGACTGAACACATTCCTCCATTTCAAAAGGGAGATCAGTACAAATAATGTTTAGTTAGAAAACAACATTAAAAATTGAAAGTTATAAACGCGGCATTATGAAAGAAATCATGAGTGGAAACTAATATCAGAAAGATACAAAAACAAAATCTAAATAATGACATATCAGTTTTTACCCGTCAGCTTTAAAAGGCTTATGGAGTATTGTCAGCCCGCAAATATGTTTGTGAATATAACTCGAAGGATTTTGAAATTCATCACATAGGTGCATCTACTAGCAGGCTGAGGGGGGGCGATGGCACCCCTCAGGTAATTTTGCATCCCTTTTTCTGCAACACGTTGGAAAATTAACACCACCTGATGATGTTTGTGTGATGTCAGTGGATGGAAACATGCATTTATTTATTTTTTCCCAACATTTCACTGCATTTGGATGGAAACCTGCATGCTGTTATGTTTTCCTTTTTCAACTTGTTTTTCTATATTCTGCAAGAAAAGAAAAGAAAAGAAAAACACAGGACTTGCTTGCAGCTTTTTTGCGTTATAGCTCTGAGTGCCTTCTTCTGTCCTTAAGGTAAAATTACTTAATTACAAATGTTGCTCCAAAAACAGACTTCTGAGCTCTGCTCAGAACTGAACTTTTAATTGGACTGGTGCTTTGAGGTCTCTCTGCCTCTTCACTGTCACAGGTCTGCACAACACATGTACATGTGCACAAAGACACACAAACATGGATGGTTCTAATCTAATGGAGCCTATTAAAGCTCCCTGAGCCTAATAAGGATTCAGGCATGTTTGCTTAATTTAAGCACATCTGCTTATCCATTGTTTTTAGTTTTGCAGTTATAGTATCTGTAATGACTCCAACATGAAAGCTGAATATTTTTTTGTTTGCTGTGTCTGACTAGCTTAATTAATCCTTCTGTCATGCATACAAATAAGGACATTATTAAGAAATCCCACAGAGAAATAGGAAGCAAAGCATGACAAAGAGTTCCTCAGTGGAATTTAATGTAGAATTCAGTTCATAACATTTTATTCATATAACACCAATTCACACCACCAGTGGCCTCAAAGACCTTACAATACTAGAGAGAGAACCCCAACAGTCACACAGTGCCTACTGAATATCACTTGGTGACTGTGGGAAGGAAGAGCTTCCTTTGAACAGGAAGAGACCTGCAGGTCAGGTTGGGGGGAGGGGAAGAAAAAAGGAGTGACATGAGGACAAACGAGCAAAAACCAAACTAGGTTTGATTGCATGTAACTTACATTTCAGCTGTTTTGTCTGTGAAATGTATTTTGTTATTATATCACCCTCTTCAACACCAGCACTTGGTGCAGTTGGACCTTCTGCCAGTTATATAACCCATGTCGCTTAGTCAGCTGCAGCAGCAGTGTTCTGACTCCGGCTGCTCTCTTCCATCATCCAACGATATCAAGTGATGGGTGTTGCTGTAATATCACTTATTTTCTATTAGGAACACGTCGTCTATAAAGTAGTTAGTTTGTTCCCTTCTACAGAACTTTCTGTGGATTATTTCACTTTTTAAAAGTATCCATATGATGATTTTTCATAGAAGTCTGTTTCATGTTTCGGCCATAGAAATGCATTTGAGGCGTGTAGGTAATTTAGTCTTGACAGGAGGTGTGTGCTGGCAGGATGAGAAGATGACGTGTCATCTCTCCCTCTGCTCCATCCGACCTGCTGTGAACTGACTCAGCCCGGACACATTGGCCCCAGCAGGACTGCTGTCACTGGGGAAATGACTATCGCCACAGCGGCCTGCTCAGCTGTGTGCGATTTGTCAAACTATGCTGTACTTTTCTCAGCTAAACTCGAATTAGTGGACTTTATTAATCCCTGAAGAAGAATATTCATTTTGTCTTCCCCAATTCCAGCTCTATATTTTCACTATCATATCTTTGAATGGTTAATCTTGCAAAACATCAACATTTTCATGTTTTCGTGCCAACTATTTGTTACTGCTTCTGCAGCTTTTAGATTGAGAGCTTGTAATCATCCCAGGTTATTAAATAGTGTCTCTTTGTCCAAGATGCTCTCTAGGTCTCTCTAGGTGTTTATTATCAGGTTATACGATTAATCTCTCCCTCTCAAACATTTAAAGCCCCAACCTTTTTTACGCCTGTTATGTCCGACAATATTTTCACGGACCGGCCTTTAAGGTGTCGCAGATAAATACAACAAAATAAAAACAGTACCGGTACCAAAAAAAAAAAAGAAGTATTATTAATAACACACGGGAAAAGACCCAGGGAAACTGAGTTAACGATAAAAACCCTGAAAACCAGAAAACGAGCCTTAATTCTCCCGGCCCCACACCAAACAACTCACAGACCCGTACCGGTCCGTGGCCCGGGGGTTGGGGACCGCTGATTTAAAGGACCCAGTAGTGTCAAAAGACTGTTATCACTCAGCATCCAGCTTGGATGTGGCCATCATGTCAAATCAAGAACACCACAGGACTCCGTGTGGATGTCTGTCACCAACAGTATATTACATAACAGCAGTATTTGACGCCTCACATCCACAGTGCCATTTGAGTTATGCAATAGCTCAGACGTATTTCTCGTGTTTGGTCTCTGTAATAAAACATTTAAGGAACATTTCTCAAGGTAATTATCCAATTTGAACACTCATAAAGCACCTGAGTTTATCTCTTTCATGCATCTCAAAAGAGCTCGTCATTCATTCTAACGTTGAACCACCTTGGGAAACTCTCATGTTGAATGCCTCTATCAGTGACATGAGTATTTGAAAATGGAGCAACCAACCAACCAACCAATCAACCAACCAATCAACCAACCAACCAACCAACCAATCAACCAACCAACCAACCACTCCTTACCATGGCTGTCTGGTACATCTACAGTGATACTGATGCATTGTCAGTCTTACTTGAAGTTACTCAACTCAAAGGGAAAGACTCATTTTCTAAAAGAGTAACATGACCTTGATCCAACTACAACACATTATCTGCTGAAACCAGAGATGAAATCTTGAGGTCTCACACATGTCAACTCTAAGCTTTGCCTCAAGGTTACCTTCTTTTAAATCAGAAGTGAGGACAAGACAAAGCCCTGGTAGAGCCAAGTATGGGTTCTTGCCATGAAAGTAGTCACAGCTCTCACTTCAGTTTTACCAGAACTCCTGGTAAAGGCCTCCAAACCCCATTTAATGGTTAAAATTGTTATTTGTTTCAAGTCTTTCAAAAACACCTTGTCAGAATGGGCAAAGCTTTATGACTCCTCTAGGCTGCGTCACACGCCGTCATCATTGACGTCACATCGTTGACTGTTACACGGCACTGTGATCTACCACATCTGGTACAGTGCCAGCCTTTTCAAGTTTGTTAGGGGTGATATAAAGGTGATATAAAGGTGTAATAACATGCTGTTGGTAATAAAAGACAAGCCCAGACATGTCTGAGGACAAGAGAATTCATTCTCCTGAGTTGTGAAGATGCTTTAATAAAGTGAAGTAATTTTCCATGTGTTAGTTTTTTACTTGGATAACTTTATCGATCCCACAAGGGAAATATATTGCAGCTTTAGTGTGCATCATTTCTTTTGAAAAATAAGAAATGATGCAAAAACGAATAGAATATTTAAGTCTGTCCTGTAAAAGTGGTGTATCCTCTGTCTTTACAGAAAGGAGGCAAAAGACATAATTTATCACCACAATGTCTTTTTTCTTTAAAGAGTTTCCTTGAGCTTTAAATATAATATAAGGGAGAAAGACTCAGGTAAGCAGGTATTTTTGACCATAAAGCCCATCTTGCATCGGTCCATTCTGGCTCACAGCTTCCATTGTGTGATGTCTGCAGGTGCAGGCAGAACGAGGCCCAGGCGGCATTAAGTCCACTCTCCTAGGTAGTCTGACACAGTAGCCTCTGGATGAGGCAAACCTCCGAGGTCCAAAGACAATGATGCAGAAAATATAAAAGCTCATTTCACAAAATCATCTTGAGATAGTTTTTATGAGTTTTGTCTCTTCTAGGTCTTGCTGAGCAGAGGCTCTCTGTCATCTTGGTTGTATTTAACTACTTTATGCTTTTGTGGACACAGGATACCCGCTGCTGTAAAACAAAGACGGGTGCTGATTTATTGCACCAACTAAAATCTTTGTAAAAGAAAATGAATCTGAAAAAGTGATTATTTTATGCGGGTTGTCGTGTTTTTATAACAGCTGAAAGCCGTCATTATTTGTCCAGTACAGAGGAGTCACTGTAAGTCAAATAAAATACATTTACATTCAGCATTCCTCAAAGAATCGCAACGGCATTGCTCAAAATGATTTCAAACAATGTGAAAGGGTTAACACACTGGTGATGGCAGCTACATTGTAGCCACAGCCGCCCTGGGGCGCACTGACAGAGGCGAGGCTGCCGGACACCGGCGCCACCGGGCCCTCTGACCACCACCAGTAGGCAACGGGTGAAGTGTCTTGCCCAAGGACACAACGACCGAGACTGTCCAAGACGGGGCTCAAACCGGCAACCTTCCGATTACAAGGCGAACTCCCAACTCTTGAGCCACAATCGCCCCAGCGATGATATATACCATATTTATGAAACTAAACAAATGCGTCCCATTTCTTTGCTAATCATGGTTACCATTGCGCCCTTCATATCGTAGATTACATAATATTTTCTCTTTGACTCCGATTCTGAGACGTTCGTTATTTTTGACAGACGAGGTCTAGTTAGAGTCCCAACTATTCCTCATTTCTACCAGCTCTCCTCGTGACCACGAGACAAGATAATTGCTTTCAGTCACTCTGAAGCTGAGTGCGTTTTATTGTCAGTCACAAGAATAAACTCTCTGTCGTATTTTCACCTTGTGTGTAAAGTTGCTGTGATACTGACGGATCGGTAATTGAAATTTTGCAGGGATTGAGTTGCCTGCAGGTCCATTAGACATCAGGGTTTAAACTTGGTGTGCGAGTGAGTGAGAGGGGGAGAGAATGAATGAACTGGTGTGTCTGGAACAATACTCTTATGCTACGTATGAATTAACACAGCTGTAGTTTCAGTCTAACCCAGTGGGGTTAGATATGACTTTATTCTTTGGAATGATTTTGAATTCAATTTAAAATCTAATTAGGTTTAATGTTTAACGTTTGCAAGGAGCCAGGTTTATAAATAACTAAACGTGAAACATTCAAAGACCCATTGTTTTGGCTGAGGCAGAGATGCCGTTATATCAAGTTGGCCTAATTATTGTTTACAAGCTTTATGTGAAAACGAGTCACAGTTATGAAATGCTGATGAAATATGTATTTGACATATTTAAAAAGATGGGTTAACCCCATCTATTTTTTATTTTTTTTTTAAATAATCTACATTCTTGAAATCTTGGAGACAGGACTATGAAATTGATTTATTCAAACGTTCATTCAGTTTTAATATAAAAAGATGGGGTCGCACACGTTGGCCGGTGGCTGATGCGTAGAAACGTATGAGCCAAGTCATCAGATGATCTGCTGGGATTGTGGATGAGCTTGACGAAACAGTGTACTTGATCTACAGAAACATTTCTCATTTCAGCTGGTAAAAGCGATAAATGCAGATAGCTCTTTGTTAATAAATGAGATTAGATGATTATATAGTAAATATCAGAGCTTTTTATTTAAAAAATAATAAGAATCAGTTTAGGCAGAAGACGTGAACATCAGAAAAAGGTTTGGCAGCTGTGACTTTTGTAGGTAAAGGCATTGAGAGGATGCCTTCAAACTGTTTTTTATCTTTCTACTCCTCACTTGTTTTAGTTTCCTCTTCAGTCTCCATATTTCTTTGACGTATTTCACTTCTAAAAAGGCTGCTGTTGATGTTCAGATGCTGATTAGTGGTTGAGAGGACAAAGGTTGCCTTTGCTCATTTCCTCCCTCTGACAACAAGTGGCTGCTGCTGTCACCTTCATCCGGCTTAATGCATCCTTTACTTTAATTGTTTTATTTATTCAGATTTTCATTTGGAGCTTGAAAAGATGAGAAGTCTTTTCTTTAATGGGTAAAAGACATTTCTTATTTCTCTTATTTTATTTGTTTTATAAAAAACATTTTGTGTTGCTTCGGTGTTAATGATGATGGATCACACAGACTGAGTTTTACCTGTGCCCAGCAGTCATTGCCTGTTTTATTGTCTGCACAGTATGCTGAAATTTGTCACAGAATAGTTCACTGAGTCTTGCAGCTAAACTGTGTGTGTTTAGCTTCATCCTGAATGCGTGCGGTGCTTTGAAAAGGTTGCCTGTTCTAAAGAGGTGACATGATGATGAATGGCAGCAGGGCTGGCACAGCGCACGCCTTTACAAAGAGTTTGTTTCCTGTAGCCTTAATGGAAATAGTGGAAGTGTTTTGCAGCGGTGGTGAAAGGTGGAGAAGCAACAGGCGAACAGCTGCAGTTTGACTCAACCTCTGGAGACGCTCTGTCCTCACAGGAAGCTGGAGCTCCCCCTTCAGGTCAAGGCTGTTAGTGAGTCCATTTCTTTGCACAGGAACACTCGCGTCTCCCTCTCCAAGAAAACTGTAATTGGTATATTTAAATGGACTCTTCTAGGTGTCTTCCTCATACATATGAATTTGTCTTAATCTCTTTCTGCCACTTGAATTTTAAATGCTCAGCTGTCATGAATGTAAATCAGCAGCTTTGCTGAAGCATCTAAATACAATTGGGAATCATGTGAAATAACAGCTACAGAAAGTGTAAACACTTGTCCCACCTAACACTCTCGCCTTTCTGCACACCTCCCCCAGTTTCCACTATGAGTTCTGATTCCAGGCGCTGCACCTCCATCACTGCAGCTCCCTCACTAACGCCATTAAGCCATTCAGATACCACTTGATATCGTCGGGGCGAGCGCTGCGCCTCTCGACATTCAGACGCTTTTATCTGATTATGCCCAAATTGAGTCAGCCTGCAAGCTTTCCTCTCGCACTGCAAAGTCTTCCAGATACGGGAAGTTGAAATGTTGACATCTTTGATGAAGGTCTGTTCAGTCTGGCCGTTGTATGATGTGACGGAACAATGAGCAAGTGGTAATTTTATTCTGCAAATCACAGCTCCCAACTGGGATTACACCATCCAGCGCCGTTTAATTAAAAATCACACAGCTGTAACATTTAAACACAGAGGGTCATTAATAAGTTGTATAGTTCAATGAGTAATGAAGCCTACATGATACCTATAAATCAGTGATTCTACATCTGCTTGTTGTCCGGGAACATGAAGAGTGCAGGAGTTTTAGAAACAGGAGTTCTGGTGGAGCTTTTATACTGAAATTCGTATTTTCTGTTTATCTAATTTTGGGTCTTCTCACCCTTGTAGCAGAGAGGTGCACAAAATAACTTAAAGTTGCACTGTAATATTAATAAAGTTTGTATTGATGGAGGGGGAGTGTTTATGGTAACAAAATCAATTTTTTTTTCTGACACTTTTAAAAATATTCAAGTTGTGATAAAAGCTAGAAGCTGGAATAATAATGTGGTAGCTAGAAGGGATCCCTGGGTGTGTCCTAAAGTTGGAGAACCCATATCTTACATGGTTAGTGACGTTTGTGTTGGGAAGGAAAATAATCAGTCTGCTGCAGGGTTGGGTGCAAAGCTGTACTGTTATTTATTATTATTTTTTTTACAGTTTCTTTGATCTCTGTTGATGACATTTGGTTGATTAAGATACATGTTGCATCTTGTGATTGGGGAAAATGATTTGGCTATATATTTTTAAGCGTCAGGCGCTGCAGATTAATGCTGAAGGCAAAATAAAATTTAATGGTTGCTCACTGAATTTTAAAGGTGGCGATCAGTGCATGAATGTAGTGTTTTTATTTTTACATTTATTAGATAGTGACTTTGCAGGATGGAAAGTGAGAAGTTGACATGTAGCCATGAATCCAGGTTGGGATCAAACCCTTAATGCTTTGGTAAGTTGTAGCCTTGGTATACGGGACAAATTGAGGGAGTGACATAAGTGTTGTGGGGCCAAATAGAAAACTGGCAGAATGAGTGGTGGGATATGAAAATAAATACTGTGAGAATATTTATAATGAAGACTTCTGTATAGGTCTGTTTTGAAAAATAGTATTATTTTTTAATATCAAGTAATTAAAAGTTGATATTTGTGTTCTGTGAAGAGGATCTTAAATCAGTGAGCTGGTAAAATGAACCCTGTGCAGATCTGATTTGGTGTCTTGGTTTTTGTTTTGTCAGCTGTAAATTTCGCAAGAAGTTGAAGTTGAAATGTGACTTCTTCTGTGATTCAAAGCCATTTGGCTGTTTGATAAACGGCTGGTTGGTTGTGTAACAGAAGGACCTTGGTGAGTGTGATAATGATTCAGACTGGTCTAAACGGGTGCTTTTCTGTTGCATAACTAGTTGACACCTCTGTGTCCTTTCATGCATGCACACAAACATTTCACTTAATGAGCTGAAGGAGCGCCAACAATGCACATGTCCTCTGTCTCCTACCGTTAGTCCTTTTAAAGTTTCTTGAGTACCTTTTCCGCACAGGCATGAGCTTCACGCTGGTTTGCTCCTGCAAAATGACACAGCCCAGTGAAGTGTGGTCTAAAGTAAGCAAGAGGTGGCAGAAAAAAAACACAAGTTGACAGCAGTGAAGCAGCAGCAACACAATCTCAAACTCGGTGTTCTGCTTTTATTTTGTTTGTGAATTGTATCTACTGCTTTTGTTTTCTTATTGTGACTGCGCCTTATTCAGAAAACAAGAGATTTGGTACTATATATGTCATGTTTCATACACTTACTGCTATCAGCAGCTTGTTTGAAGTTCACACTCAGAAGTGTAAAAGCCTCCTTGTTTGCTCACAAATTGCACTTGCTTTTGTACCTTCTGTGATTCACTGTGTTAAGACCATTTTTCACAAGACTTCTATAAGCGTTGCACTTCGTGCATACTTTTTTTTGTTTAGCTGAAATTATTATTGTTCGATAATATGAAATGTGAAAACTTCTCTTAGGCGTTTGGCTTCTTGCAAAACAAAAACGCCTTTGTCTGAGTCAGGACGGTTTTTGGATGCTTGTCTTTGGTCTGCCAGCTGGTTAGTCACTTGTCAGCTGATTCAGATCCTTATTTTTGGTCTGGTATTTTCAAATGTGAACGTGGTCTTTCTTAAATGGAAGAAAACATTCAGGTTCAGCTTGTGTCCTCTTCAAAACAGCACGTGAAAATCTACTAACACGTGTAGTTATTAGAGTCTCTCCCCGCTGGGCTCACTGTTACCTAAAATAGTCTCATCAGTTTTCGTGGATTCATTTTGCTTTTCTGGCAATTCACTTGTTGATGTTAGTTCTCCATCAACAGCTTTGGCACCTGATAGCCACCAGTCTGCCATTAATATTGGAAGGTTTCCCAGGACAAAGCATCTTCTCTCTAAAAAGAACATTCGTAACATGGCTTAGGTTTGCAAAGTTGCATCTGAACGAACCACGGGACCTCAGGAACAGTTATATCGACACAAACACCTCATACCAACAGTCATGTTTGGTGGTGAAGAGGTGTATGGGCTCAAAATGTGGTCATAAATATTTTGTACTTGTAAAAAAGATTTGTGTGTGCGTAAAAAAGATTTGTGTGCGTAAAAAAGATTTGTGTGTGCGTAAAAAAGATTTGTGTGTGCGTAAAAAGATTTGTGTGTGCGTAAAAAGAATTTGTGTGTGCGTAAAAAAGATTTGTATGTGTAAAAAAGATTTGTGTGCGTAAAAAAGATTTGTGTGTGCGTAAAAAAGATTTGTGTGTGCGTAAAAAAGATTTGTGTGTGCGTAAAAAAGATTTGTGTGTGGACTTAGAAAAAAAAACCCTGCAAGTTACAACTACGGATTTTTGACCCTATTTTTCTTCCCTTCATCAGATTGGTCAAGCCAGCGTAACAAATTCTGGATCCTTTGCTTTTAGTTAGCAGTTAGCATTAGCAGCGTATCCTGCATCCGATGTGAAAGGACTTTTATGCTGCGCTGTGACTCACAGCAATGGTCCTGGGTCAGCCCTGACTTTGTGTTAAACTAATCCTAAAGTAATAATGTTATTTCTAACCACTGACATACCACAACTTTTTCCTTTCAACAGCTACTGAAAGTTAGGGGACCTAGCTGCTATCGGATATTTATATAGCGATCCTCCAGCTTCAAACGGTATCACCCTTCAAGGACCTGCAGTTCAAAAAAAGCGCCCCTCGACAGCCAAACCCATCTGTTCTCTGATTGGATTGTTACATTTGTGATTGACATGACATTGACCAATCAGATGAAGGGAAGAAAAATAGGGTCAAAAATCCGTAGTTGTAACTTGCAGGGTTTTTTTTTTCTAAGTCCACACACAAATCTTTTTTACGCACACACAAATCTTTTTTACGCACATACAAATCTTTTTTACGCACACACAAATCTTTTTTACGCACACACAAATCTTTTTTACGCACACACAAATCTTTTTTACACATACAAATCTTTTTTACGCACACACAAATCTTTTTTACGCACACACAAATCTTTTTTACGCACACACAAATCTTTTTTACACATACAAATCTTTTTTACGCACACACAAATCTTTTTTACGCACACACAAATCTTTTTTACGCACACACAAATCTTTTTTACACATACAAATCTTTTTTACAAGTACAAAATATTTATGACCACATTTTGAGCCCATAGAGGTGGTGATTTGGACTGGCTCTGCAACCAGAGGACTTGAGCATTTTGCTAAAATTGAGTCAACCATGAATTCCTCTGTATACCAATATATTCTAGAGTGAAATGTAATCTCACTGACAGCTACAGCTTGGAAAGAAATTAGTTCATGCCACAGCATAGCACAGATCACAAGCAGTGCATTAAATCTTTAACAAAATGACTGAAAAAGAAAAGAATCAGAGTCAAAGTCCAGACTTCAACTTGATTAAATTGCTGTGGCAGGATGTTAAGAGAGCTTAGCATAAATGAATATCCAAAAACCAATGAACTGAAGCAGAGCTATGAAGTAGAGTGGGTAAAAGTTTCATCTGCAGGAATGCGAGGGACTGATAGTCATTACAGAAAACAGTTATTTCAAGTTATTGCTGTTAAAGGTGGCTCTAAAAGCTGCTGAACCATTGGAGTTCTTAGTTGCTTGCTTTTGCAATTTGGCTTAGTTTTCATTAAATAATGGCATCCCATAATAAGTCATCTGAGGTTGTATTTAAATAATCTTGCTGAGGACCAAATGATTTTCTGAAATCAGATGATTGCAGAATAATATCCATCCTTTTTTCTTCACTCGTCCACTGTTCACTGATTTGTTTTCAGTTAAAATGATAAATACTATCATGTGTGATTTTCCAGTTTTCTTTTTTCCTTTTTATAACACGTTTCTGTGTCTGAGAGGAGAGCGGAAAGACTGCACAATATACATAGAGAAACACTCAAACTGCAGATTTATGAAATAAAAGAAAGACTTCCTGCACTTTTAAATGAGTATGAAGTTGCTGTGGAGAATGTGGACTTTGAAGTGTGGACTCAAGGTCACCTACTTTGTTGAAAAAGGAAGTTGATCTTAATAGCTTGTGCCCTTGTGAGCTCTGCAGAGTTTCTTTTACATTTCTCCAGTGTTCCTCTCCCTTTCAGAGCGCTTGAACATGAAACATGGCGTCTTTACTTCTTAGTTACATGGAGTTCAGTTCATCTTCGATAATTATTACTAAAAGTCTAAACCTGACTGCAGTGTAAGACACATTGTCCTTGAACAGTTTGGTTCTCGTCCTGTTTACTAGTTGTTGATCATAAAAATATCTCTAATTAAAATGAACACAAGTAAGCTTCTGTTTAAGTATGTAAGCCTTGAGGGGACTGATTTTGAGAGTTGGTGCTATATAAATAAAAACTGAATTTCATTTAATTTTCTTGATTCAATGCACTTGTGCACTAAAGCCATACCATGCAGTAGGTGCATCTACTAAAAATCTCGGATCAGTCCCAAAATCGGTGATATGCTTGTGAAAACGATAACACGAAAGATGTCATATGTTATGTTCAATTTGATAACATTTACTCAGGGGTTGCACTGGCAGCTGCCTGTATTTTTGGATAAGTGGATTCGTCAGTCCTTCTGTAAACCTTCAGTCTACTGTATTATTATTATTATTATTATTATTATTATTATTATTAGGAATCCAAATTAACTTCCAACAAGGAGGTTAAGGTTTTGGTGGTGCTTGCATGTGTGTGTCTGTCATTCTGTTTTTAAAAGCTTGAAAAGTTTTGAATGAATAAAACTTCGATAGAACTTTGTAGGGGTGTAAAGTGAGGTCATGTTAATAAACAATAGAAATTTGTCTCAATCCCTTCAAGGTCATCATAATGATTTATTGGCTAATATATTGCTCTCCTTTAAGGTAAGTAGAGCCAAAGGTCAAAGTGAAAATAATGCTACATGTAGCTATTCAAATGACAGTGGGTTACAGGAGTGTAGTTGATTCATTTTCTTATAGCTTTGTTATGTACATTACCGTAACAGGTTATAACTGTTTAAATAAATAACTGCCACACATGAGCTACATCCACTTTAAGGGAAAATAATAAAAATAAAAACTTAAAATGAAGTAATTGTATATTAAAATGGGGTTCGACAGGGCAAATAGGAAAAGCCTGCACTTTGCACTTGTTTTTACTGCACTACAAACATAAGTACTTAAAGTATGTTTAAAAAAACAAAGAAAATAAACTTCTGTTGCCTTAAAAGCAAATACTGCACAGAGATGACGCTGCCTTGGCGAAGGTTTGTGCTCTCTGAGTGCTTCTTGTTTGTTTTGTTTTCTTGGTTTATGTTTCACATAGAAAATAATTTCCAATCTTAGCCACTCTCACTGATGGAATAAAGCAGAGTGGTGAACTTCATCCTTCCTGAAACATCAGTCAACAGATCTCAAAAGGTTATTTATAGACTACAGTCCCACAACGATGCAACTCGAAGTGCTTCACAGAAAGATGCATCAATACAACTTGTTTTGGACATTACAGGTGCACATTATCCCCCCACATTCCTGCACAGTTTAAAGCTAGACTGAAAATGTTCTGCAAGATTATTCTCAAGTCCACCCTGCACATCAGCTGCCATACCTTTTAGTCTGCTCCGTCGCCTAATATGGAGAGAATTTAAAGAAGTGTCCTGTGCTGGGACACACTGTAAAAATTGATGCAGTCATATATATATTCATTCAGAACAGACCAATAAGTGCTTCATACACCAAAAGCTGAATTTTTTGTACTTCCCAGCTAAGCAAAACAGCGAATAACCAAAATGTGGTTGTTTATTTGTTCAAAACCAAGGGCCTGTGAGTGCTGCTGAATCAAAGAAAAAGAAAACAAAGAAAGTTAAACTGACGCAGGACTACTGAACTGCAAAGGAAAGAAAAAATTAAATGCAGCACATCTCCCTGCCCGAAACAAAACGCAGAGCAGCAGTGTCCTTGTTCCCAGTGTGACTAAAGCATCAATCATTGTGACATCTTTTCTTCCCTCCTCTTTCAGGCCCGTTACAAGCAGAGTCTGGACCCCACGGTGGATGAAGTGAAGAAACTGTGCACGTCACTCAGACGCAACGCCAAGGAAGAACGAGTCCTCTTCCACTACAACGGCCACGGCGTGCCACGACCTACTGTCAATGGAGAGATCTGGGTTTTTAATAAGGTACCACACATGCACAGACGATATCGGGCCTTCACAGATCTTTCTAATCAGACCTACACTGTCACGTTCACAAGCCATGATGGTGTTAGCTGTTTACTGCTGTCATTTCCAAGGACGACTTGATTATTTGTCGCTGAAATGTCACAGGCTGTGCTTACACGTGCACTAAACCAAAGCAAAGTAAAATAAACATGTTTTCACATGCTTTCATTGGAGTAATGCTGTTTAGTCTCCAGCAGAGCTCATAATCCCTGCATTACTTTATTCACAAATAACCAGACAGGCCATTTGCATCTTAAACTATAGGCAGTTCATTTTTGGACCTAATAAGATGTATGAGGTGCGATTGGAAAGTTTCAGGAACGTGCCTGTGAAAATCAAAAGGCTATACATGATTTAATTTTGGGTGATCTCCCATTCAAGATCATCCTCTTATGTACCCGTGAAGTGTCCTCAGCATTTCTATATCAGTCTTTAAACATCCCGTTATGTCATTTCATGCTTGTGCTTTGGCAATAGGTGCTGGAGATCGTTCATTTAGAAACACCGATGTTTATTTTCAGGAATTAGACAAAGGCGCACAGAGCAACATCTGGCAGTTGGTCCAGATGATGATTGACGATTGTGTTTGTTTTTCCAGTGCAAAGTGGCTCTCTGTCACGCACCACAGGTACAGGAAAAATGTACTTTGATGTAGTCCAGTCATTTGTCGTAAATGAAGGAGTCCAAATATCTCACAGGTCATTGTAGTGCAATTAAAAGTTTCTGCACAAAGACAGAAACTGTGAATTTGTATCTAAAGGTATAAGTAGATACTGCATGCATCTTAGTAGCTAATATACTTGTTTTGGATCAGTCAGTATGGTACTGCTGGCAGTCAGCCTGTGTAACTGAAGCACTTTGGAGTAGTAACTCCTGAAGTGTTCACCTAGAAGCTTAAAGTGGACCGAGGCTCCTGTGGCTAAAATGCAGGTTAAAAAAAAAGATGTTTTCAGTTTCTTGGAACATTCTTGCAGTCAGAAAATAACTTGACAACCAGACATTAAATCAAATCTCACCTGGTTGCTGTGATCTCAGCATCGCACTGATGCGGACAGACTCGCTGACTTTGGGGAATCAGATATAAAATCTGGAGTTGTTCATCATCTTGTCCTGTAAGTAAGCACCCACTTACAATGATGCACCGCTGCTGTCGAGCGCTAGCGTTTGGCTCCACGTCCTCAGTGTACCCTCGGGCCTAATGTCCTCTCCCTCTTTTCTTTCGCATTTTATTCGGTATTCCTTATCCTATAAAATGAAGCTGCAGTGTCGCTGGCTGCTGTAACAGGACATCAGTGGGGGATTTGATGTGGACACGGGCATCACAGAAGGTGCGAAGAACCAAATTTTCCAATAAGTGTAGGGGAGAGCACCTTTATTGCACCATGGGTATTAGATTTATATTCCTCGGTCTGTGTTCCCATCGTCCCCATTTTTCCTCTGCCTCACTCCGGTTTTCTCTTTTTCTCGCTCGTCTGCTCGCACTCTTCATCAAACAGATGACTGCTTAATAATTAAACACAAATCTATAAAAGTGAGTTATCAGCAATAACATGATGCACCTATCTCTCCAATTCCTCACTCTGACGTTATCCCCTCCTGCCTTCTCTTTCTCAGAACTACACCCAGTACATCCCGCTGTCCATCTACGACCTGCAGACGTGGATGGGGAGCCCGTCCATTTTTGTGTACGACTGCTCCAACGCGGGAATCATCGTCAAGTCGTTCAAACAGTTTGCCCTGCAGAGAGAGCAGGAGCTGGAGGTGAGGCAAAAACGCACAGCGTGAACGAGTTGGTAGCAGGGTGGTAATTGGGGGGAAAAAAGACTTAAAGAATGAGCTGAGTCATACAAGCACACGCAGACACAGTGTGCGAGCAAACAGGGCAAAATGATGTGTTGGTATTTAAGAGTTATTAGCAGCAAACTGGGTGATTCATCCGATTGCAGTCACACTGAGCACACACTCACATATGTATACAGCATTTATAAAGGACTAATTGGTGTCACCGAGAGTCGACTCGTGATTCGCAGCTGGAACCTTTTCTAATAAAAAACCAAGATGTCTTCAGTGCGGTGATGCAGCCAATCAAATAGGCAGCTGGATCTAAATGATTGAGTTTTGGTTTCATCACCAATCTCTCACACACACACACACACACACACACACACACACACACACACACACACAGCACTACCAGCCCCAGTCCTCTCAGTGCTTCATCTTTTTATTACGTTTTTTTCTCTCTTTCTCTCTCCGGCTATGGCGTGTTATGTGAATTCGTAATGAGATGGTGCTGTCATTCATCTCAATTATTCATGGAGAAGTTTCAGCCAGACTGTAGATTAGCTGGAGAGGAGAAGGAGAGGGAGGGAGGTACAGGATGAACAGTACAGAGCAGGAGGCAGAGCGAGAGTAAAGAAGAGCTGCTGTGCGTGCTGAGTTACCCGTTAAAGTGAAGGCAAAGGCAGCAGCCAAACTGCTGAGTCGCCGCAACGCTCGTCACAAGTGTCTCTCCATCCTTTGCTTTTTCTTTGCTTCTCCTGCTCTTTTCTGTCAAAGTTTGCTCAGGTCGAGTCCAAGGCTAAAATCACAATTCCTTCACAAACCGCTTAGTCTAAATCAAAAATCCTCCAAAAATCTTGTTTTCGAGTGATTCAGAATGAGCCGCTCTACTGGAAAGTGCCTAAAGGCAAAAGTGCCCCATTCAGTTATACGTTGGGGGACCAAAAAGCAACAAACTCATCACTTTAGAACAAAATTTCTTGAAGGCTCACGTGAACCTTAAAAGTGGTGCAAGGTTTCCTGTTGTTTTATGACCAATTATGATTTAGCTGTTATATGCAAGGGAATAAATATCTGGTGGATTGCTGGGACTAATCAACATAATAGACTTGCAAAAACCCTGAAGGTAACCTGGCTCATAGTTTGGATTTTATTTATTTTTATTAATTCAAATATTATTCCCTTTTCCAAAAGTCGCTGGAAGTTTAACACATTAACCATATTTTTAAGTGTTTTTCCCAACTACTTAAAATTATCAATAAATGAGCTTTAAATTAGTTTTTGATGAATCGAAGAGAAAGAGGAGCAGCTGAAATACTCACTTTCATTAAAGCATAGATGCAGTTTTTTGTCTTTCCTCAAAATAACAGAAGTGAAAAAGATTAGAAAAAATCAGCTTTTACTTTTTGCTTACCCCCCAAAATGCTTGGCCAATAATTCGAGTATGTGACGCCTTTCTAATGGTGTGGAAGTAGCATGTTAGCATCAATCAGGGAACAATGTGAGCACAAACCTCTCATTGTCTCATAGTTGTAGCTAATTTGAAAAGAGGGAAATACTTAAAGGGTCACCAGGGATTTTTGAAAGCGAACCGAGGTAAGACTTGCAGGGAGTGCTGTCTGTTGTTAGTTGAGCATATCACAGACTTGGGATTAAAGCTTTCAGCATGACTGCGGTCAACGATGCACTGATGTATTAGCTGAATATTTGCGTCTAGTGTCAGTAGCTGATATTCATCTCTTGTCATCGAGTTTGTGCTCACGAAATCATTGATTGAATGCCTTTTAAAAGGTAATTTAAAAAAGTGTTTCTCTAAAAAGAGTGTAAAATAAAATAAAACATGCCAGAAATATTGACATTAGCTATCACCCAAATGATTATTTTAAACATTTCTATCTACATTGGCCCAGATTTTCATCTGTAACCTCAAAGGAACCTGAAAGCTGAGATGTGCTGTGCAGAAGGACTATATTTATATTTTTCATAGCAGGGCACAAAGCCTACTCCAAACGCATTAGCTGCATCGTTGCACAAAAACTTTGAGAGACTCAGAGTTCAACTGTAGCCTTTCAGTGAAGAAATAAGCCGAGGAGGCCTTTAGGTTAAATGTACATCCATAAGCGTTTTTCACTTTTCCACCTCAGTGCTCGCCCGTCTCACCCACTCACACAGGAAGTGTATAATTGGAAGATAACGAGAGGCGATACCGTCCAGTGAATTTAAAAAAGTAAAAATAAATCATACAGCAGATCATCCAAGCAGGGCGTCTCCCACCTCACCCACACGTTTGTGCACTCATACACAGACGAGTGGCCACAAATGGAATCGTCCAACAACACCTGTTAATGAACACGGGGCGAACGTGATTCACGTAGAACCACAGGCCTGAACTCACCAGGGACGGCGTTATTTGGAAGCGCCATGATGCAGATGAAGGAGTATAAAGGAGCCGGATGGGGTGAAAATATGAAAGGAGGAGGAAGTGTTTTAGCACTCCTCCACAGTCCCATATCGAGCTCCTCCTGTGGTCCTTTCAGTCCGCCAGTGGGCCTGAGTGTGTGTCTGTGTGTTGGCTCTGAGTGTGCTATTATGGGGCCACCTGGTTCCTTTTAAATATGTCATCACTTCCTGCGTGCACTCAGTGAACATGCTCACTGCATTAGCTGTGGGACGGAAAGATGTGTGTGTGAATCACTGCAATGCACACAGCTATGGTACGCTGGACTATAAGAGCGTGTGTGTGTTGTCTGTGTGGTGTTTGTGTTACTGGCGCTTCCAGGATGCTCACATTAAGCCTCCACTTGCTCCTTCTATCATTTTAATGAATAATGAATGCAGGGCTGCAAAAATGTTTCTCGACTAAAGTAGCTCCCATGCGTGACTGTGCGCTTCCTCTGTTAGCATGATACGTATAACATCCCCCGCCCGTCCCGAGGATTAGTCTCGTGATTAGTGTCAATGTTTTCTTGTTTTGTTCTTCTTTTTTTTTTCCGTTAAAAAAATAATTCTCAGCAATTAAATCGTCCCCTGATCTCCCCGCTGGAGGAGAGAGAGAAAAGAAAGCTGTCATGGTGATTTTCATGGTAATTTGCGAGATTACAATATGCTAATGTGATAATTACAGTGGCTGTTTGGCGTTAATCAGCTTCTGCTGGCAGAGTTATTGTATTTACCGTTAGGATTAGCGCAGCCCACCGTCACATGCTTTCGCCAGATTTCTTTCAAGAGACAGTGTTGTTCTGAGGTTGACTCGACGAGAGGCTTTAGAAAGGCGCGCGCCGCTTTGTTTGTGATATCGGTCTCTGCGAGCGAGTTGACGTTTTCCTCATTAGAGAGATGAAGATTGGCACAGATGCATTCGCGGGGGCTCCCAGTCACGCCTGCGAGCATTTCAAAGAGGAGGAACGTATTCGTTTGATAGGAGAGCAATGCACAGCTGCACACGTCATCACCCCTCCATTAAGAACACCTACTCTTCTGTATTTTTAATAATGCTAATTTATTCATGTGTGTGCAGAGCAGTACAGTAAATCTGAGCTTTTACATTTTTTACTACTTACTATAGAGCCAGCTAATGAGTTATTGGACTGGCACAGGGCTGGAAGACTGAGCAATGAGGCATTATATAAAACTACACTTCCTCCATCACAGGCATTTCCTGTACCTTTTAATTACCTTATTTCCAAACTGCGTTAGAAGTATTCTGGACAATGAATTCAGCTTATTGCAGCTTTCTGAATAAAATGTGCCTGCGGATCATTTGTTTTTGTTTGCTTGTCTCGTCCTGTGATGCTGCTCAGGTGCAAAAAGAGAGGCGCGTCCCCTCCGTGCATGCCTCAGGTGTTCTGAGGTTTTACTCTGGCTTGCGTCAGACGCTGAGCTGCAGCACTCATAAGCTGTGGAGATCCAGGAAAGAGATTCCTGTCAGGCGCTGTGCTTTGTTACAGAATCACATTTGGACAAACCTGAATCAAGTAAAGGAATGCTTATGGAGTGCTCACTTGGTCTGTTTAATCGTGCTCTGGATACAACTGAAGTAAATTTGACATTTTGAATGAATTAATTAACATTTTCAATTCTCCAGATTGGTTTTAATATAATTGCTTGTCTAGAAATTGTGCAAAATCAAACACATCTTTCCTTTGTATTAAATGCTATCACATGGCATGTTTTTAAATCCATAAATGTCCAGACTCCTGCACCCTTTGTTTGTATGCTGGTGCTCATGGGATTTGTTGCTTGCCAGCTATGTGATTATGTGTTCTTTTGATAGTGTAGCTTGATTGCCAAAGCTTGTAGTGTATTCTCTCGCTCTGTGACAGGCAGTCTGAAGATTCTCGCAACTGCTCGTCCCCCTCCACCTTTATGTCTGTAATCCCAAAAGTGTTTGCACACACTAAAAGAGTTTTAGCACTTAAAGCAACATTTTCTGCTGCAGCAAACAGCTGTTCAGAGTGTCTACGGCTCTTCAAGCGGTCTTAGAGGAACAATTTGTAATTTATATCTACAGTTAGACCAGCTGTGCAGTGTATGATCACAGTGTGTTTATGCATCCCACACAAACACTGCAGACCCTAAAAGTAAGGTTGCACTCACGCTGCTTCCTGTAAATCAAACACACATGTTGACTTTTATCCAGCACTGGAACAAAGAACATGGAGATTAGTTCACTTAAAAAATTACTTTTATCACCTTTAGCTATATATAACTATATATAACTTTAGGTGTTTTGAATCTCATTACAGCTTATTCATTATATATTGTGTTTTCAGTCAGTTAAATCTATAATTCCAAGTGTGTACTCAAGAATCGACGAAACAAACATATATAGTATCTCATCACCTGTGAAATGATGATTTCAGAGGTCTACGTTTTGTTCAGTCTAAAGTTAGGATTTGCAGACCAAACACTGGATTGTACTGTGCATCTTTTTAGGTTTCCCCATCTGCTGCAATCGCATTTTAGTCTTCGACTTTATGTCCAAAATCTATCAAACGTGTGCCAGATGCTTTGCTGATGCAAGAGTTTTTACGGTGGCTCAACCAAAGTTACAAATCTGTAATACCTGACATCAATATGATAATTTCATGCTTTTTCTGCACGTTATTTTATGGAGTCAACTAAATCGAGGAGATTTTCCATTTATTTTAAATCTGATTTCACAGCACTGCCAAAGTAGTTAAATGAAGTACAGTGAAAGTCTAAAAGCCTGCTTATGATGTATTTAGACTTTTAAAACTGGACTTATAAGGACAAAAATGAAGAAATCCAGCAGGTTAAAAAATCAATGCCGTGGCAGTGTGCTGTTAGCAGAGCATACACAGCAGTGTAAACATCACTGCTACATAAACAGCCAAAGAAAGAAACAAAGCTCAATGCAAACTCGGCAGGTTAAAAAGGAAGCTGTTGATGCCTCTTTACAGCTGCATATTATTTTATTCTGGTCTCCTTTGCATATTTCACTATCAGAACAACCCTGATCGATCCTGGTGCAGCCCCTCAGTTCGTCCTCTGGCTGTCATGTTGTTTTTGTTTTGTTGCATATTAGAAACCGAAGCTGTTTCACACTCATGATCAGTATGAACAGAACTGTTTAACTATGTAACTATGTATGTGGCACATTTTTAAGTACATCCTTAACTTGTTCTACAGAGTTGATAATTCTGATGGTTCTTTACTAAAGAATATATGTCTGTGCAGTCAGAAACACCGTCTGGTAAACAGTTAGTTCTTTATTTATCCGAATCGGTCTGTAATTTCTCAGAGCTGTCAGATATTTCTTTACTTTTTCCTAAATTAGATGCTGCGATGATAAAATATTTGATTGTGCTTTGTCCTCGGACAGTTTATGGTGGAGTTCTGATGGAACAATAAAAGAGGCGAGATTCGATCTCCGCAGCTCGTGACTTCAGCAATGAGTTCACTGATCGTGGATGTCTTTTAGGAGCAGCGCTGTGGTCTCTGTTACAAATACAAACTTATTTGGCATATAATAATAAAAAAAACTATTTACAAGCTGTGTGAAGCAGTCTTCAGTCTTTTAAAGTAATAGTTCCCTGTGCTTTGGAGAAAAGAGGCAACGATAATAATACTAATAATATAACAGTCTCCCTGGCTAATTTCCTGCTAAAATTAGGCAGGGCTGCAGAATGAAAGAAACAAGCAATAGCAGTCAGTGATGATAAAGGGAAGTCTTGGATTGCTGCCTCCATTAAGACCCACAGCTCATTAAAGTTTACTAAGCAAAAGACAGGAAACGTATTGAACTCCCAGGAAACAAATCAACAGCACAATGAGCACATAGATAGTCAAGAGCTCCAAATATAATTAAAGTTTTACATCATACACAGGCCTCTCTCATTTTTTACATTTGCAAATATTGACTGAGCCGCCCCAGAGTGTTAAAGTATCACACTAATGCAGCTCTCAGAATAGACGAGAGAGATTTTTATTTATTTTGTTACCATCAAAGACCACCTCCTGAGAGGCTGCGAACGGGGAAAACTTCCCACTGGGATCAATAACCTATCACGGTATCATTACAATGTGAAAAAGTCTGAGCCGGTGCGTCATTTCTAATTTTTTGCCTTGTAGATCAAGGTGGCAAACTTTAAAAAAACAAACAAAAAACCAAAAGCTTGTAGTCAGACTTGTGAGGGTTTTTTTTCCTTTCCTTACCCAACGCTGTCCATAAAAGCAGCCAAAAGTTGAACTTTTTTGGGCTTTGCTGAGTTTTTTTGTCTTCTCCCTCCCATGTGTTTTCATTTTTAATGCAGTAAGCACTGTACAGCAGCTTCTATACATCTCTGTGATGTTCAAGGTGCAACCTGTAATAAATACGACACTTTTCGGTGCCAAACAATGAACATTTTTTTGGCCTCAAAGATGAAAGAAGTGATCATTTGTTTGCCCATCAGTGGTGAGATGATAGCAGGTCTGATGAACACCAACCAGCAGCTTGCAACAGTGACACGAGTCAGGCTGGTGTAGGTGGTGCAGGGTGCTCAAGCCTCGATTTGATGTCGCTGGACATTTGCATAAAATCACACTTGGACTTTGGTAGTTTTCATTGTTGGTTGGCGATCGTGGCTCAAGAGTTGGCAGTTGAGTTCGTCTTGTAATCGGAAGGTTGCCGGTTCAAGCCCTGGCTCCGACAGTCTCGGTCGTTGTGTCCTTGGCAAGACACTTCACCCATTGCCTACTGGTGGTGGTGGTCAGAGGGCCCGGTGGCGCCAGTGTCCGGCAGCCTCGCCTCTGTCAGTGCACCCAAGGTTGGCTGTGGCTACAATGTAGCTGCCATCACCAGTGTGTTGATGTGTGGATGACTGAATGTGTAAAGTGCTTTGGGGTCCTTAGGGACTAGTAAATGCAGGCCATTTACCATTTTACATCAAGATGACAAAGACTTCAAATGTTTTCATCTTACTTTTCTTACTGTAGTTATTTTCTTTCTTCAACTCAAACTGCTGCTCTCTAATTTACACCTAACCTTTAATTTCATGCCTTATCTGCTCTTCAGCTTGGCGTCTGCATCTGCTGTGATCTCAACCTGCTTCTGTATCCAAACCCTGACTCTGCCACTAAAATACCAGCATTCTGCCTTTTGTTACAGTGCTTCAAGTGCTAAGAACACTTTTTGAATGTGTTTCCAGCGTTCAGTTTATTATTATTAATCCTTTATTTATCCAGGTAAAAAATCTCATTGAGATTAAAAATCTCATTTCCAAGAGAGACCTGGCATCATGGCAACAAAAATCACATACCACATAGGTATATAACTTATCCAGTGTGCCTGGATAAGTCTCTGCTTGTTTTGTACACCTGAAGTTTTGCTGTTTATCACCTTCTACTAAAGAAGCCTCTGCTACCATCGTGATGTCTTACCACAGATGTTCTGTGGAGTTTAAGTGTGCACGCTTTGGATCATTGTCATGCTGAAATGTAAACTCACTCAGAGCTGTTGCATTCTGGGGCAGGTTTTTCTCAAGGCCCTCTTGAATTTTGATCCACTGCCTTTGTCAATAAGGACCAAATCTTTAGCACCGGCATGCTTTACTTTACTGATGACATTATTAAAGTAGCAGACTTTTTACTTTAGTTTTGATCATTATATGCATCGTATTGGTGGGATTTTTTTACATTACACACATGTGTGGTTATGTACATTAAACTGAAGATGGACTTGAGTCAAGCTGTAGTCACATTTAAGTGATAATTAAATAAAAATGAATGCACATGAGAACAACTCAGGCCACAGACAAATGACTCGTAAAGGTTGAAAAAGTTGTTGTTTTTTAAACTACACTGAGTGTAGATGGATACTTTTTAACAATTTCAAATTAAATCTGTATCATAAAGAAGCGTGCAGAAATGATAGAGATCAGATAATATTCATCAAAGTGAAATTATTATGGGGTGTTCAGGGCCAACACAAAGCGTTCTCTTACACCGGAGTGTTTTTGCACTTTCCCCAACCCACAAATATTTCTCCTGTAACGGCCAATAGGTGTAGTACAACCTTCTCAAAGTCATACCAATTACTGAGTGACAGTTTTATATTTCAGGAAATCTGTTTGGTTTAATTGTCCTGTTCTGTCTCTATAAAAGTGAAGTTAACCACACGGTCTCCCTGCAGGCTCCATTTCTGATTGTCGGTGGCATCAGGAGACCCATCAGTCTGAGAGAGCTACAGCTCACAGGATTTCACAAAGCAGCATCTAACAGATGTTTTCACCAAAGTTTAATATTTTGACTGCGTGGGTTTCCCTGTAGTCACCCAGTGTGAATTTGAATCAGTTTGCATGTTTGTATGTAATTGCACCATGCAAAAAGTGTCTTTGGCATTTGGTCTGAACTCAATTCCACATTTCATTTGATGCTCACTATGTGTCTGTGTGCTTTGTAGTCTGACAGATGTGAGATAGTCATCCAGCTCCCTTTCTCTATAAATCTTTGTTATTCATCTCCCCAGAAAACTGGTCAAGCTGTGGAGAATTAAATAAATCATTATTTTAGGACTGAAACTTGGACTTCTGAGATTACTCTCTGTGGTTGTTGCAGCTATGAAAAGTCTCCTAGATAAATGTTTGAACGTTTGACTGTGGTTGTCAGATAAATGTTAGAAATAAATCACATTTTTGTGTCCAATCAGGTGGCAGCCATCAACCCCAGCCACCCGCTTGCCCAAATGCCCCTGCCGCCCTCCATGAAGAACTGCATCCAGCTTGCCGCCTGTGAGGCCAGTGAGCTGCTGCCCATGAACCCTGACCTCCCCGCTGACCTCTTTACATCCTGTCTCACTACGCCCATCAAGATCGCCCTACGTTGGTAATGTCTCTCTCATTTTCAATCCTTTTTATCTCTGCTTCTTCCTCCCCCCCATTACAAGTCTGAAACATAGAGGCATCGATAAAGAGGAGACGGTACATCTGGAATATGTTCTGAAGTAGTGAGGTAGATTGGATGGGTTTTCTTTGGTCAGCTCGCATGTTAAAGGTGTAGAATAAAATATCATTTTCGTGGTATTACACATCGCTTCAGAATACAGACGTACCAGCTTTAAATATTGATACGTTTGTAACATGGAGTCCTAAACAACTCAACTTCTGTTGCTACTTACCGTATTTTCCACACTTTAAGGCACACTTAAAATCTATTAATTTTCTCAAAAATCGAGAGTCCGCATTATAATCCGGTGCGCCTGATGTATGAATGCTGGTTGTGCTTACTGACCTCGAACCGATTTTATGTGGTACATGGCACTCAAAAATCTGTCAAAAAATGTCTTAGAATGACTTTGGTAAGCTAGGAAGCCGCAACATTACAGCTGCCGTAGTCAGGAGCCTCACGGAGGAATCTGGGTCCAAAACTCCGTCTGCTTCAGGTCCCAAAGTCAAACGAACACTGCGGCATCACTGAGAGTTAAAAACCATCTAAATTCTTTCATCTGTAATAAAACGATCAGCATTGCTGCTTTACCAGTTGTAACAATTAAGTTTAACATCCAGGCATCCATGAAAACAGAATTTGTGAAATTTAATGGAGTTAGAAGTTAGCAGGAAGTTAGCTCGCTAGTTTCCACCTGAACATCATATAGCATGTTTTGACTGAGAGATTTCTGAAAAAATTAAAAAGTACAGCTCTGCTATCACTTCCAACATAAATGAAGACAGAAAACTAAACAGCAGTTACGTTTGTAGGGTTACTGAAGTTGGGCTAGCTGGTATATAATGATGTGCTATGTGTTCGCTAGCGACACAGCTATGTTAGCATAACAAACGGTGAAGCTGCAGGATGAACGCTAACTTTTTTCCACTCGATAAAAGTTAACGTGAGGGTTCCCGATGGTTAGAGACAAATGCAATCGCATGGCAGGATGCTGAAAAGGGACCAAACGTCAGTCAGGAGAACAACTGAGATAATCCATCCACAATACGAGGTTAGTCATTAATATACTGCAACAACAATGGAATAGAGCAGCTGTGAGAGAATTCAACATTAATCAATCAATGGTACGGACGTGGAGGAAGCAAGAAGAATGAGCTGAGTAAAATTGGACTTATCTGACTTTTTTGTTTCACTTAATGCGCCTTATAATCTGGTGCGCCTTATGGTCCGAAAAATAGGGTAATAGCTGCTCATCATGGAGCATGTTTTTCGGTTACAAATGCTCTTCACCAGTCCAGTCTCCCTGCATCTTTTTGTGTGTGGTGGTTTTCAAACTTTTTGTGTCCAAGGACACCAAAGGTCATTTTGGTGTTTTTTTTAGGGCATATTTTCATTCATGTCTACATTAAACGGCTTCTGTGTGATCTGACGTGTCTGATATCTTGAGTTCTTCTTTTCATTACATCATCAGAAAAAGCACTATTGACAGCCCCTTTTTGCAGCATTTGGACCTGGCATGATATCTGCTGCATATATAGAAGCACCTCAATCGCCTTATTAGACACTTTATCACAATCCAACAAATGGTCTGATTGCCTGTGGTTGTGATCCAGGGCTATAAGCCAAATTTCCCTCAGAATGGATGTTTGGTTTCCAAGCGCCTTTTTAACTTGTTTGGCATCATGTAAGTCAATTAGTCAACCTCTTCTGACAGATGATGCACTGCAGGGAAGGCCTGTTGACATCAAATTCCTTCTTTTGTGCAAATGCAGAAAGAAACTAATGTTTTTGAGGGGAATTGGGCACATACAAACAACTGACAGAGAAAATTAACAATTAATTTAAAGCCTTTAGTGTTTTTGTACTTAGCAAGAGTAATAATTTGGTTGCCTGAAAATCCCACAGCACATGAGGGGCTAATCCATGTTTATGGATATATTTTTAAACATGCAGAAAATTGTGCGTCAGTCTTTCAATTATTTCAGATGCTTGTTAGCAAGTCACAGCTTGCACACTCTGAGGATATGAAGTTGTCCTGTGCAGAGAGCAAACATTCCTCTGAGCTTCTGCTCAGTATTCAGCCATGATGAGAAAAATTCAGCTGTGATGAAAAATGTAGATCGGCATCATCCACAGTGATGCAGAAATGATGATCCCTGCAGAGAACTCTTCAGTAAAAGAGGTGAAAAATATTCAGGCGAATGAGTTCATTTGGGAAACTTGGCTTATACAGTGGCCTGATGTAAATGCACTATGATGCATCATTCAGAGGACTGTACTGATGGAGCTTCAAGCTGAACCGTGGGGGCATGTAGGTTACATCAGTCCGTCACTGGTGTGTCAGGCAGTGTGGTGTGGGGGGGCTTGCACAAAGAGGCAGGGGTGATTGCATCAGCTCTGATATCCTGTCAGGACACACACTTACTGTGGATATACATTTATACCCAGTAAGTCCACATTATCTCTGAGGGAGCTGTCATTTCTGACTGGTAAATGAGGCTCTGCAGGTGACGGGTCTGGGTGTCACACTTCCCCATATGTACAAATGTGTCAGTGGCTCAGTAACCAGGTTTTAATCCCTCATATCGGACCATTTAAATAAGGAAAATCGGACACCGTTGGTAACTCTACTAAATTATGAGTAAAGTCATTTTTGTACCCAAATTGAACCAAAATGAGTGTAAATCAAAAGCATGGATGCGTTGGTCTTGCATTCCACCTTTTGATCTTGCCTTTTGTGTGCAACCTTTCAGGTTTCAAAGACTGAAGTGCACAAGAGGGTGGAGTACTTTTTGCAGAATCATTACGTGATACCTTTCTTAAAAGTAATGCACTATGTCACCTACTTTATAAACTGACCTGAAATGCGCTGCCACATAATTACTAAGTTAATAGTGTAAACCTTAGATACAGTCCCACACACCACAGTTAGAAATGGAGGCTAAAAGGCTGCTCATCACTGCCTTTGTCACTAGTTGAAGTTTGGCATAGACTCAAATTTATGGGGTCATAACACTTAATGTTGTGTTAGCAGTATAATGCAGTTGCACTTTACCATTGTTCTCTTTTCTATTTTTGCACAAGAAAAATAAATGTCCATATCTCGGCTCCCGAAAATGTGCTTTGTTACGGTGATTCATGGTTAAATTGTTCGTGGTGTGGAGATGGTGATTGAGAAAGTAAAAGCAAAAAGGAGTTTTCTTGTTACATGATACCTGAAAAATTCAGGTGAGCGCCTCATCTTTGATGCATTACCAGCCCAGATACAGTCTCTATCTGCAGTGTTCCTGCTCCCTTTGGTGCCATAAATCAGTTCTTACTTGCACCATTTCTTGCATTTTAATTGCTGAATCTACTTTGCACACACTAGAAGTCACAGGGATGATTTAACAAATTTTCAACTGGGAATGTGAAACTTTTTTTTTTTAAGTGTATAAGTGAGAATGGCAGGCTGCCTGCAGGAGGTGTCCTACAGCTAGATAAATGTTTCTTCTCTGCCATAAATGTTGAAGAGTTTCGTTCATCTTTCTCTAAATCCACATCTAGCCGTGACCTTCAGCATAATGAGGTCTCAGTATTATGCCATTAATATTGATATCCCTTACCAACGTCTCCTTTTGGAGAACAAGTTGCTGAAAGGCTGCTGGATAATATTGACAGAGATGTTCTTTAATGCCCTCTTCCTTCAAAAATGGATGCTGTGGCCTGCAGGGGAAAGTTGGGACTGATCTTTTCTGTTAAAGACTCAGGTCAACCTTCACTGGCTTGTATTAATGAATCTAACTTGTTGGTTGGTAATGAACCAGGGGAAATTTGGTCATGTATTATGTATGTGCTATATATGAAATTTCCTTACTTAGCTCAGTGGAATTTGATAAGCTCATTTAACATAAATCTTACATGAACATCAGAAAGAGAAAATTTAAAGTTATTCATTCACTCAGTCTTTATTTGAACATGGAAAAAAAATTGCAAAATGCAGATTCACCCGATAATGACATCAATATATTTTAATTTCATTTGTACTGCTATAAAAGATGCATGAAACGATACAATCATCATCAATTTGTAGTGTTCGGTTTTTCTGTGTATTAAAATGGGTCCTATTGCAAACTCATAATGATGCATTTTTCCTAATAAGTTCATAAACAATATAGTGCAGCTTTACTTTATGGGTTTTCTAATAACTTTTTTATATTAATCTCTATAAACACATTCTGTTCATGAGTATGTAGAGTCTGTTGGCAAAAGTCAAGAAAGAAAAGTCACTGTTTGAGCTCTTGGATTGTGTGTATTGATCGATCTCTGCGGTGTTCACCAGGTAGATACAGTCGCTTTCAGCTGACAGGGACTGTTGGCTGAAAGTGGCAGTTTTGAGTGGCTTTGAGTTTCTGTTTCCAGTTTTGTCATCCATGTGTTATATCAACCCACCGGACAGATGGGTGGGCGGTGTGACACCTAAATTTGTGAATGCAATAACTCGAGACCGAGGTGACGTAGGAGCTTCAAACTGAGATTCATTTCGACTGACATTATATTATGGGAGACTTTATACAAAAAGACGGGCATATCCACTGTTATGCCTAGAAACCAAAGAGCGATATATCGAATGGTCCACTTCAGCCTTCTGCCTGTTGCCATCTTAATTTTCTGGAGTCAGAAGTGAACATGTTGGCCAGAGAATGGAGTGCTGAGTTATGAGCCAAGGTTAGCAAGCTGTGTCCATAGACTGTACAAATGCATTACCATCCAAGAGCACAAACTTCTTGGATGGTCTGAACTACACTGTATCTAAAATCACGAGTGAGAGCTCCAACTCACCAAAGATGCTTTGCCGAAGAAAAGGATCTGCTGCTGGGAAAAGATGAGCTGTGAAGACCAACATTGTTTTTGTACCAGACTGCAAACATGTTTCTTTCTGCTGTAAAGTTGGAAATTGTAACCAGCTTTAAGTGGTCATTGCTACTGTTAAGCTTTATTTTTGAAATTACCATTATTCCTTAATGGCCACTTGGCTGATATTCAGCAGTAGTTAAAGCCACATAGTGTCTTGTTGTCTGGACACAACTTGCAGACACGTTAGTAATTCCACACATGGTATATGGTTGGTGTTCACCGCCCCCCCTGCCAACTTTGGTAGAGAATACCAATTTGACTGAAAACTTCCAGATTGAACATGGCTTACATCTCCATCAGCCTCCTCCTCAGACTTAACTGACTTGCTTCAAAGGGGCTTCAGCCTCCCTTCCTCAGTGCCGTCACTCTTCATGCTCCATCTTCAGTTAGGTGCTGTCTCGCCTGTTTGCTTATTATTTTCTAAATAAAGAGATGCCCGGCTGCCTTCTTTTTAATTTCACACAGCCCCAGAGTAAGAAACGGGGAGAAAATGAGGAAGGGGTGGGGTGGAGTTTCGCAGGGTTAGAGCAGGCGGATGGAAGAATTCACTGATGTGCCGGCTTACCTTCGCTTTAAAACTTTAATGAGATGCATTGAGGGATGGATGATGGGGTTTACACAGTCTGCCTGGCTCTCCCTGCCTGGCTCTCTCGCTCTGAGTGCATGTGTACCTTTCATTGCTCAGCTGTGCAGAAAATCATTACTGATGGAGCACCATCTTCAAGGGACTTCCCTGCTGCTGCGGTGGGTGGAGAGGAATGGAAGAGATGTGCATCTGAAAATGAAGAGGGAGGCAACAGGGACACGGAGGGGGGGTGAGAAAAAGAACCACGGGATTAAATAAGAGCTCAGAATGCTTATCGGTTTTAAAAAACGGTGCTAGAAGACAGGCTCAGGGGTCAGCGGTGTCAGTCAGCCTAATGGGGTCTCTCAGTCGATCAACACGCTAAGGTCCAGATGGAAATATAACTGCAACTATTGTAAAGATTGTGGAGAAATTTCAGCATCTCCATTTTTAAAGAATACTAAACTAGACCCGTATACTAAAAATAAATACGACACTTACGTCGGTTATTAGCAGCTTCCCATCATCTTTGTCAAAATATGACCCACTCTTCCAGTCACCTGCACCATTTCTCTCTAAACAGATACACCTGTAAGTAGCACGTCTAAAAATAAATGTTTTAATTCTCTTTAGTTACGATGAGCCTTCTTAGGTTTGCACAGAATTAAAGGATCAGAACAACAAAGCACAAACTATCCATCCATCCATGACGGAAACCAAGAGACACTTTAAATCAGTCAGGGCTGGACTGCTTTTTGAAGCAGGTGAGATACTTGTTGGTGGAGAAGTCACTGGGACATCAGTCCAATCAGGGACAGGATAAAAGTGAAACAAAGGATTAGTGGAGATTGGAAAGAAGAATATTTGGGTGTTGGATTTGAGGGGCTGACAGTCTCCAGATGCAGAAAGCTGTCACAGACCAATGGATTGGTTTTAGTCCTCTGTTAGGCACAACGAGCTTAATTTACCCCACTTGGTGTTGACGAACGGGAGCAACAAACCCCGGCCTTACTGATAGTCTATCAAGGTCTTTACCAGTGTAATATAATTGAATCCACATTTAGTAGTTCCAAACTAGATTTCACTGAACATGTGTCAGTGTTTGTATGTTTGTTTGCTTCAGAATAAATAAATCCCTTCTGAACTTTGTGGTCCAAATATTCTAAGATGCAAACCAAAGTAACATTATCCTCTGAACATCATGATGTTCAAGATCCTTATATTAACATTAGCATTACCACTGTGCACAATAAAGCCTTTAAGTAGCACAACTGTAATCTCTTTTATAGCCACATGTGGCCACTTATGAAGAAAAGGATGATTTAGGCAGAACAATCTCTCTGATGCAGATGTAATTCAGTCCACACTAACCTGGTCTGTGAGCTTCTGTTTTTCATGTATGTGAGCGATAATGGAACCCTTGCATATAATACAGATGGGCGTTAATGTTGGCGTTAATGGCTGCACGTTTCCTGCTTGCTTCTCAGCCCAAGTCTTCTCGTGTAGAGGTTCATTATTTTTCGTGCGCTTGCTGTAAACGGTGTGTGCAACGTCCCCAGCACGAACACAGATGAGATTTTAATGGAAATGCAGCAGCGAGGGTTCACGTGACCGCTTCTCGGATTCCTTTCACTCAGCAGGAGTTCCCCTGACACAGACACGCGGAGCACAGCCGCATTATGTTCATTCAGTACAAATGTGGCTGCGCCTTCCATTTCCAGCTTCTATAGGCGAAATGGGGAAAATTAAACTTGCACATGAACATGCACTGCTGTGCTCTTATTCTGGAGTCTTGGCTTTAATAAGGGAGATGTAAATTACTTGTAAAAATGTTGACACATTCATCTTCCCCTCTTCTCTGTTGATGTGGATTGAACTACAGAGGAAGCGGTTACATAACGCCGCATATGCCTTTGCATACTAGTTTCCAGGGACCTCTGTGGACTTGAAGGGAGCAGCAGGTTTACCTCAGAAACCCCTTCATAAATACTGCCATAGCAAAGGTTGATAGCTCAGCCTATTCCTAGTTGTTGACTGAAAGCATTTCATATTTTTGGTGAAAAAAAAGAAAGAATTACCTACATAACCTGCTACTGCGGCCCCGACCAGCATTTTCATCTTTCTTTATATGAGCACAGTTATCTTTTTTCTTTGACCAAGTCCACAGTACCAGCCTGGCAAAGAGGCCAACTGTCCAGGACCCACAGGGTCCCTGAAAGTCGCAGATTCATTGCACATGCCTTAATCCTGTCCATCCATTTTCTTCTACTTATTTGGAGTCATGTCTCACAGTACCAGGCTAAGCAGGGTATTCCACATACTTTTCTCCATAGGGAAGTTTTTCAGTTCCCCCTGAGGGAGACTAGATGAGATTTATAATCCTTTCACTGAGTTCTCTCAGCCGAATATGCCCAACAAACCTCCAAAGGAAGGTGCCCAGACCATTCCTAGGTGTAACAGCTAATTTTGTGTCAGTGTCTGAATACATGATACACTTGTAACTTACTGTGTGACATGTATTTAACCCTCTGAAGTCTAAGTCATCAGAGTATAACTCTATCCCTAACTCTCAGCCAACGGTGTTGAACTCCAGGCCTCGAGGGCCAGTGTCCTGCAGGTTTTAGATCTCACCCTGGGTCAACACACCTGAATCAAATGATTAGCTCATTACCAGGCCTCTGGAGAACCTCAAGGCATGTTGAGGAGGTCCTCGAGGCCTGGAGTTCGACACCCCTGCTCTAAGTAATCAGAATATGTAATTTTTGGTTTTATGAAATTGTTCTCCCTCGTTTTGGAAACCACAGAACACAGAAAATAATCAATCTAACTGATACGCACCAAATGCTCTGTTTGGCCCTTTTTAAAAAGGGTAGGGGTATGGTCAGGATTGGGTAGGGGCTAATTGGGAGGTGAACGGTAACTTTATACCTGTGAAGGCTGGACCAGGCTGTGTTTACTGTTGTAAATGAGCAACTCTCTTAATGATAACTGTCCAAGATCAGTATTTATGAAGTTTTCTAGATTTGCCTAGATCTGATGTTTTGTTTGGCGTCAGTAAACGCCAGGTTGGTAACAGTCCGTTTGTTCAGACATGTAGAAATGGAGATTCTGTCTTTTGTATATATTTACAGTAGTTTTTATGTTGTTATTCTGTTGATGTTTATGCTGATTTCTTGGTTTGGGAGATTCTGGAAAGTTTCTATTTTTTTTTTTTTCAGCTGGGTTTTGCTTAAGTAGTGATGAGTAACGCTATTATTTCCATTTTATAACTATCAGACATTTTTTTTTCTATTTTAATTTAGTTTTATACAGTTTTTCTTATATCCCATTATTTTTGCATCAGTTTCTTCAAACATGCGCAAGTCTGTCCACATAGCATTTGGTGACATCTGCTGATTACTATATATCCAGATTAGTTCATCTGAATGTCAGACGTGAAGCTGTGAGTCAGAAAACGTGCTGCTGCCACATTAAAATCACCATCGCTGCTGTTCCATTATTCACTGTTGGAGTCGTTCCAGGGTCTGTCTCCATGTGACATCATCGCTACAGTCTGTCTGCGCTGCTCCACTAAAAGGGAAACTTGTTAAAATTCACAATAGTGTGACTTTATGATAAAGTGTTACCAAATGGAGATTTGTAATATTAGAGGGAAGAACGTGAAGTTTTTTCTGAAGCTGAGGTCAGTGTGGCTGTATGCAGGAAACCTCTGTATTATAACAAGCCAGTTAAAACAAACTAGTGGCCCTTTTAACACTGAACACACCGCCATTGAAACTCGAGGTAGATTTGCTGTTCTAGGACTGAAATTGCTGAACATTCACAAAACCTCTCAGCAGATCTAATCTTGTGGAGTCGGGATTACAGTGGACATGAAGCACTGCATGTAGTATGCAGATGTAAGCTGTGAGCCACAGTGGTGCAGTGATTAGCATTATTGCTACACAGGCAGAAGATTCCTGGTTTGAGCCCCGGCAGGGCCCGCTCAGTGTCGAGTTCACATGCTCTCCTTGTGCCCGCGCGGGTTTTCTCTGGTGAATACAATAAAGTGCTACATAAATGTATGGTTAACCTCGAGGTCTAAAGCACTTTGAGTGGTCAACACTAGAAAGAAGTTATTCAAATGTGAGTGCATTACATTAAGGCATGCATAATTCACACCCTGGTTTCCCACTTTTAGATGTCATAAGTTTCACACGTTCAGTGAAACTAAAACTATAAAATAAAATAATGGATCATCTAAGTTGTATTTGTCAGAGCAAGCAGCACTTGGAATCAATAACTCTGCAGAAAACAGGAACCCCAAACTGCAAAGCGTTTCTGAGGGAGGTTACTTTGCACTGCTCCAGGCCAGACATAGCATAGTTTTTTGTTTGTTTGTTTTATTTAATTTAAATTTTTGTCTGCAAGCCAATTTAGGGTCAGTTATTTCTTTCACAGAGGGTTTGCTCATCTCATTTCAGTGTTTATTAGTTTAATTATCAGTTGAACTATTAATCACCTAACCAGAATGAAGTTTCAACATTTTAAACGGCAATATTTTAATTTGTAGTTGAGCTTTTAGATGACTGTAATACCCTTTCCTCTGCTTGCCTCTGTATTTTAGGCAGTAGCATAAACATAAGCATTTCATTTGATATTTATACGTGCACGCTCAGCTCAGCTAACCTCAGGTGACCGACTCGTTTAAGTGCATTGCACGGAAGAGCGTTTCATTTCTGTGCCTTATCAGGCTCTTTGTGTGTTTAAAGTCGTTACCCATCTGTACTGTGAAGCGCCGTCTATCAGTTTTGCAGCATTTGACTGAATGAGAGGGAGTGTTGCACTTTACACTTCAGCCTCCATCCTGCCGCTTCTGTCAGCAGTCACATCATTTATAAAACCCCAGACACACATTTCCATTGGCAGCCAGGCTGTACATAGTCATGCTGTCACTCTGCCACCATTGTTTGACTGATGGTACAGGATGTTTTAAGGTCACAATCACATCAACTGATTTGCTCCAGAATTACAAAACTAATATTTTCTGTTCTTCAGTGTTTTGAATCTTGAGGTATTTTTCTGATTGTAGAGTTTGATGATGAAACCGTACACTTGATGTGTTATTGACTTAGCGTTTTGTGAAGCGGTTTATCTTCACCAATGAAAGAGATCTGCGATCATTTTCTGTGGTATTTGAGGCCTTTTGGTGTTTCTGAGCTCGTCAGTGCAGCCCTCCTTTTAACAAACGTGTCTCATTGCTGTGTTTGTCACTCCTAAACTTTACCGCATGGCTCTGAAAGGTCTGTTGGTTGTTTCAGGCTAACAATGGCCTCCTGCTTTGGCAGCTCTCAAACCTAAATATTTCAGCTACCACAGCGACCAAACACTAACTCACCCCTCAACTATAGATCTGAACGTTCACATTAACTAATGAGAAAAGGAAACCGTTTGTTTGTTTTGAATTAAATCTGAAAGTAATATTTTTGAAGATTATCTTCCCAAAGCATCTTTACCTGATTGTACTATAATATATGACAACATAACTCTGATATCAAAAATTAAAAACCAAACAAACAAGAAACAGGTGGAAGTAAACACAACAAAAATGGTCAATCAGGCGGTTCTAACAGAGAAACAGCAGCTGTGTTCAACTATTTCTTTCAGTTTTGACCCAGTCATAAAGCCCCAAACATCCCAGAGATTTCCCAAACTGCTCGTGCAAGATGCCAATTAGTCAGTAAACATTGTGCCTCAGGACTCGGGCCAGAGATATTTGGATGAAGTATTAATGATCCAACTCACACAAAGCCTTGGTGACTGAAAAGGGGTTGAGTGGGAGATAAAAAGGAGCAAGAAACAAACTTTCAAGAGCCACAGTTCAAGCATATAATCGTTTTATGCTTCTGGTTACTCGCTACTAAATCTAGAAATCTCTACCTGCATGTGAGGCATTTATGGAACATCTGTAAATTGTACCTCCACAATGAAATTGCTGACCTTTGGTAAACGCTGTAGGGCAATAATTCATGTATGTGAGGGTTGCTGTTGTTTGTGTTTGTGTCAAAGCAACCGACCACTGCAGCGAGAGCTTCTCGCTTCGTGTGTTGTGTTTATTAGAAGCAATAAACATGGTTTCATTGAATGTGTGAAAGGGCGTCCTCTTTTAGAACATTAGTTTGTCTCTGCTAGCATTGACAACTGTTTACTTTCATATGAAATGTTTAGTGTGTGTCTGCAGAAAATAACCCAGGTTACATTTTCCCAGGTCAGCACTGCTTTACTTATTTTTTCCTCATTAGGGTGTCAGCATACATTTTAATGATAATACTAATGCTGGCTGCCATAATATGGTGTGCTTTGCTTTACTTTTGAATGCTTCCTTATTTCGGATATCAGGAAGATCTTTCTGATGCAACTCTCTCACTTACTGAAGCTGGGGACCAGCTTGGGGACCAGCTTCCACTTCTATAGCTCCTGGTGGGGATCTTTGGTGTTAAGGCGAATGTGTTAACCACTACACTGTGAAGCCACTGGCTACCACAGTATGGCATGGAAATTCATGCATAATAATTTCATTCATGTCCTAGCAGGGTTACTGCGTGAGCTCAAACCTAATCTAAGTTTGAGATCATGCAGTAACCCTTCAAGCACATGAATGATAAAGTTGCTGACTTGAAACGTGCAAGTTGGTTGAAGGAGTAATGAGCTGTGGAAGACAGCAGGAGTCATTCTCCTCGTCCCACTCCTCCTCCACCACCCGCCTACCCTCGGAGCAGCGTTGTAGTTTCTTCACACAAGCAGCGCTTCATTTTCCTCCTCAGAATCTAATATGTACATGCCCACTCCTACCCTCTCTGCTCCGTGCCCACACGCTCACTTATTCACCAACCCAATTAAAGTTTGGCTGCCTTGCTCTCTGTAAGTAATAATCCCCCAATTTCCTCTTCATCTCTGCCCTGCTGGCCTTCTGTACTTCAGTAAACTTACCTGCTTGTCTTCTTCAGGAGCATGTATTTCACTGGCTGCAGTTTAGGTGCAGTCCAAAACAAAAAGGTTTGATCTGTATCTCGGAGCTTTTTTCAACTATGAATTGGTTTTGAATAAAGGTACAGAATCTTCTTCTACACATTTTAGTAGATTTTTTTTTCCCTGAGACTTATTCACAAAGTTGGGTCTTCTGTATGTTAACTCATGTTGTTCTTTGTGATGAGCTGTTTAGCCAGTGAACACTGTGGCTTTGGGGATGGAAGAGATAAATATTTTGATGTGATGACTGAAAAACATTTTTAAATAACTATTATTGGATAGGTGGTCCTGAACCTCTGCACAGACATTCATTCTTTCGAAAGGACAAAATCATTTGTTCTTCTGACTTTGGTGATAAACGTTTGACATACAGTCCTGTGTGAAAGTCTTGAGTCACCCAAATTCTTTTGTATTTGACTTTTATTTTGTTTTAAGTTCTCCAGAATTTCTGAAGGGTCAATGTTATTCTTTGGACATTGGCTGCTATTTCACTCATTTTCCGTCCAGTCCTTGTGGTCGACTATTTTCAAAGGAAAGTTTTGGTGTGTTAAGCTACGTAACCCTGACCTATGAATCATTAAAGCTTCAAAAAGGCACTTAACTCTCGGGATGAACCAGTATTGTTTCTACAATCATGAATCAGTTTTAAATTGAATGTTTGTTACTTGTAGGGTGTTACAGAAACACATAAATTTGTCCTCATGTCTTTAATTGAAACTATGAAAAATGAACTGTGTCTGAAAGGAAAAAACCCCACTAGAAATCTGACACCAGACCTGAGAGAAGCATTTGGACCATCAGTTGATCCATCTATTGTTCACTGAAAACTGGCTGTCAAGTAGTCAGTGAGATATGCCAAATTACAGAAGGTGGGACTAGTGTCAATCCCAGCTGTCAAAGGGCAGCAGACAACCATTTACGCCTACTGCCAGTTTAGAATTTCCAGTTAACCAAACGTGCATACCTGCCTTTGGACTGTGGGAGAGAACCCACCCAGACACTGGGAGAAGATACAAACCCAACAGAGAGTGGCTCTGGTTTCTGTGCTTTACACATTACAATAACCCAGGGGTCGGCAACCCTGGGCACGTGTGCCGCAGCTGGCAGGCGAAGGGTTAACTGATGGCACGAAATGCAGTGAATTAATTTGTGAAGGTGCATTAAAAAATAAATGGCCAGGCCAGCGTTGCACATGACGGTATCTTAGCTATCAACCCCAACTACCAGATTCAACTTGTAATTGGCTAAAAAATACCTTAGCCTATCGGTGAGATGGATGTTGTTAGCTGTCAGTTTTTTCAAGCGATGTTGAAATTTCCACATCCCAACACTTCAAATGTTTCAGGAGCTGTCTGCTCCGCACAGCATCAGCACCGCAGGAGTACTCGGATACATCCGTACTCGAGACAGAATTCACAATGTGTTTTCAGGACTTTCAGGTGTATGGACCAATGTTTTCTTTTCTGATCAAACCAGAAAGCTTTATTGAGCAGCTGGATTTGTCTCGCATTAACTGGCTGAGTTAATGCGACATCGAAATGCAGTTGATTGAACTGAAAAGCTAGACTCTGTGGGGGTCAAAGTTGGCAGAACTACGAACGCAGCTGGAATCCACAGCTGTGCGTGTTCATGGAGCTGCTGGACATCACTACCTGACAAGTTTAACCGTCTTCAGAACATTGCAGAGGCCTTATTGACAGTATTTGGCTCGACATGTCTGTGTGAGCAGATTTTCTCTCACATGAGTCCTCAGGTAGCCTCTGAATGCTGGACACTCGGAGACCTGTGTCTAGCTGATAACTATTCGCTGATAACTATTCGCTGATAGCTGCCAACATCTGCGAACAAATATAATCCTATAAAGTGGTTCTATATAGTGTGTAACTGTTAATATAGAGCGTTATTAAATTTATTGCTAATGCAATCATATGGCACACTGACTTCTGAGGAAATTTTAGATGGCACTCATCATCAGAAAGGTTGCCGACCCCTGCAATAACCTGTGAATCGTAATGAGTTGCGAGCTGGTGGACCAGTTACATTGTTCATGTTCTGTTTTTCTGATGGCTGCCAAATGGCAAGTCTTTCTTCCAGAAGACTCCAGTCACTGCTAGTCACCTAATGGCCAGGATGTCAGTGTGTCATCTTGTGGTCACAATGATTCCAACACAGATAACAGCTATAGTCCTTATTCTGGTACAAACTGGTGGTTCCTGCAGCAGGTGGAGAACTTGTTCACTTGCTGCAACCGTTTGACTGACTGAGGCTGCAGAAGACAAAAAGGTTTACCATCGCTAGCTACAGTCCATGAAAGTGGAGTTGGGCTTGCGACCAATCTTTTATTTATTTGTCAAAAAAGAAGAAGATCTAAATTAATGGGAAACACTTCAGCTTTGATATTAATCCTTTGCCAACAGTATGTGAGGAATGTGCTCTGCGAGTACCCTTCTTGGTTAATGACATCGCACATTTTGAGTCCCCTGCTTGCTGATTGATATTCGTTTTTCCTGATGGTTTGTGTCTTTTAACAGTGTTATATTGAACTTCTATCCATTATTATTGTTGACTTTTAATTCCTTAATGTCTCGTTACTAAACAGTAAACATGTTCTGTGCCGCATTCATAGGTTTGGTTTGAGCAAATGTAAACACAGGAGAGGGAAACCGTTTGAAACTGAGCTTCATGTGCTGCAATGTTAAGCACTGGCAGAATTACTTTCTTTTGATCGCAGTGGGTGCCCAGAATGTCAGTCTGTTTTTGATCATTTGCAATCACAACCAAATAGAGCAAGAATGTGGATCAGACTTATTATAGATATTGACATGATCAAATGCCACCAAGTTCTCTCTTCCTCCCCTCCCATCTTCTTCTCTTTCCCGTACAATCTCCCCTCTACCCCGTCTCCCATCCATCACCCTGCAGAGTGGAAACGCACACTCCCTGATGCAACCTCCTGCTATATCTGTGCTCTGTTTACTTTGGTCTGTCTGTTTTTGCCTGAAATTCATTTTTACTTAATCATCTCTGTTTACGTCCGGGGATTCACAGATTCCCTTTTGCAACCAGTGCAGACAAAAACAAACAAAATATTTAATCTGCGGCTCAAATGAAATTCAATAGTAGGTGTGAGCAGGGCGATCTTAAAATGTATTATACGGAGGAAAACAAATATACCTGTGCTCACCATAAACAGCAAAGCTTTTATGTACATATCATGAGTCCAAAAGACTTTCTAGAACAAGCTTTCCTGGTTACATTCTTACACTTGTTTTTTCATGGATGTCAGTGACACTTAGGATCTTTGCTGTTCTTTAAAGAAGCAGGAAGTCACAGTACCGCCATGTGGGATCTCATTATTCTCCAGCAGCAGGAAAAAACCTTCGAATTCAAGTGCCAAAACTTCCATCATAGTCGGGATACAATTTCATAATGTATGCACGACTTCTGTCAATTTTGGCAAGTTCACTTTCAAGCATGTGGCTTGGCTTCAAACATTGGTGGAGAAAAACAGAATCAATAACTAATCACAGGTGGATCGACATGCTGAATGGGAGCTGTGTAAAAAGCAACAAGTAGCATGTAATCTGTTTTTACCTGGTAACATTTTTCCTGTAAGTAGGAATAAATCAATTCTTCTTTTTCTTGAACAAGCTGAATTTATCAGCTTGTGTGGTTCTCACAGACGGAGCTATTTCACATTTTCACGTCATTTTTAACTCGATGAACTGATGCATCACTTTCTTTTTTTCCACATTATTGGCTTTCAGCATGGATTGCATCATTTTGTGTCACATTCTCCTAAAAGCCTTCTTTTATTTAAAAAGTTGCATTAACCATGAAGTGATTAATTAGGGTCGTTTATAGTCATACAGAAAATTATTTTTGTATGACTGACTTTTCTTCTTTGTTAATAATTCAGTTGGAGATTTGTTCCTGTGCTTAGAATCATTGTCCTGTTGCATGACTCAGTTTTGCCTAAGCTTTGGGTGTTGGATAAAGCCACACACAGGAACTACTTTGGTATGCTCTGGTATACAGAGGCGTTTATGATCTGTGCCTGCAAAAGAAGCTCAAATCATCACTCCTCCATTGCTGTACTGTAGCTGCCAGTTGAGGTGCTTTTGGTGATATTTCGCCAGCGTGGTGCCGTCCTGCATTATGGTTAATCATCTGTCAGAAGGACATTCACAGGGCCGTAAGGACCTTGACCTTACTGGTCAGAGCAGAGTAAGGACTGCCGCTACTGTCCACCAGTAGGACAAGAGACTCCGTGGAGAAGCAGCTGATTTTTTTGTTTGTTATTTATTTATCACAAAGTGCGCCAAATTTTTTTTTCTTCCAAATATTTTATCCTACCACTGTTAGCTCTTTTTGCACGAGGTGCATGTCTACACAGACTCGCCACTTGTCCTTGTCTTTATTAGTATCTCTTTTTATTAAAAACGTGAGTTATGGATTAGAACAATTAATAAACTAGTCGTCACCTGGAAATCTTTGTGTGTGAGGGAACCCAATGATTTTCTGGCTGTGATGTGAATCTCCTTCCTGCTTTAATATTCCTGCAGCTGATGTTTGTGTGACTGACGTGTGCTTGTGTGCACACACCTGCGCTCTTCCAGGTGTGTGATGACTCACAGTCATCGCCGAGCATCTTCCTGCTGTGACTTACAGCTGGCTCGACCTCTCGGAGCTAACCGCGCATAGTAAACAACCCCCGCCCCCCTGACAGGCATTTCAGAAATACGATGTGTATCTCGCCGCCTTCCCCCCTCCCCTTTGACTGTAACTCAGCCAAAATACACTTATCAGTGCTCAGTGGTTGTAATCTTTGAAGGGCTCGTTTTTCATTTGAGTGTTTATCCGCTGATTGTTTCCCTCATTGGTCATAAAATTTGTGCTGTAGAGGCCAAACGCTTTTATTGCATTGTCTCGTCTGTGAGCCCCTCTTGTTTTCATTACAGCCCTGATCACTAACCTTTCCCTGTGTTTTCCCCCCCAGGTTTTGTATGCAGAAGAGTGCCAAGTTGGTGCCAGGGGTGACGTTAGACCTCATTGAGAAGTAAGTGGCACTCCACAGCCATCCTTTGACTGTCTCCCTCTTTACAGGAGGGCTCAGTCTAAAGAGATCATTATCCTGTTTTCCTCGTGTCACTCTCTCCTGTCTGTCTTCCCGTCTGTCTCTTTGCTCTCGTCGCCGTCATTGTCAGCCCTCTCTGTTGTTTTCCATCCTGCAGGTATAATTCCCAGCCTTTGTTTCCTCCTCACAGTTGAAGCAGCAGCAGTTTGGCAGATTTAAAGCTGTGCATTTCTTGCATAAACCTGCGGGTGCCAAACGGCGGAGTGTGGAAGATCTCTTGCTCGTAGGCACATACACTGAGATTGATATTAACATTCAATATGGATGTCATTTCCAGAGTTTTAGTAGTTTCACAGAACCATCAGCGTGGCTCCTTTTTCAAACCTTAGGTGCGGGGGTAGGGTAAAGTGACACCGATAAACTAAGTTGAGTGAGACTTGGTTTTTGAAGCCGTAAGTAACTTAAAAACGGGCTGTTAAATCTCAGCAGAAAACAGTACATCTCATTGGAAAGCACCTTGAGGTGCTGAAGTTGAAGACTGTGTCAGCAGTCTCTTAATGACATGTCACACTCTGTTTGCTTAAGGTGAGTAATCACTTGTCTTCACCTACTCAGATTATGATTTCTGCCTGTCACTGACAGCCTGTGAGTGCACATCCACACATTACTTCCACATCTCTATTATCTACTGGACTTTAATTAGTTTTTGGATGAGGGTGTACACGGAGAAACTGTGAGCTCGTGTGCTCATTCTTGTCCTGTGTGTCTTTATATTCTTTTTCCTTTTTGTGTGTGTTTTGGTGCTTTGTACACAGCAGCAGTCCCACAGTGACGCAGTTTTCCTTTCCTGTCCAAAACATTTTGTTCTTTGGAGAGGATATTTCTAATCCCTCAACTCTGTCAGTGGCTTTCATAGTAGTTTGGTTTCTCAGATTGTAGGGTTTATCCACCTTAAAGGTGATCTAGTCTGCTTTTCCTTTATTATCTTACCTTTAATAGTAGCTGGATAGTAGGAACAGTAGGTCAGAGGTTCGAATCCCAGCAAGGGTATGTCCCAGGCTAGGCCCCCATGCTACCTCAGTTTTGGGAACAATGGAGATACTGCTCAGAACCCTCAAACTCTCAGGTCTCTGGTAGAGGACCCAAGCTTGACCCAGTAAATCCAATGAGCCTAAAGCTCAAGACTCGGACTGCTCTAAATGCTCCGATTTCAGGAAGTTTTTTCCACTCATGGTGTATGATGTCGATGAGAGTAGATTTACTGCCATGGTCCTCGCAGGCACACAGGTCTGACTGCACCATGTGATGGTTAAATCGTTTGTTTGCAAGCGGCAGCTAATCAGAAGAAAGTTTGCAGAATAGTGAGGGTGGCCTTAAGGGGAGGGGCTAATTGTTGATGCTTCGGCCTGCTCCAGAGAAGACCAAAGGTATGACATAGAAAGACTTTCTCAGGTTGCTTTTTTAATCTTTGATTATTAGTTTTTCTTCCCTTTGTGGTGAACTCTGATGTAGCTTCCTTTGCAGCTCAGGCTCACTCCAGCTTCGATCGCACACATAGCTATAACTACCTACATCAGGTTACCTGCTGTTGATTTTTGGATCACTGCATGCAAAAACATCTGCCTGGATTGTGAAATCCCTAAACAAATGGGCACAAATGTCCTGGGACGAATCTCTCTTTAAGTTGCGTTCATGGAAAGTCAACACTTTCCACTAATGTGGAAATATATGCTGGACGCATGATCTTGGTTTGCAGCTCCGCTTTGTTTTGCTGCCCATCACAAAGTTAAAGGTGTCATTTGCAGGTTTTTATCGTCCTCTGGAAATATCCTGTCGCTTCTGCAGCAGAGGTGTGAACACAACATATTTACATATTCACTTGTAAGCTTTTAATTTGAAAAATCTGAAGAACAAGTTTGTTGATAAAACTGAGCGCATTTCTCCTGATGCAAAAACCACACAGGTTTTCTATGTAGAGCTAAATCTTTCATGTTTCTTGTCATTAACCTGCTGCCCAGGATTATAATTAGGATTGTTTGTTCCTTTTTTCAGTTGTACTCACTCTGCTTAAAGTTTCTTTCCACCAGCTGTTACATTTCATAAATGATAAATTATGTGACTCATCACTCACTGTTTATTTCTGCTCTGTTCATACTTAATATCTGAGAAACTACGTGTAGAAGAAGTATTTCACCTGTTGTGGGCCCAGAGGAGGTGCAGCTGTGTTATTTGTTGGGGAATTTACAGGTTCACTATTGACTTGCTTCCCAAGTTTCTGCGAGATTAGTGGGGATTAGTCATAATTCTAACAAGTCTTCTCTCCACAATTTATTTGACATGGTTCTTATTATCTTGACTATAAATCTTTTTGCTTGTTTGTACTTTCTGTCTGATCTTTTCATTTGTACATGCCATTTTTTCCCCCCACTACTCTCTCGTGGATGAGTGTTACAAGAGTAATGCCCGAGTACACAACAGCCACAGCTCCTGCGGCACGACTCCCATGGCACGATGGTAAAACCACTAGAGCGATGAAGAACACCTTTGATGAAATAACCTCTTCTTCCATTTCTGTTTCCTTTCTCCCCACTTTCCACCTTCTCAACCACACCAACATTAGTCGCTGGGTTTGACAGTATCCATTCATGCTCTAGCTCTCACGTCCTGTTTGTCTTTCATCACTTGTCTCACCAGAATTATTCTGCAGTAAAGTAGAAAAAGTAATATATGACCTGAATGCTGTAAGGAGAATTTTAGCACCCAGAAACGTCACACTAGTCTGCGTCAGAGATGGCGGTAGGGAAAGCATTTCCCCTCTCGTCTCATTCTGCCGTTAGGCCGCGAGTAAAACACTGAACAGCAACATCAAAGACGTGAAAGGTTAACAATGGTGTGAGAGTCTTTCTGCTAAATCAAAATGAAATTCAAAGTAGTTTCTGTCAAAGACAAAGGCACAATCTTAAAGAATGGACTATGTTGTAGCTTTGATTCCTGTAATGGTCTCTTAGTATGTATAGCCACGGCAAGCAGAGAGAACAAAAAACCTTCAAAGAGAAAAATCCAGGCTGTAGGGTGAACCCGTCACACACATGCCTTCTCTGCTTGACCCTTCATGCTACCTGTCTGCCTCAGAGATGAACACAGCAACAAACAAAGCAGTAAAAGTGGTAAGGGTGCACGGCAGCAAAATGCTGACCTTTTAGTATAGGCTCAACAGATTGCATTGGAGATGTTTTCAACTTGAAACTGTCCTAATTTAAAAAAAACAAAAAAAAAAAAGAGCTGTAAAATGTGTAATTCATGAGATACGTGACCTTGAGTTGATGCACAACCATGGAATTATTAACAGCAGGCTATTATATGAGGAATAAAACATGATACACAGAAAGACCAGTTTTTTGTTTGTTTTTTTTAAGATTTCTACATTAATATGACCAAAAGCAACATCTTATTTCCACACATTTACAGGCTCTTGTTTAAAGGGAATACAGTTAGACAGCTGAAGTGAAAATATTAGATTTAACCTCATATGCAATGTTTTTTCTGAAGAGCCGTGCTTTCTCTTCGGTCCTCTGCCATGCACCATCGCTGTCCGCTATGTAGCTGATTGTAAACCTATAGGTATGCACCTTAGCCAATGAGAGGTCTTCAGACACTTACAGGCTACTTTACTGGACTGATCTTTGTTGATTGAGGGTAACTTGGGTCATGAATTCTGTCATGTGTAATCTGGGGGTTTTCGAACCTTTTCCAGCCTGTTGAGCATCTTTATTCTTGAGGCTGTGTTCATGTTCACTCCCTTTTATTTATGCACAACAGAAGTCATCTCAAGGGACTTGCTGTCAGGTAAACACCCTGCAGTATTAGATAGAGAACCTCAATGATCCAGATGTCTTCTATGAGCAAACATTTAGCGACAGTGACGAGGAAGAACGCCCTTTTAACAGGAAAAGAATCTATCAGAACCAGGCTCATGGAGAGGGCTCACCCTCAGCTTGGAGCAGATGTCCCCTAGTTCAGGATAAAAGAATAGGAGAACACACAGAGACCACAAACAACACAGCAGACGACAGTCAAAGACATGCAGCAGTGGCCTATAAACACTTGAAGCCTGAAACAAGAGTGGACTGCATCATGAGCCGGAGCCTGTAGCAGCATAACTCAGGGTCAGCCAATCCAGCCCTAGCATGAGTTGTCAAGATCACATTAAAGCAGGGTGCATACTCACAGAGTTGAGTGTTCATATTCATATTAATGCCGTACTTGTCTTCATTGAGGTTTCAGCAGACCTGAGTGTGACTGGCGAAGGTGTTTGTGTGAATTTAACACAGACGCTGGAAATCCTGATGCTTTAGTAGCTGTTTTGGCTGATTGCATCTCCTGCCTGTAGGACAGAGGGCTAAGTGTTGAGTCAGCTGGTGTCCGTCAAAGTGAAATAACGGATCATCTCTGAGCTCAGTATTTGACGTCATTAGTGACTTCTCTTCATTCAGATAATTCAAACATTCATTTCCACTGCTTTGCAAATTACGCTTGGCTGTATGTTCTGCTGACTTAGGGCGACTATAGGTAGTGACTTTTGTGTTTATCTCATCGCTTCGCTCTTGATACTAAATACTAGAAGTCTTAAAGCAGGGGTGTGGGAACTCCAGGCGTCAAGGGCCAGTGTCCTGCAGGTTTTAGATGTGTCTTTGATCCAACACAGCTGATTTAAAGGCTAAATTACCTCCTCAACTTATCCTGAAGTTCTCCAGATGCCTGGTAATGAACTAATTGTTTGATTTAGGTGTGTTGACCCAGGATGATATCTAAAACCTGCAGGACACCGGCCCTCAAGGCCTGGAGTTCCCCACCCCTGCCTTAAAGTTTCCGTTAGATTATGGAGTTCAAATGTGACCCTTGATTAAGAGTCGTACAGATAGTTTTTTTTCATCTCAAACTTGCCTTAAATAAATTCTTTCACCTCGTAATATTGAAATGATCAAGCTCTCTGTACTCTGTGCTTGCCCAAAAGGCCATTTCCTCCTTTTATCTTGTTACAAGCCAGACTTTCAACAAGACCACGTTATAGACTGTATATAAAAGATGGCTTTATCCCCCTTACCGTCATTTGTTTGTTCTAATCCTCATTTTCTAACTTTAATGTTAGATTTAAAACCCTTTGTATTGGTTTTGGAGCCAGGACTTAACATATTTAAGACGAGTCTGTTTTACATGTTAAGTGTAACTAAAGCTAGCAAGTAGAGCAGGGCGATATGGCCAAAAATATTTATCACGATATACATTTAAAAATGTGCGATAACGATATAACTGATAAAATATAACTATAAAATTGAAACGAGACAAAATACTTTACAACTCCACAACTTTATTAGTGAAAAAAACCCCATCAATGTATTTTCACTTAAACAAGCAGCTGTTTTTATGCGGATTAAAGTTTAAAAATTTAACAGTGCAAATGCAAATTCCTCCCTGACAGTTTAACCAAGAGGCATTTCCAGTGGAAACTGGCTGACATATCCTCAGCATAACCATGTATAATATCCACAAAACTTAAAAAAAGGATGCACACACACACAATACGGTAATATTATGTTGAGGCACAGTACGTATCACTCCGCGAGGCTTCTGACTACGATGGCCGTAATGCTCCGACAATCCATCAAGCGGTGCGGCTTCGTAGCTTAGCAAAGTTGTACTACAACATTTTTGACAAATTCTCGAGCGCCGTGTACATAAAATCGTTTCGAGGTCAGTAAACACAACCAGAATTCATACATAAGGCACACAGGATTATAAGGGGCACTGTCGTGGCTCAAGAGTTGGGAGTTCGCCTTGTAATCGGAAGGTTGCCGGTTCGAGCCCCGGCTTGGACAGTCTCGGTCGTTGTGTCCTTGGGCAAGACACTTCACCCGTTGCCTACTGGTGGTGGTCAGAGGGCCCAGTGGCGCCAGTGTCCAGCAGCCTCGCCTCTGTCAGTGCGCCCCAGGGTGACTGTGGCTACAATGTAGCTTGCCATCACGAACGGTATGATATGGCCCAGCCCTACTAGCAAGCCTCCTTAGCAAGCTGCATCTGTAAAATGTACGGATTCAACGCACACACGTTTACCTGATAACTCCTACTAAGTACTTGTTAATATGCCAGGATTTCACTCTCAAACCCTGGAGCACAAACTCTGTGGGTTGTCTCTAACAGGCCACCAAAAATGCTCCAAAAGGCATCAACAGCATGGTCGAGTGCACCCGTTCACTGACTTGAATTAGCAAAATTGACAGTGGTTGGCTGTTGGGCCGCCACAAACAGTGAATGAGCAAATTAGCTGAACTGTAATGTTTTAACATGGGCGTCTATGGTGAATGACTCACTTCTCTATCATTAGAGGAATTGGCTTCATCTTTCAGCCCTGGAGGTTGATGCTCACCTGTTGGGTATAGAATTAAATTAAAACTTTTTGGGATTACGTTACATGGCTTCCCTTCTTTGTCGGTTTACTAACACATCAGCTCTTAGTTGTCCCCACAGCCGCTTAAAAACTAAAGAATATCAGGTGTTTTCCATTTGTGCTCCACAGCGTCATTACCAGAGAAAAATAGTTTTAAATGACTCTTTAATACTTTCTTCTTGTCTAAGGTACTTGTGCTATCTTTTTTTTTTTTTTTTTTTTTACTTCTTACACTATATTTATTTTCCTTATTATTTACTCTGATTTTATGCTTTGTTTCTATTACAAATATTAATAAAAATGTTTTTCTATTATCAATCAATCAAAGCTTTATTCGTCACATGCAGGTTGCCCTGCAGTGAAATAGGACCCCCCCCCGACCTTACACATATAGCACAAACATTACATGAGGATACAGGTCAGAGATTGGTAGAATCAGAAAAAAACATTGAAATGTACACTACACTGGGGAAAGTACAAGAGGAAAAAAGAGACCCCTACTCATGCTATGCTTCCATGGTAGGACAGCATGAGAACAGGAAACAAAAAAAACTCCTCTGCACAAGAAGCACATAAATGTCCACAGCACAACATTGTGAAGACATGACAAGCCACAGGGGTGGGTGGGGGTTGAGGAGTAATCCGAAGCGAACACAGCAGCCACCCTGCACAGCGCTACCATTCCAGCGCGGCACACAGACCCGCCGTGCTGCCCCTTCAGGAAACAAGCATCGAAGGCGTTTGGAAGGGAGGGGGGATGAGTGTGTGCTTATCAGCAGTGTTGGGAAGGTTACTTTTAAAATGTATTCCATTACAGAATACAGAATACATGCCCCAAAATGTATTCTGTAACCTATTCCGTTACGTTACTCAATGACAGTAACGTATTCTGAATACTTTGGATTACTTAATATATTGTGGCGAGTTCAGACAAGGAGGAGACGGAGGTATCGTTTGGTCTTGCTTCCCGTGAGCTAGCCAGGGAGCACAGCCGTTTATTACATTTGCAGAAGAACACACTGCCACTAGCTAACTGCTCAGCGCGGCAACCACAACACACATAGGGCGCCCTCTGACCCCGGAAGGACACACCGTCGCAGCGAGAGGGCGTCACCCGTCACCATGGCAACATACACAAAACATAACTGTACAAGCAGAACCCCGAACAGCCCTGATCCGCTACAATATTATCATGCTTTTTACAACAACGTGAATGTACTATTGCTGTGTGATTTATTACTATTACTGAAGGTGCTCAGGAACTTTTACTCGTGCACCATAGAGAGCATCCTGGCGGGAAACATCTTAACCTGGTTCGGGAACAGCACCATGCAGGACAGACGAGCTCTACAGAGGGTTGTGCGGTCAGCTGAGCGCACCATCCGCTCCGAACTCCCTGACCTGCACTCAATCTACAGCAGGCGGTGCTGGACCAAGGCCAGGAAGATCGTGAAGGACCTCAGCCATCCCAACAACAGACTGTTCTCTCTGTTGAGGTCAGGAAAGCGATTCCGCTCCCTGAAGACCAACACAGAGAGACTGAGGAGGAGCTTCTTCCCGCAGGCGATACGGTCTCTCAATCACACCACCACACAGTACTGACCCACACATACGGTTCTTACACACACACTGGACTTTCTGGACTTTGGTTTTGCACAACACTGGTCACTATATTCTTCATTTCCGGTTAATACTTGTACAGCTGCTGTTATTGTGTATATATTTATTTATATTTAGATTTCTTCATACATTCTTATATAGTTCTATATTGTGTATTGTGTATTTTGTTGTACAGTTATTTTATTTTCAACTTTAATTTATATATTTATCTTTATCTTATTCTTCCCAGTTAAATTTACCCTTCATTCTAATTTGTGTTGTACAGTTATTTCATTTTTAACCTTAATTTATATTTTATTCCTTCCTAGTTAAATTTACCCTTTTTAATTTTTCATATTTATTTCCTATCTTATTCATAGCCTTTTCCTTTTTTGTTCTCTTTAGGTCACGAGCAGTTGTCCAAGCATTTCACTACATATCGTACTGTGTATGACTGTGTACGTGACAAATAAAATTTGAATTTGATTTGAATTTGATTTGAATTTGATTTGAAGGTCCGCGACTCCGAACTGTAGTAAAGGGACCTCTGACTAATGCTGGGCTCACACTGTGCGATTTTTGGCCCATTTTGAGCCGATTTTGAGTCGTGCGATCGTTTTGGCGATCGGCCCGATTTTGGCCTTCATCGTGCGTCGTGCATCGTGTAGTATACGTGGGGTAACGAGAAGCGATTGACACCTCACGACCAGCTCCCGATCATCAATCGCTTGGTCGTGAGGGTGTCACCGCAGTTTGCCACACTGCGCACGCGCAAACACAAATGTCAGCGAAAAAGACGGCGTAGCACGGCAGTGCAGCGTGTGATCTGGACACAAGCGATGGAGGCACAACCTGTAGAACCATCCGAGCCCTTTCGATGTGGCCTCACAAAATTATCACGACCACAACAACCGTGAAAATAGTTGGATCGACACTGCTGCTCAATCACAGCTGCCTGATCAATGTTTTTCATTAGCAATTTAGCAAAGTTGATGGTGGTGGTGTGTCTGTGTGAGTGAAAGACGGAGAGGGAGAGCGAGCGACAGAATTTCTGTTATAACCTTCATTTTTATGGACGCAGTGTGAGCACTCAGGTCGCATCAGAGCATCGGGCCGTATAGTGTGAGACCCTGCATCGTGACCTATGAACTTCTAACCCCTGCGAGTCAATCGTACAGTTTGAGCAGGAGCTGAATCGCGCGACTGAAAAAATCGCACAGTGTAAGCCCAGCATAATACGGCGGGGTCCCTGTCGGCTGGTAGCCGAAAAATAGCTTTACTTTGTTGTGTGGGTCAACTTTTCTTGCGACAGACAGAGAGAGGCGTTGAAAGGCTGCTCCAACGGAACTTGTTGTTTTCGGAGGAAAACACGAACACAGTGTACAGTCGAGTCTTAATAGCTTACTTACAACTGGGCTCGTCAGGCACTCTTCTTGGCTGCAGTGGTTATTATTATATTTACATGCTTCCAGCTCCCGTTTTTGCTCGATGACTGCTCGTACCTTTCCACTCCCCTTTTTCTCCCTCCTAGCGCTCACAGACACATAACGTGTATGGCAGTCCATTCTCCCAGCAGCACGGACTACACTGAACATGATGCTACATTCTTTAGAGCTATGCTTGTAGCATTCTGCCTGTTAGCTTAGCACAACAACAACGAAAAGGCGCTCTCTCACCCAGGAAACACACAGTCGCAGAGAGAGAGAGCGTCGCCCTGTAACCATGGCAACCGTAACGCTGCCGCCTGGAACAAAAGAACGTAGCTGTCAAACAAAACCCAAACAGTCCTGACCCGCGACAAAATGAAACAGGAAAGTACCCCAGTGTATTCCATTTATTTCAACAAAGTAACTGTATTCTAAATACCACCTTTTTAAACGGTAACTGTAACGGAATACAGTTACTCATATTTTGTATTCTAAATACGTAACGGCGGTACATGTATTCCGTTACTCCCCAACACTGCTTATCAGTGTAAGTGTACGTGTGTGCGTGTCCAGAGTTCAGCGGAGACAGTGTCCTTCGCTCTATCAGGCTAAGTAAACAGTCTGCCAGCCAACCCAGGTGGCCTTCATGGGACGGGAAGAATAGTCATCACACAGTCGTTATCAGGGAGTTGTTTTGGTGGGCTCCAGCCTTGGGCCTGCAGCTGGCGCCGTGGTGTCCGAATGTTGAATATTGTTAATTTCTGTTTTGTGAGCAGCTCGAATTTTAGCACTCTGAGACAGGTCCCTCAACTTCGCGTTGAAGAGCTGCGAGCCTCCCCATGATGGTATCAAACTTCAGTTCCAAGGTGTTGTCAGTCTTTTGATTCTGAGACTTCACAACTGCAGTGATCCGTTCTGCGATGTTTTCCAACTGTCGCTCAAGGGTGTCATTTTGAGCAGGCCTTTCTCTGATGTTTCCCCTCATACGCTCAATGGTGTTGTTTTGAGCCTTCACAGCAGCAGTAAGCGTCTCCAAGGTGTTGACCATATTACGTTCGTTGTGAGAGGTCGCACCTCGTCCCCGCGCTTCGAATCCAGCGGGCAGCCATGTGGGGGTTTGAACAGCCGGTTCCGCTCTCTTATTTCTCCGATAAAGCAGGGCTAGGCCAACGCCGATCAGCATGAACCCTGTTATCATGGTTCCGAATAGGTAGATATCTTCAGCGTCCTCGATCGACAGTCCCGCCAGGCACACGGTCCTCCAGTTCTGCCACCCGTCCATCGTGTAACCGGCAGGGAAAGTCCCTCCAGGGCACTCAGGCTCTCCCGAGCCCCGACTTCTCGTTGAGAAAAGGGTGTCAATAGCACTCAGGGACCAGTTGATCAAATCCATAATTCTCTTTTAGGTTTAGAGAACGACAGTGAGAGGCTGTTCCAGGGAAAGTAATGCACGCAAGACAAGACAAGGACATAGATGCTAAGCAGGGAAGATAAGGGTGAGGAGGAGAGGAGAAAGTGCGACCGCCTTCGCTGAGAGCTGAGAGCTGTCCTCTGTGTGTCGTGTACGGTCTGTTTATTTGTTATTTATAACGATTTAATGTTGACTGTACGATGCCAGTGTGTCCTGTAAAGAACTAAATAACTAAGTTTTCAAAAATACTAGACAAACATTAGTGATGGCGACTAGTCAGCCGGCTCGGTGGTATCCTAGCAACAACAATACCTAAATCACACCTGGTGGTTTTTCTTTGTAGGCTCCAACAGAGAGAACCAGGACAGCTTGTTATTTTTCAGCCTTTTAAAACGTGTCTTGCGTAATTGGTTACAAATAGTATTCAAAGCAGCCTTTTTTTAATCCTCTTTGTCATCTTTTTGCCGAGTCCTGCTTGGACACGTGGGCATGAGCATGTGTTGCACTCGCTGACCACTCACTGGGCTCGTATTCTCACCTTTAAAGGTCATCCGCAGTTGGAAACAATGCACGTTACACTCATCGCTCCTGAGATGTTACAAACATTTGTGGTGAAATGAATTCCACATAATGGCGGCGTCGAGTAGTTGCATGTTGTTGGTTTGTTTATTAATTTGATCATTCCTCTGTTTTTGCTCCATCTGTGCACCCTTCTGTCTCTGCTTCCCACATACATCCAACACACATTCTGGCTGCATCCAGTCACAATAGGCTCTTGCATAAGGAGTCACGAAGCACAGCGCATATGGATTTTACGTGCTCGGTATGTCTCATGCTACGGCGTCTTTCATCGCTCATCAGTTCTCTTTTATCTCACGTGGGGGTCACATAACTGTCGTAGGTTGATCCATATTCACAGCGAGACTCCCCCCGGTGTGCAGAGCCAGCCCCCCCAACCCCTCCGAGCGTCTGACACCGTCTGTGTGGCACTCACTGGGGAGTCCCTGAAGTTAGACTCCAATATTGAAGAAATCATATCGCTGAAAATGGCACCTCAGCCTTTAAAATACATTAATTGATCCCGTAAGGGAATACTTGGTGCACTCGCTGCACAGAGATATCAGAGAGGAGCTACATGGCAGCTGCCCTCGGGGTGCGTGCCTTTTCTCTTTAGATAAGATCAACAGCTTATTCCTTTTACAGAGGATTTTATGACCCTGCTCACATCCAGAAGCTTGTTTTCAGACATGCTGAGGATGGATTGGTGTTGGGCGTTTGGTGCATCAGTGGTATAAAAACAAAATCTGTCATTGGGCCTTATTCTGCCCAATGATACCAGAGAACTATGGTTTAAAGAGAAAGACCAAGAGATGGTTTTCATCCCCCCTTTTACCCCTTTAAATATAAGTAAATACATTTTTTAAATCTTTTTTGGCTTATATTTCAGACGTTATACTGTTTGCTAGTCTTGGAATACCCACTGGAGCTTATAGGCAGCTTTGCAGGGAGGTTTGTTGTGATCTGCGCAGCCTTAGTCACAATTCAGCCTTTCATGATTTTCTCTTTTTTAACTTCGACATTTCAGTTTGTTTCATGTGTGTCTGACCTCTCGTCTTCAAGCCTCTGGTGGTTTGGAAAGCAGATGAGTTCATCAGTATGACTAGCGCAAACTTTGATGTTTCATCAAGTGCCTCAACAAACAAACTATATCACTGATTAATGATGCTCATTCACAGTACAGCCTGATAAGATCCATGTGCGTTCTCACATAAAACAAGCGCATCAGTATAAAAATGATATACAAAATACCGTAGTACAGCAAAACACCAGAAAATGTGAAGAAATGACAGGTTTTGATCGATGACACAAGCCTCAAAGCCTCAGAGGGCATTTTTCCAGGCCGTTCAGTGAGCTATCCATCTATCTGTTCATCCGTCCACCAGTGCAATGTCTTTTTCTGTCCCCAAATATATTATATTGGATACTAAGCAAGGATATGAACTGCTGAGTGTTCATCCTTACTGCTGACTTGCCAAACATCTTTGGCAAGCACTCAAAGTGCTCAGGAGCTGGCCGGCCCTCATGGTTATACAGTTGGCTTGTACCTGCCAGGAGCTTCACAGCTTCCATTATCTGTCACTTAGAGGAAGAGAGGGGAGGTTTAGGTCAGAAAAAGTTCACACGCTCTGTGTATTAAAAAGTACTTTGTTGGCGATTCTAAATAGCTTAAAATGCTGCTGCGGGACTTTATTGCTGATGCTTTATAGTGAATGGAATCAAGTGTTTACCACTGAGGTGGCTGTGTGTTATATATGTTGTCATTTTTTGACCGGTAATGGTTCTGTGTAGAGACATCTTGGTTCTTGACAGTGCTGTAGTGCACCAACTAACGATTATAAAATCAGGCTGGAAACAATAACGTTAGGGAGTGACTGTCGGTGATGACACAACGTGATCAAATTGGGCGAGCGCACTTCTGGATGTCAGTGTTGTGCAATTACTGTAACCGATTTCTGAGCCAATCATTACCGAGCCTCCATTATTTATTCACCAAAACTTGTTTCCCTCTCATTTTATACATTATTAAAGAAGCCAAAACCACTTCTGGTTTACAGTTATGTTTTGATCTTGCAAGTTTATTATCTCATTATCTCAGGATAACATAGTTTTTGTGTCCTCATAGCAAGTTCATCGTCAGAGTTGTCTCACACAGGAAAAGTTCATTTTCATGTTGGTTTGAAAACTTCACTCAGAAAGGATGGAGAGCAGCTGTTCTTGAACTTGTTGGCCTGCATTTGTTTTTGTTGTCTTTCTTTATATTTATTATTGCAGAAAACATCATAAACAATTAATCATCTTCTAACCATGGTAAATACAGTCCTGATTTTCTAGATATGAAGCAACATGTACCTTTTAACCATTTTGGTCTAACAAACCAAAATCACCGATAATAATTCAGAAATATTGCAATTTCTTCCCCCAAAAGGTTTGCACGTCTATTTTTTAACACATTTTTAGCATAACTGAAGAATTCATATGATAATTACGACCAAATTCTATATGAATGTTTACGATAATAATGATTACATTTCCAAAATGTCAAAGTTCAAGCAATCAGTCCCTTCAGTTCAGTTGAGTGTTGTTGAAAGAGTAATCTTTATAGGAACAAATCTGAACGTTTGAGGTTTTAAATCATATCCATACTCAAACAGGTTTTCAGCTTTGTTTGCTGCAGTGATCGAGGTCGTGCAGGCTCTTAACAGTGTTTTCCTGCATTTATCTTTCCTGTACATTTGTCATTAATTTAAAATATATTTCTTTATTCGGGCTCAAATGGCTCACACTAACTGTAATGCCTCTGAGGCAGCTAATGTTTGCCCATTCTCCTAGTTTCCCTCATTGCTTTTAATAGTGCTCATTAAAAGGCAGACGGGTAGGTGTTGTAAAGGTAATTTTCTTGGTTTTGCTACGGCGATTACTGTCGGGGCGTCTTGTTCTCTTTCAGCAGCACATTCTCAAGCTCTCATTTCCACGGTGCTGGTCATGGAATAACCGTCTTTAAGTATGATGTACAGTTCATGGGTTTACACATGTCAAGTCACTGTGGCGCAAACGCACAGCTGTGTGAATAATGCAATAATGTCAGACAGGAGCCAAATGCTGGATTTCTGTAGCAAGATGTGATTCATAGAAATTACATTATAGTCGGATTTCCTGGTGAGCAATTTTAAGCCCTGAGAAAACTCCACTCGGTCATTTTCATGAGGTTTGGTCTGAAGATAATCTGTGCTAGATTGATGAACCTGATTAAAATCTGGCACTTTTACTGTATGGCGCATAAGTCATGAGCCAACCCATTGTTGTTTTGCAAGGAAAATGTGAAATATGTACAGTAGTCAGCGAAACATGCAAAAATGAATGGAAGTTTGTGCAATTCTAAAAATCTTGAAAGTCAGTATTTGGTATGACCAAGAAATTCCCAGAAGTAGGAACATTCAGGAACATTCATCCAAGCTTTTTGAAGTGCAACCAAAGCTTTTCTTTGTGTGTTGGCTGCGTTTTGTTCCACTCTGTTAAGATGATGCCACACTGCTTCAATAATGTTGAGGTCCAGACTCTCGAGAGGAAAATCTATTATTGATGGTGTTCTGCTGTGTGATCTTATATCCAGGTATGCTTTTACTGCAGTGGCCACGTGTTAAAATACATTGCAAATCAGACACTTCCCAGATGGTATTACATGGTGTATCAAAGGCTGTGTTCGTATTTCCTACGTCTGATAAGATCTCCATCACCACTGACTGAAATCCTCTCCAATCCACTCTTGTACCAGACTTCCAGGAACTTTCAGCTGTTTGTTTTACACGTTGATTTTAGCGTGAGATGAGGATTTTAGTGAAGCACCACTGATAATGACACGAGCCTTTTAGTAAACGTATTCAGTACTAAGCAGTGAAGCAGCTGTCTATGATTGATTTTTAGAGATAAAGGTTAACAATGTCCTTCCGGCCTTTTTGATTTAAACCAACGATGAAAAACGAAAAGGTTAAAATGGTTTTAATAACAGAGGTATATAAAGTCGTCGATATTTTTTATCATCTTCTCCAGTGGTGATAACAAATAGTCACGGGTCAGATGAGTTGCCCGGGTATTGATTATGTCAGAGGTATGTGTTGCTGGTCATTTTGGCGGCTGATTCTTTGCAAGTCGTCAGCTTACAAATTGCAGTAATAATTGGTGGATTTACACAACATCACCAAGGTTGCAGAGGAGAAAAGAGTACCTTGTTATTGGAAAGTACTTCTGGGTGCTCTTCCAGTCCACTCTCCTACTCTTAGCCACCAACCATCGAAAATTTGATGAACTCCTGCTTTGTTTTCTGAACTGAGTGGTTTCCCAAAAGGTTGATTCTGTTCACCTGACATAACGTTTTTATTTGGGGGGGAAACGTTTCGTCACTCATCCAGGTGACCAGAATCAAGCTTTTTGGGATTTACTTACCTGGATGATTGAGCATGCATCAAGACAGCCGAGTGGTTTGTCATATTTCGGGGTCAAATTGATTGGGTGTGCAGCATTGGTTAGTGAGGGCGATATCTGCCTTTACAGCATACCAGGGCCACCCTTGGAAAAACCAAAAACCTGTTCTGATGGTTGTCAAATTTCTTCTTTGTTCTTTTTTTTGTGCGGAAAAGAAAGAAGAATAACAAAGCACCCAGTTCTTAGAGGGATATGGTGACTTTATTCATGGGACATGGGGTTACACCAGTTGCCCACACGCTCGCTCCACTTTGAGAGAGTTGAGGTTGCTCTCATGCCAGAAAAGCTGAGGGATCTGATTAGGTGGTCATTCCTACAAACATATGTAGCCGCCCCGAGCTGCTGCAGTGGAACACAAATCTTAATTACTGTTGACAATGACAGATGCACGCACAAATTGATTTGTGATTAACTTGATTAAAAAGTCCACTTGGAGTTTATTACGTGACGACTGCAACCTGAAGCCTTTTGCACGTGGCTCTCACATATGATCTGAGCTAAACAGTGCATGTATCTTTGATGTCGCTCTGTGTCTCGGGTCTTGTGCTCACAGGGTTACAGTATGTGTTCTGCACACAAGTGTATGAGTGCACACATATCCTGCCTCCCATTTCTTTTCGGCCTCTGAGTAAGCACCTAAGTGCAAATGTAAATTTCTTCAGATGTGTTGTGATGATAGTACTGAGCAGTTGCCACTTTGTTCTCTGAGTAAACTATGTGACATACAGTGAGCGCGGCTGACACAGCCATCTGTGTTGTGTTGTGTGTGTTGCAGGATCCCTGGCAGGCTCAATGACAGACGCACTCCCCTCGGAGAGCTCAACTGGATCTTCACAGCCATCACCGACACGATCGCCTGGAATGTTCTGCCCAGAGGTGAGGCGCTCACACGCAGGCACACAGTTTTGTTTAACAGTCGTGAGCAAGCTGTTCTCACCAAAATAATGTACCTTAAAAGATCTTAAGAAAGACATTAGTTGGGTTAGAAATAGTTTTCTTATGATGGAAAGTGAGTGCATCCCAAATTAAACTCATCTCAACTTCCAAAACAAATGTTGGGAATGAAAGACACTGGGAAAATATCACAGCCTGGAAAGCACACTAAAAAATAAACCATCAGCTAAAAAACCTCAGCGAGCTTTAGAGGTGCACATCTGTGATTTCTCTGTGGACATCAAACTTAGTGTTTCAGTCCAGGTCAGGTTTTATGAAAATCTTGTGAATGCGAGAGGCTGAGAAGTCAGTGTGGCTGAAGAGTGCCACTGATGGTTGCCAGTGTTTTGCTAGATACGGCAAAAATGAGCCGAGGTTTCTGAGCGACAGCATCTGCTGCAAACCAGCTAAACTGTGCACAGTAATGGATTTTTCTGGGGTTAACCCGCCTGTCTGCTGAGGTCTAATTAAATAGGGAAACCTAAACCAGGGTTAATCCCAGTGGAGACTTTGAGTCCAGTGACTGCTGTCTGATGGTGATTCTGGATGTTTTGGCTCTACATGGGAAGCCGAGCTGCTTGTAGCAGAGACGCAATGCGTTTCCTGACATTTAGAGCTGGTGTAGGAGCAGGTTTATGGTACTCTGTGTGAGTTTCGAAGCTATAAATCGGATGACCATGCCTGGTGCAACTCGTTCTCCTTCAGATCTGGTCAGCCTCATTTCACGAACAGCTCTTTCTTTAAGAGGGTATAAATACTCATAATTTCCATAACGTACTTGTGCCAGGGTGCCGTCACAGAGCACATGAAAAAGCCAGAATTTGCTTTTGGCCATGTCATCATAGTCCTTGCTCACTGCCCATCCCACTCACCAGATTGCGCCCCCTCTGACTTCATCCTCTTCTCCAAAAAGAAATTAAAGGTAAAGCGTTGACATTTTCCAGCAATTAGCAGAAGCAGTGAAGTGACTGTAGTGGTGTCCAAGGTGACTTCCTTGACCTTGGTTTAGTTTTTGTTTGTTTTTCTTTTTTTCAGTCACAGAACTTTATAGCAGGGATTACCAAAACCAAAATATATGAACTAATACAATAAACAGATTGAACAGATACTCTTGCTTAACAACCCACAATAACAGTTAGTTTAAGCTAAAATAAAAGTCAGTTCTAATTCAGAAATGAAATGGATAAATCTGGATGAGTGGCTGGAAGTTCTGCTTATTTGCTTCTATTTAATGTTTGTTTTGCACATTATGTCATTGTTCCATCACTTATGCACTTACGGGCTGCTGTATGTGCCCTGGTGCTTTTTTCTTTTCATTTTAATGCATATGGTTTAAGTTGCCAGAAGATAAAAATCAGCCAATTAAATCAAATCTGGCATATTTCCGTCAATGTCAATATCCATTTTTGAAAATGAACATAAATCAAACCATTGTTGTATTTCTCTATTTAGGGGCAATGAAGCCTTATAACATATTTATATCACAATAAATTATGAAAAAGAAGGTAAGAGTTTAATTTCTTCTAAAATGATTAGAGAAGCAAACATGCAGGAACATTTCCTCTTGTTGGAGCCGGAGACACATCTGAGGCGCGCTGCAATCTTTAGTTGAACATGTTTGGGCAGTGATTAAAAATGAAATGACCCCATGTGTTTCAGTTCTCAGGGAGCTCAAATTAGGGCACCTAATAAAAACTGCGCAGTAGTGACGCATCAGCAGTGCTAAAACTTTGAGAACGTCCCCAGTGGTAGAAAATAGTGAAGCTGTTTTCTATAAAATGCCAAAAGTGCAGTACGTGCAGGTTGGCTGCTCAAATTGAGATTAATTGTGTTTGGAGCGTCTAGCAGAGTAATTGGGGACATCATTTAAACATAATTTGGCAGACATAAAAACCCGTATACACACACACACACACACACACACACACACACACACACACACACACACACACACGTAGCAAAACTCCTGCTTACAACACACAGCGCTGCCATTAGCCGTTACCCTCAAGCTCAGCCTCCCCAGATAAAAACGCACACAATTTCCTTTTTTTCTACATGTTGTTACAGTTTGCATGCATCGCACGCAGATTCCCTCATTGGCCACCTGTCTGTTGAATGCAACACACATCCACACAGAGGAGGGCTCAGACTCTCATGAGACAAACTGTATCCCAGCTAGAATAGCAATGTGACAAGGCTGATGGCTGCAGAAGCCTTTTAAACCCTCGGGGCTCTGCTGTTAATGAAGCATCTCGCATCAGAAAGAATCCCTGTAATGAAGGCACTGCACACCTAATCCAAATCTCTCTCTCACTCACACACACACACACACACACACACACACACACACACACAATGACACTTCAGTGTTTAAACAGCCCAACACTAGCAGTGGGCACAGAAGCTGTCAGACAGTGTCTCGTAAAATATCCCCAACACACAAGCGAAGTAATCATAATCATAAGCTAAGAGATTGCCATGGGATTGGCCTGGCCCCATTACAGTGAATTGGTGAATACACTAATGAGTTGACGAAAACGTGACTGCGACACGGCTTAAATCTGCATTTTCCTGCCCTTTATATTCTCTAAGCATACAAACAAAGTAGCCCATTTTTCTCTAAAGTAGTCGCCTCGCTCTAGTTAAGCTTCTTTTTGTTTATCGAGTCTTTCAGGCCCCCGTTTCCTCCCACATGCAAACTTATCTCTGTGTTCACTTAAATCATTTGATGTTCCCTTTCTCTTTCTGCAGATTTGTTCCAGAAGTTGTTTCGTCAGGACCTGCTGGTGGCCAGCTTGTTTCGCAATTTTCTGTTAGCAGAGAGGATAATGAGGTCATACAACTGCACACCAGTCAGCAGCCCCCGCCTGCCCCCTACATACATGCACGCCATGTGGTAAGACGCACACAAACGGAGCTCGGGGCTCACTTTCACGCACACCGGTAACACAGATGTCCACAGCTTTGCAAAGCAGAAGGCAAGAGTACGAGGGAGAGTCATCCTTGAGGCTTTGCTGTTTGTTCAGGCGCACTGCAGTTGGAGTTTGAACAGACTTTCTAACAAACACACGTTATGATTAGAGAGCAGACAGTGTTGCCTTTTTTATGTGTGCCTGTTTAATGATTGTTAGTGTGGGGCTATTAAAAAAGGCCATGAGTCTGGCATCTTATGCACAAAAGGAAAAATCTGCCTCAGGGCTCAATTGTTTTAAAGTTATGGGTTTGATTGTTAAATGTTAAATGTCTGAAACTGTTTTCCATCAGGAATTACTTTGCGTCTTTCTGACCATTTAGTTTGGTTTTGCAATTCCTCATTTTACCAAAGCAATTAGGATAAACACTTTTAATGCAGTGAGATATTTCTGGGAGTTTAACTGCACTTGTAGAGAGTTTATGGAGCTCTCCTTCAACTTCATCTTTGTGCATTCAGTAGACGTTTTCACAGACGTGCCACCCGCCTGCTGTTCAAATCTTCTGTTTTCAAGAGTAATCCAGTCAGAAGAAGCGACCTGAGAGCGTGACACCAGAGCTGATAGTGCTCACGCATGACAGTGTTTGTTTTACTACCGGATGCACTGCAGCCTGTTTTACCCGTGTCGCAGAAACAGCTCTGTGCTCTGTCTGAAAACAGAAGCAGGAGAAGGTGCACAGTAGCTGAGCATCTGTATGTGCAGCAGTGTGACCAAGAGCGTTGCTGTCACTCTAGTCTATAAGCAAAAACAGGACAGGGTGCGTCAGGGTCTGCGTAAAAATGTAGACCCATCTGTGTAACTACAGTTACTACAACATATTAAAAGTGCCTTATTTACTCTCACAACCTCTAAATATAATGTTGAAGTGTAAGCCAAAACACGTAGGTGTCTTTATTTGCTGCTTCTCTGGAGCATATGCACGCTCTTCATTTATACTAAGTTTAGTTTCCACGAATCTTGTTTCTCATTTATTTTTGCATGTTGACAGTTTCCAGTTTGGCTCCATGTGCTGCTCTCTCCCACATGGCAGAGGCACACAGCTGCCTTCACCAGGGGCGGGGCAAAGTCTGTGTTTATGTTGATTGACTGGTAATTTTCACAGTATACCTGTAATACCAGTAACAAAGCAGGAAAGTGTGTTCTGATATGGAAAAGTACTTGTATACTCTATGTATATCTTTATGATTCACAAATACACCTTTGCATATGAAGTCTTTTTGCTGCTCACGCGAGGGGGTCGCACAGCGGCCTGCCTGCCTCCATCTCATCCTTATTCCCGACCATGTTCTTCTGTCACACCATCTGTCCTCCTTCACTACATCCATGAATGTTCTCTGTAGCCTTCCTCTTTTCTTCTCCTCGGCAAATGTGTGTGTTTTTAAATAGAAAATTCTTTATCTTTGCATCAGGACGGTCGAACACTAAAACTTATGTCTAAACGCTTAAAACTTAAGCCTCAGTTTTTAAACTGGGTCGATGGGTGAAGCTGAGGGAGTTATCAGCTATCACAAGATGCACGTTGCATCTGCAATCCAAACAAAACCTGTTTGGGTGTCTTTTAGTCCACCCAAGTGCTGAACATTCCCTTCTTTAACAGCAGGCCTGGCCTTTATTATGAATTAAAATTGTGAGGAATTAAATCAAAACGGGCAATTGGCCACCTGTGTGTTTGTCCTGACTGGGTTGTTTACACATGGAGGCCAGAACTGTTGTTTGTAGCATGCTGTAAGCATGTTAGCATGTATCTGCTGTAAAACTGAGTGTCGGCCTCAAGTGGTCATTTGAGGAACTGCAGTTATTTTCCTCTTTTGTTTCGTGGCATGAGAAGAGTGTTTGCTCTTCTCATGCTCACTTTGTCTGCGCACTACAGAACCTTGTTGCTGTAGCCTGATGTGGTGACTGTGCGGACGAGCGTCATTTAAAACAAAGAACAGATGACTCTGCATGGTCATTTCTCATCTCTGTCATTTTACTTGGTAGGAGCGTCACTGCTGAAACCCTTCTGTGCCTCAGATCTATTTTGTAGTCAACATAAATGCAGTGCAGAGACGAGACAGGTTGGATTTAGAGTAAAAGTGCTGCCGTTTCTTTTCCCACCCACTCACATTAACCTGCAGCCAAATGCGTCCACCTTTTGACTGAAAGCAACGAAAAAGCACTTGTCCTCTGGGGGATGTTAAAAGACTTTGTGGGACGTCTTTATCTGTGTCAGCCATGGCAGATTTAGTTTAAAAGCAGCCACACCACAAAAATAAACCGGGGGAAAAACAAAAAACCTTTTTGAATTATTTAATAACACAAAATAAGAGTTTAAAGGTTTTACTTATACTCACACAGTTTGGGACTGACAAGTTTCTGCATCATTTTACTGATTTATTAGTCATGTGTTCTCGTAACTACACTTGTAAACACAGAGACGAGCTTTTAAAGTCTTTTAGGCATTGCTAGGAACATTATCCCATCGTCTATCTTGCTTTACTTACACCAACACTTCTCCCACTATCTATTGTTTCTCCTCTTGGTCTTCTATAAATGCCTCCCTCCATCTCTCCCACTCATTATCTGGCTTGTGTTTGGGAAAAAAATCTCTCACTCTCATTGCCTCGAGGAGTGACTTGTTGTGTAACAGCCTGGCATCACTTATTGTAAAGAATACTGCTCTTTACTGAAGCAGTAGCCTTTCATTCTCATGCCTACCCACTTTTTTTTTTAGATTGTGGGTACATTACAGTTTACCGCCAAAGAAATGAAGAGTATCACTTTGTTTCACAGCAGCACATGCAGTATTAAGCACGACAGATTAACAGCAGAGAGGCGCTTTAAGAGTGCAGAAAACTAAACCGAATGGACAATGAAAAAGGGACGTGCTGGAGATATAAGGCTGGTGGAAAAATAAAAGTTTGGATGAACATAGATGGGAAAGGAAGGGAAACATAGAGGAGGAATTAAGCAGTTTGGGTGCTCGTTGATCGATGTTGGTGCCTGAACACCAACAGCAATTGTTATTCAGATGGAGGAGATGGGAGAGAGCAGATAAACCCCAGGTTGATTGCTCCCTCGTGGGCAGTTTTAGTGTGGGAGTGTGCGTGGGTGTGTGTCTGCTTTATATCTGCGCTCCTGTTTGCGCGTTGCTGCACCACTCTCTGCAGGCAACGCACTCGCACACACAAAAAGAGCTTAGTCAGCGCCAACTGGTCCCCTGCTCTGTCCCCTCATCGCACACAGACGGGCTTTGGTGTGATGAGTTACTCATTCGGATTCGCAGACATCATCCAAGTTAATGCTGTCATCCTAAACAGTGCAGCAGCCTCCTCCCCGTGAGTGTGTCCTCGCTGATAGCACTGCTCTATCTGCTGGTTTCCACACCATTGGGTTACATAAACACCAGCAGGGATGGAGATTTGTTGGCAATGTGTGCACACAGATTGTAATCCCAGTACTTGACGTTATGAAACCGAGAAAACACGTTTAATTCAGAGCGATTTTTTTATAATATTAACATCATATGTCCAAAAATAAGGCTCTTGCAGCTCTGTCAGCGCCAATGGATCTATTAATGATTACCATAACTCTGAAGGATGCTCCAGCAGCGTCTTCCCTCCTGTACTTGTAGAAGTTTTACTTTTTGTACCATATCAAGAAACAAACTGTATCTAAAACCAACAATAATTTCACACCCTGGAGGACGGGGCTGTGGCCCCCCCACACTCCCTAGCAGATCATTACATGGAGAAACCTTTGGAATGCAAGCATGCTGATCCACACAGGTATGCACACATGGGTATTCACAGACGCGGACTAAAGCTTTCTTGGCTGCTGCCTCAAAGCACACTGTGCGCTGTCTATCTTGCGTGCTGCACAATATCGTTTATTACTTAGTAAATACTGATATCTATGACTAGCTAGTTTATTGTGATGGTGCTTTGTTTTCTCTATTATTATGTTGCTCTTTGTTGTTTGCTGTCTCCTCTGTTTGTTTTTGTTTGTTTGTTTGTTTTCTTTTTTTTCTCCATACAGGTGACCCAGGAGTTTTTTTTTTTTTTTTGTCTCTCTTCCCCCCCCTTCTCACCGTCTCTTCTCCCCTTTGGTTTTCTTTCTTTCTCTCCCCCTCTCTCTCTCATTCATTCCCCCTGTCCTATTTATTAAAAAAAAAAAAAAAAAAAAAAAAAAAAAAAAATGACAAAGGATGAACTGAAGCTCTGCCATCACGTAATGTCGCATACTGCTGTTTCTGATGTCATTTAGAAAAGAAAAAAAAAAAAAAAAAAAAAAAAAAAAAAAGCAACAATAATTGTTCTCCGAAACTAAGGAAAGCAGCTCGTATAACAACATCAGTAGCAGTCACACATGGCCACATTTTTTTAAACAATGTCTTTTTATTAAGAGTTTTTTTTTTTATACATATGGACAAAAAGAGAAGAAAGGGATTACAGATGGTCTGTACATTCGGGGTAATCAGCCCGTACATTTAAGGCTGTGAAATAAAAGAAGAAGAAAAGAGAGAAACATAACTTAATCCCTGCAAAATAATCCCACCCAGGTCACTGCCCTGTACACTGTATTTCCACACCTGACATAAGAGAGTTTGCTGAAAAATTCTTATAGATTTTGAAATGCATGAAGGAAAGGACCCCACATGCTTTGATTTTTCCCAGTAGAGTTCTGGAGTAAATGTCTGATTTTTTTTTTTTTTTTTTTTTTTTCCAGTTTTAGACATGACATGAGGTCATATAACCACTGTTGGGAGGGGCAGCATCCCGCCACCTCCGTAGGATTGCCCTCCTAGCCAACAGGGAACAGAATGATAACGCCTGTCTTTTAGAGGCCTTTAGAAGCAAATATGATCACATTTAAAGAAGCATTTTAAAACGAGTTTTAAAGTTGCTGTATGGCAAACGGAGCATTACATTAAGTAACAGCACTACAAGTAATATATAGTTTTAAGTTACAGTGGAGAAAGAAGCGGTTTCCACTAAGTGGGGAACTTCTTAGCAGCAGTGCAGTCACAGTATGATGTGACCCTGAAAAAATTGCAGTTTGCACTGAATCTAGATGGAGTCATAGGAGTGCCAGTGTTGATGATAAGCATGAAATTGAAAGTGTTAAGGATACACATACTATAATACTGCAAACAGTCCAACTCGGGTATAATGAAGGTCACTGACTCACTTTCTAGTTTGTTGAATCTTCTTTCTTCAGTAGCTGCACACCATCTACTCACTTTATGGCTAACTAAAGTAAGCTCATTCCCTCCTCTGTTGTTGCACTGGCCTGTGCCTGTGATATCACATCTCCAGTGTGGTTTTTGTCCCTCCCTTCACATGACTTCATATTACATGTTAGTCTGCACAACCTGCTTGGGTGGTCAGTAGAAGTAATTCAATTAAAAATGCTCCAAAAAGCATCAGCAGCACAAAACAGAGCAGAGGTCTAATTCAGTGATGAGCGACGATGAGGCCCAGCCGACACCGGTCGACTCCTTATGTCAGGACGACTGTCAGTCAAGGCTGGATATGAGTTATTAAAAAAGGGGATAAGCTGCCCACTGAGACCAAACCTTTTCTTTGTATCAGACTATAAAAAGGCTTTTTATCAAATCAAAATCAAATCACTTTTATTGTCACATCACATGTGCAGGCACACTGGCACAGCACATGCGAGTGAAATTCTTGTGTGTGAGCCCCACAAGCAACAGAGATGTGCAAACACAACAACACAAACGAGCAAAATACAAGAATGGCCAACCTGAAACTAATAAATATATGTACAATATATAATAGTGTATGCATTTCTGGATGTGTATACTAAATATTTTCCTACGTGTGTGTGTGTGTGTGTGTGTGTGTGTGTGTGTGTGTGTGTGTGTGTGTGTGTGTATACACATTTTTACAAATTAAATAGTAAAAAAAAAAATAAATAAATAATAATAATAAAATATATAAAATATACAGAGTTGAATATGTGCAAAACAAGTGGCATTTATATACAGTGTGGAGTGCATAATGTTTTATTGCTTTAAACTTCGACAACTTCATATGTGTGTCTATGGAGGCTGGCTCACTTTTTAAGCCAGCCTCATCACACTTCTAGAAATAAGTTGGCCAGCTAGTCTAAAGCTACTGTAGCAACTTCAGCGTAGCGTCTAAATAAGCACGAGGATTAAACCCGATTGGGTTGGTTAGCAAGGTGTTGTTCCACGTTTGTCTTTAAAAATGAGTTGGATAAAAACAAAATAACACAATACAGCACTCTGACTTGTGCATCTAGAGGAATCATTTGTTTGCTAACTGCAATGTAAGATATTCATGTAAACAGAAGTCTTAGTTGAAACAGTGCATGAATATAATCAGGGCTAGTACGTCAAAAATTAGGCCTCATATGGCACCAACACTGTAAAACGAGCAGCATCTGTTCTTAATAGAGCAGTAGTGTGTGTTTGCACGGGTAATATTTTCACTGGAAGGCGACTACACCGGCTCCTGAATAGATATACGCTTCTGTTTTTGCAGCAGCTGACAGAAGCTGGAATAGCCACAAATGCTTTCTACATGCTGTATTGCATGTTTGCATGTTACACATTCATCAGTGGGTCCATTATGTCTTTAACAATGTGCTGTTGACCAAGAGTGCAACTCTATTATATCACATTGAGATAATGGGAAAGGCCATTAAAGCAGGAGTCTCAGACAGAGTGAACTCAGCATCAGTGGTTCAGCATCACATTACGTTGCTGCGTATCGACTGGGAACATGACTCAACCCCCGCCTCCTGTTAACTGAGGGGAAAAAGCCCCATCGAGGCCCAGAGTTCAATTGTCTGCAATAAGGAGCTGGAAAGTGAAGGGAGAAGAGAGACGGGCAGAAAGAGAGAAAAGAGAAGCTGTGATAAGGTTTGATGTGAGTTGCATAACCCCATGAATTAGAAATGATGGCCATGAGAGGAGAGCTTGTGTTTCCAACGGGATTAAAGGCTCCTCACTGCCCTCCTCAGGACCTCAGGCTGCGAATTTAAAGAAGCCCGTGTGCATGATGAGGAGTGCGAGGGAGAAAACGTGAGCTGAGCAAAATGAGTGTTAGTGGCAGGATGGAAAAAATGGCCCAGGTCTGGTTTATGACCTGCTTTTGTTGATTCTGCTTGGGGCTACATGAGAATCAGTAGATCTGAGAGTTTACCTTTTGAGGATGGTGCTAAAACAAAACCCAACCCTAAGCTTACCTCCAACCCTTGACAAGACTCAGGTTAATCTGGAGAATACCAAGAGGTTAAAAAACAGTAAATAGTGAAATCCCTGCCAAGTCTTTAGCAATAAAATGTAATATTTACTAGGGGTGCAACGATATTCGTATCGATATTGAACCGTTCGATACAGTGCTTTCGGTTCAGTATGCATATGTATGAACAATACAAAATTTGTAATTTATTTTATCAACTTTCCTTCTGACGATGCTGTCTGTGTTGAGCGCTCAGTGAATCTGCGTTCGACTACTCCGCCTAGGCTCGACAGTGCAGCCTAGGCGGAGTAGTCGAACGCAGATTCACTGAGCGCTCAACACAGACAGCATAGTCAGAAGGAAGAGCGCAGGGCACCTCCCCCACCCTCATTCAGATCTGGCGTTTGGAATTATTTTGGTTTTCATGTGAGGTATGACCCTGAAGGTAAGCGAGTCATGGACTAAAGTAAAACAGTATGTTGGATGTGCCATGCAATGCTCAATTACATGGGTGGGAGCTAGTGTGTTAGCGCAGTTAGCTCGTTAACGTGTTAGCCGTCTAGCCCCATGCACGGGCAATCGGCGGTAGCTGTTAACGGAGATTTGCCATGTTGTGGCGTTAAGGTCATTTCAACGAGATTAACCTGAAAGCACTAGCGGGAACACAACGAATATGACTGCACATTTACGCCGACATCATCCTAGTGCAAAGACAAGTGGAAGCAGACAAAAAAAAGCAAGCATGCTACTAACTTTAGCCGAGTCATTTAGACAGCCGTTAGCACATGATTCTCCTTATGCTGCTGAGAATATAGCCCAGAAGAAGTGGATAGTATAACTTTTATTTTGGAAAGAGACATTTCTCTGTAATAAACTCTCTTTTCCAAAGATGAGTGATTCCTCAATCAGATACAGGGCTCGCAATATCACTAGCCCGACGTCCTGGAGCTAGCGATTTTTCCAGTCGGGCTACCAAAATCTATCTCTGCCCTGCCCGTTGGCCTATTGTAGGAAGGAAAAATATATGTCAATGCTTTTGCATTCTTTCAGAAATGTAGCTGGGTAATTATGTCATTGGCATCGGTGAGCCACTGTCAATATGTGACATATTGAAATCGCGTTTGAATTTGCGCTTGTTTTTTGCTTTCACTTTGCAATCCCGCAAACTGTGTATAGAGAGCGACAGCACTGATCTGTGAGTGATGATAATTTGTGCACCAATTCCTCTGACATCGTCTTATTAATCGTTAGCTTACTATGCAAACATGACAAGTGAAATCTCCCGCAGCTTAAACATGTGAGAGGTTGATCGCGCAGAGAATCGCTGAGCTTATGTGAGTGCGTGTGTAAAAGCAGCAGGATATATATTTTAGTTCTGCTGAGCCAAATAAGACGGGTCAGGGTGAAGAAGTGACAGCCAAAGAAAAGCTTACCACAAAACGGAGAAGTTATGACAAATCAGACTATAAGGCAAAAAGAAAGTGCAGCTTTATGGTTTCATGGACAAAATAATTTCTGTGGCTGCAATATGATGAGCTAAATAACCAGGGCTGCACATAAGTGGTCCGCAGGTGCCATTCGCTGTCAAAATAAAAAACACGCACAAGGGTTAGCGTTAAATTTAAAAACTGTACTTTTGAGTTAAAATATATATTTATAATTTTAATAAATGACAAATTAAAAAGGCATGAACATTTTTTTTGTATCGAAAAAATATCGAACCGTGACACCAAAGTATCGAACCGAACCGAACCGTGAATTTTGTGTATCGTTGCACCCCTAATATTTACATGTATTTTGGTTAAAAATGGAATAAATTAAAGGCCAGAGAATCGACATCAAGACTATTTCTGTTATGTAAAGAACTATTTTGGAAATTTTTGGAAATTGGCCGCCACTCTGAACATCCATGGTTTGTTTTTGGGGGCGTTTCCAGTTTACACAGTGTCCTGAAGCCCAATAATAATGAGCTGTGTGAAATGAGCCATGTTGCTTATGGTTTAAAACATGTGTAGCGTACAGTCACCAAGACTGGAGAACCACCACAAAAATACCACCGCACCAAATTTACTGTTGCTCCTGCATTAAGGTGAAGGATACATACAAATTATTTTCCAAGACTCTGGAAATTATATGGATAAAATTAGTCTGTTTGTTACCAGGGTCACTGTGGACAACATCGTATGAAGGTATTACGACAGTTGGCCTGGACTCATATGGAGTTCTGGTATATAGGATATAAGGTGAAGTGTCACAGAGTCCTTACCCTGTAATACATCGCTAGCACACATTGTTCTTTAGAAAATATCACTGGATCTAAATTCTTGGATTCAGGGTCTCAGTTCATGCCTGGTATGGAAAGAATTTTGAGTCTTAGCTGTTTGATATATGCAGCTTCTAACTCGTAAAGGTAGCAAACGGTGCCACAGTTTAATGCGATCTTCCTTTGGCCATCCCACACTACCAAATGTGATTGGCAGTTTTTTTTTTATTTATTCATTTATTTATTTTTTGTTATTCTTCCTGGAAAGTCCTGAAAATAAGTTTTATTTAAGGATCTTCCTCATGACATATGATGTCACTTACATGCGGTGTGTGTGTGTTTCCTCTCTACAGGCAAGCGTGGGACCTGGCCGTGGACATATGCCTCTCTCAGCTGCCCACCATCATCGAGGAGGGCACCGCCTTCAGAGTAAGTGTGTGTGTGTGTGTGTGTGAGAGACAAATAAGCACAGAGCCACTGATGCCTCTGATGCATCATGTTGTTGTGTTTTTTGGCATTAAATGCATGAAGCTTGGAGGCTAGGGGACCTCTAGCATTGATGGATGTCTTTCATCTTGAATGTGTCCAGCACTGACACCTGTAAACAACAAACTATTCTTGTTTGCACTGCAAGTTCGCCACCACCCGCATATACAGCATCTCTATTAATCTCTCAAACACACTCGCACACACTCATCCCCGGCGGATTACATTGTAAAATGTCAAGTCTAATAACTCAAGTATGAGCGTCAAATAAAAAAATAGTTTCAGAAAGCACTGGCCCTGCACTTTCAGCCGCTCGACTGTTTATCGTTATATTTACTGACGAGGCAGGGGGCCGTGATGGAGATGCTGAGTGTAATGGAAGCGCTCTTCAAAAAAGCTGATTGAGCTGATGATGACTTAACAAATATGGGTCATCGTAACACTTTTTTTGTTTTGTTTTTTGTATCTGTGTGAGTCAACAGCGTATCTGTAACACTGTCTTGGTGTATTTTCCCTACAACATCATAAGTGATGTTTTTCAGGGCCTTTGCAGGTGGCCAGTTTCATTGTTGTGATCTTGTAGCTTTGATTGGTTTAAGCAACTAAAGTCTTTTATTGGGTTTTGGCAGCAGAGCTACTTGGTTAGGTTAAAGGAACAAACGTGTTTTAGAAGGTTTAAACAACTGAATTTGTCAGGACTATGAAACAAAATTACTTCGGTTTAAACAACAAAGCGATTTGATTAGGTTCTGGCAACAAAATGTCTTTGTTAGGCTTATGTGACAAAACTACTTGGTTGGGTTTAGGAGAAGATCCATTAGTCAGCTGGAACATCCATTGAGTTGAAGTTTAGTTTTCCAGAAAGAGACCCCAAATTTTATCAAATGTGCCCTTTTGGTTCTGGATGGAGCAGTGGATCTTTTCCAGACTGAGACACGACATGAGATCAGCAAGCCACCGACCATAGTAGGGCGGGGCAGCAGCTTTCCACCTCATCAAAATGGCACTTCTAGCCAAGAGGGAACCAAAGGACAGCACCCTGCGCTTTGCTCCGTGAATGTACTTATCATCCTCTCCCGCTGTACCAAAGAGAGCAAGTAGGGGTTGACAGCTAGTTTCAGGCCAGTAGCCTTGTTCAAAGTGCAGGAAACCACCTCCCAAAAATTTGCCAGGGCAGGGCGGGTCCAAAACATGTGGGTTAGATTGGCATCATCAGACCCGCACCTGTTACAGCGAGGGTCTAAAGTGGGATCAAGCTTAGCTAGTTTGGATTTAGATAAGTGGGCCCTGTGGACTACTTTGAATTGTAACAGGGAATGACGGGCGCAGAGTGATGTAGAGTTTACCAGAGAAAGGTCCCAGACGTCATCTGACATAGATATACCCAACTCCTTCTCTCATGTGGACTTGAGGCCCACAACGCGGGCTGGGGTTACACTGCACAGTTTGTTATAGATCCGAGACATTACAGCTTTGCCTGATAGTTGCAAATTAAGGAGCTCGTCCAGTAAGTTAGCAGCTGGAGCTTCTGGAAAGGACACTGTTTTTAGTATTGTTATAATTAATAACAGTCTTTTACATAAAAGTAAAAAATCCTGCAGCATCATTGCTTATAATGCTGTGGGAACAAGAATGAGCCGACCAACGGTTACTAGACTCTGCAACAACGATGGAGAACACACAGCAGCTTTTCCCATGTTAGGACTCTTATATGGGAACTCCACCTTCTCTCCACCTGGCCCTGGGAGGTGAGCATCGCTCCCCCAGGAGCAGTTTTCCACACTCACTCCTCCTCCTACTTTCTCTTGCACTTGGGCTAAAAACACTTACCAACACTATAATTGAGCCTCTGAGGACTCCTAAAGCAGATCTGCCTGCTCCGTCTTTCAGGAGCCTTTAATTCCTCTCTGATGTGCTTTGACTCCTTTAGCTCTCTTTGTTGGGCTTTGTCACAGCTGAGTAAAGAAAAAAAAAAGGAGAATGTTATTTATGGTAGATTGAGTCTCTGCTCATGTTAATTAACTCCTCTCTAGCACCTGTAAAACACCCCAACAGTCATATTTTATTTCATATGGAACCAAAAATGCCACTCGTGCCCCACATCTTTGTTACTTTATGTAATAACTTTATTTCTTTATGTATTTTTGATATTTCATGGCATTTTATAAATCTTTCTAAAATATCTTTTATGTAATTTGCAGCTAAAAAAGGAAAATTGTGTCATTCATCACAGTAACTACTTTATCAAGGCAACACATTTAAAATCAGTGTTCAGTTTTTAAAAATGTAATAAGTTTATGTCAGTGTAAAGATGTTGGTCCAAAGCAGGAAGCAGAGACCAAATTCAGGACAAAATTATGTTGTGTATGAATTTATTGGGATTTGATGAGCCAGCATTTTGTCGTATTTCTTGTCTTGCAACAACCCAGCTAGTTATTTAACTACATGCCTGTGACGTTAATTTTTAATTAATTTTGACAGCTTCACCCACATTCACTCATTGGTATACAGTATCACACATTTGTTACACACAGTACTGTATGGCTGTGTCTGTCAAAAGTCTCAACAGTAACAAATGAAAAAAAGTAGTTACTTTAGTTACATCACAGGTGTCATCTTTAAGTAAGCAGCGCTACTTTTCACAATTGTGTCAGTATCTGAGTGTGTAGGGTTATTAAGCTTTGATTATGCTCAAATTAATGTAACCATCCAACAGCGAAGCACTGATATTTTCCCCTCCCGACATCCATCAGCGGTCTACACGAGGCTGTCGCAATTCAAACACTCTGCGTGATCGAAAACTCTGCGGCCAGCAGCCAATCAATCAGACAATGTGCCATGACAGCAGAGAGAGGAGAGGGGAAGGTGATCATGACAGATCAGGATTTATGTTGTTACTGCAGTGCGGTGTCACTCCTGAGCTCATTATGTTCATGTTTTTATGAAATGATGGGCTTGTAACTGCAGGACTACCTCATTATGAGCGTGTGTGTGTGTGTGTGTGTGTGTCCATTTGAAAGAGAGAGAAAGCTGAAGCAGAATAAATGATTTGAAATGGTGATAAATATTTCATTGCTTCTTGTGTCCACAGCACAGTCCTTTCTTCGCAGAGCAGCTGACAGCGTTTCAGGTGTGGTTGACGATGGGCGTAGAGAACAGAAACCCACCTGAGCAGCTCCCAATTGTACTGCAGGTACAGACGCACACACACACACCTCGACACACACCCACAGCTTTATGAGACTGGAACTGCTGAGGACAAACGGGGGGTGGGGTAAAATGTCTAACAAATGGCCGGGGACAGAACTGAACTCGGGCCACTGAAATAACTAAGCGAGCTAAGGAGGCGCTGCTTTCTGTGCCCACATTTCCATTTAAATGTAGATAATAATTCATAAAAGCAAGACGCTAATTTTCTCCACCTCGCCATTGCAGATAAACCAGTCAAATATAACGAGAAAACTATAGGAAAGGATATAAAAATCCAGCTTTCATATGCAAAACGTGGAACGGAGATCGCAAACCAAAAGAGAGACACTAAAGTAAAAGATGAAGATAAAAATGCTTGAAAAAGACAAGAAAATGAAATGAAATGCAATTATACTTTCAACATGCAATAATAATTCTGTATCAGTATGAGTCTTTGTTTTGCAAATGTCACAGTGCTAACAGGTCTCTTTTAATTTATTACACAACATACTCCTACCTTCAGGTCGTCCCTCGTGCAAATTGAGCTCATTATTTTCAGACCAATTATTATTTTTTTACAAGCCTGCAAGAAAACCTGCGACATGAATGTTGTGTTTTCTGTAGCGCTGAACTTTGTAGAAGCGGCTTGCAGCTCCTCTCTTATTTCACGAGGGGTCGCTACAGCGGGTAGCGCCGAGTTTTTGATTGGCACAATCCAACGAGGCATCAGTGTCTCCTCCCAGGATCAAACCCGGGATCTCGTTAGGCGAACGTGTAAACCACCACACTCTGGAGAGAGTGAAAGGTCCAAGAGTGAAATCTGGGCACGTCCTCGTAGAGTGCATCAGCTGCTGAGTAACTGCGGTCATATGCTTCATTTTCCTCTTCCCACCTCCACCACCACCATCACCCCGCGGGGTTGTACAGTTGTATTATATCACAGTACATAGTAGTGCTATATCACAGCATAGTAGCTGTCCGTGTTGAATGGTAATTTTCTGCTGACTCAGCGCGCTCCCAGCAGCAGCACGTCCATACAGCAGTTCTGTCGGGAGCCGTTAAAAGCTGAGGAAAAGGCAGACTGATCGGCGAGCACCGGGTACAGCGTGTGTGTGTGTTGTTGATGTGGATATAAGAGGAAAGGAGCAGCAGCCTTTGAGATTACACAACATATTGCAGCTGTACACCATAAGGGCAATGTCATCTAGTGTGAGGGCTACTTCCTGCTCCGTGATGTAATTGATGGGCACATAAACAGGTTTTCTACCTATTTAAGTATGCAGTTGCATAAGAATGAAGCTAAAGAGTCGGGTGAATTCTTACAGGATTTACAGTCAAAGGCCAAAATATAATCTGACTCAATTTGAAAAGTGCAAAGAGTGACAAAAAAGATGAGCAACGGGCAGGAAACCATCAATAACGCTCTTTAATGAAATGAGCAAAGGGAGAACAACAGAGCCCAGGAAGCAGTCCTTCATCCTGGACGGATTATTGGAGTTACAATGTTTCCAAGTTGTGACGCTATAGTAACAACAACACACTCAAACACGTGTTGTTTTTTTTAATCTTCTTCTCTATGTATCACCCAAGTGATTCATACCTGCAGGTGCATCATAACGTGACGCAACGTGCGTCGACGTTCATACATACAGCGTCATGAGAGGAAGCGCTTACTCACTGCACCGAAGGGGATGGGAAGCATGTTGTTGCACACATGAGCCGCTCCAGTAAACATGCACACGCACTTTAATGTGTGTGCATGTTTAGAGAATTGCTCAGATATTTATTTGCATAAAATGAGCTTATGATTAGGGCTGTGTGGAATCATAATAACAATTTTATTTGTGTAGCACTCTATAAATTCCTTTCCAACTTTTTTCACTTCCGATACAACGCCCGCGGTGTCTGACGACATTAATCTCCTGTTAAATCACAAAGCTGTATTCCTCACGGTGAGGAAGAGATTCGGACCACCTTGTTTTTCCGTAACGTAACATCAGCTATCAGATAAATGATCTGAATGTACTTGATTGTTTGCTGCTGCTGTTTCTAGTTACGCTTGTTTCTCCTTTCCCTACTGTTGGTCTCGCTGTGAGTGCAACCCCTCACACACTGAGTGGAGCTAAAACAACATAATGTTAATTTGACTGAGTTGACCTCAACATAATATGTTATTTTAAGTGTGACAAAGAGTTTCCACCAACTTTTACACTGAACATAACCAGAGTGAGAACAAAGGGGGAAAACCTCATGGCTGAAAGTATTTCAGGTGGAAAGTACCTCCTAACTATTGAACCCTTGCTGTTAGCTTCCTGCATACTATGTTAGCTATCCTCTTAGCAACTGGAGTCCTGACGAAGCAAGCTAAACTGAATTGTTCCATTGTAACCTGATTAGAGATGGACCGATCCGATATTACGTATCGGTATCGGTCCGATACTGACCTAAATTACTGGATCGGATATCGGAGAAAAATAAAAAATGTAATCCGATCCATTAAATGAGTCATTCCTACTATTCGGTGCCATTTCAGTGTGATCACTCTTCATCAAAAAATACAAAATTTTGAATTATTTTAACATTTCATCTAAAAGAGGGATTTTCAACCTATAAGAAAAATGTATTGGTCCAGCTAAGGATATTATATTATAATATTTTTTAAAATCAAAGTCTTTACCCATGACGTGCCAAATGTCCACCCTGTTACAGGACATTCAATTTTCTATTAATAACTGTTTTGAATACACAGTTATAGTAATATTTACATTTTCTAAAAGCTACAATGTCCCTTTTTAAAATCTGCAAGGAAATTTCATGTTACAGTGCATAGCAATAACAGGGGTGACGGTAACAGGGGGGAGATTTTATGCTAAACTTAGCCATTACCACTAGTATGATGAACAACAAGCTAGTACATGGTGACCACTAAGAACCATTTTTAACATGTTTATTAGCCATATTATAAAAATTACCAAAAAAAAATTGTTTCCACTATTAATAAGCGTAACAGGTTGGACGTGTTATGCTTTGCCACATTACAAAATCTTGCTAAAACATTGAAAAAAGGGTTGATTAAAGAGTGGTACTTACTCGTCTTCTTCTTGAAAGTTTTCCCTCCAAAATATGTTACATCCGGGAGTGTCATGTGACTAAAAGAATAATCAGGTGATGTGTTCTATGGAATTCTTATCAGAGTAACAGGGGTGACAGTTGATTCAGGGACACAACATTTTTTAAAGATTTTAAGTATTAAACATGCATTAATAATAAAAAAAGAACATTTGATGAGGAACATTAGAAATAAGCCAATCCAGAAATGATGAAAAATTTAGATTTTTTTTTTTTTTTTAAGTTATATTTGTAACTGAAGTCGAGCAAGCATGACTGGGGACATAGTACTTTAGTGACTTGTGCTAAAATAAAAGTAATTTACTTTTAATGTATTTATCCTGTGTATATATCAATGTGTTCTATGGTAGAGGGGGGTTAAACATACAAGAAAATGGTTTAGAAATAAGCATTAGACAAGTTTTACACTAAATATACCATATTATGTCATTAGGACTCAAATGGCACCGAATAGTAAGAATGACCCAAATATCACGAAAGCACCTCACAAAACTTGCAACACGCCGTAACTCACCTCAGAACGTTAGCAGTCGGAGCAGTATGCATCACGTGATAGAGCGGCTGTGGCATGCGGGACCTGTCGGTGGTCTGGATAGCATGTGGAGCTTCGCTAGCAACCTGGCATTTCATCTCCGACAAAGTTATCCCCGAGAGAAGTAAAGCAAGTGTGTAAGTCCATCTCTGAATGTTTGTAAAGCATTCCTGCGTTAAGCTTAACAAGCGACTGCCTCTCGCTCTCCGGCTGCTACTTCAATCATGAAACTACTTAATGATCAGCTGATCGGCTTTTCTGTTGCGAGTCCATCTCTCTGGTTTGTTTTTGGCCCACTTTGCACCAGAAAGAGGAAACCAGCGGCTGAACAACAGCAGCACGTTTAAGCTTGATCAGCTGTTGTTAGAATTTATTTAATATTACTTTCTACTCGAGGATCTTTTTCTACGTAGCTGACGCTGGTAACTGTGCAGGGGCGGATCTAGCAAAGTTTAGCCAGGGGGGCCGATAGGGGATGAACAGGGAAAAGGGGGCACAAAGACATACTTTTCTTTCTTATTCTCATTTAAAATGTCGAGCTTTTAATAAATAATTATTTGACACCCAAAGTTTTAATTTGATGTAAAATGAATAGAAGTCAATTACTGTATATAGTGACTATTAAGTCTAATATATACACCCTAGTAAGCTATAGTACTTTTTCCTTTGGGAAGGTACCATCTGTGCAGTCTGCAATTTTGTTGAAGAAAGATGTTGAATCTATTTAATATTTCTTGAAAAATAATTGATTTCTGTGCATTTTTTTCACACTTCATCAAATTAAGGTTGATTACGTCGATTAAGCATCATGAGGTGGAGCGTGAGGGGTGGTTCCCTATTTTTTATTTTTTTATTTTTGTTGTTGCTGGGAGTTGGAACCCTATTAGTTAGGTTTCTTAATATTTACGCTAAGTACTCTTTAAAATACCAGAATAGTGAGGATGGTGTAGGTTTAAGTTTATTAGATTGATCAGTATTGCTGAACTATGAAATATTTTTTTTGTATACAGGTATAACAGAATAGCTTTAGTGTAGTTGTTGTTTTAAACTTGAGTATGAACTTGCAGACTTGCAAAATGCAGCAAGATATTTTAAAAAACAGTTTTGTTGATTAAAAAACACTATATCGGATTCATATCGGTATCGGCAGATATCCAAATTTATGATATCGGTATCGGTATCGGACATAAAAAAGTGGTATCGTGCCATCTCTAAACCTGATCCAGCTCTTCAAGTCCTAATTGGACAGATATCAAATCTAAATACTAGATCGGTAAATTAATTGCAATAATCAATAACAAACTTCCATCCATAGACCTATAAAAAGTACTAATGATTTGGCCAAACTGATGCATTAAGGAAGGCTGTTCCAAAGTTGAGCACCTCAAAAGCATGGCCTAATTGTAAACAATGTTAAAGATGGCTGTAGCTTCTGAGTGCCTTAAACCTGCTGGCAGGGGCGACTCCTGGGTGTGCAAAGACTTGCAGTTGTCTAGCACCGTACAGAAAACGACCCTTGGATTCTTTTCTCTCTGCCCTCTGTGGAAACTGCCCTGATGACTTTATTGGGCTCAATCAGTAGTTTTAGGTTACATTGAAGAAAAGATTAAGTTCGTTTTTGAATTATGGTTATTGTTACAGTCATTAAGGAAGGATAGTCAAGGGTGTGTTGTGTCCGTGACTTCACTGTTAGAGCTACTGCTCATTCGTCGCGTCCGGGTCCAAAGAGATGGCGGTGGGGAAATTGCTCAGTTCCTGGCTTCATTATGAGACTTCACTAATTAGTGGGTGATGTCACCATGCTATGACCATTTTTACACTGACTATGCATCTAAAAATATATAGAGAATTGGGAAAGGGGTGGGGACTGGATGAGGAATGAGATTTTTTTTTTCCTTTAAACCGAGATCAGGAGGATTTCTTTAGTATTTTTGCCAGGTGGCTTTTTTCCTTCCTGCAGAGCACGCGCCTGCGTCACACACTTCCTTGTTCCCACACACTTCCTCAGAGTTGAAGGCATCCCTGGTCCGGTCTTTCCCGGATCTGTTTCTGTGGTCACACCCTGCGGGTCGAAGGCACGGAGGAAGTCATTAATACATTATGATTCCCTGGAAATTTCTTAATGTATGTGTGTGTGTGGGTGTGTATTCCTGGGTTCCTCCATATGCTTGCTCCCACACACACTGCAGGGTGGTCACATGGGGATGGACCAGTGTCCAGCCTTCACACAGGCTTTGTGGCACACTGCACATAATGTTAGTCCAACCAAACATACACGCATACAATTTGAGCGCTTAACATTTGCGTCCTTAAAATACTTCTACTTGGCCAAAACCGTTACATCGTGATCCCGTTTGGCATCTCTGCTGCTTTGGGTTTTTCTTGGCTCAGAATCGGCCTGTGGGGCTGACTGCACGCGGCAGTAAGCATGATCGCAGCATACAACAGCGGCAATGAGTTCATTGGACAGAAATCTGTGCATGTTCCTGTTATTTTTGTCTCTTTGGTAAAAAACAAACAAAACAAAAAACAATTCAAATGAAACCCCAATTAACAACAAAAGAATGCCAATTACATCATTCAAAAGGGTAGGGGATTTTCCTTTGGGGCTTAAGTGGCTGCCAAAATTTCTCTGCAGGGAAAAAAAAGCCCAATCAGGTATTTACCCGTACCAGTATCGCAGTAAGATCTCAAATAACATGGCAGCCAAGAGGACGCACCCTGCCGCCCACTCATGAAATCTGGTGCCAGTGTGTTAGCAGTACTGGTGGGAGAGCCACCTGTTTTACTGCACCTCTACGACATTTCTGCTCTTGTTCTTCCTCCTCCTGCTACTTTAATCTTAGACTTCCTCTCAGTTCAGAGGCGGCAGCATCGACCTTTGACCTCTGCTCTCTTTCAGGTCCTCCTGAGTCAGGTGCACCGGCTGCGTGCTCTGGACCTGCTCGGACGGTTTCTGGATTTGGGACCCTGGGCCGTCAGTCTGGTGCGTTTTTGCTATGAATGTTTAAAAAAATAACAATCGCAACCCTCCATCCTGTGCTCAGCACTGGAGGCAGGGAGCGCCACGTGTCCTTTAAACACATGCCTCTCATAGCTTACATCATTATCTCTTTATTAAAAGGAAATATGAAACTGAGTTTGTTTTCACTGATTTAGAGGTTTGCAAAGCTCGACAATATTCACTTTTGTAAACGTATCCAAGACAGAAAAAAATGAAGAATCTAAGACTTGTGTCAGGATGTGCAAAATATCTGTTATGCAATTTTTTTAGGTTTAAAAAACACTATGACAGCTGAATATTAGGTTATTGTTTAGATTTCTTGCATTTTGAAATGGGCAGTGGACCTGGCTGTACTAGTTAGCATGCTGCTAGCAGTTTGTCTTCTTTTTTGTTAATTTATTTATATTTTAAATAGGATATTAGTGTTTTTAGTGGATTAAAGTCAGGTGCTGCTGCCCGTCACTGAGGAGAAAGCAGATACATCTGAAGACTGAATGTAAAACCATCAGCTGTATGCTTTTTTTAGTTACACGTATAACACCAGATTATTATCTTATTATGAACAGGACGCTGCTGCATCTGTAAAACCTCCAGTGAAAATCTTTTTAGAATTTAGCATTTGTAATTCAGATCAATATAAGTTTAAGATTAAAATCCCAAAGTATGGTGTTTTTGCTGTTGGATAGTTTATTTAATTGGATATTGTATAATAGCCAAATTGTTAGCACGCTCCTCGAAAAGAGGATCTCTCGTTCTTTTAGCTGGAAGGTGAAATAAGTCCAAAGCCAGGTTGTATTTTCAACAAGTCTTTCGGGCTCCCAGCTTGTGCTCGGCTACTTTTCATTCTGGTGTTCGCCTTGACTTTTGTAAACCACAGGTGCGTCTCGGCCTTCACACTTGGACGGTCAGGTTCAACAGCAAAGCTTGACCCATAACGGTAACATCAATACAGCTTTATAAACACCAGCGCTCCGTGTTTGCCTGTTCTGTGTTTCAGGCCTTGTCCGTGGGGATCTTCCCCTACGTGTTAAAGCTGCTTCAGAGCTCAGCCAGAGAGCTGCGGCCGCTGCTGGTTTTCATCTGGGCTAAAATCCTCGCTGTGGACAGCGTACGTAAAATCACACTCTCACACTTCAAAGTCCAGTTTATTCTATATTATTATATTTATTTTCATAGACTGAAAAAGGTTCATTTACTTGAATTAACTTTTTCCTTGTTTCCTACAATAATTTATCTGATTTAACTCCTCCGACACTTTTTGAAGATGTTTGAATCAGACGCAGACTTTGATCTCGAGCTTCACTGCTCGTCACTTTGTTTCATGTTACAGACGAAAAACATGATAAACCCTGAAGTACAGAAGCAGCTTGTGGCATTGGAAGAGCTTTCTGGCGCTGATGAAATAATTAGGAGTAATCTAGGATTTACATCTCAATTCTGCCATGTTTCATATTTTAGTCCCTGCTCGGGGCCGTACGCTCCTGCAATAATAACATTTATAATCAGTATTCATGCAAAGTTTTGAGGCTCTGCTTGAAAGAAACAAACATACCCCATAATATATCTGCTGTGAAGTCTCCACCATCTTCTCCTTCTTTCTGTTTCCACAGTCATGTCAAGCTGACCTGGTGAAAGACAATGGGCACAAGTACTTCCTGTCAGTGTTGGCTGACAATTACATGCCTGTGAGTATCCGCCATCGTCATCAAGAAAGCAAAATCCTGTTTAAATATTCCAGCTGGGAGTCTTGAAGTGGACTTCTGTTATTTTTTATCTGGTGTTACTCCTTTCATGTAATTTCTCAACCAGCTGCTGTACTTCACTCCTTTAATGTTCTTGTTCTGAAAACAGTGTTTAAACTCTTCAGTCTCTCTAGTAAATTTTCTGCCTTAATGAAGGATCCACCTCTTAAGAAACAATAATAGTCTGTAGTAACACTAAAAATATGCCTGTTGTCTTTAGGAATAAGTTATTAATACAAGCGAAAATTCCATCAATATAATATTAGGGGCAGGGATAGCTCAGTAGGTAAAGTGGTCGCCCCATGATCGGAAGGTCGGCGGTTCGAATCCACTTAACGGCTACCCTGAGGTACCCCTGAGCAAGGTACCGTCCCTACACACTGCTCCCCGGGCGCCTGCTTAGTGGGCTGCCCACTGCTTCACTGAGTGAATGGGTCAAATGCAGAGAAAAACAAGTAATTTCCCCATGGGGATCAATAAAGTATCCATTATTATTATTATTATTATTATTATTAGTTTCATCTTTTTATTGTGACTTCTCGCCATTTCCCTTTTTTCAGAGTTTTCATGACATTGCGTTATTATAGAAATTGACATTTATTTACTGAGTTCAATTATAAAATTAGGAAACGGTTCCGATGCGCTAACGATCAGACACGTTTTTCATTGTGTTTTTTCTATAAGTTATCTAAAATGTTACTGTTTTGTTATCGATATGCAAAAACACAGAGCAAAGTGACCCGGAAAGAGTCACGTGATCCATGTTTGATGGCAAAATAATTTGCTAACTGCTAATCAGTTAGCTCTTAATGACAAATGTTTGTTCCTCATCTCCAAACTTCATCTTTAGTCAACTCAGTCCTCTGTGTAGTGGCATGAGAGGAACACGTGATGACTCTTATCCTTCTCTAACTTGAAACCTGATATTGAACTTGACCCTGGTCAAGCCCTATAAATTGAAGCGGTCAAGCGGAGAATGTCAGTGAAGTTGCTTTGCTTGGAGCTGTATCTCTGGCCTCTAAAAGGAAACCATGAAAGTTAATGTCGACCAGGTGCACAAAAATCTGAGCAGTCTGAATCCTGAATATTTTGCTCACCTTGCTGTCTAAAATTTTGTCCCTGTTTAATATGAAGATTTTCCACTCGCATATTAAAGTATAATAGGTCCACTTTATCTTACTGCTTCACAACAAATTAGTTTAAGATAAACGAGAAACGTAGAGTGGAAGTGACGTAAAAACTTAATTCTGTCCTTTTCCCTGTTTCAGGCTGAGCATCGGACCATGGCTGTCTTCATTTTAGCTGTTATAGTGAACAACTATACCACAGGGCAGGTAGGAGGATGTCTGAACATGTCGCTGTCTGTTTGCTTGCTAGAAATCCAAATAGGCGAACATATTCATTCACTTCCCTCAACAGAACGGCGCCTTCTTTCGGGGCCAGCCGTCACTTTGAAAGATCACTCTCTCGTCTATTGTGTATTTCTGGGAGATATTGGTTATGTGACAGTTTTGTCACCCACAGTCACCTCTGCAATCTCCGTTTCCGTCCCACAGCCACCTCTGCGGTGACACTTTATCACCGCAGGTGTCACTTCGGCCTGCTGCTGGCGTCCGGTGTTCAATCCCAGAAGCCTTTTGTGTCTGACGCTAATCAAACGTCCAGGGGTGCGATGTAGGGATGTAGCTCGTCATTTCATGGAGTCGACACGCACGCACGCACTTCTTGACACTCTATTCCACAAAGAAATATTCCACCATCATTCCGTTTCGCTCCTGCTCCTGGTCTCTGTGGTTATTTTTCTGTCTAGTTGTGAATGTTATTTGACTCATTCATTTCTCCTCTACTCCTCCCTGTCTTGACATTACAGTATATAAATGTGACAAATCATAAAAGCTGTATGTGCTCTCAAGCTCAGAAACAGCCATTCTTCTCCAGTATCCCTGTGTCCTTAGCACGCCTACCTCTCTCACAGGTCTGTGTAAATAATAGATGATCCTCAGCATTACACTGAGACTCTCTGCCTGCTCCACATCTCCATTATTTATTCCTCTTCCTTTCAACAACAGCGCTCATTACTGCAGTTTCGCTGTTGCAAACATGTCACCGAGCCATGGTGTCTTAATATTCCAGCTCTCTGGGTTCAGCTGGGAGGATCCATCAGAGCCGAGAGAACGATGAGAAACATTAGGGGTGGGGAGGGTTACGCTGTGTAGCTGCTGACAAATGATGCGCTGTTATGATGCCTCAATTTGTTGGAGACAAAAGAAGATTTTCTCCCCCTCTCGTTTATTGCGGTTCGTGTGTGTAAGAGAGGTTGAATTTTCAAGAAAACTTGAGAAGTGACACATTTACTAGATCTTTGCATAATCACACGGGTCTTTTAAACTGCACAGAGAAGTCAGACTGTACTTTGAAGTTATATTTGGTATATTTGGCTTCTTTGTAATTTCTTTGTAATTTACAGAACTCCCATAAACGCATCATATGCAGGCAGCTGGTTGGTCAGCTATTTGCAGTTATGCAGCAAAAAAATATGCAGACCAAAAATTCAAGCAAAAAAAATGAACAACCAACTTTTTTCCTAGATCCAAAAGATTGCTGTCCTCCTTTTACTCTACTGTGACCACTCACCGTTTCAGGGTTGCAGTGAGGCTGGATCCTGCAGGTCTCAGCAGGGGTGGGGCTTCCTGGATGGGGAACCAGTCCATCACATGACTAACAGTGACAGATGGGCGACCACAATCACTAACACCTGGAGCTAATGGCAATTTAGAATCTTCAATTAATCTAAAAATCATGTAATGTAATACTACTACTACTACTACTACTACTACTAATAATAATAATAATAATAGTGGCAATATTAGTATTAAATCCTTTCTGAGTGCTGGATGTCTTTTTAAAGAAAGACCTGTCTAACAGTACCACATATACATTATACAACACTATATTATACATGTGAATAAATCTACTCATAAATATACTTTTTAAAACTTTCCAATGTAACTTCACAGGCTTTTGTAATTAATTCCATTTGTAGGCAGCAAAATATTTAATTCCTGTTCTTACTACTGCCGGACATTGTAACACTGTGATCAGATCCAGTGGGGTAGTTAATGAATTAGTACCACCGTATAATCCTGCTTGTTTGAGAGTGCTAAGGAGCATTGTCCCACTTTTACATATAAGAGTCATCGATGTGGTAGGAATGAATCATACGTGATAAAAAGGCCGTGCACTGTGATGCAAAGAGTCACGAGGCTTCAAGGTTGAGAAGAAAGTACGCTTAGAAACAGTGTCGCTAAAACTGAACTGTGAAAAACAGTGACGGACACGTTTCCATGTTCCACGTGTGCTTTAGAATAAAGTCTAGTACGCCGTCAGAGTCCTGGGTATTATAACAATGAATCATTTGTGGAGATGAAGGGTTTGAACGTGCACTGTAGGTTGGGTAGTTTTATCTTGTACTGTTGAACATTTGAACTACACACAGACAGGCTAGGTAACCAATTACCTTTTGTTCACAGATGATTTTTTTTAAAGCCCAAATGGGTTGAAAGGAAAAAGTCATGCTGCCACAGAGCTCATCATCTTTTTGTCCATCACACAGTGTGAGGTTACAGGTTAGTGGTTATTAACTGGCTAATGAGCTACAAGTCTTCTCCCAGCTTCACACCTGTGCGCTGCTCGAGATGACTGCAGATATTGTATTTTATTAGATTTAGCGGGAAGGTTATTGTTAACCACCACAGTCCAGCGTCTCACGACGAATCCAAATGAGAGTAATTCAGTGATGTTGTTTCAGCTCCCACGGTTCTGTCAGTCTTTCTCAAATCTCATCTGCAGGTGCGCCCGCTTTTATAACCAAAAGCTTCACATCTGTGCATCTCATGCACTCATCGCTCCTTCTCTCCCCTCCAGGAGGCCTGTCTGCAGGGCAACCTGATAGCAAACTGCCTGGAGCAGCTGTCAGACCCCCATCCCTTGCTCCGCCAGTGGGTGGCTATTTGCCTGGGACGCATCTGGCAGAACTTTGACCCGGCACGTTGGTGTGGGGTTCGCGACAGCGCCCACGAGAAGCTCTACACTCTGCTTTCAGATCCCATTCCAGAGGTGAGACGTCAAGTGTTGCACGCGTTGTGTCTAATACAAGAAAGTCTTTAGAGATGATTAAGACGTTCGTTTGAGGAAAAAGGAAGAGCAGCACAGCTTAATTTCCAAAATATGCATAACCTTCAGATTTAGTTCTTCAACTTAAATTAAACCAGATTTTTAGACAGATTTTCATGTTCTAAGAAATGTTACCTTGAAACTTCTGCCCTGATTCTAGTTTCAGTAAAAGTCCTGTCGACCTGTTGTTGCAGGCTAGAGACCTACACAGGATTCAAGGGAAGTGCTGAAAGTTAGTAGTAATAGCAATTTCTTAACTTCTTTCCAACACATGAAGAGTTTTCCTTTCTTCAGAGGCTGTGCCGAGTGGATCAATTAACTCAATTAACTGACTTTATTGTGAAGCATATTGTTAGTTGCTCGGACCAGTGTAACCTGGACAGGGTTTAACTGATGGCCTGCAGCCAGTGAAACCTCGTGTCAGTTAGGATGATTGACCAGCTGCTGTTTGTTTAACTGTGTTTCCTCCAAACTGCCTCAAGGAGCTCTCACTCACATTTAGTTTTTTGTGTTGGGGGGATTTTTGCTGTCAGTAGAATATTTCACAGGTTGTTTCACTTGAATTAGTGACTAAAAAGGTCAGTGTGCAAATACGTATTACACGATTCAGCCCAAGAAGCCTCGTTTGTTGTTGTCGTTTTTTAATGTGCTGATGAAAAAAAACAAGACATTCCAGTAGATCAGTTTCTGGGTGACATTTAAACACAAAATCTGTATGACAAACATTAGCTGGTGACCACTGGCTAACATCTGGAGTCCAACAGACCCTCTGCTGTCACAGCAGCACCTGTAGATACTCAATCTGCCACTGCCAAAGCATCGGAACCACGAGGTGGCAGAATACGCAGATCGGTCTCTGCATGCATCAGAATATTTTGACTTCTGCTTGAGTTTTTCATTTGGACGAGTCTTAGAAGAGTTGTATAAGAAAAAGGCATCTCAACTAAAACTATAGTCTAGAGTGCAGCTAAATAAAGAGAATATTTTAAGAGTTTGGGGCTTTTTACTTTTGAAATGTAATATCAGTGGTCAGTCAGGGAAAAAAGAAAAGACTTTTCAGACTTCCCATTACAAAACTCAAAAACAAAGTTTTTTGTAAGAAATAATAAAGAAAGAAAACAATGTGTGAATTCTCCGGACCATTATTATTTTTGACTTTGTTCTAGGAAGCTAGCAGCTTAAAAACTGAATCAGACATCTGCGTTTTTGCACACCTCCAGGTGGAGTTGAGAAAACTTCAGGGATGCAGTGTGTTTGTTAGAAAAGGTTTAAAGCATGTTTGTTTTCTGCGGGACTGCCCTGCTCAGTGCACTCGCTCAATCTTTAACACCAGCCCACGCTGGCTTCTGTCTGACTGGGTCATGAGTGGACCAGAGGGACAGTGAGTCTGAGTTTGCCCTGAAGTTCACCAAGACACTCGGTGCCCCCTGTTCACACAAGCCACACGGGGAACATCTGTTCCTGGCTCAGTAACGGCGTCCTTCCCAGCGCACACAGCTGCTTTGGCTGTGGGCTTGAAACTGAGGTCTGCAGACAGCATCTGTGACCCACACAAGTTCTGTTGGTTTGTTCAAGCCCACTGAAAGCTCCAACTGACTGATTCTGATCAAACTGTGGCGAAATTGTGCATTCACAGATAGGTTACTGCGTTTTAAAGCTCTCCTTGTGTTAAATTCAAACATTATTTGTGTTTTGATAGTTGCTTTGCTCACGTTGCACAGCCACATCGTAAGCAGGCAGTTCTCTTTTGAGGACAAGACCCTGTGAAATAAAATTATTCAACAAAATATTCTACTTTTATTTTTGGGTTGTAGCTGGGGAAATGAATTCAGGAATTAAAGTCAATTTTTTTTAAAACTCTGAAGAGATGGGAACACGTGCCCGTGTATGCACAGAGGCTTCTGGAAGTAGGTGAAGATGCACAGAGGTGAGTGACTGTGCAAAGAGTTTAATTACGTTTAAGCAAAAGTCTGAGGGGACAGAACTGAGATGGCATCTAAAATCGTACATGGCTCTGCAACCCACAAACACACAGATATGCAGACAAAATCCTCAATCAGAGCTCACTCGAGCTGAGGAAAAACATTCCTCCTACGCCTGCTCCTCCATTCAGAATAATGTTTATCAAGTTAATCTAAGACCATTTTAAAAGGAAAGCACCCCTTTAGTAGCACATGTTTTAATTTTATTTAATTAATTTATTTTTTTATGAATGGATGATGTCTCATATCTCCTTGTTCAACACAGTCTCGTGACAGTTGTGAAATAGCCATGAATTCAAATCTGTTGATTCATGTTCTTAAACACAAAATTTCCAGCTTGATTGTCAGGTCTCTCCCGTCCAACATAACCATTTATTCCTGCCTAGTCTATTCTATTCTATTCTATTCTATATGTACTGATTCCTGTCTATTTACACAAAACCAATGTTTTCCATTTATTAAAGGTAGGGTCTGGAATTTCAAACAGCCGTGTTCGTTTGGAATAAGATTGTGGTTTGGGGGAAAATACAATTGTTTTTTTTCTTTCCTGCTTTGTCTAAACTAAAGTTGTGCTGCAGACAGAAAATATATTTCCAGTTGAAATGCACGACATTCAAATTTGTGACTATTTTCCTTTGTGTTGTGAGACGAGACTGCTTTTTATTGTTGTCGGGATCTTTTATGTTCCGTTTCTGACAACATCCAACAACTCTTATATAACCTATACTCACCTTTCACTTTGTTAAGTACACCATTTGAAATGCTTGCTAACCCAAATATTTAGTCAGCCAGTCACTTGGCGGAAACTAAATGGATTTAGGCATTAGGCACAGTGAAGACGACCTGCTGAAGTTTGAAGTGAGCGTCAGAATGTGAAAGAAATGGGATTTAAGTAACTTTGAATGTGGCATGATTGCTGGTATCGGACGGGCTGGTCTTAGTGTTTCAGACACTGCTGAGCTGCTGAGATTGACTCACCATAACAGTGAGTTCACTGCACTCATATGTCCTCTACATTCACTTGATCTCGATCCGGTAACACAACTTTGGCATGTGGTGGAGCGGGAGATTCTCACTGTGTATTTTTTAGCCATGTGATGCTATCAAGTCGTTGTGGACAAAATCCCTGAGAAATGTGTTCATAACCTCATTGAATCTGTGCTAAGACGGTCCTGAAGGCAAATTGTCTAGTGAGTGTATATGACATGTTGCATTTTCCTGTAACTATTGTCTTAAAGATTACCTTGGATTTTCTGATTTTAATCAGCTCTTGCTGAAGTGAATTATGAAATGTTCATCTGAACTGTTTGAGCTGAACCTCTTTAATTGGAGCAAACTGCAACAAAGTAACATCTGTTTATTTTAGCATCACTGCAGCTGTGTCCTGAAATCTAATCGCCTCCAAAAAAGTGTTTTTTGGGGTTTGGGTGTTTTTTGTCGCCAGAACAGGAAAATAAGCTAACCAAATATTCATTCTTGTGTGGTAATAAGGTTTGGTTTGTGAATCCGATCCCTGATGGGAAATTCCTTTTGGGCAAAGCAGGTTTAGATTAAAAATCCAATGAGGCAGCGTAGAAAAAGTAATGAGTTAGTGATACAGGTCAGCGAAGCATCCAGCATCTCTGAATTTCATACTGGTGCAGTGAGAGAATATTGAACTATAATTACCTCTAAAACTCTTCCCCACTGGTTCCACAAGACATTAAAATATTTTTGTATCAGTTTGCTGAGGAAATATTTGGTTTTCGGGGTAAACGGCCGAACCCCAAAATCACTGTCAGGTAAAAATAAATAGAAAGCTAGAGCTGCAGCGTTTACTGTGGAGACTAAACCACAGCGAAGCCAGCTTTTAACTTTTAACATCATTACTGAACGAGGAGGAGAGAAAGCTTAAGGTGTTGTGTGGGTTGTGCTGTTGCAGGTGAGGTGTGCAGCTGTCTTTGCTTTGGGGACGTTTGTGGGGAACTCTGCTGAGAGGACGGACCACTCCACCACCATCGACCACAACGTGGCCATGATGCTGGCCCAGCTCATCAACGATGGCAGCCCTGTGGTCCGAAAGGTTGCTACAGCACGCAGACAGACACTTGCATAAAATATAGTTGCAAACTGATAAATGTAGAAATTGGGAATTTAAAAAAATGTGCAAAAACAGCAGAAGGACATAAAACTAGGCCTAGAAAGACGAAAGAAAGTGTACTTTATTGGTCCCCATGGGGAAAATCCCTCTCTGCATTTAACCCATTCACTCAGTGAAGCAGTGGGCAGCCACTGGGCGCCCGGGGAGCAGTGTGTAGGGACGGTACCTTGCTCAGGGGTACCTCAGGGTAGCTGTTCAGGGGAATCGAACCCCCGACCTTCCGATCATGGGGCCACCACTCTACCTACTGAGCTATCCCTGCCCTAAACTACACTTCTACTAAGATCACTGGTGTACTGGTGCATTTGAGATGATTTAATTCCATGAAATAATCCACGGCCTGTGTGTGGCCTGCTGGGTATTGATAAGTTCCTGCACTTGGCTGCTCTTTGTTACTTGTGAAACTAGAAATTTTAATTTTTTTAAACAACATTTCATATTTCAAGATAACCAGACAAAAACCCAAAAAGTCTGTTTGTTTAAGAGTTGCTAACAAATGTGTCTTGAGAAAAGACAGCAAGAGAAGATTGTAGCGTTTGCTTTTTGTTTTGTGGCAGGTAAAAGATCCAAAAATAAACCAATAAAAACATCTGAATTAGAGGACTTAGCTCCTTTGTTACCTTACACCTAAAACAAACGGAACGATCATCATGGTTGATGCTGTCTTTTTTGCATATGCATTTGGCAGGAGCTGGTGGTAGCACTCAGTCACCTGGTCGTCCAATATGAGAGCAACTTCTGTACTGTTGCCCTCCAGTTTATTGAGGAAGAGAAGAACTACTCCGTGCCGTCACCGGCCAACACCGTGGGTATGTGATCAGCAGTTCCTTTAATCAGAGTCACTGTGTCAGATTTTAAGCATGTGGGATTTGTACACGCGTAGGCCAAAACCTAGTTTGAGATTTTCATTGTGTTATTATCTGAATGACCCTTGACCCAGAATATGACTTTTTTATAATCATTTGAATAAGGTTGATGTTTCCTGTGATACAGATCGGGCTTAATTTACAGGATATTTATGTATCAGTGGTAAGAGATCAAATTTAGCAGCGGTCAGAGGATTGAAAGCTGAAGTCATACCTCTCCTGTATGCAGGTGTGTGCAGGGAGAGTGGGTCGACTGGGATGAGTGAGTTTATGTAGAGTCAATTTGAATTTCTTGTTTCCATTTTTTATGGCTCGATTTAGGACGAAGAGAAGGTGAAATGGCAAATCACTATTTTTTTTTTCTTCTTATCTTAAGGCAGAACTGTTGTCGCGTACATGGCAAACATGTGTACAGCTGTTTACTGAGAAATTAGATTTGGACTTGAGTCAAAATTCTCAAAGGTTCTTAGTCAGAAACGCGAAACCACTTAAACAGTTTTTTAAGTTGTTATTTTAGGTTATGAAGTTCCCACAATGATTGAGTTGGGTCAGACTGGGAAACCTAATCATTTTGAGCTGTTTGGGATAATCTGTGATCTGATTAATGTGCTTCTGCATTTCATGCTCAGAGCCTGGTAACCTGACTCCAGTGAGGGACAGCCCGGCCATCCCTCGCTTACGATCAGTCAACTCCTACACCAACATCCGAACTGCTACCACTGCCCGCAACCTGAACAAAAGTCTGCAAAACCTCAACCTCAATGAAGAGGGTAAGACCGAGCGACAGGGAGTGCTGGCAAATTAATGTGTGTGAAGTAGACAAAGTCGAGTTTAAGAATGATTTTTAGGAGGGTTGCATTAAGACATAGACTTATAGAGCTTATTAAATTGAACTATTTCAAGGAAAGAGAAATATCACATTCTACATCAGCTGCGGATTCTGGATGTTATTCTTCAGGCTAACTTCTGCATTTTGTTATTCCTGAGTGTGACTCAGTGTGCATTAATAAGAGGTTTCACAACCACCAGAGAGGTCGTGACCAGGTTTCCAAACAGGCAGAGTTCTTCAGCTTGTTGATTCGAACCCGGCTCTCACGTGTAAAAAAAACATTTTCACATCATCTTTGTCACGATGCTTAACTCGACACTCGTGTGTCATGTTAGGCATAAGCGTAACACCCAGAGAATATTTAGTACGCCTGCAGTATTTTGTTGTGTAAGTGTATGTTTGCTATTCAGAGGTGGACCTTGGCCCTTTCCCAGAGAAATCCCTATCCAAAAACACTTCTTCATGCTAACACTCTGCTGTGGAGGGCACGCCAACCTAGTGAGTCAAACTGCATCAAAGTTACCAAGAGAGACTAAACTTGTCAAATCCAGCTAAATGAAATTTTTTAATTGTTGCTGCTTCACCTTTGCACTGGCCGATGATTATTGAGAGTTTTTCACCTATAAATGTTATAATTTTCATCTTAGTCTTCAGCTTCGCCTCTCCATTTTCTTTTAATTTTTACTTTAAAGTAAAAGTATTTTTTCTATATCCTCTTACCTCCTTTAGGCTCTTATTCAAGTCCACATTTTATATGCTACTCTGCCTGAGCAGCTTTGCATGATTCAGAGTTCAGAGTAATCAGAATCAGAAAGAATCAGAAAGGGTTTTTATTGCCAAATGTTGAGCAGGTTTACAACATTAGGAAATTGCTGCGGTGCTTCAGTGCAAACATACTGTCATAAATTACGCTTAAATAGACATGAAAATAAAAATAAGCATAAGAATTAAAAGTGCTAAGTGGATAGATATATACATGATATATACATGAGTGCAGGTGGTGATCAGTGCCAAACATGGAATGATGCAGTGAACACAGCGTAGGGTCATGTGTTAGTGGTGGGAACAGTCATACGGTTATTGTTCATGTGTCCAACAGCAGAGGGGAAGAAACTGTTCTTATGGCGAGAGGTTCTGGTGCGAATGGACCGGAGCCTCCTGCCTGAGGGGAGCAGGTCAAACAGACTGTGTCCAGGGTGAGAAGGGTCAGCTGAGATCCGAGCTGCACGCCGCAATGTCCTGGAGGTGTACAGGTCCTGCAGAGATGGGAGTCTGCAGCCAATCACCTTCTCAGCAGAGCGCACAACACGCTGCAGTCTCTGTTTGTCCCTGATAGTGGCTCCAGCGTACCACACGGTGATGGAGGAGGTGAGGATGGACTCGATGATTGCAGTGTAGAACTGCATCATCGTCCGTGTTGGCAGGTTGAATTTCTTCAGCTGCCTCAGGAAGTACATCCTCTGCTGGGCTTTCTTGATGACGGAGGTGATGGTGGGCTCCCACTTCAGGTCCTGGGTGATGGTGGTACCCAGGAAGCGGAACGAGTCCACAGAGGTGATGGGGGTGTCAGTCAGGATGATGGGGGGGAGTGGAGCTGTGTGCTTCCTGAAGTCCACAATAATCTCCACTGTCTTCTGGGCATTCAGCACCAGGTTGTTGTGGCTGCACCAGGACACCAGACGTTCAACCTCCCTCCTGTAGGCAGACTCATCCCCGTCCGAGATGAGTCCGATAACGGTGGTGTCATCTGCAAACTTGATTAGCTTGACAGACTGGTGGGTGGAGGTGCAGCAGTTGGTATACAGGGAGAAGAGCATGGGAGAAAGAACACAGCCCTGAGGGGAGCCGGTGCTGATGGTCCGGGAGTCCGAGACATTCTTTCCCAGCCTCACATGCTGCTTCCTGTCCGTCAGGAAGTCAGTGATCCACCGGCAGATGGGATCAGGCACATTCATCTGGGAAAGCTTGCCTCGGAGATGGTCTTGAAGGATGGTGTTGAAGGTAGAGCTGAAGTCCACAAACAGGATCCTGGCGTAGGTTCCTGGGGAGTCCAGATGCTGCAGGATGAAGTGTAGGGCCATGTTGATGGCGTCATCTACAGACCTGTTGGCTCTGTATGCAAACTGCAGGGGGTCCAGGAGGGGGGCCGTGAGGGTCTTGAGATGGGAGAGAACCAGGCGCTCAAATGACTTCATGACCACAGATGTCAGAGCCACGGGTCTGTAGTCATTTACTCCAGTGATCCTAGGTTTCTTGGGGACAGGGATTATGGTAGAGGACTTGAAGCAGGCAGGCACATGACATGCCTGCAGTGAGGAGTTGAAAATGCCAGAAAACACTGGGGCCAGCTCGTTTGCACAGTGTCTGAGGGTGGCAGGAGACACGCCGTCTGGGCCGGGAGCTTTTCGAGCATTCAGACTCTTAAACTGCTTCCTCACACCTGCTTCATGAATATGAAGACTTGTGGTGGGAGGAGGTGGTGTGAAATCCTCCTTTGTGTGGGGTGAGGAGGGGGGTGTTGCAGGTGAAGTGATTGAAGGTGGTGATGGCTCTATGGAGGGGGGAGAGGTGGGGGAATGAGTGTCCAAAGTGTCTCTATTGTTGGGGTCGTTGGAGGTGTGAAGGCTGCCTGATGGCTCGTCAAAACGGCAGTAAAAGTCGTTGAGGGTGTTGGCCAAGAGCAAGTCGTCAGTGGAGTGGGGGGTTTTAGGCTTGTAGTTGGTGATATTCCTAAAACCTTTCCACACAGAGGCCGAGTCATTCTCTGAGATCTGCTGCTGCATCTTCTCAGAGTGCTGATGTTTAGCAATGCCCACTTCTTTAGTGAACCTGTACTTGGCCTCTCTGTAGCAGTCCCTGTCTCCGCTTCTGAACGCCTTTCTCTTTTCCAGCCACAGCTTTTTGAGTTTAGGAGTAAACCAGGGTTTGTCATTGTTATAACTCACCCTGGTGCGTGATGGCACAATGCTGTCCTCACAGAAGTGGATATAGGAGGTGACAGTGTCCGTAAACTCGTCCAAGCTGTTAGAAGCAGCCTTCATTGTGTCCCAGTCTGTAGACTCCAAACACGTGCGAAGCTCCTCCACAGCCTCGTTGCTCCACAGTTTTTTGGTCCTCACGACAGGTTTGGAGAGCTTCAGCCTCTGTCTGTACGCGGGGATTAGGTGGATCATGACGTGGTCAGAAAGTCCGAGTGAAGCGCGGGGCACCGCACGATAGGCCCCGCTGATCGTGCTGTAACAGTGGTCTAATGTCCTCTCCTCTCTGGTCGGGCATTTAATATACTGCTTGTATTTGGGAAGCTCATGGCTCAGATTGGCTTTGTTAAAGTCCCCAAGAGCAATGATGAGAGAGTCCGGGAATGTCCGCTCCATGTGCAGTATCTGCTCCGCGAGTGCGCACTGAGCTGCCTGCGCATCCGCATCTGGCGGGATGTAAACAGCGGCCAGGATGAATGAAGCAAACTCCCGCGGAGAATAAAACGGTTTGCAGTGAATGAAAAGGTATTCCAGAGAGGAAGAGCAGTGCTGAGCAATCACTGTTACATCTGTGCACCAGCCACTATTAATGTAGAAGCAGACACCTCCACCTTTGGTCTTACCAGAGAGAGAGGCCTGCCGGTCAGCGCGCAGCAGATGAAAGCCCTCCAGCTTGAGCGCGCTGTCCGGGATGTCCTCACAGAGCCACGTCTCCGTAAAACATAACATACAGGAGGCGGCAAAGTCTCTGTTCATGCTTCTCATCAGGGCCAGTTCGTCTGTCTTATTCCTGAGTGATCGTACATTGGAAAGGAAGATCCCAGGAAGAGCAGTTCGCAGTCCACGTCTCCTCAGACGCACGAGTGCGCCGGCTCGCTTACCTCTCTTTCGGCGTCTCACTTTCCTGATCAGAGTCTGCAGTAAATCTGCCGCGGATGCGGCAAATATTGGAAGTAAATCCACAGGTGTTGTAGTCCTGTGGTTAAGAAGCTCTTCTCTGGTGTAAGAATATCCAGAGGAGTGCCCAGACACAGAAGTTATGCACAAAAACAAGACAGAAGTAACGCACTGAAGCACCAGGGCATCCATACGCGGCGCCATCTTGGATCGTAATCCTTATTTATCTTATATTGGGCGGGATTGGTGCTGCTCCTCAGGTCATCGTCTGTCTTTAAGGCCACCTTCCCTCAGAGCCAGCGACAATAAATAGATGACTGAGATAACCGTGTTAAGGAAATCGAGGGTTCAGAGCATCTGAATCCTGAGCGGCCTAATCACCAGTGGAAATGTGGAGCTGTCCATGGTGCTGAACTTTAAACCAAAGGCATACTGCACTGTATGACGCTGGGTGACCGGGGAGGGGATCTTTGCAGCCAATCATTGACAAAACAAACTAACAGAGCTTCAGTTATCAGTCAGCATGAGCCAGACCAGCTGCCTTTGTTTTTAACAGGGTGATTATTCACGTCTCTTTTGATGTTGAATGACAAGCTGCACAAGCAACCAGCTCACTCTGAATATTGTCATATGTTTTACTTGATATATTTTTTGGCAAATCTGGAGCATTTAAATGAATGCAGTTTGATTTGCTTGTGAGCAGATCACCTCAGCATCAAAGCACGACTCGAGTACGTGTGAATCCTCCCTGTTAACAAGAAGGGTTTGCTGACATTTGGCCAGCTCACAGTTTTCTTCATGTTACTTGTTTGGCAGGTATTCTATCTTTACTAATCCCCAGTACAAAAATCATTTTTAGGACTCAAATTTTTAACTTTTTTGTTTGTTTTTGGGTTTGCTTTGTGTTTGTTTTTGTTTTTTTGGTCTGCCGCTGGTGTGATTCAGGGTAATTTGGTCAGTTGGTCCTTGCGTTGTCCATTTCTGTCCTTCCTGGTGGTCAGCGTGACAACCACAAAACAGAGGAAAAGCTGTACGGACTGAAATTGAGTCTTTCAACCCGTCACGCTTATTTTCTGCTTCTCAAACAGCCGTAACTTCAAGGAAAAGCTTTGTCCGCTTCAGAAAACCTTTTGTGAACTTTTCTTCTTATTCATATTTAAAAAAGGGAAGTTAAAGTGTGAGTAAAAACAATAAAAAACCTAATGCTAATCAAAATATTCATGGAATAATTTAAGCCGTAGCCACGTAAATCTAACACGAGGGTCCAGGGCTTTTCAAGCACAACTCACTGTCCTTAGTGAGCTTGTGACCTCCTGTTTGTGTTCAGTGATTCAGACAGCCAAAGCTAACTGCCCTCCCTCTGTCTACCACTGCCAGGCTGAGCAATGACTAAGCCCTGAGTGGTGCTAAATCACTGGCACTTGGTGAAGTGCCTAACCTACTGCTCACACCATTTCTAATTCACATTCTCAGTGCTTATTCCAATGCACAGGGGTGTTTATCATCAATAAGCACCGAGCAGAACGTATTTCCATTCTCCACCAATCTCCATTTCCACATTTCAGCCTGCAGTTTGTTTGGCCGATGCATGGGAGTTGGAGTTGTGTGAGTCAGAGTAATGAGCGGTGTTTATGGTAGTTACAGCAGGAAACAAGTGGATCTGACGTCTGAAATGAAGTTATGACTTCTGTCGTTGGCCTCCAAGTTTACACATTTCACACTTGATTGGCTGTTGATTAGACTGTTCAGTTTTGTTTTCTTTTTTTCAATGTACATAATGGCATATTTACAGCAGCTAATCAGCTTCCTTTTCAACTGATTACGTTTGTAATGCTCATAACTTATTGCTGTCCTCTATCCAGGTGGACCAGCAGCCTTCTCTCCTGGTAACTTGAGCACCAGCAGCAGTGCCAGCAGCACCCTGGGGAGTCCTGACAACGACGAGTACATCCTCTCTTTTGAAACCATCGACAAAATGCGACGGGTGTCCTCGTATTCTTCTCTGAACTCCCTCATAGGTAACCAATGTCCAGTACTACCCGAGTTCTGTCTGTGGTTTCCTACAAGTAAATGTTAAGATAAGATAAGATAAGATAAGATAACCTTTATTAGTCCCACACGTGGGAAATTTGTTTTGTCACAGCAGGAAGTGGACAGTGCAAAAGTTATGAGGCAAAAATTAGAATACAATAAGAATAAATACAGTACACAACTGTACAGAATAGAATAAAATAAAATACTATATACAGTAGAATAAAATAAAATAAATATACAATAAGATAAAAATAGAATACAAATACAAATACTATATACAACTGAGTAAAAATACAACGATGACAGAAAGGATTATTGCACTTAGTATTATTGCATATGTATGGATGTGTGTGCTTGATCAGTTAAAGTCTTTATTATGGAGTCTGACAGCAGTGGGGAGGAAAGACCTGCGAAATCTCTCCGTCCCACACCATGGGTGCCGCAGTCTCCCACTGAAGGAGCTGCTCAGTGCTGTCACAGTCTGCTGCATGGGGTGGGAGATGTTGTCCATCAGGGATGACAGCTTAGCCGCCGTTCTCCTGTCACTCACCACCTCCACTGGGTCCAGAGGGCATCCTAGAACAGAGCTGGCCCTTCGTTGAAAAATACTTAAAGTGTGCAAGGGTAGAGAACGACCCTGAGGAGGCACTGAGGACGTGAGATGTGTGAGGCAGGTGTTACTCACTGATCCTCAGGCCAGAGAAGAATGGAGAGCGACACAGAAGCACCGGGCAGCTCTGACCCCGGGGGCTCTTTTGAAGTTGATGACTTTTCCCCTCCAGGATCCCTTGAAGCAGACATTAATGTGGTGGAGGACCATGGTGGTCCCAAGCCATATCAATTCAAGCCACTGCCTCGGGCACCAGTAAGACCCAGAGCTCGCTCTTTCTCTATCAGGGGACTGTCCTGCTGCAGCCCAGTCATATGATGTAAAAGGAAACTGTTCAGCTCAGTAGCAGTGATTCTTCAACCAGGAAACACCGCTGCGAAAAGTCCTGTGTCTCGAAGAGAATTTTTTTTTTTTTTTTTTTTTTTTTTTGAAGAGAGCAAAAAGCGTTTTTCAAACTATGAAATGTAGGTTTGTTTTTTTTGTTTTTTTTTAAAGATTTTGGTATAAAACATGCAGAAAATATAGGCTAGACACACACATGCATACTGTCATTTACTATCGAAGTCAAAACCTCATCTGCCACAATAACCGTCTTTAGCAACACTTGCATTTACAAAACCACAGATGATTTAAGAAGCAGCATGCACAAGGTAAACAAACATTATATAACAGCAGCTATGCACTATTCTAAACCCAGATTTATTTAATATCTTGATAAGAGCACCGACCACTAACAGCTATATTCACAGGCAAAGCAACTAATAGCTAATAACATGTAAGCTGACGGTGTGGTGTCAGCTCGCTTAATACGCAATCTGTTCTATTGCTAGCAAAGAAATAGTCAGTAGATACAGGTGGAGGAACAACATGCAACAGTAGCATGCTAACCTATATCAATTTCACAATCATTTAACATTCAGATGGGTTGTTTTAAGTTTATAGAGCTCTATTATGATGTCTCAAAGCAAATTAGTTTACCTTTAAGCCAGTAGTCTTCTTTGAGATGGGCTGTTGGTTTTGAAAATGAGCATCTTGTTTGGAAAATCATCCATCCATCTTCATCCGCTTTATCCGGGGCCAGGTCGCTGGGGCAGCAGCCTAAGCAAAGAGGCCCAGACCTCCCTCTCCCCAGCCACCTCCTCCAGCTTATCCGGGGGAACACCAAGGCGTTCCCAGGCCAGCCGAGAGATATAATCTCTCCAGCGTGTCCTGGGTCTGCCCCGGGGCCTCCTCCCGGTGGGACATGCCTGGAACACCTCACCCAGGAGGCATCCTTGTCAGATGTCCGAACCACCTCAGCTGGCTCCTTTCGATGTGGAGCAGCAGCAGCTCTACTCTGAGCCCCTCCCGGATGGCCGAACTTCTCACCCTATCTCTAAGGGACTGGCCAGCCACCCTTCGGAGGAAGCTCATTTCTGCCGCTTGTATCCGCGATCTCGTTCTTTCGGTCACTACCCACAGCTCGTGGCCATAGGTGAGGGTAGGGACGTAGATCGACCGGTAAATTGAGAGCTTCGCTTTTACACTCAGCTCCCTCTTCACCACGACGGACCGGTGCAGCGTCCGCATTACTGCAGCTGCAGCCCCAATCCGTCTGTCGATCTCCGGCTCCCTTCTCCCATCACTCGCGAACAAGACCCCGAGATACTTGAACTCCTCCACTTGGAGCAGGAACTCATCCCCGACCCGGAGTGGGCACTCCACCTTTTTGTGGCTGAGAACCATGGCCTCAGATTTGGAGGTGCTGATCCTCATTCCCGCTGCTTCACACTCGGCTGCGAACCGTTCCAGTGTGAGCTGGAGGCCCTCACCCGATGAAGCCAACAGAACCACATCATCCGCGAAAAGCAGAGATGAGATTCTGAGGCCACCAAAGCGAAAGCCCTCCGCCACTTGGCTGCGCCTAGAAATCCTGTCCATAAAAATTATGAACAGAACCGGAGACAAAGGGCATGTAGAAAATCATTGTTTTATTTATTATTTCATTGTATATAAGCTTTGCTAACTGTGTGTCGGCTGTATCTGGAGACATTCATTAGCATGACTAATGCAGCTGTAACCCTGCTGGATGATGCAGTCAGCAGCAGGGACAGTGTTGCAATATTTTCCATCACGTGAGCAGCAATCCTCAGGGGGCTGTGCGTGAGAGAAAAATAGAAGGAAATAAATGACCTGAAGAAGGTGAAGGGAAGAGGAAGAGTGCGAGGCCTCAGTAGAGTAACCCTGAAACAAGGCCACAGACGGAAAAGCTCCAAATCCAAGAATAGAGCAAGTGTAAAGGTTTGCAGATGTGTAAAGGACACCATAGAAGGGAGCGGGGGGCTGGGACATTAAAGTGCTTTTCCTGATACACACCGAAGTCGCCCCTGTTCACTTACTGCTGCTCGCAGGTGATTGGCGGGCTGCGCCATGCGCCCTGACAGGCAGTTTGTGTGTGAGCAGAACAACTATTAACTCACTTCCACCCTTAACTTATTCTTTTCCATCCTTTGTTTGGTTTGAAGTTGCTTTCATAAGACCCTTGGGGCTTGCTTTTTCATCTCAACTGGAAACAAAAAGCATTAACTTGTTTCTCACTTTGTGGTAAACAGCAGCATGCATTCACCGATTTATCTCATCTATCTGCAAACAAAGAAATGTTGAGAGGGTACGTGTATTATAGGCCAGCATTTTGGAACAGATTTCAATGCTGAATGCAGCAGCTGCAGGAGTCTGCCTGCACAAAACCAACAGGGTAATAAAAGTGTGCTGTGGGCCAGGGTCAGAGCACTGATTGATGGACTTACTATTTGTTATTATAATTACCCCCAAGCTGGGAGGTTCATTTGTAAGGCATAAATATCTAATATGGCTTCAGCCGAGGTTCAGAGATTGTTTTTAATCTTTTGTTTTCAGTAACATAAAAAAGTCTTTGATGTTGTGCTTGGAGGACACTGTTTTGGGATGTAAGGTTTTTAGGTGTCTGCCTGATTTATCGTTCCTCGATTTAGTGCTGAATGTTGTTGATGAGTAATCTGAAGAAAATGGCGACACACGGCTTATGTAAAATATCTTTATAAAACACGATACAGTACTGAAACTAGATGCATATTGCGCATTTGCAGCTTGTGGCATCTATACATGCAGTCATACATGCAGTACTGCTTCTCTGAGTGTGGGTCACAGTTGAAGCAGAGCTGTACGGTCCTTGCTACCGCCTCCCTCCCTTCTCCAGGAATACTGAGGCACTCCCAGGCAGGCCACACGGGTCTGTTCAGAGGTCTTCTCTCAGGTGGACGTTTCTAAGACACCTCACCTTGGAGCCATCCTGTCCATGCATAAAATCTGCAGCTCTGCTCTGAGCTCCCCTTGTCTGACTTAGCATTTAACCTCACCTCTAAACACAAACCCAGACGCACTGTTGAGGATTGTCGTGTCTGCCTCTTGTTTACAGGGTGAGCTTAGATTGATAAGCTGCAACACAACAGACTGGTACAGCAGTCCACTTGTCAACCACCTCCTCCACTCTGAACTGCGCCCTGAGGTGCTTTAACTCCACCATATGCAACATTTAATCCCCAATTCAAAGCAGGTTTCAAATTTAGAATTGCTCAGCTTTCATCCAAACCTCATGGTGAAAGGTCACCTAGAGGGCAGCAGCCCACATCATCTGCAAAAAACTGATCTTGTAACCACGAAGGTGGACAAAGCCCTTTCCGTGGTTAAGTTCTGTCCACAAAGGTTACTTCCTTTTGGATGCAGTATTTATTTCAGCCGTTACAGCCATTCGCCCTCTAACGACCCTTAATAGCTGCACCACGTCCATCCATCTAGCAGCTGACAAAGACAACATCAACTGTTTTATCTTTGTGATGGTGCTAAAAAAGCTAATATACAAAAGTCAGTAAGGTTCACAGTCTGTGAACCGCGCTGATATTTTCATTCCAGACTAAAGCTGTGAAGCTGTGCATCTAAGGTAGGCCATGACTAATGCAGACTTTTAGTCTGCCTGGGCCAACTTTCAAATTTGTTACATCAGAAGCTTAAATTCACTTTTGTCAGTGTGTTTGAGGCAGTCTCACATTTAAAGAGCACCGCAGGTATGATTTGGGGCTGCTTACACTGCTTACCTCTCGCTCGAAATATATTAAAAATATATTTTACACACACGAGGTCCTTCACTGCTTTCAGACATTCTGATGTACTTTTTATGTTTCAGCCGTTTAAATCTCCCAAAAAATGATATGCAGTGTTAAAAGTGATTTATGTCATCTGCAAGAATTGGTGGAGGCTATAAAAAAATGATGCAGTGGTTCATTTAGCCAGCGGTTAACATCTTTACTACTGTACATCCGTTTCTCTCTGCACAAGACTTGGGACGACACGAGTGTCACGTCAGGACACGGCTGTGCTGCAGCGCTCAGCCAGTGAATGATATTCACCGTCACGTTCTTTCATGTGGACTGTGTAGGGATGGTGCACTGGTAATTTGTGCGCAGCAGTTAAATGGGAGAGGAACCCTATTTCACATTTATCAAGTGGCTGTTTACTGCAGCAGCTAGCACGCTGGCTAGCTGTCGCTAATCATATCCTGGCCCTCAGGCTGCAGTCTAATCACCTCTTTAACTCCCTCGCTCTCTTCCTCCCGCAGTCACTCTTGCTCTCTCCGTCACTTCATCTCTCCCTCCTTGTTCAGGATGCTTTTTTTTCTTACTTATTCTTTGTCTTCTCTCTTTATATCTTGCCTTTTTGATCACTCTCTGTCATATGTCAGAGCACAGAGGCTTCTGAAATGTATGATCCATCTCTGTTCTCTTTTTCCCCTCCTTCTGCACTCTGTTTGGGATTCGCTGCGCCGACACCACATCTTTCATATTGCATCCATCCCCTAGTTGCTGCCTTCTGTCTTCCTCCATTTTTGGGGGGAGCGGTTGCCCTTTTTGTCTCCCTTGTTTGAAGCACTTTCTGGCAGGGAGTCTCAGTTAGTGGGTCCAGACTTCAGTCGTTCTCGTTACCTCTCAGGGTTTATAAATCCTGGATTTTTAGAAAAGTGGAGATTTGGGCAGGGTAGAGCGTGACAGCGGTCATCCTTAGAGGTCAAATTTGCACGGCTGCCTTCATAGTCGGAGAGATCTGAGAAGAAGGAGGGAATAATCAATTCAAAATGAGAAACTGCAACAGCTGGGGACTGCCAAGTGTCCCGGTGCCTGACACTGAGAAAGACGGCAGATTGAAGCTGACTGACTGAAGGACTTTTAGATGGAGCTAGAGTAGAAAAGGGGCTGCAGCAGGAAGAGGGCTAAGTAAGGAAAACATGCAGGAGCAAGTAAAGGCTCACAATCTAGGGTGAGTTTGAATAAGAAAAAGAGTTCATTCTAACACAAAGAGACACAACAGGCTGGTGGTGCCTCCAAACAAACTGTTGTCAGCAAGAAACTCTTGTGAAAATGACAGAAGGAGGAGAAAGTTCAAAGAACAACAAACAAGCTTCAGAGAAAATCAGCAAATTGTCACATTCGCTGCAAAGTCGATGCAGAAGAAAAGAATAATGACGAGTGAACAAAAACACCTTGACAACAGGAAATGTTTGTTCATTTGTATTCATGATAACAGCAACAGTTCTCGGCAGTGGAGCTCCGGTGGATGCGGAGAGCCAGCTGTTTGTTGCGCGTGTGTGTTGTGCGTTGATTAATTGTGTACATTAGCTTACACCAGAGGTCCGTTTCCCTCTGCCAGCCAAAAAAACCTATAACTGCAGGAGAGGTAAATGACCGGAGAGGGTAGCATGAAGCTAATGAGATGAGCACTTAGCTCTTCTTGTAATGAACATGAAGTGAATTATAAGATCTACATCAGAGTGAGGTGTACAGTATGAGTTTGTGGGTGTTTTGTACGTGTGTTAATTTTCTCAATGTGTGTGATTTGTGTCCGTTGTTTAAAACTTTGCTTCCAAGCTGAATTTTCTCGTTTTATTTGTCTCTTCTAGGCGTGTCCTTCAACAGTGTTTACACTCAGATCTGGAGAGTGCTGCTTCATCTGGCTGCAGACCCTTTTCCTGAAGTGTCAGATCTGGCCATGAAGGTCCTCAATAGCATAGCATACAAGGTGCGTTATGTTCGGGTCTTTAAAGCTTTTATCACAAACTGTGTATTAAAGACTGACTTTCATTTGGCTCAGTCACACCAGAGCAAGAACAGGATAACAACCTTCTCTTGAGTAGGAAGTAAAACCTGACCTGTGGTTTCCCGGCAACTGCAGTGAATTAGTTTATGTTTGGAAACAGATTGCAAGTATTTGTGGGAACCGGGCTACTGCTTTTGATCACAAGATGATTACACAAGTTGTCTAATAGAACCCAGCGTTTCTCCAAACAAGTGCAGATGACTCAGACTGACTTCATTCACTGGTCGATAATGGTTTGCAAACAACAGCAGACAGGTTGCTGACACCTTACAGCCAGTTGGACTGGGATGCGACTCTGCAATAGGGTGGTTGCTAAGCAGGTTTATCCTGGTTCCAATATACAGTCCTTAAAAAAAATTATTAGGCCAAGCAGCAAGAAAATAGAAATATTTTATAATTTTGTGCTTTGACTGACTCCATCTTCATGCTGGTTTGTCGCCGTTTTGATGCACCAGACCTGCTTTGAAAATGGCAACAGACTGATTTCATATTCACTTTACGTGGTCACACTTATTTTGGTCTTGCTGCATTCAGTTCCCAAGCACTGTTTTTTTTTTTTTTTTTTTTTCCCCCCAGTGTGACTGTAGCATAGTTGGTTGTGGAGTCCCTTTCTGAAGCCTCAGTGTTAGCATTTTGATGGTTGCTATGTTGTAATTAGCAGTAAGCTAATGCTTGCAAGCTTGGATAACGTATTCATCCATAGATTGAATACAAACATCGACAAAGACACCTGTGAATTGGCGCTGGGCATTATTAGAGGTGTGTGTGCTTTGCCTGCACAGGTAGCTGTAGCCACCAATCGAGTCGCTGAACTCCGTGTTTGTGGTTTCGGTGCTTTTTGGAGAATTTTTAATGAATTTGTCCAATAAATAATAATGTGCCTTAATTTAATGTAAAATACCCATAGAATAAGTATTGAGGCTGTTAAAAATCTAAAGCGGTAATGTTGGGCCTTTTTTATCATGATCTAAATGGATTGACTTCCTTTTAGAGCCGCCCTCATGTGGCCATTAGAGGAACTGCATCCGCTTCATTTTTCAGCTCTTCAGGTTGCTGATTGTTTCTCAAAAAGGCGTCTGTGTATCACTGACAAGCATTCAAGAAAGAGCGGGGAAATTAGTTTTACAGCTTTTGCTTACTGCATTTTGAATTTAAGGTTTGAGCCTTTTCTTCCTTTTCCCGCTGTCCACGTTATAAGTAATTCTTAAAACTGAGTATCATCTCATTTTCTGGAGTCTAATATAATGAGGATATTATAATTGATTTTTTGTCTCTGTATCCCCGTATATCAGTTCTTTTTCACCTCATGGTTATACAGTGAAAAAGATCAGCTTCCAGCACACATGCCCCTCCCTCCCACTGGCATTTGCTTCCTCCGAAAGGCCATTACTTTTGTGCAAATGCAATTAAGGGCCATTGACTCCCCGAGGCTTGGCAGAGCGCAGCAGAGCAAAGAGGCTGCCGTAACTTAAGGAGCTATAATAACCACTATACTCCACCACCCATCCTAAGCCTCGGGCAGGATTTCTTGTGTTTTCCACCACCAACACCAATTGTTCCCTCTGTTACCTTCACACAGGCAGCATCTCTGCATCGAGGCTTCCGTCTCAGCTGCAATAAAACAAAGAACAGGACGCGATTAACAATATAATGCAATAGACGTTTTCTTCTGCCAGCACCGTAACACATTTTTGGAGCATGAGTTATTGTGGACCTGCACACTCAAGTCAATTTAACAAACAGTGGTGTCATATTTATAAAGATTAGGTCCCTGACAAGCAACATAAGAGAACAAGGAAGACGCCTTGAATGGAAGGAGACAGGATTCAGTCGTGCCCTGCACCTGCTCAGGACACTTTTGCGACACGTTTAGAGGGTTAATCATCATCAGTCATGTTAATCTTTCAAGCTGTGAACTTGAGACTTGATTTACAGAGTTGCACAGGCTCAATTTTTAAACCCACAGAGTCTGACTAATATAGTTGTTTGTAGTTATTTATTTACTCATGTACCCAATCCTGACTCTGCACAGATCGGCTGCTTGTTTCGTTTGTGGCTTTCCAAACACATGTGGCCAACAGGGAAGCCGCGTCCTCACAAGTTGAACGTTGTTTCTCTTCTTTAAATTCCAATACTGAGATATCAGCAAATAGTTAATAATATATCATAATATCGGGTCCCCTGCAGTAGCCAGGGCATGTCCTTTCACTCACACATTAAACAAATGTGCAGGACGCCCCATCAGTTTGTGCGGCTTTGTCAGAAATAGAAGCAGTCTCAGAGTGATGCTCAGAAACGAGGTTGTGTGTTGTTACTCGTAATGTAATTCCTTGTTTTGCAGTCTTAAAAGCTCAGTGAAAAGCCCTCAGTTGCAGCAAGAACAGGAACTGGAAAGCGAGATCATATTTTCCTTGTTCGTGGTCTCTTGACGCTCCTTTTCATGAATTTTAAGTCTTCTCTTTTCCTTCAACCTTCAGCTGGTCTTGGCTGAAGGTTTTCTCTCCCCACACCTCGTTCTGTTGGGGGTTTCTTCCTGGTCAAAGGAAGTTCTTCTTCTCCACCATCACCGAGTGATTGTTAATTCGGGTCCTCTGATCACTGGGATTTTGTTTGTAATATGTTACTTTCTCAGACATATGTTGTATCTGTAGTATGTAAATAACATTGAATTGAATTGTCTAAGGATGGCTTCCTTTCAAGTTGTTATAGATTAATAAATGTATTATATCTCTATGTAACATCTGCTTGTAAATAGGACTCAAACAAATGTTCTTAGAACAAATGACAGAACTGTACAAAAATGTAACAAAATATCACAACAAAGACGAGAAAGACTACGAAAAAAACAAGACCTTAAACAGAATAAGCACAAGTACTTTGATTTGGGATGAAAAACAAAGTATTTTGTAAATAAATAAAACGATGACGGCCAAATATTTAAACGTAATTTATTCCAATGAGGAGAAGGATAGAAAACAGACATTAAAGAGGATTTGATCTTAGCGTTTGATGCAGAATTTGAAGGAGCAAAATACTGTTCTGGACTATAACGATATCATGAGTGCACATTTTAAACAGTGGTGTTAACGGTCTTTTTTATTTTTCCCTCTCTCTCAAAGAGCTCGGCAACAGCTTCTTATTTTAAGAACCCTCATTCAAGTTCACAAGTGCTAACGGCTCTTTTAATTAAGATTTTAAATGTCAAATGTTATTGATTCGTAACAAAGCGAAACAAGGTCAGGAGCTAATTAAAATGTACTTTCTTCCAAGATGATTAAGGCTCTAAATGCTTTTTTTATAGTCCAGTGTTGCTGTCTGATGCTGGGACTCTTGGAGATTTTTAATAGTATATACATTTTGAACACATTGTGATTCTTTTATTCAGGTGCATCCAGTCGTTTTCACAGATGTGTCACTAATAAAGTTGGATCACATCCATCTGAAACAAATCCAGAGGTTTTTTTATGTTTGTATGGCAAAGATTTACTATCCAACACCGCCCTTATCTCCCAGTTGTTTGCCTGTATTGAAAGGAGATTATTGGTTAAGAGAGAGAGAGGATGAGAAGTTCGACCATTCGGGAGGGGCTCAGAGTAGAGCCGCTGCTCCTCCACATCGAAAGCAGCCAGTTGAGGTGGTTCGGGCATCTGAGAAGGACGCCTCATGGCTGAGGTGTTCTGGGCATGTCCCACCGGGAGGAGGCCCCGGGACAGACCCAGGACACGCTGGAGAGATTATAACTCTCGGCTGGCCGGGGAACGCCTTGGACAAGCTGGAGGAGGTTGCCGGGAAGATGGAGGTCTGGGCTTCTCTGCTTAGGCTCTGCCCCCACAACCCGGCCCCGGATAAGCAGAAGAAGATAGATTATGGTTAAGAACTTAAGGTTCTCAATGAAGCCCCCAAACATCATCTTTACTGTGAAAAACAGTTTAATTTAAAGTTTCTCCTCATCTACAAGGTCTTGAAAAATCAGGCCCCATCTTAGCTCAATGACCTCATTGCACCATGTAAGCCCAGCAGAGCGCTTCACTCTGACTGCTGGTTGGCTTACACTTGGAGTAGAATGAGAGGCGGAGCTTTCAGCTCCAGTTTGCAGTCAGGAGACAGACATACTAGTTTTTTAAGATTAGACTTGAAACCTTTTGATAAAGCGTAAATTCGGGCTGGATTAAAAAAGGACCCTGAACTTTCCCTTAGTTATGCTGCAGTCGGCTCAGGCTGGGGCATTAAATCCCTCAGGAGGAGGGATTTAATGCGAGTACTGCTTCTCTGCTCACCACATGTGTATAGACCACAGATGCCGCAGATAGCAGCACCTCTATCTGCCTCTGAGCCACCTCTGAGCTGGTTCTGTTAAATGGAGGTTTCTCCTTCCTGCCAGTGGTCGTGTGATTGTTGGAGTCTTTACCCTACGGTGTAGAGCACCTGGAGGTGACTGTAGTTTTGATTTGGCGCTATAGAAATAAACCTCAATTGAATGGAAGAATTCTCTCAATTACCCTCAATCACCTTCAGCTGTTCGATCTCATCATCACATGTCACAGCGATGTCGGGTGCTTTCTCCAGCAGTAAGAAAGCTCTACATAATTTACCAGGATTATTCAGACTTTTCTTTTTTTCCCTGAGCTGTCATCCGCTTCCACAGCTGTATCCTTCGACAGCCTCTGACTAATGTGTTTGCGCAGTTGACTCGCTTTCCAGCCAATTAATGATAGAGGAAGTGTGGGGAAGTGGGTTGAAGTCGGAGAACGAGCCTGTTTCCCTGCGTGGAGTAGTGCAGCTGCTAGCACCAGTTCCAGCCCAGGTTCCCGCTAAAGCTGCAGTTTTGCATGTCTCTCCCGCGTTAGCGTCTGGTTTGTTTGCCACATCAGCAAACACCGATGAATAATCCATGAGCATGTTACTTCACTGAGTGGAAACGCTCTTCCGCCCTGATGCTTTTTGTTTCAAAGACCTTTTGTTTGTGCAGTTCAGGTTTCCTGTTGTTTGTGTGCTTACCGCTGCCCTCCTCAACATGCGCTTCTCCTTTGTGTCACACATCCATCCCACAATTTCTGCAAAAGACATAAGCGCGTCCTTTAGTTCCTTATCTGCTTTTCCTTTTGTGCCCCGTCCCATCATATTGATCTTGTTGTGCATGAGTGGAAAAGCTGCTTTCATTAGTGATCTGGCTTTTTCCATAATAATTGTTCCAGCTGTTTTTACTGCTGTTTTCTTTCATTTGACTTGCCTCCTAATGAAGCGCCAACAGCTAACCCTCATAGCTGATGTCTCGTCCCCCTCACAGATGCAGACGTTTTTATGGGCCCGGTCTTTGCATTAAAAACTTTCCTGCCTCGCTCTCAGCCTTTCAGACGCACACAGAAGCAAAAGATGCTCACTGCAATTAGCATAGAAATCAAATCAAAGGTAGTAAAATGTGTTTGCTTGTGTTAACTGGATTTACGCTGCACACAGTTCTCTCCCCACCTGGCTCGAGTAAACAACAGCTCTGCTATTCATCAGCGATGCTTTGCCTCTATTGTCTTTATTAAGTTTGCCCCTCCCTCGTGTGCAGCCATTAGACAACTCACAATGAAGAGGTTATATTACCTGCTCACTTAATGGGATAAACCTGTGGAAATTTAGCAAACTTTGTGAAGTCCTGCACTTTTTATGCAGTTACAGCAGGAAGATTATCCAGATTTTTGGGCTCGTTTCTGATCTAGACACTTCTGCATATTTGTCTCTGAAAGCTTTTGAAAAATCTGGGAAGAAATATCATAATTTCAAACTATAAATCCAAATGTGATCATCTTCAGAAACAAGAATAAACAGACCTTTTTTTTTTTTTCTCCCTCAGGCTACGATGAATGCCAGACCTCAGAGGATCCTGGACTCAGGATCGCTCACCCAGTCAGCCCCGGCCAGCCCCACCAGCAAGGGCACGCACATACACCAGGCTGGGTGAGGACGGAGCTCACACATGCATGAACGCAGTGACACACTGAAAACTCATTAAACGGAAACCCCAGAGCATTTGAATCATGTGTTAGGCAAAAAAAAGTTGCATTTAATCATCACGATGTGCGTCATTTGTAGCAGGCGAATGGGATTCTGGCCAAATGTTACTTTAAATTTTATAGTGAATTATATTCATGGTGCATGAACCAGGATAAAATATAAAAATCAAGTAAAATTAAGTGTAGATTCAGAAGAAAAATAATTATTAGCATTTTAAAATTGAAATATTATTCATGAGCTGTTTGATTTCACGATTGAATAATTTCCCAATTTGTTTGTTTGTGCGTCCAACACCCTTCTGTCATGGTAAATAGTTTTCTATGTGCATTAGAGGAAAGATTCCACCCTTTAATTCAGAACTTTCAGCTTTGCAAACCCTTTCATGGTCATCGCTCGTCACGCCTCTGCAGCAAATCCAGAGCTGCTGTTACATTACACAACCTGAAAGTTTCCTTCTCACTACTTTAATGTGCACATCTGCAGTTTCACCATTATCTCAAACCTGTGCAGAGAGCAAATCATCGGCTTCTGGATCAGACCAAAATTTCTCAGGAGCAGCAGCAGCTGGGTTGAACAGTCTGGGAAAACTCAGTACTGTCCAAGCCTGAAAGTGTCTCATCAGGTCAGAAGAGCGAGGCCGTGTCCCGTGAGAGGCCCTGAGGTTCGACCATAACGTCCCGAGGTGTCTGAGGGATTTTTGGCTACGTTAAGACAGCCTTCATTCATAGCCGGCTCTACTTGCAGGATTTGACTTTGTCCTCCAATACGATTCAAGTTTAAGAGGCGCATTTTTTGCATACTAGAGGAGATCCCCCATGCATTAAAGAAATAGATGTGCAAGTAGTGAGAGGAGGACTACAGATGAGTGAAAAAGCAAAGAAATAGCAGCTGTCCTTTAGACAACACAGAAGAAGCGATGTTAGATTTAGCAGCTGTGTTACATTTAGATGTAACACAGCTGCTAATTTAAAAATAAAAGCACGTAAAATGTGCATTCGTAAACTGACCCCTTAATCCTCTTGTCCTCTTTTCCTTTACTTCAGTGGTTCTCCACCAATGCCCAGCACCAGCAGCTCCAGTCTGACCAACGACGTTCCCAAACCCCCCACCAGGGAGCAGCCGGCCACACGACCGCCTTACACCCCAACGCTGGGAGGACAGGCGCCCCACTCACACCAGTTTACCCGCACTCGCAAAATGTTTGACAAGGGACCCGAGCAGGTAGAGAAAGATGAAACCTGCCGTGCTGCTGCTAGTCACTCTTGTCCTCTCTCGCTGTTTCGTTTAACTCTTTAAATCACAGTTTTTTTTCTTTTTGTGTTTTTCTTTAGGCAGCTGAAGACAGCGATGAACCAGGTGGTCACAGGAACTACATCAGTCCGGCCCTCCAGACAGGCTTGTGCGACTGGAGCGCCAAGTATTTTGCTCAGCCTGTCATGAAGGTCAGTGTCATCATTTGTGTTCCTCACATGTCAAACTGGTCAGCTTGCTTACTCTCCCACAAAAGGCTGGCTCATCGCACATCACTATGTCGCTGATGGTTGGTGAAGTGTGCACGGCGGGCTCTGGCCTCTAATGCATTTACCACCCTGTCATATCAATAATGGAGTGACTATCAGTGCTGTCTAATTAGTACTCACTCCAATCGCTCACCTCGATGGTGAGAGAAGTTTAACTCAGGCAGATTGCGAGCAGTTTTTTCACCCAGGAACGCCCCTTTAGAGGCGACGAGAGAGTCGGCTTTCAGACACTGACAATAAAAAATGGTTTTAATACAGAGAAAGTGCTGCTTAGTGCACCTTTAAAAGGAGAAAGGACATCGCCATTTTCAAATCAAGAACTTAGAAATGTTTTCTTGTCTTCCTCCGTATTCCACTGCTAAGCCATCTACCACTTTAAAATCAACTTAAGTCAGTTGCTAAGCAACAAAGCAGCACAATATGGCAGATAATTTTCTGTTTACACACATTTATGTGAATTTGTGTCACTGGTGTGTGTTTATCGTGCTTTTTTGCAACAGTTTGAGGACAGATTGAGCTGTCTGAGGACATAAACTCTGTGTTATAGGATTTATTTTAAAAAGTAATGAAGTCTTATGGAAAACAGCAGGGTGGGGACCGATCACAGTGAGAGAGAAAGTACCTGCTGTTTGTACGAGATGGCTTTGCTGAATAATGAGCTCCATAATGTAACATCCTCCTGAGTGAAACTTAAGATTAAGACAAGTGCTTTCACCCGGCACAGTAGTAACACCGAAATGCTTTAATATTAAATCAAACTAACGCATGTTTAAACGGCCTGAACGTGTCGTCTTTTCCAGGAAAAAAGGCAAACAGTGTCAGCACATTTTTGTAGGTTAAACAGGAAGAAAAGCGATATAAAAAGAGCCAGGGTCAAACAGAGGAGAAAATGGAAACTTTGCAAAGTGCGTGAAAAATAATAGGGGGTCGTTTTTGCTCATGGCTGATATAGAAAGAAGATATTAGTAAAATAAAAATATTTACAAAACATGTAAGATGTTGTAGGGGGAAAGTGGTGGACAGGAGAAAGAGAACACAGGAAGAAAAAAATAAAAGATGATGAAAGTAAAATATTTGAAAAGGAAAGCAGACACTGAGGGGCAAATAGAGGTGGGCGAGGAGGAAAACAGAGATGCTAAAAGTGAAAGAAAACTCAATATGAAGAGCATGGTGGTGGGATGAATAGGATGAAAGAAATACGGGGCCAGGAGTGGCAACAAAGGCTGATAAAAAGCAGAGAGATGACTGGATGTGAAGGCGAGTGAACGAGCTCAGAGTAGATGGAGGAGGAGGAGTAAAGGGGAGTTTTGCCGCAAATCATAACGCTGTGTTGGCAAAATTTTGAGTGCTGTCATCAAACTTAACTCCATTACAAAGCCATGTGTGTGTGTCTCAAAGTCTGCACACAGGTTATCATATCACTGTGTCAGCAGCACACTAGAAGAATGTGTATATTTGTGTTATTGTCTCCACACATCTCACATGAGAGACAGAAGACACGTCCTCTGCTTCAGGTTCATATTTGTTTGAGAAGCAAAGAGCCGTGGTTACATGCACAGCTTCGTGTGGACTTATTATACTCATATTTTTATTCTCGGACTCTAACTTTGTCTCAAATCCAGCTTTATTCTGATGCTTGTCCAGTTCAGGGTCTGACATTATTTTTTGTCTTGAAGTGTTTTACTCCTATTTTATTAGTCATCACTTTTAATGTCCGTGTTATTTTTCCTAATTATATTAATTTTTTTTTTCCCAGGGGCATATTTTTCAGAGATCATGGATGATTGTAAAACACAAATACAGAACTTTTTGAGAGCTTACAGTCATAAGACAGCATTAATAACTGTAGGTCAGGTTGTGATGAAATCAGCAGAGACTGAAACCTAAAAACATTTCCAGCTCATTTTAATTTTATTTAAGTCATTTTGTGATCACGAGTTTCAGCTAGGCCTCAGTCGTGTAGTCCTAGAGCAGCTAACTTGTTAGCAAACACCAACAACGTTTCACTGAGCAGTTATGAAACTTTAAAAAGTGCAACGAAAGGGGAAAGGGGGGGTTTTAATGTGTTATTTTTTCCAGCATTTTTGAGCCTCCCAGACTTCTGCAGTTCAGGACATGGCAACATGAAAATGTCAGGACTGAACACCATATTTATACCAAGTGTTGCCTTCTATCTGTAACCAGCTTTGAGCCTCAGTAGCAAAATTTGTAAAGGCAAAAGTGCCCCACTTTAATCTCTGCCATAGAGAAACTGCAGCATTGGTAACGTGGCTGCTTCATTTGTTTTCTGATCATTTGCTGAATTTTGAGAAATCTTTCAAGGGCCATGTCACCACGTGCTCCAGGCGGTCAAAACTAGCTGCACCATATGAAAGTTTGCCTGATTAGTAGACATTAGGACAGCGTTCCTGAAATATGTCTGTCCATCTTGGATTGAAAGATTTTCATACCATCCAGCTTTGAACCGCTGAGAGAAATAGGACCATCATTTTGCAGACACAGCCAACAATGTCACCACAATTTGTTCACGCTGGTCATCTTTCATCTGGCATAGCCCAAAACATTTCAGATGTACAGATTTGAAGTTTAGAAAGTAGTGTTCATCGCATCCCACAGCTCAACACTCCCAAGATGCAATGCTAAATGTCAATGAGAAGTAAATGTGTGAAACCTCAAGGGCTGAAAAAAGAGACTAAGGTGATAGTGCCGAAAACTACAGTACCTGTAACTGTCCTCTGAAGCTGGCTCCAAAAGTGAGCCAGTCACCATAAAACTTAAACCGTTAAAATGTCCACCGTTTGTAGCCAAAAGCAAAGTTTGGGTTTTTAATTGAGAGGGGCTGTTTCTGCCAGGCTTCAGCTCTACAGGCCTCCTCTGCCATGTTTGTGCTGTTGGTGCCCTTTGGAGCAGTTTAATGGAAACCTCTGACAAATAATCTGGTTTACTGTTTGGACCATCTGAGAGGTTTGTGATTTAATTTTGGTTGAGGTCAATTCTAGTAATTTGTTACCTGCAAAGTAATGGATGCAGTTTGGTAACCAAGCGCCATCCTTTCATCTCAATATGGTCACTATTAGACCAAAACACTAACGTGGACGTGGCCAAAATGCAGGTGACCTCACAGCGGTTGCATCCATCTTTTTTGTACAGTTTACGGGTCTGAAATCACAGGTTAGCTGCTGACTGTTGACAGCCTGTTTGGCTGTCCACATACTTTGGCCTTACTCTACACTACACACTATCGATTTTACTGTATATGCACAGCGTGCAGAGCTGTGTGGAGATTGTGTGAGAGACTCTCACACACATTTTTACTCCTCAGGGTCTCATTATACGTTACATTAGCAGCTGACACGCTGCAGCATACCAACCCTTGCAACGACAGCATCAGCCAGCGATTTCCACACAGGTCGACATCAGACTTCTAAATCTGCCTCCTCTGAGAAACCATAAAACCCCAGAGACCCTGTATATGAATGATTTGACTGAACACACGCTACATACATCTTTCTCACAGACACAAATCTGTTTATTCGCTGTGAGGTGTTACAGTATGTGTGTTTTATTTCTCCAAAAGCCAACACACGCCAGGCGAGGACATTGCAGGAACAGTGGCAACATGGTACTATAACTTTGTGGGTGGGTGGGGTAGGGACTGTTTAGCATTCATGTGGCGTGGGAGGCCTTGCTGTAGAAATGTGCTTCATAAGCACACGCTGGCACCCGACATTTAAAACCACACACATACATTTACAGTTTTCCTCTGTTGTTTATTCACAGCCGCGCAGTTAACGTTTAATTTATGACTTTAATTCATGGCGCTGAAGAATGACACAGACTTGCTTTATATTAAACTCTGCATATTTAATGTCCAGTTTTAAAAAAAAAAAAAAAAAAAAAAAAAAAAAAAAATGGATTCTGTTCCCTTAAAATAAAGTGGGCGCAAAGTCTGTGGGGCCCATTTTGTTACGTAAGACTTAATAAAGTTAATACTTTTAATATTGTCCCACTGCTCAATAGATGTGATGAGATGTGATTACATAAAGTGAACTTGATACCTGGACTCATTATCTTGGTAATCGCATGAGCGTCCCTTAACATTGCACCGAGGCGATTCAGGCTTTCCTGTGAAGTTGAAAAACTTTATGGGAATGAGCACAGATTCTGAAAGGAAAGTCTTAACATTTAAGAAACTACGAATCAATCAAAAGGTTTATAATAATCTTGTCCATGTTTTAGTGGCCTCACTGGAACATGTGTATCTCTAAAGCTCGCTATACTGACAGGGCACTGAGTCCTGCCAGCACAAGGAGGAAATACATACTGTGTAAATAAATGATGGATGGGGGTAGCCACTGTGACATAACCTACTGGTTTCTGCAGCGTGCTGAAACCAGTAGGTTATGTACGTCTTTTATCCTGTCTTCGTTCTCTCACCCCAACCGGTCGCAGCAGATGGCCCCGCCCCTCCCTGAGCCTGGTTCTGCTGGAGGTTTCTTCCTGTTAAAATTGAGTTTTTCCTTCCCACTGTCACCAAAGTGCTTGCTCATAGGGGTCATATGATTGTTGGGTTTTTCTCTGTATGTATTATTATAGGGTCTATTGTTGTGATTTGACGCTGTACAAATAAAACTGTATTGAACTGAACCGTCAATATTAGCATGTTTTTAATAGTCTGCAGAGACCATATTTGAACGAGAGGTTGAGTGCTAAACTAGCAGCTAATGCAAACTTAGTTAGCAAGCTACTGCATCCATGTATTAAATGATTTCATCTCAGAAACAAATCTGAGAAGTAGTAACCATAAGGGTAACATAAACATTTACAATGTGTGTCACTTTATTAGGTACACAGCAAGCTATTTACCTCCTACTTTTTATTGACACCAACAACCAGCCACAGGACAAATCCACCAGTATCAACGATCCAACTGCAATTTCTCCATGAGCTGCAAATTCTAGTTAAGATTAAATTTATTACTATAAGATTATCTTTATAAGAGCATAGACATGAGGACTAAATCATCTTTGGATACACTAAAATGTAGTATTTTGACCCTTGGCTAAATAGCTGTGCTAATATTAGATTTTTATTAGATAATTTGGCTGCTAAAATAATTAACTTTGTGAACTCCTGTGGCTTTTTGTGTGTCTCAGGTAACTACAGAAGCTTGCTGACATAGAGATAGCACCAGCATTGAGCTACATTAATCATCTGGCACACAGAAACCTAAAATGTTGAGCCTTTGCTAACTACAGAAGCTGTTAAGAGAACAAATCTAACTGAAAACAGGGTTGATATTAATATTTCAAGTGACGATATTGCTTCTGCAAACTCTATCTTGTAATTTTCATTAATTCGACTTGAGGGAAGTAAAAACGTCAGGTGTGGAAAATTTACAAAATTGTTCTTTTTCTTTAAATTTTACTCAGAATAGAAACTAGAAGGTTTTTTTCCTTTCATTGATAGTAACCATTATCCAGAGAAGAGTCCAGGCTGTATCAGCGAAGGAGGGATTATAATGGTTTCATCTGTTATTTGGTGCAGTGGTCTCTGAATGTGGGGGAGAGCACAACAGGATTTAATTAAGTTTTCAACTTTGAAATTTTAAATGTACACTCAGCAAAAGTGTCAATGTTCAAGGCTCAATAAAAATGGATTTATTGCGGCAGTAATTCGATATTGTCCCTCTGAATTTTTTATTCGTTTGTTTGCTTATCGTTGTAGAAATGTTCCAGATGGGGAGAGCAGTTGTAAATCTCTTTTTCTCTCTCTTTGTCTTTTCTTTCATGCAATCTCGCAGATCCCCGAGGAGCACGACCTGGAGAGTCAGGTGAGGTTGGAGCGTCAGTGGAGGTTTCTGAGAAATGCTCGCGTAAGAAGGCAGAGTCGAAGCATCATACAAAGAGGTCAGTAATGCGCACAAAAGACCTTCTTCTTCTTCTAACTTGTTCTAAACACATTTATATTTCACGTCGCTGCCTGGAAGAAAGAATCGTCTTAATGTCCTGAGGAGGATTTTCATAGGGGAGATGTTCAAATGAAATGAACAGATATTACTGGAAATTAAATTAATTATTAAAATCTCTTCCCTGGTTTTCATCCTATTCAGTATTGCATTAAATGATTCCTCTTTTGAAAGGTAGAGTGACTTTGGTTAGGGAGCATACGACATACACAAGCTCTGCGGTCACTTCACTCGAGCACTTAGCTTCTAACAGAGCCATGTGTAATTGAATGTTTACGGAGCCTTAATGAGAGCAGGATCTGGGTGAAATCCAGACTGTCCAGACAGAGCCTCCAACGGCACTTTTCCTTGTCGGCTGCTCTTTGTTTCATCCGTTTCTCTGCCAGGAGGTGATTATTATTCTGCCATTCTCACCAGATTCATGTTTTGTGTTTTTCACACACATTACTGATTGTTGGGAAGCTTGATTTTTAACGGTATTGTAATGAGAGGACTTCACAAATTATGTAGGGATGGGCTCAGGTGCATATGATGAAAGAGCAGAGGAGAGAAAAGTGACTGCACCTTGACTGAGTAAATCATCAGTCAGAAGGTTGGCCTGTGCTCAAGTATATCCTGCTTTATCATCTGTTTCACCGTAAATAGGGTCAGAATTTGCTAAAATCAACTAGCAGCCGAGGTCATAATCTCACAAAGGAACACGGCTTCGTTTTCACCTCCTCCTTGCTTGTAGAAACACTGCAGACGTTTAAAAAAAAAAAAAAAAAAGGTGTTTCACTTCTTCATTTAGTGAAGGATTACTTGATACTTTCTTAACTTGGCACCAACTTCTTTTATCTGCTGTGTTTTAGCATCAGGTCATTGCTGCACAGCTGTTTGATGCAGTTTCTTTCACTTTCTATCACATCTGCATAAAGCGGCTGTTTATGGAAGTTATTTTTGTTTGTTTGTTTTTCTAACAAAGGTTCATTGGTAATATAATACCCAAGCACAAAATAGTCCCTATGTTAGTTGATTAAACTGTTACAAGTGACTGACAGTCGTGTCTAATTGACTATTTCCGGAGCCCTAATGAGGCTAACTTGGGTGAAATCCAGACTGTCCCCGAAAAACATCAAGATGCATCAAAAATTTTAGGTGAGCAAGTTTGCAAATGATTCGCAGGGATGGAAGGATTGATTGAAATCAGTTCAGAGCAGGAGACGTCCTCTTTGTGAGTCACAGGTCTCCCCTCACATGCACTCGCACATTAAAGAGGCTCCAGTGCCAGCATACACACACACTCCCCGGGTGAAGTTTGAGCAGCTCTCAAACAGAATAACTAACACCCCCGACGTCACCGGCAGCCCCCTCCACACATGCACACACAAACACACACACACAGTCACGAGGCGATTGGCGTCAGAGCTGAGGCTTGCTCACGCACACGTCTATCCCGCTCTCGTTAAATCATTGAATTCCCCTCGCAGTTTTCTGAAAGAGAGAAGTAGTAGGGTTGCCCTCATTCAGTCGAATCCCTCCAGAGAGAGAACCAAGGCGAGAGGAAGGAGGGAGGAGGAGGGGGGAGGGTACGATGGAGGAAGATGGAGGAGTTGAGAACGAGGCAGCAAAGCTAGCAAAGAGAGAAGAGAACAAACGATGTTCTGTAGCCTGTGAACCTGATCTGACTTGTACTGTTGTTTTTGTTGGCGGTGCAAAGTCTGCCCACTTCACTGTGCACTTCTGAGGTGTACTCTGTTTTTACAGTCGCTCTGTATCTACTGTGATGTCACACTTTGTGCACATAAAGCGAGTCGTGATGATGATCTCGGCCGGCTTTTAACCGCAGGCCTCCGCAGCTTCTCCCTCCAACTACATTTTCCTCCGTCACAGCTGCATCCATCCCCCTTCATTGTTCTTCATCTCGTTACGGCGGTCTCGGGAGTGAGTTCGTGTAGCCAAGGACGGGGTCGGCAGCCGGCATGTGTTGTTGCCATGACAACATATAGTGAGGCAGTCATCAGATTTATCAACGTGTTTTTACTCGCAGCGAAACCTGCCAGTGGGGTACACAACTCCACTGTTTTCTTTGCCTCGGCTCTTCCACCGCAGACCGTTTCATGTTTTGCTCTGTTCTCCTTCTTTGCCTCAAGTCTTCCTGTCGATGGCCAGGCTGTGCTTTGTCCTTTTTTTTCCTTTATTCCACGTTCTACTTCTGAAAATGTCTTCCAGGAAACTTTATTTGCTTTTTGTTTTAACTTATACAAATACTTTAAAAACCAAATACTTGTCTTTAATTTTTTTTTCTCAGTACTACTGTTAAAAGTATAAAGTTCAGATCATACTTGACCTTTGTGTTGTGTTGGGAATCTCGGCCCCGATTCCGTATTTAATTTATGTTCACCAAGCAATACTACAGCCCAGTATTTAATGTGTGCACCCAAAGCATAGATGTATGTTTTTAAAATAAATAAAGTCAAATAAATAGAGTTAAGTGCATAAAACCTGCAGTCTTTCCAGTGGCCAGCAGCTGGCGACTCGTCTGGTTGCTAAAAGAAGTCTGATTGTATAAAAGTCTGTGAGAAAATGGCCCTACTTCTCACTTGAGTTGATTTTATGATCTGTGCCTTTATTTTCATGTCACATACAGTATCATGGTGATTTGGTAAATGACGGAGCCATTCAGGGTAAAAAAGGTGATAAAGCAGGGTGTGCTGCCAGACTAACCTCTCACTTGTTGTTCACACTTTCAAAACTCAACTTGTACAAAGTGCTTTGGGTACTCAGGTAGAGTCTATGAGAGCCAGGCCATTTATACAGCCTATGATGCAAAACCTCATGAAGAATAAATTTCTCTTTTTCCAAAAGCTATTAGAAATGTGTCAGTGAGCCACATTATTGCGCTGAGTGTACCTTTTATTATCCTTTATTATCCTATACAATTAAAAACTAGTAATTAAACTGTATTCTTTGAACATTTCTTTTTAATCTGCTGACAGAGCATGGAAATATGAACTGCATTAGTGTGTTTAAGAAACTTAGAGGACAAAAGAATAATTTTCACGAACACAAAACTCAATAATGTGCCACTGAGAGAGTCCTGAGGCCCTCAGCTGGTGTCTTTGGTATTCTTGGACATGACAAAACCTGTCAGTCAGTTTAAGAAAGTGTGCACTGCTAATGGACTTTTAAATAAACCTTTTTGTTGTAGCTCTTATGTTATTTTGTTCCTCTGTTTTGTACTAAAATGCTTTTGATTTTGATCAGAGGCAGAATTTGAAAAATCTGCAAGAGAAATCTTTTAAGTTTATTTGTTAAAAACCACACGCTGATCTCTGGGATACAAAAACTGGAAAAAAGATGGAAGGAATCGAGCTGTTAACAGTTTTGCCATTTTAAAAGTTTAAAAGAAAGCTTCATGGAGAGCCAAGGCCAAAAAAGATGAGTCGCTACGTAGAAGTAAAAGCACTGTGAAAATTTAACACCTCAATAGGTACAAAAATTACTACCTAAAGCCCAACTCATAAACTCTCCTAAATGCTTCTCGGGTGGCAGGAAAGTTACCTGAGTATCGAGCAGTAGTAGGTACTGACCCCAGACCAACAGTGAACAGCTGTAGGCTCCCTGATTCAGCCAAAAGCAAGAGGAAGGCGGGACAGACTACATTTTATTTGTTCATTAAGTTACTCCCTGTAAGGTTGCAGCTGCAGGCGTGGGTTAGGTGTGCCAGCAGACAGGTTGTTCCCCCATTTGCGTGCCACTTACTTTAACCTGCATCGGGAAACAAACCTCCGGTTTGGATGAATCCATCATCCTTTCATACCAACTTTTGGATTTTCTCCTCTGTTTCAGGTATTTCTCGCTTGGATGATCAAATATTCATCAACCGCAACCCCGGAGTGCCATCAGTGGTCAAGTTCCACCCCTTCAACACCTGCATCGCTGTGGCTGACAAGGACAGCATCTGGTCAGAGACTACCACATTCAGTTAAAATGTTAAACAGATCATATTGTCGTCTAATGAGTGTGTTTGTTTTAGCTTTTGGGACTGGGAGAAGGGCGAGAGACTGGACTACTTCTACAACGGAAACCCTCGTTATACTCGCATCACATCCATGGAGTACCTGAACGGACACGACTGCTCACTGCTGCTCACCGCAACAGGTTTCTAACACACACACACACGCACAAAAGTGTGAGTTCAGATGCACAAGTGCATCCAAGTTATCAGCGCAAATGTCCACGCCCACTGGCAACAGCAGAAATCGCAGAGAGGCTCATTTGTAGCAGCAACAAGCCTTAAACACTTGGCTGTTACACACAGAGCACTCATGTGTAGTCATCATCATTCATCAAAAGAAGAAAGCAATTACCCTCCATGGCTTTATCTTCATCACCCACAGGAACCGGAGAAAACAACTCGACATTAAAATACAAACACATTTATTTTGTTTGGTCTTCCTTCTGTTAAATTAAGCTAAGAAGCTTTGATAAAAGGCTTCAGTATTGATAAATCTAAATTCCATCTCATCAAAAAGTAATGTTCACTTATTCAGCTTTTCCCCATCACTCATGCTCTGAAGGATAGCAGGGCAGGACATTAGTTATAAAAAAGAATCAGCATTAAAAGAAGTAAAACGCAGGCTGTAAATCAAGTGGAGACTTTTATGGCCTGTAATAGCTTCCTCATAAGAGTGCACGGACGTGTTTTATCTTGGTGTCTTTGCCGCAGAGGTTTTGGAGGTTAGATTCCTGCTTCGTTGTTTCTTTCTGGCGAGATGCTCACAGGCACAGAGCCTTTTAAGATGCCGCTCGGCGTTACACACTCTCCGTCTTCTTTTGAGGAGTGTGTGTTGACAGTCAAGACACAGTGTGTGTGTGAAAGAGTCTTGGTTCAGGGTTTTCATCAACGCAGTTCAACACTTTAAAGTGCATAAAGATTACAAACAGGATGCTGGTGTCTGTGCAGCTGCGTCCAGCCTCAGCGTTTACACCACGCTGCATTTTTTTTCCTGCCTCTCTCTCTCTTACTCTGTATCTTTCCCTCTCTCTCTCGTCTCTCCAGATGATGGAGCGCTACGGATCTGGAAGAACTTTGCTGACCAGAAGAATCCGGAGATGGTGACGGCGTGGCAGGGTCTCTCCGATATGCTGCCCACTACCCGAGGTCAGCCCTCCATCAGCACGCACAGTAAAGACCAACGCTCTTTATTACTGTGTCACCAACCCATCCGCAGTCCCACCCATACCCCAAAACCACAAACTGTCCCAAAGCATCCCAGTCATACGTCCTCATTGCTCCGCCTACAGAGAAGGTCTGAGAGGAGGGTTTTTTTCTCCTTAAACTAAGTAATGAAAAAAACTAAAAGAAAAAATTCAATTTTGCTGAAACGATACAGCCACAGCTGACAATTACAGTAAAGTACATCTAGTAAAGTAGGTTAAGGTTACGTTCAAACTTATATCTTTTTAAATTAAACACAGCTCAGGTTTTAGATGAATAAAAGAAAAAGTCCAACACATAACTGGACTAAAATCACACAGCACTCAGCCTGAAGGTAGTTTTTCTTGTTTTTTTTACAGTGTGTTTGGTGTTTTAAACCTCAGAAATTCATCTCTGAATAAAAGGTGGCACCGATGAGAGCATTTCAGTCGCACAGTGACCCAGACCCCATCAAACCCAGCAGCAAACACTCACTCGCACAGCTTCGGTTTTAATTACCGCACGTGTGCTCATCCCACAGAGCTGTTCAAATCACTAAAAATGTCAGATTTGAGGGGCAGCAGCCAGGGCAGACCACTTCACCGTCACTGGAAGTCCGGGAGAGTTTGTCACAAGCTGCTTTAAAAATAACCAATTTCACACAAATGAAAAATGACACAGCCGAAACCTTATTTCCATACTTTTGCATTCGGGTTGTTTCTGCTGCCGGTGGCGGCCGGTTTAAGTCCACGAATGTAGGTCTAATTTAAAATCCGCTGTCAGCTTCACCTCCCTCACCTTCTCACACGTTCAACATCTGTCATATATACCTGTCACACCTGAAACAGCGGGGGCTGTTTAACCTACTGCGGGCCCTACATTCCAAGTCTGCACGTAATCAATCACGAAATGCAGAAGGTAGGTATTTCTCATTCTTCCCCTGTGAGACTGTTCACATTGCTTTAGTGATCGTTATAAAACTGGGACTGTGGACGTTGGTGGATCCGCTGCCATGTTTACCTTCGTGTTGACACACTTACACACAACTCCCGAGGCGGAGATATTCACAAATGCGATGCAGGCACCCACTGTACACACCTGTCAGACACTTCCACCCACCGGTGTGTTGTGTCAGGTTGCGCACGATCTCCTTAACTCTCTCCCCTGCTTTAAATTTCTGCCACGAGCGTTTCTCAGCCGATACTACTGGGATGTTTTTGGGAGCAACTGTGACAGCTGTAAGAATGACTGTTTCTGAGCATAACCTGTGTGATAAACGCAGCGATTACCTACGTAGCGCTCATCCATCCGTATGAAAATGGTGCACTTTAGCACGAGCGCAGAAGTTTTTTTTTGTTTTTTTAATAACTGCGTGTCCCATACGAGATGCGGCACCGTGTTTGGCTAATTGGCAGCAGCCAGAGCAGAGCTGTCAGATTGAGTGACTGGCTGATTCAGTGCCTGACTGCATATCTGTGCAGAGGTGTGGACCTCATGCCGTGTGCACATACGTGTTTCCGTCATTACCGAGTCACCATATCTCTGCGGGCCCCTGCAGGGAGGAGACACACTTAACTAACAGCGGTCTCTGCCTGACTCTCACGACACAAACCGCCCTGAGAAGCTCTCCCTCCGCGGAGGACTGTCCGACAGCGAGCCACAGCCATGTTTTCTCTGAAACTTTAACATTTAATGGTGTGCTTGTTATCCTGGATGTGTCGTCAGTGACAGTCCACTGTTTTGCAGTCTGTATGCAGAACCTAGTGAAGGCATCAGTTTTAATATAAGCAGCCACTCAGATGAGACCTCGCTTGAAAAAGTTTTACTGAAGAATCCAGCTTTGGCTTGTTGTGCTCCAAAATGTAAAAAAATAAAAATGAACTTGGCAGTAGATCTCAGAAACCTCGGCAATCTCACGCAGACTCTGCTTTCCCTGGTGCATTCACACCCACCACCTCCTGGCCCAGTATTCAGTTCTGAGTTATTACCATTGCTTGGAACGTCTTTCAGATTGAGTACAATAACGCTGTGTTTAGAATTTTTAAGATTTTTAGCGTTGCCTCAGCTGCATTAATAATGTAAAACCCAATGAATTATTACACAAGTCTGTCTTCTCGCTGCCAAAATCCTGCTCTACCTCTGTAGGCAGTTGCAACAAGACTGAGCATTTCTCAAGGAGATGCTGCCAGACAAACACACTCACACAAGAGTACCAGCAGGACCTGTCCTCACTCAACCCGCCCCCCCTCCCATCGTCCAATAACACGCTCCTGTGCTGTTTTTCATCAATGATCCATCTCTGTGGACTGTCTGGCTTTTTGTTATTTTGCTGGGTCTTTGATATTGTTTTGTGGTCCCCCCCCCCCCCCCCCCCCGAGAGAGAGAGGCTGAACAAGGCAGCAAGACCGAAGCAACAAGTCTCCATAAGAATCCATACATATTTGTGCACCTTGATTATTTCCAGGTGTTGTTTTTGTTATTGACCAGCCACAAACTGATGCACACTCAGCTCCACCCTGCCTGCTTTTTAACGCTGTGGGTGAAGGGATCTTAGATTCTGCGTCCTGCAGGTTCGGATGCTGGGGACGCAGTTTGTAATGCAGAGGTGGCAGCTCGGCTCAAATCTCCTTCCGCTCTTTGGTGTTGACGTGCCGCTGTTTGTCATTTGGGAGTTACCACGCTGGGAAGCAGCAGCCTTGTTCATCCCTCTGCTCTTCAAGTGCATGTAGAGTAATACCCATGAAGTGGCGAGGAGTACCCACCGTCACTTCATGGGTATTACAGCTCTGTTAGGTGTGTGTGGATGTTTGGGTTAGCATGCACAGGGGTTCTTGCTAATTTGTCGCTTGCTTTGTTACGTTCCTGCTCTCCCCCCCCCCCCCTTCTCCATCTTCCCTTCCTTCCTCCATACGCTCCTCTTCCCCCTGCTCGCAGGTCTGGCCAGAAGGGTCTCCATCTATCTTGACAGGAGTAAGCAAGGAGGTGAGTGCTGCATTTCCCTTCTATTCTCCCTCACTACTAAAGCACGTGCTGCACTAAACAGCCAAGGGTGTGTCTTTCATTTAGAAATTTCCTTTATTCCCCTGACCACTACCAGCACGCTTCATTCATTCACCTGTCTGGTGATGTTTCATTACTCCATCCCTGACAGTCAACCCAAGTTCAGAGCACGCTCCATGAAGAAAAAACTTCCACTAGCACAGACATGTCCTCTTCAGAAGGCCAGCACAAACTTTTTAAAGTTGATATCAAAAGCTCTTAATTCCTACCTCCTTTAACCTTTAACTCTAATCAGGTTGTTATTTACAAACTTAGTTTTCCTTAATTTCAGACAAAAGTGAGAAAGCAGATTTCTGTTCCTCTAGCCAGCGACAGTTTAATGAATGTCAGATTGTAGCAGCTGTCTGCACTTGAGTCTTTTGCAATAAAAGATTCTGGTTTTCAGAGGCAGTGCATGTCAAGCAATATCAGTGTAAATAAGCCAGTGTTACCTAAACAGATAATTATGCAGATGTTAAATGAGCAGTTAAAAATCAGCCACTGCTCAAACAATCAGAACCCACTTTGTAAGTAAACACTGGGAGATTCTTGCAGCTATATTTAGCTGGCTAACTAACCGCCCTAATCTTTAAAACTAACCAGTCATGAAAGTTTAAAAAGCTGCAGGACATGTAAATGGCGTGTGACCATATGAACTTCATGTCTAAATGGTATTATGCTAAATTGAACTAAATCTCCATGACCAAGGCAAAAATCAGTGAAAAATGGCTGATTAACTTTAGACATGTTGGTTCTTTGTTAGCAGTAAGCTTCATTTTTAGTAACATAACTCTCTAAATACACTGGAATGGTTTGCTGGGATATATGCAAACATCCTCAAAGTGTATACACACTGCAGGAGACACATTAGCTGTGATCTGATTATATTGAAACTGTAACCCCAAAAAGTAATCTCTGTGGAAATATTGTTTGGCTTCTTTAGATTGTGAGGAACTGCAAAAAAGATCATCCTTAAACCCATGCATCATAACTTCAGCCACACGCACACCGCTTTGACTTGGCTAGTTATTCAGCTTTTAAATTATGGGATCCTTGTACCGAACACTCAGTTGCAGGCACATTTGCAAATGGGTATTTGATTAACTCGGCATGTAAAATAATACTTTCACATAGCTGCATAGTCTCCAGTCACTCTTCATCGTCACCTCAAACAGCTTCTTTCATTTATTTAAAAAAAACGTGCACACACACAAATTGAATCTGGTCCCATGGGTGTCGGTGTTTAATTGGGACTATGTCTGTCTCACTGGAGGGTTCAGCCTGTTAAACTTCAGAGGAAACAGTGGAATTACAGGACTGCGGCTGGCAACTGGCTCTGAGAAGTTATTCCTGCAGCTGCTGCAGCTGCATTAGTATGCAGAGGCTGTCGCTGGAGGTAGAGCTTTGTGCAGAAAACAAGAGGGATAAGGTTTCTAGGTAAAAATGGGAGAATTCTTAAGAGGGAAGGTCAGACAGCGGTTAAAAGGGGTGGATAAGTAGGCGGATGGCAGAGGAGAAGATTGGAAGACAGGATAGATGGAGAGAAAATAAGGAAAGAAAAGTTTGAGATGACTTGAAAATAAGGTCATGCTCGTGTTTATTTAAGGCTGAAAGGAAGCACAGAGAGAGCAAACCAGAAATTTCTAATTAGTGTTTGTTCTGGGGTTAGATGGACTGAAGCGAACAAACGTCACAGCTCTGCAGATTAGACTAAGAGCCGATCTAATCAAGTTCTGATACATATAATTGCAATATGTTACAACACAGCTTTGTCCTTTATTTTTATTCCTTTTAATGCCATTAGGTTTGTTTCTTTTTTTTCTCCTCTTTAATCATCTTTCTCTTTGTCCCTTTTCTTGTGCATGAGCAGAAGTAGGGCTGACTTCGCTTCTTTGGTTAAATGGAGACACGCTTTGTGTCCTGCTTTACATTCAGCCTTGCTGCCTGGGACCTTGTTAACATCAGGCCTCCAGAACCTTGTGTGAAGTTGCAGTGATACAAAAGGCTGCAGGGTTTTTGTCTGCAGCTTTTACATAAACGCACATCACAGATTTTCACTGTTTTGTAGGTGAACACATTTTTAAAAACTACATAATAAAAAGCTAAAGAGATTATTGTCACTACAGGATTCTAAAAATGTATAACGTTTGATATAAAATTCCTAAAATATATAAATTATTATTTTTTAGATGTAAAGCCAGTGTTTATATTCAGGATCTGACGCCTCGATCATCTTCTACAGCTGATTGGGTGCCGGAGTTTAGAAAAGCAGCCACTGGGAGGTGAATCAGGAAGATATTCCTGCCTGTGAGACCTCCAGCAGCAATCCTGGATCAGAACCCATTTCCTTAAGTTATTTAAAATGGCGTGAGAACTTTGTGCTAGTCTCCTCTCCCCAATAATCAGATCAACAGGTGATAATGTCGGCCGCTTAGAGCTCATTTCAGGAGGTCTGTGTCAGCCAAGCAGGTCCGAGCTCTTTCAAAGGTTAACCAAATGCCAAAGTGGGGAAGTCTCCCTGCCCGTCAGAACGCTCCCGTATCGTGACATCATTGTCTATCAGAGGCACGCGCGTGCTGGGTAAGTTCCCAGTAATCTTGGAGGTTTATTACCAGAATCCTGGAAGACCTTTTCAAAGCAAACAGGATAAAGTGAGGAGATTGAAAAACGCTGAGGGAGAGAAGAAGCAGGAAGGCCTCAGCGCCAGTTTTAATAAGCTGCAGTGTGTGGGATAGTTAGGCCGTCACTGGAGATAATGGTGCAGAATAAGAAGTCAGAGGAAGGCGTCTTCTCCGGAGAGGAAAGATGGGAGTGAATCAAAGATATTTATGCAAAGGAATAGATAAATATCACAAATTGGGGATTTTCTTGGCAAACTGGTGCCGGAGCAGTGATGATCCACCACAAGCCTGCTGGCTGTTACTGGTGTTAAACTAGCTTTTTTTGCCCAGTTAATGATTCAGCAAGGGGAAGGCCATCTGCTAACAATATCAGTGCCGTTTTTGACTGGGGAGGACTCAAGCAGAGAGGGCGAAATACCAGATTTAAAGAGAGATTGTACCTGGAAGCTATCTATGCCTCCACCTCTGTAACGTGGTCAGATTTCCAGCTGAGGAAACATTGCCCACACTCCTTTTGCCAGCTCCTTCCTTCTCACAACTCAATTCTGCATGTCCACATTGATTTCTGTGTGGGTAACTAAGACCCGCTCAGGCCCACAAAGGTTCCCTCTAAGGCAGGATGATATCCCGTTTTGAGCAGCTGAGTGTTGTCTGCAAGAGACAGAACTGAAAGGTTTGGTTTAAGGTTTCAGATCTGTGACCCTCCGAACTCAAAGTGAAGTTTTTTGACAGCTGTCAGGGAGAATTTAGCCGCTTGAAGTGGGACAGAAGGGAAGAGCTAACGCGGGAAAGATAGTGGAAGCGAGAAGTTAGCGAGAGGAGCACCTGGATAGAGAGGCAGAGAGATGGAGAGACAAACGAGACTGCAAGCCGGCGTACAGCTAAATGTTCTTCGAGCGTCTCAAGCTTAATATATCTTAATTAGGACTGAAGCATCAGCTCCAGCAGGGGTGAATGGGGGCTGCACACTGCTTCACTGCTATTTTGGGCATTGATTTTAATTCAAAAAGTGTTCCTTTATCTCTTCTGATCCTCTTTCTTTTCTAGAATATTTTCTAGAATGTAACAGAAGCAACAAGTCAGCCATATTTCTTTTAATCGGCTTCTTTTAGTCATCAAGTCAGTGGAACATCTGGGAAGTTTGCGCTTTGTCACTTTACCCAGGAAGTTAACTAAAAAGAGTTAAGTCATTAGCGCATGATGCATAGAAATTGTGACTTTTGTTTCACATAGAAAGAGTTAAGAAAGGAAATCTTCAGAAGAAAGTCACAAAGGCTGTGTTCAAGGAGCATCGTGTTTCAAATCCCTGAGACAAGAAATACAATTTCAAACTCAGCCGTATTATCAGACTTCAGTCAGCATCTGTATGGAATATTTCTGATTTGGGGCTGTGACTCTGGTCAGGGACTCTGCCTTCCACGTGAATGCACCTAAAAGCGTAAAGCAGGGAGAGCAGGAGCAAGACCTTTGTACAAAACAGAACAGGCTTCGGTGCCAACAGGTAGGACACTGATCAAGTTAGACGCAGTGTAAAAAGGTGGCACTGGGGTGGAGGTGTGCTGTGACACAGCTGGCAGATTCACAGCAGCTATAGGCAGGCTGAAGGAAGTCGAATAGCTTATTCCCTGTGAGCAGTACCAGAGGTAATGTGGTAAACACTGCAATCAGCTGACTTGCCAGGAGTGCAGCCTGAGTTTGACATTCCCAAAAGCAACGTTTGCCAAACATTACCAACTTCATTTTGTGTCATTACCGAAACAAATGATGAAACTAATAAAGGGTGAAAGCAGCTAATATTTTGCTCGTCATCTGTTTAATTTGTAATGACGTTTGTTTTCGAATCACTATATGCTTTAGTTCTGCCCGGCAGTCCTTTAATGCTTTGCAGGAAAAGCAGGTCTGTGCATCATTTTATTTGACTCCAGTTTTCCCCTGACTTTGAGAACCACTGGCCCAAAGAATTTCTTATTGTGAGAGCACACAGAGAAAGGCGTTGATGAGCTGTATGTAAATCTTTGGGAAAGTTTGCTGATGTGCGTTTCCTCCTGCACACACTTCAGTGCACTGGGGAATCTTCCCTTCTCCCCTCCACTCATTGTAACCCAGATTTCCTCATTACCAGTCTGTCAGCCTCAAAGGGAATGCCGCCTCCTCCTTTTCACAGCGTGAGAAGCCCGCACAGTCTTGTGAAGCGGTTTCCCCTGCATGCTATTCCCCAACATGTGCCAAGGCACACCGGCGGCGTGACGCCCGAGCGGGCCGGGTGACGTCACGCTTTGATTTGAAGCCGCCGCACGGGGCTTGGGTTTTCCTGACAGTGTAAGAGAAGCCAAGCGGTATTGTGACACAGCAGCGGAAGCTCAGTCACGACTGATAAATGAGACGCGTGAATGATTCGAGATCAGCCGGGGGAGATGTCTAATAATTAACGTGTTCGCTCTTCAACAAGGTTTAGGAAGAGCAAAGAAAATAGCTTCTTCTCTTTTCATCTACACTTCGTTTTGCAAAGGAAGCAAATGAGAATAAAAATAAGCAGTGTTAAAAAAAATTAGATGAATGTATGAAGCAAGGTGCTGACACAGGTGGGTGAGCTGGAGATGGCTATTGATTGTGTAAAAACAGGAGGAGGAAGTGACTCAGAGAGAAAGGAGGAGGAACAGGAGGAAATGAAGCTTGGCGTGATGAGTTTCAAGAGGATAGAAAAGGAGGCTGTTTCTGTAACTTCTGTGGTGAAAGCACTCCTGCAAGAAAGGGGGAGAGATGGAGTGTGTTTTTAATGTGTGTTTTGCTACCTGCCCCATTATTTCTTCTCCTCCACCATTCAACCCTCCGTTAGAGCGTCTGCACTCTGGCTTGTTGGAAATGCATTTCTCCATCTGCGCCAAGGTTATCAAAGTGAGCTAAGAGGATTTATTCTGTTTACTAAAATGAAAAAAAGATGCATTATGTACTTTGAAAATTACGTCAATTAAAATGGAAAACACACAGGCTTTAGCTTTTAACACAACACAGACAAGGTGCAGTGACACGTACTGTATATGTACAGAGAATCAAGTAGTTTGTGTGCACCCTCATTGTGGTTTAATAGAATAACCTTCCTTGCTTTAATTTGCCCCGTGACCTTTGTAACCCCTCATTTCCGGTCTGTCTCGCCCATCATTTCCTGTCATTTTGGCTTTCACTGAAGGCAGAAAAGCCTCCGAAAAATGCAGACGAGCAGCACGTGTGGTTAAAGCTCCATTAAAATGCTGGTCACTGCAGGTTAGCTGACCAGACATAAATTTAGTAGTTCGCACAGAGTTTGAAGGTCTTGCACATGTAATATGCATAAAACCTGTTACGTGTGTTAATCCTGAGCCGCTTGATAGAAAAGATTTGCTTCCAGTCTGTCGTCCAGACGATTGATGTCAGAGGTCTGTTCAGGTTAATGCTCTCAGAATCATGTGACTTTCATCTGTCTACCATTTGCTATTAAAGCATGCCGCTAGCTTTGCCCTTTAAAACTGTGCCGCCACTATCAAGCATGTTAACTCATAGTTTAAAGCCAGAAGCTGCAACTTCTCTGTTTTCACTGTACGGTCAGCCGATCGAGCTCCTGCTCATTTTCTCCAACACAAAAAAAAAAAGGTTATTACTGGTCCGGGTTTCCTGCGACAGAAAGAGAGAGAGGCAGAATTACTGTGTGCAGCGATAAAGCTGAAATTACACTCCTGCCTTCAGTGGATCATTTCAGTAAATTATGAATATTCTGCACTTGTCTCAGTAGGCATTTGCTTAATTATTTATCTGTTTTATTCTTGACAGTAAACAGTTTGTAGCATTTAAGTGGCTTTGCTGTTACATTTGAATTATGGCTAAACGAGCACCTTTGAAAGTGTTGGCTTTTGTTTGTTTGTTGTTTTATGAACGCAGATATTTTAGTGGTTGTTCTGGATTCATTTTGCTTGCCAGCGGCAAATATTAGTGTTGCTGCTTTACTCAAAGGCAGGCCAGACTGCAGTGTGAAGAGCAGCGAATGGGAGCGGCCGAGGGATCGTTAGCCAAATAAAGATATCTGGTGCATAGGACCAGCAGGGGGTCAGCTTAGACCTGGAGGGGTGCTGAACCCTGACTATACACACAAAGTTGGCTTGTAACTACACTCATCAGCCACTTTATTAGGTATGTCTCACTCTACCACGTTGGACCCTCTTTTGCCTTTTCTTTAGAGACTTTGGCTCGTGTTAACACGACAGCATCATGCACTTGCTCCAGAGTCGTCAGCCGCACATCCTGCTCTCCTGTTACACCACATCATGAAGTTGCTCTATTGGTGACTCCATCCATCCGCCCGGTGGCGCCAGTGTCCGGCAGCCTCGCCTCTGTCAGTGCGCCCCAGGGTGGCTGTGGCTACAATGTAGCTTGCCATCACCAGTGTGTGAATGTGTGTGTGAATGGGTGGATGACTGGATATGTAAAGCGCTTTGGGGTCCTTAGGGACTAGTAAAGCGCTATATAAATACAGGCCATCCACTCTCTGCTGCTAATCCTTTCCAGGGTCGCGGGGGGGCTGGAGCCTATCCCAGCTGTCTTGGGGCGAGAGGCAGGGTCCACCCTGGACAGGTCGCCAGTCTGTCGCAGGGCTAACACATAGACGCAGACGACCATTTGCTCTCACATTCACACCTCTGGGCAATTTAGAGTTTCCAGTTAACCTATCCCCACTAACTGCATGTCTTTGGACTGTGGGAGGAAGCTTGAGTACCTGGAGAGAACCCACGCAAAGATGGGGAGAACATGCAAACTCCACACAGGAAGAACCCGCCCTGATGGTGGACCTTAATGCTGTGAGGCAACAGTGCTAACCACTGTGCCACCATGCTGCCTCTATTGGTGACTGTGGAAGCTATTAACAGTCATAAAGCGATGGACGTGGTCAGCACATGGTTACTGTAGACTTCCTGTCAGCTTCAAGCTGTCTGGAATCAACAAGGTGTTTTCACCCAGAGAACGAGCACTCACTGGGTGTCTTCCCTCTTTCTGGCCATTCTGTGAACCCTGCAGATGGTTTTAATGGAAAATCCCAGCACATCAGCAGTTTCTGAAATACTCAGCCCAGCTGGCACCAGCAACCATTCAATGACATTCAAAATCATTTAAATCACCTTTCTTTTCCGCTCTAATGGTTCATTTGAATTTTAGTAGATAATCTTCACCATGCCTACGTGTCTAAGTGCGCTGAGCTGCTACCTTGTGATTGGCTGGTTAGAGATTTATGTTAATGAGCAGTTTAACTGGTGTAAAATGGCTGGTGAACGTATTTTATGGGGGTTCATATTTACTAAGCCTTCTGGAAAGTTTCAGAAAATCATTTTCCTCCATGAGAGCCCTCCTGTTTTTCCTAAAAACAATTTTAGAGTGTTAGCACAAATTCGCGTTATGTCCCGTACATCTGTTTTCTTAATCGCTGATTCAGTTCAGTCGCTGGTGCTTATCCCAGCTGTCATAGAGCAAAACAGTGGGTACACTCTGGTCATGTCACCAGTCCGTCGCCCCATTCATCCTCACACTCCCATTCAAACTTGGGTCAAAGGATTTAAACTGACTAACAGCAGTAAAGAAAAGGAGGAGGCATTTATTTGCTGTTCAGCTTGTTGAACTGTTCAAATTAATAGTGTCAAAACTAGAGACCATAATTGACCAGTTGACCAGTGAACAGTGCAGCACAGCTTGTGCTGCACTGTTCACTTGATTCCTGCTGTGACTGCCAGCACACGAAGAGTCCTGCTGTCTTCAGCTTCTTCCTTCCTCACTTTTTCGCTCGAGTGCCATTTGACTCATCAAAGCCGGAATCTGCTGACAGGCGCAGTTCCAGGGTCAGTGTTTGCATCTCCCAGTGGTCGTCCTGACAGGGAGGATGCAAAATGCTAAACAATGCTTCAGTCTGCATGAAGTGCGCCTTTGTACACTCGGGAATGACTTGGTTTTAATGGTCTGAGTTTTACTGCAAAAACATTTCTTCTGCACCTTTACACTCTGCAGACAGCAGGGTTTTTGCTCATTCTTTGATTGTTCCTTTCTGTTGTATTTATTAGTGACGCACTGGTGCAGGAGCCTGCCGCACTAATCTTTCATTTGACTTGGTACATGTGTCAGCGTGAGCCTCCTGAAACCTCCGACAGATTGCGTGGGCTGTGTATTACTGGGATCAGCACATGTTCTGTGTGTTTAGCAGCTGTGTTTATAGGTGTTTGTAAAGGTCCCTTTTTAAATGAAATTAAAAAAAAACATCAAATTCAAACTGCAGCTCGCAGATTGTGTGCAAATTATTCTTATGCTGTTCGTGTAATTGTGATTAAAAGCCACCTTCTGTTGTTTTGAAAACAATAAATAATCCTGGTGTGTGCTTCGTATCGAGCGCACAGTCCCATTTGTGCTTGTTGTAAGTGTCGCTGTGTCGTCCTGTGTTTGTAGGAGCAGGTATGGTCGTGGACTGGGAGCAGGAGACGGGGTTCCTCATGACGTCTGGAGACGTCCGAGTCGTCAGGATCTGGGACACTGACAGAGAAATGAAGGTCCAGGTACTCGGCACACCTCACTGCTTTGTGTTTCTCTTCATTAGTTTTATAAAATCGGGTAAAAGAGCTGAGGGCAAATGGAGCATCTGTTGGTCTGTGTCAGTCAAGTGTGACTCTCTGCCCTCCTTCTAGTTCCTAAATCATTGTCGTGACCTTCATCTGATTTAGTTTATTCCTTCATGTCTCTGGAAAGTAGTTTCAGAAAATATGAGACTTGCAGGTTTCATGTTTCTAAGTAGAATTTCAATCTTAACGAGACTTTTATTGCCATTTGTCATAAATCTAAACATCAAAGGAAAAGAGGGAGACAGCAGAGGAGGTTCAGGGATGTAGTGAAGGAGGACATGCAGAGGGACAGGGTGAGATGGAAGCAGATGATTTGCTGTGGCGACCTCTACAGAGCGCAGTTGTTGTGATCTAAACGTCAACACTTTACATCAGATCTTCTGTGTATCCAAAAATCACACTTTGGTCCCTTCACGATTTGTTGACAATACAAAATGATCCTTTAGCAGGATTTTGAGTCTAGCTTTCAACTTTTCCCAAACGAGGCCGCTGTGTGGAAGCATTTTGGTGGAATTTTAGATTTAAGCTGTAATATTCATCAGGAACAACTCGGATTACTTTCTTGGTGCTAAAACATGAAAACAACCCTGTTTTTGAGGCGTTTCACATTAAAACTTAATGTGTTCACGGAGCTCTCTGCTGCTGCTGCTGCTGCTGCTGCTGCTGTTTGTTTGGGCAAAGTAATGGAAGTGTGAGGCAGAGCCGGTACCATTAGTGTGGTTTCTTTCTTTTCTCCTTGTTTTTACACATCTAATGGACCTCGGTGTGCTAATCATTGTCATGATGGATGGACTTAATACAAGTACAAATGGCCCCAGTCTCGCCTATGGCTGCATATTGATGCTGCGCCCAGCTTCAAATGAGCCAACAGAGCACATGATTGATGATTTTAAAGGAGGTTTAATGTGAAATGAGCCTTACCTTTACAGACCTTAACAAGAGGATTTGTGTGTGTTCTTGTGTGCGTGTGTTCGTGCGCCAGGACATCCCAACAGGAGCGGACAGCTGTGTGACCAGCCTCTCCTGCGACTCCCAGCGTTCGCTGATCGTTGCCGGTCTGGGTGACGGGTCTGTGCGGGTCTTCGATCGGAGGATGGGCCCCAATGAATGGTAGCCTCCCATCATCACTTTCTAATCCCATTAAATCACTTTCAAATTTATGATTTCTCAGTACGGTTTTATTTTACTGTCTCAACGTTATTTAATTTCACTGAAGAACATACATGGCAGTTTCTCCTACTCCAGACTCGTGCATTATTCACTTCTCTAATCTATATTTATTGTATGTAGTGTGCCATAAATCTCCCTTTTGGGTTGCCTCATCCTTTAATGGACCCTGTGCCCCCAGCTTGGTTAAACATTATTTTAATTTCAGCCCCTGAGGGGGAAAACAAGGCAGTTAAAACATGAAGTGGCCCATAAATCTTTAAATGAAGCTAATTTAATAGTTCCCCTTCAGGCTGGGAGTTACATCTTTCAGCAACTGTTGCCTCCCCATGTTGATCAGCCCAGAGCTGATGGTTGGACTCGGTCTTAGGAAAATTTTGTATAGAGAAGCTTCTTTTTTCAGTGCTTGGAGAAAAGAGTCCTTAAAATTCGGCCTTAGACAGATCAGGCGCTCGTTCTGGCACATCTGTGCTCCGACTGTAAAGTGTTTCTTTACTTATCCGGTAATTCGAGCGCCGCTCAGCCCCAAGAAGATGGTCATACAAAATAAAATCAGAAAGACTGTTTTTTCTCCCCACCTTGATGCCACTCTGCCACCCAGTGGTGTGTCATCCTCGTTACATGTAGAGCAGCAGGATTTATCTTCAGTTTTGTTTTGTTTAATACCACACTGGTTACCCAAGAAGAAAGTCACCACCCAGTTAAATCAGCGGTCAGATCAGAGCCTTTCTACTGAATGTGCACCCAGCTTTACTGTACAGCCAGATCGTTTAGTCACATTACTTGATTTGCTTTTAATTAAGGAAAGAAAGAAATTTAACGACTGTAACGGCGTTTAAAGTGTTGCTGGATGAGGCTTCAAGAAAAGCTCCTTCGTGTGATAGACACGTGTTTTTATTCTCGCTTCTGCTGCAATCATTTAATTCTTCAGGGCTTTTTCACACCCAGTTAGCCCAAAGCAGTGAGTCAGTCAATCAAAACACAGTGAGTAGCAGATATTTTCGGCCTCACTGCACCCATGGATGATCAGACACTAGAGGCTCTCCTGTTGGTGGTGAAAATACCACTTAATGTACCAAAAGCCATATTTTTTAAATGGTTTGTTTTGACTTGATGTCACTTGTAGCGTAGTTAACTGACGCTTGTTGTGTCTCCGCAGTCGTGTGATGACCTACAGGGAGCACGGAGCCTGGGTGGTAAAAGCTCATCTACAGAAGGAGACAGACGGGCACATCATCAGCGTCAGGTATCCTCTTTCACCTGCTCAGACTCACAGACACTAACTTGAATGTTTTCTTGCCTGTGCTGACTCTGGTTATCCCGTCAGTGTTAACGGAGATGTGCGGTTCTTTGAGCCACGGATGCCGGAGTCCATCAATGTGCTACAGACGGTGAAAGGCTTAACAGCTCTAGACATCCACCCACAGGCCAACCTGTTCGCCTGGTGAGTTGGTTTGCTTGACGTTGGGTCAAACCCAGAGAATCAGATGCTTTTTCCTCAAGTAAATACCTAAATGCACGTGTGTGACTCTTCTGTGTTTCACTGTCGACCTTCCAGTGGATCGATGAACCAGTTCATAGCGGTCTACAATGCAAACGGCGACGTGATCAGCAACATTAAGTACTATGACGGTTTCATGGGACAAAGGATTGGTGCCATCAGCTGTTTAGCCTTCCATCCTCACTGGGTAAAACTAGAGCTCAACTGTGTATCTGTATCGTCTTTGTTGTTGTGTTAAGCTAACACCTATACCTGACACATAAATGTTATTAAAAAACTGAATATCTCTAATTTAGTGAAATTTAAAAAACAATGCATCCCAAAGTGGAAATGTTCGAGTGAGCTTTCCTTTAGAGGTACTTAGCCACAGCATTTAATCTGCAATTCAGTCTTCACTTTAAAACTGCACTCATCAATTTTATATCAAACAATTATGCAAATTGTGAAAGATGTTCCTTGTCACATTGAACCCAAAGAGAAATTTCATTTGTTTAGCTCATTTCTTTGGTTTTCTTACTCGGAGCTCATTAAATTTGCCTCCAGTCACAGTTGTTACCTCCTTTAGTGACAAACCTCCACATCAAAGAGCACTCGGGCAAAGTTAGCTGGTGTACACAGAGTCAGGTATTCTTCTCTGGAGCGGTGGGAGGTGAATATTGGGCTCGCAGTTAGTCAGAAACATGACGGCGAATGAATGCTAATGTCCGAAACTGGACAACACTGACTCTCTAGGTTGGTTACCAACTTCTGGTTAAAAGAAGTTACCAAGTAACCTCCCCTGTCTTTTCTCTCCGTCTCCCTGCAGCCTCACTTGGCGGTAGGCAGCAACGACTACTACATGTCCATCTACTCGGCAGAGAAGAGGCTCAGATAACACACCAGCATCCATCACCTCTCCTCCCCATCATCACACATGAATTGTGACCCTGAGCCTCAAGCACCGGGATGTAAATGACGTTCTTTTTTGTTTTTCGTGTACATATGCAATTACCACCCTGAATGTTCTAGTGATGGCTGCTGACGAAAACTCATGCTACAGACGACTCTCTATATATATTATATTATCATTGTTTATTCATATTCTTATTATGAAGCTAATGATTGTAGACTTGGCTGTGCTGAGTGTGTATATTTAAATAGCATCTACAGAAGAAGAGAGGTTCTATTTTAAAAAAGAAAAGAAAATGGTACCTGTCGATCACCGGGGGCCTCTCCTCGCCACACAGCGAGCATCACTACCTGAACAAACTCTGACCCAATCCAGATGTGGCGAGAGAGGACAGCACGCACACACTGTTCAAACACATTAACCGGTGCAGGAAACATGAACTCGCCACGCCACCGAACCCCGGTGCGTGTGCGTAAACTGGCCGAGGATGCGGAGTTTCGTGACTTCGCAGCACCTGCCGCCAAGACGCTTGGAAGGGCTTGGAAGGACGGACCCCGGAAAGGTGGATTGTGATTACTGTTCCCTGAAAACGTCAAGCCGGCAGACGTCACGTTGTTTTTGTGAGTGTTAGAAGGAATTATAGCACAGATGTGCCCTGCCCACAGCGGGCTCTCATAGCCTTGGACTTGCCCAAAAAGACACCTGCTCCCATTCTGCAGTTCTCCTCCTCGCTTCCTTCGCCCCAGCGTGCCAAACAAAATCATCATTTCCATGCAGTCCCCTTCGCTGTGGCTCGGAGGGGTGTGCTTTTTGTTTTGTTTGTTTTAGCTAAACCTGCTTTGTTACTAGGATGACGCATGCCCTTGTATCTAGCACAGTGAGAGGAGAGCTAGCCAAGTACCTGGTCCTACCTGGAGACCGCGGCAGCTACCTACCTGCCTCTGCAAAGCAATAAGACTGCTCGTGATCGATCCAGCCTCAAGCTCTTCCTGTTTCCCACAGAAAAACACACTTCCATTTGGAGGGGGTGTTCGGCTGCCACAGTACAGCAATACAAACGCACACATTTCCATTCACGACAGCGAGTTTCCTTTAGACTTCATCGTATGGCTGTGCCATCTTTACCTGCTGTCACAGTAAAGATGGCGGTTTTTATGATTTACCTGAGGGTCAAACAAGCCCTCAAAAAGCTGCTTTCATTTTTATGGCTTCTGGAAAATACAAATAGAAGTAAAGCTTCTTGTGAATTTAAACCAATCAGGCGCAGCTTTGTCTTCATTCAGATCCTTTTTTTTTTTTTTTGATGAACCCCCGCTGCAGGGTTTCATTTCAGCTCTTATTTTGCTTTTATTGCAGACTTCTTTGGATTGATTATGTGTAACGGAGCGAAAGTGCGCCGCATGCTTAGAGAGCGCCGACTCACCTGTTGTTGCTCGCTGCATCAGGTTTTAGTCAGCCCCCTAGATTTCGCTCAGGTATTTCACGAGCCCCCGTTAGCCCCCTCCTCCCCCTGCAGCATGATAGGCAGGTGAGGTCAGTCACAAGCAAGAGATCATGAAAACTGACGTCAATGTGGTGCTCTTTCCTAAAGCTTTTTTTTTTTTTTTTTTTTTTTTTTTGTGCATTATCACCACCATGCCTTTTTAATATTTTTTTTTTTCGTTCTTTTCTTGTATTTTTCTATGTTTTTAATTCTTCTTTGTTCGCCTTGGCCTTGGGGGGTGGGTGGGGGAGCTTTAGCATTCAAAGGCTGCTCCCCCCTCTCTTTTCCTGCCACACCTCCCATCTGCATCGCGCCTCCCGAGCTCTACTTTTCCCCCACAGACGGAGTGGATTTGTAGACTGAAAGTGAACTGGAAACACCAAACATACCACACAACATGCAGTCCGGTCACCACGTCAGTCTCCACCCTCACACGCTCACTGAGCTGGTCCAAGCCCTCAGCTCACACTCACATTCATCTCTGAGTATCCTGCTTTGAGTTTTAAGATTTTAGAGCTGGACAAAAAGTCTTTAGTAGGAAAGGAAAAGTGAAACAATCAGGTTTGTGTCTGTGACTTCAGACTGCTTTGCTGACTGTGGTTCATAAAGCAGGAGATGAAATCAGTGAAATAAACCAAATACAACACTGGGTTTTGTCTGTTTCCTCAATGTGTATTCAAAGAAGCCTCCAGATGTTGCTGAGCTGTTTCTACTGAAACACACTACAAACAGGAGAATATCCTTTATGGATGAATTTCTAAATTATAAATAATTGTTCACAAACAAGCGTCTGTTGTCTTATTTTAATTTCTAGTTTCGTGTGAATTTATATTAATTTTGTAAAGTCAAAGAAAACTTTATGAAAAAAAAGAACATCTGCTTTGCTTTTCTAAATTAAAGAGAGATCTTAAAACTCCACTGCTTAGTTTATTAGAGTTATATTTTGTTTTAGGTTTGTTGGGAAGTCCCGGCACCACGTGGAAGCCTCAATGCACCACACACGCATTGTCTCATATCCTGAAGCTGCATCAGTTCAGCTGTTTCAAACAAATATGTAAGAAAACGATATATGTACTACTCAAAGCCGACAGATCTCCTAGTGGTTCAAACTGAAACCAAAATAAAACCGGATTAGGGGAGGGCAAGGTTTCATGTTAATGTGGGCTTTGTTAGTTTTCTTGGAGTTTCTGAGATTTCATTCATTTAAACAACTTTTGTCTCAACTTAGTGCATCACCATATGTTTAACACCTGAGCTTGTTTCAAAGTTTGTGTAAATTTGACTTCTAAAAAACCATAAACCGGTTGAATTGCATTTCTATAAAGTTGCACCACAAACTAACAGCTTGCATACATTCTACTGGCCAGCAGGAGGCGACACCTCTGGTTTCAGAAAGAGGACTAATTATATAGTAAATTGTATAGACCTATATAATATATACAAATTCTATCTAATTATATAAGTGAGAAAATGGGACACTTGGCACATGTTATTTTTGACCTCATTAAACATTTAACTGAAGTTCAGTCTCATTTTAAGTCTTATTGAACACAACATGGTGTTCATTTTATTTTGTCACTATGGGCCAAACGTCTTGCTCATCACATCCGTCACACCGAGATGGATGTTTAGTCATCTGTGAACTGTTGGTCTGATGAGATGCCATCAATTTTTTTCTCATTTCTATACAATTGTATTTAAATACCGCCAAATCACAACAACAGTTGGCTCAATATGCTTTTTATTGTTAAAAAAAAAATTGTAACAAAAATGCAGAGACAACGCCAACAATCAGGTGACCGCCTATGAGCAAGACAGTGGCAACGAAAAACTCCCTTTTAACAGGAAGAAACCTCTGGATCAGGGAGGAGCCATCTGCTGTGACTGGTTGGGGGTGATGGGAGGAACCTTTGAAATTTCAAAAAGCTCCATGGGCACTCAAGATCCTTTAAGAAAAGTCCCTGATGGACTTTTGGCTCTCAGCTAACCTCTCGTTACCCACAACATCCTGTTAGCTGCTTTTAGCAAATTCAGCAGCTGAATCAGAGAGTTCAAAATCACCCAAATGCTACAGCTGCTGGAAAAACACTGGATGGAATTAATCGTCCTGTCCTACTTTACTGGGTTTGGTCATTCGTGTGGCATGATCTGTTAGGACCACAAAGTGTACGTTTTTATAAAGATGAATTCTACAATTAAAGCAAACATTAATTAATTTGATGTATTTAAAAATAAATGCAGTAAATCCCAAATAATTTTATTATACAGAGCAGTTAAGAGCATTATAAGCCCATGAATAAAACTTTCAAATTAAAAAGGGAGCTATGAAAAGATCAGTCAACTTGGGCATAAATTACATAATGTTTTAATTAATAAAAATCCAATTTCATACTCTATTTAGAAAAAATGAATTTTCAAATAAATAATTCAGGATAACATTAAATAAGGATGAATTTTTAATAATCATTTACACCCCGCCCTTCTTTCTCTTGTTTCGTAGTCTGTTTATTCAAAGTTTCATTAATTATTTGTAAATGAATTTAGACCCATTACTGCATAATTTAATTGTGCAGATAGATATAAGTCTAAAAATACCATGTTTTGTGGTGATGGTAACAATAACAGCTGTGTCTTTAATAAAATGATTAAAGCGTGCCTGTAAAGTTTCATTCTGTTTTAATGTCATTTCTAGTGACGTGCTTGTTTATAGTTTAAAAAGACTGAATATTTCCAGCTGCAGGTTCAGCTCCAAACTGAAAAATGTTCCAACAATATAAAACAGGTTTTCTTAAAGGCACATACTCATAGAAGTTGGCATTTCTTTAGTTAGATGATAGAAAAGCACCATGAAATCTGACCGTTCCCATTTCAACTAACCAGAGAACTGCTGCAGTAAAAGCATGTGGTAGGTTACTGCAGATAAGTAGGTTTGAGGCCTGTGGTTGTTTCACAGCTGCATTTTCTTTTTGTTCTTTATAGTATGTTTTATCATCACTGTGTTGTCTATAACTTTAATTCATTATAGTAATAATTTTTTAACCCTGAAAATGAAGACAAAGCCTTCACTTTGCAAGTCTGGACCGACCTCACTACAGTGGGTGACCTCATCAAATCAAGATTCACTGAGGAAATCCTCCTGATGTTGGCTCAGAAGAGACACGTGAGTGAGCTGGACCCGTTCAGAAGTTTTTGTGTCAAGTCCCTCCAGACGTCACTCGAATGCCTCTGGAATCATTTAGTCTTTGTTTACGGGTGGGGTCTGTCCAGGGACGAGGCTGATGTGGTTCCTTAACAGAAGAAGAAACAATGTTTTTCGGAAGTTTTTAATTCTTGAAAACGTATTTTAATTTTGGATAATTTCTACAATATTAATTTGCCAGTTTTTTTTTCTCTAAATATTAAACGCTCCCATGGTTCAGTTTGACCTTACTATTGTTTTTATAGCGTTTTATTTACCTGAGAACTTAATTCACCTTTATAGCTAATTGTCCATATGATTTCCAACTTTGGAAAGCACTTTACAGTTTTATGTAATTTTAAATAAGCTAATAGTAAACTAAAATTAAACACAGGTATATTTTTAGGTCTTTTACTTCAATTATAATCTGTTCATTTAGAATTGAATACTTTGTGGTTGATTTTGCTCTGGAATTATTTTACCACATCACAGACCAAACAAAGTAGTGGGAATATTTCCATCTCCATGTGTCCTGTAAGAGCTGTGCTCAGATTTATGTCAGGGAAAACTGTTTTCAGCAGCTGAGCCAAGCATCTTCCCATCAGGAAACGGCTTCTCTATGCAAAGAATGTTGTACTCGTCTTCTTCTCCCTACCTGCATGGCCAGGTCAGAGGTCAAAGGCCTCACTTCTGCACCCCATGCTATTCAGCATTATTGTGGCTACTATTTCACACACAGAGACACAGAGGAGGCCATAGGAGAACATTCCACAACAGCAAAGGCCGGGGCGGTTTGAACATCCTGAGGAAACAACACTCACTTCCTGTCAAATTAAGCCAAGCCGATGACTGCTTGGTGTGATAACCGTCGTCACTGCCTTACCAATGAGCGGCTGAGCTAAAGCACCACGTTTATGTCCCGCTCCCGCCTCCCAGATCCTGACCAGCCACACGACCACACCAGCAGCCAGCTTTGTCACAAGCTTGTTAACCTCCAGGACAGCCAGCAGCGTTCCTAAGACAGCATGGGCCTCCCACAACGGCTCATCCTCACCCTCCTGTCCATCTGTGAGAATACTCACTTTTAATTTTATCTAGAAACTTTTTTATTTGAGGATACAGTTGATGATTGTCTCTAACTTTGTGGTTTAAATTCTTTATTTCTTCCAAGACCTATACTCAGCAACCGTGGTGAACACACAGCAAGGTGAGTACCATTTAAGCTAAATGAGAGATTTAAATCCATGCTTAGACTTGATCTGCAGGAAACACAAGAGCTGAACTTGCTCTCAGAAAGAACCTGTTTTCATTGAGCTTATTGTTGACTTTCCATTTACTGGGTTGGCGTCAATCACCTATCTTCCACTAAGACTGTGGAAACAGTCTGAGTTGTTATCAGAGATTTCTGGTCTCTGCCATGGTGGAAAAGTTGCGACACAAAGCGTTGGGAACATGTTGGCGAGCGTTGTCACACACCTCCCTGTACTCTGAAGTTGGTTTGTGATGGAAGGCATGAGTCACTTTGGATCAGCTGTGCAGCTGTGCAGATTCACGTCTGACACAAGGCGTGTGTTATCAGCAGGTCCAAACTGGAAGTAAAACCCAGGTTTAAGTGGCTTTGTGGATGTGTTTGATGTATTTTTCTGAATCAGGTGTAGCTTTTGCAGTTGTTGGGCATTTTGGGTCATTTCTTAGGTGTGTTTGTGGAAATGTTCTGGGCAAAAAAGCTGAACCTCAAATCGCGCCTGATGAATCCATTGATGTGAGTGTTCGTGTGGTCGATAAGAACCACCTAGAGTGTGTAGATTCAAGTGTCTTATAGTGTTAAAGTCCTCAGTACGAGTAGAAACACACAAATAACCAGTTTTATTCGCTTCTTTCCAGATTGTGTCTGATGGAAGTGTTTTAACCTCCTAAGACCCGAACTCTTCCACCACATGCATTTTTAATTTCTCTTTGATATTTGGTCACATTGGGACCCAATGAATGTAAAAACAAAGAATCACCAGATTTTTTTTTTTTTTTACCCGATTTTTGTTCCTAAGAAAAATGAGAGTCACGTATGAGGATATTCGTTTTAAATTTTGATGAAACAGAGGCAGCATAATGTCCTCGTGAGTGGATATCAGGCCCGCGTAGAGCAAAATTTAGTAATTTGGTCTGGAGAACCCAAAATGTGATGTCCACTTATGTGGACGCCAGGTCCTAGGAGGTTAAAGATCAGGAGAGGTAAATAATTTAACAAGACAATAGCCAAGACACACTACACTCTTAAATGAATAGATAGATAAAGACATAAAAGGGTTTTTTTTTTATTTAAAGTACATTTTTAGCAAATTTCACACACAGCTGGGTGTACAGGCGAGACACATTGTAGGAAATAAATACATACAGTACTAATAAATACATAATACACAATAAACACAATAATAAATACATCTTATAATGTGCAGTTTTTTTAAATACATCTCAGTCTTTTCATCTCCAGATTTACATGTACATAGTATTTTGCACTTTCCAGTGAAAAAAGCTCATTTAGGAGCTTCTGGCTGTGTGTATCTGTTTTCCTACACACAAAGGGAGAAAAACTGTTTTTACATCATTTTGGATTTTATGTCTTTTATTGTTTCTGCAATGATAATTTCGCCTCAATATTCACAAAGCCATTCAGTCCATTTTCAAATGTACTGCTTGCCATACGGCACATTATGTTTTTATGTTTTATACAAAATAAATCAGCTAAAGGGTTCATTTTTTTTGCTCTCCTCTTCTAATATTTTTCAGTACTCATATTTAAATACTTTGATTACTCAATTATTCTTTTATCCTTTTACTCATGTTGTCCTGCGCCCAAAAGCCATATAACTTAGAAACTGTGATTCTTAAAAGTGTGGTATGTATTGTCAACATGTAGAAAGTACCATATACAGATTTAAAATATCATGTCACATTTGACCTCTGACCTCTCTTTTAAAGGCAATAGACTGATCTTTAGGTCAAAGTGATAATAATGCTATACAGAGAGATTATTTGTATTGACAACATATACGATATATGGGGATTCTAAATATAATATTATATTTAAATTATATTTATATTCTAAATATCGCCTCTTATCCTCAGCTGGACCTGATTCCTCCTCTTTAAGGTCAAATAACCTTTCATTAAAAGTCCTTTATCTTTAAAACTTTGCTTAAAATGTTGTTGCCTTTGTTTCCATTGGCAACATTTAGGAAATGATACCGGTGTTTTAAATATCACATTATAGTTTGGATCCAATTATGTCACATTTGATCTCAGATCTCCCACCTGCCTTTCTTTGAAGCTGACCCCAAAATGTGTTATATCTTCATTTTAGGTTCTTCCTTCCCACTGTTTGAACAGGTACGACATCATAGAAGCGAAAACTGTTGTTTTAAACCAGACTATTTAAATAAAACTGAATTAAAATTTTTAGATATTTTGTGGATTAAAACATACAGTATTTCTTTATTTTCTATGTAGTAAAATATAAGAAAAATTAGTACTGCAGGATGTTATATCCAACTCAACATGTCAGTATTGTGACTCACTATCTGTATGGAGCACCAGCAGCAGATCTCTGCCCTGCATGCATGCTTTTTTCTCATCACCAGCTCTGCCAGTCCTGTTGAATGATGCTGGGCATGCTCCAGATTCATCACACCCTGAAATGGTGAAAGGTCCCCCGAGTAGCTGTTTGTCTAACAAAGTGCTTTTCCTGCCTTCTCAGGGTTTGTTTACTTCCTCTAAACAACACACTCTGAGTCACAGCAGCAGCCTGTTGTCTCTAATACTTGACCATATGGTGATCTAGTGGGGAGACTTCAACATACCTGTGCAGATGCTTTTTGTTTCTCATTACCTGCAGAAAAAAACCACAGTTGTTAATTTAAAAGTCTTTTCCTCTCTGGTTGCAGATGAGACTAGGATGCAAAGTGTTGTCCCTAAAGATTTGCGAACATGAACACCTGTGTCCTGAGAATGACTCATTAGTTTTTACCTGTGAAACATAACTGAGTCATGGCTTTGGGACTAACTCCGGTGATTATCAAAGCTTTCCCATGCTGCTGTGTAAACGATGGCAGATGTAATTAAACCAGAAAAAAGGGGCTGAGAATTAAAAAGCATCACTAAAAGAAAACTGATTACACACACAAAACTAAACAAAACAAAGAAAATGAGTGTTTCACAAGGACAGAAATAAAGGAGCAAATACAAAAATGCACACGTATGATCCTGTAGTGTTTACAAAGTGATTCTTATCAGTTTTGTGAGTAAAAAATGGGGGAGGAGGAGTCACCTACCTTTGTTTTTTCACCCAAGAATTTTACACTCATACAATATGAATTGTTTGTATTTTGCATTGTCTCTTGTATGAGTCTCACATCCAGCCAGGACATAGCTACCAGTATGATGGCATTCCACAGAAAAACATCAGCTTCCTGAGCACGAAACTCGATACTGTGACAGCTGTTAAAGATGTTTTTGTTGTAGTTGTTGAAAATATATCAGCAAAATGACCTCCAGGGAGTGCCATTTTAAATAGGAAGTGATTGAACTGTGACTCAGAAGCTGGACAAAGAGGCTTAAAGGTTTGTCATTCTTGTTTGTAAAATTTAAAGCAAATGAAACCAGAAGCAGAGTTTGATTTTTTTGCAGCTCATCCCGGACGAGCCCCCAACCTGTCACTGCTCGGTTTTTAGGCTGTGGCATGAAAGTAAAGGACGCAGTGATGAACGGTGAACTTGTGAATCATGATAGATTAAATCAACCAAGAAGACAAATAGACTCATTTCCTTTTTCTTCCCTGGAACAAGTGGACTAAATGTTCTGGCTACCTCAGCCAAGTGTTGCCATGGTGCCTTCAGGGACACCTAAGTATAATCGTAACCCTGATGAAGGCCATTAGCTGAAATACATGTGCTACAAATGTTTCTGGAGCTTCACCCTCCACCTGAATTGTTTCAGTTTAATATGAACCCATTTGTGAGAAATCAAGCACCTACTGCACAGAAGCCCTGGGGAGAGGATTGTTTTTCCTCATAAGAGACAGCCAACCATTTTCTTCATCATTAGTCAGTTGTGTTGTGATTAAAATGTGACATGTTACTAACACAGACCTGTCATTATTCCCCCAAAGTCAATGTTAATTTATCTGTTATATAAGGAGGAATCCTGAGTTGATATTGTTCATATCAATGCTAATTCAGGATTTTCAAAATATTTTCAAAGAACGATAAATTCTGGACCTTTTACTGTTTCTTCTATATGATCATAATTGCTGTTTATTAGCTGTACTTCTCTCATTTTTGCAAAAATGGCAAAGCAAGCTGAGTATCTTTGGTTAAAGCTTAATATTTCTCCTTAACAGCTCCTGTAAATTTCAGCTCCTTTTAGAAAAAATTGCTCCTTTTCTAAAAAACAAATACATAATCAAACGTTTTGTTTTCACGGGGAGTTCTAAACACTAACAATCTCTCACTCCTGAGTCAAAACAAACATAACAGCATATAACTGTGTAACGCAAAGCAAGAAATCCACCAAGCATATCTATACTATGATGTGCTCGGGATAGATACATTGAGGAAAAACATAAATATTGTAAAACTAAATAGTAGTGAACTGTAACATAAGGTTCTTCATAAAGTAATATGTAGAATTTACTTTCAAATTAAATTAAAGTCAATTCAATTCAGAGTTATTTATAGTAGAACAAACTGTCTGAAGCCTGAGTTTTGGCTCATACTCTAAGCTCATTATCTGGAACTCTGGTGTATAATATGAGCTTACATCACAATATATATGTGACAGAAAATAAGAAGAGTGGACTGCACTGTACACTTCAACATGGCTGAACTCTCAAAGGAGTAAAATTAATATAAAAATGGTTTGAGGTTAAAAGTTTTAGGCTGAGGATATATGGTCGGATGAATGAGTTCTAACTGATTTTGTTAAATCTCATTTCATAGAATTCAAAATTCAAAGTGTCGAGCTAATCATTGAGCCCAGGAACGATGTGACTGCGGGGACCAATGTGACTCTGAGATGCCATGCCACAGTGAGCACGAGTACTGGCAAGGGGCTGATTCGTGAGTACACCATATTGAAGAATGACAAGATAGTGTACACCAAGACCATTGGCTCCTCTGAGGACTTCGTGTACCAGCTGCACAATGCCAGAGTCTTCAGCACAGGCTTGTATCAGTGCAAGCTAGACATCCAAGGCGACACCAAGTTGAGCAAAGCGCAAAGACTCAACGTACAAGGTGGGTTTGTTTTCATGCAAAGCTGCAGTATTATCAGATTATGATAGAGTTTTTGAATTCATGAGGATGTACTTATGAATTTATGAAAGAAAAATTAGTTTTTACACATTTTGCATTTTCTTTCTGTTTTATGACACATGACTGACATGCTTGCAATATTCTCCCTACACACTGGTCAGCTGTGGGAAGTTCACATCAAGCTCAGAACTATGCGCCAACAGCCCTGACATCATCTTAAATTATATATATGCGCTTTTAGTGTGGAGAGCAGAAGCCTGAAGCCGCAGTTATTGGGGACCTATTGGTCATTGTTTACAAGAAATGTGATGTCCATTTATGCTGGTACTTAAAGCTTTAAAAACTGACCCACTCGTGCCTTTCCATCTGGTGGACCGTACCAGCAGTCCTGCACAACAGCTTACAATAATTGTCAGGTGCAGAACAGTCCAAAAGCACAAGTTATGACATTGTTAGTGACATCACTGCTGGGGTAATTCTGTCCAGTTCTGACATCTCTGTTATATTATTGGTCACAATACAGCAAAAGTATCTCCATAAAGAGACTAACCTCAAATTTGACACCGGAGAAGTTACCTAATCAGTACACCCACCAAGGGAAAGCACCCAAAATCTTGGAGAAGAAATCCTCAAAATTGGCCAGACTGAGGTGGAAGAATTCTCTTAACAGGTAGAGATCTCCAGCAGAATCGCAGCCAGGGACGGGCAGCCATCTGCTGCGATTGGCTGGAAAAGAGAAGAAAGGAGAGCAGAGAGAGAAAAGCACAAAACAAGATCAGATTATGATCAAAAATCTTTTTAACCTTCGTGTGACACTGTGGATGTGTTTGAATGCAATACCAAGTACATGTGGGAGATCTGTCTGTTTATGTTTCCAGGACTCTCGCAGCCAGTTCTCCATCTTAATACGAACGTTGTTAATGAAGGGGAGGAGGTACAAGCCACCTGTATAGCTCCGGGTGAAATAGGGTCCTTCATCTTCTTCTTCTTCGATAATGATGAACAGATAAGCAGGGTGGAAGGACTCTCCAACCAAGCAAAGACCACTTTCAGGTTAAGCGGTGCTGACATCCACAAAATTCACTGCTCCTACAAGATCCGCACAGCAGAGGACACCTTCCCTTCAACAAAAAGCAACAACGTCACTGTTTCAGTCAAAGGTCAGTAGCATTTTGAAACTGTGCTGCTTTTTGAAAGCACTGGTCTCACCTCAGTGCTTCATTTATTTTGTCTCCACAGAGCTTTCTATTACACCAGAACTGAAGATTTTCCCTGACTCCACAATCTATGAAGGAGACCACCTCAACATCTCGTGTAGTGCAAAAAATGTTCACTCCAGCTCTGAAGGTTACAAGCTATTCCTGAGCCAGGGCACCAAGCTTCTCAGGACTGGCAACTCTACAATAAACCACAACATGGTTGCAGTACCAAAGGCCTCTGAAGCGCTTACATTTGACTGCAGAGTGGTAGTGAGAAATGTGGAGAAATACTCTGAGAAGAAGATTTCAGTGGTTGGTAAGTGGACACAGGAAAGATGACCTCTGTAAACAGTTATCTGAAGCTTATTTTTTGGATGGCTGTAGGACCACTGGTTCATGGACTCAATATTTTGAATAATAAAGTATACTTTATTGATCTGCATTTAACCCATTCACTCAGTGAATGAGTAATTCATTCATTCACTGAGTGTGCTTGTATTACCGTCCCTACACACTGCTCCCTGCAGTACCTTACTCAGGGGTACCTCAGGGTAGAGTTTCAAACCCCCCACCATCCGATCATGGGGCCACCACCTTACCTACTGAGCTATCCCCACCCCCTAATGAAGCCCTAATGTTAGTGCTTTGGCTGTGCAATTAATGCAACTTTGTAGCCATTTGCTATTTCAGTAATAATAATATGCACTTTATCACACTAATGGTCTTTTAAAATAGTTTAAGCATTTTTTGTGTTACTGCATTAATGTTTGCAAAAATGTAGACGCTGACTTGGTGTGTTTTGTAAACCTATCCACAGAGCTCTTCTCAGTGCCCAGTCTCACCATGTCTCCCACTGAAGTCTTTCAAGGGCAAATTATGACATTGACCTGCAACAGTGATCGTTTTGCCTCTCAAAGAATCAACAGGGAGGATTTGGAGTACACTCTTTATCCATCTAAAAACTTACCAAGCTCTGGTAAACCTGGAGTATTTAATGTGAAGGCCCTGCAGAATGATTTCAACTACACCTGCTCAGCTGAAGCCAAAGGCATCAAGAAAGATAGCAAAACCCTGATGATTCGTCCTAAAGGTGAGTTTTCTTTATCTCTGTTTGGGTCCAGGGTATAGTGCACACTGATGCCCTTCTGGTCCTTCAGTGCATAAATGTGTCAATAAATAGCTTCATCTCTAAATGCACTGATGTGTCCATGTGGCACAGGCAGTATAGCAGGTTGTCCCTCGTCTTCAAGTAGCTTTGCGTGATGTGTGCAGAGACAATGTGTGAGTCCTGGTAAATGTGGTCTAATGGTTCATCAGACTAAATTGTTATGTCAGTGCAGTCAAGTCCATTTTACATACAAGTCATGATAGGACTCCTTCTACATTGGTGCTGGCCCAGCTCTTGTATTACAGTTATCAGTTATCACCTGAATTAAGAGAAATCAAATTTCAGTAAAAAAACAAAACAAAAGCTACTAGCTGCTTAAATAAATGAACAAATAAAAATAATAAAGTGCATCGCCAATTTAATAGACTACGCTTATTCCCATGGCATCAGATACTTTTGTCAAATCGCTGCCTGACACTCGTAGTTTAGACAGATCAGTTACTCCTAAATCATCACTTAAGGACAATGTTAAGGACCATTTAAATGCACAGAGAAAGCCTTGTTTTTCAATGTGTGAGGTACTAAACCAAGCCTTTTGTTAAACCTAATGCCTGAACCTAAGTAAGTTCTCAACATAAAACTCCCGAACAGGACATGAGCTGCGTTCTCCAAGCTGGCAAACCTGTGACTCGCCACCATCACCCAGGAGAACTGTTTTCTCTGTTTTCACATTACTCCATCAAGGCAATAATGCCAAAGGATAATAATGGAATAATAATAATGGTAACACTGGAAACTAGAACCAAGAATCTTGGCTATGAAACCTGACTTGAAAATAAAATATAAAATATACTTCAGGGGGAAAAAAATCTGAGAAATCTGAAATGTAGAAATTGTCAGGAAACGTTTGCTGTGTATCATTTAAAAAAAAAAAAAAAAATCAAAAATGAATCAGAGTTTACTGTGATTGATTGTAATCCAGCTGTTTGTCTTCAGCTAACCATGGCAGTTAGTGGAGGCGGCTGGCTCACGATTTTGTATTTATTTCACTGTGATTAACCGGATGCATCAAAATCTCCTTATTTTGCTGTTTTTACAAATTTAACCACACTGACAGTAACTAAAATTCAATTTAGATTTTAAGCAATAAAAACTACCAGTGTGTAAATCGGCAAACCCATTCTGAGACATGAAAATGAACCGAAAACAGTCATTTAAAAATATTGTTTTATTGCAGTCATAGCTCTTAATAAAAGCTGATAAAAAAAATTCTTCCTTTCTTAGTATTATTACAACATCGTCGTATCCAGTTTGATAGCTGGAGTTGGGCCCAGTTATCAAACAGGCTGCTAGTCCAACAAAGGGCTAACACAAAAACACAAACAACCATTCAGGTTCACAAAATTAAAAATCACCTTTTAATCAGCAAGGAGACTTTCATTAAATTGTGAATAATTTATGTTTCTACACTATGACACAAATAGCCACTATTTAAGCCTTCAGCAGCAACTTTTGTTTTACTTTTTCAGTTCATAAAGTCTGTGCTCTGTTTCTCCTCTGTAGTTCATGTCTCTGCTCTAAAGATTTCAATTGAGGACAAGGTGATCCTGAAAAAGAGCTTCACCATCTTGTGTCAGTCGAATGGCAGCCTGCCGATAAACTACACCCTGTTTAAGGATAACGTCCAAGTGGGCACAAAAGTCATCCGAGAGCAAAATCGACAAGCTGTCTTTATGGATGTCATCAATGAGCCTGGTGAAAGACAGTACAGGTGTGAGGCGAAGAATAGTCTCCATTCCAACAAAACTGGCTCCAGTCAACACCTCAGCGTGAATGTCATCGGTAAATATTTAAGCCTAACTGATTTTTTTTGTTCGTTTCTTTACATTTTTTTTTAAATAAAAGATGAGAGATGAGAATATATGTAGAACATTTGGGATAAAGGGTGGAAACCAACAGAAAGAGCTAGCCTGGCTCTGTCTTTAAAGGGAATTTTGTCCTCTGTAAAATATCACTTTGACCACCAGGTGGCAGTGTTTTAAAAGTGGGCACATTAAGATGTTTTTGGATTCATTCGATTTTTAACTTTGAACGTTTATCGTTAATTCCACCTCTATTTTCTCGAGAAGCTTTGCTCGGGGTGACATTGTAAATAAGAACTTATTGTTAATGATTTGTCTGGTTAATTGAAGCTCGCATTTACTCACTGCAACACCTTTTGGCATTAAGCGGTATAACATGAAAGGACCACCCAACCCTAACTCTATTGTGTGTGTATTTGAAGAGATAGTGTGTATCTCTTCAAATCAGTACACACACAGTTTGAACTTGCATCCTGTTCAAACTTTTAGTTACATTTACAACAAGAAACGGTGTCCTTCCTGTTTAATCTGCACAAAAACCACTGTAAACACTGTAAGCTTAAGTTCTTGTTTTAAAGCCAAAGTAAAACTTTACAATGCTGCCTAATCTCACCTCTTTGCTTCCATGTTTTGTTCTCCCAGTGCCTTTGAGCCAAATGACTCTGGCCGTCATCCCTTCTTCACTAAAAATCTCAGAGGGAAAAGAACTCAATTTCATATGTAGTGTTAATGGCACAGGGCCAGTCACCTTTAAGTGGTACCGAACCGGCAGTGTAGTACCGTTGCAAACCAACACCACCACAGAGACCTACTCAAACTTGGAGATAAAACCAGTCTCCAAAAATGACAGTGACGAGTACTACTGTGAGGCTTCCAACGGCGCCAACAAGGTCAGAAGTGAGAACGTAAATGTACAAGGTGAGACTGAGCTCAGCAGGCATCACCCTGCTCTTATTGGTCGTACAGTATTTTATTTCAATGTCAGAAACAGCCCCAAACCACGACCTTTTCTTCAGTCTAACCAAGTCTTCAGTCCTGCAGGAAATTTATTTTGCATTGCAATACCACAAGTAGCCAGTAGGACAGAAAGGCAGCTAAGGTGGATGGATTCACTATGACTTTAGCCAGTTAGTTTAGCACATGTTCTGTCCCAGACAGTGTTGGGGAGTAACGGAATACATGTACCGGCGTTACATATTTAAAATACAAAATATGAGTAACTTTATTTACCATTTAAAAGGTGGTATTCAGAATACAGTTACTTTGTTGAAATAAAGGGATTACACGGCGGTCTTTTCCTGTTTCATATGTTAGGCTGTCTCCTCTCTATTTTTGGTAATTCCACGCCGGTGGAAACAAAACACGCAATAACAGAGTGCCTGAGTCCAATCTCGGGGCCCATGTCACCTCTACTTGCGGCCCGTATAATGATGTAATGAAATATTTTTTTAAATTATTGCTCAAACAATTATTTAATATGAAGGCAATAGGCAGAGTGTTACAGGCATAGCCCTAAAGAATGTAGTCTCATGGGCAGTGCAGCCCAGTTGTAAGTGAGTTATCAAGACTTAACTGTACACTGTGTTCGTGTTTTCCTCCGAAACAATAAGTTCTGTTGGAGCAGCTTTTCTTCGCCTCTCTCTGTCTCTCGCTAGCAAAGTTGACCCAGACAACAAAGTAACGCTAGTTTTTGGTTACGAGCCCGACATGGAACATGAAGCATTAGCCAGAGGTCCCTTTACTGTGGTTCGGAGCCGCGGACCTGATTTATATACGCGCGGAATAGTTTTCTACACGGGATCGCTGCAAAAAGTGAAGCCTTACCTAATGTCCACCTACTGTTACACATCTATATTAAGATTTCAAGATCTAGTTGGTATTGGTAAAAGTAATAAATCACACAGCAATAGTACATTAATGTAGATGTAAAAAGCTTGATAATATATTAAGTAATCCAAAGTATTCAGAATACACTACTCTCATTGAGTAATGTAACGGAATACATTATAAAAAACATTTTGGGGCATGTATTCTGAATTTTGACTTGATGATAGTAAAAGCTGACAAAGATGTCTCCAGATCTGCAGATGGATATTTCAGACTGCACACACTGACTGTCCTGCAAACGCACATTTCCATCTCCTGTAATGCTTAGAAAGAGGAACGGTTTAAACGTGGAAGGTTTCCAAACAAACAAACAAAAACAATGATCATTGTATTCATCTACCTTTAACCCCATCTTAGCACCTTCTTCTCCTTCATAAGCTGCTGTTTTTTCCCTTTTATGTTCTTTTGTGTTACCGACTTCACCTCCCATCTGTGTCTCTCTACAGTATTCATGGCACCGTGGAAAAAAGGGTTGATTGTCGTGGCCTGTCTGCTGCTGCTGCTGCTGTTAGTTCTGCTCTTGGTGGCGAGCATGCTGAACATCAAATCTAAGAGAGGTAGAGAGACTTACAATCCTCCAGCAACTCAGGCCTCTGTTGTCTATGTATGACAACCAACCGTCCTTCGCCTTTTTCCCTCTGCTCCCCTCACTTGTCCTCTCTTATTGTAGATAGAAGAGAAGCAGCTGCTGAACTGTCGGTGTGAGTTATCATGAATACTTGCTTCCTCTGAATGTCACAGATATTGCAGATGTTAGTTTTATTCGCTCATGGCTCGGGTCCTGTAGTAGTGTTTGGTGTCTCTAAAGAACTATACTGGTTGTTGTGCATATTAGTGTGGTTAAAATAACAAAAAGATCATGTGTTACAAAGTTTAAAGGAGATCTTTTGTTTGTCTGAAGCAAGCTTCTTCAACTCCTCCTTCTTAAATTCAACCGTCTTCTGATTGGCTGCTCCTCGAAAATAGAAGATTTAAACAGCAGGTGGGTGTGGCTTCTGTGCTCACACCCACAGCATTGAATCTGAAAATTACCTGGACAGAGACTGACCTTACTATTTGAAAATCTGGCTATGTTTCACATGAACATCAATAATGATATTGATGAGGATAATGAGGAAGAGTGTAATAGATCGCCTTTAATGTCCAAGAATATCCTTATCTCTGAATAGTACCCTACCTACATCGGCTGTAATAAGCCATCATACAAACATCTAATACAGCACGTGCTTTATTATTCTGGTCTATGTTTAAAAGAAATCACAAATACACTAACTGTTAATTAAAAAACACCAATACTATAAACCCTGGTAGAAAATGAATGAAACTACGAGCTTAAACAATCACAGCACATATCCTGCGCTTTGTTTTGGGTTTTTGTTTTAGCCAGTTTTCCAAAAAGTCAATTTTTTTCAATTACTCTTATTAAATCTGCTTATTCAGGCATGGTTGATTTTTATAAACAAAACATGTGCAGGCAAGAAGCAGGCTGTAAGCTAGAGAACAAATGACCACAACATGCAGAACCACCTCTATAGTTTTGTTTTTATGTATGTTGCTATGGTGATTAGTGGAATTTGTTTGATTTCTTTTTGAATTCACTGCTGCCTGAGCTAACTTTATTTTCACCATTTCTCAGAAAGCCTTCGAGCCCTAAATCAGATGACCCTTTAACAGTGAATCTAACCCACGACACAGACGTTTATAATGCAGCCACAGGTAGATTGGTTTTACTTTTCTCCTGTGTGTCACTAACTGGCCTCATTAGTCATTATGCTACCATCCAATAATCCTTCCCCTCACTCGCACAATCGTAGCCTGCAGCATGTAACCCACACCCCCCAATGATCCATGTTCTACTATGCATGCATGGCTCCTGCAAAGGAGACCTGGTTACCTTTTGTTTGTGGTACAGTCTGTGTTGCCCTTCTGTTCATGTTCACATGTTTGAGTGTGTTGTCTGTCTTTGCTGTCACTGTTTTTAGTATTTTAGTTGGAAATGTTTGTGTCTAAGCAGAGGCAGGAAATGTAGGATTTTGCTGCAGGAAGTAAACAGCCTTAGGTGCATGCTGGGTGATAGTGAAGTCACATGGCAGGGCACTGATTGTCACACTTGTTGCAAACTGCTCAGCGCGCCCGTTATCATCTTCTTCCAGACGCAGTGTCTTTCTTTGATGGCAAGGAGGGGAGAGTGACCAATGGGACGCGACATAGCGTGGCGTCGGTACCTGCTGACATCAGCAACAGGAGCAGCTACAGTATCCCAGCCACAGTGTAGAGATGCCCCAGCAGTGGGCGGAGGGACATTGATGCAATGTTTACTTACTCTGAAGGAAAAGGAAGTTCACAGAAAGACATTTCAGGATGAATACGAGCAAAAGTAATCCTGTTAATAATGCTAATTTTTTAGGACATTATAGACAGATATTTTCTCACTACAAAGGAGGCTAAAAAACTACACTCACTGCTCCCTCTCCCCTCCTCCTGCCACCTAAATGGCCTCTGAATTTATACCAAACATTATCGTGTCTGGCTGTTTGTTTCTTTGCTCACTGTGTCTGTCTGCAGTTGCACGACTACAACTCTACTTTGCTCTACTTGTCTCAAATGCATTTTTAAAATCGGGCTGATTTGTAAATACGCTTTATTATACTCACAGGAAACGTGTGTATATACTTTTGGTTGATCCCTTTTCTGACTGGAAGAGAGACTTGTAGAATAAATATAATGGTTTAATTTAGAGGTGTGTTGGTGCCCTTTATTCGTTATACTTCTTTTTTCCTGCTCATCTGAGGATACATTTGTGTAAAAATGTCCAAGAATAATATTTATTATTATCATACATGCATAGTGTTTGGTTATCCTATACCCAAGGCAAAAAAAAAAATCAACATTAATATCTGAGAAAGAATGTGTGCAACAGAGACTTCCTTGAAAAACTGAAACAATGGAGTCTGCAAGAGACTTCCTATGTTGGAGCAGAGCACGCTCACGGGGATCGTTGCTGATAAAAACCAGTGTTGGTGAGGAGGGTTGGAGCTTATTTTGTTTCAGCCCAGGCAAGTTTGAATGAGTGCAGTAGGTGGAGGAAATTAATCACACAAGCTTTGGTTTACCAACTGGGAAGTTGTTTTTGCTTTTCAGCCGCTGCTGAATTAACAACCTATTGTTTACGAAGCAGTAAAAGATTTCTGTGTGCTCCAGATGAGAATCTAAAATCTGCTGCTTTTGTTACGGTTTCAATCTCCCCCGGTGGGCCGAGCTGAGGGAGTGTGCCGCCAAAAGTTTATCTCATTATCTCTTCTGACCATGTGAAAACATGAAGGGAGATTTGGGGAAATGCATTTATTCTCATTCTTGACAAGACTTAGATGGGGAGGCTGGTAACTCTGTGTGTGAGGCTACCAGCCGCACACCCAACAGCAACAAGGAGATCAAAAAGTAATGAACCACACCTGTGGTTATGTAATGTAAGCGTTTACTACTAGTTACCTATTAAGGTATGTTTTTTTATTCTTACTGGTGCACATTTTTTGTTACTTTAATTTTGGCGGATGACTAATAACCTGTAATCAATTAAGCAGTCAATCAATCTGCCTGTCTGCTTTACAGTGAAGGTGGACAGAGCTGAAGTCAGCGTGTGGAGTAAACGGAAACCTGAAACAGGTGAGATGAGATACGAACATCATCACTGTTTAATGCTCTGACATGATTTCATTTAAAATGAGTTAAATTTAGAGAGAAAGTTCCCACCTGACCCCCTCAGAAACAGCTTATTCTTTTTTAAAATAACTTTACCCCTTTTGTCTCACTTTATGACAGCTGTCCATTATGAAGTTTATAAAAAAGACTGATTGTGACACATGGTGTGAAAATGATTTGGTTGCAGCTCTGAACAGAGCTTACATCTGTTTTTCAGCCCTGAACATTTTATGTGGATATCCCACATTCTTCTGAAGCTATGAGGCCTGAAACAATAACACGAATTAAAAAAATAAAAATCCAAATTTAAACCCACACCATTATACTTTGCATGGTTTCTCCAAAGCAGGGGTCTCGAACTCCAGGCCTGTCCTGCAGGTTTTAGATCGTGCCCTGGGTCAACACACCTGGATCAAATAATTAGTTCATTACCAGGCCTCTGGAGAACTTCAAGACATGTTGAGGAGGTAATTTAGCCATTTGAATCAGCTGTTTTGGATCAAGGACACATGTAAACCCTACAGGACACCGGCCCTCGAGGCCTGGAGTTCGAGACCCCTGCTCTAAAGTGCAGAATTTATTCTAGAAAAAAAAGAAGAAGAAGGTCACGTGGTCAGATGATCCTTCTACTAAAAATGTACCTCTCAAAGGAATTTAAGCCTTACAAAGTAGGTTTTCCTGGTGTAGTTGGGAGTAGCTGGAATTGTGTAGCCATCCTCCAGATTTATACCACAGCTTTTTTCCAGCCTGGCTTCATAGCTATAGCATTGCAAGATGAAAGTGAAATAGTTCAATTCAATTCAATTTTATTTATATAGCACCAAATCACAACAAAAGTCGCCTCAAGGCGCTTCATAGATACAGAGAAAAACCCAACAATCATATGAGTTCAGTGTGTTAAAGATTTTTTTATTGGTGCAGAAAGCGATGATGAGATCAGCGAGGTGTCCAACGAGCCTAACGTGGAGTACACGGAGGTGGTGCACGCCCGGTCAACAGATCCTGCCAGAGGTCAGCAGTGCACGAACACAGAAGGGAAATAATCCAGTATTTATTTAAAAAAATGAAACAACTGTGCGAGAAGACACATTAGGACACAGACTTAGGCATACAATACTTATAGAAACAAGGCCGGTCGTCAGGAATATTAGGAAGCTATTGTGTGCGATGTGAATGAAGAGGGAAAAGAGGGGTGAAATAAATACAATAACAAATAGAGAAAATAAGTAAATAATAAATAAATGGCTTAATATATAATAATATGCAGCTTTACACAAAATGTTTTTTAAACCTTTTGTTGGTCTGTCCTTGTTCCTTTCTTCGCAGTTTCCCCAAACCTCCTGAAAAAAGTCATTTTCACCGCTTTATGCACTTCCTTTATAGTTGATAAGAGCAACCAACGCGTACTAGGAGGGGTCTAATTACCCATAATTAATACATCTCCAGGTTGCTGTAAATGCAGAGATAACTGCTGGGATTTCCACAATCATTGCAGACCTTATAAACAGGAAGGGTTTAACTAAACGCCAGAGTGATTTCTGCTTCTTCTTCTTCCTCGTGGTCTTGTGCTCAAGGTCCCATCGGACCTGAGATGGCAGTTGGAGTGTGACATAACCTGCCTATTTATAGATCACAGAGACAGTATCTGCTAAAGTTTGTCTTTTGATGCTCAGGCAGACTAATGTGTTTCTTTTGACTTTAACAGTTCCACTGAGAAAAGGCACAGACACAGTTTACAGTGAGCTCCAAAACTCTCCAAATGGTGAGTTTGATCTTTGAAGCAGCTCTCGTTATTTATTTTTGTAATTATGATTTTACATTTTAACTTTAGATTTGTTTATATAACTACAAAGGGATTTATTTTTATTTTTTTACCAAACTTTTCAATTTGCTTCAGCTTTTGAAACTGTTTTAGCATCTTTCAGCTCATTCTTTTGGTTTCCTAACCAGCTCAGATAAGCTGCTTTTGAACGTGAATATGGAAAACTGGAAAAACCTATTTCATTAAAAAAAAATTATGTTTAATTTGCCCCTATAATTATTTATAATTAAGTAGATGTTTATTCAAATTTGATGGATTTGTTCATTCTCAGATGAAAAACAGCAGAACCATCTGTCATGGAAAATGAGTTTTTGTCACTTCAGTTTTTTGTTAGAAAGGACTCTTGCTGTGAGACAGTCGATGTATTCTTAATAAAATGAAAAGGCATTTTATCCCACTAATATGTGTTTTTCTCTAAATGTTATCAGGCAGTAGGCTAAAATTTGAACAGCAATTTATTTATTTTTTATTTTCACCATCTCACCATCCACAGATGAACCTCTCTCACACTGCTTAACTTAATCTGTGAGAAACTATTCAGAAAGTTAGTTTCACAATGGTGCTGCTCAGCAGTCTGATGTCTTCCTTAAGAGTTTGTGATATGGAGGGCTAAAACTGCCAACATCAAATAAATAATAGGTACATAAAGAATAATAAGCACATACTAAAGAATGATATGCCAGAATATCCACCGTAAATAATAATTAATGTAAGAGTTAATTAATTTGAGATATTTACAATATTTTAGTTGCCTTTAAAAAATGGAGCCATCAAAAAATTTTAAACATTTAAATTAGGCCTGTGCTGTATTATGAATAATATGTTCACTGTTTTATTGTTGCTCTCAGACTCTACTGACACAAACAATAATTTTACTCTTCAGCCGATATCAGTTGACAGTCTGCTCTTTCTTTGTTCTGCTTGCTTTTGTTGTTAGGGTTTTCCACAAAATTTGGGGAAAATACAAAAAATTGTTACAAAAACACAAAAATGTGAATAAATATATGTGGAAATTGTGGGATAAATAAATCCAGACATTCATTAAACATACATACAAATTAAAAACGAAAAATGTCAGTATTGTAAAGACCTGCAGTTCTGGTCCTCTGTAGTATGGAAACCTCCCAATGAAAGCCAGTGTTGTTCTGAGTCTATATAATTAGGCTTTGGTTATCAGCCTATTGATTGTTTAATCATATAAGCTTATTATCTGGTTGTGCTGCTTCTGAGTGACAAATAATGAGATAATGCAGCTTTAAAACCTGCAGTCTGATTTTATCAGAGACACTTCAGATCTAACCAAATATCATTTGAAGATTAAAAACTTCCATTACTCATAGAAAGACAGCTTACCCCTTCCAGCTACACAACCATGACCATATCCTGTTACTACTGGCAGGGACTTCCTGTTATTAGAACAGCAGCCAGACGCTGCATGTCTCTATCAAGAAGTCCATCGGAGTCCTAATGTTTCCTGTCCAGCACTGATAAAAGACGATGAGAGAAGAATCTTTAAAAGAGAGAATGTGGTAGATATCGATTTGGATGACTGAGACTGAACTTATAGGCTGAAACAAAGGCTTTTGCAGAGGAAGAACGAATGAGTCAGCAAGGTCACCCAGGTCAACATAACTGCCAAATGACTAATGAATGACGCTGAGGTCAGCCAGTGACTGAGCAGTGTACACACCCAACCAATGCACATTTAACCACTGATACTATTTCCTGCAGGTGCTGCTGATCCCCCCGACTATGTGAGTAATTATCTGCACAGTCACACTCGTCTTCAGACGTCTTTGGTGGGATTGTTGGCAAGAGAGCACATGTTTCACTTTTTATTACTGCCTGTGACCTGTTTATACGCCCTTATATTAAGTATACAAATACATGACATCCACCCATCCATTGATTCTCTTCCTCTTATCCTTATCAAGGTTGTGATAGGCTGGAGCATGTCCCAGTTATCATAGCAAGACAAATACAAGACATGTAACAGTAATCTCATGTTTTTTTTAGTGTTTTCAAAAGCAGAGTCCATGTTTAATTTGATAACAGGAGTTCCTTCAGTCTTGTACATCACGTCATTTCCAGAAACATCCATTGTGTTTACTGTACTTTATACGCTCAGGAATATAAAAACATAGAAGTTTCTGGCACCTGCTTCCAAGGTGCACAGATGAGATGATGAAGTCTGGAGACTTGTCATGTGTATGAGCTGAGGTGTTTTAGCTTGTCGCCTTCACCAGAATCATCACGAGGCAAAATCATTTTAAATAGATTTGCTATGTCATACATGGATCTGCCACTGAGTCTGGGTGGCCTTTGGGAGCCTTTGGAAGCAGACCTATCAACTTCAAGTGGTGCAAAACTTCAACAGCACGCTTCAGTTGCACTTCAACGATTTACGGAACAAAATGGTGCCACCCAGGTTTTCTATTGGACCCCTTTCCATGGCCTGAAGCCACATGACTGCTGTAGATGCCCAGCCCATCCTTAGATATGGCAGAGGACGTATATGACTTGTTCTTTTCTATTTTTATGACGGCCCTGAAGCACTTCAGTCAAACAATTAAATACTTCTATAAAAGTGCTGCTGGAGTTTTAACCTCTTCACTTCCTCAGTATCACACACGGATTAATGCATCCGTAATCTTCTTAAGATTGCATCTAAATTTGATGAGGTATTATGAGTTATAAATGCATTGAATGTATTCACTTCACTTGTTACATTCAAGTGTTAAAAGCCTCAGTATTGCACACTGAGTGTATGAGTTCATGATAATGGCGGGTACAGCTCGTCAGTTGAATCATGCATAAGCACCTGTGGAGTGATGATTAGTACTGGTGCTGTATATTTTTATGCATTAATGAATGATTCATGCTTTTATCTTCTTCTGGAAGTGACACAAGATGAGAAGCAGTATAAGTTTATCTTCATTTTATTGCACACTTGTATTTTTCTGCCAGTGGGTAAAATAGTCACCACAGTTTTATATAGTAACTCATGTAATGTATCCTTCTGCTCTCGGTGACCCTCTGCAGGCCGATAATCCAGAGAGAGGGAAACGGCTGTCAAAGTTTCCAGACGAGAACAAAAGCATTTGGGCCGGGGCTTCCTTCCCTATCAGGCAGTCAGATCAGGCGCTGCGGTCCAGTCAAATTACCTTCAATCCCATCTCAGCCAACATACTGTCTCCCACTGAGCTCTAAACATACCACTGATGGCCGCGCTATTTGTCCTTAAATGGTGCTCAAGGCGGTTAAACTGGGGAATTTGAAGAATAAACTGAGGATGTGACATCACTGTCTAAAAGTGGCTAATTTCTCATTGTTGTGTGTTCTGGATAGCAGATTTGGTTTGCTCAGGTCAGAATATTTGGTAGACAATTTGCAGTTTTTGCTTTTGGTATCTGTTATGATGCATAAAATCCACATAAGCATAAAACATAAAATCAGATTTGAAAGTATCATATCTTATTTGCAGCCACGATCAAATACTGCTTTGTGTTGTGTATTTAATAATCAGAATCTTTATTGTCTTTGCTTGTGTGTCTGCAGGGTTCGGTAGAATACGCTGAGCTCAACCGTGAACAATTTGAGATTAGTCAGTACGATCCACAGGTCCACAGCTACCAGGACCTCCCTGAGCCGGTGGACTAATAAGATCACAGCTGTCTCTCCAGTCTTCTCGTACTGCTGTGCTGTTTTTGTTGAGCTTTTTTTTTTTTTTAATGAGCATGCATGAGTATGACATTTGTTATCAGAAATATGTCTCTCTGTCACATACAAAGATACCAATGCGATGTAAAGGGAGTTCAGGTAAAATGAGGTTAACTCTAAACGAAAAAGAAACACACAAATGTTCAAAAAAATGCATCGCAGTTATGTGTACAGATGCTACTTTTTTTGTTGTTCCCTCCTTTTTCTTATTTTACTTTTTCATTTTCAAAAATGAGAAAGTGGAATTTAAAACCAAAGATTTAAGTTGTTCATATTAAAAAACAAACAAACCCACATTACAGTTTTGGCACTGTGTAACAACTGTCATTATGGCACTGCACCGCTAGGGGGTGTCTTTACACTATTGTGGTAGCAGGGGAGACCCTTACACTGGACTGTCTGCAGCCAGTGCAGAAGAGCATGCTGCTCTCTTCTCACCTGATATCAGAAAGACCTTGTAACGGGCGGGTGCAGACATCTACCTGACCCCGGGACATGTATGGCCGGATTGTCTAGAGCCGTGGAGAACTTTCCACTATCGACTTCTTACTGTTAATGCCAAATAAAAGCCCGGTGTCCTACCTGCCTGACTGGACTTCCATGCTACACTCCCACTGGGCCTGCTAGCTGCTCCTCCCTCACCACACATGTTACTCTTACATGTACAGTTTCAGTTCTTAAAAATTCATGCATGCATAATCATTAAAAGCAATGTATATATCCTTTTAAAATTTTCCTGTTTTTTGACTTAATCATTTTTAATTTCATGTTGATTTGTAATTTCCCACCATCAAAAAAATATAGATTTTCAAAACAGCATCCTCCATATTCTTTATTTTAAAGGTATGTTTTATATAAATATCCCGACCTTCTTACCTATCTTGAAATCTCGGCATTTAGCCGTGGTTCAGGAGGTAGAGCAGGTCGCCTGCTAATGAACTTGTCTGTGGTTTGATCTCTGGTTTCTTTTGCATGTCAGAGCATCCTCGGGCATGACCCCTAGTTTGCCCTGATACATCGACTGAAGTGTGTGTGAATGTTAGGTTAGGGGAGGAAATGGTTGTATGAACACGGTGGATAAATGTCACCTTCAGGGGCATCAACATTTCACTGGCGCCGAATGTAACGATGATGTTTAAGAATGATATTAATATAATATTAATAATAACATGTGTTAAATAAAAGTTTAATTGATCTTTTATACAGCTTTGTACACTTGTGGATTCAGACTCCACCTTCCTGTACAGTATTTTTATTGTTTATCTCATTTGCCAAAATGAGTAAAGCCCCTGCTGCCAGCTACTACAGTTGTGACTTTACATTATGATACAAACAAATGGGTGTCAAATATGTGAAAAAGCCCAGTTAAAGGGTTCTGGTCCAACATGTTTAGCTTCAGTGTGTTTGGCATTTATTCTCTGAAGCTCTACTAGAGTAAAAAAAATACCCATTTTTATTATGATTCAAATAAAATATTCACAAAGTGGTGCAATCGCCTCAGTTTGAGTGTGTTGTATGAAATCAAGCCTAACAGCTCTAATCATTGTTTTCTCAAATAAGTAATTTCCACTAGAGTTCGTCATTGCACCAGTGGGGTGAGTCTTTCTTTTCTTTACAGTTTGTTGGTACTTGGTTCCACCTTGTGGCAGTGAGTTACAGTGAAAACCAGAAGCATGACTGTAGTTCGATCTGTGGGGGCAGAGATGGTCCTAGCCCCTTTGGTGCCCTGGGCGAACACTCCCTCTGGTGCCACACACACACACACACACACACATATTAAGGGTTGTAGATGAACATATTTTATAATGAAAACTGTTGTAGGAACTATACTGAATTTAACCAGATAAACATTATATATACAGTATCTCACAAAAGTGAGAACACCCCTCACATTTTTTAAAATATTTTGTTATATCTTTTCATGGGACAATTGAAGATATGACACTTTGATACAATGTAAAGTAGTCAGTGTACAGCTTGTACAACATTGTAAATTTGCTGTCCCCTCTAAATAACTCAACACACAGCCATTATTGCCTAAATCGCTGGCAACAAAAGTGAGTACACTCCTAAGTGTAAATGTCTATAAAGTTCGCTGACCCGTAATGAGTCACCATGTTAGTTTCTTACTGACAGCTCCAGAACTAAGTACAAACAGCACTAAACATTTGACTCAAAGATAGAGGAATGCGAGGAACAAAAAAGTGCACTAGTTTATTTGTAGTTTCAGCATTTCACAGATTTAACAAAGAAGGTCAACAAACAACTCAGGTACGGGTAGAGGAAGGCAGCACTTGCGTTTGGAGCAGATTTCTTGGCAGATGAGAACATTCATGCTGATGGACATCATCCAAATGACTTCTAGGTTAACAGAAAATGCTAATCAAAGCTAATATCAGAATAAACATGGGCCAAGTTAGCAACTGTTAAAAGAATAAAATCCACACCACTTCTGATATCATCTAGATGCCACAAAAGATGTCTCCAGGCACTGCTCCCTTTACGTTGCCCACGCGCTCAGTTGCGCACGGCTGACACAGTCTCCACGCACAGAAAATCTGCACTGAATCGACAATAAAATGAACACATAACAATTCATTCTGTACTATTTTGCAGTGCGAGTCAGTGAGTGACGGGTGACTGGCTGCTCCAGCCAAGGATGCGATTCGCATATGTATGTACGCAGCTAATCAAAGTCATTGACGGGCTATGACAGCATCTTACCGCGGTAAAGTGAGCCGTCATTTGTGAGCCGCGGTCAAGCCAGCCGCCTCCTATCCGCAGCATAAATTTCCTTGCGCTTTTACACCAGTCTTTACGGTAGCGCCTTTTCGCTTTGTATAAAAATTCATTAAAAATCATCCTGAGTAGTTGATGTCCAACTTTCAACACATCCCTTCTCTGGGACACCTACTGTACCTGTGTGCCAAGTTTCATCCAGATTTACTGTAGAATTTGTCAGAAATTAAAGGAAACTTATATTCAATTCAATACAGTCAATACAATATAATTATGTCAATTTTCAAAAATTCATTAAAAATCATCCTGAGTAGTTGAGGTCCAACTTTCAACAGATTCCTTCTCTGGGACACCTACTGTACCTCTGGGCCAGGTTTCATCTCAATCTGCTGCATCAATAATTGTTTAATATTGATGGATCAAAAGTGCTGCTGAGAGAGTCATGACAGGGACTATAAAGAGACAGCATATTTGCTTTTCTTCACTGACTCGCTCTGAAATCCAGATTTTAATTTTGGAATATTAGGTGTACTTGTGGTTCCTATAGAATTTTAAGGTTGAACGGTAATCAGAGTCTTCATCTCTTAGACCTCTCTTCTGTGGATGCAGCTCACATCATTCTGTACAATACGATCATTTTTAATTCTACAACTGTTTATAATCTGCATAGTTCACATTTCTGTATAGCTGTATATCTCATATTCTGTATAGTTTTTTTTATTTCATATTCTGTATAGTTTTTTATATTTATATCCTGTTCATAGCCTGCACATAGTTTGTACTCACTACAGCCTGTAACTATACTTATAGTTATAGCATATTCATAACATACCTTCATACCGTGTACATTGTAACATACCATAATAGACCCATTTCTGTAATATACTTACATACCTATATTATTGCTAATATATATTCTAATATATCTATATTATGGCTAAAGCACTTCTGGATGGATGCAAACTGCATTTTCTTGCCTTGTACCTGTGACATGTGCAATGACAATAAAGTTGAATTCTATTCTATTCTAAATTAATTCAGAAGACAAACACCCATCTCTGCTTTTGAGATTAGCATTAACACCCTCAGTTTTGACAAATAATACAGTTATAGTGGATCAGGTGCCCCTGAATCTTCCCTTATTTGTGCTGCAATAAGCCTAGGCTGGCAAAACGGGTCAAAAGAAGGACTTGACAGGCTTAGAAAAGTCAAAAATAGTGAGATATCTTGCAGAGGGATGCAGCAGTCTCAAAATTGCAAAGCTTCTGAAGCGTGATCATTGAACAAGCAAGCGTTTCATTCAAAACAGTCAACAGGGTCGCAAGAAGCGTGTGGAAAAACCAAGGCGCAAAATAACTGCCCATGAACAGAGAAAAGTCAAGCGTGCAGCTGCCAAGATGCCACTTGCCACCAGTTTGGCCATATTTCAGAGCTGCAACATCACTGGAGTGCCCAAAAGCACAAGGTGTGCAATACTCAGAGACATGGCCAAGGTAAGAAAGGCTGAAAGACGACCACCACTGAACAAGACACACAAGCTGAAACGTCAAGACTGGGCCAAGAAATATCTCAAGACTGGTTTTTCTAAGGTTTTATGGACTGATGAAATGAGAGTGAGTCTTGATGGGCCAGATGGATGGGCCCGTGGCTGGATTGGTAAAGGGCAGAGAGCTCCAGTCAGACGCCAGCAAGGTGGAGGTGGAGTACTGGTTTGGGCTGGTATCATCAAAGATGAGCTTGTGGGGCCTTTTCGGGTTGAGGATGGAGTCAAGCTCAACTCCCAGTCCTACTGCCAGTTTCTGGAAGACACCTTCTTCAAGCAGTGGTACAGGAAGAAGTCTGCATCCTTCAAGAAAAACATGATTTTCATGCAGGACAATGCTCCATCACACGCGTCCAAGTACTCCACAGCGTGGCTGGCAAGAAAGGGTATAAAAGAAGAAAAACGAATGACATGGCCTCCTTGTTCACCTGAGCTGAACCCCATTGAGAACCTGTGGTCCATCATCAAATGTGAGATTTACAAGGAGGGAAAACAGTACACCTCTCTGAACAGTGTCTGGGAGGCTGTGGTTGCTGCTGCACGCAATGTTGATGGTGAACAGATCAAAACACTGACAGAATCCATGGATGGCAGGCTTTTGAGTGTCCTTGCAAAGAAAGGTGGCTATATTGGTCGCTGATTTGTTTTTGTTTTGTTTTTGAATGTCAGAAATGTATATTTGTGAATGTGGAGATGTTATATTGGTTTCACTGGTAAAAATAAATAATTGAAATGGGTATATATTTGTTTTTTGTTAAGTTGCCTAATAATTATGCACAGTAATAGTCACCTGCACACACAGATATCCCCCTAAAATAGCTAAAACTAAAAACAAACTAAAACTACTTCCAAAAACATTCAGCTTTGATATTAATGAGTTTTTTGGGTTCATTGAGAACATGGTTGTTGTTCAATAATAAAATTATTCCTCAAAAATTCAACTTGCCTAATAATTCTGCACTCCCTGTATAAATAGAATAGAATAGAATCGAGTACTTCAGACCGGGAGATTGGCAAAATGTATAAATAGGATGGCGATTAGGGGAATTGGAGACAGCTGTGTAACACAGCAGGGATACATTGGGAATAAGAAGACAGTGGACGTAAGACTCAACACAAGAAAGAGACAAGAGGCCACCAAACTAAAACACAGACCTAAGATACACGAGCTTGACACAGACAAAACCATAAACAGACATGAAGACAAGACTGGCTTTAACACTAGAGTGTTTTCACAAGTCTTCCATCCACTTGTGGAATGCTGAAAAAGAACTACACTTAAAAGCAATATGGAACTGAAAACAAAAGAATACATAATGTAAACATATCATCAAATAATCCAGGACTCACAAACAATGATATGATGAACAGAACTATAAAGAACAAAACTGAGAAATGCTTGGTAAACTGACCAAGGACTATGTCATCATGTCATTTTTTAAATATCATAGTTAATGTGTCCTGATTTGTAGATAGTGCCATCTTACAAATACCAGGAAATCCAACTGGGTGACAAGCCAGAGTTGTCTGCCCACACACCCACTGACTAGAAAAAGGGTTGAAACCTCAACTACTAAGGATGATTTTTAATGAATTTTTGAAAATTGACATAATTCTATTGTATTGGCTATATTGCATTGGATATAAGTACCTTTTAATTTCTGAGGAATTCTACAGTAAATCTGGCTGAAACTTGGCACACAGGTACAGTAGGTGTCCCGGAGGAGGGATGTGTTGAAAGTTGGACCTCAACTACTCAGGATGATTTTTCATGAATTTCTGACATTTCCATAATTGTATTGACTGTATCGGGCTGTTTCATTGTAATTTGTGTGCGCGCATGCGCGTGCGACTGTTCGCGCGCGTGCACGTGCGTGCGGGTTTAGGCTTTCAATCGGCACATAAAGCGAAAAGGCGCTACCGTAAAGACTGGTGTAAAAGCGCAAGGAAATTTATGCGGCGGATAAGAGGCGGCTGGCTTGACCGCGGCTCACAAATGACGGCTCACTTTACCGCGGTAGCATCTTTATGTGCCGCCACCGGTGTTTTAGCTAGGTAAGTGGTGTGGCCGATGTGGTGCTTATGTTGACCTTTTATAATAATGGCAAAACGAAGAGGCAGTGGCACATGCCCTCACCAAGCCAAAGTAAAAAAGCAATGCAATTCTTTTAAGATGGTTTTGCAAACAGAAGAAAAAACTGGGTGAGATTTTTTTCTTTTTCGAGCGAGAAAGGCCCGCTCTGCAAAACATGTTGCGAGGCCAAAATAGCAAGCGAGTTTTCGGGGGGAAAGTGTGGACAGCACAAAAGTCATTAGAAAGCAGTTAGAAGTGTAAGATGGGGATGGGGTACATTGTTGGAGGAGAGCGCCAAAGACCGAGAGAACAGGAACAAGCTGTAAAGAAATCCAACCCCGAGCAAGTTAAAGTTCTCATCAACAATATTCTACTACATGCCATCAACATGAATTATTCTATGCTATCGGTTCAACAAATTCACAATCACATGGCAAAGTATATGAGTATACCAGAAAGCTGGCGAAGCAAAAATGATGCCTTTGAGTTTGTGAATTCAATGAATCAAACAGTGCAGAATGAGATGATGTGTAAAGTTAAAAATGCACCTTGGCACACCCTGATCATAGATGAGAGCACAGACATAACAGTGCACAGAATACTAGTCCTGTATATTAAATACAGGGAGGAAAATAACGTCAACTATAAAACTGTTTGGTGGCATCATCCAGCTGACAACATGCACCTTTCAGGATAATGTGCAGGCAATAACTCAGTTTTACACCAAGCATGAACTAGACATGCAGAGAATGGTGATGCTGACCTCTGATGGTGCCTCAGTAATGCGAGGAAAGCACAACGGATTTGCAGCTTTATTAAATCGGCAAATACCACAACTCACTGAACAACACTGTGTGGTCCATAGAGAGGACTTTGATGATGCGTCGAAAGATGTACCTTTGATGCGTGATGTGGAACAGTTCATTTCACTTTCTCTAGATCCACAGTAAACAGGAGAAAATCAGAAGACCTAGCAAAGATTCTTGATGAGGATACACTGTCAAAGTCATTCAGGCCTCTGTACAAAGTGCGATGGCTGTCTACTGCAAGACAGAATCCAGTGATAAAAGAGATCCAGTGGCAAGTTACTGTTACAAAAAGGTAACCAATTCAAACGTCAAGGTTACTCTTACCGCTCTCTGAGATGTTTTGCGTGAGCTGGCAGACCTGTCTTTCTTTTCAAAAATGCAACCTGACTGTGATGGAAGAGCTCTGCTTTGCAAGAGCAAAGATTGTGAAGTTGCGTTCCCAATACTCAACAGAGGTAAAGGATGTTAAGTGGAGTGACCGTGTCAGAGAGGCAATGAGGGCCTCATCAGTACCGGTGAGATTACTCGTTTGATTCGTAACCTCTACGATCACTTGGGTGCTCGTTTTTCAGAGGATAAATTAATGGAGTGGTTTGCATTTGACATTGAGGCATTGAGCTCAGACATCAGCTCTGAGTATGGAGCAGCAGACATTGCCACACTGGCAAAGAAGTATGAGGCAATTCTCCACCACCCACATTTTGTGGAGGTCAGTGACAGTGAATATGCTGAATTCAAGTACATAATGAGGCAAAAACTTAAACTCAGGTCAATCAGCACATTCTCAGATATGGTGGCTGCAACACTAAAATGTAAAGAGCTAAAACACATCTCACAGCTTGTAGATTTGTGCTACATTTCAAGCATCCAGTGCAGATTGCGAAAGATAAGATAAGATAAGATAACCTTTATTAGTCCCACACGTGGGAAATTTGTTTTGTCACAGCAGGAGTGGACAGTGCAAAAGTTATGAGGCAAAAATTAGAATACAATAAGAATAAATACAGTACACAACTGTACAGAATAGAATAAAATAAAATACTATATACAGTAGAATAAAATAAAATAAATATACAATAAGATAAAAATAGAATACAAATACAAATACTATATACAACTGAGTAAAAATACAACGATGACAGAAAGGATTATTGCACTTAGTATTATTGCATATGTATGGATGTGTGTGCTTGATCAGTTAAAGTCTTTATTATGGAGTCTGACAGCAGTGGGGAGGAAAGACCTGCGAAATCTCTCCGTCCCACACCGTGGGTGCCGCAGTCTCCCACTGAAGGAGCTGCTCAGTGCTGTCACAGTCTGCTGCATGGGGTGGGAGATGTTGTCCATCAGGGATGACAGCTTAGCCGCCGTTCTCCTGTCACTCACCACCTCCACTGGGTCCAGAGGGCATCCTAGAACAGAGCTGGCCCTTCGGAAAGAGGCTTTAGTTTAATGCATAGGTGTCAAACTCTGGCCCGCGGGCCAAATTTGGCCCACAGCCTACTTACATTTGGCCCGCGAAGCCATACCAAATTACTATCAGAGCTGGCCTACTGGTATTATACAGCTAATATATATATTGTTTAGTATTAAGCTTTGCTTGTTCCATATTCAGTTTTTCAGCAAAACGTGTTTGAGTCCATAAGAAAAGATTCATTCTTATATCTGGAGGAATAAATATATTTCAATAAATATTAACGTTAGCCCGCGACTTTGTTCCAGTTTTGAATTTTGGCCCACTGTGTATTTGAGTTTGACACCCCTGGTTTAATGAATCGTATGAAAACAGATTCCAGGAATCGTCTTGAAGTGGACCATTTGGACCTGCTGATGCGCATAAAGTCAAACCTGCAAGCAGATGAGGCCATCAACTTGGACGATGCATACAACCACGTGAGAAGGGCAGACGGGAAAATTAAGGTGAAAAAACTGTGTAATTATATATTCTGCAGAGTTAATTGAATTTTCACAGTATCACATGCTTGTGCAACAGTACACATGTCACTATGTAAATGTGAAAGTTTTAATGTGAACAAAATTTTATCTCTAAAAGGTGCACATGTCTCAATTCCTCCAGAACAGGAACAACAAAGTGCAGCCACTGGAGAAGTGAGAAGGACACACAGGAAAAATAAGGTGAAATTTAAGTTCTCAGTTGGATTTGTGCTCATCTAGTGTCATTTATTTATAAATTTCATTTATGGATATTGATCATTAAATACTGTCGCTACTTTATGAGTAGTAGAAATGCAAATAATCATGTCATTACTTACTGTATTTTGCAGACAAAGAGTTACAGGACTCTCCCACAGACCACAGCAGGAGCTTCACACACTGGCTCATACTCATAATACAAGTCAGAGCTTTACATTAAAAATGTTAATTGTGTTTTCAAAATTGGAGTTTATAGTTGGTTTGGTTGGCAGTTCATGTTTTGCCTTAGCTAAAATTAAATATTTATACTTCCAATAGCATTAACATACTACAGGTCATGAAGAAGACCTTTGTCATTTTCACTGTCAGTGGGCTAAAGAACTTAATTAAAACATTCTAACAGAAATGTAAATGCTGTAATTTGATTCTTTTGATAAACTATGTAACTTGCATGGATGCGATGCTGGCGAGACCACAGTGCACACGTGTGATGTTGCTCACAGTGGTCCTGTCACAGTGTGGGGAAAGTAGGACCCAAATGCAGGACTTTCTGAATGGAGATGGTGCGTTTATTTACAATGAAAAGAAACTATAAAACAGTGCCAACAATCCACAGCGTCTGTGTTCTCTGAGCGCTCGTTCCTAATCCCCGTGCCGTGATCTGTGGTAAGTGTTTAGTCCTCCTCGGTGCCTTTGTACAACAGTGTGCTGCTCCCGCCACACGTTTCCACAATCCACCTGGAAACGAGAGAGTCCACAGTGAGTACCGTCCCATCCACCGGCCGACAAAAACACTTTAACCATTCCAACAGGAGAAGTTCAGCGACCACAGTAACTGTGAGCAGGAGCACTGACTATGTTCCTAGTTTAACAATCCCGCGCTGGCTGCCTCTCCGATCCTCTCTTGAGTAGTGTTTCCTTGACGATCGGCAACAGGTGGCTGATTCCACCAGGTGTGGCTGGCTCAAAGGCTGAAGACTCTCCAGGCCTGGTATGGCAGCAAAACTCACACACCGCAACACACACACCCAAACACAGAGACAGGGAAACAAGGGACCAGGAGCAGATCACACCAACAACAACAATAAACAATCCACATAGTCAGATAGAAATTATAATATTCATTAAACCGAAGAACAATGCATGAGCCCTGACCCAGGCCCATCAGGTCCATCAACCGCTCAGGGAGTTTGTGTGTTTGCTCAGACACATGAAAAGTGAGAGGGAACATTGTCTGCAGGAAGACGTGTATTAGACATTCTTATTATCAGAACTGCTGTCTGAACTCTGTCATACCATCATCTTCATCAGAGCTTTGGCACGCATCCCTGGAGTTTGGAAGATCCTGAGGTATTCCTCTCTGACATCCTTCAGTGGCAGTTACATAAAGTACATTATATCTTATTAGCATAAATATTGTTCATAATGTTCATCTTGCTGTCTTCTTTTCCAAAACTCATTGCAAAACTTTAAGGTTGTTTAGACACTAATCAAACCGTGTTTTAGTTAACAAATAAATGTGAAGTTTCGCGGTATTAAATTTTATTTACTTTAATAAAACCAGTGTCTGGCATGAAGTTCAGTTTGTGTTTGTCTCCATCTAGTGTTTAGTTATAATCCTTACAAAACTGTTTGACTAAACCATGTCGTCTTTTACTATTAAAAAAGCTTTTAAAGCAATTCTCGACCCAAAAATTCTGTCTGTAGTCTCAAAACATATTTTAGCCTTATATGTTTGTATGTTCCCTATTTCCTCCAAGACAAGTGACCCAATCTAGATGAAACTTTAACTCAACAATGCCTAGGCCACTGTGAGTGCCAACATTTATAAGTTATAAGCAAATATTTTTATATAAATTCCTCAATCGTGTACCATTGACAGTTCAGCTGAGCACCAAAGACAATGTCATAGTATAGGATGGAATGTCAGATCACAATGGTGTCTCACAATGTATCATAATAGCATTGTAACTATGTATGTGTGTTTATGTTGCTATTAAAAAATGGGGTAGTTCAAGACTTTTGCACAATACTGCTATAACTGTTAGATTATTATTTACTTTTTAAATTAACAACAAACAGAATAATTGTGAAATGGTGAAAAAAACGTCTACAAGCATGTTTGTGATGCTGAGCAAACTGAATCTCCACTGAAATCAGAGCCTATCCTCACAGTAATTAAAACATGCAGCCTAAAAGCTTTAAAAATAGTCAGAAAGAAAAAAACAGATCCAAGTTATTTTTCAGTTGTTGTTGTCTTTTATTTTCCAATTGTTTTTTGTAATAAATTTGGAATTTCCAATAGGAGAATCTGGAGGAAAGCCAAGAACACAGGATGAACCCCAGAGAGCGGCTGAGGGAGCAAAATACTCCTAAACCTTCCTCTGATGATCACCCACAGAACCACTATGGTGCTTAGAATTCAGTACGATGTTATAGAGATATAGCACCATAGGCAAAGACCCTACAAAAAAGCCCTCCAACAATCAGATGATCCCCTATGAACAAGCACGTGGCGACAGCGGGAAGGAAAAACTCCCTTTTAACAGGAAGAAACCGGCAGAACCAGGTTCAGGAAGGGGCGGGGCCATCTGCCGCGACCGGTTGGGGGTGATGGAAAAGAGAACCATCTTTCCAAAAAGTTGGTACATTCATTCAGATCACAAAAGTATTCTGGACACTAGTTTAAACAAGCTGAGCTAATTTAGGATGGACACAGTCAGACATTAACAACTGGCCAGTGACAGACACATGGTGAGTGTACTCTTGTCTTACCTTGTGTTTTGAGGAAAGCAAATTAGCATTTTTTCAATTATCCAATGTATTACATTTAAGATTACAGCTTATGTGTCCAAAAATCATTATCTGTGCACTATTTTTAAATAGTTGCACATGTCCCAACTTTTGAAAAGATGATTGTTTGTAGGTCTTTTTAAAATTCCAGATCTCCTTTGTTAACTTAACTTTCTAAGAGGTATTTTAACTCATTCACTGCCATTGACGTCTATAGCCGTCAATTGCAGTGAATGAGTCAATGGGTTTAACTCATTCACTGCCAATGGCTGGCAGTGAATGAGTTAACAAGCCCTACATTGCATTTTTTCTTATCTTGAGAAATGAGCCTCAGATCAGTTTTCAAGATAGAAATTACAGAACAGGGTTTGTCCAGACGGGTGGGTTTGTCACTGTATAGTCAAGTCTGTGAATGTCACTGTCCAGGGCTCTATTGAGCGTGTTGAAAAGACGAGAAAACCAGCCAGTACTCTTCTTGAGAGTACTGGCTGGTGATGTGCTTGAAGGCAGGGGTATTTTTTGTTCATTACTTTCTTCACTGGGGGACTCTGGTGTTGGAATCTCACGCACTGGAGAAAGTTTACCATCCTTGACAACTCTCCATATCATCCCAGAATTCTTTGACCTTACTAAAGATTTCTGGAGCTGTGACACTAAAACCTCTGAAACAGCAATCTCAAATGCTTCGTCACCAGATTCCATGGCAGCCTGCAACAAGTATTTGGATCCAAACTCCTTGCACAGCTTTTTATAGATGGGGATGTGCAGGTTTTCAACACTTGGTGGGGGAATGGAATCCAGTTCTTTTTCAGCCCTCATTGTTACACCACCCATTAATTGAATCAGGTCCACGTTTAGTATGGATGTTCTGGTTTTTGATGCAATATGGTCGACTAACTTAGCAAGAAGCACAGTAAGAAAGGTCATGTTGACTGGACAGTCAGGAGACTCCAGACTTGGTGAAGAATTCTCCTGGTAGGCTAAAATCAATGCTGAAGGGACAAATGTTTCTGAATACTTAGGGAGCTCTGGAGTTGGAGGAGGACTCAGATTATCCGTGCACAATGAATTCTCTAAGGAACAGTCACTTATTTGTGGGATTTCTGCATCTTCCTCCTCCTCCACATCTAGACAGCAGGTCTGCTTACAGTTAGAGTCTGAGCATGTCATGCTGTCAGATGCCTTGTCTGTGATTTTTCTGCTGACATTCAAGATGCATTTAAAACTCTCAGTCACATTATACACCATTTGTATAATGCTCATACCTGTCACTGAGTCATGGGTTTGTGGGGTAGGAGCTGGCCCTGTGATACGAGCCAGCGACGTGTTGACTCTTTTAGTAATTTCTGCTGAAACAGCTTTACTAATATATCCAAGTTGTGGGACTTACCTTGTGCCGTGGACAGGGCTTCACCAAAACAGTGATGAAGGGTGTTTCTGAAGCTGGCTTGAATATTATTTTCTGTTACTCTGCAGCAGCTGCAGCCATCCTGCAAACTTACCTTATCTCCACATGCATGATTGTGCCCCTTGGCAAGAACCTGAGGTTCTACAACCTCCAGGACCAAGGCGCTAATTTCTTCTATAATCGCATGGCACATGTTGGACAACAGAATGACAGCTTTTGATCCAGGGTCACCATCGGCTAAGGACGCCCACTGACTAAAAGATGAAAAAAAGATAAATAGTTGAGAAAACAAACATTTAACCAGAGTATATGTGTGTATTAGTGATCATTTTTGCTGCTTGTAAGCTTGATGGCTTTAAATGTGTGACTTACTCCTCTGAAACATCTTTCACATAGGGGGTGATGATTTTTCCAAGATTTTCCAGCGTCAGAAGAGGCAATTTCAAATGCCTGCAATCCAATTCCAACATCTAGAAAGAAAAGGCAGTCAGGTTTTTAGGAATCTTTGACACAATAACAAAATGTTCTGCAATGGGATTTTAAAATCGTCACTGTTAAATGCTTTGCACTGCAGTTCACTAATGAAATCCAACAACTGATAAGACAAAAATATATGTGTGATATGTCACACTAACAATATACAGTATATTAACAATTTGACTTCACATATTATTTGATAGAGCAATGTACTGAAGGTTATTTTATCAGGAATAAAAGTAATTTATCCAGAAATGTTTTTTTATTTATTCATTTATTTTTTACCTTATCCGGTTGAAGCAACGAAACGATTTCCACAGATTTCCTTCTGTTCACTTCACTAAATTCTGTCATGTCTTTACCGTTTAGCACAATTGCAAACTACACGTTTTTCTAATCATTTCCAAGTATTTGATTGTCCGCTGAAGCTTCTTCACGCCAAAAGTCTGTCTACAGTTTGAATTCTCGGGTTCTTCATAGGTCACAAAGCTGACGTTCGATGAGTGTGCGCAAACGTGCACGTGCTGCGCACACTCATCGAACCTGTGGGGCAGGTTCAGTTTTCTGTTACGTTGGCGGAGGGATATTAAGACAATACAGAGTTTGCTTCATTCAGTCATTTGATATGAGAAGCAGCGGTTTCCTCAACTTCGAGCCAAAAACACACTTTTACCATTTAGTCCACATCTACTGTAGGGATGTGGTGCCATTTTTTTTTTTACCAATCATTTAAGTTTTTATTGACAATATAGTATGTTCAGGTGAAAATTTTAATTATTACTGAATAAATAAAAATGTATAATTATTAGAGAAAAAATATTCACAGGATTCCAGCGGGCCTTTCATTAAATACAGCAACTTTAATAACTGTTGATATTTATTTATATTTATTTTCTCTTCTGTCAAGCTTTCCAAACTAAATTAAGTAGTGTCTTCCTCTAAATCATCAGCATGGCCAAGTTCCTACAACAATGGTGAATTTGATCAGTTGATCTCTGTTACAGGCTACACACCACTACCTTTCTCTTACTTTGAAGGTCAGTTAGTTGTTTCAGCTAACTGCAGACCAAATTATTGTGTTTGTGTTTTTTATTCTTAATATTCAGGTTCTGGTTTTCTTTAATGATTCCCTCATTAATCCCTTGTGTATTTAAGTCCTGTGTTTTCCTCTGCCCTTTGTTGCTTTGTATACCTTCATTGCTGTGTGTCTCCTCCGTGCTCATGACAATTCCTAGTCCTGTGGTCCTGGTTAGTTTCCTAGCTTTCAAGATTTTAGTTTCTTGTTTCTAGTTCCTGCTTAGTTTTTGTATTTGATGTCTGAGTTTTCTCCAGCAAATAAAGTTGCCCTTTTGAGTTCCACCTTTTGTTTGAGTCCGATGTTCGGGTCCTCATCCTGCCTGCCACACAGCCTCATTTGACATGATAATTGCAGAGGAAAGGTTTATTTCAAGAGTTTTAGTCAGGGTTTAGAATTCATCATGACACTGAAACCCCACTGAAGGTTATGCATAATTGTTTTATAGTCTAACCAATATTATTTAATAAAATCAAAGAAATGTGCTCTGCTAGTTTAAATCATTGATAGAATTAATTTCACAGGGTTCCATGTTGAGACCAGAGCTATCTTCATGCTTGTGTGGGGCAATATTATTTGAAAACACTGCATACATTTTCATTGCAGTGCATATGATACCAAGTTTTATTTATTAATAAAGTGTAAGGGGTTTGCTCGTATCACTAAAATTAGAAACATGCTGTCTCAGAGTGAGGGTGAAAAATTAGTTCATCAATTAATTTTTGGGCCTTTTTGGCCTTTATTACTACAAGCCAACTGTGAGAAGACACCCAACAAATGGCCCGGGGCAATTTCAAACCAGGGCCTTTGCAAGTGACTCACGAGGTGTAAACTTTGCACACTTACAGTAAGTGACTTTAAATACTGTCCCGCACCAAGTGGTTGGAGAGCTTTAAGGCCGGGGTAGTTCATGGACAGGGATTAGTAAACAAAACAGAAACGTGACTTTGTCACGGTTTGGGGCTGCTGTATATGTATTTTTAGTTGTAGTTTTTTTCTTCTTGTTCTTCTTCTTCTTTTCCCACTGAAGGTGGCTAAAGGTGGGTCTTGTGCAAGCCCCACCCACTAGTGGTGTCTCCTTAGTTCCCATTTGTCACCTGTCACCTGCTTTCCATCTGGTAATCTTTTTTAAACACCATCTGAAGTCACAAGTCCCCACCAGATTGTTGTTGTGGTCAGTGTGGTAACCAGGCCAGCTTAAGCTCCCTGTGTTTTAATTTTTTGCCTTCTGCTAGTATGTAATCTGTTTTGAAAGCCAAGTTCACCTTTTGAGACACTTATCTTCCATGAGAACCAATGAAAACAGTGCCGAGGTGCTTTAAACCTGCATTGTATCTGAAGATTGTGGGAAAACTGCAACAATTTTTCAGTCTTCTGTTGTCCATTTCTGGTGGGCTGCAGAGGCGGTCGGTGCCCTGGGCAAACGCTCCCTCTGGTCATTCTTCGTACATTGAGAAGAGGAGACTAATCAACAATACATCTCTTCAAATTAATGGCTAATTAATATTGTTCTGAACACAGTCCAAAAGATTCAATAAGCCACATCAATGTCTGCCGTCTGTTTGCTATCATAGCCAAATGCCTATCAAACATAAACAGAGGTTCTCACTATCCCTACTAATAATTAATGTTATCTTGTTTCAGGATACATGTTATACATAATACCTGCCATTATCCAACGACACATCTGCTTACCTCTATCTTTTGGTCGTTTCTCCTCCTCTTCTCTTTTTTCTTCTAAACTGATGACTTTGACATTTTCTTGTCCATCAGTGTTAATTTTGCACTCCAGTATCAACACCCATCCGCTAACTCGAGAATTACCACGACATAACCTAACAGACCTAACCTTAGTGCACAGATTCGGTTTGTATAGGGTTTTTTTCCTGGTATTTCACACAACCCAAGAAAAAATAATTAACATAATGGGCTTGGATTGACAACATTATGAATGAAATGTGCACTATTTGGAAGTTGCCCGCTCCCCTTCCCTTTCGACAGGTTGTGTGTGAGACTTCAGCGCAGCAGCAGCAGCAAGCAGGCACCCCGAGGGCCCTCACGCTCACTTTTCATGTATATGTGTGTGATAGAATTTAGAAAACACATCGGTGCAAATAATTCGTCTATATCATGATGTCTCGTTTTTTTGTGTTTGTTGTTTGTTTTTTTTAAATTTTGTTTTATTTTGCAAGCTGGTTATTAGATGCAGCTCCAGCCCCTCCCCTCTCCTCCCTCTGCGTTACATGTAAAATAGTATAGTTTATGGTTTCATATAATATTATAGTTTATGTTTTTCAGCTCAATCTCGTGTACCGGTGTAATGCAGTTTAACGCAAAGAGCAGTTGCAATAGTTTGAATCTAAGATATCAAATTATGAAAAATATTATGATGTTCCAGATTCTCTCTCAGATGCATTTATAAAAATATGCACTTTTATACCAGGATGTAATTATTGAAAAAGTGAAAAACGAGTGTATTGGTAAATCAGCATAAGGATGATGTGGCACTAAAAAAGAAAGTCCGTGTGATCTTTTTTATGCAAGGTCACCAAGCAAAAGTAGAAGTGCTCTGCAGATAAAGGGCCTGTGTGTATATCGCAAGCATCACTTTGTAGCTTGCATGACTCTGCATATGTATAATACAGTTTGTTTGTTTGTTTTAATCTTTGTTGTAGAAAATGAAAAACTTCATGTGAAGTTCAGAACAATTGTATCAAATCTGGCGCTTTGCACATTTGAATCCGGAAACGCAGGCAGTAGTTTAGACTCTAAGAATGTTTTAAATCATCTAGTTTTGATTTTACACCAGGATGCATTTTGTTATGTTACTGGTAGCACTGATATTCAGGCTTGTGACGCACGTTGCTGGCTTTCTGGATAGCCTCATTTTACATACATAGGGTATGTTGCTTGCCCAAGTGTTATGATGGCTGGATAATTATTTTGTGACTGGTTTTTATGAGACCTGTGACAACATTGCCCAGGGTGTTTTTATCTTTTGGATTAAATTAGAAAACACATTCTCTCAATATAAATAATTTAATAAAAAGATAATAAAAAGATTTAAGATCTGTACCAGCCAAACCTTATAATAGTTTAAAGTACTGAGGCATACATTTAATTTAAATTGAAAAACATCATTTGAAATGAATCTGGGAAAAACAAAAAACGCTGACATCTTTATACACTTCAACTGTTCCACTGAGGACTTCAACCAAAAATATGCTATTATCTGTTTCTCATTAATAACACAGAACTGATTCTTTCCATATTTGTGGGAAAATAATCTTAAACCAATCAGCTTCCACATTAAAACTACAGACTTAACATTGTTTTCCAGGAAAACTGTGGATCTGATGTTTCTGGTGGTTATGCACTGCCAGCAGATTCTTTATGGAGCTTCAGCGCATCGAGATATTTCCTATTTATGCATTATCAGACTGGGAGCTGGGATGTTTGGCGGTCAGGTCATTCTGTCAGTGTGACTCTTTGGGTTTAAATTGTAAGAAATAAATGTGTAAAATTACAGAAAACATTCTGGTAGCTCATTAAAATAATCTGAAATTTCAGTTGTAGATGGTGAAAACAGGGACTTTACTTTGGTGTGGGGGAGCTCCTTATCAATAGGACAAGCTGTAAAATTGATTAAAATACAAAATTTAAGCTATCCGCCACAAACGCACAGCACCCCAAAGCCTTGCATCTTATTACATAGAAATAAATAAGTGATTACTGGTTTCAGCGGGCTGGATTGGAGTCTTTTCCGGCTGATTCTGGCATCTAGGCCTCATGTTTGACACCTCTACTGTGGAGGAAATGACACATTGTTGTTTACCATCTCACTTAAAGTTACATTTAAACATCCTCTCACATCGTATCCATTAGAAACGGAACATATCAGTAATTTTGCCATGACATCATCATCCGCTTTTTTGATTATAAACCCACGTCAGAGTCAGAGGTCCCTTTAATCAAATGTCCTCTTCCAGTAACCTCAGCGGCTCAAAGGGCCTTCACAGGTGCTGTTGTCATGGTAACTGCCATTGGACTTTCCTTTCTTTTTTTAAATGAATATATTTAAAGATGAACTGTCATCTCTCTCTGCCTCTGCAAACCTCCTTATTAAAATACCATTAAGTTTTAATGACACGGCTTCAGCTAAATGGCCGAACCGTGAGCGTGAGCGTGGTTAACCTCCATCAGAGTCTCCTCATCTTTCATCGTGTCCTCCTGCTTTGTTTGTCATGATTATTACTGAACTTCCAGCTGCAGTCAACCATACGAACAATCACATTTTCACTTTGCCTCTTCACATCTTTCCAGTTCTGTGATTTAAGCTTATCCACAACTGCTCATCCAGTTCAACACTGTTATGTTATCAGCTGCAGTATATGCTGAGTGTACAGTATAAACTATTGGAACTAAGAGCATTTACTCAAGGAATGATCTTACACGCCACTTCCTGAAAATGCAGGAATGCTGTTTAAAATGGGAACAATAAACCTTACAAACAGGACTTGATTTTCAAAATTTCTAATTTTAATTAATCTGACTATATGATAATTTTTCACTTCATCTCAGACCATCTTAAATGACCTCAGTCCCAGAGAAGGCAGAAGCACTTCTGGAGCTTATGTGTGTGTTATGTTTTGGTGACCCTGTTTCAGGACTTAGCAGCTATAAAGCCAAGATTTTCTTGAATCTAGATCAAACTAAAAATAGAGTAAATATTCAACTTATAAGTATAAAGCCACACTAAATGACTGCTAATATGATTCTAGACATGTCAGTACTCACCTGTTGTTAGCAGTATTGCCACAATACCAGAAAGTAATGGACTGGTTCTTATATTGCACTGTTCTACTCTACTTAAGCTGTCAAAGTGCTTCCCACAACTTGTTTCATTCACTCACTCATTCCTAGAGGCACTTTTTTCTATGCCAAAGTGTTTTCTCTCTAACCTTCCTACCTTAATGAATGCATCATCAAATTAAGGTTCATCTTGCCCAAGGACACTTTGGCATTGAGATTGGAGCCGACGAGCAAATCACAGAGCTCCCTATTAGTAGAAGGTTGCTCTACCTACCTGCTGAGCCACAGCCAGGCTAGTGACATTAGTAATATCAGTGATATAGCAAACAAATCATACTCCCCCGAATCAGCCATCTGAATCAGACCAACTGCAGCTGAGTGTTGGCATCCTCTGCTGTGCTCTGGCCCAGTAATGGTTCACATGTTTTTGGATCTGTGGGTCCAGGCAGTTAGTTGTGTTTAAAACCAACTGACTCTCATATGTCTTGAGTTTGTTTAACCATCTGCTCTAACGCTGGAGTACTTCAGCACATTCTGGGGTGTCTTTCATACCTTTTTTTAATAGCCAAGTAAACATACACACACTCAAACACACACATATTTGCTCTGCCAGACAGTACCCCATAACCTTCATCTTATTACATGAATATTTGCTCCACTGTGTGCTTGTATCTAATGTTGAAGTGACCGTTGAATGTTTTAACCTTCAAAGACTTCTATCTTTTCTTTGCCAACCTTATAGTTACATGAAACCCACACTATTTATAAATATGCATGCAGACATGCGATTTTATTTGAATCTTCCATGAATTGCTGTGATTATCATATAAAGCAGACAATTCAGGGCCGTCTGGCCTGATCACATAAAAGTTAAACATATGATAAAAAAAAGTAAATTAAGTTTAGAGCGCTAACAGTCAGTGAGGGCAGTATTTGCCTTTAAAAAACTGACCTTGATAAAATAAACTGATTGCCCCTCCATGAAAGCTAGCTGCACACGAGGTGGAAACTAACAGTTATAGTCATGTGAGAGACATGATAAAGAAATCATGTACACCTGAGCAGGTCCTAAAAGTCAGGAAACATAGCATTTTACACCACGTCATCATTTATTTAGCAAAAGCTGAGCCAAAAAATAGAAGCGGTGTGTGAACATTTATGTCCTTACTGCTTCCATAGGAATCAAGAGGGAAAGCAGCAGCTGATAATCAAATACACTTGATTAAGTTATCAAAGCAGACGTTCTTGGTAGATTGGCGTCTGGACCTTTCTGCCAAAGAGGAATACCAGGAATCACCAGAATCAAGGTGCTGCAGTGACCCGGTTAAAGTGCAGACATCACACTGACTGAAATGCTGTGCGTGAATGAATACCCACAAACTTCAATGAACTGAAACAAGAGTGGGACCAAATTCCTCCACGCTGATTATTTCAAATGGTGTTACAAGCTAAAGTATTGTACTTATATGTGAAACTTAGGAACTGATGGGGTGGGGTTTTTTTCCACATGACTGTAGATGTAAGAGTAACAGAAATATCAACAAACACTAACTCTCCAGATTTGGAATGTAACCTTTATTTGTCAACTGATATTTTTATTAACAGAACCTCTGTATGGTTTCATTACATCGTGTAGTAAAGCTGTGAGGAAGTTCATCCTAACTTGGCATAAAGATGTTTTGGTGTTTCTGATGTGACAGATTTCAGGATGTGGCCAAACCAAGTGTGAACGTGACAAACTGTCACGCTACTTCAGCCCGCCAGCTCGAGCTCAGGACACGTGTGGACTGAAGTTGAAGTTGAAAGCCGTTATCGTCATTATACACAGTATAGCAAGATTAAAAGCAGCTCTGTAAAAGTGCACATATACTCAGCACATTTTAATAAGCTATACAATAAAATAATCATACAAATAAAAAAAATACACAATACCGGAGTGACACAGACAGACAGTTTGAGCACCGACAATTTAAACACGGACATGAGTTCATGCTAAAGTCCAAGGAGCAGCGTAATGAGCAGTAGGGGTAGTAGTAGGCTACAGTGTGCCACAGAACCAGTTCCTCAAAACACTTACTGATGACAGGGGTTAGTGCAATTGAGTGGAAGTCATTGAGACTGGTTATGGGTGACTTTTTGGGGGATGGGGATGATTATGGCAGATTTCAAGCACGATGGGATAACGGCTTGTTCCAGAGACAGGTTGAAGATGTCAGTGAAGACCTGTGCTGGCTGCGAGGCACATTCCTTGAGCACCTTCCCAGGTACTCCACCTGCAGCCTTCCTGGGGTTCACTGCACAGAGGTGTGACATCACATCCTGTGTCTCAAGAATAAGTGGGGAGTTATTAGAGGCTGGTGTGGGTTGTGGTGGTCACTGGCGTGGTGTGGCTGACTGCTGTGTTTGAGACTCAAAGCGGGCAAAAAAGCTGTTCAGCTGTTCAGTGATTGTATTTAGAATGAACAGGAAAGCCTCTTTTTCCTTATAGGAAACAAAATTTAAAGGTGAGAGGTTAGACACTGAAAAGCTTTGTGTATTCAGTATTTGTTTAACCAGTATCACTGCTTTAGCACACACTGAATCTTTTATCCTCCTGAAATATTGACCGGACAGTCCACTGTTTCCTGCAGTCACTTCCTCGTATACAAATACTGTGGGTTAACATAATCCATAAATTGTGGGTGTCACTTCATAATTGCGTGATAATTGAGATGCATGGATGAATGAAGAGGGTTATGGATGAATACTAATATGCTCAAACATTACTGCTCTAGTCAGAAAGGCTTGCTGCCAGGAAACTGAATCGAGTTTATTTATATAGCACCAAATCACAACAACAGTAACCTCAAAGTGCTTTATACTGTACAGGATTCTGGAGAAAACCTCAGGTATCAAATGAACCCCTATGAGTAACCATTTTGCGACAGAGGGAATGAAAAATTCACTTTTAATAGGAAGAAACTTCCAGCAGAGCCAGGCTCAGCGAGGGGCAGCCATCTGCAGTGACCAGTAAGGTGTAGAGAAATGTATCAACATCTGAGGAATCGAAAGAGGTGAGTGAAGAAGTGCTCAGTGCATCATGGGAAGTTCTGCAGAAACTAAGAGACAGTTCAGGGTCACCTGATTCAACACTAACATCAGCTTTAATAAAAAGGAAAGTTTAAAGCCTGATCCTAAAAGTAAAGAGTGCATCTGATTCCTGAATCCTGACTGGGAGCTGGTTTCCGAGTAGAGGGGTCTGATCCCTGAAGGCTCTGCCTCCCATTCTACTTTTAGAAACTAGAAAAACATGAGCGGTCACTGACAGAAGGGAACTAATCCCACGTTCATCGGTTATCAGATAGAGAGCTCTGAGGAAACTTAGAGGCGTTAACAGCGATTACGTAAGCATGTCAGAAAATAAAACTGCGAAAGTGACTTTTCTGAAAGCTCTGATAGAGCTGAATATTACGGCATAAAGAGGCTCCTCACATCAGCCAGTCTGGATAATGTTCTGACTTTTGCCTTGGTCATCATGAGTCATCTTATTATGTGTAGTCCTGTAAGTTGTTTCTAATGCAATTTTTATTTGACATGACTCTTTAACAGTAAAAAATTAAGCTATCAAGGTTTATTATAAGTCTTTTAGAATCTAATATTTTTGGATCTAGGTCCATATATAGACTATAGTCTGTCAGCTTATATCAGCTTGTGTTGTTTTGACTGTTTCCACACTGGAGGTGCAGTATCAGGTCATATCTGTTATCAAAAGTCAACCTGCCACCCTGTTTCGAAGGTTCCAGAGTGTGGCATGATTATTGCTCCTGCTTGTATTACTGTGACTAAATGAGTGCAGAATTGTTGTGCTGCTTCTCCTTCTTTTTTTAGAAACGGTTTAGGACCAGTGGCATGTGTCAGTATCACTGAATCACCGTTAGAACCATTACATCTACTGTCAAACATACACTTCTGTTTAATTAGAATGAAATTTATTTTTGCAGCAGTTTTAAAACTCTCACTCGAACGCAGCGATGGGGACAAGATTACTTATTTTAATCTCAAACTTCTGCCAAAGTTGATTATTAGGGACTTACTGCTGAGGCCCTGTTACAGAACAAATGTGGGAGTGTTCTTAATGTGAACATTTGAAAAATTCAGGGTGTTTATGGGGTTAAACACCAGTCTCTTTGTGTTTTTGAGTCCCCAGACATTAAATACTTCTGGATCACGTCTTTTTTCGACAACACTGATACTTCCTAATGAAATCCTTTACTGGTGGAAGTTGTGAAGTTGTGAGTGGTTTACCAATTTACTCTTCTCTATCAGAGACAGTCTGAGCTATGAAAGACCCTATAATTTAGATATAATGTTCCACATTGTTACATTTTATGTGCTTACTCACCACCAGATGTTCATTTATTCTGCATTTGAATGGGTTATGTATTTCAGTTTGGCCTCAAATAAGTACCAGCTTTGTATAAAATAAACGTGTGCCTGTAGCTACTGTGATAGAAGATGTGACAGTTATGTCATTGCTTTAGCAATCTGGGAGTCTAACCAAGCGAGTGGTGACCTATAATAAGAAAACTACACGTGCTGCCTGTTTGATTGTGTGCACATATTTATTTTTCCTAATCTTTAACTGTTTGCGTTATGGTTTCAGCAGAATTGGCTGCACCCTCTTTTTAAAATGTTTTCTTAACCTCCACCAGTCAAACCTGCCCCGCTGTGTTTCCAAACATAAGCACCGACTATACCTGCTGAACTGCTTTTCTCGTTCCTCACTGAAGCATTCATATATTATACTGCACAGACACCTGCAACATATAGTATATCCAAAAAACCCTGTGGTGCCATGAACATATCTGTTTATGTAAAATATTCGAAGTGACCTGCAGATGAAGTTCGCTCTCTGTGATAAAAACATGCCACAGTGTCCTGCGTATATTCTTGAACTTTTTAACTTTCTCTTTGTCCTCAGCAGCATTTGTTGTTTGTGCCTCAAGCTGCAGTAACACAGTTTTTCAGTGGCTTTCTCAAGTAAAGGTCTAAATTCTGCCAGTTAACCAAGCATTGTCTCTTTGTTTAAAAAAGCACCAAGTTGAAATGATAGTTTAAAAATAATCCTGTTAATGCCAATATTTAAAATATGGTTATTAATTACTGATACTAGCAAATTCAACACTGTTTCCAAAAAAGTTGGGACACTTTAAGTTTAAGCTTTGTGACATGGTGTGTTATCGTGCTGGAAGCAGTCATCAGAAGATGAATACACTGTGGTGATGCAGCGATGGACATGGTGAGCAACAATACTCAGGGACGCTGTTGAGTTTAAATAATACTCAGCCCTAACTATTGATACAAGGCAGAATGGATCCCTCCGTTCATGTTGTTTACATGAAAAATGTGGCCCTACCATCCAAATCGCAAGTCAGCAGATCAAGCAAAGTCTTTTCAGTCTGGCAATTTTGTTGAGCCCATGTGAATTTTAGCCTCAGTTTCTTGTTCCTAGCTGACATGTGTGGCAGCTGGTGTGGTCTACTGCTGCTGTAGCCCATCAAGGTTTGACACGATGTGCAATCTTGGTTGTAACCAGCGGTTATTGGTTTTAACTGTTGCAGTAACCGTCAGCTTGAAGGAGTCTGGCCATTATATTCTTTTAAGAATCCCCAAAATGTCTGCTTGGAGCTCATAAAGATGAATGTCTGAAGCAGATGTTTCCTCCTAGTGAACTCATCTGTGCTGCTAAGACAAAAATCATGTAACTCCAATGTTGACTACCAACAGGGAGCACTTACAAAAACTTCAGGAAAAGGTTTGTAATGTCAATTTCACCAGTTTATTGTGGCAATTTCGTATAGATTCCCTGTTAACTTTTCTAACTGGCCATGATGTTCAGGCCCTCAGCCAGAACTGCACTGAAAACACACTTTATTCTGCGGTGGAAATCGTAGCAGTGTTTCAGGAATACTCATTTAAAACTACAAAATGAATACTTAAAAAAAGTGAACACAAATTTCTACAATCTTTAGGCTGTTATTTTTATGTCATTTTCTTTTTTTTTCTTCTATTTTTTACCTACTTCCCCTTTTCAATGGTGCATGCTTTACCCTCTGAGCCAGTTTTGTTTTGTCACAATAATTATATTAATATTTTATTCTACAGTAGGTTGTTTTTAATGCTCATGTCAGCTCATCTATATATAGTATATATATAGATGAGCTGACATATATATATATATATATAGTAACAAGCTGGATAAACTATCCAGCTTGTTACTAGCACACAGTTCAACAACCAGTATCTGTGACTGCGGATGCATTAGTACACGTGGCACTAAATCTGCTGAACAATACATACAGGTTTTGCAACCACATATAATGGCATTCATCTAGATGACACCTTTTCAGGAAGACAATGCAAAACTTCATTCTGCACATATTCAATAAAAGAGAGTGTCTGGGTTTTAAACTGCATGCTTGCAACTATAGAGCAATAAATATGAATTAAGATGCCCTGAAAAATGTGAAAACATTTGGCTTCGAATCTCCAGGAACTGATGTCCATCCGTTCCTGAACGCAGTGATGCAACACAGTGGTAAACATGCCTCATAACATATTTAAAATGTTTTGTTGGATTTTTTTTTTTAATAGCATGATTTTTGAAAAAAAGAACACTTCTCACTTTAAACATTGTCTTTCATCTGGTTTGAATCAACTAAAGGGCTTTTGATAATTTACAGATAATCACATTGCACTTTTCTTGACATTTTACAGTGTGTCCTGACTTCTTAGTAAAGAAGGTTGTAAAACATACACTAAAATTTTCTCAAATGACTGATTTTCACAAGTAATGTTCTCATGTATGCCTGTATCTCACCATCGCAGCAGTTTTGGTTTTATTTGGTTTAAAATATGTGTATTGCAAAGATTTCTGTAGCACCATCCCACCAGATTTCCCTTTCACCAACTATTGACACAGCGTTCTGGGGATTATCCAGAGTGAGTACAGAAAGTTCCGTTTATTTGTTCAGTTCTGTTGTCAAACCAGGCTGCAATGGAGGTGTTAATGTAAAAATCAGTGTGGCAGATAAGCGTTAGTCATTCAGACTTTGCTCTGTCCTCTTTGCAAATACCCAGTTTCCAACCCCCAGCTGGTTGCATCAGTTTACACTCATATTCACCCCACAGCCAAGAGCCGAAAAAAAGAAAAGGCATTCAGTGAATTCCGATGTTTCACTATACTGTATTTCACATATTGCACTCGTGGTTCGTGCGCTGTAATGTGCTCTAATAAAGTAAATCTATAAAATATGATTACATAGTTGAGTTTGTTTCCCTGTTTAAAAAGTGTGGGCAGTTAAAAGCTTCCCATCCAGTTTTCCTGCTCTCGGCGGACTGATGTGTGCAGGGAGCGCCTCTCTTTCACTTCCAGGTGCAGCCCGCTGCGATCCAGTCACAATTCAACACGAACTGCTTTCTGCCTCATAAAGGCGCATGCGCACTACGCCTGACCCTCCGGTTTCTGCGTGCACTGCCACGTTAGTAGCGGTAGACACAAAATACCAGCTACTCTCCCAACCTTAAACGAGGGGAAACGGACCTGAAACTAACACCCGTTCCTCCACCACAGCCGTAGCCGAGCTCGTCTGAACCTTTCGTCTATTTTAGGGAAGAAAACTCGACGGCGACGATGTTGAAGTTTCTGATTTTCTGCACACTGGCTGTGGCCATCAACGCTGAGATAGCCGAGGAAGAAGATGTCCTGGTGCTGAAGAAGAGTAACTTCGACGAGGCTCTCCAGGCTCACCCCAACATCCTGGTTGAGTTCTGTAAGTGATTCTGACTGCTTTTAAAAGGTCTCCAGCTCAAGCTAAGCCTCCCGCTGCGGTCTCAGCTCGTGCAGAGCTAAGCTAGCCGAGTTAAGCCTGACATAATGTTAGCATTAAACTTTGACACTTGAGATAAGTTGCTGCTGGTTAGCTAACTCACCGACGTTGGGTTTGGTTTTTCGTTCATGCGTGACTGTAATTCACCGAGCTACAGAGCTGCTGTAGTTATTCCTTTAATGAAACAGAGAGCCTTGATCATCGGGCTGTTTTCTCGCTGTGATGGTAAAAGTAGTCAAGCTAACACCGAAGTGTAACGGGACTCTGCCGCGGAGGCAAAACTTGGCTGTGACCCTCAGATTTATTTTCTGCAAACCTCAACCAGTTTGTAACATCTGTGCGAATATAGTATTTCCTTAAATTAGCTTTATCTCTGGTGAATTGTATAGAAATTGTGCAGTGCCGTACTTAAGATACATCTGTTGCTTTAAGAGCATTATTAAGGCCACAAAGGGGTTTTTTGCACGCCTCAAATTGGGCCTTTGGGGGTGTCTGAGGAAGTTGCTGTGCACATAGCAAAAGGCAGTGAGTCTTCTCTGAAGTTAGAGAAGTCTGTGTTAGTTCTGAGCATTTAGCGTATCTTATAATCGGGGAAATATAGCGAGTTTTTTTTAATAAGGTGGGTTTTTTTATTAATACAAAATTTCCCCCTAATTTGAGTCGCCAAATTGTAAAATGCAGGAAAGCTGGGATGGTGGAGAGCAGATAAATGGGTCAAGATAGGTTTCGATCGGCTGTTGCGGTTTCATGCGGTAGCTTTCGCTTTTCTTGCACCTCCTGATAATTCATTTCCCGATTGAATTGGCTTATTAAACTGGTTAGTTTGGGCTTTGCAGGCCCGTCCCGCTTCACTTTTGTCTGATTGTTGACCTCTTTCACAAAGTGTGTGACAGCTGATTGGACTAGTCGGCTCTCGGGATGGGAGGGATGAAGGGCTTTGTTTGCCCACGTCCTCCTCAGCTGGGCGGGATCTCTGCGTGCATGGAGCTAGGTTGACGTGTACTTCACAAAAGTTCAACTGTGTGTGTTTGTAATGACCCGAGTGGTACAAGGAAGTTTAGTTCTTTGTCAATACGTTTTAAAAAATGAGGTCATTAGTTGACGTGGCCTTTCTGATAAGCAGGTTTATCGGTTCCAAGTGTATAAGTACACTTCGCGACTGAACGTGAAACAAGAGGAGAGAGGCACACACAAGGTTTTGTTCTTCAGCAAAATTGTCTTTATAATCTAAGATTATCTGATCTTAGTCTTCAAGTTGTTGTTATTATTATTATTTTAATCCTGGAAACATTTAAATGTGCAACTTTAATATTGGAAAAGGTTTTTCTCTTGCAATAACCCCCCCCCCCCCCCACACACACACACACACACACACACACACACACACACACACACACACCTCCCAGTTTCATTATTTTTTTTATTTTGGTAAATTAGTGATATTTCAATGGTGCCTTCTAATTGGGCATTCAAAGTATTTTTTACTATGAGCCACACTAAGTCAGGCACTCTCACACCGTCTTAACTCTGATTTCTGTATCTTGTCTAAGGATGTTTAATATACAGACTGAAGGAGTCAGGGATTGAACCACCAACCTACCCTCCTTATCCACATACAGATATATTATGGATCCTTAAGGGAATCATCAAAAGTACAAGCATCCTTTAAGAAAGCTGCTAATTTCACTTTAAGTTGCTCTAAAACATTCAGATATTTTCACTATAGAATAACAGGACACTATATTGGCCATGTTTGTTTTTTTGTTTAAATGATGATAAACAGAATTGATTGTTTAGGAAAACCTCTTTATTATCCCATTGTGCCAAGCAAAGGGAGACTCAAATACTTTAATCCCACTCACACACCATCCTTGAGCAAAAATCAAATTGTACAAATTTGTGAAGCTGGATCCAAGAGATGAAATGGGGATGGAAATTCAGAACCACTTTGGAGTGTCCTATCAATCAGGATCGAATGCCTCCAGGCACTCGAGCACTTTCATCAGTGCTGCTGTCGTTTTCTGACAGCAACAATTTTGCAAAAAGACATTAGGCTCATTGCAGTTGAGCTTTTGAACATCCAAGTCCTATTTCAATAGACTTTCTACAGTCTCTACATAGTTTTCATCACAGAAGCACTGAGGTGTCAGTAAAATATTCTCTAAAGAACTGAACCTATAATCAGAACTGACTACAAATTAAATCTTATCAATCATCCCCAAGGACAGAAGGTGATGCGGAAATGGCCGATGGATAGTTTGGATGAATGTAGCTTTTTAATTTGCTGATTAATACAAATTCTCATGTGGTCTTTTGTTCTTTGTCACATTTTTGTTTTCCACCATTATGATCTGATATCATTCTCGGTAGCAATACAAACCTTTCTCTGTGTGGTTTCCTCAGATGCCCCATGGTGCGGTCACTGCAAGGCCCTGGCTCCAGAGTATGCCAAGGCTGCTGGCATGCTGAAGGCAGAGAGTTCAGACATCCGCCTGGCTAAAGTGGACGCCACAGAGGAAACAGAACTCGCCCAAGAGTACGGCGTCCGGGGATACCCCACCATAAAGTTCTTCAAGGGTGGAGACAAGGAATCTCCCAAAGAGTACTCAGGTGAGTGGGGATGGATGCGTTTCATTCATAAGTTTTAGTTTAAAAATTGGGGTGGACCATAGTTGTTTCTGGCTGCTGATTTCCAAGTAATTAAAATAGGAGTGAGGGGAGGGGGTGGAAGCATTTAAACGGTTAACACTGAGTTATTCACATACACACGCTGTCAAGCTGCCGTTTCAGCTGGTCGTGGCCCTCTCGACCTTTGTAACTTGGCATTTTGTGCCACTGCAGCTGGATTAAAGACAGAGGTGATTGTGTCCATTTCTAAATTATATCTGTACTAAAGTTCAGAGATTCAGACTATACCAAGGGACATATTACCTTGGGGGTGACACGTGTCATTAAGGAGCATACTGCAGCGGCTACTCGCACTATAACAGCGAGCATAAATGATTATTAAAACGAGAAAGCATCTCGTTTCCTTCAGCAGTGAGTCTGTACTCGATGACCGTCATGAATCTGCTTTGGTTATCAGTGTCTGTACTGCCTCTGTTCTAGCAGGATGACAAACATAAAGGAACAGAAGCTCCAGCACTGGGACTTTTTCAGAGGTCAAAGCCAATTAAGTTATAAGTGACTGTTTCTGGGGGTTTACAGGTATTCTTGTTTGTGGCCCCCATGCTAAATGTAGCCTATCCTTGTTTTCAGACTTGATAACATCAGAAGAACATTATTTCTAAAAGTCAAACCAAAACACAGACACAAGGAAGGCTCAGATCTTTTGTACAGGAGTAGAAATGTTGCATAAACAAGCTAATAAAAGCCAAAATTTGTTAAATAATTAGGAAGTTTCATTGCTGTGAACAGGTGTCGTATACACACACGAGCAGGATTCCTGCCAAATCAAAATACGCAAACGGCCTAATATAAAACAGAACGGTGGATTAAAACATTTCTGGAGTAGGATCACCAGAGCCCTCGTAGAAAGAAGTCTACATCCATGCTGTTTATAAAACAAGAATAATTTAAGTGTAGTGAGTGCAGTAACGTTTAGTCATCTAGTCAACTACTTGCATAGGTCCCCGTCAGCTCGGGGAAGGATGGACTTATGGAAAGATGACAAACTTCCACGTCAGCTTCCTGATCGAGTCTTATCAGTTACACAATGTCCTTCCTGATTCATCCATCACATGATCATTTTTCATATTTAAGCAGAAACATCAGCTTTAATTAACAGTAGCTGACTCATAAAGGATGGCAAGCTGCAGGACTCTTAAAGTAAATTTTAATCATCCTGTGGTTAAACCAGATGGTCGTATCATAGTTTCATGTGGAGAGATTTATTATTTCAATTGTTTTTAGTTTTTCTGAAGTGTCAACAACCAGAAAAAACATAAATATATAATTGAACACTTTAATTAAATGTGAAGAAGATAAATTGGTATGAATATTTGGTTCATTCCACCGACCTGTTTTACATGCAGTATAATAGAAACAGCACAACACAAACTGATATCCTAAACGTTCATCCTTTAGTTTAATTTCTGCCTCATGATGAAATTTATATGAACTACACACTTTGGGAATAACTGATGAGAAATCTGAAGTTTATCCTTTGTTACACATCTACAATACTTGTCTTTGTAGTATTGGGAGGAGACACCAATCCCCTGGGGGTTGCTTCAGGAAGGGCACCGGTGTAAAAATCTGTCAAACGTGCAGAGTTACCCGCTGTGACGATCTCCTGTGAATAAGGGAGCACCTGAAAGTAGCTTGTAGTAGTTTTAGAAACTGTTGACTTTCACTTTATTTATTTATTTTTTAGCTTTAGCAAGAATCACATCTACACATCTACTTTTATAGTATTTATTTTAGCATCATTCATCATGTTTCTCAGCTGGTGCTAAAATACTGAGCTGATGGTGCATTGCTGCTTTGTGACTTTTCTCCTTCAATGCTCTTTGATGAATTGGTCTTGCCTCTGAAATGATGCAATCTTAAGTTCTGTCTGAGCATAGTGACTGACTATTATGTCATAAAAATGATGTTATTACAGGGTTAGGGGTTTAGATTAAATTGCTGAAGCCGGGCCCGAGTGACTCCTAAGTAATATGATCTGCACAGCAGCCTAAACATGAGCCAGCCAATCGGCTGCATTAGACGGGCAGTGGGCGGGCCTTGCTCCGCACGTTCCCCTCACGCTGCCTCTGGGACGTGGTCGAGGTATGTGCATTTCTTCACGTCTCCTCTGCTGGCCTGACTCAGTTTTCAGCTGGAGGAGAAGAGAGCAGGTTGGGAAGTGCTTTTGTGGAAACGACTACTCTGACTTTAAAAAAAAAAAAAGCCGCCTCCCACGCACTGCCTGAAACCTCAAAGTGCTGCATAAAGACTATGTGCTGAATCGCCTCATCGTTTTCATAGTGAAACTGCTGTTGCATCACAGGTCCAGCCTCTTTTAAGTCCAGTTTAAGTAAAACCCACAGAAAGTAAACATGTTTTAACGGCCTCACAAATGTGGCGTACAGTTTTATATTTTTCAATCATTGTGTGGTGATTAAACTGCTGAGGTACTTGAATATGAAAGGGGAAACGACTGAGCCTGAGTTGAAGTTGTAAAGAGCAGTTAGGTTTCAGAAATTGCAGAAGTGCAAAAATTTTAACTGGCAAAGGCGCTTAAATGTTCACACCCATAAAGTGAGTCGGTTGCCTCCGTGTGTTACGTGTGACCACAGGAAGTGCTGTGCAAATTCACTTCAATCTCACGCCCCCCAAAAATTTCAAGGTCTGCCTGATCCATTGGTGCTTTTTAAATAGTTTTGTACTTAAAACTAATTGGTGCACTGAATTTTTAGGCATAGTGTTACTAATGTTTTTGGGGATACAGAGGTGATTGTGAGAATAAACTCTTTAAAAATGTGATTGTCCCTGTTCAGCATGCAATTGCACCTTTCTTAAAACTCTTGATGACGTGAGTGGTTTGCTGTAACGAAAACAAATTCAGGCCAAAAAGGACAAATTAAATAAAATATGCACGTGTTTTTATACACAGACTGTAGGTTATGTCCCCAATACAAAAACATGCATGCAATGTAAAGTTGGTATTTTGTTTGCTGGTATATTATTTTTATTTATAATCATGCTTGGTTGAGATGGTAGAGTGCCACGTAATCAGCTGATGCTAGTGTTCATTGTTGACAAGCTGCCTTCATAAAAACGTACAGGTGCGCTGCACAGACACAGATCCCAGGTAATTTGTGTCATGTAAGATTTATGAAAATGTAAATTTCTGAAACTTTACTGACGGGCCTTTTTTGTGTATTGTGAAGTTGGACGTTTATGGGAATTAATGGAGCCTTTAATGGCCAGTCGAGGAACTGATGGTATTTAGCACTGGTGTTGGCTTCATTTTGTTTAAGACTGTTGCTGGTTAAAGTTAGACTGTGTTTGGGTAACGGTTTGGCTCTTACAAAACTGCTTTCAACAATATTCTAACAGCTCATCTAAATGTAATGAAATTTAGCACTGCTCTGACTCGTAGCTCGGGTTCAACTAGGTGGGCAAAGAAGAGGCAGGCACATAGATGTTTTTCAAATTAATATTCATGTACCCATTTTTCCCCCCACTCAAGATCAGCTATTTCTATTGAAATCCAAACTAAAAAGCCTGAATTACTGTTTTGTTTCAGCTGGCAGGCAGGCGGATGACATCGTCAACTGGCTGAAGAAGCGCACAGGGCCCGCCGTCGCCACCCTGAATGAGGTCACCGACGCAGAGTCTCTGATCGCTGATAATGAGGTGGCAGTCATCGGATTCTTCAAGGTGCGATTTGGATCTCTATAACTGAAATGTGTTTACGGTATCATCTCTAAAAGCAGAAGATTAGTCCTAATTCCTGCCTTTCCTTTAAAAATATACATATATTGTCGTGTTGCAATCAAAGCAGAGGTTGAAGCTACTGCAAGTTTCAATCAGAGGATTGCTGTTTGTCTTTTAGGATGCAGAGTCTGCTGGTGCCCAGGCCTATGAAAAAGCAGCTCAGGCCATAGATGACATTCCCTTCGCCAAGACCTCCAGCGATGCCATTTACTCCAAGTTTGAAGTGTCCAAGGACAGCGTTGTCCTCTTCAAGAAGGTGACTCTCAAATATTCTCTTGCGTCTGTTTGTACACAAACATGTGGACAAACTGTGTTCACAGGACATCAGGAAGACATAGTTCTCTTACTGATTTCATCTAAAGCTGTTACTCAGTCTGAGGTGTAATCGGAATACATTGTAAATATGTTGTTTGTGCCTGTGAAACGCACTTCCATGTGTGAGTATTTACAGTGGAGCTGCAGAAGACGCCACAGCTGTGTCTCTGATCCACACCTCTGTAATTTGATGCTGTTGAACCCACAGTATCCGCTCTCCGGTGCTAAACTTGGCTCGTTTGAGCTACTTGAACGTTTAAGACATGCACTTTGCTCGCCCTCACTGCCGTGCATGTTGTTAGGTTACTGTCTGTCCTCCAAGCAGCTCCCGTTGGCTAAAGGCAGAGGATGAATGCATGTAATTTGAATGCCTTCCTATAAGCCTGTATAGGTAATAAAACTCACTATAATTTACACAAGAGGTCATTAACTACAGCCATCTCATGTGCAGTTGGTCAGAGATCAGTTTGTTATCTGCAGTACAGTCAGCCTGTTGATTCATCAGATTGAGTCAAAGTCCAGAGGATCTTTCAGAAGTGGTGCGTTGGCAACCATGTAACACGAGGAACCTACGGAAATGAAAACCGCTGAAAATTTACAATATCAATTACAATGCAAATATCAAATTCAAATTCAAAAATTCAAATTCAAATTTTATTTGTCACGTACACAGTCATACACAGTACGATATGTAGTGAAATGCTTGGACAACTGCTCGTGACCTAAAGAAAACAAAAAAGGAAAAGGCTATGAATAAGATAGGAAATAAATATGAAAAATTAAAAAGTGTAAATTTAACTAGGAAGGAATAAAATATAAATTAAGGTTAAAAATGAAATAACTGTACAACACAAATTAGAATGAAGGGTAAATTTAACTGGGAAGAATAAGATAAAATATATAAATTAAAGTTGAAAATAAAATAACTGTACAACAAAATACACAATATAGAACTATATAAGAATGTATGAAGAAATCTAAATATAAATAAATATATACACAATAACAGCAGCTGTACAAGTATTAACCGGAAATGAAGAATATAGTGACCAGTGTTGTGCAAAAACAAAGTCCAGTGTGTGTGTAAGAACCATATGTGTGGGTCAGTACTGTGTGGTGGTGTGATTGAGAGACCGTATCGCCTGCGGGAAGAAGCTCCTCCTCAGTCTCTCTGTGTTGGTCTTCAGGGAGCGGAATCGCTTTCCTGACCTCAACAGAGAGAACAGTCTGTTGTTGGGATGGCTGAGGTCCTTCACGATCTTCCTGGCCTTGGTCCAGCACCGCCTGCTGTAGATTGAGTGCAGGTCAATCAGTTACGAAAAGTCTGTGGATGTTTTATTGGCCAAGCGTGTTCACATGATGTCAATGTTAACCTCAAAATCATGTCAGTTACATAAATTCAAAAGAGCTCAAATTTAAAGAACATGTAAAAACAATGGCAGATTACTTGATTTAAAAAAATGGGTTTGAAAACATTTTCACTAAAATAAAAACAAACTAGAGTTTAGAAAAAACTGAAACAGTAATGTGTACCTAAAGCTAAAATACTGTAGTTCATATCGTTTTAGTGGTTGTCAGTTTGGTAAAATGTGCCAGCACCTCCTGCTTGGTCACTTTGTTGAACGTGTTTATTCAGATGTTTTGGTGTCTACATGAGTTTTTCCCCTGAGCAATGATCAACAGTGAAACTCAAGAAACCGAAACATTTTCACACAGCAAAATCTGAACTATGAGCAAATCCTGGAAGCTCGACTCAAATTTAAAAGCTGCTGTGATGCCTTGCGTTGGTTTCTGGACTAACCCTTGGTGCAGTGGTTGCTGCCATGTTCGTTTTTTGGAGCCAAAGGCGGCTGAAATGACAAACAGCTGACACTAGGAAGCTCTGTTAGATAGCTGCATCTGTAAATTGTGATGGTACAACACACGTGCACAGATGCATGCTAACAAGTGCCAAATGTAACAGAGAAGAAGTAAAGCATAAACTTAAACTGCTGCAGCACAGCAAACAATGTTAACACAAACAAGGTGCAGAGATCCGGTTTGATGACAGAATAATCGAGTTGAGGTCGAGCAGGCAGCTTAATCACACCGGTTAATCGGTTAATTTGGAGCTTAAGTTTCAGTGCCATTCAGGCTGGCAGTACGCCACAGGCCAAATTTCCTCTCTGCTATTGTGCCAGTAAGAGCTGCCTGGCACAGCTGCACCACTGCTATTCTTAACAACCGATAAAAGTCTCTTCGGTCTGCTGGGGGTTACCGGGCGACTTTAAAGTGCTCTGTCTGGGAAATCTATGTCCGGTGTTCACAGGCAGACTAGATGTGACACCAGGTGGGTAATATTTGCAACTATAATGTTTCTATGTTTCCTTTGCAGTTTGATGAGGGACGCAATACCTTCGATGGTGAGCTGACCAAAGAAGCGCTTCAGTCCTTTGTCAAGGCCAACCAGCTGCCCCTGGTCATTGAGTTCACCGAGCAGGTAATCGATGGGGCTGCTCACAGCATTTAGATCCCTTTTTCTCACACCATAATGCTGTCCGCACTCCAGATGTTTTCCTCACATGTCAAACTGTTTTCTCCAGACTGCCCCTAAAATCTTCGGCGGAGAAATCAAGTCCCACATCCTCATGTTCCTGCCCAAAGCTGCCTCAGACTTCCAGGACAAAATGGACCAGTTTAAGAAGGCCGCAGAGGGATTCAAGGGTCAGGTACGGCAAAGCTGTCACTGTAAAGTGCAAAATTGTACCATCAAGAGAGCAGTGTGGTTTTTCTTTTGGGATTGAGATGCGGGGTTTTCCAGAAAGTCTGCAGTTATTGCCCATAAAGGACATTATAGGTGTTTACAAATGTCAATAGGTGGCTGGCTATATTAGCCAACCTAACTGTTAGAGGTTATCTCTAATCACGTGGACAAGCAATTTTGAGAGTTGGTACACATCACTCAATCGGAAGAGTGGGTATTCTCCATCATGCTAGAAAATAAGGTGCAGCACTCAGTGTCCAGCAGAAGGGAGCCAGCCATCAGTGACCTGCAATGAAGGAACGTGTTATTTGGGTGTTTTTTATATGGAGACCTCAAGGAAAACGCATTATTGAAAATGTATTTTCAGCCAAGCAGACACATGTGTTGTTGGTAAAGATGGTGAAAAACGTTTCTTTTTGAAGGTGTTTTTTGTTTTTTCTCCAGTAAACATCCAAAGTTGGCAAACATTTAATCACACTTCTTAAACTTGGCTCTTTGTACCTGTATACACCCTGACGCACGCATCAGGAGGGCTATTTTGAGTAAAATCATTCACTGACTCCGCCCTCTCTTCTGTCCAGATCCTGTTCATCTTCATCGACAGTGACATTGACGACAACCAGCGAATCTTGGAGTTCTTCGGCCTGAAGAAAGAGGAGTGCCCTGCCATCCGCCTCATCACTCTGGAGGACGAGATGACCAAGTACAAGCCAGAGAGCGACGCCATCACTGCAGAAAGCATCACTCAGTTCTGCAAACTGTTCACTGAGGGCAAACTCAAGGTGAGGGACACCGCTATACATAGACTTTATTCTGGCCACAAGAAATGTTAATTTTGGACTTAATAGTCTCCATAAATCACATAGTGAAGGCGATTGCATGACCACATCCAGAGTGCAAACATCTTTTTGGAATCTTACAAGCAATTACAGCCTTAATCTGCTTAATGCCATAAAGTATCTGTGTGATCCTTGCCTGTAGGAATGTGCTTTAAATACTCTCTCCAAACCACAGTTCGCTTTTTAAAGAAGTGATTGTCTGTTTCTCACAGCCCCACCTCATGAGCCAGGACATCCCTAAAGACTGGGACAAAAACCCTGTCAAGGTTTTGGTCGGCAAAAACTTTGAGGAGGTCGCCTTCAATCCCTCGACGAACGTCTTTGTGGAATTCTGTAAGAGCTTTCCTTTCTTTCTGCATTTCAACCTTTTTTATTTTATGGTGCAGCGTGTTTATCTCCCATATCCTTAAATGAGAAGTGGGGCAAGCAGGTCGGGGGGGGTGTTCACCTGTTGGGGCGATGGCGTATTTTTGCAGTCACTCTCTTGGGTGCGAGCTTTGGCAAAGCCCCTTGTCTGAAACTCAAATCGTCTTGCTTTGCCCAAGCTAAGCCAGATACCTGCTCATTCTCGAGGCTCACTCATGCACGCTCTCTGCAAATTAATTTGCTACCAGACACTTGATGCTGAAAAGCTCTGGTTAAATTTAGCTGTAGGATTGTTTGTTAGTTATCCTTGTCCAGATTTGCACTATTTTTGGAGCATTTTTTCCATATCTGGTTTATGTTGAGGTATGAACATCAGGAAAGGCCCCATATTCCCCGACAGGTGATGCGTTTTCTAGCCAGCCAAAGGATAGAGCCAGGTCAGGAAGCTGAGGCTGCACATGGCATGCACACTCTGTGGTTACTTGTTTCTAGCTTTATACTGTAAAGCGTTTCAAACTGAATTTTACTCACTGAGATAAAAAGAAAAACATTCCATGCATATTGAGTAAAGAGTTTCTTTCTGCAGTATAGAATTACATTTTGAGGTTTCAAATAAATGCTAAACAAATAAGTGCAAACATGTCTGCTAGTGTCTGAGCAGTTTACACCTTTTAACAAAATTAAACCTCCTTTGACTCTCTTTGATGAAAGGCCTTAAAATCAGTCCACAGGCTGGTAGAGGTAACCTCGGGGCCTTTTCTGCTCCCAGTGAACAACACTAGCTAAAGTTAGCTTAGATATTGAATCCACTATTGACGGGCTTCCAGCACATAGCTGCAGACATGCAAACCCAACTCAAACACAACCTGCAGTGGCTTCAGAAAGGATTTTGTCAGCTGCTACTTTATATCCACCGTAGCTGGTAAGCATCAGTGTGCTGATGCTGTTTACTCCATCCTGGGGTGTCATTTTTAACCAGTTTTGTAAAAGTTACATTGTTTTCCCTGAGCTGATGGTTGTTGCTGTTTTTATCAAAAAATATTCACCATTAAAATTCTGGTTTTCTTTGAATAATCTTTGTGGTGATTTAGATGCACCATGGTGTGGACACTGCAAACAGCTGGCTCCAATCTGGGAGAAGCTGGGAGAGAAGTACAAGGACAGCGCCGACACTATTGTAGCCAAAATGGACTCCACAGCCAATGAGATTGAGGCTGTCAAAGTCCACAGTTTCCCCACTTTGAAGTTCTTCCCTGCAGGAGAAGAGCGCAAGGTGAGTGCTGACTGCTTTAACAGACTGTATGTAAAAGATGGAGATGGCTGACGTGGACGTTCTGAGTTTAGAGAAGGAAATGAAACCTGGCCTTCCTTGATCTGTGACCTCAGTAAAACTGTGGTCAGGACAGCTACTGGACTATTTGTCGGTCATTAGTTTCAGAGTACAGAACAATGTTGAATTTGGATTTGTTCACATTTGGGTTAAAAAAAAAAAAAAAAAGCTGATGAATCCAAGTTAAAAACAAATGACTACTAATACTGATACTTTTTAATAAACATTAGAAAATGATTCCCACTGGCCCGAACGCCACACCAGTTTTAATAACGGTTGGCATGTTACGACTGAAACTCCCTTGTCTGATCACTGAGCCGGAGAGAAGCCATTTCCACCCTCACACTAATCTTATTTATGTCTTTGCTGAGTTCTTGGAATCTGAAATCATTGCTATTGGGGTCACCTCAGTGCTATTACTGCCTCCTGATTTAGCAGCGTTAACCTTGTGCAGAAACATGAGCCCACTCCTGAAAGTTTCTGCAGCATTTTGTTGGTGTGCGGTTCTGGAGCATTCCTGCTCGATGGCTTCACTCACTTTAAGATGGCCTGCACATGCCTTGCGCTTTATTGGCCAGGCATGCTCGTGCCACTTTCTCTCAGGAATCTTAAACGAGTGCTATATACCAGGGTCACCCCATAATAAGTCTGCAGATTAGCCTGTGACACTGATTAGTGGAAGCATGCAGAGGAGTCTGGAGGTGGCTGCAATGACAGACATGATTATGTCTGATTTAAAATGCTAAAATTAAATTTGCTGGTTTTCCAAAAGTTGACCGTCTGTCTTTACTTTTGTCCTGCATATAGAGCAGCTTTGGACATTAAAAAATAAGCAAATCTACTCAGTGTTTGCAATTAAATGCTTTGTGTGCATTTCTCAGAAACAAATATGGAAAAGTTTTTAACTTTGAACAAATTTATATCAAATTTATGTTTTCAGTGCACAAGATTTTATTTCCAATTTTATTTGTAGTGTTTTCCAAAAGGAAATAAGTCTTTTGGATGAGGATTAGTATGCACATCAGTCAGAGGAGACTCTTCCTTTCTTGGTTTTCTTTCTGAAATGACGTCTCATCTGCAGGTGATCGACTACAACGGGGAGAGAACACTTGAGGGCTTCACCAAGTTCCTGGAGAGTGGCGGCAAAGAAGGCGGTGCCCCCGCAGGAGATGATGACGATGACCTGGAACCTGAGGTGAGATCCTCTGAACAGAGGTGCTCTGAAGTGCACAGACGGCACTCTTGCGGTCACCGTTGAACCTCATTGATTAGATGCTCACCGGTATCGCATTTGAGCTTTCACGGATGTAGATGTCCAAATAATCTGATGTCTGGGTGCAGGTTTGAGGCAAAGCTGTTTTCTTGCCCAGATGTAAGCAGCTGATCAAAATGTATGTTTAAATTTTCTGGATAAAAGCCAGAATTACGACATCTATGGATTCAAATACTTGAAGAAAATAAAGACTTTGGTGAAGTTTCTGAAACTCGATGTATGCAGAGATACTCTACCGTACTTCCCTGTGTCACTCTGGCGTGCACGTTAGCATGGGAGACTTTCTCCTGACACCTTCCCACTCCGCCGTTGCCACCACGCCCCCCCCTTCACACAAGTCTAATTGCAGCCCAGTCCTTTAATGCCTCCTGCAGCTGTTGTTGCTGTTCACTGGGCTTCGCCTGGAGAGCTGAGCCTCCAGGAAAAAAGCAGCACGTGCAGCGTAGCAGTCACCATTAGCATCTTCACATATCCCACACCTCTCCTCACCACACCTGTCCTCAGACTAGACAGAAGAAATGCCCTGTAAAGCAGAGATGTCATCAAAATGGCGAGCTGTGTGTCTGATGGTGTTGACTCAAGGTCTTGTTTAGTGATGAAGGGATTCAGGGTGACATCGGGGGTTATTTTCGGTAGTTTGCCGCAGCAGCAGGATTTGTTGAGTTGTCTCAATAAGCAAAGTCTTACTTTAACTCTGACTGTATCAGTAGATATCAGCATTTTTCAATTAAAGTGTTCCTTTAATGTCGTTGAGTGGTTTATGTTGACAGTTTATATTTAAGCTATAAACCATCTGTGGTACAGAGTAAATTGGACTTTGTTGAATCTCTAACCCTTGTTCTCTGCTCTGCAGGACTTGGAAGACGTGGAGGACGACTCCGATAGTGAGGACGGCACTGACGACGACGGACACGATGAGTTGTAAACGTCGGCAGAAACGGAGGGAGAGGAGAGTCCCGCCCTAACCCTCCCAAACAGTCACCATCACCACCTTCACTTCTTTGTGGACCTTCCCTGTCCTGTGAACATTCATTATTCCCCTTTAACTGCCTCTCAGTCAGTCAGTAAGCTGGCCTGATAACACCCCGCCAGCTAGTCAGTCCATCATTGGCATGGCAGGGGTTTTTTTTTTCTTTCTTTTTTTTTTAACCCCCTCCCCGGCTCGTCACATCTGCAACCTCCAAACCTCTGGCTCAGACTGGTCTTGTCCCACCTGGCGGGACCCTGTGGAACAGTGCACCATTTCCTGTGGGAGACCTCAATGCCTTGTCTGCAAAGCTCCACATCAGCTGTCTGCCTTGTATATTTTGAACCAAATGTAAGAAAGAAAAAAAAAATGGCATTGAGATCCAAGTTTTCAAAATGTTTGTTTTTCCACACGCCCCCCTCCTTTTAAAGAGTCGTTGCTGTTCATTTGTTCAGTGTGGGTATCGGCAAATCGAGCGTTGTAACCTATGTTTGTATGTAAGGGGGGGGCAGGCTGCTGCCAGTGTTCTTCTCCCTCTGATAGGACCACAGGTTTGTGTGACGGTTTTGTAAGGACTGATCTCTCAGGGGAAAAGGGGCCATCCTGTAGATGTTTTCACTAAAATAACCCCCATGGTGTAGCACAAAGAGCCCCCCATCTGTAGCCGAGACCAATTTATTTTCTTTCTTTCGGGGGGGGGGGGGGGGTCTGTCATTTCTTCATTCCCAAATCTTTCGGTTCTGTCTCCTCGTTTCAGCGCGGCTACTAACTATTCTGAAAGGAACAAAGTTAACTTTTTGGGGAAATCGTATTTTATTTAATTGCTTTCACTTTGAGTTTTTTTTTTTTTTTTTTTTTTTTATTATTATTTAGGACTTGTCATCTTTTTCTTTTTTTAAATAATGTATCATTGTGCCCAACTGTTGCCGGTTGGGGCAGAGTTGGCCTGTGTGGACGCTCTCAGACCTGGTGGGTGGGAGTATGGGGGATTCTGATGGGTTGCACTGCATTCATGCCTAATCAGAGATTCATGTGTTTACTACAGCAAACAGAGATTGGTTAAGTTTACTGGTCGGGTCGGTCTGAGAGACGTGTCTGATATCTGAAGCGGGGAGGGAACAATTGGAACAGCCCCACCCCTCACCCATACTGTACCTCCTGCATCCCTTTTGGCTCTACGCAGCACCCTTACTTTGCCTGCGTGTGTGTGTGTGTGTGTGTGTGTGTGTGTGTGCGCGCGCGCGAGTGAGTGAGTGTGGGGCAGGGAGGGGAAGCTTGAGTAGAGCGAGGTGATGTCAGCTGAACAGCGATGGTGGTGTGGGAGGGGGAATCCTAACGAAGCATTCCATCATATCCAAATTAATGTGGAAAACGTGAAATGGTGGCCAATAAATAAATTTAAAAAAAATGTAAAAATGAAATGCCTCATGTTTGTTTGTTTTTTTCCTTTTTTTTTTTTTTTTTTTTGTATTTTATTTGTTACTGAAACTACACACTACCGATTTATTTCAAACATGATCTAAATGAGAGCTACTCCCCCAACTGTATACGGTAGATAATGTTCAATCTGGAAAAAAGTAGTCAAAAGTAAATGATTATAAATTTAAGCCCATATGGAGTATTCAAAATCAAAATGGGATTTATTAAAAATGAAATGAAGCAAAAATAAAGACCTGGAAGACAGAAGGATCTATAATAAATGTAGTTATATTAAGTGCAGAAAATGACCAAAAATTCCTTTTTGTTGAATCTATAGGTTACAACTGTAGATTTAGCTTTTACAGATTTGTGTTTTCAGTCTTTTATGTCACAGGTTTAAAACATGAATTATTAAAGGAGGCAGAGTCCTGATAAAGCCACAGTCTCAAAGCCAACACTCAAAAATGTCAGTGTCCTCAGAGACTAAAACTATAACACTTTTTCAACCTCTTAGTACAATATTTTTTCAGTTTCTATTTTTCTAAAATATAGATTTGGTTTCAGTGAACAGCATTTTATTTTATTTTTTATTTTTTTTATTTTCAGGTATTACTGAAGTAACTTTGGACCAAACTGGGATGCTGGAATCGCATCAATAGCACAGACAGACGTGTAGTTCATTGAAATGCTGTAATAAATCAAAACTACCCTACATATTGTTTATGGTATTTAAAGTTAAAATTAAATCCCAGCAAAGTCGAAATGCATCGTGTGTGCACGTCTTCAGCTGTTTGTGTTCACAGATCAGCTGAACATGCAGTACAGCCTCACAGGGCTGCTAATGTGCCCGTTGACTGGTGTTTGTGCCGCTTTCCGGCACGTAGCCAGCATACTGGAGGTCAGCAGTGGGGTCAACAGTCCAAGCCCTCTGCCCCTCCCAGTGCAGCCTTTCAGTCAGCAAACTGAGGCCTGCGAAACTGGAGCGAGGAGTTTCTCAGTCCTAAAATGTGGCTCGGTTAATTATTCTCCAGAGGCTGGGTTGTCTCCTGGTTTGTCTTATTCCACCGTGAAGGTCTCAAAGCTCCATACTAAGTGGTTAAACAAATAACTAGTCAATAAAAAAAAACCAGTGTGTGATTGTCCCTCCTCGGTGAGAGCCGCAGACCTGTTCGTCGATGTTCAGTTTCTAAACTTTTTAAATGACTGATTAAACTATGCTGTGGACACAGGACGGTGCATGTTTAGCTGATGTAAAGTCCCCAGGATGAATTTTTGTGGTTAAAAATGATCAGGCACGCAGTCACTGTCTCATTCTCACCATCTGATGATGAATCACTGAATCCTGTAACACGCCCATGAGTCAGTCAGTGAGCGAGGGCCAGACGGGAAAAAAGGCTCACATCAGACTTTTCTTTATTGCAGAAAGCCTTTTTTTTAATTCTGCTTTATTTCTCCATGCATTCACTTTTCATCCACGCCATCATTTATTCAAGTCACAGGGGAGGCTGTCTAAGCAGAGATGCTTACTTCATCTTATTTATTATTACTTACTTTGCCCATATTAGCTTCTCTTCATTGGCTTCTTGTTAAAACCAGAACTTAAAATCTTTCTCTTCGCATGCAAGGTCTTAAATAATCAGTGTATCACCTTCAGTTTTCAGGCTGTACTTTTAAGATTTGGCTTAAAACTTTCCTTTTTCACCAAGCTTGTAGTTAAGGCTGTATCAGGTGACCATCCCTTAGTTGTTCTACAATAGGTAAAGGTTGCTGGGGCTTTCCCATAATGCACCGAGTGTTTCCCTGTCACTCTACATGATACCAGGAGCCACCACAGGCTCAATACCAAACTTGATGAGAAATTTTTTTTTTAAAACAAATTTAAAAGAGGCGGAGTCAGAGGACTTCACAAATGTGTTTACATTTTTCATCTGGAGATTATCATTGAACAAAACTTCAAGGCAATTCATCCATCTGTATTTTAGCATCGCACAGCTCGAAAGACAAAAACAGCTTAAAGTGAAATGAAGCAAATCTTCACATTTAAGGAGTCTGAGGAAGACTGTGCTGCCTTACTGATAAAGAGGATGATGCAAACCCCAGTAATCTGGAAGTTACCCATCCTGTGTTACACATAATGATGACCATGATGACAGTCGTCCTTTCTTGACTGTTTGTGTCAGGCAGTTACTGGTCAACAGCCTCCACATGCCAGCAACCTTACCCCTCTGTGACCCCCCCACCAACACCGCCTGGTGTTTACTAGAAGCCTCCATCTTCTCCCACCCCCTCCCAGCTGGCAAGATGTCACCGCTATCTTTAAGTGAACAGCATCTGGGCATGTGGGGGTGACAGCAGCGGTAAGGGTTACTGGCTGTAATGTCTGGAGACGTGAAGCTTGTGACAGGCCAGTGGGACGGCCTGCCAGAGGGACTACTCATCTTCCAAATCTCGCCACTGGATCTGTGAGGTGTTGCATCCTAAAATAGCCCGACAGAGTATAAAAAGACCCACGGGGAGGCCGGGCCTTCAGAGGAACTCTTCACTAGAAAGCAAGAGAGCCACACTGAGAACAGACCGACTGATCTTTTTCTAGTTGCTGCATTTGAAAACTTCTGCAGAGACCATGATGAAATACTATCACTGCCCTGCATCCCAGACCTTGGGAATCAAACCTTGCAGCCAGGACATCCCAATCACCTGCAGAGGCGCTGCTTCTCTGAAGCCAATCCGAAGTGTCCACTTCCCCAATGACATCCTTTTCCAGGACTATGTGCGACAGGGCGAGCTAGAAAGGATTGGACGCTTCATCCGAGCCCAGAGAGTGACGCTCGACACCATTTACCACTCCGGTGAGAGCCACGCAAATGAAAGGCTCAGTTACACTAGTAGAAATGTTTCTTCTCAGACTTTATTCAGTGCGCTAACTGTGTCCTGCTTTCCTCTCTGAGCAGGCATGGCTGCAATCCACGAGGCCGTCCTGTCTGGGAACCTGGAGTGTGTGAAGCTCCTGGTCCAGTATGGAGCAGATATCCACCAGAGAGACGAGGAGGGATGGACCCCTCTGCACATGGCCTGCAGTGATGGCTTCCCAGACATCGCACGGTGAGCCTCGAGACTTTCTCCTTTATAGTTAAAAAGTTTAGCTTAAGGGAAGATTGTGTGCAATGCAAATCCAAGGAAGCCACACGAATCGCAGTGAGCCAGCTGGAGGAGGCTGACATCATGTTTACAGTGGCTCCACAGATGTAGAAGGTCACGCTCCCTGACACTGAAGCATGGTGATCTTTTTCACTGACGACGGTTTATCTTTCTTTCAGCTTTCTTCTCTCCCTGGGTGCCGACCCCGAGCTGGAGAACGACTGCGGGGAGAAGCCGGCTGATCTCATCGATGAGGACAACAAGGAGCTGCTGGAGCTTTTCGGGCTAGCTGCCAACGACTGAGACTCCCTGAAGCAGCCTTTAAACCCTGAAAATCGTCTGCTCTGCAGGAATGGTTAGGCAAAGCCACGTCGGTCCAGGATCCTGACTCTGTGAGGTGCCTCAACTTTGATCCAGGACTGCGGAGGTCTGGTGGAAGGAGGGCTGACAGAGCTGGTCTGGATGCCCTCTGAGTGGAGTCGATGTTCGCTGGAAGGAGGACTCCACCTAAAACTCCAGCAGCACAGATTTGTTGTTTCCTGTCAGGGCTTCAGATCTTTTTTTTAAATGCTGTGAACGAAATGAATCTTTGGATTTTGTTTGGTAGAAACTTTACGACTTTTGCCTGTTGAAAGCTTTGAACTAACAAAACCAAACAGGCTGCAGTGTGTGCAGTGTGCGGCTTATCAAGTTGGTTACTTGTGCCTTTTGATTATTGTGAGTTAAATGTTCTCTTTATAGTCTTTTGTATGACTTTTTATACTTATTTTTTAAATAAAGTTTATCAGTTTGTCTGACTTTGCCGTCATTTCCCTGCTTAACGTGAAAAAACCTCTGTCTCATGTTTCACATGAACATATGTCAATGCTGCATTTGCATCTTTAAAATGACATCAAACTAATCGATCACAGAGGAAAACCGCAAAAAGCCATCATAGCCTCTTGTGCCAAAAACTGCAGTACCTCCAGTGACCACTTGAGGCTGGCTCCAGTTGATCCCATTTTAAAGCGTCGAGATGAGCATTTTGCTTCCCCATGTTGGTATGAATATTAAACATATAAGGTTAATTCATAATAAATCAAAATGAATGACTGAGCCCACAAAACTTATCTCAGCACTGTTTACAGAGGTCAGAGGTGAAGGATCATTTGCATAGGAAACTTATGGCCAACTATGGAAGCACATCCTGGGAGCGTTTCAGCCACAGCAGCCTCAGGTCAGCTAATTGGTTGGTGGGACAAAATGAAAAAGGTATTCTGGACGTATTCCCTCAACACTGCCACTTACTGTGGTTTTAATGAGGACTTACTGTAGATCTATTTCTTACAGTCAGTATGTTGGTCCTAAATTTGACCCAAGTGACTGGCACTGACCTGAAAATATTGTGTTTCCTCAGTGACAGCGCAGTGTCTTCAGTGTATCTGCTCTATTTTAGTGTCCGTTTTGTTTTGGGTTTCAGTCTCTTGTGGCTACTCTACCCTGACTTTGCACTTCCTGTGAGATGCCCTGAGAGGATAGAGAAATAATGCATGTGCTTATAGCTTTCCCCTTGTTGAGGGAACCGGTAATTGTTCTGTTGAAATCTTTGTGTCTCTGCAGCCTGAAGATTAAGATTTTTTTTAACTTGGTCAAATTTTTGGCCATTCTCTGGCCATTCTTTTCTGGCCACTTTTGACTTTTCTTTTTTTCTCATTCCGTTTATTGAGCACAGGTGAGTTGAGGGACACCACTAATACTTCAACTAGTTTTTGTTTTTTCACCTTTTTTGGTTTGTGGTAAGGCATAATGTTAGAACTGTAGCTGCTTTGACATAATAATAACTTTATTTGTAAAGCACTTTTCAAAACCCAAGTGCTTCATAGTTAGAATAAAAGCCGAATACAGAGATGTGTGTGGAAACATGCAGACACATAAACAAACAGGTTATCATCCATAAAGTCAGATATTCACTCCAACTATGGCCAAAATAAATATGAAAAGATTAAGGGATATATTAATATGAGTCACTAAACTGCTAAATATTTCAAAATATGGTGGGTGAAACTGATCTCAGAACAGGCAGTCCTCTGAGGACCAGATTCTGTAATTTTGGTGCTGTGCCAATGGCTATGACATAATCAGAGCAACAATGCCACAAATCCCAGGCAGCTGTAAGTTTTGCAGATGTGCACATGCATGACACATTTAAGGTGCTGGTGTAAATTTGTAAACTTTGGCACTATTGACCGAAGACAAAGGAAGAAGAGGGAGAGTGTGGAGGTGAGAATAGCGAGCGGGGACTGTGAGGGGTAAAGACAGATGGAGCATACTGGACAATATGAATATGGAGCTCCCCAGCAGGAGGCAAGGTTCCCCCCCCTTTGGTGGTCCTCCTCGGGTCCTTGTACTCTGGGGCCTCTGGATATCTGGGGCCTGGATCTCCTCCATACCTGCTTCATACCCTGGTGGACGGGGCTATGGCTCCCCACACTCCCTAGCAGATCGTTACATGGAGAATCCTTTGGAATACAAGCATTTTGATCCACACAGGTATGCACACAGGTGTACACACGGGTATTCACAGACGCGGACTACACCTTTCTTGGCTGCTGCCTCAAAGCACATTGTGTGCTGTCTATCTTGCGTGCTGCACAATATAGTTTATTATTTAGTATCTACTGTTATCTACTGCTAGCTTTATTGTGATGGTGCTGTTTTTTTTTTATTATGTTGCTCTTTGCTGTTTGCTTTCTCTTCTGTTTTTTTTCTCCATACAGGTGATCCAGGTGTTTTGTTTGTTTTTCTTTTCTTTTTTTTTTCTTTCTTCCCCCCCTTCTCACCGTCTCTTCTCCCCTCTGGTTTTCTTTCTCTCCCTCTCTTTCTTTCATTCTTTCTCCCTGTCCTATCCCCCAGTCATTTCTGTCCCGTTTGTAGCAACCGAAAATAAAATAAATTCATAATTATAATAAAGGTCAATCAAATGGACCAATATGGCAAGGCCATGATGATCCACTTGGTAAAATAAATCCACTTGGCATCTTTCTTGGCCTTAAGACAACAATTCTGGTGGCTAAAGATCCAAACGGGACACAAAAAAAGAAAAGGCTAAATTATCATATCGTAACAACAACAAATCCTAAATGGGCCTTAAGCACCTCTGAGAAAATCTTATGGTTAAAAAGAAAAGAAGTCATCATAGTTACTGTATCATTTCCTGTCTATGCTCCTCCAGTTCTTTTTTGGACACTTCATAGATGATCGACACACCAATGCAGTCTGAAGAGACGTTGACGATGGTGTTGCATCGATCTCTGAAAGGCAAAGAATGACCACAGAACGCAGCCAGTCAGCAAATTGTTCTTTCTGAACTCTGATAATGAGTTTCAACCCTCAAACACATGAACAGCTAAACATAGCACATCAATACAAATATGAACAGTCATCATAGTGGTGATGATGTGGGTTTGTTTTGCAGCCCCAGGCCTTCAGCAGCTTTCAGTCATTGAGCCGACCATGAACTCTTCTGTATATCAAACTATTCTAGAGTCAAATGTGAGGCCATCTGCCGACAGCTAGAACTGGGCTGAAAAAGAGCTGTGCATAAATGAATGCCTGAAAACCTGAATGAACTGAAGCAGCATTGTTGAAAAGAGTGGGCTGAAATTCCTCCACAGTGACATGCAAGATGATAAAGCCCCACAAAACAGTTACTTCGAGTTACTGCAGGACTTCAGGAATTTGCTGAGATCTTTGGAACTTTACACAAACACAGCAAACAGTTTTTAAGATGTGAAAAGGCAGCAGTAGTAATGTGTCAGACATTAAAATGAACAGAAAGCGAAACTTACAGGAGCCATTCTACAGCCACCAGAATAGAGGCATCCTGAGCAGGTAAGCCGACCGCTGTCAGAACAAACAGAGTGGTCACTGCTCCTGTAGCTGGGATCCCTCCTGCGCCGATGCTGGTGGCTGCTGCCGTCACACTGCACACCAAAGCAAAGCATACAGACTCTTCAGAGTCTGCATGATGCATTTTTAAAGGCCTGAAACAACAGAAATACTGAGGTACGCAATGGTAAATAACTGGCTCAAGTTCAGATTGATGCGGTTGAGCTGGGCGATGAAAACGACTGCGACCACTTCGTAAAGGACGCTTCCGTTCATGTTGGTGCTGGTGCAGATGGGCAGCATGAAGCGAGGGACTCTTCTTTTGATCCTCAGTTTCTCAATTTCAAAAACATGAGGGGCAATGCAGCAGAGCTATGAGAGGCAGCACATCATTTGTTAGTGCTTGAACAGCTATGGAATTATAAAACATTTACTGGGTCAGCTGTGAGGCCTTTGCTAAAACCTTTTCTTTATCTGGCTTCACTTAAACCAACATATTTTACAAAGAAGGTCAGACTATGTCAGAAATTAATAATAGAAACTGGCTGCAACACGAGTAGCAGTATTGAGAAAATGGAAAAATGTGTCATAAATAAAGCCTAACAGAAGCCAGGAAGGAAAAAGTGAACCACCTTCATAAGCCTGTAAATCCAGGATTACATCTGAACTTACCCTCTGATTACAACAGAACACCGCCCTCAGTGTGTGTCTTACCTGGATGAGATCAGCATTGCAGTGACTAAAGTGACCGCTCTCATGACAGGGAGGGGGTTACGCCTCACAAACAAGAAAAAGATCATTGGCAGAATCACCAGGCCATGGATCAGAAGCCTGAGAAAACAGTATATACACAGCCAACTGTGATTATACCAAATACAGTTTCTCACTGCCTAAAACAATGAGACTCAACTGAAGGATTTATATATCTCCATTGTTCCAAATCCCCCCAAAGACGACTTTTTTTTTTTAGATAACAGACCTATCTGGTAGTTAGTCACTTCTGACAGAAACCCTTCATTTTTGTTTTTTAGCCTTCATCGTGCTAATTTTTCCATCCCACAACTTTGTAAAAGATTTGGATAAAAATGAAAGTTACTCTGAATGAATCATCAGTGTAAACCCTGTCTGTTAGATTTTTTAAACGAACAATGAGTATTTTTATTTACACTTGCAATTTAAAAAAGAAATAGTGCTGTTTTGGTATAAACTAGCACATTTGGTTTTTATTTTGTATTTCTTTTTTATTCTTTCTGTTTTATTGTAATATTTAATTTTAGTAAATAAATTGCAGGAGCAACCTTTTCTAATGTTCCCATGTAAACTTTATTTGAATTATTTCAACAGCAGCTTTCAACTGTCAACAGTGGAAACGGTGGAAACACCTGCGATGGCTCCATTAGCCCACTAGATGTAGCTGTTTAACCTGGTGGGATTTTCACCTGCAACAAATATGCCAAAAAGAGCGAGTTCTGATCATCTGTGACCAGCTAAACATTTTAATAACAGCTGCTATCAACATAAAAGAAAAAGAAGGAAATAAAGAAACCACTGGCGCATGCGCAATTAATATTGACATTATTTTAATTCACATTTACCCTGATTAAAATTCAGTGATTAAGCCTGTTGACTTGCCTCATACTGTTTGACTTGCATCAGAAGTAAATTAACCCTGTAAGTTTATTTATAAAACACTTCCACAGACATTTAGTCACAGAGCGCTGTGCAGCTAAACAATAACCTGGAATAATCACAATAAAGTGAAATTAAAATACATTTAACAGCAGCACAAAACCATACCGCTCAGAACAAAGTAATTGGTGGGTTAACCAGTCATCACTTACCACCAGCAACCCCCAACACACTTAGGAACAAAAACTTGTTGACCAGGACAAAGTTCCAGCATTTGAGCAGCCTTTGCCTCCAGATCGCAGCATCGGCAGCAGTGTTTTCCTCCTCACGACCGTTAGTCGCCATTTTTCTGCTGCACAGTTAGCTAAAAATTTAGCCACATTCGCTGGCTACTAATCAGGCATTTATAAAATAATTTATAATTAGATATTTATGAACAAAGTTAAGAAACCATTTCGATAAATAAATAATGAATATAATGAACATAAAATGATCGCAAGCCTCAGAAATCTGACTTTTACCGACTTTTCACAGGTATTCTAGGATGGAAGTCACGTGACCACCAGGCGAAACTCCTTGGCGCGCTGATTCCAACTTTTGATTGTTTGTTTTTGTTTATTTGTGATCGTTTTTATTTATTTGTTTGTTTTTATCTTTGGAGAAGTTTGTCTATTTATTTATTTATTCTGTGAGAAAATTTGGTCAGTGTGAGGAATGGGAAAAAATACAAATAAAAATGTACTTATGAAAAGAAAGGACGAGGGCACAGAAGTTATTACAAACTGAATTCAAAAGAGGAGATGAAGGCTCGCTGGCTTTCTGATTTGCTCATTCTTGGACTGTTTAAAAGTCAAGTTTCATTTCATTGTTCAGCTGGTGAACATTGGGTTTCCTGCCAGAACATTTGCATTGATAAGAATGAGAATAACTTTCTTGGTCCCAAAGGGAAACTTGAGTGTCTGACATAACTCATGTCCTATTTGTATGAGAATTTAAAAGCCTGATGGCTGTGGGTGCGAATGATCATCCAGTACTGATGTTTTTCTGTTCCTGTACCACCCGCAGTGTGTCCAATCTGCCAGCTTTCTTCACTGCTTTGCCCAGCCTCCTTGCATCCATGTTTCTGATGCTGTCTTCCCAGCAGGCCGCAGCATAGAAAATCACACTTGCAGTTACAGACTGACAGAACATCTCCAGCAATTTACTGCAGATGCCAGGAGATCTTAGTTTCCTTAACAAATAGAGGCGACTTTAGTTTGTATCTAGGGTTTTAGAGAGGTTCATACTGAGGTAGTTTTTGTGATGACCTGTAAAACTTAAAACAGTGCAATCAATGACATAATTCCCTGATTAGTCAACTTGCAGAAAATTTTAACTTTTTTTTGCAAAAAAGTGCAACACAAGGTTCAGGTTCACAAAGTTGAATGTATACTTACTTTCCTTTTATTTGGGGACTGTTTCTTAAAAATATACAAATTACAGGTGTCATTTTTTTCATTTCTACTTAACATTTCCAGCACAGAACTGTTGTAATTGAATTTTTCTCATGTGGTTTACTGTGTTGCTTTTGTTTTAGTTTTGTGTTCTTTTCATTTGTGACTTTAACTTTGAAAACTCAAAGAACTGTGAGCTCGTTTTCATTAAAGTGAGCTGTCTTCTGATCTGAGCTAACATTCCCTGCTACGTCCAGCTGTCTGCCAGCTTTTTCTGGCTCAGAAATTTTCCTTTTTTTCCTTTTTTTTTTTTAAATCTGTCAGTCATAGTGGTCATTTTTGTGTGCCTGATATTTCTAATAGTAACACTCATTTAAATTAGCCCCATATATTTTCATTACAAAGCTGTTATCGAGGGTGTTGTTTTAATTTTTCTTGTTTTTAATACTGCCAAAAAGCAGTTGATGCAAATCACTTTAAACTGCAATGTAAAAATTCAAATGTCAGACAGATTTGGGCTCAGAGAGGGGAGGCCATCTGCTTCAGCTAGTGAAGGTATAGCTTTTGTATCAGAAATACTAAGATAATACATTTTATTAGTTTACTGGTTTCCATGCTTTCACTTCAATACTGTGATTTCCTCGACTCATCAAGCCTTATTTTATTCATGGTCCAGTTTGGTCGGGCTTTACCGAAGCTCTAACAAACTGATGCTGCTATTTAATTTGACCAAAGCTAAAAATAAGTCAATACAGTTTATTTATAAACCATATTTTTGTTCAAGAATATACTTATTAATTTCCAACATGAAACAAAGTAAAAGAAAGAAACTAAACAATATCTGTTTTTTGAATCCAGCAGTGGATAAATTGCAAACAGATAAAGAGCAGAGAGGTGTGGGATAAGAGATAAGAGATGGGTCCGTGGACAGGTTTGTGAAACTCAAAAGGACAGTGATGATCTGATTGTAACGTCAGTGACTCCACACTAAAAGGTCAACGACTGAAGATATATAATTGTTGCTTGAGAGAGTTGAGTGAGAGGATCTGAATGGATTTTATTGTTATTCTTCAACTGTTAGTAGGTGTGGCTGCTAAGTTAATGGACCGCTGATGTGGTAGTTTATATTTCTAATCAACAGATTAATTAGATTAGTGCAGATACAAGATCAAAGGTAAGAAATGTGGCGTGATAGAAAGCGGGCTAACATCTTGTAACTTCTATTTACAGGTTCCTCATTTGATTTGGTCTTTATTCAAAACATTTTTGTAATGAAAGTACGTTTATGGAAATAGCTGATTATACAGCAAAAACACAAACACATGTCAATGTCATGTCCCCGGGGGCCAAACCTGACCTTTTGAAAGATTTGGCTTACCTGTTTGTAGCTGTGGTAGTTTCTTTATATCACGTTCATTGTCAGTTTTATTGCTACGAGTTCCTTTAACAGCTTGCAATTGAAAAGAAAGTATTTTTCTTCTTCCTGCTCCTTTTCACACATGGTTGTAGTGCTTTATTGATAGAAAGTGTGGTTGGTTTGTTTGATCTGTTGTACCAAGTGTGAAATGAATAAATAAATGAAATGAAAAGAAAGTCTTTAAGTATTTTGCCAGAACTCTCAAAGAGTATTCCTCACTGACACTGAGAGCTAACAGGACTAGTTTTCTAAGGTTAACTGGTTGACATGATGTATTGAAGAGAATAATCATCAGACACTTTTATGTTCCACAGAGCCGTAAACTCAAATCTAAACAGCGTAAAATCAAATAATTGGCCCGGTGATGATCTCACCGTATACATTTTGCTTGGAAACTGACTGTCATTAACCTCATAACTAATGTTTCCTTTTTGCTGCATGTGGCAGTTATACACATCAAATTCAAATCAATTCAATGTGGTTAAAATCAGATTTATGAACATTACGATAGCTTATACCCAAGGTAAAGTATCTCTGAGAAAACCCAAGAAATCAGATTATCCCCTATGAACAAGTTAACTCTATGTTTTTGAGTGGATTAATTTGCAGTTTATTTGTTCAGCTGGGTGAAACTGCTAGGTAAATACAATTAGCATTAAAGAAACTAAAATTTAGTCCCCTATAGTATTCTCTTTTTAATTCCAATAATCCACAAGGTTTTTAAGACATAATGTGTAGTAATCATTTCAATTTTAATGAACAACACGTATCTTTTTGAGCTCCAGGCTTTCTCCAGAACTCCAAACATTAAAATCCTCAAAGGAATCAATAACCTTCTACCAGTTTGAATGAATTATTAGGGGTTTATTGTAGCTGCATTTGCTTTTCTTTGTAATAGTTTTTGTCATGTCCCACCAATGTCTGAGTGTGTTTGTAGTGACCTTTGTACTGACATGTTGACCTGCAGGAATCTTTGCTGTTTTCTTCAGTCATGAAATAAAAACACTTTAGAAAGGTTTCTGCCTGCGGGATAAAAAGGCTGTACAGTCCCACAAAAAGAAGGATCACCTGATCACTCTACGTAGGTCCACAATCAATATCATTTCATCATTTTAAAACTTACAGTAAATCAAACATGTTTTCTACATCAGTGTCAGAAAATATAACAAACTTTTCATTAAATTAATAAATCACTGGAATATCACATCTAATCCAACAAACTAATTCACTTATTGGTTTGTTGGATTGATTAAATTCATCATTTTTAAATACACTTGTTGCTGAATATTAGTTTTTGTAGAAGCACCAGTGGTGTGAAACATGTAAACAGTCAGGAGGATGCAGGAAAAGGTGTGGGCCTGTAGGTGGGTTTCAGACACATAAACGGTTAGGCTCTCAGTGTAATGCGAATTATTCTGCAAATTAAAGCCACCAACTGAAATCCTCAGGCAATGTTTGAAAGCAGTTCAGTAACAGCTCTGGGTGGTCATTGTTGTTTTTTCTATGACTGTTGACAGTGCTGCTTACAGGTTACAGCTTACCGAAACTATGTTGCTAAACTTTGTTCCTTATCTGTGGTATCAAAGTACTACTAAACTACTTCAGCAGTAACAGTGAAAATGCAGCTAGTACACAATCTCAGATTTTATTTGCATGTATAAAATTGGTGCTTTTTGTGTTTGGAAAATGTCAAACTATTAAATTGCATGAGAAAAAAATCATAATTTACATCAGAGCGGATCTTCTAATATAACATATTTCTAATTTTCAAAAGTTTGATTCCTTTTTTTTCTGCTGTGTTTAATCCCGGTAAGAAGAAGAACTTCTTATTCATTTGTGTTCTTCTGTCATATTAACGCTACCTCTTTTTATTACTATTGTTGTTTCTTTTAAAATGTTGACTTGAATTTAACTTTTCATAAACATTCACAAAGCGATATTTCAGTTAAAACAAATCTATCACTTACATATAACAGTTTAATGAAGAATACTGTATAAGAATGAGTCAAAACAGTTTGTCTAAATATTTCTGATTCTGGCTTCTCTACACTGGCTCCCTATATTTTTTAGAATCACTTTAAACATTTTACTGATTGCTTTTAAAGAACTTTTGTGTCTGGAGCTAGAAAGCAGAAATGTTGACCCAATATGTCTCAGATGCCAACACAAGGCCTTTGAAGTCCATCATCATGGTAATAAAAACTTTTGCCATCAACCAAACCATAAAAAGTTAGGGCTTGTGGAGTCAGGGACCTCCTTGAAATCTTCTCCTAAATCACTTTTTTTTTTTTTTTATCTTTTGATGGCCACAAGCTTTGAGCTGCTTTATTTACGATATTCCCTGCCAAATATTACTTTTTAATTATTTGTAGTTTTCATGGTCAGAAATTGAACGTTTGTCTTTTGTAGGTTTTATTCTCAGTGCTTGAGGCAACTGTTGGTGCGATTTGGTGCTATGTAAAAAAAAAGTAAATATAACTGAACCGAATTCTCTGTTTAAATCTGTCCTGCTTATATCAAGCAAAACGGGTTTTGATACTTCATTGTGTTTTGGAAATGTAAAAATATTATATATCACACTTATCCTTTAAATATAGAAAATGCTACATATTCATTTACATATTAATCGTTTACTATTAAAGTGTCTTTTTTTTTCAAAAGGCGGAGCTTCTGCGTCAGCGAAGCTTCCCTCTGACGTCATTTCCGTCAATTTCAACATCGCGCCGCCGGTAGCTTATAAACAGCCTCCTCTGCACGCTTTGTCGGTAGTCTTTGTCCGTCTTCTTTGTCGGTGAAGTTTAAACAGCGCCATGGGTGATAAGATGGACATGTCTCTGGACGACATTATCAAGATGAGCAAGAAAGGAGGCGGAGGTAGAGGCCGCGGGAGAGGAACGTTCGCCCGGGCTGGAGGCTCAGGTCGAGGCGGCGGGCCGTCGAGGCCGGCGCGGGGCCGACAGAGCAACTTCAACCGAAACAACAGATCCACGCCGTACACGAGGGTATGGAAGAAAAGCGGTTGAAATTGTGAAAATAGTTAAAATATTGGAAATGTATTTTAAAATGCGTCATTAAATGTGTAATTACGTGATTACGGACTTCCGGAAACTAGCATGGTTCAGTTAACAGTAACAGGAGAAGCTAGGAGCTGAACCAGCATGGACTCTGAGGGACTTTTCTGTGCCTGTTTTCTTGTATTTCTTCGGCTGCTGTGATTGATATGGATGTTTTACCCTCGCTGCAGTGTTTTTTTTTTTTGTTGTTGTTGTTTTTTTTGCTGTTGTTGTCTTTTGTTTTTGGCTTTGTCAGCATTTTATAGCCTGCTCGAGCAAAAAGAACCGAAATCCTGTCTACCAAACTATTTTTTTTTTGTTTGCCTCCTGACAAAACTGCTTCAAAGTGGGGCCTTTGCTTCATTTTTTTGGCCGCATACTTAACATGGGGCTTTTTCCAACCTGTGGAAACTCGCTGCCTTACTGTCACCACCTCTGTGGAAAGAAGAGTGTTTTCAGGCACTGAAGAAAGACTCTCATCCCTTTTGAATGGACTCCTCCTGTGAAGACCTGGATGATGCCTCTAGCCTGATTCCCGTGATGTTTATAGGGAGTAATGACCATAAACTGGTTATTAGATTACATTTTTCAATAGCCTTCAGACATTCAATATTCAAGTGCTTTAAGCCATCATAGTAGCACTCTGAGTTTCCTAGAACAAAACACAAACTAAGCCTGTATTTAATTTTTTTTGTCTCCACAGCCCAGAGAGTTGCCTGATAAATGGCAGCACGATATGTTTGAGGAGCATGTTGGTGGACGTGCTGGAAACAGTGGTGGAAACGGCGGAGGAAACAGTGGTGGAAATGGCGGAGGAAACGGCAGCAAGCTGCTGATTTCCAATCTGGACTTTGGTGTCTCTGATTCTGATATCAGGGTAATTATCTAAGCTCAGATCTATTTTGCTCACCTCAGATGCTGAGGAATGGCACTGATTTTCCAGATTTTACTTTTTAGGAGCTGTTTGCTGAGTTCGGAGCGTTGAAGAAGGCATCTATACACTATGATCGGTCTGGTCGCAGTAAAGGAACTGCAGACGTCCACTTTGTAAATAAGGCAGATGCACTGAAAGCCATGAAGCACTATAACGGCGTACCGCTTGATGGTGAGGATTTGTTCCCATGCTTGTTCTCTTGTTTAGGCGTGTGCACATGGGTGTTGTTAATGGTAACTAACTAAATTTATACTTCTGTTATTTTTATTTTTTTTTCCCGCCAGGCCGCCCTATGAAAATCCAACAAGCCACTTTAGAATTCGACACACAGAACACACAGAATACACAAGGGTATGTTTTTTTTGTTTTTAAAATAAGGATCTGGGGTTGTAAATCAAGGTTGATGGGTTAATGTGATGACATAGGCATTGAAAATGGGTTACGATGTTACGCAGTTAAAAAAAAAAAAAAATCAATTTATGTATTACACGGATTTTGAGATTTGATAAGTGATTTATTGCAAAATCGACAACAAATTCCATTAATTTTCTTCCATTTATCTGGGTGGGGGGAGCTTGTTAGGCTTTTACAGGTTCTCTGGAGTAACCCTCTTTCTTTTTATTGTTTGCAGCTCAAACAAAGGTTTTGATCGGACTAGGCTCGGTCAGCCCAGGGTTGAAAGGCGGCGAGGAGGAGGTGGTGGTGGAGGCGGCGGTGGCGGTGGAGGTTTTAGAGGCCGCGGGAGGGGAGGAGGAAACAGACCCCAGCTTTCTGCAGAGGAACTTGATGCCCAGTTGGATGCCTATAATGCTGAGGTATGTAATCAGGCTGCATAAAATCAGTTTCCTTAATTATTTGGATAATACTGTGAACACAATTTTCTAATCGGTTTCTTCTTCTTCTTTTTTTCTTCATCTTAGTGTAAGATGGACACCAGTTAAAAGGACTCTGATGGGATGATGCTCCCGTTCCTTTTATCATTTTTTTTATTTTGGCTAATCAGATGTGATGGATCAGACCCTTGTGTTTTAAAGACATTTTGTATGGACCATTTTTTTGTTTTGGGTGTTATTTTCAAATTTTCTCTTTTTATAACCATAAAACCATGTTATCAGGATTCAGGAACTGTTGTTGCCTTAAACCTGTAATGAGAATCTTTGTTCTCTTTTTTTTTTTTTTTTTTTTTTTTGTATAAACATGGTTGAATGACAGACTTCTGAATGTAAATTTAAAAACAAAAAAAGTTGCATTTTAATGTACACTGGTTCTGTCACTCAGTACTGTATATTTGACACATGGACACGTTCAAAGGATTTTGTACATAAATTCATGATATTGAGTCATCTTTAGAAAAACGTCTCTCGTCTTCTTGGACTCCTCACAGTGGTGCCAAATGTTGACTGGCCATGTTCAGGCCAACTACTGAAACCATGTTTGTCTTTGTAATGGTGCATTCTCAAAGCACCACACAATGAATTACCTGAGAAGTCTCTACCACTGGTACTCTTCCTCATACAAGATCAACATCTTGATCTTGCTGCTTGTACCTCTTCATATTGTCTTTGCTCAGTCTTCTTGGTGGTGTCTCTCATATGTTCAGTATCTGAATTGATATTAGGGCTGCAGCAACCGATTATCTTAGAAATTGAGTAATCTCGGTTATTTAATCAAGTAATTGGATAGGAAATACTTTTCTCTAATGAGCAATACTAAATATACAAAGGAGGGCGGTGCAGGTTTTTCAAAATGAACTCCTTGCAATGTTTTAATAATAATGATAATAATAATGGATACTTTATTGATCCCCATGGGGAAATTACTTGTTTTTTCTCTGCATTTGACCCATTCACTCAGTGAAGCAGTGGGCAGCCCACTAAGCAGGCGCCCGGGGAGCAGTGTGTAGGGACGGTACCTTGCTCAGGGGTACCTCAGGGTAGCCGTTAAGTGGATTCGAACCGCCGACCTTCCGATCATGGGGCGACCACTTTACCTACTGAGCTATCCCTGCCCAATGAAAACGTTTGTCAAGAAGGACAACAAAACCCTTTGTATTAATGTGCAAATAAATGAAATTTAAACAAAAACACAAGTAAAAAATGCATAAACAACTTAAGGTACATTCAGAAGGTCAAACTCAATAAAATATGATGTATATGAAGTTTACCTTTACTTCCCAGTAAAGCTTTTATTGCTGATTACAGAGCTGCTGTTTTGGACACTAGAAACACGTTTTCTCTCGCTCCACCTGAGCTCAGCTGCTCTTCGCAGCGTGTGTGCAAACTGCACCAGTGTCATCCTCACTGCTGCTGTTGTGTTATCAGTGTGTGTGGGGTTAACATTGCTCCTGAGTACCATTTCAGGTCTGTTTTTAAATCACAAATGTTTCACATTTCCATAGCGACAGTGGTATGAGCCGTGCCTTAAACAGCATCGAAACAAAGAATTTGTATTAAGAATTTTTTATAATAGAGTTATTCGAATTACTCGATAATTCGTAGCTCTAACTGATAACTTTCAGCATCACACAGTGAAACTAATGTAGTCATGTTTTATCTTATAATTTTATAAAAATGTAAACAGATTTCAAGACAAGACTTGTATTTCTTCATGTCTAGACTACTGCAAAAGCCTTTTTACTTCCTGCACTCATTTTTGCATTTGAACACTGGCTTCCAGAATGTTATAGAATTGATGTAACTGATAACTAGTTTTAAGGCCATTGGCTTTACAACTTCTGCATCTTTCAACTGCAGTTGTGCGATAATGATCCACACGGGGATGCCGGTCCCTGCCTCACTGAAGACTTAAGGCAACAGTGTTTGCAGTCAGTGCCCCGAGGCACTGGTCCTTGGTTATTAATAAATAATAATGGCTTTTATTTTTGGCCATTAGCAAAGAGACCAGGAAAGGGCCAGAAAGAAACAAAGAAACAGAAAACAACTAATTGAATTAGATGGAAAGAACACATAAATTGGTAATAAAAAAGATTTAGGTTGAAGTAATGGCTCATTACACCCGTGCCACATATTATATATGATTAAGAAAAATTATTGCTTTGTAGCCACAGCACCTAGACGCCACGCAGTCATTCAGATGACATTCAACTGTATTCCAGTATAAGTAAATGTGTAACTTTTGTATAGGCGACTCCATCTGTCTGACACCTAAAGCTTCCCAAAGCTGGGCCATGCAAGAGGAGAACAACAAGCAAAACAGGAACAGAAAGACTGAAAAAGAAAAGAATCAAGGTGTTGCAGAGACGAGACCTCAACCCGATTTAAATGCTGTGGTGGGAACTTTAAGAGCGCTGTACACAAACAAATGCCCACAAACCTCAATGAACTGAATCAGCGCTGTAAGGAAGAGAGAGCTGAAATTCTTTCACAATGACAAGAGACTGATAAAGTCATACAGAAATGATTATTGGGGTGTACTTAGTTGTTCACAGGAACTGCATAGTAGTGTCCAGTGAGAACTTTCTTAAGAAAAAAAAAAAAGAAAAATTATCAGAAGGTGTAGGTTTTGTAAGAATTTGCCTCTGCACACACAAAAGATTTTAAATCAGACAAACAAACATGTACTTCAAGGGGTTTTACAAGTAAGTATTAGAAGCAATCAGTGTTTTTTTAATACACAAGTCAGTTTTAAATATGTCCCGTTATCCTCTGTACCTTTTATCACAGTACAAAGTGTGACAGCAGAGCGAAACTATCCCACTGAACCCAAAATAAGCTGTTAAGCGCGTCACCTACGTAGGGCGTGCGCGCCGCTGACCCGCTCCCGGGAACGTGACGCGCGGGCGGCGCACGGGGCGGCGCCGTCCCCTTGTTCGCCATACTTGCAGGAGAGCCCAGAGAGCAACGAACGCACTTACTGCAAAGGCTCCTGAAAACACTACTGCGTTTAATTTAAAGGTAAGCGTCTCCAGCTTCGAGGACAGCTTCTAACGCCCTCTCTAGAGCAACCATAACCGGCGCGCGTCCGTGAAGCCGCTCCGTTGTCGCGCCCGCTCCTGTCAGCTGATGATAACTTGTCATGCTAATGTTAGCTGCAGGCTCCGGTTAGCTCGGCTGAATTGTTCCCAGCGGTTAACGAGCTAGCCACTTGTCTCGCTCCTCAGTCCCACCCTGTGTGAGAGGGGGGGTCGGCGGCAGGAAAAGTTGAGCCACATTGTTCAGTATTAATGAGTTTAATCGTTCAGGCTAATGAACCAGTGGCGTGAGTAAACTGATGTGCTGTCAAAAGGAGGTTTGTTACCCGGCTAATAATGACAGATATATTTACTATTTTATCACCATGGCAGCTGCGGTTCATCTGGGGTTTTTCGCGGATAATACATAATTGAGGAAAATTTGCAAAGATCCGTGATATTATCTTTAAAATAAACATGCGTTCATTAAATTTCATTGAAAGAGCTGTTTTGTTTTTAATTTAATTTAATGCAGAAAAAATAAATATAGGAAACTCTGAAAGTCTTTGTGTTTATATGCCTGCCTAAGGCAAACAATAACACACTTTGACCAACGAACTATTAATTCTGTGTGTTAGTTAGAGATCAATACGTTAAAAAAAGCCCCACAAAAAGAAAAGTTACACTTTGTTTTTAATATATGTTATTGTTACTCTGTTCATCTGGGATTAGATTCACCTAGATTACAAACGACAAAATGACAGTCAGACCTTCCAAGAGCTAGTTTATGAACAAAAATGTATACGATTTAGAGATTACATGATATATTAGAGTATTATTATTATTATTATTTCTTATTATTTTATAAGTGAGCCTTTATATAGGTTTATATAGGTTCATTCTTCTGTCAGGTGTGTATAGAGTGTGAAATGATTTGATAATGAACCTAAATAATAAATAATCATCTGTTAGCCTCTATTACACTTTAACAAAACTTAAATTCTTTGCACATGGAGTTACTCATTAACAGGCTGCCCGTTATGAAGGTCAGATAGATGTAATGGCACTTTGGCGCCGGTTTGTTGACTTTTTACTTGTTGGCGTTAACGTTTTCACAGCAGAGAAATAAACTCACGCCCCCACAGCGAAAGTCTTTCTCTTTTTTAAAGAAGCAAACACAGCTACTCCCTTGGAGCATCTCATTCCCCCTCTTTGCTGTTCTTGAATGTAGCTGGAGTCCCTTTCAGCTGTTAACAAACTGTTGGCTTGTGTATGGCGTGCATCATGGCTGGATTGAACATGAGTGTACCGCTATTTCAGTGATGTCGAATTGATGCAGGAGCTCAGATCTTCTCAGATCATACAAAAGGAAATGCTGCAACATTTGGAAATTATAAGACTTTCTGGAGATCTGGAGACTTTCAGTTTGCATATTCACCTGACTGTGATATGAGAAACTGTTTTGATGACACGGTATAACTTTGATTTATTAAGTTAGCATAACCAGGAGGAAGCCAGTGATGTGTGAAATAGTTTTGGTGACACTACTTTGGTTGAAAGAGGGCGCCATTTTTGTTTTTACTGTTTCATTTATACGTTGTTAACGACTAACTTAATGTTTTATAAAGCTCAGTTTGATTTAATTTCTTTCTAACTGTACCAAATTTAATAATTCCCTGCTAAGCACGTCTGAAGAGCCAACTATGTCGCTCTTTACTGAATTTTTGCACTAAAGAGACTTAAAACAGTCAAACAGCTAAGGTAGCAGTTAGTTTGTTTAACCCTTACCTGGTTTTTCTGCGCTGAGATTGGACCAATGACAGATGTGCTGAAATAGCATGCAGTTTTTATGCATTCTATGCGTAGACTGTTTCATAGACAGTCTGGCAGCTTGTGCAATATTAGATAAACATGGAAAACATGCTTGTGGATGGTCCTAAAATATGGGAGAAACTGGGAAAAGCAGGAATGTTGACAGATTTGGTAAGGCGTGTCAATGCAGGTCCCCATAATCATTCTCTCCTCAGTGCTACTATTGGTCCACTAACGTAACATATTTAACTACTTAAAAAGCCCAGTGGATGAGAAAAGAAAGAAATTCAATAAATGCAAAAGACGAATAACAAGATATAATTTAATATATTTTATAATTTCTCTTTGGCAAATAAATTACACATGACTAATACAAGGAGGTGAGTCTGTATTTCCAACCCTACAAAAGCTGTAAAGAAAGGAGTTGTCAGAAGATATTTATTTTATAATAAATGGTTATATAGTAGCAGCTATGAAGCCCGGTTCACATATATTTGCTCATTGTGTCCAGGTTGTTGGTTGCATTGGTGGACATAGCAGACTCTGGTTGCTTAGGTAACCCACTAATGTATTTACCACCCAGTGATAAATCAATCAGTGGTATAATTCACTCACATTGGTAGTCGCTTAAGATGATCACCTCAAAGCTGAGAAGAGTTTGGCTCACTTATTTTCGACTGCTCCTACAAGACATTTTATATTCCCAGTTCTTGTGTAGGTCAGGCTCAGATTTTTTTTATATGTTAGTATTTGAGGAAAATTTTCCGTATTTATTGATTAATGCAAACCACTTGATTACAAAAAAATCCTCAATGTAACTTCTTTGCTTCAGTGCTTTGTAAGCATTTCATCCACATTTGTGACTAAAATAGACATGAAATAGTGACGTGGAGTATTAGAAGATTCACGCCAGGTAGTTCCTACATTTCTCAGCAAAAAGACGGAAAACACAACAGCAGCTGTGGAGATGATGCTGTCACAGTTTAACGTGGAGCCACAGTCTGTCTACAGACACGTGGTGAAAAGCGGGGAGGTGGCGTTGTTACCGAGAAAGTGAACTCAGCTGCAGTGAAAAGAAAACATGTTTGTCTTGTCCAAAACTATTAAAACCTTTCTGATAAACAGCTGGTGTGAGTCCTTCGTCTATCCACATCAACAACCAGCGCAAACATGACATAAAGCAAACTTTCAGCTCCTCGCATAGGCCACCGTTTTCCTTACACAGAGAAAAATCCATGTTAAAGCTAGAGAAGTTAGAATAAAAGCCTATTTATGCAGATTAACTGTTAACTCAATTAAACTGGCAGCAGCCCAGGGTGTACTAGACTAGATTTATTTCAAGGCTTTTGTAACATTGTTTTTCAGATTTAGATGAATATAAAACATAAATAATGTCATACACATTAAATTAAATTTTATTTATAGTTAAAAAACAAAAACAAATAAAAGTTTTTTTGTTTTTTTTTTATCTTGCAGGTCAGTAAAAGCATGCATGGGGTCCGCAAAACTTTAAGCACTGACGTGGGGCTGTTAGTTTGGATAGTAAATTATTATTAAGTAAGCCGTCGGCAGGTTCTGAACATGTTGTAACATCATGATGATTCTTTAAAAAGCAATTACAGACGGCATTAAACAGACAGACACACGCACACGGTCGCTGACTAACATGCACAAAAATGCACAACAAACATTAACCTTGACCATCGTTGATCCCTGACATCATCGTCCATGTGCAAAACATTGTTGTTTGCAGGGTATTGTTGTCTCCCTGCCGTGCGGGCGGCCAGTACGGACACCTAAGATTGGAATGCGATAACTCGAGAATGAGGCAACCTCGGAGCTTCAAATTATTACTATAGGAATTATCTATCTGCATATCTCAGGGAACTCAACCTGAAGGTCAGAGGTCAAGTTTTCTGAAAATCTTGTGAATGCGATAACCTAAGAACAAGGCAACAAAGGGGTAGCACCAGTCGCCGTAATTTAAATTATATTGCTGCTCAAAATTACAGCAGGCAGAAACCTCCATGTCTCTATTAAATTCTGTATTTGTTATTAATGTTTGCATGAGGCCGGCAGGGGTAACAGTCTGGATTGGCTGTTGCCCTGCAGGTTGTTGTTCTTAGTGTTTGATACAAAAATAGATGAACCCAAAAGAACCCAACACCAAACAGAGGATGTAAACGTTAGTGACACAGTGCACTGATGAGGCTACAGGCTCCCGCATGCTTCCTCTGTTTGTGAAATTGAAGTTTCTTTAAGCTTCCCGTCCTGTTTGCGAGCCTGCTGAAGGCTGTGTGGGGCGAGTCTGTCAAACTGGGTTCTAGTCCACTCATGAAATGTCCTAATGTTAATATTTGGCATGACAGCACAAGGGGAGTCTTCTTAATATCACTTTTATTAACTTCTTACATCATGTCCTGTGAGAACACGTGAACTGTTGAAAGTGAAAACACACGAGGATACTTTTTTTTACAATTCATAAAACATGGGATTTTTTTCAGCTTTCCTCAAATAAAAGCACAAATATTATTATACAAATTTATTTAAATCTAAAATACATTATGAGCTTACCAGAAATTAAATTTTTAACCTTTTTATTGTATGTTTGCTCAAATGGAAAAGCTTGTGACAGGAGAACCATAGTGCTTAAACGCATGCACGATAGTTCATTTGAAAGGTAACTTCTACTATCTGGAAAATGTGACTGTTCCATATTTCAGACCTGTGCTAATCCCGTGAGGTATTGACGTTACAGGTGTCCTTACTCCTCATGAAAACATCTTCAGTTGTCCAAATTTAATCATATGAGGTTAAATATAAATATTTTATTTCCTCACTTTGTGGAGAAAAAGCGGCTGAGCAGGCAGTGGAACATTTGTGCTTTTATTAGTAACAATACAAAGTGAATATCCTAAAATTTATTCACTTGAGTTTTGGTTGACAGCTCACTCAAAGTGCAACTCAAGGTCAAAATCAGTGATGGCCAATTTAATTTAGGTGGGACACATACAGCCCAGTATGAGCTAAAGTGGACAGTTGTATATTGTTTCCCTTTCTCTACAATGGTGAATGGACTGGTACTCATATAGCATCTTTCTGCTTAATTTGTGCACTCAAAATGCCTCATTCACCTAATCACACACACACATTCATACACCTTCTGACCTTCCGATGGATGCATCGGGGTCAACTCGAGGTTCGGTATCAGATGGACTGGAGGAAATCAATCCACTGACCTTCTGATTAAACAGAGCCTCAGTGTCATGAAGTTTAAGTACACATTTACTGAACCAACCATCAGTTATAAAAGTGAGCTGAAGAAAAATAACACATCAGTTTTCCACATTATGAAAAAAACTGCTGATTGCCCATCAGCACGGCTCTTTAGGGTCACACTTTGCATAAAACTGTGTCAGAATGATCACTTTCTGTGTTGCCCGATTGACCAAACTTTGGAGAATAAAGTAAATGGAGCTTGCCTAGTAATAAATTATTATATGGTCTCACAGAATAAGATAGCAGTGTATAAAGGGATTAAATTAGCCTTTTGTGAGACAATAAAATCTAAAAGCTACCAGTAAAAGACTGATGTACTTGCACGGTGCTCAGTGGGAAAAATATTTAGCTTTAAGAAATTTCGTAACAGGGAGACCATGCAAACCAAAAATCTAAATAAAAAACTAAGAGTTAATGCCAGGAGTTTCACTCCTCGTCGAGTAACCGTGATCTAAATTTGACCTCAGTTAAATCTGCAATTTAGTTATGCAAAACATGAACTCAAATGAAGATTGCATTAAAAAAAACCAGTTATTTTTTATCATTGTACATGGCTCTAATAATGCATTTTATTTTTATTGAGTGGAAGGTATATCTGAAGTCGCAAGAGAAACTTGACCAAAGTAAAAGTTTGGTGTTTAAAGGCTCTGCTTGATTAAGGAGAATTTGTGCAACCAGCAGCTAATAATCACATTTTGAAGATGTTCTTGAAGTCTTACTTTAGTCACACAATTTTGGTTCCTTCAGGTGCAAGAAATTGTGTATATATAATGGTGCATTTGTAAGGAATAGAAAAGCGGAAAATTGAAGCAGGATTTTGGCTCCTGCTCAGGCATGTTTATGGCTGCGGCTCCTCGCATAGTTCACGTGTGTGCTGCTTATAGACATTTCTATGATGCCTGCTAGTTTAGGCAGTTCATAAGAGAAGAGAGAGATATGCAGACAAACTCAAACTTACGATTTGTATCACAAAAATCACTAATCACTAAAATTATTTGGGACATTTGCATTATCCACAATTCTTTTCAAACTTCCAGTCTTTTAGTTACAGCTACAGTTTACACAGTGTTGCATCTGAGGCTGGAGACTCGGAGCATTTAATCCATCTGTTGCTGCTGAAATGTAAACGAATGTCATGGAGGTATTAAACACTGCTGGCTGAGCACTGCTGGGTGGAGATGGAGGTACAATTAGTTCACAGCTACGTTTGCTGTATTGTTGAACTAACTGAAGCAGATTACAGTGATGTTGACTTAGCAGTTAATTTTTTTACCAGTTGTGAAAAATGTCCAGCCTAGTTAAATATCACCTAATGAATAAGAACGGATTATAAAAAAATCAAGAGTATAGTGACTAAAACGATCATGGTGCATCAGATCTTTCTAGCGTGCATGTTGACATTATTTCACTAACTTTTATAGTCAGAGGAAACACATCGGCTCTGTTTTGGTCCTTTTCCTGTACAGCAGTGAGCTTTCGCCCCTCCCTGAAAGCTCGGACTCGCTCGTGTTCAGCTTTGACCAAGATGATGGAAAAACCTGGTCTGCCTAGAAGGAGAAAAACTAACGAAGTTTCCATAGGCGAACATGTTCTAGAAGAAAGAAAAACGAGTACACCTGCCAGCATCCCTCACCCAAACTCTTAACTGTTTGCTATCACTGAGTTTGTGGCTGTTGCTGCAGGGCTTCTGAGGTGGGCAGCTCCAATATCTACCACAAACATCCTGCAGTACAGGCTGCAGGCTGGCAGGGACCAGCAGTTTCCCTTAAGAGTACTCCCCATGTCATAACCTTGTACGTCCTCCACCACAGCTGTGTACCCCTTTATTTCTTACATTTATCTATTTATTAAATAAAACATTTTATTGAAATTGTACATAAATCCTAAGAAAATCCCCTGTAAAATATTCTAAGTTCAGTAAATACATCTTGTTTCTTAAAATCTCCTCCTATGTCTCCGAAACACCTCTCGAAGTTGGAGTTGTCCAGGAGGCGTCCTGTTCAGATGCCCAGACCACCTCAAATGGCTCCATTCATGCGCTTGACATTCTTTTAAATGTCTAGTCTAGGCATGGATGTTTTTTGTCATAATGGAGCAGCCCTGTGAAGCAGTAGAGTCACTGCATCTGAGCAAAGAGAGTTTACGTCCTGAATTCTCTCTGCTGGTTTTTCCACATTACTGAGAGTTCGTTGTGTGCAGAGCTGTCCTTTAGGTTTTTTAAAAAAATGCTCCTGTAATTATTTACAACATCAAAGTGGCTGCTCTTAAGTGATTAAAGATACACAACCAGGACTAAAGTGTAATTGTAAGCGATGTATGCTAGAGTGGCAGTGGTGCATTCAGGCCCTGTGTTTTTTCTGTTTTGCTGTGGGTGGGAGGGGGGCTTTAATGTGAGCTTTAAGACTCTCGGTCCAAGCACAGCTCTTCCTGCTTTTGTTACACTGTGCGTTTGAGCAGTGGAAAGTTTTTGGGCATTAGCCTCCTTAAAACGGGAACACAGTTAGTTTCTGTGCAAATGAAACACAAACCCATTGTCTCTGCATCAGGTTAACTCGATCATCTTGCTTTCCTGACATAAATGAGATGGCTTCCTTACTTGGAGGTTTATGAGGACAAAACAAATGTTATTCCTTGTTCTTGTTATCCTTGAAACTCTTCCCTGATAACATCGCTGAGAAAAACAAATATACACGACTGCGGTGTACACTGCTGTGAAGCTGTTGCTTGGTTGAATGTAATAGAGGTGAAAAAGACCAGACTCATGTCATCCATGCCAGGGGAACACAGTTGTTTTCATCTGACCTAAATAACTGCATCATGGGATGCTTGACGCCTCGTTCATGACTCCCCTCTCATTATTACTACTTCAAAGAAGTGAGATTAGATGACATAAAATGCTACACACAGCAGAGTTTGTCTTTTTGTTTACAACAAAACACTTGCCTCCCCAAGAGACAAGTGTTAGTAAGAATATAGGACGTCTGCCCACCTGCTTTCTTTCCATGCTCGCTATACCGTCACTCACATTTTTTCCCCCCTCCAGACATGGCTGACGATGACGTGACTACGGAGCAGCTAGCAGCTATCGCCGCTGAAAATGAAGAGCCAGAGCCAGTGAACTACAAACCTCCAGCCCAGAAGTCAGTGAAGGAGATCCATGAGCTGGATAAGGATGACGAAAGCCTACGCAAATATAAGGAAGCCCTGCTTGGCTCTGGGATCTCTGAGGCTGGTAATACATTGTGTGTGTCTGAGTGTGTGTGTAACGGTTCTGCAAAACCACAGTTCAAATTGTATCTCGGTTTTTCTTTAGAAGTGATTAATTAAAAACAGAAAAATATGTTTATTTGATTTAATGATAAACGTTAAAGTCCATTACTCTGATGTGTTTCTTGTTCACCGCTTCAACAATACAGAAGAGGTCCCTGTAGGTATCACAGTGCAGGAAGGTGGTGCTGTGTTACAATAAAGCAGATGTTTTTGTTGTTTTTGGTTTGTCATTGAACTGTTACATCCTGTTTGATGCATTGTGCATTTTATTAAAAAAACAGGACTAAGCTGGAGTTGTATGTCTTTATAGTAACCTGTGGCCTAGTGTTGTCTGTCAAACACTGATGATCAGTACGCTTCCTGCTGTGAGGAGAAAGTTTGAATTGTTGCCTGAGAACAAACTGAAGAGTAATTAATGCAGAATCTGTCCCAACTACAGCAGCCTGTCCTGATTTCAGCTCCCCTGAGTTCAAACACTTCAAACACGTAGCTGATTTTTACATCACATGCAGACCTCCTATAAATGTCTGGGTTTAGCAGACTGCATGTGAAAATGACGTTAAAGTGTCTTTAAGGATAAATAAAAGTTATGAATATAAACTATGGAGCAGCCAGCAGTAATCTGGGTAGTATGAGACACATGTTTAGCATGTTTGCTACATCTGTACTGAATCACCTGTTTCTTTGGTCTTGTCTCAGATCCCAATGTTCCCAACGTCCAGGTGATCCGGATGAGTTTGGTCTGTGATAGTGCTCCTGAGCCGCTGGTCCTGGACCTCTGTGGTGAGTCTGTGTTCAGGCAGAAATCAAGTAGAAGTTTCTGATTGAACCCCAACATTCAGTGTTTGATAACTAATGGCGCCATATTGGAACTGTTGATCCTTCCTACGGGTTTCCGTAGACCAGGGGTCGGCAACCTGCGGCTCTTCAGTCCTTATAGTGCGGCTCCGCGTGGTTTGGGAAAATAAATTAGAAGTATTTAGCTGAAGTATATTTTCTTTATGTTAGTTTTTTTTAACTTGTAGTTCTAAATTGGAAGATTGTTGTAATATTGAAATATAAAAATAAAATTATATTCTATTATTTTTTTCATCGCTCAATATAAGCGTCACACTTGCGGAAGCCGGTGTACCCGCCGAAACGCCGTGCATTTATCGAGACTTCCAACCCCAGGTAGGCCAATTATGGATCTTCGGATCCACATTATGTCAGCAGCTGTTCTCCACCGTGAACTATGTTAAAAACAAACACCGCTCGCGCCTCACAGATGACAACTTACTGTCCTGCGTAAAGATAAAGTGACTTCGTACAGCCCCGATTTGCAGACGCTGTGCGCAGAGGTTCAGGAGCAGAAGTCTCATTGTAAACATATCACGGCAGACCCGACGATGTTTGCATGAACATGCTTTTCAGCATCTCTTTATTGACCACTTTTCACACACGGTTGCTGTACGCATACAGCCGGCTGTAGCTTTGCAGCTCACAGCCCGACACACACCAACACATTAGCATAGATACCACAGACGTTAAGGCGGCGAGGCGAGGCACACACATTAACCAGGTAAAATACATGTTTAGGCAGAATTTTGCAAATATCTATTTTTCATTTTTCAGCAGCATAGTGCTTTTTTTCCAATTATTTTTTTAAAATTCAGGTCAAGGCTCCAAACGCCCAAAGGCGATTTATATATCACAACAGTTTTTGTTTGCTACGTGGTTCATTTTAGTTTCCTTTCCATTTGTTATATTTCTTTAAGAGTTCAAAATGTGTTAATTACATGAATAAAATGTAATTTTCTCTGTAGCACTTCATGGATTTCATACGCAACACACCTTAGTTGTTCACACAAAGCATAAAGGTAAAAAGCAATATATACAGTGTTAACTTCATTTTAGATGTCAAAAAGTATTTGCGGCTCCCAGTGTTTTCTTTTGCGTGGAAACCGGGTCCAAATGGCTCTTTGAGTGTTAAAGGTTGCTGACCGCTGCTGTAGGGGAACCTGGGGAAGGATTATTAATAAGTGGCCCGCAGTTATGTTTGTTTCCGGGTTTGTCTCTTCTGGTCCGCTGCTTTAGGTTTTCAGTTGTTTGCTATTTCCCAGCTGCCTGGGCACCTTCTTCATACCCATGTGCATGTGCAGCGATCGTGGTTGGCACTCTGGAAAAAACATTTGTGCGTGACTCAAGGAGTACCTGGATAACTCGGTGTCCCACCAACATTTTCACCTCACTTATTTTTTCAATTTTTATTTTGTTTAAAGTTAGAGGAATCTGCTGCTGAGTTCAGTATGTGCAAGATATTTTCAAGTTTCTTGAGTAGCCGCACCAAAATAATTGTAAATATGAGAGGATATAATTGAGCATCCTCGAGTTCATTCAGAGTGATGAGCTCACCTGTGAAGCAAACTGCTGAGACAAACTCACAAACAAGTAGGGGTGAAAAATCTATACTGGATAGTATCGCGATATTTTGTATCATGTGACACCAAATATTGATGTTTTATTAAATAAAATAATCTGGGGTTACTATAAATACATTATTGTTGCCTTATTGTAAATTCGACACGTAACCATAACAGTTAATAAGAGAGACGAAATTAATATCAAGCAGGTTCTTTGAGTTCGTGTTATTGGTGCAGCCGTCCAACAGTCCCCGTTTCGCATGTTGCCCCTTGGGAAAATTAATTTCCCGGCTCCCATCTATAAAATAATTGAAATGCCTTTTTTCTCTCATGGGCCAGTAAATCTCCTTCAGTGGTGGTGGTGGGGGACTCGAGGCCCCGCTGCCAAAGTCAACAACGTGTTGTTCCGTCACATTTTCACACCATTATTTTCTTTCGAATCATTTTCATCCTGTTTCAAAGCTCTCAGACGTGCTTGTCCTGCACCCCCAGTACAGACTCTGCCTATTATAACTCCATCCAGCAGCACTTACTCTGTGAAGGTCTGAATCTGCTACTAATAAGATTTACCGACACATCCCAGAAGCAGAGAGAAATGGACAAACTACAGCGACTGGATTTAGTTTTTTAATTCGTGGCACTAATTTAAAAGTTAATGTAAATTATTCCAGAGTTTTATAATCTTGTAGGTCTGAACTGCATCTTCTCACTCCTCTGGAGCAGCTTTGGGCCCAGCTGGCCTAGATTTGGATCAGTCCAGGACATTTTGTCCTGTTCCTCGTTGCAGCTTTTACTGCTTTCTCAGATAAAGTTGTGACTGTCCACACGGTAAATAAAGGCACAACAGTCCAGTTTGGCTGATTGTGACTTTTTCAAAAATCCTGCCATTAATTCTAGTTTAAAGTCACAGATAGCCCTCAGCTATGCTCGTGTGTTTGTCCTTAAAGCTGAATATTGTCAGGCTTAAGAAACACTGAATTGAACTCTGTTAAGGCAAAAAGTGCCCCCCCCCCCCTCAGGAGACGTTAAAATGAATTGTCCCCATTGTGTTTGTATTTGGAGATAAAACATGTTTTGCTTTTCAATAAAAAGTCCCTGAAACTAATATTTTTAAGATGTTTCATGGCACAGTCATTTCTCCTCTTATGCAAGGAACCAAAACGTTTAATAAGGTTGATGATAAAACGCGCCCTCACAGTTTCGGGTTCAATTGACTTACAAACTGGCCCAAAATATAAGACTCTTACTTCTGTGATCACAGAGACTGTGATAAAAAGAAGCTTGCAGGAGGAAGAAGGAAAAGCAGAAGAAGCAAAGATTAGTGTAAGTTGTCTGTTTTTGTACTTCAGGAGCAGGAAATAAAACTGGAACACTAACTTTCTGAACTTTAAAATATTTCTTAGTTTCTGCAGAGGTTTGAGTCTCTTTGGGCTCACTTCCTTCTTTGTTGTTGGTTTCTTGTGAAGCTTGGGTTTAAGAGGACTCAAAGGAAGAGGAGGACACACTCTACTCAGCAAGAACATACTAGAAACAGCTCAGTTGAAAAGCCTTTTTTAGAGGCCTGGGAACAACAGGTCAGCATGGCAGTCAGCTCCCACGGGACTGCCAGAGGATTTTAGTGTCCCGAGGACTCACTGATTGTAGGAAACAAAGGGAGGGATGTAAATGTGTCACGCAGGGCGGCGTGATTAAGGCAAAAAACTGAAACTGTTATAATCTGGATTATTTAAGAGTGTAATTAAAAAACAAACAAGAAATTACTGAACCAAAAAACATTTTGCAGAGGTTTTCCTTTAAATTCAGATATAATTAAATTAGTGGTTTACAGATTAGTGGGTGATTTTAAGGGGTACCAATCAGAAGGTCAGTTATTAAGTTGCCAGTTGACGTAGTGTCCTTGAGCACGATACTGAGCCTCATATGCGTTTTTGCTCGACAGGCTTGTAGCGTAGAAGTATGACAACTAATAACTTTACTTTCTCTAGACCAAAAGCTTTCCTTGTCCAAAAATCTCTCCTGTGTCGCCTCTTTTCTTAATCACTTATGTTCTGCACATTTTTAATCTTAGCTTTGTTTTCTGTACTAGAGTAACAGAGTGTATACAGGAAAAAAGCACGTTTGTTAAGACATTAGGACACTTCCATCTAGAGAAGTGATCCAGTGGAACTTGTGCTTTTAACAAGACTCTCTGTTAGTAGTAGATGGTGTTTTCGCCATGAACCATTCGCCAGTGTTGCTCTGCTAAGGGAGGCAATAAAGGAAGCACCGAAGCAGCTTTCCTCAGTATTTGGATCATTTGAAGAGCTCCCATCGTGGTTTCCATGTAAATGCTTTCGGGTCATGTCACTCTGTGGGGAACATTGTTAACAACATCTGACCAGTCAGCTGCTGGGTTTGTGCTTTCAGGAAGGGGTAGATAACAAAGGAAGGTGCTGCTGTAAAGGTAGAAGGTGCACATCGTTTAAAACAAAAGACAAGATGCTTTGGTAACGTTTTCATCCTGTTTTGGTGAAACAGCCTGACGTCTCTAATTAAAAGCAGTTTTAAATTGTTTATGGTCGATTAACCTCCAAGTTTGATCCACTCGTTTTTATTTCTTTTTAATATAAACCGATACAGTCACAGTCAGCAGCTCGGTGCTAAAATCTAAGGTCATACACTGTTTTAGTTCCAGCTTACCAGAATGTAAAGTAGATGTAAAATAAAAGCTTAGAGGCTAAAGTGTGAGCTCACTGTATGGAGCAGTGTGCGAGTGCTCAGAATAGAAGCAGCTCAGTTTGTGCTCGTGAGCTTCACCTCACGATCGTGATCTAAAAGAGACGATCTGCATTATAATTAACACCTCGTTATCTCACAGTAATGTTTGAGGTCTACAGAGTGAAACGATGTTAGTGGATGGTTCCAGGAGCTACGATAACATGTGTTCAGTGAATCTTTAAGATTGAAACATGAGGGTAAAGACGTGTGTGACTCTCACAGCGTAACAAGTACTTTGGTGGTAACTGTGCGCTCAGTACAGCTGTGAAATATCAACATTGTGTCAGTTAATAAAAACTCAGTACTTTAGATAATTGTGTAATTTTACCTTTTTGATTTTATATGATTTATTGATGTTTACACCTTCATGCATTTGTGTTTTAAATTCATTTTTGCCAAAAGAGACAATAACAAACAAAGTCACTGTGAAGTGAAATCAGATGTCCTAACAGATCTGTGCCCTGCAGACTGTCTAGCTCTCGCTTTTTACCAGCTTTCCTGTGCAAATGTTTTACTCAATAATTTATTTGTGAGAAATCATATATTCAGCTGCCTCTCCAGTAAGTCTCATCTTGGACTGCAGCTGATGACGGTGGTATTGTTCTCCTCTGCTGCCTTTGTGAGCTCAGCATAGCGCCACCTGCTGCAGGTTTGTGTTTGAGTGGCTGTCAAGCTCACGACGGATCTCCACAGCAGAGGGAGGGCTGCTGTCGACAGCTACAGTCCAAGATGTTCAAGTTCCCCCATCTGCATGACCTGTGGGTCGCTCTTGGGGAAGCAGCTTAATGAAATCCAAGACCATAATAATAGTAACAGCAGCCTGGCCAAAGAGCCAGGACACGACACAGGAAGGGTCGCGGCTAAGCAGGTTAGCGAAGTTAGCGAAGACTGATCAGCGTGAGAGTGAGAGGATTGCATGAATGAATGAATCAATGGCACTAGTCCTTATAACAGATGAAATTAAAAAATGCTGAAGTGAACTGTCACTGAGGTTTGGACCTTATATTGATTTGTCTGTGTTTGTTGTTGCTCACAGGAGACCTGGAAGCCTTTAAGAAGCAGGCCTTTGTCCTGAAGGAGGGAGTAGAATACAGAATAAAGATCAGCTTTAAGGTGAGAGCTGCTGGTCCGTTTAAGAAATGAGTGATCTGTCCTTGTTTTCTGCAGACCATGTTAAAGTACAGCTGTTCCACTGATAGTGATGTTTTCAAATCTGTGAAGTTTGGGTCACTGGACAGGACTCGACAGCCATCCTCTAAGGCACATTTTACAGAAATATTGTTGGCACAGGAGCTCAATGTTGGCAGATTGCTGCTCAGTGAGGCTTTGATATTAAAAACATTTATTTCCTGCCATTAACTATAGGAAATATTGCTCACTTCCTCTGAATCCACTGAGTGTAATGTAGGCACAGACGATGTACATAGCAACAAAACAACAAGAGACACACATTGTTATTTATCTGGAACCACATCACAATTACAAAGCAGGTTTTAGAGCCACAAAGAGCCATCTGTAGCCACTCAATAACAAAAAATACAAAATCTCAAAGTAATTGGTGTCAGGTCATCTGCGCTCTCATTAAAACATTAATTGGTAGCAGGAGAATTGTAGTAGATGCTCACAGGATGAAAAGAGTCTTTTTATCAGCTAAAAGCATGTTGGAAATCATCTTTTTGGTGCAGAAATGGTATTTTATGCCTGTCAGACTGTGTTATCCTTGTCATTTTTATAGTTTCATACAAGAAATGGGACCAAATTCTGTTTCTGTGAGAGGCAGCCAATAACGAGTTGATGTTATATTTATACACAATGTTGGTTCACCCTCAAGTTAGGTGCCTTTTTAAGCTTGAATTATTCACAGTTCAGGGTTAATTAGTTTAACAGGAAAAAAAAACATTTTTATAGAAAAAGGTCCACAGACTGAAAATGAGTGAAAAAGCAGCCAATGTCCAAAAACCACTTTCTTCAAGAACTTTTGATCAAGTCAGAAGAAAGTCTGGCTCCTTGGAAGCAAAGTTTAAAGAAATGAGGGCCAGCTCAAGACTTTTGCACAGTGCCATAGACTTGTTGATCTGTCTTACTGTCACATGTCTGATGCAATGTCTTTGTGTCCTCAGGTGAACAGGGAGATCGTATCGGGGCTGAAGTATGTGCAGCAGACGTTCAGGAAAGGAATGAAGAGTGAGTGAAAAACGTCTGTACAAACACAGTTCCTCTGAAGATCAGCGTTACTGGTTGGATGCAGCTCCTGCATGTAAAGCTGATCATGTGCTAACAGCCAAACAGCAGCCTACAACAACCAGAGGCTCATTAGCTGTGCTGCTAATCAGTCTTTTTATATACAAGCATGCACAGCTGTTACTTTGCTAAATGAGCTATTAATGTCAGTTTGGGGCTGATTATTGAGCCAGCCGCTGATGTTGAATCGGTGTTTTTCCTGGATCAAAAAGGCTCCTTTGGAGCGAGCTGAAATGAGCCTGTGTAACAGATAATTGCTGGGAGTTTTACTTTGGCTCTTTGTTTAAAAAAATCTTGTCTCTCCTTGGCGCGTTAGCTACAGTTACAGCACATTTGTTTACGTTCAAACACGTACAGGCCTCAGTCTCACAGTCACCCCTCACACAACTTAAATGTTTCTCTTCATCAGTAAATTTAAAAGTTTTTTCCTTACAATGAAAGAGATAAAAGAGTGCTTAAGCACACAGAGGGGATACTGAGTCACAGAGTAATGGGTAATACTGAGTAACCACAGATGTAACAGCAGCTCTGAATTAAGGCGAGTGAAAGTTGATAAGACGTCTCATGTCACAACAACACTGTTACAAGCTGAACAAACAGTGAAGCAACAATCCTGAGACCTCCTGTGATCCAGAGCTTCTTCAGGGCCTGAAGCTTTATAAGTTATTGAAAACAGCCTCTCACAAAATGCTACTTTTTTAAGTATTATTTGAACATTTTTGCCTTTATTGGATGGTGGAGCAGTGAAGACAGACAGGAAAGTGAGGAGAGGAGAGTCACAGCTGCTGGGACTGCTGCACTCGCCTGCTTACCTACTGAGCTGAAGCGGCTAACTCAGGCTCTTTTTAAAGCCTATGTTTGTGTTTTGCATGTTTAGCTTCTTTTAAAAAAATATTTAATTGGATTTTTATTTTAATAACAATTTCAGGGAATCACAGAATGACTCAAAGGCAGTGCCGTTACACTGTTGTGAATCTGTTTCACCTTTTTTGGTGCAAATTGAAGTGACAACAGGTTCACAGGAGAGGCAACAAGAGCACTCTCCAAAATAAGAGTGAGCTGCTCCCTGCAGCCCATTCAGTTTCAGTCTAGCTCCTCCAGGATGGCACATCCACATGAAGGTTTTCCAGATCAAGAGTGTGGAGGAGGAACGGGAGTGCTCCTGTTTCTGACACACGAGGATCTCGCTGGTTGTTGTTTTGCAGAGCTCTAGCAGTGCTGCTCTTACTCCCTCATACAGACGAGCGTTCCTGCTGCTGGGTTGACGTCCAGCTCTCCTCTCTTAATATCTCCATCTCCTGCTGTGCAGTGCAACCTCGTGACAGCCCATCACAGTGATCTTATTTTACAGGATTAAGTTGTATAAATTATAGAAGTTATAGAAAACTTTTATAATTATATATCCATGTATATTTAAAAATGTAAGTCCTGTGAAGCTGTTATTTTAATTTTTTTTGCTGTAACTGACTCCTCGCAGCCACCTGCAGTGTCTTCATGGCCCACACGTTGGTAATTACCAGCCTGTTCACAATCTGAGCTGAGCGTGATGTAAAGATCTAACGTTTCCTCTCGTTTGTTGACAGTTGACAAGTCAGACTACATGGTGGGCAGCTATGGGCCGCGTGGTGCTGAATACGACTTCCTGACTACGGTGGAGGAGGCGCCCAAGGGCCTGCTGGCCCGTGGCAACTACGTCATCAAATCCAAGTTCACCGACGACGACAAGCACGACCACCTGTCCTGGGAGTGGAACCTGAACATCAAGAAAGACTGGAAAGACTAAAAGAGGCCTTTGTGTTTGGAGCTGGGGGTGTAGGGGGGGCCGCAAGGGATTCCCTCAGCCCCTCCCCTCCTCCTCCATCTTCCTCCTCATCCTCCTCCCATCCCTGCCACGTCCACCGCCATTTCTGCCTTCTTTGTTTTTGTCGTGCATTTCATGCTCTCATGCCTTATCTCACGCCTCGCTGTCTTAACGCCCCACCCGCCCCGCTCTGTCAGCACCAGTAGCAGCAGCAGTAGCAGTAGCAGCAACCTAACCCCCCCCCCCCCCGTCTGTCCGTCCATCAACACCTTCCTGCTCAACGTTTCATTGGTTGCGCACGAGCCCACCTCTGTCCATGCACTCATGCGCCCCACCGAGCTGTGCCAAGTAGCACCTTACTCCTGCGCCCGCCGCCCTCCTCTGCTTCCTGTTTTTTCCCCCAGTTTTTCACTGCTTCAAGAGATTAAGTCCTGCCCTCCACCTCCCCCGAAAAGGTGTCTTCCTCTCTCAGTATAAGTACATGTGGAAAAGCAACTGTACAATCAACTTTTGTTTGCCTTTTTTATATAATGGTATCAATGGTTGTGTAATGTGATTGTATTCACACCACAGTTAATCAGCTGTTCTTAGCACCACCCCCCAGCATCCACCTCCCCGTCTGCCCGCTTGCCAACCGCTCCACGCTCGTTTTGCTTACCTACTCGCTCGCTGTCTTTTGATATGATTACCAGTACCTGCCTTGAAAGAAAAACAAAACGAAACACATTCATTCAGAGCTGCTCTACGCCGCCTCTTTCTTTTCTAAATGTACTTGCACGCTCCCTGTCAGATGGGAGGCGTGGCCAAAGTGAACAAGGGAGTGGAAAGTATAAAAAGTAGCTGCCTTACGTATCGATTAATGTTTCTTTAGCATGCCTTGTGTGCACGAGCAGTGCTCGCGATCAAATAGTCTGAATACGAAGGGCTCGCTCTCGCTGCCAACGAATAACCACCTGTAGCCCTGTTGTAGTGGAGACTGTTTATACAGGTTACTGAATGGCAGCTCTGCACACGCCCACTGCCCCCTCCACGCTAAACGCTTCCTGTAATCGGAGGGAACTGAATGTTAACTATTGGAGAAATTTTAATCTGGCACTCTCGCTTCTTTTAGCCAAGAGGCCTTAGCACCAACTACGATCACGTGGAGAAAAACGGTAAAAACATTTTTAGATTTTTCTTCCCCCCCCCCACTTTGCCTTAATTTTTGCCCCCTCCCCGCCGCTCTCGTTCGTTCAGATCGCTTCATAGGTTGCCGTCAGGAGATCCCAGGTGTGGAGGAGGCTGAGCCAGGCGCCGTCTGCTGCTGCCGCCGCCACTGCCGGAGACCTCGGCGGCGTCTGGTCTCACCCGCAGACAGAGGAAAACTGACATGAACAGTCAGGTGACACTACCAGAGAAAACACATGCTCGCTATTTAAATGAAGAATGAAGGTTTTAAAAACACGACTGACCAGTGACACTAAATATGAAGCAAACTCGTACTGTACCGAAACACATGGATGTAAAGCTTCTGTTTGTTCCTTCCTCATCCTCTTCTTCTGATGATAATTATGAATTCCTGCTCCATACATTCCTTCACATTGTACAGTTTCTATGAAAACGCTGGCATGCTGGTGGGGTTGTATATTCTATCATCATTTGTGGTTGCTCTTCTCGGTCAATAAAGATTTTGCTCAACCTGGCCTCTGACGTTCTGGTGTTTTGCAAATAAAGCTTTTTGCTGTATTACACTGTGAATAAATTCCACTCAGGCTATGAAAGTGATGACTTTCACAGCCTGAATGGAGCTGCAGGTAAGGCAAAGTAGCATTTCAAAACAAATGTATTTTACTAAAATTATTTATCTGTAGTCCTTACAAAGTGATGCTGATTACTTGTGTATGCACTGTCTGCTCGGATCAGCTGGGTTTGTAGCGTTTCAAAGTTGCAGAGCGCCCTCTGGTGGACAAACTGTTTGGTGAATGGTGTTTCTCCTGCCTCTTCAGTTTTGATTTGTTGGTCATTATAAGTGCTGCCACAGATATATTAGTAAATGGCTAATATCAGCCGATACATGCCCCCCACTGATAGAGCAGACTAATTATTGCATTTATTTCTATTACTACTATTATTTAAACAGCTGTAATGAATATGGGATAAATAAAATTGCAGCAGAGCCCAGTACTGTCGGAGATTTGTTCCTGTAAAAAGAGTCAGGATAAGAGCAGCAATTCTCAAACTGTTTAAAAATTGGACAATTTGGATCTGTCCACCAGGGTCGGGGAGGGGGGTGGCGGGTGTATCTGTGGCTACACAAACACTTATGGGACTATAAATGTGTCAGATTGACCATGTCTACAAGTCAGCACTGCTAAATTATGTAATCATCTCAGATTAATCTATACAATCTGATTTCTTTTTGCACAAATGGAACAAAGCAGTCTTACATTTTGTTTTTAAAATATGTGCACTGAAGAACATATCCTGGTCAAAAAAAGCCTCCAAGGTCCCTCAAAGTGATACTGCAGGCCAAGGTAATGCCATCAGAGTAAGAATCTGGTTATTTCTAGGGCCGAGGACAATAGCCTCAGTTTTATCTGATTTTAGAAGCAGAAAATTTGAGGTCATCCGGGTCTTTATGTCTGCAAGAAATTCCTGCAGGTTCAGGTGTTCGGTTTCATTTACTCCTGCTCATCCTGAGCACCCTCTGCTGGACACTAAATGAACTGCAAACAACGGGCTCTCTATCGCCCTCTGGTGGACAAACAGTGTAAGGACCTTTCCATATCAAATAACAGATCCTCGTATTCTCGGGACTTCTTGTCGAGAGGGGACTCTGCAGCTGTGGAACAAAAATGTCGATATTTTATTTTTATTATTATTTTTTCCATCCAATTTTAGTCTAAAGTGCTCAAATCAAAGGCAACTGGACTTCTTTTAGGTTCTTGAAGACATTTCACCTCTCATCTGATGGAGTGTCCCATCCATTTAACCTCTAGTGAGGTTGTAACCTTTGAGCTGATGCTGACACGCCTGAACACGTCAGGACATGTTCATGAGTCTCTGCCCTGCCCTACAATCAGGTGAGTTCTGGTCACGCAGGCAGGTGATGGTTAAAACACTTAGGAATGTATCTCTCTGCTTTTATAGGCCGCTGACAGTTGGTGGTGTAGGCCTCCACCTCTGCTCTGCCATGTTGAACCCACCTCCAAGGTAGAGCCCCCACCCTCATCAGCATTTAAACACTGAAGAAGCCTTTCAGATGAGTGATGAAGCATCTTCAAGCACTTACAGATCGAAAGGGAGACGGTCCCATTTTTACAGTTTTTCTCAGTCGCTTTGGTGCATTTCTCACAACAGAATTAAACATTGCACAACAGTTAGTTCAACCACCACAACATGTAGTCGTTTTGGCACAACCCTGTGGCGGTTTCACGTTCACTGCGTCCAAAGGCAAATGCCTTTGGACATGAAGCAGTTGAGTGAGTACAAATATCTAAAGAATGGTCACGTTTGACTTCCTATTCATCACTATCTCCTTTCTTTCATCATGAATGTCACAATTATTCATACTTGTACCGGCTGAATAGTCATTGTCCTTACAACTAATAGTCTTCATTGCATTGCTTGTGTCAGTGCACTCAAAATTGCTGAACAGCTTGTCAAACGATTCATACACCCATTTTGAAAACCCTATTTTGGAGGAGTTCCCATGAAAATCTCCATAAACTACATGTCTCAGGTGAACCTTATCTCACACTAATGAAAATTGGTGTGTGTCACTCCTACTTGCAACCAATGAAAAGCCTCTCCTACCCAGTCACAGGTGAACCGCGGCACAGCATCCCCCACTCCACAAGTACATATATACTGCAATGTAAACCAACAGACAGGATTGGCATGAGGTGCATACTGAATCTACAAAACAGCAGAACATGGAACGTCAGCCTCGTGGAAGAGGAGTGAGGATCGGTGGAGGACGAGGACAAAACCGGGTGAGAAGAGGCCAACCACATAGACACGTTCCTGACGAAATCAGGGCAACACTTGTGGATCATGTGATAAACCATGGCCTCACAATGGCCGAGGCTGGTCGAAGGGTGCAGCCAAATGTTGGGAGAACTACTGTAAGTTCTATCATCCAGACATTTCGTCGGGAAAACAGGTGAGCACACCGTAATCTAGTTACAGTATGCAGCACAAACTAATTTGCTCTGCACTTTCATAGTCATACAGGAGACTTGCATTAGGACATGACCTTACAGATCCTTACACATAGACGTACTGTAACTGAAGCGCAGACTTGGCCCAGGTGTGGCATAGTGTGCTGTGGTACAATACAGTAATGCTGTAAAGAAAGGAGTTTTGAATGATAGTCCTGTGACAATCACTGTAAGCATGTTTGCGCTTACATGTGTGTGTTTTCCCATCTGCATCTCAAAAAGGACTGCCAGACAACCTAGAGGAGGTGGAAGAGGTCGACTTATGACTCCGCAGCAAGAGGAAAGAATTTGTGCAATGGTGGCTGCAAACAACGCTTTGAGACTGAGAGAAATACAAAGAACTGTCGTAAACGATGACACCATCTTCGGAAATATTCAGTCAATATCAATTTCCACCATAGACAGAGTCCTCAGACGGAATGAAATGTCCATGAAGCAATTGTACAGAGTGCCATTTGAACGGAACAGTGATCGAGTGAAGGAGCTCCGTCACCAGTATGTACAGGTAACACATGTTCGCATATGTACCTCTGTTCACTGTAACAGTTTAGGCCATGTACTCAACCTACATTTATGCATGTTACTGTAATCCTATGTACAATTCCAACTGTACAATCTGTTCTGCCAAATGCACCATTACAGACCTGTCTGATTCTCATCCTTTGTAAAGCATATCCTGGAGTTGGAGGCCAGGGAACCCCTGCACATGTTTGTATATCTTGACGAAGCGGGATTCAATCTCGCAAAAGGCAGACGGCGTGGACGGAATCACATTGGAGAAAGAGCCACCATTGATGTCCCAGGCCAACGAGGAGGGAATATTACAATGTGTGCCGCAATCTCAGAGAATGGTGTTCACACCCATATTCCTCGTATTGGTGCATACAATTCACAACACCTGTTGGCTTTTCTGGATGCTCTTCATAGGGACCTGATCCCACAAAATGGAAGGGATGATCCTGGTGACAATCGGACAATGTATGTAGTGGTTTGGGATAATGTAAGCTTCCATCACTCTGCTGTAGTCAGGCAGTGGTTTGCAGCACACGACAGGATGCTTATGGAGTTTCTTCCTCCTTACAGTCCATTCCTGAATCCAATTGAGGAGTTTTTCTCTTCCTGGAGGTGGAAGGTATATGACAGGCATCCACATACCCAAATGACCCTGCTAGCAGCTATGGATGCAGCTTGTGATGACATCACAGCAGAGTCCTGCAGAGGGTGGATTCGACACTCCAGAAGATACTTTCCCCGATGCATCGATAGAGCTGACATACGCTGTGATGTTGATGCAAATATGTGGGCAGACAGACGGGAGCGTCTAGATATCAATGATTGATATGCAGCAGTGTCTGTTTTTCAGTTTGTTTTTTTTTGAGTCGTAACTACTGCAGTGAGGTTTACTGTCTAGGTGAGTTTGTTTGCTGTAAAATGTTTGATTTACTGTATTTCCCCAGTTTGCATAATGCTGTGAACAGTTTCAATTAAATATTATCAAGAGTGCATATGGAGTGTCTTGATTGTCCTTTACAATTTATGGTTTTCAACATGCCATGCATGCGGTCCGGACTTGACATGTCATTGGGAAGCACCTACAAAGACATCCGTCACAATGGGAACATGTTCAGACCATGTGATTTTGTGACCAAAGGTGCTGGTCTAATGACTTGTAATTGTGACAGCCCTGACACTTTGTTTGGTATCAGTACTTGCTTTTGATGAATGTATTGTCTGTTTTGCTCAAGGGATTTGTTGTTGATGCATTGACAACTTATTTTGGACACCTGACTTTTCTTTTTGATGGAGTGACTCACTTTTGCAAGTTATCCACCATGTTTTGCAGTTTGCACTAATTGTTTTGAGAAGTGCCTTAGTAGTGGTGGAGAGTTCAATTCTGTTGTGAGAAATGCACCAAAGCGACTGAGAAAAACTGTAACTTTGTAGGTTAACGTGTAGAAAAACACGTTCCCGAGAGTCTCAGGAATGTCACTGCGTCTTTTAAGTTCAGGCATGAAGTGAGCTGCCTCCTGAACTTCTGTTGTGGTATAATTACACTCACAAGGTCTAATTATCGTTTGAAAACAGGCGCCATGGAGGGGGTGTCTCCTGTAAATCCTTAACTGAGCAATCAGGATGCTTTAGCAGAATTCTAATGATTTATGGGCAAAATCAGATCCACTGGACCCGAGAGCCGTTTAAGAGTTTTGAAATATTATTAAGAAGTTGAGAGTGAAAACTTAAATAAAATGTGGGCCTCGATGTTTTATTCACATGTAATGTGGGATTGCTCTTTATCAACAAAAACAAACAACAGATACTTCAACATTTAAGCCCATACTGTATTTTATACTCAACAGTGTACACTGCCAAAGCAAAATAGAAATATTACTTACAAATGCATATCGAAAGGCACGGCATCAAAATACAATATAACATGCATTTGTTGTGGTTGGTTTTATCTTTAAAATTGAAGTAAACATTCAAAAACTGACCCATCCGGCCTTCCTGTTGGACAACGGCCGTCTGTCACATGGTGAATACTTAGCTGGGGGTGGGGCTTTCACAAGCATCCAGTCAAAAATGGCAAAATAGAACTACGAGTAAAGAACAGTTAAGTTGGAGCATGCGTCCTCCGCCTCCTGAAATACCTGTGTGACAAATATTTTCTGTAAACGTCCCTCTGAACATGAGCTGTGCCTGACGTCCATGATTAGCACCCAAAACTCTCCTGAAGCTGCGACTACACCTTTACATCATGTCCTCAGGACGGCCGGCCCCTGAACATAAATGTTTCACATACATCCAGAGGAGCCGGGAGATGTGCGAATTTGGTCCATCTTCTACAGCAGCCAGCTAAAAACAGAAAGCATCGGCCCAAGACTCGTCCTGAGAAACAACACTGACCGCTTGAGGTTTTCCCCCCAAAAGGACATTAAAAAACAACCGGGGCTGGTTTTTGGCACGTTGACGTTATTTGTGACCACCCCGCACACCTGACTGGCTCTTATGCAAATCTTTCACCCCGTCTAAAAACACACTGAGCTCTCACTGTGCATGGCTTTAAGTCTCTTAATACAAAGTTTCACCAGAGCGAAGCACATTAAAATATTTAATTTCTTTTTTTTTTAAAAATACAACAATAAAAACTTATTTAAAAAAAAAAAATGTGGGAGTGGGAAGCAGGGACATCCTGTCCGTCCACAGGAGGTGAAGTTCAGCTTGGTTTACAGTAGATCTGCCAAAACATAAAAGGCCCAAACACAGACAATAACCCTGAAAATGACGTTACTCCAGTTACTGTTGAAAGTTGTGCAGTGTGTGTCTCTTCCTCGTTTGTGTCGTCCGTGCTGGACAAAAAAATACATCCTGTAATACTTGTTACGTCCATGGAGGTGAATATTTTCTGTCACAGGTTCATCTCGAGAGTTTGCTAATGACTCGAATCAGAGCGGCGTTCTCATCCTTGAGCCTCTGGTTGTCAGCTCGGAGGTCCCCGAGAACCTGCAGACACATCAGGAGACATCGCTTTAGCCTCAACGCTCTTAGAAAGACGAACTCTGCCTTAAAGAGACAAAACACAGCTGGCCTGATGCACTTCCAATCTACAGGGCATTTCACACGTCTACTGTAGAGATTTACAGCTACTGTAAACAGATTTTTGTAGCCCGTCTTAAACCTCCTTTCATTCTTTAATAAAGACTCAGCGAATCATTAGTTTCATTAAGCGGCAATAAGTTGTTACGTTACCTTTTTCTATCCTTCTAAGCTCCTTCTTTCCCTATTGATTTATCCGGCTGGACATCTGGGCTCCTGGATTGTTTACGTGACCTTAGAAAAATCTGAATCTGTAATCTGAACCACCACAGCCGTGTCACAGTTCAGGACACGAGGGTCCTCGCGGGTCACATGAGTTCAATCATTACGGGAAACTGTGGAGCTCTGCAGAATTTGCTGAGACTGCACAAACACAAGCTTCGACCTCTGGGCTGAAAACGTACGTGTCGAGGTCACAAAACGCTCACAATAGCCAGCGTTACATCAGGAATAATCACGTTTGCAGCCTGCAATAAAAAAAGGCTTCGGTCTTTACGGATAGGTTCCCTCACCCTCGCCAGCTGGGGTCACCAAACTGAACTTCTCGGACTCGTTTGCGTCTTTTGGAGCATTTTTAATGGGATTATCTAACAAATCACATGTTTGCTGACTGATATCTAGAGTTTTATCAGTGTGCTACTCAGCACTAATTAGCAGGTATCCACGTCTGCCTGTTTCACACACGTGAATGCAGCCCGCCAGCTCCGCCCTGCCACCCAAAACAGGGCGGCTACTTCCATCTTCTGATGTAGGTCATTGTAAGAAACGTTTTAGTGGCGACTCCTTCATCCTGCAGAAACGTGTGTGTTATCACATCTGCATTACAAACTGGTCTCACCAGATCTTACAGAGCACAAGAATTCAGCTCCCACCTGCCTACATTACTGACTACACAAGCACGCGTGCCACTCAGTAATGTAGGCAGACGTGACGCATTTTGGGACAAACTTAACTGACTAAAAATACCAGCGTTAGTTTACTGGTTTTATTTTTGTGGGGTTAAAAAAAAAAAAAGTTTATTTTGTTTTCATTGAGCTTTTCATTTACTATCCAGTGAACGCCATTTCTCAGAGGCTCACGCCAAACTTCATACAGCCGCACAAACACATCTCAGTCTCAATAAACTGATGTATCGAAGGATTAAAAGCTTCTAGCTTTCTAGAAGCTTCTGAGGTCACGGCGTATGACAGAATAACTGAGCGTGTCACTGCTCACACAGCTCACTGCTTTCGTTTCGATTTGTGTGTCGCAGCCCTAAAGTGGTTCCTATTCTGCTCTCGTTTGTTATCAGTCGGCTTTCAGCTCTGAAGTGAACATCTGTACCTTCAGCTCGTCTTCCAGTTCCCCTGCTTTCCTCTGGAGCTTCAGCTTCTCCTGTGAACAAGAACAGCGGCACATCAAACTGGCTGAAGCAGCCGGAGCAAATGTGTGTGAAACTGAGGTTTCAACCGGGGTTTCACGCACTGCAGAGCCTGCAGAGCTGTTAATGTGCCCCCACACTCTGACCTCATATTTGATCACAACTTCCAAGATAGCTATGAACACAGAAAATACTCAGCCCCCACAGTTTTAACAGGAAATAAAGGCTTAGTTTCATCGTCAGTCACAAATAAGTCTCAAACAACACACTTTAGGAGGGGACAGAAACTGAAAGGTCTCACACTTCAGATGCTTCGGTATCTGAGAACTCAGGAAATGTTCATGTTGACAGAGAAATAAACAGAAAAGGCCGCCAGCATGGAGAGAAGTGAGTGAGTGAGTGGAGAACCTTTCCTGAAGACTCCTTAAAGATATTTTGCAGATGTATCTACAGTTGTCTTGGGTGGCTCGAGACTTTTGCACAGCACCGTAGGTGGCGAGCCTGCATATCTAGACTGACAACATCTAGGAGGCGGATGTGATGTGCCAAGACATGCAGCTTGATGATTTTGTTCCCTGTTGAAAGCTCAAAGCTCTTCTAAAACATTCTGTAAGCACAGACTGGAGGTGCTCTTCCTATTTTATACCTTTTGTGTTTTATTATCCTTTGTTACTGCACCATGTCCATTTTTGTTACGCTCGATTTAATGAATTTATTTTTTTAAGCTTCTGATGGTGTGAATTCTTGAAAAAGATTTTGATCTCAGGGGATTTTCCCAGCTAAAAAAACAAAACAAAAAGCCAACACCAGCCAACCGCAAACAAGCAAAAAACAACTTACATATCTCTCCAGCTCCAGCAGGGCCGGCCGGTCTGTGCTGCTCTCCTGACTCTGCCACACACAGAAATGATGATTTTATTCAGGTGCACGGATGTAATGTGAGAGCTGATGACAAACTAACAAAATAAAATGTTGCTCTTTTAGCTCGATGTTTTACTCTTGGGCTCTAGAATAGCTTTGCATGATTCACAGCTCAAATAATCTTCATCTTATATTCTGGATGTTCCTGTCATTTAGAGCATCGGCGTCTCGCTGTGACTTTGAAGCCTAGTTCTGGTTTCCTCTGCTTACTTTGGCTGACACGATGGCAAAGCCCAGAGAGCACGTCCCTGTTTTTAAATAACACCTCACACGCTGCTTAAATGTCAGAGGCATCAGCAAACCTGCCCAACCTGTCGGAGTCTCTCCAGCTCCACTTTGTTTTGGCTGAGCTGCAGCTCCATCTCCTGCAGCTTCTCCTTCAGAGACACATTCTCCTGCAGCATCTTGAAGTACAGCTGAAGGGAAACACAACACATTAGTGAAGGATTTGCAAGAAAATACAAGTGTGTGTTTGTTTCAGGTGACCAGGTGGAAACAGTTGGTTGAGGTTTCAGTCTGTGGTCCTGGATTTAGTGAGCTACATATCGGTTTCAGCCTTGAGGCTGGTTTTCTGGTGTGTGTGGTGAAGGTCGGCTACGTACCGGTCTATAATCAGATGCATCTGACAGCTGACTCCCACTGCAGAGACACATAAGAGAGATCCCTCCATGATATCAAAACACATCACAAATCGTATGGACCTTGTTCTCTGAATGCAGGAACACAATCGAGTAAATCAGAGGAGAAACCAAAGAAAGAAAGAGGCAAGTCTTAGATGGTCTGGACTCGTGGATGTAGAGGCAAAGATGGCGCTGCGAAGCAAGAGAAGCAAACCAAAGAGAAGATTCGTGGAAGCGAAGGAGGACAGAGGAGAAGCCAAGTGAACGGACCAGATGATCACTCCAAAAGGGAGCCGCCGAACGAAGGAGGAACGAAGTTTTGCGACACTGCTGCACTCATGATTTGTGCCTTTCAGTGAATTTGTCTGTTTTTAATAAACAGTGCTGGGTGTACGTGACGTGATCGTTTCTCAGGACAAGCCAGACAAGGTTTAAAGACCGCTCCCCTAACAACAGGTTCTATGGCATGTCTGAAATCACTAAAATATGAAGAAAAGCAAACCCCCACAAATAAACAAGCAAAAAAAGAAATTATTTTCCATCTGCTTTTCTACTAAGGCGTGCGTCGGTAACCTTCCCTATCAAAAGAGCCATTTTTGCTCCTCCTACCAAACAACGGGAGGAAAAAAGCAGCGCACACGGTGACGGGCGACCAATCATCAAAAAGGGAAAAGAAGCAGAACCAGCAAAAGTCAGGGGAATAAAATGACAAAAGCAGGAAAATGACAGCTTTGTGTAAAATTTCTAAGATCTGACCTCAATATTTATACGCTCTAATCATTTACTCATATTCAGAGCAAGATGCAGATCAACAAGATTGTATGAACAACAAAAAAAAAAAGGGTAAAGAAAAGGATGCACATGCACTTCAAATATTAATCTGCTAATTTTAGCGTTCGTTAAAGAGGCAGCGGTGAGGACTATTTCAGGTAAGGCTCACTTGACAATCCTGCTGGCTGTGTCACATCACAGTGGCGTAATTTCTTTTATTTCATTTATAATTATTTAGGCGCAGCATCGAGGAATGTGTCACACCGGGCGAATTATTCCCTCCCGCCTCAAACAGGCGTCGCTGTAAAACTAATGAGTCTAGAAAAGATCGTATTCTCTCTGCCTAATCCTCCTCCTAAATGACATCCATCATTTAATCTTGTTCACACTGAACAAATCTGCTCCTGGACGGGTGTGAACGCGTTGTTTGGAGAACCAAAACATTTCAGGATCTCACCAAATCATCAACAATTCAAACCAGCAGAAATGCCGGTTCACAGTCAGAGAATACAGCTCATTACATCTGAAATGCAGACATTTATTTCAGACATCAGGATCAAAAGCGGGAAAAAAATATAGAGATGCATGAAATAAATGTACAGAAAACAAATTATTTCATTTGCACGTGTGTGAAATAAAAGAAATGCATGACACACAAGAATGAATGAGACTCACAGGGTTGTACTGTTTTTATCATCTGGATGAACGTTGTCCTCGTTCTGCAAAACAAGATATTCACAGTTAAGACTTCAACAACCGACTCAAATATCCATCTTGTTTCATATAAATGAGATTCGAATGCAAACATTCACACATTACAGCAGCAGGATGTTTATTTCTTTTATTAAAAACAGCCTGCTTCCCCGAAGCTGCTGTTTCTGACACAACAGGAAGTAGCCCAGATGTGCTCATGACTCGAGGCAGTTGCCTCATTCGCTCACTGCTCTAAACCCTTATCAGCTCGCCTGGTCGTCGCATTTATCTTGAGCTACCGAGCTGCAGGTTTTCGATGCGCTAATACACGATCTATCGCTATCACACAGTCTCCTCTATTTAAGCGTCTCTGAGCTTTTGTGCTGGAATATCTTGTCTTCAAGACACTCAGGATGGGGCGCACAGTGCCAGGTTATAAAAGTCAACAGGTGGCCGGCCTAAGCGCCACAAAGACCGTGGCGCACACCTGACGATGTGACGTCAAACTCACATGATGTCTACAGTACAGGATCTAAAATGGCTTTGCTCACTGTTTGTTTATGTCTTGAGTTACACAATGACTCATAAGGTTGCCCTCTCACCAACTTCAGTGCTGTGGAAAACAGGAAGGAAGACTGGGAAATTACTTTATCTGCACCGCTCTCACCTCTTCCCCCGGCTTAACGACGCCGGTGGAGCGTCTTTCCCTCCTCACTCTCCGCCTGTCCTTTGCTTGCAGACGCTTGTCTCCCTCCGGCTCCTCCTGCTTCACCTGTGGGTCTGTGTCTGAAACACAAGGAGGTCAACAGAAAACGCTCGTGAGGCGTGTGGAGTTCAGGCAGAGGCATCGTAGCGATGCATAAACGTAGATTCGTTTCCAAATTAAACTTGGCGCCATAGCCGCCTTATCTTTGCCTCCTGGCTTCATCTCAGATCACTGCACGTCGAGGCTTGTGAGGAATGAGTTCAGACAACACAAACTGCTGGTTTGGGCTTTGAACTGAATGTTCTTGCAACTTAACTTTAAAAACTGATTTTGCTTCATCATATCAGATGGTGAACTGCACCAAAAACCCCCCACAAAACACGGGTGGAGCGTGCTGAGTGATAAAAGTACGATAAATGGGTCAGATGGTTTCTACCGCAGCTCAATGAGTTTGAGTATGCAGTAGCCGCCCTATCTACCCATAGAAACACAGCACAAGCAGCACTAGCCTTCGCAGTATGTGAGAAACCATCATTTCCTTTAAGACGCTGCCCTTAAGAGCACTCCACCCAAAAGCTGCCTCATATGTCACTTATATTGTGGGAGTCTTACTGTAAACAGAGGCGATGTAAGACTTCCAGCCACACAAACAGCAAACGCGTATGGTGGGTTTCGCCATGCTCAGGTAGTTTCCAAGTATTTCACTTTGAGTTTTTTAAGGAGTCTTTAAATATTTTAAAGATATTTTAACCAATAAATCAGGACTCAGCGGTGGGACTGCTGAGTCTGGCTGATTTTCCCTGTAACTCGTTGCGTTCGGTGCACCTCTTTGCTGCTTGTTGTCCTAAATGAACTGCTCCCTGGAAACCCTGTAACATATGGTACAAGCTACACCCTCCCACAGGCTCCAACCTGACCCACTGGATGGCCTTTGAAAAATGTGAAAATTGAAAATAATGACACAAATGTTAGACTGACTGTATTTTTGCCATTACTTTTATTAACTATTGTTATTATTAAATTAAACTGAGAAGCTCCTGCTGTTTCGTTGTTGTTTGTCTTTCCGTGAATGGGTCCGTGGGTACAAACAAACAAACGTTTTCTGTTAGTTAAAACTATTTTTTTGTGTTGGTTTTATTGTAAACAGGATAGAGTCTGAGTGTTGAGACTTTTTCCTGCAACCTTTAGCACACAGTGCCCACGCTGATGCGCTTCTTTTATTTCCTGCAACACCATTTCTTTATAATGTGTATAAACTGAAATGCATTTTTGCAAATCGCATTTATTTTTCTTAAGCAATTAAATGTGTAACTAAACCTGTTAACACTAAAAGAAGACGACACAAGTTGCAGATGTTTGTATACAGTGGCTTTACTGGTATGACCTACTTAAGCTCAAACTAGGGTCATACGTGGCCTGCGGTCTAAAATTAGTTTTACACCCCTAACCGAACAGTCGTAGCTGGACTTCTGACCTGATTTTCAGTTTTTCTCAGACTCATATTCATCTTTGACTACAGACTGCATATTAAAGATGGACACAGCCACCGTGATGTCACAGTTGTGAAGTCGCGAGCCTGGCATTTTGAATCTGGGTGTGATCATGGCGACATATATCTGACCGTGCCGTACATGCAGGTGCAGAGAACAGACATCCTACTCCAGAATCCGAGCTATCGGTTGCTTCACCTGCATAACACGCATACCTGAATGTTTAAACAATCCTGAGGAGGGACGCCGGCAGGAAAGCAGCAGTTGGAAAAAGACTAATGCTGAAAAGTCAGCAAGATTCTTACATTTGAAGTGACAAGTTAACAGCTGTTCTTACACTTTGGGTATTAAATATTCATATGATGATTCTACGTTTAAGTTTTAAAAGTTAACTGATCTGACAGATTAGATGCAATGACTGTATCTGCTGAAAAAGAGGAAGCGAAAGCACTGCCAGAAATATTCAGACAGGACGAGCAGACACAAGTCGGACTCACTAAGAAACTTGTGACTGACCCAATAAAGTCGTCTATGTTAAAGTTTACAGAAGTCAAGTGATAAATGGTTTCATGTTCCCCATACGCTTTCATACAACGTGGCTTCTTTTTACAACCAAATGAGGCGCCCCCTGTTGGCGATTCGTAAAAACACAGGATTAAGTCACGTCCCCTTTCAGGCTGTATACACACCAGCTCCCTCAGTTTTAACAGAACTTGGAAGATAATTCTGACATTGCTGATCGCAGATGTGCCGCACTTCTTTGGTTTAATTCCTTTTTAAACTTTGGTGCTACACAGACACACAACAATAACTTTTATAGTGAAAATTATGAAATTCTTCTGAATTTATCCAGTTTTTGGGTTCTTAGCTGTCTGTGTCACTCACCTCTTTCTGCAGTCGTGATGGTGACGAGGGGGCTGACCGGCTGGATGGTTCGAGGTGAAGAATCGCCAGATTTAGCCACACACTTCTCAGCTTCTTTGAGGTCCGTTAGAGTCACACCCTGCATGCACAGAGCACAAACAAAACCGCCAAGAGGAATTAAAAACATTGCAGTACACTGCTGCTAACTCAGCACTGGTGCAGCAGTGTGATGCTCTTAAAATCATCCTAGTAAATTATTCACTCTTCCCCAAACTCATGTACTGAATCTGGATAAGAAGTATTACCTGTGTGGGGCGGCGAGTCTGCCGCAACAGCTTAGAGCGAGCTTTCCTCTGAGACTCGGACTCTTCGTCTCTCGCTGGGGCCTGGAATCTAAACACACAAACGACTTCCCTCATCAGACACTTTTCAAAGCATTTTCACTGTTAGTAAAGTGTTTGTTTCTCTTACTTGCGCCTGTCAGCGTTGGGAGCGTTGGGACTATCTGCGGCAGCGTCCTTCGTCTGAGGGGTGGGTTGTACTCTGGCAGTGCGGCTCGCCTTGTCCTGCTCCTTCTCCTCCTCTTGTTTATTTGTTGGTGTCTGGATCACATAGGAGAGAAGAAAAAAGGACAACGGATTATATGTCACCATTTCAGAATCAGATTTATGACCCGAGTGAAAAAATAAAAAACGCTAATATCAGCATGTGTTGAAATGTATTCTTTGTTTTTTTACTTGGCATGCTTATCCTTCATTGGGGGGGGACCCAGCCTCAGGTATGAATCAGAGAAACTGCATTCTTTTGCACTCCAGCCTTGCATGCTGCTGCTTGCTCAGCACAAGCTTCAGCTTTGAATAAGTAGTTTCAATAAACTAGTTTTGGGCTCATTTAAAAGCAGTAGCACAACTCTTTACTGCAACATGTTTTATCATATCTGATCACATGCGCTACACACCATTACCTAACACCTGCTGAAAATGAAACATCCTGTAAGATAAACTCTGATTTTTTACCTTGTCGGCCGGAGTGACAGCAGACGTCGCACTCTCTGTATCGGGACTGGAGACAGTTGAGCTTTCTGCACAAAAACAGGAATCGGCATCATTCACTACAATCAGCACACTGATGCTGATTTACAGAGCATGCAGTACTCATGACCAGGGAGGTTTACCGGGGCTGCTCTCTTTCTCCTCGCTCAGGTCCAAGCCTCCTGAAATGCCCCGCTCCTTAGACTGGTCTTGTAAAGTCATCTTTTCTCTGCTGCTCATCCTGCACACCGAGCTCCTGCAGGTACAATAAGGGAGACACAAGTCACGTGGCAATTTGTAACTTTTGCTTTGAAACGAAAGAATTTTTATTTAATTCTGGATAAGAAACAGATGATTATTAACCTCCGCCGCTTGTTTTGTGCATTCGTAGCGTTGGACCCCGGTTGCCTGTCCAATACTGACCTCTCATTAAGCCACTATGAAAGAAAAAGAGAGGCACAATCAAGAAACCCAAACTACCAGATTACATAAATGCACAATATGAGGTAAAGACAAACTTACATTGGCTTGTTTTTGAGATAATTCCTCCAGGAGCTCTGAAACGCTTTCATCAGCAACATCAAATGGGGTCTGACCCTAAAAGTATTCAAGCAAACTGTTAAAGAGGCTGACTAGATGAATTTGATGCAGGAAGATAAGTTTTCTTTATCCGGGACTCACCCCTTTGCTGCGAGCTTCCATATTGCACAGCTGTTCAGCCAGGATGCGACAGGCCTCCCCCTGACCCCAGTGAGCTGCAGCATGGAGGGGTGTCCAGCCATCAAAGTCCACAGCTGACACATCCAGCCCGCACTGACAGAGTATCCTGGAACAGCAAAGGAAGATATAAAGTCAAACTACTGAATAGAAGAAGAGCACAGTCCAGACAAACACCTACCCTCACTTAAAATCTGATTTTAAGCTTAATGTCAAAGATCTACAACACAATAAGTCAGAAATGTTTACTTCAGGGCCTCGAGGTAGCCTTTGGCTGCAGCCACGTGCAGCGGGGTGGCTCCAGTCTTTGGGTGTCGCACGTCAGCAGGCAGGCCCTCAGTCAGCCACGTGCGGGCGTCTGCCATGATTTGCTCCTCCTCCCGACGTTTAGCTGACTCCACGTCCACACCTGAACAAACACACAATGTCAAATTAACGTGTTTCCTGTTTTTTTTATGAATTTCTGTCTAAAGATTGGAGGACTTGTCATCCTAGCGTCTTAGCTCTAAAGCTAAATCCTCAAGTGTCCAGCCTATAACTTTGAAATTAAGTCCCATTACCATCTAGGATGAACGCCATCCGCATACACGCATCACACACATGTACAAAAAAGGCAACCACCGAGAAACAAAGTTTCCAGTTTTTTCACATTTTAGCCAGCACCACTAACAGAAACATGTATGGGCCATAACTGGGCCAAGTCAAGTTTGAATGCAGTTGCAGCTGTTAAAGTTCCATTGATGAGAAATAAGTTGATTAAAGTTTCAGACACACAAACATACAAGTCACCCTCCAATAAAAAGCACAAATCATAACCATTCAACTTTGTCCTTTAAAAGCTGCCACTTTGTACTGTGAAACTCAGCTTCCTGCTACATGCGGAGCTCTCCCAGGAAAGAAACATCACTGGATCTCCTCCGCTTTGCTGAATAAAAACATTTTAACTTTAGCTTCACTTTGCGGAGCCGAATTTGGTGACTGGGGAAGATGGAGCGTGATGAAAATCATGCTCAGCACTGCACTTCAGATCTTTTGTGGGAAATGTTCTCCCTCTGAGAGTTTCAGAAGAACTAATGCTGTAAGTGTGATAGTAGTGGATGAATTAATAATGTCAGGAGAGCTTAATTGATGAAAATGCTTCTGGTTGCGCTCCTGACCTGATACACTGACTTATTTTTTCTGAAGACCCCTGTTTGGTCACTGGATTGTAGCTGCAGAAACAACATCTGTGACCAGCAACATTCCTTAACATGAAGATGAGGTCACCTCCAGCCCGTTGATGGAGATGACCTTAGTTGTCAACATGGTGCTACTCAGTACATAAACTGTCACAAAATGTATGCCACGCAAAATCCTGATCACAAAGCTCACTAATGGCACCTGCTGCATGCACATGACCGTGTCTCACACCGTTTGGATGCAAAAGGAACAGCTCCAGAACTTTGATTGCACAAAGAAACGCCTTCCAACTACACACAGAAAAAGACTTACCGTGTCTCCGAGTGTAACTCTGAAGTAGGGACTCAGTGGTTTCATCCAGAGCAATGTCCGCAGGAACATCACCATCACAGTTCACAGCAGTGAGAGAAGCACCTTCCTGCAGGAGGAACCTGACAAAACAAACATGGAGGTAGAGACGATTCATTTAACCTCAGAAGGCCAACACAATGACCTTTAAACAGACGACTTCTGGTCATGTTATCTGTGTTTGTGGCGCATGCACATTGGAACAAAACACTTAGTCACTGAAATGACACTGAAATGATAAAATGGAAAAAAGTTTTCTTTCTCTAAATGTGAGCTGTGTGTGTGCTGGCACAGCCCACTCATGCTTCATCCGCCAAACATGATAACAATGTTTGTATTGTTGACTGCAGAAAGACTGGCACTGAAGCTACACACACACAGAAGCAAAGCTGCTGTGTTCTGCTATTGTACACACTCTGTGATGTCAGCGTGGCCGCAGGAGGCAGCAACATGTAGCGCCGTCCATCCCTCATTGTCAACCTGGTTCACACTGGCACCCAGCTCCAAAAGGAAGGTCACAATTTCTATGCTGCCGTCTATGCAGGCCTGTGTCAGAGGAGAGGAAAAAAAAAAATTACGAAACTGCACAATTTTTTATTCACGAGCCAATAAAACCTCAGGGGGAGAAACTGCTTCACCTGGTGTAGAGCAGTGATCCCGTCTGCATTGGAGCAGTTAATAATTGCTGCTGTATCCTCGCCATTCCTTCTTTTAGTCTGTTTGGCCTCCTCCAAAATCACCTTGGCCTCCTCCGTGTCTCCGCTGGCACAGGCTGCGAGAAACTCAGCAGCAATATCAAATTTCACCTTTTTCCTGAAAACAGAGGAGACAGGCAGCTGCATGAATTCACTATTCAGCTCTTATACACACCATACAGACCAAACTCACAATGAAATACACGCTGTAAGGGAAACTATGATCGTTTCAAGTAAACCGAAATGTGTAGGTGCAAACCGAAAAATGAAAGTTTTGATGTAGAACTGAATGAATGTAACTGAACACTGCAACAAAAGAGACCTCAACAACTGAGCTAGGTGGTGTAAACGCAGTGCACTGATCAACAGAAGGACACCACCTGTGTGAAACAAAATGTAGTGGGTGTTGATTGTACCGAGCTTTCTCATCAGGCCAAAATAAACTGTAAACTGTGCTGCTACTGTTATGGATTTGTGACTGGCTATATAAGCCATACGCAGCAACTTAAAACTGATGGCTTGTTGGGCCGATGCAGCTGGGAGTTTTTGATTTTTTACAATTTTACGATCTACAAGAACTAAAAGAGTTGATTGAATGACAAGGTATGTCATAATAAATGTGCGGAAGGGGCGAATATAGTGAAATTCTCACAGTGACGCATCTATAAAAATTTACAACCAAACCCAACTGAATACAAGTCCGTTGTATACTTTCAGGACCCACGCAAACTCTGACAGACCCTACAACTTATCCCTCACATCCTTGTAAGACTAACAGAGAAATACCCACTGAAAAACTTCCACAAGATTTCTTGGGGACTATTTTCAGGTGCGTATGAATAAAGTTATTGTCTGTATAGGCTTTTAGTCATCCAGATCAGGGTCATCTAAGGAGCTTGGAAAGAAAAGCGACTGGACTTCTTAAAGTTTCTTGAGAATGTTTCATCTCTCATCTGACAAGTGTCTTCAGTACTACAACACACAGCTGTAGGTCAAAACTGTGACACCTGATGGAGAGAAATAATCCTTTCTGATCTTGCATCACCGCTAAATCATTAATGGAAACGCTGCAACTTGGGATGTGTTTTGTCTTACTACTTTATTTAATCTACGGTCTCTGTTATGTATTGCGGTATATCACAGATCTAATAATGTTTTATCAGAAACATTGTAACTAAACATCCCCCCCGCCAAATTTTTGATCCTTTTTTTCCAGGATCTTTTGACAATGGCAACACATTTGTATTATATCAGCCTCAATTTGTTAAACAAATGTGCCTTCAATAAACTGGCAAAGGCCTTTTTGTGTCTGTCATCATAAATACTGACCTTTGTTTCCATCGTCAATATTCATAATGTTGCATCATCTCAGACGGACAACTAGGCAATAACTACTCAAATACTATGATTAGCATTAGGCTCTTTAACTTGAAACTGGCTCATTAAAGGTCGTCTGGATAAAAACAACCACTGCAAATCGTATAAGTTATAGCAGGCTGGAAAACAACGAAAGGAATTATGATATATGCGCTTTAAAATAGGAGATTTTAGACCATCTCAGACCAGCAGTGGTGGGACTGATGGAAATAAAAACCTTCACCTAAGACACTTGGCTAGCTAGCTACCGCTCACAGCAAATTCCGGCCTCTGAAAGTATGCATGGCAACAAATAAACATTAAAATGTTAAATAAAGGACTGTAGAGCGGGCGTGTTTTCTGCTGTGGTGTGATTCTATTATCGAGCCCATCTACAGCCCAAACCCCCGCACAGCATTCCTCCCTCAGCCTATCGTCAGATGTTGGAGCTAAGCTAGCAGGCTGTTAGCCGGTTTGACAGGAGATGTTTCCTGACCGTCGCCTCTCGTCTCCTCCCCCAGATAGCGGCTGGTCCTTCGGCGGGTCGTCGAGCTCGGCCTCGGGCTCCCCTCCTCCGTTCCCGGCATCGCCCCGCCGCCTCAGCCTGGGCACATCTGAGGCTCTGTCGGTGGAGGAGCCGGCCCAGCGCTTCAGCTGCTCCCGCCGCTTGGTCCTCGCGTCTCCCATTTATGCGTCCGCGGAGGACCGTGTTTTTAAAAATAAAACACACACAGAGGCAGCAGCGGCGGACACTCCCTCCATGTGTATGCTTTCACTTCCTGGTTCTCTAGCTCCGGGCTCCGTTCTGCGTAGTAGAATGAGCCTTGGCTCGTGCCCGCGGGCACAAGGAGCGCGCAGAGCTGTGCAGGCCTGCCCCCGTGACGTCACCACCGCTGGTTTCGTTTGCAGCAGGCCCTGGAAAGGAAATACAGAAATAGTTTAATGCTTGGGTACTGTGCAAAGCTGCTGCTGAACTCCCTGACATTGTGGTTTCTCATAGTCCGTTTTAGCCTAATGCTTACTTAATAGTGAGAGGACAAATACTAGAAGCGCTAGAAACACTATGCATGTCACAATTCACACCATCTCAGTTCTATTTAAAAAGCACCAGTTTGTAAAAACCCACCTCAAAACACTCTTTCCAGCACTGTTAGGACCCAATCAGCCATCCCCTATGAGCAAGCACTCTGTGATGATCGGAAGGAAAAAGTCTCTTTTAACAGGAAGAGGCCTTTTGTATAACCAGGCTCAAAAAGGAGTTCATAGAGACAAAAACACAAGAACAAAATACAGAAATTACATACAAACACAGAGGAAGTAAAAAGAGGTGAGTGGAGAAGAAATAGAAATCTTGGCTAGCCCCCCCAACTATGAGCTTTATGTAAAGATTTAAGCCTGATTTTAAATTAGAGAGGCCCTGAATTCAAACCGGGACCACAGTAGAGGGGTCTGATAGCTGAAGGCTCTGCATTTTACGCTCTCTACTTTTAGAAACTCTAGAAACCAGAAGTAAGCCTACACTTTGAAAAGTGAAGGCAAGGCAAGTTTATTTATATAGCACAATTCAACAACAAGGTGATTCAAAGTGCTTTACAGAGACATTAAAAAACAAAAACAAATAAAAAGCATGATTTAAAATTGATTAAAAAAACAGTAGATAAAACCAGAACAGTAGATAAAATCAGTAGTTAAAATGTAAGTTTTGAAATTTAAACTTAAAAGTGTGGATTTGGTGTTTTATTCAAATACAGCTGAGAACAGGTGAGTCTTCGCCTGGATTTAAATAAACTGAGTGTTTCAGCTGATCTGAGGCTTTCTGGGATTTTGTTCCAGATATATGGAGCATAAAAGCTGAATGCAGCTTCTCCGTGTCTGGTTCTGACTCTGGGAACTGATAAAAAACCGCATCCAGATGACCTGAGGGATCTGGAAGGTTCATACTGGGTCAGGAGTATTGTATTTTGTGTATTTTGTATTATGTATTTTGGTCCTAAACCATTCAGAGCTTTATAGACCAGCATCAGAACTTTAAAGTCTATCCTCTGACGGACAGGCAGCCAGTGTAAAGACCTCAGAGCTGGACTGATGTGGTCGACTTTTTTGGTCTTAGTGAGGACTCGAGCAGCAGATGTCTGACTGATTTTTTAGGCAGACCTGTAAAGATGCTGTTACAGTAATCAAGCCTACTAAAGATGAATGCATGGACTAGTTTTTCCAGGTCCTGTTGAGACATCAGATCTTTTATCCTTGATATATTCTTGAGGTGATAGTAAGCTGACTTTGTTATTGTCTTAATGTGTTTTTCTAAGTTTAGGTCTGCATCCGTCACTACACCCAAATTTCTCGCCTGGTTTGTGGTTTTTAGATCTATAGATTGAAGTTCTCTGGTGACCTGTAATTGTTTTTCTTTGGCGCCAAAGACTATTACCTCAGTTTTGTTTTTGTTTAGCTGGAGAAAATTGTGGCACAACCAGTCATTAATTTCCTCAATGCATTTACCAAGAGCCTGTACAGGGCCTTGGTCTCCTGGTGACATTGTGATATATATTTGTGTGTCATCTGCATAGCTGTGATAGTTTATTTTGTTGTTGTTTATAATCTGTGCCAGTGGGAGCATGTAGATGTTAAACAGAAGGGGTCCCAAGATGGAACCTTGGGGAACTCCACATGTGATACTTGTCTGCTCAGATGTGAAGTTACCTATTGATACAAAGTATTTCCTGTTTTCTACGTATGTTTTGAACCAGTTTAGTACAGTTCCTGAAAGACCTGTCCAGTTCTCCAGTCGTTTGAGTAATATGTTGTGGTCAACTGTATCAAATGTTGCACTGAGATCCAGTAAAACTAGGACTGACATTTTTCCACTGTTTGTATTCAGACATATGTCATTAAACACTTTGGTCAGAGCAGTTTCAGTGCTGTGATTCTGTCTAAAACCTGACTGGAAGGCATCATAGCAGTTATTCTGTTTTAAGAAATAATTGAGCTGTTGAGAAACTGCTTTTTCAATGATCTTACTTAACGACTTTTACTGCCGTTTTGACGAGCCATCGGGCAGCCTTCACACCTCCAACGGCCCCAACAATAGAGACACTTTGGACACTCATTCCCCCACCTCTCCCCCCTCCATAGAGCCATCACCACCGTCAAACACTTCACCTACAACACCCCCCTCCTCACCCCACACAAAAGAGGATTTCACACCACCTCCTCCCACCACAACTCTTCATATTCATGAAGCAGGTGTGAGGAAGCAGACGGTGTGTCTCCTGCCACCCTCAGACACTGTGCAAACGAGCTGGCCCCAGTGTTTTCTGGCATTTTCAACTCCTCACTGCAGGCATGTCATGTGCCTGCCTGCTTCAAGTCCTCTACCATAATCCCTGTCCCCAAGAAACCTAGGATCACTGGACTAAATGACTACAGACCCGTGGCTCTGACATCTGTGGTCATGAAGTCATTTGAGCGCCTAGTTCTCTCCTATCTCAAGACCCTCACGGCCCCCCTCCTGGACCCCCTGCAGTTTGCATACAGAGCCAACAGGTCTGTAGATGACGCCATCAACATGGCCCTACACTTCATCCTGCAGCATCTGGACTCCCCAGGAACCTACACCAGGATCCTGTTTGTGGACTTCAGCTCTGCCTTCAACACCATCCTTCAAGACCATCTCCGAGGCAAGCTTTCCCAGATGAATGTGCCTGATCCCATCTGCCGGTGGATCACTGACTTCCTGACGGACAGGAAGCAGCACGTGAGGCTGGGAAAGAATGTCTCGGACTCCCGGACCATCAGCACCGGCTCCCCTCAGGGCTGTGTTCTTTCTCCTCTGCTCTTCTGTAATATATTTACATATCTATATTATTGCTAATATTTATTGTAATATGTCTATATCACTAAAGCACTTCTGGATGGATGCAAACTGCATTTCGTTGCCCTGTACCTGTGCATGTGCAATGACAATAAAGTTGAATTCTATTCTATTCTCCCTGTATACCAACTGCTGCACCTCCACCCACCAGTCTGTCAAGCTAATCAAGTTTGCAGATGACACCACCGTTATTGGACTCATCTCGGACGGGGATGAGTCTGCCTACAGGAGGGAGGTTGAACGTCTGGTGTCCTGGTGCAGCCACAACAACCTGGTGCTGAATGCTCAGAAGACAGTGGAGATTATTGTGGACTTCAGGAAGCACACAGCCCCACTCCCCCCCATCATCCTGACTGACACCCCCATCACCTCTGTGGACTCATTCCGCTTCCTGGGTACCACCATCACCCAGGACCTGAAGTGGGAGCCCACCATCATTCCATGTTTGGCACTGATCACCACCTGCACTCATGTATATATCTATCTACTTAGCACTTTTAATTCTTATTCTTATTTTTATTTTCATGTGTATTTAAGCGTTATATGACAGTATGTTTGCACTGAAGCACCGCAGCAATTTCCTAATGTTGTAAACCTGCTCAACATTTGGCAATAAAACCCTTTCTGATTCTGATTCTGATTCATTTAGATGGATGGTTGTCCGATATAGATCCAGGGTCCTTTGATAGTGGAGCAAATTTGTTCTGCAGTTTGACATTCAGTTGTTTTGGAGGTTTGTTGTTAACCTTCCTATTCACGGTTGTCCAGTCCTGTTTCCTCCTGTATACAGGGTAGAAGAGCTTCTCTGTCTCGTAGGAAGTGAAGGCCAGCCGGTTTCAGAGATTTCAGCTCGCTGTGCCCTGCCTGTGATACGTCCTCCCCCTACCAGGAGACATGATTTATGTCTTGGTTTTGCACCAAGACAGTCCAAGGGGGGTTTATCGCTTGAGGATTTATTATAATGCACAGAGTCTACTTTCTTGGTCATGTTATATGTGCTCCTTAGCTGTGTACTAGCTTGCTCATCGCCATTGTTTTGAATCAAAGGCAAGGTTGTTTCATTTCCACACAGTCCATTTACCTCCACGTTTATTTCTAAGCGATGAATTTTTGTCTCCAGTACTGCAATCTTCTGCAGGAGGCTGTGGTAGTCATCTGTGGAGAGGGAAGGCATCTTGTTGCTAGTTAGTCAAGTCAAGTCAAGTCAAGTTTATTTATAAAGCACATTTAAAAACAACCGAGGCTGACCAAAGTGCTGTACAATAAAATACAAATATAAAATACAATAAAACACAAGTACATAAAACACCTCACTGATAAAACAATAAATTAAAACAATAAGTTAAACCTTGCTAAAAGCCAATGAGAAGAGGTGAGTTTAAGAGCAGTTTTAAAAGTTCCAAGGCTTGTGGAGAATCTGATGTGAGGAGGTAAACTGTTCCACAGTCTGGGTGCAGCCACAGCAAAAGCCCTCTCTCCCCTAGTCTTTAGTCTGTACCTGGGAACATCTAAAAGCATCAGGTCTGCTGACCTCAAAGATCTCCTGGGGCGGTAAATGCTAAGAAGCTCTGCCAGGTAAGGAGGTGCAGTACCGTTAAGAACCTTAAAAACCAGCAGTAAAATTTTAAAATCAATCCCAAAAGCAACTGGGAGCCAGTGGAGAGAGCAGAGGACCGGAGTGATGTGGTCTCTCTTTTTGGAACCAGTCAGCATGCGAGCAGCAGCGTTCTGCACCAGTTGGAGGCGATGCAGACAGGAACGATCTAAACCAGCATAAAGGGAGTTACAGTAGTCCAGTCGTGAAGTAATAAAAGCATGGACCACCCTTTCTAGATCGTTCCTGGACAGGTAGGACTTGACTTTAGCTAAAATCCGTAGATGATAAAAAGATCCCTTGACTACGGAGCTGATTTGTTTATCAAATTTAAAAGCACTGTCAAAAGTAACACCGAGGCTCTTAATGGAGGAAGTACATTCGGAAGTTAGGGGTCCCATAAAGTCAAAGGAAAGGTTGGGGTCTTTAGGAAGCCCAAACACAATGACTTCAGTTTTACTTTCATTTAGATGTAGAAAGTTAAGAGCCATCCAAGTCTTAATGTCAGACAAACAGGAGAATAACGGCTGCAGAGAGTCCTTACAGTCTAACCTCAGAGGGAGGTAGATCTGAATGTCATCAGCAAAGGTGTGGAAGGACACATTATGTTTGCGCAGCACATCGCCCAGAGGGAGCAAATACAGAGTAAACAGCAGGGGGCCTAGAATGGACCCCTGAGGTACACCACAAGTTAAAGGAGCTCTGGGAGATGACAGTTCACCGAGGTGAACAGAAAAACTCCTGTTATCCAGATTGGACTGGAAAAACTTTAAAACAGTACCTTTCAAACCGACACAGTGTTCTAGGCGGGATAACAGTATGTTGTGATCAACAGTGTCGAAGGCTGCTGTCAGGTCTAAGGTTACTAGGACAGCAGCACAACCAGAGTCTACAGTTAAAAGCAAATCATTAAAAACTCTCAGTAAGGCGGTTTCAGTGCTGTGACGAGCTCTAAAGCCAGACTGAAACTTCTCATAGAGACTGTCTGTGAAGGTTCTCAGTCATCCAGGTCATCGTAGTCAAAGGAGCTTGCAAAGAAAAGCGTCTGGACTTCTTTAAGTTGCTTGAAGACGTTTCACCTCTCATCCGAGAAGCTTCTTCAGTTCTAAGGTCAAATGGTGGAGAGTCCCAGATATAAACCTAGTGGGAGTGACCCCCCACAGAGGGACAAAAGGACCCCCTGATGATCCTCTAATCGCCTGAGCCAAGGTGTGAAACTGGGTGTGGGTCCCAATCAGCCAGAGTTTCGGGTGTGTTCATTGTGAAACCTGGCCCCACCTTATCATGCGAATTCCTGAGATCAGATGGCCCAGGATGTGAGTGGGCGTTAAGGCGTCTGGGAAGGGATCTCAAAACTGGATTATAGATGGCAGAGAGTTGGTGTCGTAAACCAACGCCTCTGTTCAAAGATGGTCGCTCACAGTGGATATAGATGGCTTCTTTCACTCCTCTTTCAAACCATCTGTCCTCTCTGTCTCATAGAGACTGTTGTTGTCTAAAAATGACTGGAGCTGCCTGAGGACAACTCGTTCCAGTACTTTGGACAGAAAGGGCAGATTGGAAATGGGCCTATAATTGGAGAGTATAGATGGATCCAGATTAGGCTTTTTGAGAAGAGGTTGAACAACTGCATGCTTAAAAAGTGTTGGGAAACAACCAGAGCTGAGACAGTTTGTCCATTGTTTCATTGACTGTTTCACAGAGCGCTGTGTTTCATCACAGCTGATTCTTTCCTAATTCATCACATTATCTTATGTAATAATCAAAAAATGCTCAGTTTCTGTTACATTTAAACATAGTAGTTACAATATCTGGTTACAGGAGATTAGCCATTTGTCATTTGTCTGTCTGAAAGATAGACAAATATATATTCTGAATATATTCTGAAAGATTTGGTTTTTTCAATGTGAAAGACACATGCAATGTATTTCCATGCGTAAGAATGTGAGTAATAGTCTTTAACAAGGAAACTCATGATGCTGGGTTTCAGTTTTGCAACTTCCTGTTTTATTTTTGTAATTCTTAATGAAATTACACTGTGGTAACCTTCACCTTCCTTTTGGATTAATCACTTACACTGAGTAACCCCACTTGTGTTGTCTCTCATACCTGTTTCCAATAAGAGATCAGCCTCTTTATGAGAGAACAACCTTCAGCTTTTTTGATCTGTGGCCTTAATAAACACTTTTCTAAGTGTTTCTAAGAGCCTTTCACGGAGTAAGTCACTAGTTTTAGGCCATATTGAATAAAGATAAAGTCCATTTTGTAAACTCTCACGTCAGAAAAGACATTTAAACTGAATGTATGTACCATGGTCACATATACACACACCAGTGTTGTTAACCACTATTCACGAGTTTATGCAGAAAGTTCACAGCCATGGATGTGAAAATGACAAAAGACAAATTTTCTTTCTTCTTCTTCTTCTTCTTTTTTTTTTTTTTTGTAAATAACATACACAAATCTTTACAATGATAAAAGACGTTGTAGATTCTCAATCCAGTCAGGGACCACAGAATTGTGCAAGCCCTGTAAGAGGAAATTCAGAAACAGTTCAATGCTTTGTCTAACAACTGCACTTCTAGGGAATAACAGCTACACAATTGTGAGGTTAAAAATGGCTCTATGATTAGAAGACACTTGGGAGATTTCTGGGAAAACAGCAGGTCTCCTTGTCCCGGTCTTTACAAACACTTCAGCAAAAAAATTATTTTTTTTTACCTCCATCTAATCAAAACTGCAAATCTGAGAGTGAATAAGAGCCTTGTAAGAACCACTCTCTGGTGTTGATGATAATAAAAATCTGTTAAGTTACAAAGTTCTTTCCAAGGCACGGAATAGAAAGATCATAAAATTAGGAATAAGAACAAACAATACAGTTTAACATGCAAGCTTGGAAACAATTTTTTTTTAAAAGCGTAAAAAGAAATAAAGCAGATTAGTAAAATAAACCAAATCTTTCCCTTTTAGTTTACAGCTCCCTCAGAAATACATAAAACATCTCTGGCCAAGGTCATCAAGCTTTAAGGAGGATCTTATGCACCCGAGGGGTCAAAATCTGAATATGTTTTTAATTATTATATAAATTCTTCATCTTGTTAAAGTCTTCTTGAGATTTAAAATGTCTTTTTAAAACAGACCACTTCTAATCATAAACCATCACAAATGTAGCTTCACAGATGACAAACATGCAAACATAACTTTAAGAGCAGTCACAAGACCAAAAGGAATACAAACCCAATTCCAAAAAAGTTGTATAATGTGGACGTGATAAATCTAAATAGAAAAAATGCAATTGTTTAGCCAGGCTGGCATAGAGTCAGAGCCTTGTTGAGGCAAGCACTCATTTAACCTTAACTAGCAATGACTCCATGAATAACCTTTACCCTTTACAAGTGGTCCACGTTGCTAAGTGGCTCTTTCCACCGATTGCTTTTATTTTTATACATCTCTGTTTGGGCCGGTTCCTGCAGACACACACCTGCATGTCCAAAGAGCATAATGAGGTTTTTGCTCTCACAGCATTTTAAAAATGTTCATTCTGTTGAAACTCTGCATTAGTATCCCGCTCTGACAATTTCACTTCCTTGTTTTTCCAAGAAAACAAGGTGTGGTATAGTTAAACTTTTTCTCTTTTTTAGTCAATTTTGGCTGGAAGCATGCAGATTTAAAGGAACCAGTCCAAGCAGAGATAAAACATATTCCAAGTTTTACCTTGGAAACCAGTTCTTTAATGTGTGAATGACAAATTCTGATTAATACAGCGTGTGCCATGTTCCCGCACTGGTTGGCCTCATTTTCTTACGGTCTCTGAGTCTAGGAAGGAGCCCCGGGGTTCCCACTCCTTGGCCCTGTGTCTCTTCAGAGTGGTAATCAGTCCCTAGTGGGTTTCCTGTGCTGTTCTAAGCGCTCTATTTGAGTGTTCTTGTCTCTCTGGTTTCTGGTGTTTCATGAGTTTCTGAAAAGCAGTTCAGGCCTCAGAATCTTTTATCTGTCCCTGTTGAGCTAGTCATTTCCTGTTGAACCCTCCAGTGGGTGACTCGCGTGCCTGCCCATCCTCCTATTACCCTCATCTACCACCCCAAAGCAAACCAGTGACTCTGTATAATCATCCTTCCCACACATCTCCAGGTGTGGAACCTCGCTCACCTTGCATGACTCGCCTTGTGGATTCTTTAATAGTCTCACCTGGTCTAACCAAACTCTGCTCTCTCCCGGTGAGATCTCCCTCCATCCTGTCCAATCTCCCAGCTGTCCTCGCTGACATCCCCTCCTGTGCTTGTTTTCCTTGAGCTAAAGAAACTGTTGAACCGTATCACTGGAAAGGGGCTCAAACTCACTTCTCTTTGGCTCTTAAAAACCAAAAAAACCAAAAACATGTTCTGTTCAATGTTATTGAAATGCTAGAATTACTAGAAGTCGAATAATGCTTAATCTATTTTAATCACAATAGGACCAGGTGACTCATTCACTGAATCTGTAACCTGTAATATTTTATTAACACACTAAAAAGTCTCGGCGTGTTTTTCGGATGTATTGGCTGAAAACTTTGAATTTATTGCAGGTCGTTTTTACAAATAAGCAGCCTGACCTCAGCAACCTTTAAATCAGACGTGGTCAAAAGGATCATTGTGAAAGCCTGCAGTGTTAACTCTTGTAAACATTCCAACATGGACTTGGGGTCAAATTCCACGTTAACATTTTTCCAGTGGCTCTCTGTGCTCAGCACTTCTACTTTGGCTAATAGAGAAGGAGACGTAAGTAAATATTTTATTTACTTTTATCGCACTGTTCCAATCATAAAACAGACTTTGAATACGCAGTGATTGTAATTATCCTTCTGCTCAACATGTTTTTGTGAAAGTTGGATTGAAGGAATGATAATGTTAAAAAAAACATGTTTTAAAGCATTTAAATGTGAATTAAAACTGTACATTTAGTGTTTTAATAAAATATGGTTAATAAGGACGTTTTACTTTTGATCATTACTGTTTTAATTAATGTTTTAAATTAACATTTTACTGTTTTATTGGATTGAGTTACACTTTAGAATTCATTTTAGTACTTGTACTGTTTTATTATTTATCATTTCTTATTTTAATGTTGTCTTATTGTATCCCTGTTTTGGTTCTTTCTGGAGATGTTCCTGTTTAAATTTGTTTACTTGAAAAACTCTTTATATAATTTTTTATATGACAAAATTTGTCATGGACAGGGAGCAACTAAAACCTAGACTGGGAAAAACTAATGAACAAACCTGAAAACATAAGGACATGGAGAATAGCGAGCAGAGAGCCGCGGAGGTTTACCAAATTACACAGACGAGCTGACAACAAACAAATAGACAGGCACACACTATAAATACACACAAGGTAACGAGGGAATGACACGCCAAAGGGGAACACAGCTGAACCTAATTAGACACAACGAGACACAGACCTTCAAAGTAAAACAGGAAATTCACAAACTGTTCAACACAAACTCGGGGACACAAACAGAGCACAGGGGGGGGGGGAGAACACATTTAGGAATAATAAAACACTAAAAATACAAGAACTAAACGCTAAGAACTAATACAAAATCAGGAGAAACTAGAAAATAATAACAATAAACTCAAAACGCTGGGTCAGCGACCCAGAACCGTGACAAAATTAACAAAAACATTTCCATAGAAGTTTTATTTCTTCTCTTTGTATATATTTTCTGTTTACTTGTAAACCCATCTGTTAGTGAGAGCCACTACAGTCACAATAAGAGGATATTCTCACCTGCAGTAATTCATATTTAGCAGTTCAGCTCTGTTCAGGGACCTAAATCATTAATGCTATCATCTGATGTAAGTTTAGGATGTGGCAGTAAGATCATCTGATCTCCCAGAATTCAGTTTAAACTTGAATCCATGCCTTCCTTAAACTAATATTTGTTTGATTAATGTGTCCGCTGGCTTCAAATCAACTTGATAAAACTTTTTTTGTAATCGTGGGTGCAGCTTTCATCTTGTTTCAAACGTCCGTGAGACTCATTGGTTCTGAACTTTGACCTGACTTTTTCTTTGTCTTTTTTTGTTTTAGTTTTGAATTCTGAACCAAGATTACAAAAGATTACAAGATTACACAACACCCAGTGATGAAACAGCACTTCTTGTTTTTCACTGCCATGCCTCAGCCAGAGATATATGTTAAAATCATATGAATGTCTGAGTGTCTTTTGAATGACAAAATTGTTCACGTGCACAGGAATCAGGCAAATGCACATGTCCTGAATCAATTTACTTGTGTTTATATAGTGCCAATCTCCAGATTCCAGATGCTTTATTTTGAAAGGCTGCGAACACTACTCAGTGATAGTGGGGAGGAAGAACGGCCCACTATTTAACAGGACAAAACTGTCAGAAAAACCACCCGTTTTTCATCTGTAGAAAATCAGATTGAACGTGTAGAAGTGGATTAAACTAACAGCATGAGTAATACAGTGTATCACACAGGGATCTTTTGCTGTAGATTTCACCATATCTCTCTTCCCCTCACTCCTTCCCCCTCCTCTGCCCTTTGTTCTGAACCTTTTCAGAGCAAATTACCTCACTGAGCTGAAGACTAAGATCGTCCCGCCTCCCCCGAGAAAAACACATTTCCTCTTCTCCACTTCTAGAATTAGTGTCTCAATTTCACATCATAAATAGCGCTTAAATGAAGTTGTTACTTTAATTATATACCTATGTCCACCTGAAAGCAAAAATGTGACGATGGTAGAGAGAAAGAACTCCCATATAACAGGAAGAGGCCAACACCAGGGAGGGGCAGCCATGTGCTGCATACAAAGAAAGAAGGACGCAAACTTCAGGAGCGTGAACGCAAAAGTTAATGACATTTAGTGAAAGTGTACAAATCCATGACGAGTATAAAGAGGGTAATAGAGGAAAATGTGCACTGCACCATGGGAAGTCTTACAGTAGTCTGAGCCTATATCAGGATAATAACACTGAGCCCAAACTCGACCTCTGTCAAAAAGTGAAGATTTAAGGCCGATTTAAATCCTGTCCTGAATCAAAACTGAGAGCTGGTTCCACAGGAGGAGGGCCCGAGGAAGAACCACAGTGTGAGAGTGAAGCACTCTACTGTCATATGAAGTATTTAAGCTATGATGTGGCCTGATTGTAGAACTTTGTGTGAAAGATGAAGCATTTTAATTAAGTTCTGAATTTAATCGACATCCAGTGAAAAGAAGCTAATATCAGACAAATACAATCTCTCCACAGTGAAACTCACTGTGGACTTTCAGGGTTGAGTTAAAGTTTTAGGGTTAGAGCAGAAATAACAAATAATATTTGCTTGTTTTTTTAAGCATCACCTGTTTCCTGATTATTTTTTTGTGTGTGCAAATTAAAGAAGGCAGAATTCCACAATGGCTGAGATAAAAACTCACACAGCTTTACAAATAAGATGTAAATGATGTTTATGAAATTGTACGCCTGTGTATATACACACAGTGTCAGTCGTTGATCTTCACTTTTGTATGTGCCAGATTTCTGTTCCTTGAGGTTTTCACAGGCACTATTCTCTTTCTAAGTGTTTTTGATGGCAATATAAAGATTAATATCCACTATTTGTGATTTTCTATAATTCCTTCACTACCATTCTTTACTAGAAAGAAAAAGGAACAAGATTTAGATTGTCTCCATGCTCAGAATTGACTCAAATCATTCATTCATGTTGTCATTAAAGGACAAGAAAGCACTTTGACTTTTTGACTTATGATCAGCTTTCATTTCTCATTTTCATGTCAACATTCCCAGCAACTGAAGTTTCTCATCACTTTCTTTTCTCTCATTTGTAGTATGTCTCCACCATGCCAACACCCGGCTGTGCACTCAGTCCCACACCACACCCTGACCCGGCTGGCACGGGAGTGGCTGGCAGAGGACACGCCAAACTTTGATCCTGCAGGAGTGTGTGTGGGCTCACGGGAAGTGGAAGCAAGGTTGTTGTGTAAAACTCCACACAGCATCCTAGCTGGGTGTCCCTTCTTCACAGCAGTGTTCACTGAAGTGGGCTGCACAGTGGACTGGATTTATCAGGAAGGAACTGAGATCGGTAGGCATTGCATAGTTCCTTCCATAGCAGTAAAATACAAGAAAAGTTCTGTGAATTTGTGTTTGTGACCTTTGCAGTAGCAAAGAACTTCACATGAGTCAGATAGCAGATAATGAATGGAAATGTATCATGTATTCTATGGGCCTTCAGAAGCCAGTTTAACATCTAACAGAAAAGGTGTGAAACCACATAAAGCTAACTTGCTGCTGCCTCTATTGCCCCACTTGTTACTTTTAGAGACTTTCTGGCCTCTGAAGCTCTGATGATTCAATGGTTGAAGGTCTGAGGGAGAAAAAAACCCTGATAATGAGAAAGTCCCATTATCAGTTAAAAAGTATAAAGTTGACGTAGGTGTAGAAGACATGACTATTTACTGTCATGGGTGGGTGTGAAACATTCAGCACTATCGAGTGTGTTTGAGTTTTTTGGAGGGTTCTTTTTCTGCTCATTCCCAGCTCCATATTTTTTTTTTTTACTGGGCACCAGAGTAGCTTTGCATGATTCACAGTTCAAAATAATCCTTATTTGTTCTACACTGGGTCTTGGTGTGACCTCTCAGCTCATCCAGTCTGAAACAAGCTATCTAACCCATCCCCGCTTAAGACAACTTTTCTCTGATTGGCTGATGTTTAAACAGAAAGTTTGAACAGCAGGTGGGTGATGTTTCTGTGCTCATCTCCAGCCGTTTGATTGAAACACTGATATTAGATCGTTACTCTCTTTGACTTCAAAAGAACAAAGAGTTAAAAAAGATAGCTAAGGTTGAGTCACCAGCCTTCAGCTCACACAGATTAATTGTTCATACTCTGACATAATCATCATCTGAAAGTTTGGCCATGTTTAATATGAACAACAGTAAATATATAACAGAAAATAATTTAACTGAATAGAATAATAGTTTAATTGTCCCACAAGAGGAAATTTGGTTGTAACACATATACAAACAGAACAGGACACAGAACAGAAACACACACAATTTTTACATATTTACATCATGGAGAATAGTTACCAAAACAGAGTTCTGTACAGTTTTTATAATTGGAGTACAGATAAATGGCAAACCCAGGTTGTAGAGTGCAAACAGAGAGCTGTATCACATACACACTAAAATGTGGGCATACAGTATACCTGAAGCAAAATCCCAAAATATTTCCAAGTAACTAGAGAACTATCTTTGGTAGGAAAACAACAATGGAGCCAAAAGGCAAAACACAACACTAAAAGAAGATTAATAGCATAACGACATATCTGCTGAAAGTATAGGAACAGGAAATGACATCAACCACTCAACAGGGAACGAATAAAAGTTTTTTTTCCATAAAGTGAAAATTCAGTTTTCTTCTTGTAAATTACTCTCAAAGTAAATTACAGACTTTTATTCAGATCCGTTTTTATATTACCTGCTTTTATCCACAGGTGAAGATGCTGTCACCCTGACGGCTGTGGTGAGGGGCCCGGCAAACTCCCTCCTCCTCGGGGAACGACCGGCTCTTAACTGCCTGGCACGGGCATCGGGCATTGCCACCCGCTGCTCTCAGCTCCAGGCTATTGCAAAGGCACACGGCTGGCACGGGGAGGTGGCTGGCACGCGTAAGACTACTCCGGGCTTTCGTCTGGTGGAGAAATATGCCATGTTGGTTGGCGGCGTGTCCATGCACAGACAAGATTTGAGTGGGATGGTGATGTTAAAGGACAATCATGTGTGGGCATCGGGAAGTATCACAGAGGTGGGCATCAAAGATCAGTACATAAAATGTAAGTAATCTAAACTCCAGCATAAAGTTCAGCAGACTGAAAGTAATGTCTTTGATAACGTTGGATCCTGAATTTTGAAGACCTGATTCAAAAGCCTCAAAAACTATCAACAAGAGACAGCAGGGCTTCATGAAACGTCTATAGGCTGTATATAAAAGAGCCACCATGATATCACCCAGTGGTTTCTGGGACCTGAAGATTCAGGTTTGTTTGGGGTTATCTTTATTTTACTCTATTTGTTTATAAAATTGACAAAAATAAGAAAATGTAAAAAATAATAATCATGTTTTCAGTTTCAGACCATAAAACCAGGAAAGTGTTATCTGAGGTGATAAAATTATTATTTCTCAATAGACTTCTATACCGTCTGATTTATTTTTGCAACCAGAGTTCCTGCCCCTGCCAGCTTTAGAAAGAATGCATCCATCCAAAAGCTACTCCTATAGTTTTGAAAAGGTTTTGAGAATCAATATTTTCAATACTGCTGCACTGTTTCTAATGAAATATTTTGATTTTCTGTGCCCTCCTTGCTCCCCTTCCTCACATTCTTTGCCTGTCTTCACTGTAAGTATACAATGAAGGCAAAAACACCCCATAGATTTGTTTTGTAAATTTACAGTTACCTCAGGGAACTTTATATCAACAACAAACCTCAGACAGCCTGCACATTCAAAACCAAAAGCTTGAGGTAACGGTTTTGACTGTCAAAGGGGCATGTTTCTGTTTGCAACATCCAAACAGAAGCAGGATTACATGTAGACATGTTTTCTTTTGTTTTTGATGCCGTCTGTCATGTGTTGGCAGAGAGGGGACTCAATGCAGGAGACTGAAGCAGGCAAAAATACATGAGAAGGAAGGGTTTGGGTTTTTTTTTTTTTTTTGCTGTTACCGAAATTCAACAATAAATAAGCCCTGAAAGAGGAAGCAAAACAAGAATACATCACAAGAAGTGTGAGTAATAACAGAAGCAGAAGACTGAGGAAAAATGACGAAAGCAGCGACTGGCAGTATCAGTCTGCATACCTGTGTTTGCATTTTGTTTCTAAGGTGATATTTGAGAGGATGCTACGTCTAGGCAAAAGAAATATTCCTGAGTTGAATTTTTAGATTAATCTATGTAAAACTCTGTTCAGTTTTTATGGGATTTTAAGCCTTAACATAATTTTTTAACATAGTTTTACAAAAGTTGTGAAATTATTTTATTTTAAAACACTGGGATTCACAAGAGGTCATGAGATTACCGAAAGCAGTCATCCTCTTTGCACAGGAAAGCAAAGAGGAAGCTTGTCTGTTTTACTTTCCTTTATCTAGATTCTGTAGCTCAGGCCTCACAGCTCTCATCAGGTCAGCTGTGCTCACTAAAAAGCAGACAAACACAAACGCACAACCCCGTTTGCTCCCCAGGCGGTGAAAGCTGCCCGCTCGGTGTGCGGCTTCAGCAGTAAGATTGAGGTGGAGTGTCGCTCAGCAGAGGAGGGCAGGGAGGCAGCCAGAGCGGGAGCAGACGTCATCATGCTGGACAACTTTCAACCTCAGGTGGCGAATATTATAGAAACACAGACCCAGGGTGATTGTTGTTTTTGTTCCATGGTTACACTTCTCCTCTTTCACCTGCAGGAGCTCCGAGTCACAGCTCAGGCACTGAAGGAGGAGTTCTCTGCTCTTCTGATAGAAGCCAGTGGAGGAGTCACGCCAGAAAACGTAGCTCTGTATCTCTCCTCACATGTGGACATCGTTTCTCTGGGCTGCATAACGCAGGGCTGCCCAGTGGTGGACTTTTCACTCAAGGTTCAAAAGCCTGATGCTCGATTAAACAGGATGTTTAATCAACCGCAAATTGATTGATAAAAAAATCACCAATAAAACATTTCTAATAATATGCCAGACTGTGGAAAATGTGATTGTTGTGTTAACACATTAATACTTTCCAAGAAAGACTGCATTTAAAGTCGTCTGCGTTTGAGGCATCTTGTTTGCTTACTCTTTATTTCTCTGTGGTAAGGATCAGCGATGAGCCTAAAATTATGTTGCACTCTGCACAGTGTTGTAGGCCAAAGGAAAAGTCTTTCAGATCTCAAATACAATATGTCTGATTTTTTTTTTTTTTAATATTTCCTGTATTGCATTAATGCAATACAGGAAATATTACAGCCCAACTGTTACATTCATTACCCCAAATTTCTCAGAGAACCAAAGAGCAAAAGAACTTTGTTAAAGTCCAGAATATTATATCCCTAACAGTAGAAACAGTAGAAACAGTAGAAGCCGAAGGAACTGCGCCGTGAATGCAGGATAAAGATGAATGAAACTGTTTGAAGTTAAGAAGCAGTAAGATGGATTCTCCTTGCACGCTTAATAGTGCTGAGTGGTAGAAGTAAAGACAAAAGTCTCCTAAATGCCAGGCAGTAGACCAGACCACCGAGAGACAAGTTTCAAATTCACATTCAAATTTTATTTGTCACACACACAACCTTACACAGTATGACATGAGGTGAAATGCTTGTACCTGTGCAATGCAATGCCCGACCATTAAATGACAGTGGTTTTACAGTATTTACAATTTACAGGTTATACAAAATTTACAGATTTAACTTAGAAATTTACAGTAAAAAAATGTGCAAATAGCAGAAAGAGATTATAAATTATAGGAAGTGTGCATGAAGAAAAACCAGAGTGCGTGTGGTGATGTGATGTGTGTGGGAGAGTCCAGTCCTACACCTGGTTCAGGGCCCGAATAGCCTGCTGTTCCCAAACCAGGTGGAGATGTTTCCCGTCAGGACGCTCTCGATGGTGCAGGAGTAGAAGTTCTTGAGCACCTTCAGTGGCAGATGGAAGTCTCTAAGTCTTCTGAGGAAGAAGAGACGCTGACGGGCTTTCTTAACCAGGGTGTTGATGTGACAGCACCATGACAGGTCCTGAGTGATGTGGACACCCAGGTATCGGAAACTGTCCACTCTCTGCACTGGCGTGCCACTGATGATGAGGGGCTTGTAATTCCTCGCCTGCTTTGTAGTGAAGTCCACGATCAGCTCCTTAGATTGCTGACGTTTAGGAGGAGGTTATTCTCCTGGCACCAGGTCTCCAGGTTCCTAATCTCCTCCAGGTAGGCCGTCTCGATGTTGTCGGAGATCAGGCCCACAACAGCAGTGTCGTCAGCAAACTTGACAATGGAGGTGGTGTCTGATGTGGCTACACAGTCATAAGTGTACAGTGAGTACAGCAGGGGGCTTAAAACACAGCCCTGAGGCACTCCAGTGCTGAGTGAGATGGAGGGGGAGACTTGTTTTCCCACCCTCACTGATTGGGGTCTGTCTGTGAGGAAGTTGAGGATCCACTGACACAGTGATGAGCTGAGTCCTAGATCCGTCAACTTGGTGAAAAGCTTAGAGGGAATTATTGTGTTGAATGCTGAACTGTAGTCCATGAACAGCATCCTAACATAATTCCCTCTGCCAGTCTCCAGGTGACTCAGGGATGTGTGGAGCAGGTGAGATATGGCATCGTCTGTGGAACGATTAGTCCGGTAAGCAAGCTGAAGTGGGTCGATGGTGGCAGGAAGTGAAGAAGAAGTTTGTTTTGCATCTCGTCGTTAGCACAAGAGCGTTTGGATGCTATTATGATACTTAATATCATATGATTATATTTACAAAGATGCACTCAGAAGGACCAGTTAAATTTCAAGCTTGTAGCTGGTGGCGACTCCTCTATTTAAAAAAAATAATCCTTATTATAGACATGCATGTTGGAAAATGAACCCTCTTTATTTATAATCTGTGACCCCTTTAAAGTCTTTGCTGATCAGTTTAAAGTGTTTAAAATTGTATTTTATACAGGATGGAGTTATTTGTTTTTATTCAAAGTCTCTGCTGTGTCAAAACAGCGGTAATTCAAAGTGAGCTCTATGGGCGGGTCAGCCTGCACCACACGAGCGTGTCGTGTCCCTGTTTCTCAGCCAGATCGCCCCTCATGACTCAAACTCCATGTGATGAGAACAATTTGTGTTTACTAGTTTTATATATATTTAAAAACAACCTGAAAGCTTACTTGTAAACAAATATTTTATACTATGGAACAGTTTATGCAGCTTTTACTTTCAAGTTTCAAAGAGAACAGCAGGCTGTTCTTACAAGTTTTTCCACAAGTTCCTCATTTTTATCTAAACACCACCCACCACGATTTTAAAACCTTCTTATGCATTTATGGTGCTGTAGCTGTAAACAGCAATCACTGTGTGGACGTGGAAAGCTTTCACACACTTCATTTACTATATTTAAAAAATATATATTTTAAACCTGAAAAACAAAAAGCAGAAATCCAATAAAATAAAAATGTTAAGAAGTCCTTGAAGGAAATCACTGTGCTGACTCCTATTCTGTTTAGTTTCTTTTGTTGACTCAGTAGACTGAATAACCGCAAACCGGTTGTAGCTGTTTTGTTCAAAAGACTCGGCTGGAGCTCTTCTGAAAACATTTAGATCTAATTTATGAGGGGTCCAGGGTCCTAGCTCATCAATCAAGAGCTATTTCTACTTTTTTCCATCTTTTTTCCCTTCAATAAAATTCTCACATTTCTTTTTAAAGAAGTGAAAAGTGAAGGATTTAAGGAATTGCCGAAAAAAGAGGAAGCAGGAAGCGAAGATAAACTCTTTGTCGAGCGCACTGTCGTGAGAAATTTGTCTCTACCACCTGTTACGGAAACGCCCTTCACAGGAAGTATTGCACAGGCACATGCTTGAAGAAACTTGAGCAGCAGTGTTAGACCTGAAAGATGCACTGGCGACAGCACATCTATTTCCTCACCTTCGTGGTGATTGTTGGTAAGTTTCAAAATGATTGAATTTATTGTCATTTCTGAGATAGAGTTCATCTGCGGACAGGCATGGCTGCTTTGTATATTTTCATTATATTATTTTTAGAAGTCTAAATTTTTATTTTGATGAAAGAAAAATGTTTTGGTGTTGAAAAAAACTAAAACTAATCAGGAAATCCTCACAGGAAGAGTGTTTAGAACAGGAGCATGCTAGACACACTTTGAATTATTTATGCAGCTTCATGTGGATTTACAACTTAACAATAAAGATTTAATTGAGTATCCGGTTTCATTGGTTGAGTTATGTTTGCTTCAGTTGTGTTGAGCTGTAGAAAAGCTCATCCAAACCATCCGCCCAACCAGAGGGCTGAATACAGTAGATTCAGTGCATGAGGGCTGGGGGCTGCACGTGTTTTAATGTTACATTGACGGACTGGTCAAAGACCCTTCAGCTGCATTATGTTCACCGTTTTACTGCTGTTTGGTGCTGAGCAGATCCAGGTGTGTACAGCTGTTCAAGGTTCTGTGTCTTTAAAGCCAAAACAAGGAGCTGAAAGGTGCAAAGAGATGTATATATTTTTTAAATGAGTCATCACAGTTTGAGAATTTGATTAATTCCTCTTTCCTTTTTTATATTGTTTTTTTTTTTAATTTCACTTCAGTTTCGCTAGTTTCCAAATGTGTTTCCTCATTTCATTTTAGTTAGTATGGTTTAAAAATGTTTAGTTTGACCCTGCGACAGATCTGGGTGTAGCTGAGACAGGCGTCAGCACGGCAACCTGTAAACCTGAAATGCTTTCTCATGCTTTTTGTTTTGAGACATTTAATAGGAATAAATAGGAAATAAATACGAGAGAAAACCAAGTGAAAATTAGCCAAAAATGTAGTGAATTAATATGATTTTATTTACCCGTAATAATACAGTGACATGAAATCACAAAATTAAAGCGATGGAGCAAAAAATAAAATAAATAAATAAAAAAAAAGCAGCACTGTGTAGGCCAGGGGTGGGCAATCTCAGTCCACGAGGGCCGGTGTCCCTGCAGGTTTTAGATGGCTAAATTAGCTCCTCAACATGTCCTGAAGTTCTCCAGAGGCCTGGTAACGAACTAATCATGTGATTCAGGTGTGTTGACCCAAGGTGAGACCTAAAACCTGCAGGGACACCGGCCCTCGTGGACTGAGATTGCCCACCCCTGCTGTAGGCCCTACCTCGCAAAGTGCACGGACTCACACTCAGTTTAACCCCCTTCCCCCCATCAGTTTTCTGACACTGTTATCTTTGACACGTTTGAAAACTTACCAAAACAAAACTAGATACATTTCCTGTGCACTTTTTTTTTTATCTTATTTTTAAGTAGTTACACAATGTTGCTTCAGTTATCTTGTTTTTCTACTTTCTATAATTTCAATATCTATTTCAGCTCAACATTTGGTTTTATTTACTATACTAACCTTTCTGCATCTTTTTGTTCATGTAAATAATTTTCATGCTTCGTGGTTAATTAATTTGCTACTCATCTACAGAAATGAAAAAATAGACTAAAGAAAAGAAAACTTGTGACTAGGAATGGGAATTGATAAGAAATTTGTGATCTGGATTCCATTATCAATATGATATGACTCATCGATTGTCCCTGGGTTGTCATTGGCTCAGTTTTGAGAGTTGCTAAGCAGCAATAAAGAAGTTACAGTCATGCATCCATGCTGCGGTTCAAATGTTTGTGCATGTTTGTGAGGTAGTTCCTGTCTTTGTTGTGATCAGTGTTGGACTTATTACTCATAAAATGAATTATTACACAGAATACTTTTTTTTTTCAAAGTAATGCAACATGTTACTTAATTACTCCCAGGAAAAAGTAATTTGCTATACTACTCGTTACATTACGTTAATGTTACTCTGTAAAATACCTGAAACACTGTCTCATAATCACTATTTAACAGTATAAACTTGAGGCTACAGCCACACACACCAACACAAAATCCCTAATGACGACACACATTTCTAAGATCTTTCTCTTAGTAGAACAAAACTAACCACAGAAAGAAAACATGAAAACCAGCACAAAAGAATCGCCATGGTGATTCTGCTTTAGAAACATGAACAGGTAGAAAGGGAGGCTGCGGCCTGACTGCTTGTTACCTGTTGAAGTTCAGGGTCTGGTTGTCTGATCCCAGAGTGAAAGACCCCAGCTTTCACTCTGGGATCATGGTTAGCATAGCGTTAGCATGCTGTTTTTTCTTGTATTTGGAGCAGCATAATACGGTTGGTTCTGTCCTCGACACAGTTTTCCACATTACCGTTTATCTCGTCCAATTGTGCAATAAAAATAATATAGATGCTCATTTCCACATTCTAGACAGCGTCACTATTTTCTTCCTCTGACAGCTGAAGTGAAATCAGCTGCCGATAAGTGGGACCACAGGCAGGCAGACTAGTCCCATTCCTTCCCGGTAGTCCCATTCCTTGGACAATTCCAAGAAATGGGACTACTGGGAACCAGTTTTCTGCAAAAGCCTACCCCGACTTGTGACACTGATGTGCTACGCTTCTAATTTTGCCTCAGTTATACAACTATTTTTATCTTGTGTTGCTGAATGTGGTCAAGTTATGAATGGGTTTCCCAGTTGATTGGGCGTATTTTTGCAGCTTGTCAAAGTGCCTATTATTTCTTTTACATTTGCCTCTGCTTGTATTTGCTAAGCAGCACATCCTGTCTTTACTTGCACTGACACACATCTGCACAGTCGAGCACCTGAATGACGGTTTCACACCAAGATTTGAAATAAGGTTAACAACGGTGGCAGAAAGCTGAATGAGGTTTTTTTCTGCTGTGATCTCAAAGGGGGAAGCCCACGAGGTGTATAAAGTCTTTAATGTTGCCATGGTGAGCTGTGCAAAGTATAAATTGCCTGAAGTGTGTCACTATCATCTCTTACATCTGCAGACTTCTAATACAATTAAGAAGTGAGCTCATCAGACATCTTAATTTCATCGGGGCGATCGTGGCTCAAGAGTTAGGAGTTCGCCTTGTAATCGGAAGGTTGCCGGTTCGAGCCCCGGCTCGGACAGTCTCGGTTGTTGTGTCCTTGGGCAAGACACTTCACCTGTTGCCTACTGGTGGTGGTCAGAGGGCCCGGTGGCGCCAGTGTCCGGCAGCCTCGCCTCTGTCAGTGCGCCCCAGGGTGGCTGTGGTTACAATGTAGCTGACTGGATATGTAAAGCGCTTTGGGGTGTTGTGCCAAAAACTGATTGCTCGTATTTAAACTGCTATAAGTAACTTGCTGGGCTATAATATGTGAAACATATGTCAAATGCATCCCTTATGGATGATAGAAAGTCATCTTGAGCCACAAACAACATTCATGTAACAAGGTAGAAGCTGCAATCAGTTTTTGGCATTGACTTTTATATAACCTTTATTTATGCAGTTAAAAAATATCATTAACATTAAAAATGTCTTTTGTAAGAGTAAGCTGGCCAAGAGGACAGCAAAAATGGCAGCAATTATTACAATAGTTTTGTAAAAATATTTTAAGTGGGGATAAAGGACCGAATTGGTTATAATGTAAGTACAATGACACAGAGTTGTAAAGATACTTGAAAAACAGATATTTTTTTAATTCTATGTCTAACCCCTTTGTAAACCCTGTTCACCGAATTCTGTTTACAAACATACATAAAGATATTACACATAAAAAATACACAGAAACATTGGAAATCACTTTTTGGCAGACAATCACTTTTTGGCACAACAGGGGTCCTTAGGGACTAGTAAAGCGCTATATAAATACAGGCCATTTACCATTTACCATTTATCTCTATTTCACCACATCAGTTTCCTGTCAAAGTTCTTGTGGTTTGAGTTGCATTGTGGGTAAATGCCAGGTTTTGACAAGGGAGGAGCTTCTGTGAAATGACACAGATGGTATCTCTCGTCTTCCTTCTGAACTGTGTCTTATAAGTACTAACTCTTCTCCAAAAATAGAAGTAACTATTTTGCGGATAAGATAAGAAGCAGGAGAAGAAGGGCGACTGCACTTAATTCACCAGTGCTTGGCTGAGATTTTCTCTGCGTGTCAGCTGTGATGTTGACGATGAAGCCTCGAGCAGGGCGTTTTTCAAATTGTTCATGTTTTAAAACTGGATGATACCAGAAAGGGAGAGACTGAGTGGGTGTGACTGTGAAAGTGCGGCAGTGAACTCACCCTCGTTCTTCTTCTTTTGGACTTTTAGAATTGACCACATGTTTTATTCTATATAACCCAAAAGGAACTAATGAGCGTGTAAACCTATTAGGACAGTGTTTACTGTCATCTCACCTGTGGCTGTTATTAAAAAGAATGTGAGCTTCAGGTGGTGTCACCTTGGCTTCACTTTCAGACCTAGAATTTCTGTCCTTTTATATTTTTATGCTTCTCTCTCTGACTGAAACTGTTTAAATGGCCAGCAGGAAGTGACTCCTCTAAACTGCACCCATGAGTCTGCTTCTAACAGTCCTCATCTTTCTTGATACCAACTTTAATACTTTCCTGATGAGTCGTTATTCTTCAATCATTTTGTGAAACTTGTGTTCCCAATTAGGGTCCAGAAACACATTCAGAAAGTGAAGTACACAATAATACTCATGCATTCACTTCTTTTCCAGCTAGATCCATACTATGTGATGTTATCCTGGTATCTCTCCCTCAATTGTCACTAAAGTAAAAAAAAAACAAAACAACTTAAATGGACAAAAAGGACAAAAAGCTGACTCTCTGATCTCTAACCTACTAATGAACACATGCTGTTGGGTAGTTTTTGGGGCGTATCCCTACCAACTATACTTAGTGCAACTTCAGGATTTATCTCTGATGTTTAATATATATTATTAAAACTTCAGTTATTTGTATTCTTCTTAAATGCAGATATTTTATATTTTAAAGTTGGTAGAACTTTTGATCATATTTTTCTCCTTTTCTCAGCTTCAACCATCCCCGCCTGTTTGGCTTTTAACATCAAAATGACAGAGCCTAAGAAACACGAGGGCGAACCAGGTGATTTCTATGGATACAAAGTGCTACAGTACAAGTCTGGTGATGGTAACAAAAGGTATGTTCGCTGAAATTAAAATGAATATGTGAGATGATTCCAGTTTAGCATTCGAAAGCCTCTTGTGATGGGTTGTGGTTTTGACTTGAGCATTGAATACTGCTGTGACTAATCTAACGCGCTGCTTAAAACAGCAAATGCGTCTTTTTCTAGTTAAAACTCTTTTGCTGTATTTCAAACCCAAATGTTCAGAGTAATTAGAGAAATGAAAAGTTTCAATTTCTGGGACATTTCTTTCAGTATTTTATGTACCGTCATTTTAGAAAAGCTAAGCCGCGACATAAAGAGCACTACGGCTGTGGCAACGCTGCTAGAAGTGTTCAGAGTGATTCTCTGCTTGCTAACAAAAATCTTTCAGGTGAATTTCAGTCATGCTGATGCACTTTCAAAGTGTGTATTCACTCACCAGAAGCTTCATGCAAGACAAGATTATCGACTAATTATTGCATTTAAAAATCAGCAGCTGCAGAGTTAAATTTAAATTTTTTTTTTTTTTTTTAAATAGGAGCACTTGTAGCTGCTTTCATTTTACTGAAAACAGTCAAATTAACCGAAAATGTTTAAGGTGGCTTAAGGAGCACAGCAACACACATAGCATGCCATCAAAATATTAAAGTTGATGTTGTTAACTCAAAATCAAAGCTGGGGTGTCGCACTCATTTAATTCAAGGGACACACAGAACCCAGTTTGATCCAAGTGATCTGGAAAAGTAAATGCACAACAGAGCTACAACATTTTTTTTCTATGTTTCAAAAAATTTGTATAGATCTGCCAGGACTTTGAACTTTTCCTGTTTAATTAGTGTCATCATTTTCCACAGGATAGTCGTCACTGCACCTCTCAGGCTAAATGGATCTGGAGGAATTTACCAACCTCACCAAAACAAGTGGTTCAACCCTACTGGTATCAACAGAATATTACACAATTTACAACTTACAACTAAATACATTACTGTAAAAGTTTGTATTTTATAATAAAATGCTTCAGTTGCAGAGGACCTGCAGTCAAACACAACAGCAGTCAAACATCTTGGCTTGTCGATCGCTGCTGATTCCTCCGGCTCCAGATTCACTGTGAGTAAATCACTCTCTCTCCTCATCACTGTGAGCAAAACAAATTAATATGCGGAGCTTTATTTAACTTTTATGCTCTGATTTAGGTTTGCAGTCCAAGTTTGGTGCATGAATGCTATGAGAACTCCTATCTGAACAGTATTTGTTATGAGCTCTCGGATCAACTCCAGAAAATTTCCTCTTTCAAACCCGCGTTTCAAAGTAAAGTGTGTTTTGAAAAGGCATTCCTTAATGTTCAAATGATGACTAAATTATTTTATTTTTTCATAAATTTTATGGTATTGGGATACAGACATATTTTTATTTTATTATTTTCCCAGATTGCACCAAAAAGACAGTGGACCTCGTCTTTCTGTTCGATGGATCAGCGAGTATGACTGAAGATGAATTCAACAAGAATAAAGATTTTATTGTGGATATAATGGACAGCCTGAAGAACACATCGATCAAGGTCACTGCACTACTGCAACATTTAAGCATTCACAGCTTTTATTTTTTACGATACTGTATATATAAGATATACTGTTTGGTGTCGTATCTAAATAATTTATGTTGGTTTTTCAGTTTGCAGCAGTTCAGTTCTCCTCAACAGTCCACAAAGTGTTTGACTTCAACGACTATGCAGCTGGACGTGCTCTCAATAAACTTATGAAAGACAAACATTTAAAAACTCTCACCAACACACACAGAGCCCTCGAATTCATTTTGTAAGTTTTATTTAGTGTTAATGTGTTCATGTTTACAGCTTCGTTTATTTTGAGTGTGACAAAATCTGTTTTCTACTTTTGTTTCAGTGATCAAATCTTTGACAACCCAGCTGCAGGCGCCTCTCCTGATGCAACTAAAGCTCTGATTCTAATCACAGACGGAGATCCCTCTGATACAGACAGAAAAGGGATAATTAAAAAATATGATGAGAAAAATATAATTCGTCTTGTTATTGGGGTAATGTCATATATCATGTCTCCTCTTTCTTCTGTTTAGTGGCTCCTTTTAATGTATTTAGTTTTTACTGTTGTGGGTCAGAACAAGTCTAATGTGTAGAACTGATCTTTTTCTTATGCTGATGTCAGACTTGGAACTCCTTCATGTTTTAAAGCTGTGTTCTGGTTTCAGATCAAGGATGCAAAGCTGGATAAATTTAGGGCCATCGCTTCAGAACCAAAAGACAAAAATGCCTTCAAAATTGAGAATTATGATGGACTCAAAGGAGTACTGGAGAATTTTCAGAAAAAGATCTTTGCTGTGGAAGGTGGCGTCTAATTTCTTTCCCCAATTAAAAAGTATATGTTATCTTCCACATGTGCAGCTGTAACGTGTACTCCCTGATGATCCATATTTAGGTTCCAAAGGGGCTCGAGCAGGAAACCTGACTGATGAAATGTCTCAGAGTGGATTCAGCGCTGTTTTCAACAAGGTGAGCAAAATTTATCTGAGCACCTTAAACTCATCTGAGGATCAGAGTAAAGGCTTAGAAACCACACAACATGAGCTGAAGCTGAATTGTTTAAAGGCTTAAAACTTAATTTCTGCTGCTGAATAACTGAAAAAATGAGTCCAGCTGCATCAGGTCAGATGACACAGTTGATCTTATACATTCTTTTCTAATCATACCTGAGATTTCTGTCCTCTTTCTGTGGTCGCAAATTTTGAAGCCATCCTGATAACCTTCTCCCACCAACGATGTGGAGATCCAACCTCTTTAGATACAATTAAAATCAAGACACTCAAAAAGATGCTCTGGAAAAGAGTAGAATTCTTGGAACAGAGTTTAATACACTGAATCATATGAACAGCAGGAAAAATACATACAGACATTTAGCAAGAAAATTACAAAGCAGAAAGCAAGCAAAGCAAAACCCCGGGGTGTACAGCCTTATGCACAGACAGCAGAGCAACACAGAGACGGACAGAGAGAAACAGCAGAGGGGAAGAAAGTGCTGGGGGTGTCCTCTGGTCCCCTAATATATAGGGACCAGTATCCCCGCACCCTGCTGCTGGGTAACTTTCTCACCCGTCCAAACACAGCTGCAGGGGTCAGGTAGCGGCCAAGGTCTTGGCCAGAGGCCAGTCAGGACTCCGGCTACCCTTTGGCTTTGGCTCATCACAACAGGTCATGACACGGTCAAACATCACACATTAATCCTAATTATTAAATCTTACACAGCAAGTGGCACATAACTACATAGGTTACATGCTTCAGTGTAGGTTCAAAGTGTGTGTGTGTGTGTGTGTGTGTGTGTGTGTGTGTGTGTGTGTGTGTGTGTGTGTTTATATCATATGGTATATTATCGTGATGTGTTCAGGATCTCTGTTACAATGTTACTGTTTTGGTTGTGCTGCATGAAAGATGTTGAGTGTGTATTGGGGAAGGTTAGTTACCGGAGCTGGAGAGTGAGTTATTCAGGCAAACTCTCAACAGCATTAACTGCCCTGTTACTGTAAAACTTTAATAAACCATGGTGAAACAAAATGCCTTGTGCTTAAGACTCTACATGAAAGTTAAAATATGGATGTTCAGTGCACATAGATATATATATATATAGTTACATAGTTATACATATCATACAAAAACTCACCACATTTCCACTTGTGCGTTCCTGTTTTTAGGATACACTGATTCTGGGTTCAGTGGGAACAAACAGCTGGCGTGGTTCTCTCCAAGAACGTCGAGATAAAACAGAAACAATTGAGGATCAAGAAATGGAGATGGACTCCTACATGGGTAAACTTTATTTACACATTATCTGATGTTTCTTTTTTTAAAATAAGATTTCGTTATTTGGCTCAACACTAGAACAAATGAACTCTGGAAGGTTCCAGTCTAAATCAGTTTTAATATCTTCCAAGTACAACAAATACACACATTAGTTTTTCAAATAAAAACATGTTGTGTGTTATATTTGCCTCTTGCAGGATATTCTGTCTCTGTTGGAGAGAGAGGTGGGGTTTCTTTGTATTTCACGGGTGCACCCCGGTTTCAGCACACAGGACAGGTTGTACTTTTCAAACAAAACAGCAACAACTGGACCACAGCACAAAGAATAACTGGAGACCAGGTCAGTACCTTTTAATTGTTTTTCTTCATATGGCTCCGTTTGACTTTGGAAGTCATTGTGTGTCACCATGTCATTGTTGATACCTGATTGTAGTGTTGCCTTGAAATAAATGCAAATATTCTTGATCAAATCTACTGTTATTTCTATTTTAAATCACTTCTATGTGTAGATCAGCAATTCACATTAACAATTATAGAAAGGTGCTCTATATTATAAAGTAAAGACAGTGAAATATTAGAGAACCACAACAAGCAGACGATCAGCATGATCAAACACTTGATTGAACTCTAGTAACAGGAACAGACCTCTAGCAGACTGGTTGAGATAAAATAAGACAGAAAATAAGAGCATGGAGATAAACCACAAATGTCAAACATGACAAAACACAATTTAAAGGAGAGAGAAGACAGAAGTCACCAAGTTGCAGTAATGATGTCGTACAGGGATTGAAAAGATGGGAGTGAAAGAAATATGAAATGCATCACTAGTAGTCTGAGTCTAAAATGATGATAGCGTTCAATGTTTGCAACTTTCCAGACTTGTGCAAAGGCAAATAAACTCTGTGGCTACACAGAGGAAACCAAAGAACTTCCTTACACTGGCACCTTGTTTGATTTAATAAAAACAGTTCAAAAATAAAACTTGTTCAAAGCACCGTAAAGCATTAAACTTACTTTGCAGGCATACATGTCGGTTTCTGTAACTGTTTTTAGGGATTCTTGTTTTTGTCAGCATGTTTATTTTGTTTTGTGAAATCATATTTTCTGGCAGTAATATTGTGTTTTCTGTACATGAAGCATTTTCCCTGCATTGATGATTTTTGAGGCACATTTTTCTATATCCCTAAATGATATAAATCTATAATTAAAACAACACTGAACTAATGATATAACTAACTTGTCAGATCGGTTCCTACTTCGGCGCCGAGCTGTGTTCGGTGGATATTAACTCAGACGGTGACACTGATTTCCTGCTGGTGGGAGCGCCAACGTTTTACCAGCTTCAGGAGAAGAAAGAAGGTCAGATCTACATCTACACTCTGACTGATGAGGTGAGCCACCACTTTGTGATATTACAGTGTGACATTCAATGCTTTCATGATCAAACTCAATGAACTAATCTCCTCTTTTCTCATAGCTGCAACTGAAAAGTGAACTGATTGTGATGGGACCATCCATGGGTAGATTTGGCACCACCATATCCAGCCTCGCAGACCTGAATGGAGATGAACTCCGAGACGTTGCTGTCGGAGCTCCGCTTGAGGATGATAACAGAGGTGCTGTGTATATCTACCTTGGAGACAGACATAGAGGGATACGCAGCACTTTCAGCCAGGTGAGAGACGGACATGGAAACCACAGTAACCATAAACAGCAATGGGTTTGGAACAAGTGAAATATTTTTCAGTAATTTTGAATTTACTTTTAAAAACATTTTTCTGTCTCAGTCTTAACACTTACATAAGTTACATTCAGCAACAGCATCGTAGGAACTTATACAACTTATAAAACCTCATGCGTGTATAAATGGACACAGAAGGACATAGCCACTGTGACATCACTATAATTTAAGCTGAGAAAAGTCAAAATATCAAAGTAACATGAGAAACTTTTTAAGTTTCTCAATCTTTGACTTTACTAAATCAACATATTTAGCTGACTTTTCTTGTTCATCCAATAACAATATTCCTCTGAACTTAAAAATAAATGTTAAACTAAAAGAAAGTGAAATTCTTGTTTTTGCTATTAACAATGTTTGACAGCTTACTTATTTCCTGTTTGTCTTTTTTTTTTTTTTTTGGCCACAAGATTGGAAAAATGGGAGCATCACTTAAAGAAAGATGTCTGCTGTTTACATTTTTTTTTAAAAAAGGGGGAAAACAGAGGATCAGATCAGAAATGTTCTTGCTAACCTGACAGGAATGTTGTAATTAGTAGGGATACTCTTATCGATATTGAACCGTTCGATACAGTGCTTTCGGTTCAGTACGCATATGTATGAACAATACCAAATACATTTTTAATTTATTTTATCAACTTTCCTTCTGATGATGCTGTCTGTGTTGAGCGCTCAGTGGATCTGCGCTCGACAGTGCAGCCTAGGCGGAGTAGTCGAACGCAGATTCACTGAGCAGGCAAGCTAGCGAGACAGAAGTTAAGCTCTCCTTGCAACATGGCAAATTGAACCTCCCCCAACCTCATTCAGATCTGGCGTTTGGAATTATTTTGGTTTTCATGTGATGTATGACCCTGAAGGTAAGCGCGTCATGGACTAAAGTAAAACAGTATGTTGGATGTTCCACGCAATGCTCAATTACATGGGTGGGAGCTAGTGTGTTAGCACAGTTAGCTCGTTAACGTGTTGGCCGTCCAGCCCCATGCACGGGCGATCTGCGGTAGCTCGTTAACGGAGATTTGCCGTGTTGTGGCGTTAACGTCATTTCAACGAGATTTACGCTGACAGCACTAGTGGGAACACAACAAATATGACTGCACATTTACGCTGACATCATCCTAGTGCAAAGACAAGTGGAAGCAGACAAAAACAACAAACACGCATGCTGCAAACTTTACCCGAGTCATTTAGACAGCCGTTAGCACATGATTCTCCTTACGGGACCTGATATGTTTAATATGCTGCTGAGAATATAGCCCAGAAGAAGCGTATAGTATAGCTTTTATTTTGGAAAGAGCCATTTCTCTGTAATAAACTCTCTTTTCCAAAGATGAGTGATTCCTTAATCAGATACAGGGCTCGCAAAATCGCCTGCCCAACGTCCAGGGGCTAGCGATTTTTCCAGTCGGGCTACCAAAATCTATCTCTGCCCTGCCTGTCGGGCTATCATAGGAAGGAAAAATATATGTCAATGCTTTTGCATTCTTTCGGAAATGTAGCTGGGTAATTATGTCATTGGCATCGGTGAGCCACTGTCAATATGTGACATATTGAAATCGCGTTTGAATTTGCCCTTGTCTTTTGCTTTCACTTTGCAATCACGTGAACTGTGTATAGAGAGCGATAGCACTGATTGGTGAGTGATGATAATTTGCGCACCAATTCCTCTGACATCGTCTTATCAATCGTTAGCTTACTACGCAAACATGACAAGTGAAATCTCCAGCAGCTTAAACATGTGAGAGGTTGATCGAGCAGAGAATCGCTGAGCGTTATGTGAGTGCGTGTGTAAAAGCAGCAGGATATATATTGTAGCGGGTCAGGGCTGTTCGGGGTTCTGTTTGTACAGTTATGTTTTGTTTATGTTGCCATAGTGACGGGTGACGCCCTCTCGCTGCTACGGTGTGTCCTTCCGGGGTCAGAGGGCGCCCTGTGTGGTGTTGTTGTTGTTGTTGTTGCTGTGCTGTTGCCATGCTGAGCAGTTAGCTAGCGACAGTGTTCTTCTGCAGATGTCAATAAACGGCTGTGCTCCCTGGCTAGCTCACGGGAAGCAAGACCAAACGACACCTCCGTCTCCTCCTTGTCTGAGCTCGCCACATTGGTGTCAGAAGTGGGATGATGGTGGCACCCCATGTTCTGACCCCAGTGACTTTTCCCCCGCAGGTCGTGACCATCCGGTGCGCCAAAAGAAGGCACCTGGACATTTGCAGGACTTTGTGTGGGGTAATGGGGTCGTCGGGGACGACTGACCCCTTAGGTGGGGGCTATGTAGCGGGTCAGGGCTGTTCGGGGTTCTGTTTGTACAGTTATGTTTTATTTATGTTGCCATAGTGACGGGTGATGCCCTCTCGCTGCGACGGTGTGTCCTTCCGGGGTCAGAGGGCGGCCTGTGTGGTGTTGTTGTTGTTGCTGTTGCTGTGCTGTTGCCGCGCTGAGCAGTTAGCTAGCGACAGTGTCCTTCTGCAGATGTCAATAAACGGCTGTGCTCCCTGGCTAGCTCACGGGAAGCAAGACCAAACGGTACCTCCGTCTCCTCCTTGTCTGAGCTCGCCACAATATTTTAGTTCTGCTGAGCCAAATAAGACAGGTCAGGGTGAAGAAGTGACAGCCAAAGAAAAGCTTACCACAAAACGAAAAAGTTATGACAAATCAGACCATAAGGCAAAAAGAAAGTGCAGCTTTATGGTTTCATGGACAAAAGAATTTCTGTGGCTGCAATACGACAAGCGAAATAACCAGGGCTGCACATAAGTGGTCCGCAGGTGCGCATTCGCTGTCAAAATAAAAAAAAAAACGGGCACAAGATAAGAAGTTGCAACGCGTGTTTGCATACATAAGATTTTCAGGAGGAGGACAGACATTTGTTTAGAACTCTTAAAGATGTCGAAGAAGCTCCTTTAAGCAATTACTGTGATGTTACTCCACCTCCAAAGAAATGTCAGAAGGAGTCCGAACCACAAAAGAAGCACGTATTCTCGGAAGAGTAGTTGCAGGAGGTGAGCTGGCTTCAAACAAATGATGAACGCACAGAGATGTGCCGTGAAATGTAATAAATGACAAATTAAAAAGGCATGAACATTTTTTTTATCGAAAAAATATCGAACCGTGACACCAAAGTATCGAACCGAACCGTGAATTTTGTGTATTGTTGCACCCCTAGTAATTAGGTCAAGAAAAATATTCAAGTGTCTGGAAGTAAACCTCAGTGAACTCAATAATAGTCAAAGGTTGTTCAAGGTTCTTTATTTGTCACATGCATAGTTAAACAAGTATAACACACAGTGAAATGTAGCCTGACACGCTCGACATGTGCAAAAATGAGGGGGGGGGGGTAGAGGAAGAACATTTTTTATATATATATATATATACACACACACACACACACACACACACACACACACACACACACACACACACACACATACATACATATTGGGTGAATGTGCAGTAGTAGCAGTTGGGGATACTACTGTCAAAGTGCTTTACAGGTCAGCCAGTGAAAACAACGGGGAAAATAGAAATAGGCTACAAAAAAACCACCACCACCAGTAGGCAACGGGTGAAGCGTCTTGCCCAAGGACGCAATGACCGAGACTGTCCAAGCCGGGGCTCAAACTGGCAACCTTCTGATTACAAGGCGAACTCCCAACTCTTGAGCCACGATCGCCTCTACGCTAAAATAAAATAATGTAAACTACAATAAAACAGAAAAACAGGGTGTTAATTCAAGCTAAAAGCCATCGTAGTGCTTTAATCTGCTGAGTCAACTGAGATTAAAATCTTTTAAGGTACAGCTGGCCATGAATCCCATGATTTTAAGTATCATTTCAAGTAACAAAAAAAAACCTTTAACAGCACAAATCTCCAGCAAGTCAGCTCAATCTCTGAGCAGTGTTTACTTTTAATGGAATAGTATTTTATTGTATAATTTAGTACACATTACATAATTTTGTATTACTGTAATTGTTTTCTTCATTTGAATATAGTACACGTGTAGCATTCATTTCATTATTTACTAACTAACAACAACAACAACAACAAACTTTATTTATATAGCACATTTAAAACCAGTGGTGTACAAAAAATGCTTAACATACAAGAGGGGGAGATGAAGTAACAGGGGAGGATCAAGGCTGTGGCAAAGTACCAACATGCTAGCATGTTAGATGGCATTTAAAACACAGAAGCAAAAGAAATCCATATAAAAGCATAAAAGAACAATATGTGTAAAGGATAAAACAGTCAAAAATTTTAAAAATGATTAAAAGTAGTTAAGAATGGACTGAAGATAGAAATAAGCATTAAACTAACTAACAACCAGTCATTAACTGGTAGAAAAGGTGAGGCTAAATAAGTGGGTTTTTAACCGCAGTTTGAAGGATTGAATGGAATCAGACTCACGGATAGCAATGGGAAGGTTATACCGTAGACCGGGTGCAGCCAAGGCAAATGCTTGGTCACCTCTAGTCTTCAGCCAGGGTCTCAGCTGTACCAAGAGTTCCTGGGAAGATGATCTTAGTACTCTAGTAGGCGTGTATAATCTAAGTAGCTCAATGAGGTAGCTTGGAGCTATATTGTTAATAATTCGGAAGGTAAGCAGCAGGATTTTGAATCGAATGCGATACTTAACGGGAAGCCAATGCAGGTCAGCAAGGACAGGGGTGATAGAGACACGCCGCCCACTACCAGTAAGGAGACGAGCCGCATTCTGAATTTGCAGTCTATGGAGAAGAGTCGAGTTAAGACCAAAGTGAAGGGAGCTGCAATAATCCAACCTAGATGTCACGAAGGTGTGGATAAGCTTTTCCAGGTCCCTATGCGGGACATAATGCCTGACTTTGCTAATAAGACACAATTGATAGAAGCAAGATTTGACAACAGCAGACGCTTGTTTGTCAAATTTTAAAGAGCTATCCAAAAACACACCCAGGCCATTAACAGTGTCGGTGAGGAAACTATCAAAGGAACCGAAGGCATCACGGAGTTGGCCACAGGGAATACTACTGTCAAACACGAGAGATAAGCGAGCCAATCTTTGACTTTGTGCAAGCACTCACGAAAACCGTGCAAAGACATAGCAGGATCATCAGTTAATTCGAAATAGATCTGTATGTCGTCAGCGTGACAATTATGTGCAATGTTGTACTTCACAAAGATGCCTAAGGGGAGCATATACAGTGAGAAGAGCAGGGGGCCGAGGACAGATCCTTGAGGCATGCCACACGAGAGAGGTGCAGCAGAGGAGAGATAAGGGCCAAAATTGATCGAGAAAGAGCTATTAGAAAGATATGACTTAAACCAATCTGGGGCGGCACCTCTAATGCCAACTGTGTGTTCAAGCCTCGCTAATAGGGTGTTATGATCTACCATATCAAAGGCCGAGGATGGATCCAGTAGGACCAGGACTGAAGAGCGTCCAGAGTCAGCAATCAGAAGGAGATCATTGAGCAAGGCTGTTTCAGGAAAGAGAATGAGGCAGCTCAGTCTCTTTCCTTTGACAAGAGTTTCTACCAATCCTACTATTAATGATACTAACTAATCATGTGAACATATTCCAGCTGATAAAATCCTGAAAATACAAGCCAAGGGCTTCAATTAACCTTCACATGAAACATCAGAATAGGAAACAAACAACTTGAGCTCATAGATTTTGACTTTGGAATGATTGCTGATATTTGTGAAACTGTTGATCTCTGGAATTTAAAAAAACAAAACAAGCAAAACACAAAAACAGCCAACTGTCTGTGAGTGGAAAAGGCTTAGATAAAGAGCATCGAGGCGACTGTTGTTGTCATTTGGTGCTGTATAAATACAATTAAATTAGAATAGAGAGGATGGAGGAGAATGGGCAAAATGTCATGTGAAATCTACATCACAAAGAGTAGCATTTCTTATAAGACCTTTGTTAAATTTTAATGTAAATACACCGTTTTTCTCTGCCATACAAATATGTGTGAAAACACTTTTTCAGTATTGAAATCTCTTATTTCAGAGAATCACAGGAGACAAAATAACACCTGGGATAAGATTCTTTGGACAGGCCATCGATGGGGGCGTCGGCATCAAAGAGGATGGCCTCCCAGATATTGTGATCGGATCACAGGGCGCTGCTGTTGTCTTAAGGTAGGGTTAGTGTGCTTAGTGTTAGGGTTACAGCTCCCTTTGCACAACTCTTGTGCTTTGAGTTTTAATTTGGGGGGAAAACACAAAGTTTAAGTTGTTGTTGTTGCCGCAAATTGCTCCATAATGTGTAGATGCAGTTTTTTGCAAATTGGTGAATTTCTGCCCATCATTACCTGTGAGAAACTCGACCACTTTCTCATTTTAAACATTTGATATTTTTTATGTTCTGTTGTGAATAAAATATGGATTTATGGATGCATTCTGTTGTTACATTTTATAAAGTGTCCCAAATTTTTCAGATTTGGTTTTGTATATAAAATAAAGAACTAATGTTGCTATACTGTATTATGTCCTGATATATAAAACCTTAGTATTGAAAGAGGGCATCATTACTACTTTCTTATTACTGTTCTTAAATGTCTTTCAGCTCCAAGCCCGTCTTTAATGTGATGGCTCACCTATCTTTCCACCCTAAGGAGATAAGCACAGAGAAACTTGACTGTCAGGGTGCAGAAGGAAATTTACTTATGCTTACCTTAACAGCCTGTTTTGAAATGGTAGAAGCAACAAAGAGCAAACAAGGTAGGAGCCTCATTCAGTAAACCATTTAACAGCTGCTGACTGCACCCTGTGAATGCATTATTGTAATCCTGCTCTGCGGGTTTACAGGGAATGTGAGCTCTGGACTGAACATCACATACATGTTCGCCGTGGACCCAATGAGACAAAAACATCGAGGTTTCTTCACTCAAACTGATACGAAAACCAGGAGTCTTACCTCCACCTATGAGCTGAAAGATGAAATGACTTGCTTAAACTTCTCCATCTACATGCACGTATGAAGCTGAATTCATAATATTTGCACATATTCTCAATCTGATCAAAAGCAAACCTCGTGTTTATTGCTCCTCTCTTGTTGCTTTTGCTTTACAGAAATGTGTGATCGACACGTTGTCACCGATCAGCATCAAATTAAACTTTTCTCAAGCTGACAGTGAGACTGCTAACATCACCCTGAACATGGACAGCAAAAAGCAGTCTGCTGTTGAGGTACGTTCTACATACAACATCAATATTCACAAAATTGACAAAGCTGCATCTACACATCCACTATTTTGAGTGTTAAATGAACACTTTGACAGTGTTATCAGTAGCCTAGTCAGGTTTAAAGATTAACAACGACTAACACTGAGCATTTTCAAACACTGAAAAATAACCTAAAATGTTAGGGATATTCCAGTGTTAGAAAATCAGTACTGCTTAGTGTTAGGCTCCTGTTAAAATATAACACTGTCAGTGTTCATTTAATACCGGAAAGAGTGAACCTATATAGAAACTCTCTAGTGTCAATTTAACACTGTACAATGTTTACCACATTCACCACCTCAGTTTAGTGTGTTAGGAAGGAAATCTTTTTTCTGGCATCAATTAAACACAAGTTTTATTTTTCGCAGGTTCCTTTTGAGAAACAATGTAGAAAAAATGACACTTGTATCGCTGAACTGGATGTCAAATTCAAATTCGAGTATGTATATCTACAAACACGACTCAGATATAATACGATTAATGTCATATGTTTAATATTAGGTGTTGTTTGTCTCTCTCAGGACTCCGACATTATTGGTGACAGAAAATAACTACTTCAATGTGACTATACATTTGAAAAATGATGGTGATGACTCATACAACACCAGCCTTATAATGTTCTATCCTCCAGGCCTCTCCTTCTCTAGGATGACTCTTATAAAGGTAACTATAAAGATACATTACAAGACAATACAGTTTTATTTAAATAGCACGTTTAAAAACCCAAAGGCACACCAAAGAGCTTCACAATGATACAAAGAATCAACATAAATCAATTAACAAAGTACAGATTAGGCACTAGCACTAGCACAGACAGAAAGGAGGCACTAATAGACCAGAAGAGTTAAGTAAAATGTCAATTCAGAAGGAAGGTCAGTTCATGGATACAAAATCTGAACTAAAAAGTAAAAAAAAAAACAGCAGTGAAATTAATTATAAGTTTATTGAAAGGGCATTAACTGGTCGGGAAAGTCAGGTTAAATAAGTAAGCCTTCAATCTTGATTTGAAGGATTGGATAGAGTCTGGGGCATGAATAGAAGCGGGGAGGCTAGTCCAAAGGTTGAAGCAGCTGAAGCAAAGACACGATCGCCTCTGGTTTTCAGCCTAAACTTAGTTTGGGCCATCACGCACGACAAGGAGTGTACAGATTGAGAAGTTCAGTGAGACAACTGGGTGCAAAATTATTCAGAGTTTTAAAGTGAGTAGCAAAATTTTTAACGATATTTGATAAGTAACCAATGTAAATCAACAAGAACGGGAGTGATAGGATCAAATTTTTTTAGCTCCAGTAAGAAGGCGAGCCACAGCATTCTGAACAAGCTGTAGCCTATGAAGAGAGACAGATTGGAGACTAGGGATGGGTATTGATAAGATTTTCACGATTCCGATTCCATTTTCGATTCTGTTTAACGATTCGATTCTCTTATCGATTCTTTTTTAAAAAGGAGAACACTAAGGTCGATTAGCTTAGAACTTTGTTTTATATCTTCTCTTTGAACAAGATAGAAACTTAGGAGTAACATGGCCTTACAAACCCAACAGTGAGATCTTAAGAGATCCAGCCTACAGCTCTTCAATGGGGCGTCACAGGGTCCCCAGGAAAAAAAATGTAAAATAATAAAATAAATATTCTTCTGTAGCAATAACAAAGTATAACATAAATTATTCTGTAGCAATTACACAAGAATATTCAGTAATGTCCCTGCCTACAATTAAACACATTCACTTACTGAAAATCATCTGCTGTGGCAAACGGGTGCAAGCCTTTGACCACAAACTCAGTCACTGCTCGGTGACATTCGTCTATCCTGGCCTGAAAGGAGACGCTACCGGTAGACTGCAGTGAGAACTGCCAGCATCTGAGCCAGACTCTGTCTGTCTCATCATGGTCACCTCAATGCACAGTAATGGCAGGTTTTGTAATAAGGCAGATCGCGCTAACATAATATGCACTGTTAGTTGATTATTTACCTGCCGCATTAACGGGAGAGGACGTGCAAACGTTACCGCTGCTGCTGGGTTGAGATTCACGAGTCCGGAGCGGAATTAAAAACACGCCATTCATTTAAGGTCATCGCGTGTTTTGTGAGCAAATGCTTTTGCATATTCGTAGTGTTTCCTCCGTTAAATGAAATATCTACTTTGCAAGTATTGCAAGTTGCCCTGTTGTCATCCGTTCTCGTAAAGTATAACCAAACTTTTGAGCGTTTAAGCCGCTTAGGCGCCGTGTTTCCTGCCAGATAAATGACGTTCCGCGACGTGGTGACCTCATTCGGGGCGACTGGAATCGATAAGGGAATCGTTTGCAAAAATGGCAAACAATTCCAAGGAATTGAAACAGTGGGAACCGGCTCTCAACAAGAACCGGTTTTCGATACCCATCCCTATTGGAGACCACAGTAAAGAGAATTGCAACAGTCTAACCCGGAGGTCACAAAAGCATGGATACCTTTTTCGAGGTTCCTGTGTGGTATATAATGCTTAGCTTTAGAAATCTAGCGAAATTGAAAGAAGCCAGATTTAACTACAGATGGAGGAGATATCCAAATAGACACCCGGGAGAGAGTGAGAGTTAGCAAGAGGCAACAAGCTGGTCTCGAGGAACATGGCTATTGAACACCATAATTTCATTTTGTTTTCTCATTTAAAATGAGAGAATTATCCGACAGCCAATCTTTGACCTCTCTCAGGCAAGCCAACAAGGAGTGCAGTGACAATGACAGATCATCAGTCAGTTGACAATAAATTTGAATGTTGTTAGTGTAGCAATGATGAGAACTACTGTATTTTTCAGAAACACAGTATTTCTGAAATGCCACTTTTCAGAAAAACCTATGGTCACGAGCTGTGGGTAGTGAGTGATAGAACGAGATTGAGGATACAAGCGGTGGAAATGAATATTAAACTGTAAAATTATGTCTCAAAATGGATTAACACTCATCGCATACAAGACCTTGCATATGATGAAGAGGAGTTTAAATTCTACATTTAACAGAGAGCCGTATGGGAGAAATAGGCTCTGTCTTTCTAGTCCTTTCAGTAATCTCACTGCAGTATTTTGGATTAACTGAAGGCTTTTCACAAAGCTTATAGGACAACCTGGTTATACACAATAGAGTTTACAGGTTGCAGGGAACTCGATTTTATGTGCATTTCTGTGCTGTGTTGCACAAAATCTGATAAGTTGCCTTAACTTCCTTCCTGTGGTTGTCCAGTAATGCATTTCCTCTTCTTTCTGCTTATGTCTTAAAATCCTAAAACTCACAATCTTAACCAATGTTTTTGCTGGGAAAAGGGAAATTAAATGAAAGGTTACTCATATCTGTTGGGTCTAATTACAAATGAATGAAAACCATAAGAATAAAATAATACTTTGGTGGAAAACTGCTTTTTTTTTAAATGAAAAAAGCAGATAACCTTACTGGAGCCACTCAATGCATACATCTATACAAACCCATTTTAAGAGGATCAGTTGTTCCCTTCATTGATGGTGCATGTTCAGCTCAGTGAAGTGATCACTGACTGATCCTCGTATAGTGACCACTGTGTAATAAAATGCAGGAGAAACTAAATGCATGCAATCTATTTTCATTTGCACATCAAAACAGAGCTCAGCATCAACAAGGTTATGAGCAGACGGTTTTTGGAGACATGTTGGCAAGTTTACTGTGTTTTACTGATGAATACGTTATTTTTGTCATCACGGACTTCTAGAACATTTTGAGATTGGCAGTATTTGATATCGCTTACGGACATGAACAGATTGCGACAGGTTGAATATAATGTCTTTTTTATAAGTATTTTTTAAGCATATTATACTCATTTAATTCTTAGAAATGCAAAGTCAGTCCACCGTGAAGCATAGCACGATATTTCTTCTCACCTGCTCTTGTCAGGTTAAAGTGATGTTCAGTTGCATCCTTCCCCTGTGTGTGAATTTAGGACAACATCAAAGCAAGTGTTTCAAAATTTTAAGATTTTAGTTCATTACGGCACAGTGTTTTACACATGCTGTTCTTCAGATCATTAACAAGCTGCTCCGGTGTAGGTTTGGGCTAATCCATGGTTATTTTATGGTTCTTCAAACATAAATGCAGCAGGTAATCAAATAATTATTTGCCCTGCCATAAAGACAAAGATGACATTATGCAACCTTTCGTTAAGCCTAGTCAGCTTATCACAGAGAAAGGCAGAATCTTAAAATGTCCCTTCATACCCACATCCTTAAAATCTTTCCTCTAGACAGTTCTTTGAAAAATGCTGACAAAATATCACAAATATTCATATTAAAATATTAATTTTCATATGTAATTATAGAAACTTCCTGAAAGCTGACAGCTCTGCACATTTAACTGAGCTGTCTCAAACTACTAAGATGGACTAAACATCATATATATGCATGACGGGGTTAGGGTTAGGATATATATATGTGTGTATATATATATATGTGTGTGTGTGTGTGTGTGTGTGTGTGTGTGATGATGGTCAGGTTATACAATGCCTCGGTGACCTCCACTACACTATGCAGTATAGCTTAACCTTCAAAAGTTTAAACTTAGTGTTACCTGCAGTGTATCAAAGGAAATGTCACAGTAGGTGTAAAAACTTTTATTTTAGAGTCTCAGCTCATACCAACCATTTTCTTTTCTTAAAACAGTCATCAAGACTAACAACGCACGACTGCCGGGATCAAGAAGAACGCAACAAAACCATATGTGGTGTGAGCCAGCCTGTGTATCGCAGTAGATCCTACGTGAGTCATAAAACATCCAGATACCATCCTAACAGACAGAAGTGAAGTTTCACAAATGACCAAGTCTCTGAAACTTCAGTCTTAGCTTCCAGCTTCTCCTCCTTACATCTTTTCTCTTCATCTGTGAATCAGGCCTAACATCTTTTTCATTTCTTCCCACAAAAAGGCAACGTTTCAATCTTCCTTCCATGTCATGCATAATTATGAGTGGAATGACAAGATGTCCATGATAATTGAAGCAAAAAGGTACAACAATCTACTGCATAAACATTTCTCTAAAATATTTATTTTGATATTTACAAGAAATGTCTTTTTCACGCTCAGTGATAATCAAGACTCAAACAGGACCAGCACCCTCACCGAAAGCATCCCAGTGCAATTTGAAATTAAAATGATTTTAACAGTGTAAGTATCACTATTCACATAAAATATTATGTGTATCCTTATGTTTAATCTATTTCTACAAGTCAGTAGTTGTATAATTGTTCAGTGGCATGCTGCGATCATCTTTTCAGGAACCAAGACAGCACTACCTATCTGAACTTCACCTCAGATGAGACTGCACCTAAAGAAATGAACATTACATACAGGGTAAGACAGCGGTCCACAACCTTTTTTGCGCCACGGACCGGTTTAATGTCCAACAATATTTTCACGGACCGGTCTTTAAGGTGTCGCGGATAAATACAACAAAATAGACTGACACGACCAAGACAAAAACTCGGTATTTCGTAAATATAATAATAATCGTTAACTCTGTGTAATTGTGTAGCTTTAGCGTCCTCCTCTCTGCCCCGTAATGCTCTCTGGTCACCATGGTAACGCGTAAATATTTCTTTCAAAATAAGATCTTACTTTTCCCGTGTTGTAGTTGTGTGTACAACTACAACACGGGGAAAGACCCAGGGAAACAGAGTTAATGATAAAACACTGAAAACCATACATTTCACACCCGAGCTTCAACTCTCGGGGCCCTGTACCAAATGACTCATGGACCGGTACCAGTCCGTGGCCCGGGGTCGGGCACCGCTGGGGTAAGACACATGACGACTCTGTAACAAGAAACTATCCAACTCAACTGGTGATCAATGATCTCATTGAATACTTTAATTGTCAAGATGCAGTTTTAAAACCATATTGATCTTCATTTAGTCAGGGTGACACAAAATCAGATGTTAGCCTATCAATAATTTGTTTCCAGAGTTCAGGCCCGTTCTTCCATAGACTGGTTCTATAGAGCCAGAAGTATTTTCATAACCCTGTGTATCGCCCCCTGGAGGCCATTCAAAATAATGCAAGTTTAAGGAACTTTGTTGGCTTCACTTTTCAGACCCAGAACCTACGTCCACCTTTTATACTGTCTGTGGTTTAGACCAAGCCTCAAGTGGCCATTAGAGGAGTTGATGGCTTTCCCGTATTGATTTCAGTTTTCAGCTGATCAATCAAAATTATCGATCATGTTCTTGCTAAACTAAACTAACTGGTTGTAACTGACTGATACAAGGCTGTTATCAGTATTTTCATCTGATTCTCATCAGAAAACTGAATATTTCCACATGTATTTATTTAAAATGACCATTTTGTCTATGACAATTTACAGATAGATAACACTGGTTTTAAGGAGTTTCCTGCAACCATCACCCTGGAATTCCCAACTCAACTGGAGCATAGCTTTGAAATGAAAAGCTATCAAATCTTTGTCAAGGAGGTAATTTTGTGTCTGAACACTGCTGCTCCATATGAAAATATAGAACCTTAAAGCTTACCATACTTTTTCTCTTTAAGAACAAAACACAGTGCACAGCCACTACTAACCACAAATTTAAGGTAAGTACAAGAGATTGAATAAAATATTGAGGTCTTGTAAAATTATTAATACCTTAAAAGGAAGCTGTTGTGCTAATGCTTTTATTTATTCGTGCTTGGACTCTATTAGACTAACTTTACATGACGCACAGTTCAAAGTAATCCTTATCTTATAAATGACTTTGCAACAACCTCTCAATTCATCCTCCATTTAAAACAAGAAGCTTTATCTAATTTTCTTTCCCTTAACCCAACTTTCTTCGGATTGGCTGCCCCTCAAAAACAGAAGGTTTGAACAGCTGGTTCTTCTGTATTGACAATATTCGATAAAGCAACTATCAGGGACATCAAACTGAGTGTTTAGAGAATACTTCCAACTGTACTGATGTAATTTAAAACATCATATTAGTATCCACAATTACTGCAGTGTATTTATGACAGATGAAGAAGTAATGAAAAGAATAATACGTCTCATTTAAAACATTTTCTTGGGGTTGTGGAACAGAACTGCTTACCAAAAAATAAGTGCGTGGCCATCGTCTGCAACACTTTCAATTTGAAGAACTATGCATCTGCTGAGTTTACACTATCGGGAAAAGTCCACTTTAAAGAAGCCGCACAACAGGCAGCCGTATGTACTAAATACACACAGAATACACATTACACATATATAAAAATAATAAATTACTTAAGATTAATTAATCTGCTCTTACTTTACAGAATGTTGCTTTTCTGAAAAAATACACTGGAGACAGCAGAAAGATTAACTTTGTAAGTTCTGTACATGTTGGCTATGACGACGCTCGGTATGTGCTGAACGATCCAGAGGTATGTTTGATTTTGACCACAGCATATTTCTGTCATTGCTTTTCCAGTAAACCTAATTTATTATATCTATTACCCACAGAATAAAGACCATTTGACACCATTCAAATTTCCAACAAAAAAGGTACCTTCAGTCTTTACATGAATAATTATTATAATTATTCAAACTATTTACTAGAGTGATGTTAAAAATGGTAAGGCACTACTTTGAAATCTTGTGTTTTCTCTGCCAACAGACTGAAGTTCGGGTTGATTTCTTTATCCTCCCAAATAAAATGCTGATCATTTTAACTGGAGCCGGTTTGGGACTCTTACTTCTGATCATAATCACAATCATCCTGTTTAAGGTGAGAGTTTATACTCAGCCTGAAGACTGTTATCTTTATATCAAGTTGTCTGAATCTCCATAACTGCACTGAGATCACCAAATTGCTATTTGGTCTAATGATTCTCTTTGTGTCTGTCACAAGCTCGGTTGCTTCAAGAGGAAAAAGTTTGGAGAAGATGATCTTGAGGATGACACTGTTGTAATACCAATCCCTGCTTCAACTGTAGGGACTGATAAGAAATCTGAGAAATCTTCCAATGATAATCAAACGCAGGAAAAATCACCTCTCATCTCCTCTGCCCCCGATGATGAACAGATCAAGCAGTCAGGCACTGATAACAAATCTGATCAACCTTCTGAGGAAAATAAGGTTCATGATGATGGTGCTGCTGAGGAGAAAAAGGATGAAGCTACTGTTACCATTAACGCATAAAGTCAAGGAGGATTTGGAATATATGGAACATTTGTTAGTCTTAGTGACAGTTTAGCATAGTTCAGACTGGACACAAGTAGAAAACGTGATTTAGGGGTATGATCTGGGTCTGTGTCCCAGATGACCGCCCCATATTTTTTAATTCTCTTATTATTCTTCATGAGTTGCAACACATAAACCACAGTGTAAAACAGTTCAAATTTTGATTTGCCTGGCTACAGAAGAATTTCGCACTTTGCCTCAGTGCATTGCCTTAACTCGGTGGCATTTATGGATTATGTTCACGTATGGTTTAATCTTTGGATGAGAGAGCTTTAACCTGCATTTCACAGTGATTTCTGTTAGGGTTCCTGAGCTCATACACTGATGCCAGAATCATGCCATGCAGCATATAGGTTTATGAGATTTACAAATCAGTGCATTCTATTTCTACTTTTTACAGTACTCTTACTGTTTCTGAATTAGGTTTTTACATCTCATGCAATAATTGTGGGTTCAGCTACATCAGGGAAAAATCAATGACACCAGACATGAAGCTGAATAAGCATCAGATGGATTGGCTTTCTACAAATGTTCAATGGTCACAGCACAGGAAAACATCAGCGAGTTTGTAGACACCTCCATGAAGGAGGCTGTTCATGCCAGACACAAGAGGCAAGCACTTCTGTTTAATATTCTGTTGAGATGTGACTAAAGAGTCATACCTGTAGCAATCCATAGTTCATGCAGAAACCCAAGGTTTAATAATTGTTGTTCATGTGACTGTTTAACACAACTTATTTAACACGCTTAATAATTCCTTCTCTGCTAATGTCAATAGCCTACCATGTATTCCCCATTAATGCACATTATTTACATTTTGATACACTGTAATATTTTTAATAGTTACCACCTATATGAAAAGGCTCTGCTGCCTTCTGCACAGGTATTTATTCAAAAAGCACTTCACCTTGTATTATATCTGACTGTGTTTAATATGTTGATTTTTGTAGAGTAATTAAAATTTTGAATAATTGATTCTGATCTCACTAAATGAGTTAATGTGAGTGAGAAGATCTTTAGTTCGTTACAGACATGAAAGTTAGGTAGACAAAAGTGTTGATAATAAAAAGTTTGCAGCTGGATTGACAATAAACTTCATAAATTTGGGAGTTTAAATCTGAGATTACATCAGATATTTAGAAATTGTGGATGATGTTGGCAAAGTAAGACACCAATTTTAAATGTAGAAAATGTAAATGAAATGTAGATATTAAAGGGTGGAAAACAACATGTTCCTTTAATTTCCCTAATATTTTTAGTCTACTGTTGTTTGCATATTTGTACTTTTAGTTTGCTTTTCCGTGTTTTAAATGTCTTGCCTTTACACTGTTAATTTCCATTGGAATATATCCTAAGATCTGTATCCATGTGAACATGAATTATGACTTTTTTTTTCTTTTTAAAAGAAATTCTGTATCTTAGTAAAAGTGAAATAATGTTTGTAAGATAAACAGATGCACAAACCACCTTTGTATCTGCAAATGAATAAAGACAATTTCCCATGTCATATATGCACTGACATGTGAACTGAGGGTGTTATCTCGGGTGTAAGACCGACTAAATCCTTAAACCACATGATTTTGGTAAAATATCTGGATATTTTTGGATACAGATATAGAAAACTCAAACTGTTTCCTTCTCTCGCTCTGTCCCCTGGTATTCTTCTGAACTTGGCCAACTCATGATATGGTCAATTGTTTTTTCTCCTACTCAGCTGTCTTCCTCTCTAACAGTTTTGAACTTCCTACAATAATTCAGCTGTCATCGTGTAAACTTGACCCACTAATCTTGTTGAACTTTCCCTCCCCTCTCTTGGCTCGTTGATAGTTAATATCGCACACTCCTCTCTTATCTCTGGTTCTGTTCTATCCTCTCTTAAAACTGCAATAATAACTCCAGTTTTGAAAAAGAATGGTTCAGACCGTACCGTTTTAAATAATTTCAGGCTAATTTCAAATTTGCCCTTCCGAGCCAAAACTCTCGAAAAAATAGTGGCTGTGCAGGTTCATATACACCTCACTGGAAATAACTTGTATGAAGTTTCTTGTTGTTTTTTTTATACTTGTTTACTTGTAATACTTGTTTTTCTATTTGCCTTTTGGATTCACCAATGCCCTTGCTGTTTTCCAGGCATTAGTTAATGATGTCTTTTTTTTTTTTAACATAATTGTATTTCTCAGCTTATATATATGGACACAGCAAGGTCTTTGAGAAAAAAAATGAGAATGTCATCTGTCCATATCTATGTGAAGGTCAAGAAATGGGAGTTTCACACACTGCTGTCAGATCTCCATCAAACAGGGAACTCGAGGATGAGACATATGAAGCAGACAAATTGGGCTACTGACTGTTTATTCTGCATTGATCTGAGGATAGAAAACAGAATATATTAGTGCAGTCACTAATTTCATCCCTTTTGTGTGCTTAATTTTCCATTAATGTGGCGTAATGATATCAAAGCTGAGTCATTTTTAAAAAAAAATAAACATTTTAATACGAATAAGCAGAATTCATAAATAAGGGAAATGGTTTTCAGTACTGAATTTTTTCAGGCTTTCGTTTGTAGTTTGTTGTTAGAGTTTATTAATAGAAAAAGAAGAACTGCGTTTATCAGAATGTAGTATTGAAACTATAAAATGATGACTGAGCCTTTTATTGGCTTTTTCTAATGTGCCTGAATTCTCACACGAGGCAGAGCAAAATATTTTAGCCTGGATAGCTGTTGACCTGATTAAGTGATGTTACACTAAATCAGATTATTTAATGAAAAAGTGTAAGGTCTTGAAGAAGATTTATTTATTGGGAGTGAATCTCATCTATACTTTTATTACTTTTTTCGTTGGGCAAACTAATTCAAATGAAAATGTGAGTGTATGGTGCTGAAGAGAGACTCTAATAATCTGAATAAACACTGTCATCTTAAAGGCCTTTAACCCTCTCAAGGCAGGCGTTGCCGATTTGCAACAGTTAAAAACTAACAACCTGATTACCCCACATACATATTTTATAGTTTTTTTCTTTACTCAGAAGTATCACTACAGGACTTGGTTGTGCATTAGCAACAAAAAGTTTAATTTGATCCTGAGAGGGTTAAACAGAAAGAGCAAAACCTTGCACATGCATTTTCCCTTTTGAGCAAGTTGCCCTGCAACAACAGGAGAAACTTACCAGTAGATCTTTTTTGTCCACTTTTTTACATTCAAAATCTTTTCACTAGAGAAAATAACAGAAACAGTTCTGCATGTGCCACTGAATTCAAGGCCACTATTATTTCAAGCCACTAAAATGTGCTGAACATTTATAAAACTGATTCAAAGTCTGGATTTTTAAAAATTACTGGCCAAAACCTCCACAGATGAACCTGCACTGATGTTCACAACTACTACATAACTGTGATATATGTACCACACTTTCTGTGTCTCAATGTAGTAACTGTCACAGTGACTGAAAAAACTTTTATTCTAGAGTCTCAGCTCATACCAGCTTTTTCTTTTTTCTTAAAACAGTCTTTGAGAGCGACACCTCGCATCTGCAATGCTCTGGAAGGAGTATTCAACACAACCGTGTGTGGTTTGAGCCTTCCTGTTTATGGCAGCAGATCCTCTGTGAGTCATACTGCAAGCAGATGCAATCCTAACAGACAAAATCAAGTTTCACAAACGCAAAACTGAAACTTTCGTTTTAGCAACCGGCGTCTGCTGTGTAGAAATTCTCATCTATGAATCAGGTACAACGTCTTTGTCATTTCTTCGCACAAAAACACGACGATTGAATGTTCTTTCCACGTCTCTGTAACAACTGCTGCAAACAGGTACTACTGCCCAACATAATACAAAGGCAAACATTTTCTTTAAAATATTTACTTTGATTTTTAAAGCAATACCTTTTTCATTCTCAATGATAATCAAAACTCCCACAGGACCAGCATCCTGACCAAAGATCATGGCAAAATATGAAATTAAAGTAAACAGTATCAGTATTCGCACACTGCATCTGTTTTAGCATTACATATAGGATAAGACACTTAATTACTCTACAGCAAGAGACCGTCCACCAGACCTGATGATCAAACGTAACAGAATACTTTTTATGTAAAGCTGCGTTTTTAAAATGCTCTTCACTGATTATTATTTAGTAATTAATGTATGTTTGAAGACACTTTTCAGGAGCATGTTCGAGCAGCCATTGCACTTGTCATTAACTTTGCCATTCTGCTATTATGTGGTGGGTAGGTACTATAAAGCAAAAAAGGCAGAAAAAAAATCCTACAACACATGGAAGATGTCATACGGCTGTGTGGCAGGCAGGATGTAGGACCCAAACGCAAGACACTCAGACATAGGAAAAAACACTCAAAGAGGCTGCTTTATTGCAGTGCAAAAAACTCCATAAAAACAAACACACAAAAAACAAACCCAAACTACAAACTGGAAACTGATACTAAACACTAGGAAACCTGGAACGAGAGACTAGGGACGCGGATCACAGGGAGCACGGAGGGAACCACACACAGCATGACGAGGGTACGACGTGACAGAGCAAGGAAAACACAGGTCTTAAACACACTGAGGGACACCGAGTGAATGAGACACAGGAGAAGAGCAGAGCTGGGAGTAATCAAACATGATGAGACATGGGATGGGTAAAGCAAAAGTAGAAACACTGACATAAGACAAGGGACCGTCAAAGTAAAACAGGAAGTATAACACAGAGACGGGGACTTAATGATAATACAAAATCAAAACACTGGGTCACTGACCCAGGACCGTGACAGAAGGGTTTTAATATGATTAATAGCAAATTTTGTTAAAAAGTTACAAAGCGCTTCATAAAAAGAAATATATAATTTATTAAAAATCCAGAAATAGTGGGAAAAAAACAAGACAAATAACAGAAAAATAAGGAGAGGAATAAATAGTGGAGCAGATAATTTAAAAAAATTGTGCAAATAGTAATATAAGCACCAAATCTGGCACAATTCCTCAGATTAATACACATTTAAAGTTTACTTGATTATCCACTTGAAGATCCAAGATGGTGGATTTTTTAAGACGGCCACCAAAAAACTCTCAATTGTTTAGTTTTTAGTAATCTTGGTGTCTAAACAGACATTTTCAAACCTCCCAAGTTCATTTTCCCATTATCAAGAGCCTAACAGCAAGACGTATAACCAGATTTATAATATTATTTTGAAAACAATATGCAGTCAGTTATGTCGTGTAGATGTTTGCTATTTAGCAGATCAACAGATTGCTGCAAGAAACAAACACATTTTAATATAAAGCACAATGGTGGAAATGCACCTGCCAAAGCAAGTCAGAGTTCACTGCACATTGTAAGGGCAGTGGCACAGTGTCGATGACATCTGCCCCTGCATACTCAATATGTCAGTTCCTGGAAGCGTGCAGTTAATTGTAGGGAGTGTTGTCCATGAAACTGCCAAGGCCTTTTTTCCTGTCTGCCCGGTCATCTGGGTTCCCATTGTTTGGATCCTAATTGATTGCTTGTTCACAGATTTTTCCGACCTAGCAGGCAGTACGTTTTACATGCTCCCTGAGGGCTGCAATGGTGGAATAGCATCATAACCCTTGTTTCCATGCAAATAACTAACCTTATTTACCAGTAACTGAATTTGTCCGGTCCTATATATTAATATGGTGAAGTGGCATAGACGTTCCCAGGGAGGCTGAGGAGTGTGATCTCTCTGTATTGGAGCACACCCTCTTCTTGAGGATGAGAACCCCCAGCTAAGTCTGCCAATCAAGAAGTACCGCCAAAATATCCATGCAACATTGTAGAAGTGTGTCAGTCAAGCCCTACAACATCCATAGCCTTCAGGAACTAGTGGTCTCACCCCCAGAGATAGACAAGAAGATGTGCGAGTGGAATTTAGGAGGTCTTCGAAGTATTCCTTGCACCGCCCGACAGTGTCCTCAGTCGAAAGCGCTCCACCCACACTATACATAGTGCAGGTAGAGTACTGCTTTCCCCTCCTGATATGCCTATAGGTTTGCCAGAATCTCTTAGAGGCAGTCCAAAAGTATTTTTTCCGTGGCATCTCCAAACTCCTCCTGAGGTTTTGCTTCAGCCACTACCTGAGCCACGTTCCGCTTGGCCTATCAATACCTATCAACTGCCTCCAAAGTCCCATAGGCTAACTAATCCCAATAGGACTCCTTCATCTTGATGGTTCCCTTTACCTCTGGTGTCCACCATATTGTTCAGGGGTAGAGGCAGTTACAACCACGACAGGGACCAACCACCTTGCGGCCGTACCTCAGTGTAGCAGCTTCAACAATGGAGGTGTTAAACATGGTCCATTCAGACTCAATGTCTCCAGTCTCCCTCTGAATGCTGTCGATGCTCTGCTGGAGGTGGGAGTTGAAGATCTTATGGACCGGGGCCTCTGACAAGCATTTCCAGTGCACCTCACTATATGTTTAGGCATCCCAGGTCTGTCCAGCATCATCCACCGCCACCTTCCCAACTCACCACCAGGTGGTGATAAGTTGACACCTCAGCACCTCTCTTCACTCGAGTGTCCAGTACATATGGCCGCATATCCAATGATACGATTACAAAATCGATCATCAACCTGGGACCTAAAGTGTCCTGGTGCCACGTGCACTTATGGACACCCTTATGTTCAAACATGGTGTTTGTTATGCAGTTTGCACAGAAGTCCAGTAATAGAACACCACTCGGGTTCAGATCTAGCAGGCCATTCCTCCCATTCATGCCCCTCCAGGTCTCACTGTCATTGCCCACATGAGCTTTGAAGTCTCTCAGCAGGATGACAGAGACACCACCCCGCACAGGGGCTCCAAGAAGGCCAGGTACTCTCAATAGTCTTTCAATGCATAAGCACAGACGACAGTCAGGATATGTTCCCTTACCCGAAGGCTCAGAGAACAAACCCTCTCGTCCACTGGGAAAAACCACAATGTACAGGCAGCAAGCCAAGGCAATACTAAGATATCCACCACAACCTGCCACCTCTCACCAAGGACAGCTCCAGACTTAGGCAAAGTTCAGCCCCTCACCAGGAGAGTGGTTCCAGTTAACTCTTAACCTCACGCACTAACTCAGGCTCCTTCCCCACCACCTTAATGTACTTCAGAGCAAGGCCATTTAATGCTTTCTAATGCTAATGAATGGAAAGTCGGTACTAAATTTAATCGACAACCAGTTTAAATCCACCAGTACTGATTACTGGATATAACGCTTAAGTCAATATTAGGATTAAGCAAACAGCAGCAACTTTAAAGCAATATGGCTGACTTTGGTCTTGGCAGTAGTTGGAGATTGAAAAGATTCGGCATGAGCCCCCGCATCCTCAGGACCTTCTATCACTGTGCCATTGAGAGCATCCTCACTGGATGCATCACCACCTGGTATGGCAACAGCACCGCCTACAACTGCAAAGCTCTCCAGCGAGTAGTGCGGTGCTCTGAACGGATAATTGGAGGTGAGCTTCCCTCCCTCCAAGACATCTACAGGAAGCGGTGCCTGAGGAAAGCGGGGAGGATCATCAAGGACTCCAGTCACCCCAGCCATAAACTGTTCAGACTGCTTCCATCAGGAAGGAGGTTCTGCAGCATCCGGTCCCGTACCAGCAGACTGAGAGACAGCTTTTTCCATCAGGCCATCAGACTGCTGAACACGTCATAGACACCTCAGCTTCACTACTGGAACTTCAACATTATGCACTCCACACTGTATATAAATGCCACTTGTTTTGCACATATTCAACTCTGTATATTTTATATATTTTATTATTATTATTATTATTATTTTATTTTATTTTTTTACTATTTAATTTGTAAAAATGTGTATACATACACACACACACACACACACACACACGTAGGAAAATATTTAGTATACACATCCAGAAATGCATACACTATTATATATTGTACATATATTTATTAGTTTCAGGTTGGCCATTCTTGTATTTTGCTCGTTTGTGTTGTTGTGTTTGCACATCTCTGTTGCTTGTGGGGCTCGCACACAAGAATTTCACTCGCATGTGCTGTGCCAGTGTGCCTGCACATGTGATGTGACAATAAAAGTGATTTGATTTGATTTGATTTGATTTAGTTGGCTACATCACCCATATGAACAAGACAATTTGAACAAAGAAAATTAGACTAGAACTAAATGACCTTAAAGTGAATTATTTTGTACATTAATCAAATTTCCATTAAGAAAACACCCAGACCTGAGTCTGGGTGCTGAGTTTTGCAAACACTTCGCTCATTGTTGTCCCCACTATTCACACATTTCAGATGATTTTAGAATTCAGACAGCTCGGGGGACTCAATTAACTTTGTACCTCAACAACACTTTGTACAAACCAATGGGTTTGTGGCTTATTTTGGCTGTCTGGTGTTTGGCAGGGGGCTGGTGTATAGCAAATAAAAAAACAGAAAAACCTCTAATTTATGTTTAAGGGAGACATTTGTATGAAACACAGAAGACTTAAGGAACTATTTAGTGGGACTTGGAGTTGTTTGTAGGTACAAAGAGCTCTTTCTTACAGTCTACAATCTTCAAAATTTTAAACTCAGTCTTACAGAATATCAAAAAAACTGTCACAGTAGCTGAAAAAGTTGTTATTCTAAAGAGTCTCAGCAGAGACTATTCTAAAAGTCTTTTTTTTCTTAAAACAGTCATCAAGATCAACGCCCCACAAATGCTCAGATCTAGAAGGAGTACTTGACAAAACCATATGTGGTGTGAGCCTTCCTCTGTTTCGCAGCAGATCCTCTGTGAGTCACAAAACACACAGATATCCTCCCAGCAGACAGAACTCAAGTTTCACAAATGGGGAACTGTCACAAGCTTTCTGAAACTTTTTGAGAAATATTTTTCTCTTCGTCTATGAATCAGGCCTAACCTCTTTTTAATTTCTTCCCACAAAAAGGCAACGTTTGAATCTTCTTTCTATGTCATGCATGACTTTGAATGGGATGATACAATCTCCATGACAATTGATGCAAATAGGTATGGAAATACTTAACATACAAACCATATCTTTAAAAAATTTGCTTCTGATATTAAAAGACATTGCTTTCTCATCTACAGTAATAATCAAGACTCTAATAGGACCAGTGCACTGACCAAAAATATCCCAGTACAATATGAAATTAAAATGATATTAACAGTGTAAGTTTCACTATTCACACAAAATATTATGGAATGCTTCTATGTTATTTATTTCTGCAAGTCTGTAGTTGCATACTTGTTCAGCTGCATGCTGCGAACATATTTTCAGGAAGCAAGACAGCGCTACCTATCTGAACTTCACAACAGAGGACCCTGCACCTAAAGAAATGGGTATTACATACAGGGTAAGACATAATTACACTGTCAAAAAACCATTCAACAGAACTGATGATCAATGATCAAAATGAATACTTTTTCTTTCATTTGAAGTTTGAAAAGGGCATTCACTATTTTATAAAAATATATATTTTATTTATTATTTAATATATATTATTGACCACTATCCAGGAGCATGTTCAGTTTGATAAAAAACCAAACTGAACTGAATTTCACATTTTCATTGTTGAATCCGATTGTTCAGTGATGACGTGACGAATCCTACTTCCGGGCCTAAAGTAGTCTGCATTTAATATGGCTTTTGTGTTGTTAACATGTTTAATGTTATGTATTTTCTTCTATTTAATCTCAAAAAGCTCCTAAAACAGTCAGTGATCCCTGTTGACCTCCCTCGGCTTTTATTACCGGTAATCATTTATTTAAGCTCAGTTTTTAAAACCTTAGGATGTAACTACAGCCCAGCCCATGCAGCAGTATATGAATGACTAACCTCGTATTGTGGATGGATTATCTCAGTTGTTCTCCTGGCTGAAGTTTGGTCCTTTTACAGCATCCTGCCATGCGATTACATTTGTTCCTGACCACTGAGAACACTCACGTTAACTTTTATCGAGTGGAAAAAAAGTTAGCTTGTTTATATTATGCTAACATAGCTGTGTCGCTAGCGGTCACGTAGCACATCATTATATACCAGCTAGCCCAACTTCAGTAACCCTACAAACGTCACTGCTGTTTAGTTTTCTGTCTTCATTTATGCTGGAAGTGATATCAGAGCTGTACGTTTTAATTTGTTTCCAAAACCCCGCAGTCAGGACATGCTATATTGTATTTAGATAGAAGCTAGCGAGCTAACGCCCTGCTAACTTCTAACTCCGTTAAATGTCATAAATTCCGTTTTCATGGATGCCTGGATGTTAAACTCAATTGTTACACCTGGTAGAGCAGAACGCTGATCATTTTATTAAAGATGAAAGACTTTAGACAGTTTTTCAACTCTCAGTAATGCCATAGTGATCGTTTGATATATGGACCTGCAGCGGAGTTTAGGTCCAGACACGGCTAGTGACGTCAGACTGAACAACCGGATTGCCATGTGTTCTCTTGACAGTAGCAGTTTATAAAGAGATAAAAAAATATTAGCAGAAAGAAGGTAATTCAGCTTGTTGTTGGTGTGGCCTTCTGCGCTGGACTGAGTGATCATTTCACTGGATCAATAAAAATACCAACATTTACTTTGGACAGTGGTCCCAAAACAATATCGATAGGTTCACGTAAATGTTAAGCTACACTTACTGACTGTAGCTGGCAGATGGGAGGGTGGTATCAATATTTTGATATTCATACATAAACTAAAATATACAAAAAATGTATGTATTTAAAATGACCATTCTCTCTCTACCAATTTACAGATAGATAACTTTGGTTTTAAGGATTTTCCTGTCAATGTTACCATGTTCTTCCCAACTGAACTGGAGCATAACTTTGAAATAAAAAGCTATGAAGTCTTTGTCAAGGAGGTAACTTTGTGTCTGCCAGAACATTTCTCAGTCATACTGGTGCTGGATATGAAAATATAGAGCCTTAAAGCTTACCATACTCTGTCTCTTTAAGAACAAAACGCAGTGCACAGCCACTACTAACCAGACGTCTGAGGTAAGTACAACGGATTTCACATAAAAAATATTGCTTGTATATTGACTATATGCTTAAACTTTCACAACATTGTCAAATCATAAGCCTAACCTGTTGTGTTTGTTTCTGTGTTTTTATGCTTGTACTCTACTGGAATCACTCTGCATTGTTCACAGTTCAGAATAATGACATCATTTTCTTACAGTGGACCTTGCTGTAGCCTTTCAATCGAGGCTCTCTCTTAAATAAGCCATTTTAGCTAATTTTCTTACTTAAGCTAACTTTTATCATAATCAGAAGGTTCCAGGAACATAATACAAAGCAGTCTCCTCCTGTGCCCACCTCTTAATCTAGCTTGGTATCCGGTGACAGGTAGGATGGTTGGGATTGATGGCTTGCATCTTATTATACCTCTTATATTTTATTTAAAGTCACACAAATCACATAAATAATCCCAAATCTAATGCTTAGATTGAACGCAATCAGGTAATCTTGACAAAGTTTACATGTCTAAATGCAATGTATTGCGTGCCATTTGATTGGCTGATTAGATATATGTGTTAAAAAGTAGTTGAACAGATGTAACTAAAAATGTGGCCAGTGAGTGTATGACAGAAAGTCAGGAAAAGCCTAATAGGTCTCTCTTAAAAAACTAAACCTCTGGTTCCATTACAGGATTGCTTGCTAGAAAATAAGTGCATAACCATGGTCTGCAAAAGTTTCAATTTGGAGAAATATTCAGCCGCTGAGTTTACCCTGTTGGGAAAAGCAAATTTCCGAGACCTTGAACAGAAGCCAGCCGTATGTAATAACTAAATATGCAGACAAAATATACTCCACATATACATTTTTATATTAAATATAGAAAATCTTGTTAATCTGATCTTAACTTACAGAATCTTCCTTTTCTCAAAAAATACACTGGAGACAGTGGAAATGTAAAATTTGTAAGTTCTATACATGTTGGCTATAACAAGGATCGGTTTGTGTTGGAATCTCTTAAACAAAAGGTATGTCTAAGTTTGACCACAACATATTTCTGTCATTGCTTTTTCAGTAAACCTAATTTATTATATTTATGACCCACAGAAAAAAGACGATTTTACGCCGTTCCAGTTTCCAATGAGAAGGGTACCTGCAGTCTTCACTCATTCAAATAATACTACTAGATGGGTCAACATTAAAAAGAGTTGGGTAGCACTTAGATTTCTTTTCTGTTTTCTCTGGCAACAGATTGAAGTTCAGTTTGATTTCATTATCCCTCCAAATAAACTGCTGATTATTTCAACTGGAGTTAGTTTAGGACTCGTGCTCCTGATTGTAATCACAGTCGTGCTGTTTAAGGTGAGACTTAAAGACTTTTATCTTTATGTTAATTTAAGTGTAACTTGATTAAGCATATTGAAATAATGGTTTTACTATCTGGTCTAATGATTCTTTTTTTCTTTCGTCTCTCTCAAGTTGGGCTGCTTCAAGAGGAGAAAACTCACATATCACATACAACGAGAACGCATCAAAGCAACTGAAAATGTGGAGGAAACAAATGAAAGTACAGATATTTCTAATATACAACTACAGTGAAGGAGTAAATTTGAACATCTAGAAAATGCATTTAATTGGTTCCTTAAAATCTCAACAATTTCTAATCTACCTAGCAACAGCTCAATGAGAAACAGTCCCAAAACCATTGAAAGAACCACTGAACTTTGAAAATGAAAATTGTCCATTTCCAAAGTTGATAAAATTCCCCTTCAAGCTCCTACACTAAGCCATGTGATTATGCCATGCGGGGGGGTTTTGTCTTTAAAAAAAACAAAACAAGAGACCAAGCTTGGACCAGTGTACCAAAGTAGATCATCACTGATTATGATTGAAACCCTAGTCCCATTCCAAAACCTTAAACTTTTGTTTTGGAGAATAGAAAATGATATTTCTTTCTAATAAAATGAAGTGTTTTTGATGAACAGAGAAAACCATGTAAGTGACTGCTTATCTTGTACTTAAAGTTCAGTTTAAAGGGCTATTTCATTATCATTTGAATGTATATTATTTGTGTCAGATCCTTGTATTGAGTTCCCTTAAAGACAATGGAAATGCCAAAACATTGGACACATTAGTGATGTCAGCTGCATTTATGATATCCTAATTATTAATTATATGATGTCTTTATTTCGATGTGTAGAACATATCGTTTTATGAGTTAAGAGTTGGATGTTTGAATAACAAGGAGAGTATTTCTGAGTAATGTAAAATGTGATGGAGTGGCTGTTTGGTTTCTCCTATGTCGAGATCCAAACTTTAAATAACTGCACAGCTATTATTTTAAGGGTTCGGCAGATGCTTTCGATTATATGAGCTCTAAAATGATATTTTATGATTTTTTTAAATGATTTTTTTTTCACATAATGCATATATAAGAATAATATGTCCTGTGCTTAGTAAATATGTATAGAATGAACCTAGAACTGAAACAAACTGAGTTCGTTTAGAAACGAATGAATTGCACTGATATTGTGAAGATTCACTGATGATTGTGAAATGCAAAGCTTGCATCTATGAACAACAGTCTGGGAAAATAATTATATTTGTGGTAATGGAAAATTATAATTCCACCATATGTCCCTTAGTACTTTTAGATGCTTTAAAAAAGTAAAAGATTTAACACTGAGATATTTGTGGTTTACTCAGTGTATATCTAACTGACATATGCAGTATGACAAGCTGCCAGCAGATGATCCCTGTAAAGGACTAGTACAATAGTCTCATGATGTCAGTATGATAAGAAGGACACCTCAATTCCAATTACATTTTGCGTAATAAATTAGGATATTTATATTCCGTTGAATTCCGTTTTCCAAATTTTGCCAGACATAATGGGACATAAACGTTGTTTTTACTGCCTTTTACTGTATATTTCATTTAACTCTTAGCTGTTATATGCCTGTTAAGGGGATGAAACTCTTTTGTTTTGCTCAGCTGTGGAAGAAGATGAACGTGTGGAGCGCTGACACCCTGTAGTCTCATACAAATTACACGGATGCTTGCAATAACTGCATATAGACCACTTTCACTCGAGGGCTGTGTTTGTAGTAAAATGCCAAACAAGGGACGTTAGGCTGCGTTGCATGCTGGGAAATAATTTTGTTGCTAGGAGACCGTAAACCTCATTCGGTGACGGTACAGCGCTTTGTAGCTAGTTTGACAAAGCTCTAAACACTAAGGCAGTTTAATTATTATTTTGAGAGAACAATAAGATATTCTGGTGCTGAATATTTGATTCGATAGCCTGCTTAAATACAAGGTGACTGCAATCACAACACTGTCATCAGGCATCAACGAAGTTGAAAACGTTTTCTAACTTAACGGTAGGTTCAGTACAGGCCAACTGTCAGTTCGCTTCGACGTTTTCCAGCGTTTTAAGTACGTGACTTTAGCTAGTTGCATCACACTGTGCACTTGCTTTTTGCACTTCCTGTCCTCTTGTCCTTTTACTCTCTCAGGGACGAGAATATGGACTCAACTACGAGGGGCGCGCAGCCGATCCTCCCTGCCCAAAGAAGTGCTAGTGGCTCCCCAGGTGGGTACATCCATTATTCTGTTCATTTGTGTTCATACAGCGCCAAATCACAACAACCGTCGCCTCAAGACGCTGTATATTGTAGTGATGGGTCGTTCGCGAACGAAATGGCTCTTAGAGCCGACTCTTTGACGTGAACGACGCGAGCCGGCTCCTTATCGCGAGCCGTCACGTGGGGTTTTTTTTTTTCTTTCTCTCAGCCTCTCTCTCGCACTTTTTTTCCGCTTCACTCTGCACGCGAGCCTTGTGCTTTACGCTGGGCAGAGGGGGGAGGGGCGGTAGTTACACTCAGTAGCACAGGAACAGAGCCAGAGAGAGAGAAAGAGAGGCAGGGACAACAACATTAGAAAGGTATAGTAATCATCCACAACTATTTTCGGTTGCAGATGATAAAGGATTGAGAAAGTTTATTCATGCAGGTCCATATGACAGAGAATATGCATGTTCTTTTAGTTTTCATATTATAATTTATATTTAATTGTGTTGTGGTTTGCAGTGTTTTGTGTTTTTTTCACTTTAAATTTGTGAAAGGAAAAAGCTGAAAATTTAAATAGTTAAAACTTGAAATGTGAATAGTTGATTTTTGTATTAGATGATTTATTTATTACATTTTATGTGGAGTGAATAAATAAAAGTATATTTACGGTGGCCCCTAGAGACAAAGCACATACAAACTTCAAATCACGTACGAACTCTGAAGCATGTACAAACTCCAAAACACGTAAAAACACGTACAAACTCCAAAACACGTAAAAACTCCAAAACACGTAAAAACACGTACAAACTCCGAAGCACGTAAAAACTCAGAAGCATATAAAAACTCAGAAGCACATAAAAACTCAAAACACGTACAAAAGAGAACAGAAGTGCTCCAGGATGCTGGGCGCAGTGTTGAGCCTTTGTTATCTTGTGGCTACACAAGCCAGCAAGTACCAACGACCGGATTTGGTGTGTGGTAATAACAGGTAAATGAACTTTTTTTTAAATTATTTGAATATATATATGAGTGCCTGTGTATAAATACACAAACAATACACACATGCTTTCAATTGTGTAATTTAAGTGATCTAGTAGCTCTGCTTTGGAAGTTCAGTTCATGCTAGAAATGTGTTTTGGAGTTTGTACGTGTTTTGTCTCTAGGGGCCACCGCATATATTTATATATAAACATATATAAATAAAACCACTTGTTTTTATGTTAGTAATTCCTTTTGTGCATAATTTTATAGTATTGTTAATAATAAATTAATTAAAGCAACAAAACAACCTGAAGAGCCGGTTCGGAGCCGAAAGAGCCGGCTCTTTTTAGTGAGCCGAACCGAAAGAGCCGGATCTCTAAAAAGAGCCGGAAATCCCATCACTAGTATATTGTACAGAGAAAACCCCAACAATCAGACGAATCCTTGAGCGCAAACACTTGGCGACAGTAGGAAGGTAAACTCCCCATTTAACAGGAAGAAACCTCCGGCATGACCAGGCTCAGGGAGGGGCAGCCATCAAGAGTGTGAGAGTGTGGGGAGTGAGACAGGACAAAACACGGGCTGTGGAAGAGAGACAATAATAACCAATGAATAAATGCAGAGTGGTGTATTTAAATAAGGTGAATGAAGAAGAAACACTAAGTGCATTGTAGGAAGCCCCCAGCAGCCTTGGTCTATTGCAGTATAACTAAGCAGGCTTCAGGGTCACATGATCCAGCGCTAAACATATGCATTGCAAAAATAAATTACAGTTTTTAAGTCTAATCTTAAGAGTAAAGAGGGTGTCTGTGTCCTGAATCCAAACTGGGAGCTGGTTCCATAATAAAAGGGTCTAAAAGCCTTAAAGGTCTAAAAGGCTAGTCTCCTGTTTTACTTTTAAATATCCTAGAAACCTACAAGTAAACAACCAGTCTGACAGCAAAGTCCTATGGTCCTATGATGTCTTTAAGATAAGATGGGGCGTGATTATTCAAGACCTTGTATGTGATCAGAAGGAGTTTAAATTAAATTCTCAATTTAACAGGGAGCCAATGAAGAGAAGCTAATGCAGGAGAAATATGCTTAATCTCTCTAGTGCCTGTCAGTACTCTCACTATAGCATTTTGGATCAACTGAAGGGGTTTCAAAGCTTTTAGTTAATGAATTACAATAGTAACAAATATTTCTGGCACAACTACACCTACTGCATGGAGAAGATAAGGATCTAATGACGCAGAGACTCCAGCAACACTTAAAAGTAATGAGAAACAACTTTATTAAGTGACCAACACATTTCGGCTTGTAGCCTTCATGAGGGTCATTGTAAAATGTAAAACAGTTTGTGTTTAAGTAAAAGCCAGGAAACAGAAAACAATTTCAAATGGATAATTAAACCTTCACAAATAAACCAGCTGACCAACTGACATTTAACGAGGTGGTATTGGTCATTTAGTTAAGTCACAGCCCAAGTCACAGCCTTCGATTCTGGACTAAACCATTAAAGATTAAAAGGGGAGGGAAAAAATCCCCACATGTCTTAACGTAATACATACTCAAAATTACACAGAAAGATGCAAATAAGTTAATATAAAGAATAAAAAAAGATAAAATTTAAAAGTAAATATAAGTACAGGAACATTAAAAGAGGAAGATGATGGAAAAATGTAGTTAAAAAATCAGTTGGTCAGTTGGTCACTGAATAAAGTTGTTTCTCATTACTTTTGCTTGTGTAGTGTTGCGGGAGTCTCCGCATCAAATTAATTACAATAGTTCAGCCTAGAAGTAATAAATGCATGAAGTAATTTTTCAGCATCACCCTGAGCAAGAATGTTTTTAATTAAAGGGATCTTGCGTAAATGCAAGAAAGCAGTCCTACATATTTGCTTAATATGCACATTGAAGGACATTTCCTGGTCAAAACTTCAAGATTCCTCCCAGTGTTACTGGAGCCCAGGTAATGCCATCCAGAGTAAGAATCTGGTTAGACACCATTTCTAAGATTTCTATCTGAATTTAGAAACAGGAAATTAGAGGTCATCTAGGCCTTTATGTCTTTAAAATTATAGTGAGTGACATATAACCAGTAAGTCTCGGGTAGTCAACCTCTTTTGCAAATGTTAGGAATAAGTTTGGTTTCTACTTGATACTGTCACAGAGCTGCTGCAAAAGCTTCCTGAACTACAGAAGCCCCCTGACCCACCAAAGCCTCCATTCAGAGATCCCCAGGTGAGACTTGGCTTATTAAGTTCAAATGGTAGATGGTATGAGATCCAGTTTACTGTATACCCAGTGTCATCCATAGGAGTTTTTGCTTATCCATAAAATAAATGAAATGATAGGGGCTTTTGCATGTCTTTTGCTTTCCTTAAATGTAGGGTGTGTTGAAGAGATGTGTAAAACGAAACGAGCCCAGTGTTCTACATTTAAAAGCTCGCGAAGAGATGATTTTTCCAGGTTGGTACACAGAGCCACAGTCATCTAAAAGTCTGGAGCAACGGCGCCGTGAAGTTATCGACCTAACTTCTCAGCCATCCTCTAAAGATGCCACTGACCAACAGGTATTAGACGATAATATGTATGAAAAAAGCCTACTATGAGCTTTAATTTGTATCATATTTGCTACATCAGCATTTGTGGCAATTTGTTGCTTAATACTGTGTTGTACAATTTATTTAGTTTGGTTTGTTTGGGGGTTTTTTTTTAGAAGGTGCCTCTTACAGTGATAATGTAAACGTCTCAAAACTATCAAATATTCACCTGGGATTAAGGGTTTAAGGGATTCATTCTGCCTGGTTTCTAGGCTAAAACTGTATCCAACTATGCATTGCTTCACTTTTTGGAATTGCATTGTCTGCACAAGGGGCCACAGGTGACCATATTCCACATAGCCAGAGTGTAGTGGCGCAAGAACAAGTCCAACCATTGGGCCTTTGATGGGTGTCTTCGCCCTCTGTCTCCCCACGTTCCTGTCCCCCAGTTTGTTTTCACTGCTGAGCTATCCAATAAAGGCATAAACATGCCCTATTTTATGAAATCATGTGAATGCAATAACTGAAAAGGAAGTCACTGAGGATGTATGTCATAGCTGCATCTACTAGGAGGCTGAGGGGTTATTCTGGTGGCTGCCAGTGTTTATATATTTAGCAGTACACGCTTTGAGTTTTTTTAATCAAATCCAGATGAAATATTAACACTCATTCTTCTACATTTTTGTGTGCAAACTTTGGCTTTCACCAGTTCTGCACTTTGGAATGATTTAGTATATTTCAACAGCTTCAACATGTTCCTTAAATAATTCAATAATTACAGCAGTTCAACTCAAACCATTCAGCTTTCAGCATTCACACTGCATTTTCTTTAGGAAGTTAGTCAAGCTATCGTTATAAATCTTTTCACATCCATAAAAGAATCAAACTGTTATGAGCTTATGCAGTTTTTTGCTTACCTTTAATGTAGGTTGTGCCAAAGAGGCTTGTGAGACCTAAGAAACCGAGTCTCCAACACTTAAAAGCCTCTGAGCAGTCATCCACACCAAAAGATCTGAAACAAAGGCACCATGAAGCTGTCCACCTACCTCCTCTGCCATCCACTAAAAATGTCCAACAGGTATGAGAAGTCAATAGGTATGATTTTAAAAAAGCTTGCCCTTTAAAATATTGTGTGACCAGCCCTTGTCTGATGTCGCAAGCATTGCACACACAGTACAGAAAGTACTCTAGTCTAGTATTTATAAGTTAAAGTTAGTTAAAGTAAATACTGTATCATAAAAGAGGTCCCTTGACATATTCAGGCAGCTTGATAATGTAGCGGTAACACTACACACCTTTGGAGTGGGAGTCGGAAGTTCGATTCCCACCCAGTATCCATTAAGTAAGGGTCCTGGTTAGACCCCCCATGCTAAAAACCAAGCCCTGGAATGGTGTGGCTACTTCTGCAGCCTGTCAGCAGCTCAGACGCGAAACATTTCACTGCGTATCGTACTCTGTATGATTGTGTAGGTGACAAATAAAGCTTGTTTGAGGAATTTGTAATAATGGTAGCATATTTTACATTAAAAAGCAATATAGTGCTGTAGTACATCAGTAAACAATATCTATAGTGTACAGTGAATAGGTAGTTCCAAAATATGTCTAAAGCAATTTTCTGTCATAATTGCCACTATAACTGGAAAACTTAACTTCTCTCTTCTTTCCTCAGCCCTTAAAGGGTGTGATGTCAACCCCCCCTTTCCCAAGGCTTCCCATTAAGAGTTATATACAGTGGGACTATACTTCCAAATCTCAACTTAATGAGTACCACAGTACTGACTTTGTTTTGACTGACAGTCAAACTGTGATTTCGGAGTCTGATGGTGATGATGCAGGATTGCTAATTGTGAACCGCTGGGAAAAGAACGTATGCAAGCTGCGATGCATCCCCTTCTTTGCACGCTACAGACTATGGAAACCTTTCTATGTCTGGCACAGAAATGTTCGTGCCAACAAGATGACTTTGGCCAGGGAGTCACTACAAAAAAATTTGTTTATTGTCATCCCGGTATGTGTATGTACAAACTGAAGTCTGTTTTTAGTGAGCTCTAAATATTTTCAGAGAGAGAAAGTCTTTGAATTATACAGATTTTAATAAAAGTGTGGTTCTTTTATCATGTTCTTTACATTTGTCTATGTTAATCAGAATCTAAGTCCTGCACTGATGGATATTAGGAAAATGTGCTGCCAACTTATTGAAACAGGCTTCTGTCACGTGAAGAAAAAGTATGCATACACACTGCAGGAATTCCAGGACAGTAAGATCAAACAACTACAAGAGGTGCAGTTGTATAAGAACTTTTCATATATATATGTGTATGTGTATGTATATACTGATATTGTCTGTTTCATTACATTGGTTATAAGGTTATTATTACATTATTGCTTTCTTTCTTATTATCAGGCATACAGCGACCTGAAGGGGTTTCATGAACTAGTAAAGGAGGAGACAGTTTATACCTGTGGCCGCTACTTGATGGATGCTAAAGCTCGTGTTGGTGCGTACATGATGTGGATACTGTTTAAGACACATGCTGGTGGCCACGAACTAATTGCCACTGTGGCTATATAAGCCACATAGGTTAACCTTGGCTTGAAGACCTTTCTGAGCAGGTTGGAACTGGAGAGATAGTCTCTTCACTCTGAGAATCTGGGTTACAATGTAACCAACTGTTCTCTTTCATCTCTCTGTCTTACATATTTCATATGTAAGAGTCCATATGAACTCCATGTGTCCATAGGCTTATATGGACTCTGTATAATTCAAAGACTTCCTTCAGTGGACTCTGTAAGACACCATGAGAAAACCAAGCATATGCAGCTGTTCAGGCAGTTCAGGCATTAGGCTAGACCCCTGCTAGCCACATGGGCACGGTCTGGGCCTAAGTAATACACACACTTACCATGGCCACCCTCTATAGGCATATTTATTCCACAACTTAAATAGGTGTCGTCCACTGGGCTAGCCATATTCTGTCTGGGAAATGTGCTGGAGTAATTTGGGTAACAATCACACGTCATATACTTAATGTTATACAGGTTCTAAAAACTATGGGTGTGATGCAGTTTTCTGTCGCTGCGACTGTTGAAATGTGACTCTGAGAGTCAGGTAGCAATTTCCAACAGCACAATGTTTTTTTGTAACTGTCTGGTGAGTTGGGTAGGATGAATGAAAGCAGCCTGACTTTTCCTCTAACTGGCCAGATTTCACGTGGCAAAAATGGCTACGACAGCAGGTTGGTGAAGCACCCAAGCTTTTCACTAGTTTGTGTAGGGGGAGACAACAGCCATTTCTGAAGAGGTCGGGGTGACCAGCTCTCTTCTTACAATTTAAGCAGACATGCTGATGTTACGCACACTACACGCATTATAGGTACTTAAAGAGTATCCATGCTGCGCTGTGGGGATGTAGGTTGCAGAGATAGTCTTGACACAATAGAGAAAGTTGATTTGTATATCCAGATGTAGATCACAAAGTTCAAAGCCTGTTCATGCTCGGTTTGTCACAGAACAAGAAAAGAAGAACGCATCAGGGACCAACATGTCTTTTTTCTTCAACCACGTCATCCAGTGGGTGCATTTTATTTCTGTCTTTGCTTCCCAAAATGTAATATGTTTTCTGTATTGATTTGTATATTAAGCATACTGTACTTTTTTGTTTTAATAACAAAACACTCACATAAGTAAATAAGCAAAATGGCAAAAATACAGAACAGATAATCATGGCTCAAGCACATCTGTCACACTAACGATGTCTTTGTTTCTTACCTGCCCAGCTTTGTTCGACTTGTTGACTATTTGGTTATCACCACCTTGCACAGCTGTGCAGTGATTGCAGTGGATGAAATACTGACTCTCCTGCAAGTGCAGGCAGGTCCAACACCCAGCAATGCCATCATTCAAAGCTGGACCCTTGACTCAGACGCTGCCACTGACTGTACTGAAAAAGAGATGGATGAAAAGGTAGGGGAATTATTCAGTACAAGTAACTGTAAAAATATTGCATTTATTTTTGTAGCCATGAGAAATCGAGATGTCAAGAGAACACATTCTTGTTTATGCCAATATATGTATCTTCATCAGACTATTGAGTCAGAAGCTCCTCAATTCCATCCTGTATTCATGTCTGAGTTGATCCTGGACACAAACAGCTTGACTTATAAACCCTCTGAAGAGAACTTCTGGGTATGATTAGTTTTTACACTGTATAGTTTTTTTGTTTCTAATCAGAAAATACCCATCAACATTATGTTTCTGTTTCCTACAGGAGACTGTTGCAGATTTTATCAAGCATTTTGAGAACATGGTGACGTCAGTTAAGGATCTTACTAAAGATCCTATTTTTAATTCAGTGATTGAACCTCAAAGGGGTGAGGTTAGTGACGTTCTTCAATCTATTTCAACATATTTTCAACCTGCCTCATATTTATACTTAAAATTGTCAGATTTTTTGATATGATTGAAGTATTATGGTTATGTTGAATTTTAATTTGCAATTAATATGGGATTTTATTTGAATGTTTTATATGTTTCTGGAAGGTGGTAAATAAATATGAAAATGCACCCTCTTTGAAAGTTATCCTAAACAATGACGTCTACCTGCAAAGTTTAAAGCAAAGCATCCAGGTCAGTGTTTTTACTGTGTTGTTTTCCTACGGTCTCATGGCGTCCTGATAGCTTTGAACTGAGGTGATGTATTTTTCTCCTTCAGAGGTCATTCCAGATTGTATTTGCTGCTGCAAACGTGTACTCACACATGTTTGAGCACTTTCTGAGAATCTACAAGGAGAATGAAAGTTTGGATCTGGATGCACTGCAGGGACAGGATCAAGGTAATGTGCAGTACATCAGCATCAACACTGTTAGAGCTTTCTGTAAATTTCTGTGTTTTTTGTCTTTGTTTTGAAAAGATAAAGGTTTTATTTGTCAGATAGTTGGACACTTAAAAACAGCACATTCATGTGTTGTCACTGGGTGTATCGTTGAAATATGACAAATGTCCTCCCTCATAATATGCTTTTTAATATTTATTTAACTTTTGCATTGGTCCTTTCGGTCCTTTCTTGGCCTGCTGCTTTTCTTTAATGCGTTTTTTTGTTATGGAAATGTTTTATAGTTTACTGCCCAGACAGGATCCATATGACTCAGTGTGATTTCAATTGTGTCCTTACAAAACATATTTCATTTTGTCTTTTAATACTTCAAGCTGTCACCAAATTCACATACCTTCAGAGACCATTACATATTATTATTTCTACTCCATTAAGAAAATTATTATTCTCTTCTTGTAGCCAGCAGTCAGTTTGCAGCAATATTTTGTTTTAGCATATTCATTCCACTCTCTGTTGAAGCCTCTATATCTTAGATCATAGCTTGGATCATAGACCCCACAGTTTGATTGTTCTCAGCAAATTAAATTGTTCTTTACAAGTTTGGCAGAGTCTACAAGTAAAAGTCAGTGTACGTAATGATATGGATATGACATGGAATCTTTCTTATCACTGTAGGTTTAGGTAACAGTACAGGGTCAATCAATTGTTGTAGCCTATACTATATTGATTTTTTAAAACATTTTTTTCATTCTTAGTTTGATGGTTGTTATGTTTATTTTAGAACACCTTACATTATAAATGCTTTTAATATTCTTGGGAAAACGTTCGGTCTAAAAAAGCAAAATGGGGATATTGGACATGTTTCTGAATAGGAGAAAATAAAATAAAGTCACGAAGAATAATAAGTTAATAAGTTTTACTTGTTAACTTATTGTTCTTGTGGTTTGTTTACAAAAAGCAAAGAAACCACAAGATACATGTTATTTCCTTTTTTGCTGATAATTCTTGATTTTATCTCACAGATTTATCCTTCTTTCAAAAAGCGCTCAAGTTATACCCCACACAGCAAAAGGAAGCCGCGGGTATTCAGCAGAGGACACATCTTGGTTTACTGGTTGTGGACAAAGGACAGCTCAAAGAGAAGCTTGTGTCATCTTCCCTCCGAAATCTGGAGGTTAGGATTAGCCTATCTGCACATGCATGCAATACACTCAATAAGTTAGTCCACTAAAATGTATTTTTTTTCCCATTATTATTTTGTTTTTTGTTTTTCATCTAAATTTTACTCTTGATTGTTTTGGAAACATTTGGAAATGTTTTTGACCATAAAATGTGATTTAAGGTCATCAATCACATGCTCACCCAACTCGCTAAGAGGAAAGTAGACGCCATAGTGACGGAAGTTTGTGAGGCCGAAGTTAAACTAGGTTTCAGTCCTTCTACTACAGCTCAGCTGGCTGACTTTCTCACATTTGTGGATGAGATTCAGGAGAGGGTGAGACGCTCCTGTTTAATAATTAAATCCGATAAACCAATAAAACAGCAGCTTGTTTTCTTTTTCCTCAGCTTCCTTTCTCTGCTTTACTTGACTCCATATTTCAATTTTTTGTTTTGCTAGATTATAGAAATAAAAGAAGAGCAGAAATCAGTATCCAAAATGTACGATCTGATCAACATGTACTCAGTTCCCACACCACCAGAAGATCTTGTGAAGTTTGCCGCACTGGAACCCTTTATTGAGTCGTTAAGCTCTGTCATGCTAAAGGCAGTGCTACAGCGGAATGGTACTATGGAAAAGTTTTGCAGCTGCTTGCAGAAGGATATAAAGGAAATCAAACAGGAGGACATGAAAATCCAGCTTAAATTGCAGGTATAAAAAGATGATGACTTTGTTTTTAATTTTGTTGTTATTTTTCTTTTTAATAATGCTAACTAATGGACAATTAAAAAAAAACAAAATACATTTGGTATAATTAAAAACTTGTGGATTTCAATGTGTAGGATCCACAAATTCTAGACATCAATGCTGATTCATCACAAGTGCATCTGCTGTTGAGGGAGATCAAGATTTCCATAGAAAAGCTACAGGCCAAAGCATCCTCCTGCATAGCCTACCAGAAGAAATTCAAGGTATTTCTTCTTTCAATGTAAACATATTTCATAGAAATTAGATCAGGCCATAACAGTTTCAATGTGTGCTAAAAAAAAGTTGTTACTTTAATTTTGAAAGCCAAACTTCTGACCACCTGAAAACAACTTACTCTCCCATTCTCTGTTTTTAATTAATAAAGATGGAGGTGACCAAATTTGAGTCACTGGAGCAGCTGACGGCAATGTTCAAGCTAAAGCAGTTGCTCTGGACCTCTCTGGAGCAATGGGACCCTTTACAGAACGGATGGCAGCAGGTGAGGTGCAAACGTTTAATTCTATATCTACAGCACTGAAAGTAATTCTTTCACCACCTGCTCAATTTGTGAGTGGGTGCAGGGAGGTTTGGGGTCTTCACTCACCCCGGTTCTGTTAGCCGTCAGGGCTGGGGGGCTGGGAGGAGGTGCTGGCCGTCAGATTGGGGTCTGGGATGCGGGGCCTCCCTGCTACTGCAGATAAGGAGGTGGTCCGCTTGCCTCCACCCCAGAGAGAAGGGTTACATCTCCTGGGTCTAGGTGCGGCTTGCCCCTCTGAGGGCGGGGGTACCTGGACCTGGGATATAGAGTATGTTTGGGGAGTGCGACTATCTGTGCAGTGTCTATTTGTGTCTGTCTACACGTTGGGTGAGTGCCGAGTATTTGGTTGTGCATATGGGGTGGGAATGCACGTCTGTGTCCGCGTGCGCCTGTTCGTCTGTGTCTATATGTCAGGTTGGGTCTTAGACTCAACCTCTCTGGGTACATCTCAGGCCCTCTAAAGTACGGAGGCCTATCTCCCCTCACCACACTCCCTGCCGGTGGCTGATGCCCTCAGACGTTGGTGTGTTGGTGGTCCTTGTCGTCTGGGGCTGGGCGCTCATGTATGTACCGGCTCACTCCTGGTGGCCGATTGGCGGGGCCTGGCGCCTGTGGCCCAGCTGGGCCCCTTCCGGGGGATGGGATGCCCTCTGGCCTCTGGGCCTGAAGCTCGGTCCTCTCTGGCACAGCTGGCTGCCGGCAGAGCCCGCGGGCACGCCACCGCAACCCCCTCTGGCCTCTGCTCCGTACCCTCATACCCTGGAGGACAGGGCTGTGGCTCCCCACACTCCCTAGCAGATCGTTACATGGAGAAACCTTTGGAATACAAGCATGCTGATCCACACAGGTGTGCACACAGGTGTTCACAGACGCGGACTACACCTTTCTTGGCTGCTGCCTCAAAGCACATTGTGCGCTGTCTATCTTGCGTGCTGCACAATATCGTTTAATATTTAGTATCTACTGTTATCTACTGCTAGCTAGTTTGTTGTGATGGTGCTGTTTTTTATTATGTTGCTCTTTTTTTGTTTGCTTTCTCTTCTGTTTTTTTTCTCCATACAGGTGATCCAGGTGTTTTGCTTGTTTTTCTTTCTTTCTCTCCCTCTCTTTCTTTCATTCTTTCTCCCTGCCCTATCCCCCAGTCATGTCTGTCCCATTTGTAGCAACCGAAAATAAAATAAATACATAATTATAATAAAGGTCAATCAAATGGACCAATATGGCAAGGCCATGATGATCCACTTGGTAAAATAAATCCGCTTGGCATCTTTCTTGGCCTTAAGACAACAATTCTGATGACTAAAGATCCAAACGGGACACAAAAAAAGAAAAAGAAAAGAAAAAAAAAGAAATGTCTGCAGTCTGAATGTCTGAACATACACTCACAAATACAAATGTTAAAAATGTGGAGCTGCTTTAAACCATTTTCGTGTCACTATATAATGAAATAAAAGCTGTCTGTATTTGACAAATATTACCCTGTTACCAGGATGACAGACAGCTAGTATGAACCCACAGAGAACGTGACTTTTTGGAATTGAAATGAAAGTACTTTGACCCACCCACAGCTGAGCCGTGTCATAGAGGCCACTCTGTTTGTGAGTTTGTGTGTGTCAGTCCTTCATGTCAGCATTCATCAGTTTGTTTGTGACTGGCAGAAACTTTGATGGCAGCAGCACAGTTGACCATGAGTGGTGTCACAACTACCAAAGGCTTAGTTATGATTTTGACTCTGATGTGTCTGCTCCATCTTTCAAGTGCACTGATAAACAAGGACAAACTGGAGGAGCTGAAGGGAAATATTGAAACATCACAAAAGGAAACAGCGAGAAGGAAGGCTGAAAATAATTTAGACAGAGCCTATGTTCCAGCTATCTTTGATGATTTTGGACGTCTCATGGATCCTTTGTGTGAAGTTATGAAGCCATTGTTGATTTCTACATCACTGCTTAGACCAGTGTTGGATGCAATGGATGACCTAAAGACTTGTGATGGCAACACTAACACAACTAGAAAATAATAAAGATGAAATGTAGCATGTTAGTCAGCGTCTGTCTCTGGTATTAAATGTTCTGTATCTGTAAACCTTCTCTTTCATACTGTGCTGCCTCAAAATCAAAGCTAACTGTACACTTGACTTATAAACTTTGACAAGAAAAAAAAACATCTAAATGATTCAGAGAAGACTTTGAAGAAATTGCTGTGGTTGGATAAAAGTAATATCAAGCTGGGACAGGGCCCTATACACAAAATCTTGGGAATTTAGTTCCCTCAGCCAGAACACTGAAGAACACTGTGGATGGATCTTCCAGCATAACAATGACCCTAACATACCACCAAGGCAACAATGGAGCGGCTAAATAGGAAGCACATTAATGTTATTGAATGGCCAATTCAGTCTGTTGACCTGAATCCCGATAGAAAAATCTATGGAAGGAACAGCCATGCGACTGTTAAGATAGCTCTAAATCTTTTAGGATTAGAGAGTTTTCCATTAAAGAGAAGTGGGCCAAAATCCCTCCTGTGTGCAAACCTGGTGATAAATTACGAGAAAAATCTTACCGCTGTGCTTACCAACAAAGGTTTCTCTGTAAAGTACAAAGTCATGTTTTTCTTCAGGAACAAATACTTTCACTTAATGATTTCAATTAATTACATGCAAAATAATTTATAACTTTTATGCACTGTTTATTTATATGGATATTTAGATGATATTCCGTCTCTCACCATGAAAACAAGACACTGTTCATTTCTTTGTAAGTGAGCCAAGTTACAAATTTAGCAGGGGATTAAATGATTATTTCCTCCACTGTATAGCAAGTCTGTCCATGCATACACTATAAAGTACAGTTTATAAATGAATGCCATTAGCTCTACTGTGTTCTTTCATTTTATCCATCACTAGAGCACGCTTCAACAACTGGACATGGAGCAGTTTAGCTCACAAGTCAACAAATACAACAAGTACGTCAACCAGCTTGAAAAGGGTCTGCCACGTAACAATATAGTTCCCTGTCTGAAGAACAAGGTGGACGTGATGATGCACAGAGTGGGTAGAAAAAAAGTGTTATGAAATATCTCATATTTTTTGTTTCATAGATAATGTTGCCAGCAGCCTCTTTATAAAATCATACCACATTAAAATATGGGCTGAAAGTAATAGACTGTTTTTGTGACTGCCCAAGTGGTATTTATGTGTTCTTTTTTTTAGCTGCCTGCGATCACTGATCTTCGTAACCCATGTCTGAAACCGGAACATTGGAAGACTTTGGAGTCTTTGGTGGGGACTTCCCTCAATGTGGATGAACTTACCATAGCTGGTTTAGAGGAGCTCAGTGTTTTCTCATATGGCAAGGAGATTCAGGAGGTAAAATGTATATAATATGAGATTTGCTTGTTCTGCTTAGGAGACTCTGGGTACTACTGAGTACACAACACATCCTAATACCTAATAAAAGTTACAGATTGATTAGAGATCCCAAATTTATCAGCTCATCATTAAATTGCAACTATAGTTATGGCAAACTCCTTAGGAACTGACACAAATATTAACTTTTAGGTTTCAGGACAAGCTTCAGGTGAGGCATCAATGGAGACCATTATCACAAAGGTATGTGGGTTAAATATAACTATTTATACAGATATTACATCTCATTAAAAGTACTAAATTAGAAGTTACATTTACATATCTCTCTATTTAATATACTATCCCCACATTTTATACCCAAATATGAGTAAAAGCCACTCAAATGTTACTTGATTTCAGAGAAAAAATGCTAATCTATTAGTGTAAAAGGGAAGAAACAGTTAGCTACGTTTGCATAACCAATTAACAAGACAAGATACGACACGTTACATGGCTATAACTATAATAGCATAAGAGGTCTAATGCAGCAGATGTTTCCACCATAGACAGGTTAACTGTTTTGGCTGCAGTGACAGATTTAGCACACTACTCAACACAATATCTACGCTCCTTTTGGAAATTCACGTTTATGGGAGAATAAACATGCATGCAAAACGATATTTAAGAAATTCCATGTGTTACTGCGTGTTGATGAAGCACTCCTAATGGGTCTTGCAGGTGGAGGATTTGTGGAAGAACACAGAGTTTACTGTGCTGTCCCATGGTGACACTAAGGATGTCTTTATCTTGGGAGGCACGGATGATATCCAGGTTGTGATGAGTTGCACTTTCATGCAGTCTATTGTAAAACATCACCAGTGTTTCAGTATCTCTAAATGTTTATGTTTCATCCCTCTGTGTTTATTTATGTGTGAAGGTACTCCTGGATGACAGCATTATCAGTGTGGGTGCAGTGGCATCCTCACGCTATGTAGCTCCCATCAAGGGGAGGGTCAAGAAATTGCTGACACAGCTGATCCTTTTTAACCAAACATTGGTAAAGTCTTTTAAAAAACTAAGTTTATTTCTAAGTGAAACTGGTTCAGCTGTAATAAAGGTTTGCTTTCTTAAATGCAGATCCAGTTTCATTCACATTGGCTTTCCTCAGTGGCTGTAGAAAAGAAAACAAAATACTTGCAAAATTATTTTTCAAAGTTTACTGAGTTCAGTAGATGGTTTAAGGGAACATTGTTGAGTTTTTTCATTCATTCCTATGCATTTTAAATACTCTGTCTGCTCACTGTGTTTCTTTTTTTCCTTTCTAGGAGGAGTGGCTTACATGTCAAAGGAACTGGTTATACCTAGAAAGTATCTTTTTGGCTCCAGACATAAAGAGACAGCTGCCTGCTGAATCAGAAATGTTTCTTAAAGTTGACAAGTCCTGGGAAGAGATCATGGCTAAAGTTAACTGGATGCCCAATGCTTTTGATGCAGCCACACAGACTGGTATGTGACTGTGTTTCAGCGGTTTTCAGCATTCTTTATTTTCATGGTTGCTGTTTTACACACACGGCTGTAGCTTTGCAGCTCACAGCTGAACACATCACCCACAACAACAACAAAAGACAGACAGGACCCAGTTCAGACTTTAAGCCGGCGAGGCATGATTGCAGATGTCGCTCAGGTGTCGTCTGTGTGGTCTGCGGTGCCCCTGCAGCGCCACAGTGACCAAACACGATGCATTAAAACAGCATTGTAGGGATGTTAATGCTGAAAGACGAAGGCAGAATTACTGTACATGCAAATACATGCATTCATGAAGGCGACTATGCTGACACACTGCATACAAGCCTGTTGTTTTATTCCAAAAGGTCTGTTGGAGACTTTGCAGCAGAACAATGCTCTTTTGGATGAGATACAGAAGTGTCTGGAAGCTTACCTGGAGTCCAAGAGAGCCATCTTCCCAAGGTACTATGCACACATGATTTGTTTGTTTGTTACATGATAGAAAAGCAGGCCTGTACACTGTATTGCAGCTAGAAGCCTCAGATAAGAGTAGAAAAACAATGCTGTCAACACCAGACACCAGCAACTAGTATCTTCAGTTCCCAGACATCCCAGTTAAAATAAGATGGGATGCTACACAGTCATAAACACGGCCCTGTCCTCATTTTTTTTAAATTTGTTGTGACATTTGATGTTTTCTGTTGTGTGAATAAAATATGGTTGTATGTGATTTTAAAATCCCTTATTCCACCACACCAAGTATATCATATTTGATATGCAAGTTTTGTGCATTCTTTGAGTTTTTGAGACTTCTACAACAACAGTGTAAATTTTGAATTTACACACATTTTGAATGGACTGTTTTAAACTTCACTTTGCTTGATCTTCATAAAAATCTCATGCTGCCGATTGATTCATAAAAATCAATCGGCAGCATGTTTAATTTTTAAATGCAATTAAAGATGCGGAGTTTGAAAGATTATTTGTGGATGCCGCGGTAATCTGGGTTCACCAAAAGTACATTTTGAAAGCAACAATTTTCATGTTTAGTCTATCGACATCTGATTGAAGATCATGGCAATGTAATATTCTTTTCCTTCCTTTAGATATGTTTCATAGACAATCTGATCTCTTAATGTCTAATTATTCATATTTTACATTTTTTGTTTTTAGAAAATGACAAACATTATTGTTAGATTGTTTGCATGCTGTGCTATGTACCTTTTGTCTGTGACTTACAGGTTTTACTTCTTATCCAATGATGAACTGCTAAAGATTCTTGCTCAGACACGTAACCCTCAGGCAGTGCAGCCTCACCTCAGGAAGTGTTTTGATGCCATCACTCGACTGGAGTTTGCTTTATTGCCTGAAGAACCTTCTGGTGCTCCAGAAATGTTGGATGATGGAGAGCAGAAGACCATATATAGCACAGACATCCTGAATATGGTGTCCCCTGAGGGAGAAAAGGTCAGGCTTGAGGAACCTTCAGTCATCTGGTCATTATTGTCTGTGTTTAATTCTGCATGTTATTCTCTCTTTAGGTCTTTGTTATAAAGTAGAAAAACTTTCTGATGTTTTTTACTCATTTGGCAGGTTAGAATTCCTAAATTGAACCAGTCATTGAGATACAAGTAAGATATGATTCTTAGGTAGCCAGTCATTTGAAAGCAAGAAGCTCACATGCACAAAATCTAAGAGAACAGTCTTAAAGAATAATATTATATCCTAATCACAAAGTATATGTAATTTTTAATGCAAGTGTGGATTTTATAGTTTGAGCTCTCTTTAATAAATACTACTTCTCTCTCACTTGGCAACCATCTTAGTATAGTAAGAACTACTGTATCTCAAGTGCAAGGACTTAGCAAGTACCAATTAAGGCATAAAAGGGACATCCCAAGTCTTAGTTTGCACCCAAAACTAGAAACATAATAAGACATGAATGGTGATGTTATCATGGACATTTGTTTTACAAGAATTCTTTTGTTGACATCTGTTTGCTGCTCTGGGTTTTCTTATTCACATGAAAAACTCCAGTCTTTGCTCAGGTGTCAATTACAAAATAGTATAATAAGCACAAGAGGTGTAATCAAATCCTCAACCCTAACTGATTCTGTGGTTCTGTGCTTGAAGGTGGGTTTGGCTAAAGGTCTGAAAGCACAGGGAAATGTGGAAGACTGGCTTTGCAAAGTGGAGGAGGCTATGTTCTCCTCACTGCGACAGCTCAGCAAGGCTGCCATTGTAGACTACCAGAAGAAGTCTAGAGAGGAATGGGTGGTGGCAGGACACCCGTCACAGGTACACAAATACACGAACACACACACACACACACACACGTGTGTTAAAGGAAAGTTGGGTGCTAGAGCCTTTTATACTTTCGAAGGAGCACAGGTGCATGCTATCCTGTGTATAGTCATTTATTAGATTGGCACTGGAACAGATCAGGAAATCATTACTACTAAATTCCATTTTATAGGTATATTAACAATTAGCACTGCATAACTGTTTATGAGTCAACCAGACTCTTGCTGTCATATCTAAAGCTTTCATAGGTTTCTCAATTTATTTATATACTTTTTTGATACTTTTTGCTCAGTTTTGTTTATAAAAGATTTAACTTCACTTTGTCTTTATGCCCACCAGGTGGTGCTGACCATATCACAGCTGATGTGGTGCAGGGACATGGATGCGTGCCTGGAGGGAGACCATGACCATTTTGCTGCCTTGCAGAAATTTGAAGGCACCAACTTTGAAGTAAATCACAGTACAGATTCTTTTACTGCTTCTTTAATTCTGTGGTTACATTTTAACCTCATCAAACAAACCTGGACTTTTTTTGCTCTTTAATTTCAACGTTATAACCCAAGGATGCTTGCTTGATTATGTTTCTGTGCACTCCAGAGACTGAATGCCCTAGCAGCATTGGTACGAGGACAGCTCCCTGCTTTACATCGTAATATCATCACAGCCCTCATCACCATTGATGTTCACGCTAGAGACATAGTCACTGATCTAGTTCGACAAAAGGTACAACAGTGTAGTGTTAGCGGGACACTGACTATAGTTACCTGATTTTTCCTGTGATCAGTGTTATAAAAACAAAAACAAGTTAGTAACAAGTCACCACCTTCAACTGACTTAAGGTTTTCTTCAGGTTGACAACAGGTCCAGCTTTGAATGGCAGAGACAGCTGCGCTACTACTGGGACATGGACCTTAATAACTGTGTAGCCACAATGGCACTGTCCACTTACATTTATGGCTATGAATATCTGGGAGCTTGTCCTAGGCTGGTCATCACACCACTCACGGTAATGGAGAATATAAAACTACATTCACACAAATGTAGAGTTCCAGTTGTAAGTATATTTAGACTGTTCTTCAATTTTGTGTGATACTTAAATAAAAAATGTCTAAGAATTCAATTTTAATTTTATTTAGTGCCAATTCACAACAACAGTCACCTCAATGTGTTGTAAGGTAAAAGTAAGACCCTATGATTTTAGAAAGGAAACAATCAGATGACCCCTGTTAGCAAGCGTGTGGTGACAGTGGGAGGAAAAAGCTCCCTTTTAGCAGGAAGAAAACTCATGTAGATCCAGGTCCAGCGAGGGGCAGCCATCTGCCATGATTAGTGGGGGGTGGGGAGAAGGAGAAAGCAGCGGAGAGGGACAGGACAGAAGACACTGCGGGAGAAGGAGGCAGAGTTTAATGATTAAATGCAGGAGTGCTGTAAAAACACAATGGAATACATACAGTCAAACAGGCCACAAAACAAAATACTAGCAAAACCACCATATGCTACTGGCAATAACTTATCATTAGAATCAAAATACAGATTATATATCCAAAACTGTTTAGATAAATGTAAAAATTAGTTAGAAAAACTTACACTTGGCATATTTTTGTAAACACTGTTTTATTTCATTTAGACTTCTTTAAGTGTTAGTTGTTTTATCTGTCATCTTTTTAAATTCTATAGAAACATGGATCCTTTTCTTCATTTTTGTGTTTCTCTGTCTGCCTTGGGACGCAGGACCGTTGCTACCTTTGTCTTATGGGAGCTCTCCAACTGGACTTGGGAGGTGCTCCTGCAGGGCCGGCAGGGACGGGCAAAACAGAGACCACAAAGGACTTGGCAAAGGCGCTGGCCATCCAGTGTGTGGTCTTTAATTGTTCAGATGGACTGGACTATAAGGTCAGCTACAAGGAATTTTATGAACCTAGATCGCTTTTTTGTCATTGCTAGACTACACCTGAAATAGATTACAGCTGGACAGGTGCTTGGAATCACTGTGACCAGCATAAAGGGCCGTTTCTGGTATTTTATAAGCCTGTTTATGAACTGCAAATAACTTTGAACAATGCTTTATGTCATCCATTAAAGTAAAATTACTGATGTCCTATTTACAAACACAAAAGATGTACAAAATCCTCTTTGAATAATTACACTTAACAGTGGAATTGAGTATTTGCCACTATTTGGAAGATAAGAGTAGTAACTACTTTTCAAGTCTTGGTATTCCACACATAATATCTGTTTTTAATGAATCACAATATTCTTATACAGATGATGGGTCGGTTCTTCAGTGGGCTGGCACAGTCAGGAGCCTGGTGTTGTTTTGACGAATTTAACAGAATCGACATTGAAGTGTTGTCTGTCATCGCTCAGCAGCTCATAACCATAAGAAATGCCAAAGCTGCTAAGGTATACAAACACATGCACACAGTTTTGCAAGAAAAAATCGGCTGTCATGTCCTAGAGTCACCTCACATAAAGTTAAATATTTCAAGTCTAATTTGTTGTTTTGATATTTCTGGCTTTTGATTTACAAAATACAAATTAGTAAAAGTTTAATTTAATTTCAAGTTTGTTATAAGTTACTCAAATTTGAATTGCCACCAGGTTGAAGACACCGAGTGTATGATCACGTCCATTTTTACCACCATTTCCTCCACTGATTTCGGGTGTTGGTGATAGTTGGTCCACTGTGTTTTATAAAGGCCAAAGTCAGATTTTAGAGTATTTCACCAACTGCTGACAAGCTGTATGGAGGTGCCAATTTCCTTTTCCAGTAGAAATAATTACCTGCCATTATTAATTGCAGTGCCAAACTTACTAGCAGATGGATTGCTGGCCATATTATAACTCTCCTTGAATAGCCATGGGTATTACAGTAGATGGGGTGTTGTCAAGAGGAAGATACAAAAGACTGCACTCACACTTTTTTTTAACCCTTATTTAACCAGGAAGTGGACATCTTAAAGAAATACAGAAATACATTTCTGTATTGTAAAGCCTTATTTGATTGCGCTTAAGAAAAATGGATGGATGGATGGATATTTCACTTTATCCATAGTGAGTATATAGTTTAGGATAATAAAGTTGACCTTTTACTAACAAGAGTGTCTCTTTTATCTTTGTTATGTAGCTGTCAAGGTTTCTATTTGAGGGCCGGGAGATCAAGCTGGTGATGACATGTGCTGCATTCATCACTATGAACCCAGGCTATGCTGGAAGAACAGAATTACCCGACAACCTTAAAGCTCTCTTTAGACCAATAGCAATGATGGTTCCAAACTATGCTCTTATTGCAGAGGTAACTTCCAGTTTGTGTGTTTATGTGTCTTATTCTAAATTCTCTGATATTTCTCCACAGAATAAGCTATCATTTTCCCTCTTTTATTGACTTAAGCTCAGCTGCATTTGTTTCTCTGTTCTCCCTCCAGGTGATTTTGTACTCAGAAGGATTTGAGTCTAGTAAAACCCTCGCAAGGAAGATGACCCAGATGTACAAGCTGTGCTCAGAGCAACTGTCCCAGCAGGACCACTATGACTTTGGGATGAGAGCTGTCAAATCTGTCCTGGTCATGGCAGGGTCAGAGCATTACACGGACACATATGCATTGAATAATCAGGGCAGACAACCATCTTCTCTGAAATGTCTTTCTGTGACTGCTGTGATTTTAAACAGTCTCACACACATATACATGGATATGTTTAGCATTTACCATTTTGTGTATTCTGAAGCTACATGTACATTATGTTTACTGTGACATGTTTCACATTTTAAGTAGATAATTTGTTTTTCAAGACAAAGTGCTGCTGTCCACAATAAGACCAGTGAAACTGGTGATACTGGTGATTACTCAGATTAGAGGCTAAGAGCATAGGATCAGAATCAGACTTTATTTATCCCCAAGGGGCAATTAAGAGCTCCCAGCACTTCCTCATTTAAACTCTAGTTCCTCTCTGAAAAAAATAATTTACATTTATTTTATTTATTTGATGCTTGTCATAACAAAGTGTTTGAAACACATGAAGAGACGAAGAAATGACACATTTTTGTAATTACAACTATTTAAATGAACTACTTTAGAAGAGATGCTCATACTGGTTCTTTAACCATGCGGGTTTCCTTTTATATTTTATCAATTTTTTGTGAATATGACCAATATGAAGATAAAAGACAGATTTTAGGATGCCCATTACTAACACATAACTATTTTCATTGTATAGCAATTATTTGAAATCCTGGAGTGACTCTGCAATATTAAATATAAAAAAATGTTTAGGTCACAAAGAAATCCATATAATTTTTAATGTTTGCTCGTAGGTCACTGAAGAGAGAGAATCCTCACCTTAGTGAGGATGTGGTTCTAATTAGAGCACTGAGAGACTCCAACCTGCCAAAGTTCCTCACTGATGATGCCGTGCTGTTTGGGTAAGTCTATCTGACATTGTAAGGGACTGTTTCTTGCTCTGCAGCATAGGGATTTATACATTTGGCTGCGAAAGATCCTTATTACAACCCTGGGCGCAGACACAAATCCTTTTGGGGTTGTGTCCTCTGCCAAATTAAACATGTGGAGCTACCCACCGTGGTGAATAAGGGAGCAATAACTGAAGTAGCTTTGTTATTTCTTGTTAAACTGCACAATAACAGTAAGAACATTAAGTTCTAAAAGTAAGAGTTTGTATGGTACCTCTTCTTTCTTTTTTTTTATATATCTGTATGTTTATGTTCATGGCAATCTTCCATTCCTTTCCAGTGGTATCCTGTCAGACCTGTTTCCTGGTGTTTGTATCCCTGAACATGACTATGGTGTGCTACACTCAACCATTGTGGAGTCTCTGGTTAAGCGAAACCTTCAACCGTTGGATAGCATGACTAAGAAGGTAGAGTACAAGTGGAAAATATTCCAAGACAGACACTTCAGCTCAGTTAATTCCAGCTGCAGACGTAAATCTTTTTAAAAGATCAGAAATATTTTGAGTATTTAAAAAGCCTGTTCCTCTTCCTATTAGGTGATCCAGCTTTATGAGACCATGTCAGTTCGCCATGGAGTTATGTTGGTTGGACCAAGTGGTGGAGGTAAGACCACTGTCTACACCATCCTGGCAGACACTCTGGAGACCCTCCATCTCAAAGGACACCAGGCTGTCAACCCCTTCTATCAGCCTGTCAAGACCTATGTGCTCAATCCAAAATCTGTCTCAATGGGAGAGCTCTATGGAGAGGTACAGCACACAGGAGACTAAATCTGACATCAGCAGTATTTCCTTTTCTCTCACTGCAATTATTTATTTAACTTTTGTGTCAACCTCTCAGATTAATACTTTGACATTGGAATGGCGTGATGGACTGATGGCACTGAGTGTCCGTGACGCAGTCAGTGACACTAGTGATGACCACAAGTGGGTTATCTGTGATGGACCAGTTGATGCCCTTTGGATCGAGAACATGAACACTGTATTGGATGACAACAAGATGCTCTGTTTGGCCAACAGCGAGCGAATCAAACTTACTCCATCCATACACATGGTGTTTGAGGTTAGAGCCAAACAGAGTGAAAGTGGAACTGGATCACTTTTGTTGACAGTAAATTGGATTATAAATTAATTTGCAGGGTCTTAAACATGAGCTCAAGAATAAACATTTAATGCTTTACTAAGAATATGAAGCTGGATTATAATGGACTCTCTTATAATAGGAGCTTGTAAATCTTAAGTCGTCTTCATAATGTGTATTTGCAGGTTCAGGACTTGGCTGTGGCATCTCCAGCCACAGTAAGTCGCTGTGGAATGGTTTATGTTGATCCTGATGAGCTCAAGTGGATGCCCTACGTGCAGACATGGATTACTGGGCTAGGGGACAGGGTATGTGCATGTTATATCTCCAAATTCTAGATTTCTCTTATATTATACAGATAGGATCTTAAGTATTTTGACAGCTGCTCCTTTGCTTCTCCATGGAACTGCGCAGCCTCCTTTATGGGATTTTTAGACAAAATCCATCCTGTTCTTCCTGTCCTTCAGTGTAACCAGGTGTTGCACCTTGTTGTAAACCCTCTGGACTTATACTGATATGAAGATATCTCTTGATTGCTGACTACTGCAGTCATATAGCCATTATAACTAGTAACAGATGCAACATATTGTATATAAAGTTAGATCACCTAAAACTAATTCCCTGTGGAGAAATGCATTTAAATTTAAATGTATTTTTATTTTTTATCCCTATAGGTTAATTTTTACATTGTAGTCAAATTGTTGTTTTTTTGCAGTGCATAGTTCTTCCCTCTTGATGTCAGTCCTACCTCTGGGCATTAAGAAGACTATTACTAGGGAGTCTAAGCCAAACTAGCAAGGTTACTTTATAAATTGTGTAGATAATGTAAATGCATGACTCTGCATACACTTAATATCCTGCTACAAGCTTCTCTGTAAACCTCATTTAACTTTCTCCTGTCTCTCCAGCTTCCAGACCCAGTGGGTGCATACCTGATGGAGATGTTCAAGCAGTACGTGGAGAAAGGTCTACAATTTGCGTCCAAGCATTGTGTCCAAGCAATTCGCCAAGTGGACATCAGTAAAGTCAGCACTCTGTGCTCCTTGCTGGAGGCTCTTCTGCTGGGTAACGGAGGACCAGACCTCAAGATGGTACATTTAACACAAAATGTAGCTGTCATGTTTAGTCCTTTTTTTGTAGGATGCATCAAAAGAATCAGTCATTTAGTTCAAACAACAATTTTGCAAACTTGACAATGAAATAAAAAAAGTTAATTTTTTTCCACAAAGGAAAAGCAAAAAATGTACAGGGAGCAACTTTGGTTAAACCAGCAATGCGTTAAAGATGAGAGTGTGCTACTTCTGTTCGACAAGACAAAGCCATAAGTTATATACATGCTTCTTGTAGAATTATTGACTTACTCACCCATGTTCTTACTTATTGATATGTCTTCTTTTTGTGGTGGCAGAATCCCAAGCACCTTGATGGTGTACTATGTCAGACCTTCATATTTTGTTATCTATGGGCCGTAGGTGGCAATCTGACTAGTTCTTACTGGGATGCTTTTGATACCTTCATCAGAGAGCAATTTGAAGGCAACAAAAATGCAAAGGTATGCAGCTGTGACCACCACACCTACAGAAATGGATGAGCTGTGAGGATAATGCAATCTAAATTATTTATTTATTATAGAACAAAACTGGGCAGTTTATTCAAATCGGTCAAAATTCATACACTTGTATTCAATGTATATAAAGTGGAATAATTTAAGCTGTTCACAGAGTGCCGTATCAAGCTATGTTAATGGAGCATTGACTGGAAGGAAAAGTGTATTAAGAATTCCAGATGTGAAACCGTAATTTGAACTTAACACACATAGGCACTCACATCCACACAAAGAATTGTACAAAGCAACACTTCACCAAAACTGCTGTTACCAAAGCTATTAAACAATGTGAGTGAAACTGAACATTAATGATTTAATGTTTTTTCTAGCTAATGGCATTTGGGCTGATACTTAATAAGACACCTAATAATTTTGTAGTAAGTTTTTTACATTTGTGTGTTTTGTAGCTCCCGACGTGTGGTACCTTGTGGAGTGTCTACATGAATTTTAATCACAGGGATCTGCAGTTATGGACAGCTATAATCCCTTCATTTAAATATAATAGGGAACAACCTTTTTTTGAGATGCTGGTTCCCACTACAGACACTGTTCGCTATGGATATCTGATGGAGAAACTGCTATCCGTGCGCCGTTCTGTACTCTTCACTGGTGACACGGGAGTGGGAAAGGTAAAGAATCTTAGAACAGATAATAAACGGATGACAAAGGGTACATTTTATAAATCCAAAGCTTTTCTGATATTAAATGGTAAAATGGTAAATGGTCTGTATTTGTATAGCGCTTTTACTTGGTCCTAAGGACCCCAAAGCGCTTTACACTATACACAATCATCCACCCATTCACACACACATTCACACACTGGTGATGGCAAGCTACAGTGTAGCCACAGCCGCCCTGGGGCGCACTGACAGAGGCGCCCCAGGGCATACTTGATGATGCAAAAAGAACAGCTGAAAAAAAGCACATACGTCTAGGATACTTCAGACTCCTTTTTGCACTTCATAAACAAAGACCCACTGCATGTGTTGCAGATGCCTTGCTACAGCCACACTTAGCTTTGGACAGAACGCTGCACATACATGTCATATTTTGTTGAGATTTGGTTCTGTGTGATTTGTGGAACAAACATTCCCATGCTTTTGGCATGACATATGTAGAAGGTTAATTGTATATATTAGTGCCACTGTTTATTTCATTCACCTGAATGACTGTGTGTACTGATGGATCTGGCAGTTTCCACTAAATTACTTATTATGATGGTGACGTATTAATAAAATGCTGAGGAGTTTTAGAGGGGAAATAGCACGAGTCTGCAGCAATGCTTAGTTATAGTTTCATATCCAAAATATCCATGGTGCTAAAGCAAAGGTAATATTTTGGTGTTGCAATTTAGAAAGGAATGCAGATATCAAAATTTATATGTGAAAAGTAATTGATGAACATGTTCTTGCAGACTGTGGTGGCCCGGGGCCTTCTTAACAGGATCCAGGAAAGTGCAGGATATCTTCCTGTCTTCATCAACTTCTCTGCTCAGACCTCCTCTGCCCGTACACAGGAGATCATTGAGTCCAAACTGGAGAAAAAGAGAAAGAACATTTTAGGTAAAAGAGCAAGTTTGGCAATGACAACATAAAAGCAAACCCAAGAACCATACATGTTGTGTCAGACTGTCATATGCATTTGTTACAATTGTTTGCACCATCTGGACAGCAATGTAGCTGAAAGGAAATCCTTTGAGAAACTCCAACTGATAAAGTTTTTCAGACAAAAGCTACCATCTTATTGTTTGAATTATAGGTCCATGCTTGTCAATGACATGTCTTCAGGGTCTAACTTACAGATAACACATTAAGAGGCCTTTCTTCAGCACATTCCCAAATTGTTCTGGAGCTGCTTAACACAACCATAGAGTCGCTTCCTTTCCATTAGTTTAACAGTTGCTTCCACTATTCATCTACACATCTACTGCCTGGCCATTCATCCAATAGTGCTTACACATTTACTTTTTTCTTCTTGAATATTTATTATTTTTCTCTCCATGTAGGTCCTCCAGGAAACAAGAAGTTGGTGGTCTTTGTGGATGACTTGAATATGCCTAAGCTGGACAGTTATGGATCTCAGCCTCCTATAGAACTCCTGCGTCAGTTCCAGGACTTTTCTGGGTTTTATGACAGAAACAAGTTCTTCTGGAAGGAGATCCAGGTATGCAAATAAGATGAGCTACACTGTAATGAGACATTAAAATATAAATGTGCGTGTGCATATGTGAGACTATGGTTGCAGTTGAGGTTATCTATTTTAGACTTTTCCAAGCAGTTTAAAAACAAAACCACAAGAAGGAGCATTTTCAAATTTTCAGATTTTAGAAAGATTATGGGGCATGTTTCCTATAAGTACAAGCACGTATCTAAAACAAGGGTAGGACAGTTCCACTAGCACAGCTGTTCTAGACTAGCTATAAGTTAATTGCTCATAAGTCTTAACCTTTTGTTTTTAGTGTCTGTACATTCTACGTTCCCATAAATATTGCCTACAAGTAAAGACAAAATCATTCTAGTCTGAACTACTGTGGATGTTTTCCCCGTGTTCAGTTTTTGAGCACAGTTAAAAACCTCATTTGTTCTGTTTGGTGTTTTTAATGAATACTAAATCCTTTTATGTAGGAAACCCAGTCATCTTGTGGGCTATTTGTTAGCTTTTTTATTCGCCATTTATAGAATGAGAATCAGAATCAGAATGTCTTTAGATTAGATTAGATTAGATGAAACTTTATTAATCCCTCGGGTGGGTTCCTCCGGGAAATTCCGTTTCCAGTAGCAAAGCACCGAAAGAAGTTGCATGTTACAGATACATTAAGGGGAATGAGAGTAAGGATATAAGCATAAATACACCATATATACACATATACACATGTATAGATACAGAATATACAATATGGATAAATAGGATTGCTCATTTGAGTGAGTATTTATTGTCATCGTCGCAGGTACAACGAAATTAAAAGTGGTCTCTGATCAGTGCATCATCCATAGAATGTTTACTACCTTAACTTGTGCTATACAAACACACATATACACACAGGCACAACTGATTTTAGAACATTTCTGTACTGTCCTTAAATGCCCCACACAAGGAACCCCTCTTCTTAAATGGAACATTTTATTGTCAATGGTGACATGTCAGGAAAAAGTAACATACTAGCGTTTTATCCGCTGTTTAGTAGTCCCTTTATTCTGTCTTTTTCTTCTCAGGAAATGACCATTACAGCAGCATGTGCTCCTCCAGGAGGGGGGCGAAATCCTGTGTCCCCCAGATTTATTCGCCACTTCAGCATGTTGTGCCTGCCAACACCCTCGGACACCAGCCTCAAACAGATCTTCAAAGTCAGGAGTCCTCCAAAATACTGACACACACACACACACACACACACACACACACACACACACACACACACACACACATGTAAAGAATTACATTTTAGGGAGTAGTGTTTACAGTTCAAAATATATCATGTCCGTGCTTATTTATTATTATTTCAAGTTAATCTTGACAGATTAAGAATCTTTATTGAGTAGTCTGTATGTGTTATGTCCATGAACTTCTCTCTATGAGATGTTGCGCTTACTTTAAATGTTTTAATTTTTCCATTTCCTGCTCCGCCAGTATATGTAATTTTCAGTATGCCCCTCTTCATGCCCTCTCATTTGTGTTACAACCACTTTTCATACCCAACCTCCTTCCAGGCTATACTGAACGGTTTCCTCAGTGAGTTTTCCCAGGCAGTGAAGGACTGTGCCGGACAGATTGTGGATGCAGCTGTGGAGATTTATAACTGTTTAAGTGTGGATCTGCTGCCCACCCCGGCCAAGTCCCACTATGTTTTTAATCTCCGGGACCTCTCCAAGTGTGTCCAAGGTGAGTATTCCTTTGGTCTTTGGCTGCTTTTTCATTCATTGGCAATCCAGTCCTTGTATCTGACTATTTTCAGAGAATTATTTTCTTGGTTTGTTAAGTGGCTTAACACTGACCTGTGAACCATTCAAGCAGGAAAAACGCCCCTAACTGAAGAGCTGAACCAGCATAAGTCTACACATAACAAACTTCACAAAGAACCAATTTCAGATTGTATCTTCGGGCACTTTGTTACTAGCAGCCTGTTGCAAAAACTCATAATTTGTTGCCATCTCTTGAATCTATGAGAAATGCCAAAAATAACACAACTTGACCATCATAAAATTTTACTTTTACAATGACAAGGTGAGTCGCAGATTATTAACCGAATTTGACCTATCTCAGGATGGTGTGCCCTTAAATAATCTGGGGAAACAGGACAAGTAGAGCACAAAAGAACAACCTACTTCAGATATAAGATAAGATAAGATAAGATAACCTTTATTAGTCCCACACGTGGGAAATTTGTTTTGTCACAGCAGGAAGTGGACAGTGCAAAAGTTATGAGGCAAAAATTAGAATACAATAAGAATAAATACAGTACACAGCTGTACAGAATAGAATAAAATAAAATACTATATACAGTAGAATACAATAAAATAAATATACAATAAGATAAAAATAGAATACAAATACAAATACTATATACAACTGAGTAAAAATACAACGATGACAGAAAGGATTATTGCACTTAGTATTATTGCACATGTGTGGATGTGTGTGTTTGTTCAGTTAAAGTCTTTATTATGGAGTCTGACAGCAGTGGGGAGGAAAGACCTGCGAAATCTCTCCGTCCCACACCGTGGGTGCCGCAGTCTCCCACTGAAGGAGCTGCTCAGTGCTGTCACAGTCTGCTGCATGGGGTGGGAGACGTTGTCCAACAGGGATGACAGCTTAGCCGCCGTTCTCCTGTCACTCACCACCTCCACTGGGTCCAGAGGGCATCCTAGAACAGAGCTGGCCCTTCGGATCACCCTGTTCAGTCTCTTCCTGTCCCCAGCAGAGATGCTGCCGCCCCAGCAGACCACGCCATAAAAGATAGCAGAAGCCACCACAGAGTCATAGAAGGTCTTCAGGAGTGGGCCCTCCACTCCAAACGACCTGAGTCTCCGCAGCAGGTACAGCCTGCTCTGCCCTTTCCTGTAGAGGGCGTCTGAGTTATGAGTCCAGTCCAGTCTATTGTTCAGATGAACACCAAGGTACCTGTAGCTGTCCACAGCCTCAATGTCCATACCTTGGATGTTCAGTGGTTGCAGTGGAGAATGCTTGTGCCTATATAGTATCTAAATGTCCTTAAGAAATAGAAAAAATATGCAGGAAAGTCCTGACACAGGACCTGAGAGATGCATTTCAGAGCAACACCCACACAGTTTTTATCAGAAGTGGTCTCGTTGGAAGGGTGGGTCTCAAAAAAATTCCGTTTTAAGAGAGGGAGAAATAGTTAAGGTTTGCTAAATTACACAAGAACTGGATTCCTCAGAGTTTGTACCTTGACATTATTGAAGTAGTGTGGGATCATCTATACAGGGAATAGAACAAGAGGAAGTCAAGCTATAAATAAGAGCTTTGAATGTCTTCAACAAACCTGAAGAACTATTCCTGAAGACTACTTTCAAAAACTGCAAGAAAGCTTACCTAAGGGTTCAGACTGTGTTGAAGAATAAAGATAGTCTTACCAAATATTGATTTTCAAGCTTGTTGTGAGTATATAGATTCTCTCTGTTGATTACCAGGCATACTGCAGTGTGAGCCAAGTCAAGTAAGAGACAAGACCCAGATCTTTCGCCTTTTCTGCCATGAATGCCAGCGTGTATTTCATGACCGACTCATCAACACCCAAGATAAGACCTACTTCAACACCATCATCTGTGAGATGGCCAGTAAGAACTCTCACAGTCCAGCCTCTGACTTTATTTTCTGAATGCTCAGTTAATTGTTATCAGCTCAAAATCTATATTTTGGCTTTATGGGTTTAAGATAGACCTCTCTCTTTTTTGCCAGGGCGATATTTTGACATCCACTTAGAGTCTTCACATTTTGTGTCTCATCCCATAATATTTGGGGACTTCATCAAGGTCAGGTTTTCCTCCAAGCAACTTATTTACAGGTCGACACAAAAATACTGTACATTATTTACTGATTTGCAGTTTTGTTCTGTGTCCACCTAATCATCCACATAGATGCATGCAGAAAAAGAAGATCGCCTGTATGAAGACCTGACAGACATGAATAAGATCCAGACTGTACTTCAGGACTATCTTGATGATTACAACATGACCTTCTCCAAGGAGATCAAGCTGGTTTTCTTCCAGGATGCCATTGAACATGTCTCCAGGTGAGTGAATTTAACTTATAGTTATAGTTTCTTAACAGGTAGTTGATTTATTTTAGCTGTAGTTGGGACAAACTGAGTCACCCAAAGGCAGTAGCTGTCACGGTTTGCCGGGGCAAGCCGTGTGGAATATGAAATAGGACCCAAAATGCGGCAGCTCTGGTGCAGATGAGTGTTTATTTACAGGGGTGTGAGTACAAACAGCGATGGCGACAAAACATGAAACCGGAAACCTAAACTGGGTAAACTAATAAGACAAACCAGAATGAGGATGCAGGGAGGTCCGGAGAAATACATACAGGGAGAGCGAGGGGAAACAACACAGACGAACCAGCAACTACTATGACAGAAGACACAACTTAAATACACTCAGAGAACACAGGGGGATTACATACAGGTGGGAACACAGCTGGGAGTAATTAACATGACGAGACTAGGGAGGCAAACTGAAAACACTCACATAAGACACAGACCTTCACAATAAAACAGGAACTTACACATGAAAGGACACAAACTAAGAAACGCGGACTAGATACAGGAACACACGGGCAGAACAGAGTAAACACTAACCAGAGGAAGAACAGAACCAAAATCGCGAAGAGAAAACACAAAACGCTGGGTCAAAAGGACCCAGGATCATGACAGTAGCAATACGAGTGATTGTGTTTTATTGGTTTTTAAAATAGAACATGCAATGACTGTGATATGGACTGTAAGGATCATTTATCCATAATAATAATTACTTGCATGTCTAATTAGTAGACATACCTTCCACATAAGTAAAATGCAGGCACTCTTATTTTAACATCAGTAATAAAATTTAACTGCACATCTTCTGATTTTTTTTAAAGGTAGTGTCATATCAAGTGATTTGATCTGATTATAGCTTGCAGTACATTTTCTAAATGACACGATGCATGTGCCATATGGAATGAAATAATCTTATTATTTTTTAGGATTGCTCGTATGATTCGCCAGGAGCGAGGCAATGCCTTGTTAGTCGGGGTGGGAGGTACAGGCAAGCAGTCACTCACTCGCTTGGCAGCCCACATGTGTGGGTACCGCTGCTTTGAGATTGAATTGAGCAGAGGGTACAACTATGACAGCTTCCATGAAGACTTGAGGAGGCTCTACAAGATGGCTGGTGTGGAGGGCAAAGATATGGTGTTCCTCTTTACAGATACTCAGGTATTGCAAAAAGATTGCAACAAAAGTACTTACAGTATTTAAGTTTCTGTGTACTTACTGTGTTTAACTATTAAATCTGTTGTAGATTGTAGTAGAAGAATTTTTGGAGGATATAAACAACATGCTAAACTCTGGTGAGGTGCCTAACCTTTTTGAAAAAGACGAGCTAGAACAAGTACTTGCTGCTACCCGCCCTAAAGCCAGAGAGGCTGGAATCAGTGAAGAGAACAGGGATGAGGTATGTACGGTACTTATGTAAATACATAAAGTGTAGAAAACATGTGTCATTTAAGCAGTAAAGATTAAATACAGTGTCAAGTATATCTACTTTATTTGTGAGAAAATAAATGAATTAAAATTTTCTGTGAAAGTTAGGATAAAGTTACAGTCAACAAAAATTAACAAATACAATCTCGACACAGAACTTTGTTTTCGGATACTACCCAAAATTTTAACAAATTAGAAAGTGGGAAGAACGTGGAGTCATGAATGTTCATATCCTGAAAAGTGTTGTTTTCTAATCGAGTGGCTTTTCTTAAATGTAGGAAATCATTCTTTAACTACCAGATATAATCACTTTGTTAGGATGCCTGGGTCGTTGACCCAGGGGTTTTGAGTTTATGATATTATTTATACTTTCTAGTCTTTGGTTTCTTTGAGTTCTGTCTTATAGTTTATGTCTCTGTCTTCTCTAGCTGCTCTGTCTCCCCTGTCAGCTGTATCCCCTTGTCTAGTTCGCATCTCTGTGTGTCCTTAGTGGCTATATCCCCGTGTCCAGTCAGTGTTTGTGTCTGCCCTGGTCCCACGTCTCTGTTCCCTCTGTTGCAGTGCGTGCGAGTCTGTGTCTTTGCCCCAGCTGTGTTTCCCTCCTGTTATTCATTCCCTGATTGCTCCCTCTGTGTATTTAAGCCCTGTGTTTCTCTGTGTCCGTGTCGCGATCTACCGGTTACTTTGCTGTGTGTTTTGTCAATCCGCTGGTGTTAGTTTATTTTTGAGTTTTTCCAGTTATGTTATGTTTGCGTTCAGCATTAAAGCTGTTTTGGTTAAGTTCTGTCTCCGGAGTCTGCACCTTGGGTGCCGCACACAGCCGACACCTAACACACTTAGTGTTTTCAGCAACAGTACATAGATCTGCAACAAGATAAACAAAATGAAATTAAACATTAATTTCTGATATAAGAGAAGTATGATGAAGCCTGACCTTTGTGAGTTGTTTAAAGAAGATAATAAACACCTAGCAAAGCATCTGAGATTCCCACTATGGGCTAAAATTTCCACAGACTGTATAAAAGCAGACAGTTAAAATCAGTGTCCCAGGCAAAAGGAAAGAACACATGAGAGCTGATGCTATTTGCCTGTTGTGATCTTCTATGTGTGTGTGTCTTTTTTACGTGTCTGTGATGGTGCATTCAGGTGTTCCAGTTTTTCATCTCCCGTGTACAAGAAAAACTACACATTGTGCTGTGTATGAGCCCTGTGGGCGATGCTTTCAGGTCCCGATGTCGCATGTTTCCTTCACTGGTTAACTGCTGCACTATTGACTGGTTTGTGCAGGTATGCTGATATAACTCTGTTTCTCTGATATATATAAATCACTCAGTATATACGTCACTACCCTTGTCTATGGAATCACTCTTGTTCATGTAAAATATTTCTAATATAACCCTTTTTTATAACACCACCGTCCCTTTAGATTGAATTCTTTTTCATAATCTATAGCTTTAAGGTAATCCTATTCATGTCCCTTTTTATAGAAAAAAAATTGTTTCATCATCGTCATGGAAGTTGTAGTTTCTATATTTTTTAAAACTTCTTTTGAACTTATTAGTTTAAAAAAAACTTTTTACAATTTCTGTTTTTAAATAAATGTTTTATGTCCATCTGCTGGCGCTCTGCTGAATAACTGTTCAGTTGACAGGAGCTAAAGGTCAAAGCTTCAAATTGTTGTCCTCGCTGCTAACTTTATGTCACTTTCCTCTCTTTCGCTGTTCGTTCTGGTGCTCAGTGGCCCCGGGAGGCGCTGCTCTCTGTCTCTGAGGCCTTTTTCCAGAATGTGGACTTTGGCAATGAGAAGCTAAAACAGAACATCTCTGCGATGTGTGTCGAGATACACGTTAGTGTCACTGAAATGGCTGAGCGCTTCTACTTAGAGCTGAGACGCCGGTACTACACCACACCTACCTCCTATCTAGAGCTTATCAACCTCTACCTCAGCATGCTTGGCAACAAGAGACAGCAGTTAGTTCTGGTATGTCAACACAATAATGGGCAATTTTTCACATATGTTGTTGATGATGAATTGTTACCTGATATTGTGTAGGAAAAATAGCAGCTAGATACATTAGCTGGTGGTGAGTGCTAATAGTCAGTTTTATTTTTACTGTGACGGTAATGCATCATGAGTTGTTATGTTGATTATATCAAACATGATAATTATTTATGCGTGTGTTACTGTATAGGCCAGGGATCGTGTAAAGAATGGTGTCACTAAGCTGCTGGAGACCAATGAGCTTGTAGACAAAATGAAGGTGGACCTTTCTGCTCTGGAGCCAGTCCTCAAACAAAAATCTACTGATGTTGATGCCCTCATGGAGAAATTGGCTGTAGATCAAGAGAAGGCTGATGAGGTCTGTCTGTGTTTTATCACAAAACTTTCAAAAACCTGTCTGATGTTGCCTATATTTCAATTATAAATCATGGTAACTCTTTGTCATTACTTCATGAGCATAACTAAAATAATTCTCCTTGTCACAGGTACGTAAAGTAGTAAAAGAAGATGAGGCACTGGCCCGAGTTAAGGCTGAAGAAACCCAGGCCATTGCAGATGACGCACAGAGGGACTTAGATCAGGCTCTGCCAGCTTTAGAGAGTGCCAACCAGGCCCTCAGATCTCTTGACAAGGCTGACATCTCTGAGATCAAGGTGTTCACTAAACCCCCAGCCCTAGTGATGACTGTCATGGAGTCTGTCTGCATCTTGCTTGATTGCAAGTGAGTGTGCACTATTTTCTTTAAAAAAAATAATAGATAAATAAATAGCTTCTTAACATGATATACTTTTATTAGGTATCCATCCTGCACTGGTGATGGTTTCTAAAAGTGCAATTCTTTATAATGACAATAATAGAAACACAATAATGTAATAACTTTATCACTCCTTCACTTCACCGGGACTATTTTTTCAATCTTATGTATTTTGCATTTAACATTAAACAGAGATAACTTGAAGATTTCACCATTCACTAATCTTCTGCATTGTTGATCTGAATTAAATCTTCACAATATCATATCCTCTTTAGGATTTTGAAACTTGCTGTTCTGCCCAAAGAATTTTCAGTACTTTGAAAAGATCAACTAATGTCACGGTCTAATGTATCGAGCAACCGTGACATTTCTTTAGTCCTTATTTGTTAACAGTGTCTCACTAACTTTCTTCTCTCCTAACAGACCAGACTGGCTAAGTGCCAAGCAATTACTGGGCGATCCCAACTTTCTCAGGCGTCTGACAGAATATGACAAGGACAATATCAAACCTAGGATCCTGCTGAAACTACAAAAATACATCAATGACCCTAATTTCATGCCTGAAAAGGTCAGTTTGGATATTTTGGCAGATTAAAAAATGTCATTGTACAAACAGAGCCAGTGAAAATAACAACTTCTTACTGTATTATTATGACTAAACATGTGGTTTTCAGATAGTATAACCTATCAGAAATTCTGAAATGTTTCAGTATGTTTTTGCTTGGCCTAATTTCTTATTGTGTCGCTCTTGTTAGGTGGAAAAGGTATCAAGGGCGTGCAGGTCCATGTGCATGTGGGTCAGAGCTATGGATCTGTACTCGAGAGTCTTCAAAGAGGTTGGCCCCAAGAGAGAAAAACTGGCCAAGGCACAGGTCAGTTACAGAGTGGTGTGGTGTGCCGTCATTGTTAGCTGAAGCTGAAATAAATTCATGCTCTAGGTTTACCTCACTAAGGAAAAGTATGTTCTTACAGGCTTATTCAAATGTAAATTATTAAGTGTTTCAAAGTAATTATAAGGATTCAACCTGTAAAAAAAAAACCAGATTTGTCCTGTGGGAGCCCTGATTTAGGGTTTTAACATTATCTATCAGAGTTGTGTTAATTTTAGCCACATCATACAGGTTAAGGGGGAAAATATAATTTAGATATGAAATAGTTTGTAATATTTTGGGTTTTTTTGGTTTGTTAATAGTGTTACACTAAACCAGGACAAAAAATATCTGCATTTGTGGGACTATGACTGCTGACATTTAAGTAAAATGTTGATCTAAACATTATTTCTTCTTCATAAACATAAGAAAGAGTTAGTGTCATCTGTGTTACCTGCTATATATAAGCACAAAGCAACTTAGTGTCTTTAGCAGACATATTACCAATGCACCAGATCGTGATAGAATGATGAGGTCTAAAGAAGGAGATGATCAGTTTGACGCTGTTCACTAGTGGATCATGAATCACAGTTTACATAATGGAAGTTTGTAAGCTACCCAGTCTAAGATGGGTCACTGCAAAGCCAAGTGTTGGTGGTGGTCTTCAGCTCTCTCATTAGTGTTTTATTCCACTCGCTGTTTCAGATTATTGGGGAATTTTAGAAAATTTAAGGCAGGAGACTCTTATTTTCAAGACAAACGCATTGCTGGATTTCTATGGGCTTGTAGTACTGTAGCTAGAGCTATGCAGCTTATTGCTTTAAGGAGCAGTCAAGATTTTGGCCAGAGTACGTTACAGCACTAAGTCTGATGTGGGTTTGGCATATGTGCACTAAACTTAATGATGAGAAATAAAAACCAGACCAACACGTACAGTACTTCCAAATATTGCTTTAATGATTCCTGTATGATATTACCCTACCATTTCCCTCTTCATCTGTGCTTACTCATTTGTGCAGGAAGAGCTGGATGTGACCATGGCAACCCTAAAAGAGAAGCAGAAGAAGCTTCAGGAGGTGGAGAACCAGATCAAAGTCCTGCAGGAGCAGTTTGATAGCAGCATGAATGAGAAAGAAGATTTGGGTGAGAGTTGTGCCAAAAAGTACAACATAAAATATACTCTGTGAAATAAGTTCTACCATCTGTCTTTTATTAAATGTTTGATGTACCTTGCTGTCTTTGGCTTGCTAAAATTCTTTCTCTTTCTTTTTCATCAAAGTTAATACGATGGCTCTGACACAGGCCCGTCTGATCAGGGCAGGGAAGCTAACGTTCGCTCTTGGTGACGAACAAGTACGCTGGGAAGAAAGTGTAGCCCTGTTTGAGCAAGAGATCATCAATGTTGTGGGAAATGTCTTCGTTGCAGCTGCTTGTGTGGCATATTATGGTGCATTTACTTCCCACTATAGACAGCTGGTAGGTACAGGTTTATTCTGTGCTTTTTAAGGTTTTACAGGCTGCTCTAACAAAGAATTAGCAGCTTGTGCCTTTAGTATGAGTTTAGTCTAATTTTTGAAAATCAGTAGAAAATAGGACACTACATAAGACAAACAAAAGCTGGGCCCAGTTTTCTCATTACTGCTATTGTGCTCAGTCACACGCAATCCCCACTATCGTAATGGCCTTACACCTTGTTTGTTTTTATTATAAGACAGGAAATAACATGTAATAATAAGGGATGAAATGAGGAAAACAGTAGAAACTCTGGAGGATACAACCTGAGTTGTTGTGCTTGTGTGCGCTCTGTTTCCCTCTCACCAGCTAATTGACCAGTGGATAACGCAGTGCCAGAACCTGAACATCCCAATCAGTTCCACTTTTAGCCTGATTAACATTCTTGGTGATCAATATGTCATCCGCCAGTGGAATGCAGAAGGTTTGCCTCGTGACACTGTTTCTACAGAGAATGGCATCCTGGTGACTGAGGGCCACCGGTGGCCTCTTATGATCGACCCACAGGATCAGGTGAACTAGAAACAAGTTTCCAGCAGCATCCATGTAGTGCCGATAATTCCAACACTGATTACTTTATGAATGAAATGGGTTATTTTTTTTAACACTTTAACTTCTCAATTATCTGTATAATCCCAAGTCATTAATATTCATTTCACACATTTATTACACGAGAACCTTAATTTTAAAACTAATTTTGATTTTGAAAATAGTGGTATACAGCTGCATAACAAGGATAAATAAGTTTAAATTCGTTCTTACAAATTTTTTTAAAGAAGTCATCTTCATCACATTAGGGATTAAGGATATTTCTTTCATTCTCAGGCCAACCGATGGATCCGCTCCAAGGAGGCTAAACATGGTCTAAAGGTGATCAAGCTAACGGACTCTGGCTTCCTTCGTACCCTAGAGAATGCCATAAGCATGGGTGTCCCTGTACTGCTAGAGGAGGTAGGATTGCACCACTCATGTGACAGTAAAACAGACTTAATCATAAAAAAGACAATTTGTGGTCAAATGTTGTATTGTAATTGTGTATTTTTTAAGGTGGGCTAACACTGGGCGACATTAAATAAGTTGAAGACCTTTATTGGACAGATTGTTATTAAATAGTGTTTTTAATTTTGCGTTGTCCCAGGATATCATTATAAAAGAGTTAAGAAAAGCATGTGTACTGTGAATGGCTCTGTTTGGGTATTTTGTGGGTGTATAGTTAAAGGAGACCCTGGATCCAGCACTGGAGCCCGTCTTGTTGAAGCAGACGTTTGTGGCTGGCGGCCGAACAATGATCCGACTGGGAGACTCAGATATTGACTATGACAAAAATTTTAGGTTCTATATGACCACAAAGATGGCCAACCCACATTACCTGCCAGAGGTAAGGACAGCAGCACACCTACTCAAACCTACTTATACTATATGTGTACAAAAGAAGATACTGTAAAGAGACGCAGTCATATGTCAACCAGCAAAACCCTATAGCTGAACAGTCTAGGAGAATAATAATAATAATGGATTGCATTTATATAGCGCTTTCCTAGGCACCCAAAGCGCTTTACAATTCCACTATTCATTCACTCTCACATTCACACACTGGTGGAGACAGCTGCAGTTGTAGCCACAGCTGCCCTGGGGCAGAATGTGGCTACAGTCTGCCCCAGGGCATTTAGTGTGAGAATGGGCTCACACTAAATGCAGTCATGTACTGTCTCATTAGTTCAAGCCAACAGTGCATGCATACATCACAGACATTATAAAAGAGAGACATGGACTCCAAAGAATCCTGAATTAAAACCACAAAGACGATCATTGAGACCAGCAAAGTAGTTCAAGGTTTCATTGTGATTTAATGAGTTTCTGTTTCCACCTTTTAAGGTTTGCATCAAAGTTACAATTATCAACTTCACTGTCACTAAATCTGGCTTAGAAGACCAACTTCTCAGGTAAATACATGCACACACATGAAAAAAGCTATTGCATTTCAACTATGTAACAAGTAGAGATGGACCGATACCGATGGTCCGATACTGACCTAAATTACTGGATCGGATATCGGAGAGAAATAAAAAATGTAATCCGATCCGAAGTATCACAAAATCATCTCACAAACGCGCTACTTGGCGTAACCCAGCTCGGCGCATCGGAGCAGTATGTGTTACGTGATAGAGCAGCTGTTGTCTGCAGGAACTGTCGGCGGTCTGGTGGAGCATGTGGAGCCTCGCTACATGCTTCCAAACCGCGGCATGTTATCTCGGCGAAAACTATCCCAGAGAAGTAAAGCAAGTGCGTAAGTTCATCCCTGAATGTTTGCATAGTATTTCCACGTTAAGCTTAACAACTGATATATGGAGCCACAGCTGGACTGGCCATCGAAAGCGATTTGTCTCGTACTTAAGCTAGAATGGAAAAAAGACACAAAGCTAGAGTTATTCTGTTCTTGCTGCAAAGCTGATTCTTCTTCTCTCATTCCCCTTCCTGTTGCTACTTCAAACCTGAAACTGGTCAATGATCAGCTGGTCGGCTTTTCTGTCGCAAATCCTGCCTTTCTTGTTTGTTTATCGCCCACTTTGTGCCAGAGAGAGGAGACCAGTGGATAAACAACAGCAGCACGTTTAAGCTTAATTAGCTGTTGTTAGAATTTATTTAATATTACTTTCTAGTATCAGTTGATGTTTGCTGGAGCCACAGCTGTAAAAGCTGCTGGTCATGATGTCGGTTTGGATATGTGGTGAGAGGGAAACTTGTAGATGAAACCAGGAGATGTCCTTACTGAATGATCAGAGCTGAGCAGGTGATGGAGAAACAGGTTTACCTTTTAGGTGACATGAATGAGTTGAAGGGAAGTTATGAACTTATGCATTTGTTTTACAGGTGCATTAAATTAAAGTTGATTACGTCGATTAAGCATCAAGGTGGAGGGCGGGGGGTGGTTCTGGGAGATTTATGTTAGGAGTTGGCAACCCTATTAGTTAGGTTGTTTAATATTTCTGCTAAGGACTCTTTAAAATACCAGAATAGGAAGGATGGTGCAGGTTTAAATTTATTAGATTGATCAGTGTTGCTGAACTATAAAATATTTTGGGTGCAGTGTATTTTTTGCATACAAGTATAACAGAATAGTTTTAGTGTCTTGTTTTTTAAAACTTGAGTATGAACTTATATAAAATGCAGCAAGATATTTATTTAAAAAACAGTTTTGTTGATTAAAAAAAACGCTATATCGGATTCATATTGGTATCGGCAGATATCCAAATTTATGATATCGGAATCGGTATCGGACATAAAAAAGTGGTCTCGTTTATCTCTAGTAACAAGCATTTACAAAGCCATCTACATTTTAAAAAATGGATAGAAATACTGCACATAATTTTATGTATCCTAATTGTATGTATCCTTTCCCCCCTTTCTGATAATGACCTCTGGAATCTCTTGATTCAATCTTTTTTCAATCTGTTTTAAGTGATGTGGTGCGTCTTGAGAGTCCGCATCTTGAGGAACAGAGGAACGAGCTGATTGTGCGCATCAACGCTGACCGCAGCCAGCTGAAAGATATTGAAGACCGCATTCTTAAGCTTCTCTTTACCTCTAAGGGGAATATACTTGACAACGAGGAGCTAGTTCAGACTCTCCAGGAGTCAAAGGTAGGGATTAGGCTATATGGATATGGAGTTGTGGTTGTTGAATTTAACATTCCCTGCAATGACCTTTTTTTAAACTTTCCTGTTTTTCTGATGCTCATCCTGTTTATTTCCATGATTTTTTGCATCCTCTTGTCTCCAGGTGACTTCAGAGGCCATAAAGCACCGTCTGGAAGAGGCAGAAGCAACTGAGCTGATGATAAACTCTGCGAGGGAGCGCTACAGGCCTGTGGCCACTCGAGGATCTGTTTTGTACTTTGTCGTTGCCAGTCTGTCGGAGATCGATCCTATGTACCAGTTCTCACTCAAGTACTTTAAACACGTGAGGGAAAAAAGAGCTGGGCTTTACTCTCAAATTTACAAAGCTACTTGTACAGGAATGTTTAATGAAAATGTGTAAGTACCCATTTAAAGAAATTATTTTCTTTTTTTCTCTGTTTTTTGTTTATTTCTTCCTTCATCTTCAGCTCTTTAATTCCACCATCGAGACATCAGAGCAGAGTACTGTGCTAGAAGAGCGCCTTCAGATTCTCCTGAATCAAATCTTGCTAAACTCCTACATTAATGTGTCACGTGGACTCTTCGAGCAACACAAGCTTATCTACAGCTTTATGTTGTGCGTAGAAATCATGAGGCAGCGTGGCGAGATCTCTGATGGGGAATGGTGGCGCTTCCTAAAAGGAGCTTCTTCACTGAAAAAGGTGAGGTGGGAAATCCAGCCATAGAAGTTCAGCTTGATAAAAGCAATAATGAATAAAATAATTAACTAAAGAAAAAGATTTCCTATGATTGTGCTCATGTTTTTTTATAACCTCCTAGGACCTGGCGTCCAAATATGTGGACATCACATTTTGGGTTATTTAGACCAAAATACTCAATTTTGCTCTACAAGGGCCTGATATCCACTTACGAGGACATTATACTGCTACTGTTCTATCGAAATTTTATATGAATATCCTCATACGTGGCTCTCATTTTTCTTAGAAACAAAAATTAGGTGAAAAAAAAATCTGGCAATTCTTTGTTTTGACATTTATCGGGTCCCAATCAGCCCAAATATCAAAGAGAAATAAAAAATGCATGCTGTGGAAGAGTTCGGGTCTTAGGAGGTTAAAGAAGTATATAGTGATGGTGTTAACCATGCCACTAGACTGGAGGCACTGATTGTTAGCAGTCACAGTCCTCATGCTAGTTCTGTTCTTCTTTCTCCTACACCTCTGTTTTAGGTCTCCCGTTTATTGCCTCTTAGCATTTACTGCTCAAAGGTTTGGAGTAACAGGGAAATGTATGTTTCTGACAAAAAGCAAGCTTTTTAAAAACCAAAATAAAATAATAGTAGTTTGATTGAATACGCTAAAAAGGAGTAATGATTAATCAAATCATTAAGTATAAGGGATTTTAATGAAATATTTACACAGGTGTATAGAAGCGAATTTTCAGACTCATCACCCAAATATCTGAAAGCTGTTAATCCGAGTAAACACTGAATGCATCTGACTAGTGGAGTGCCTGCAGGTGTAATCGTAGTTGGTGATTCAAACAAGAACTTTTTAGTGATCCCAAGTATTTCAGATTAAAGTGTCATTTTTACTTTTTAAAGCTGCTTGTCATAGAAACCATTTGTCATCATCCCCTCACTCTTTTATAATTCTAGTTAACTTTCTCTTTACTTACACCAGTCGATAACAATATGTCTACTAAATTTGTGGGCATAAACTTTTCTTTTTCTGCATCTTCCAGGAGTATCCAGAGCAACCAGATGTGCCATGGCTAAGTGATTTTTACTGGCAGACATGTTGTGAGCTGGAGGACACACTGCCTTGCTTCAAGGGCATCTCCAGAGAAATCACTAGAACCCATATCCATATTAAGCTAGGTACCCTATCCCCATTGTTATTGTTGTTGAGCTGATAAGGATCTGTATATGTCAGCATGTTACTTTTAAATATAAAACTAGAATGTTTGACCTACATACACTGTCATTTTTCATTTTTATAAAGAGATGTTCTAATCATTCTTATCATTTACTTACCAAACTATGTACAAATCCTATGTCTGATTCCATAGAATTCCTTTTCTCTTATAGGGCATTTTGAAGCATCTTTAAATCCAGAAAAATGGAAAGGCTATGTGTCAGAGTTTCCTTCTCTCGAGGAGTCCATAAAGGAGAAACGGGAGATGAAAGGCTACTGGAATGAGCGATTGGGATCTTTCCAGAAACTAGTTCTTATCAAGAGCTTCATGGAAGAGAAGGTGAGCCTGGATGAAGTCCGGGGAAAGATATTTACTGAGGTTTTTTTTTATTGTTTTCCAGGTGAAGAGGATCATTTTAAAAAAGTGTAACTTTTGTCAGTATTAAAGAAAGGATCTCAGTAAAAGAAATAAATGACATGGGTTTATAGCTCTCCGCGGAGCTTTCCCATCACCACCAAAGCTTGGTCAATTTTTCCCAGCTTTTCTGTGACTTATATCCTCTTTTTCCATCCAGGTGGTTTTTGCAGCAACTGAGTTTGTGATTGTCAACCTGGGGAAGGAGTTTGTGGAAAACCCTCCAGTTGACCTGGCTAATCTCTATAATGACATGTCCCCTACCACCCCATTGATCTTCATCCTCAGCACAGGTTCTGACCCAATGGGTGCCTTCCAGCGCTTTGCAAATGAGAGAGGGTGTCTTGACAGGTAAGGGAGAAAAAATGGTTAGAGGTCCCTCCAACATGGCTCGCAAAAATGTCTTTGTTTTGTTCACCAGGCTGTGACATCTGAGATATAGACATATATAGCTGGTTGGGTTTTTATTTTTATTTTTAATAGTCAGTAGCTTCTGTCTTCTGTAAGCCAAGTAGTGGGAGGTTTTTAGGATGATGCCATCAATTTGACTGCACCAAGCAATAATCTGCAACTTGCACTGGGACAGTTCAGCCATGTGGTTCTCTGCCAGAAAAGGGTGGATTGTCCTCTTCAGTTTGAGAATGAGTTGCTTCCTCAAATGAACAAGTTCAAGTTTAAGACTACAGATACAAGCAGTGGAAATGAGCTGTCTTATAAAGGGTGTCTAAGCTCAGTCTCAGACATAGGATGAGGAGTTTGGGAGGGGCTCAGAGTAGAGCCACTACTCATCCACATCCAGGAGGCCTTCTGGACACCTCTTACACGAAGGGCATGTCCAAAGGTCATGCTGGGTCATATCCAGAAGACATGTTCCCAAACCAGTATTTCACTTCGATATCTGCTTGGGGTATTGTATTGGGGTAGTGGCTGGGAAGAGGGAGGTCTGGCCACCACTGTTGTCCCTGTGATCCTGGACTAGACAGGTTGTTGCAAATGAATGAATAAAGTTTATAAAGGCATCAAAATGGTGATTTTTCTGTGTTTTTCAGGGTCGAGGCTATCTCACTGGGGCAAGGCCAGGGACCTATAGCGGAGAAGATGATCCATTCAGCGCTGACGAGTGGCAACTGGGTCTTCTTGCAGAACTGCCATCTGGCAGTGTCTTGGATGTTAGCCATGGAGGAGCTCATTAAGACCTTCACTGAGTCTGGTACTATTTTTAAATTGAGCTCAAAAGTTTCTGTTTATTTCAGCCTTCTGTCCTAACATTTGTGACATATTTTTTATTAGTTAAGGCTTATGAGGGTTGTATGAAAAAATAGTATTAAATTAGAATAATTACAACATTTGCTTCAAACTGGGAAATCCCAGCGGTGGTAATTTTAGTGTTTATGGATGGGGATACCCAAGAAAGAGATGCTGGGCTGCAGTTTAGTTTCAGTTTAGTTACACTTTGTTTGTACTCAGTTGGAACCCATTTGACCTTCAAAAAAACTTACTTTAGTTCTTCATTGTGCAGACTCAACAATGCTTAAAGCATTCCTCAGAGGTTTTGGTCCACATTAACATGATAGTGTCACACAGTTGTTGCAGATTTGGTGATCGCATTATAGCCACTAGATAATGGGTACGCTGTGGTCATAAAGGGATGAACATTGTTAGCAGCAATGCTCAGGGACACATCTAAACAAGTTCCTTCATATTTCTAATGTCATTAGACATCATTTGTAATTTACACGTGCATTTCTAATCTCTGAGAAACAGAAATGAGTAAACTGTGATATTGTATGCTTTGGTTTTTCAAAGTGTTTGTATTATTGATAAAAAATACTGCAGGACCTTTTTAAGGCCTTTTCTTTTTTATGAATATGCAAATAATTTTCTCATCTGTTTCTCTGCAGACACATCAGTCCATGAGAACTTCCGTTTGTTTCTCAGTTCCATGCCGACCAAAGTATTTCCTGTTACAGTGCTCCAGAACTCCGTTAAGGTAGTCACACAGAGACCCAAACACTGTAATACTATATAATAAAGCTATGGATGATTAAAAATACTGTTTTTAAAAAAGAACTTGTCTATACTGGTGGATTGAACATGAGTGAAACATAAAAATGACTTTGGTAATTACCAGTACTGTTTATTTAGGGTATCTGTGGCATAAACGTTAGTTAAGCACTGCCTTCATAAATATGGGTCGAAATCTTTGATGTCAATTAAACGTACATTAACTACCAGCACTTGATTTATCGTCATCATGACCATGACCTGATCATTTGAAGAGTGAGTCACACGGTACACTGGTTACCTTGAAGAGTCGTTGGGATTGTATGTGCACTTGAAGACAGCCTGAACAACAAGGAGGAGATGCTAAACCAAAAGGTTGTCAGGATTGCTGGTAGTCTTCTCAGTAGGTCTCTGTGATGTCATTGCCAGGTGACTAACGAGCCTCCTAAAGGCCTGCGAGCCAACATGCGACGAGCCTTCACAGAGATCACCAGCAGTTTCTTTGAACGCCACATTTTGGGACGCCAGTGGAGGAAGATTGTCTTTGGAATCTGCTTTTTCCATGCAATCATCCAGGTTACATACACTCTTTCTCAGTATTTTACATGTAAAGTGCCTCATCATTATTACTTTGTTTTCTTGGATGTGTTTTACTTTGTGTGTGGTCGTACAGTACTTCTCTGCCTGTGTGTCTCGTGTTTAGGAGCGGAAGAAGTTTGGTCCCCTGGGCTGGAACATCCGCTACGAATTCAATGACAGTGACAGAGAATGTGCTCTGCTCAACCTCAACCTGTACTGCAAAGATGGCACCATCCCTTGGGATGCTCTGGTCTACATCACTGGTAGGAAGCAAATATCAACAGAAATGTTCTTGTATCTAAATTCAACAAGGTAATAAGTTAGGGACTGTTTGTGTAGCATCTTATTTCCCATATGTAATGCATGTCTTATTTGTATTTTGACATTTTATATTAATAGAAAGCCTTTTCACAAAACAAACATGATTGCATGTCCTTGAACCTAAACATGCAGCCGTTTCATAAAAATAAAAGTGTGGGAAGAATAATAGGACACTTTAAACCAGCGGTCAGCAACCTTAAACACCCAAACAACCATTTGGACCTGGTTTCTATGGAAAAGGAAACACTGGGAGCCGCAAATACTTTTTGACATCTAAAATGAAGATAACACCGTGTATATTGTTGTTTTTTTACCTTAATGCTTTGTATAAACAACTATAGTGTGTTGCTTATGAAATCCATGAAGTGCTATGGAGAAAATTACATTTTATTTATGTAATGAACACAATGTCAACCCTTAAAAAGTAATAACTAAAAAGAAAGTCAACCAGTTGAAGGTGTCTTTAAAATGAATTCAAAAGCTGAACTTAAATTATCCATGTAGCAAACAAAAACAATGAGCCGTCATCCTTGTATCGCCTTCTGGGCTTTCGGAGTGTAGCGGAGCCTTGACCAGAATTAAAAAAATAATTGGAAAAAAAGCACCATGCTCCTAAAAAATTTAAAATAAATATTTTCAAAATATCTGCATAATATTTATTGTACCTGGTTAATGTGCTTCGCGGGGCGTGGCCCGCAGTGACGCTGCAGGAGAGGCAGACGTACCTGAGTGGCATCCGCAATCACGCCTCACCGGCTTACTCTCTCTGCTGTTGTGTTGTTGTTTGTGTCGGGCTGTGAGCTGGAAAGCTACAGCCGGCTGTGTGTGAAAAGTGGTCAATAAAGAGATGCTGAAGAGCATGTTCATGTAAACATCGTCGGGTCTGCCGTGATGTGTTTACAATCGGACTTCTGCTCCTGAACCTCTGCGCACAGTGTCTGCTGTACGATCGGGGCTGTACGAAGTCACTTCATCTTTACGCAGGACTGTAAGCTGTCGTCTGTGAGGCGTGAGCGGTGTTTGTTTTTAACATAGTTCATGGTGGAGAACAGCTGCTCACATACGTATGTGGATCCGGTAGGTCACTCTCGTCAGAAGTAAATACAAATGAATCTGCCCAGCCATCATTAAATGTTGTATTTTCTTCAGATATTTTTCTTTTCTTACATTTCTCCATACTTGGCCTACCTGGGGCTGAAAGTCTCGGTAAATGCATGTCGTTTCGGCGGGTATACCGGCTTCCGCAAGTGTGACGCTAATAAAATCTAACTTTATTTTTATTATTCAAGATCACAATAATCTTCCAATTTAGAACTACAAGTTTTAAAAAAGAACTAACTCAAATAAAATACACTTCAGTTAAATACTTATAATTTATCTTTCCAAACCATGCAGAGCCGCAATGTAAGGCTCCGGCTCCGGAGCAGTTTCCCCTAAGTTTTCTGTTCTGTAATAGATTTCTCTTTTTAGTGTTTCATCTTTAAATTGAATGACCTGGATCCAACTTCTTTCAAAATTATCTGTATAAGAACGGGAATTATACATATCTATGTAAATATACTATATGCATATTTTTTAGTTTAAAGTTGTTGCTGTTTTTTCCATAACTTTTTTATTTTTCTGATTCTGAGTGAGATTTTGATCAACTGAAACTAGAAGAGGGTCTGGTCTTTAAAAGCAATATCTCCTGCATTCATAAACAAAGAAAGCCATGAAATATCTCAAATCCTACTGTGTTTTTTTTCTTTTCAGGTGAGATCACGTATGGAGGGAGAGTGACGGATGCCTGGGACCAACGGTGCCTAAGGACAATCCTCAAAGGCTTTTTTTCTCCAGAAACTCTGCAGCCTGGCTACACCTACTCCCCCTCAGGTATTGTTCTTTCTGCCCTCTTTTGTATGTATATGTGTGTGTGTGTACATGTATGTGTGTGTATGTGTACATGTGTATGTACGGGCGTGTATGCACAGTGAACGCTATGCATATATCTCAATTAATGGTTTTCTCCCTGTAAGGTGTTTACTACGCTCCAGAGTCAGATGAACTCGAACAATATAAGAAGTATATTGAGAATCTTCCAATCATTGATGATCCTGAGGTCTTTGGTATGCATGAGAATGCCAACTTGGCTTTTCAGGTGAAGAACAATACTGTAACAATACCAGTACATTACAAGCAAATGTCTCTGTCTCTATTTTATACCAGACTGCCAGTTGTTCTCTTAAATATAAATGACTGTGCAATTTCTTATTTATACGTAGTTTTTCAAAATTTGTTAAATTTTTCACTTCACAGCAATTATAAGAAATGGCTTGTGGTCCTTTTAGTGATTTAAACTTATGTTTCTCATGCAGTTTATGAGCTTTGGGAGTGCTATGATAAAATATCAATACATGAGTGTGTGTGTGTGTGTGTGTGTGTGTGTGTGTGTGTGTGTGTGTGTGTGTGTGTGTGTGTGTGTTTGCCTCTGCAGCGTCAAGAAACTATAACTCTGATCAATACCATACTGGATGTTAATCCTCGTTCTTCAGCGCAACATGGAGCTAAGAGTAACGATGACATAGTCTGCGAGCTCGCCGAGCTGATTCTAGCCAAACTGCCCGGTACGCTGACCCCACATAGATTCACCTGCACATCGATCTCAGTTACTGCTGAGACTTTGCATTATTACACTCACTCTTTTTCCCCATGTTTTCATTGGTTTGTGTTGTCTTTTGTCTCTTTGTGAACTTGTCTTTCTTTTGGAGTGCAGAGCGACTGGACATGGATGAAGCAATTGGCACACTGTTTATCAAAGACACCAATGGGCACCTGAACTCCCTCACAACTGTTTTGGCCCAAGAAGCAGACCGATTCAACAACTTGCTTAAAGTTCTCAGGGTGACGTAAAAACCACACACATTTAATTGGTGGAGATCATCTCATGACCACTTCAGGAGTTGTTTTCTTTGGATTGTTGTTTATTTACTTGATCTTAGAGAAACATTCAAATAGAAAAAAACCTGAACAATCGAAAATATGCGTTCTGTTTAGTTTCAGAAATAACATTTTTCGGAATCTGTCGTTACTGTGATGTGTTATTCTCACTTTCTTTTTCGTAGATGTCTCTTATCACTCTGCAAAAGGCAATAGCAGGTCTTGTTGTGATGTCAGAGGAAATGGACCGAATCTACACAAGCTTTCTGAACAACCAGGTCCCCACCCACTGGGCAAACTCTGCCTACCCTTCCCTCAAACCGCTGTCTTCTTGGGTCAGAGACTTGACTCTCAGAACGTCCTTTATCCAGGTTTGCATACAGATATTAACAAAAACACACATGTTTTCAAGTTCAGTCCAGAGGAATTATAGAAGTTTGTGTGAAATGTGTCTTTATAAAGCTAACATACATTGGATTAGAATAGAAGTCTTTTCTAGCTCAGGTCTGGGATATTCGCTGTGTTTTATTGGTTCGGGTGTGTGCATGTGTGCACGTGTGTGTGTCTGTGTGCATGCATATGTACGTTTGCATACATTTGATTTGTGTGTTATCTCATTAGTTTGGAAAACTGTAATAACACATGTACATTCTGAGTTCATCTTTCTGCCTCTCTGCACATCCTGGTTTAGTGTTTGGTCCCTTTTCTCTGATTTAAGCTGCTCTTAAGTCTGGTCTGAACATGTATCGTACAGTCACTATAATTCACTTAAACAAGCACAAACAGGGTAAAGTCCTGTTAGTTTATACAGCAGTGGATAAACACTGAGTCACACTCCACATGCTGATTATCTTAGGAAACAAAATCCAATGTAAACTGATTCACTGGGTCACTTACAGCACAGGTGTTGAACTCCAGGCCTCGAGGGCCGGTGTCCTGCAGGTTTTAGATGTGTCCTTGATCCAACACAGCTGATTCAAATGGCTAAATTACCTCCTCAACATGTCTTGAAGTTCTCCAGATGCCTGCTAATGAACTAACTATTTGATTCAGGTGTGTTGACCCAGGGTGCGATCTAAAACCTGCAGGACACCGGCCCTCGAGGCCTGGAGTTCGACACCCCTGACTTACAGGATGCCTTTAATGCACTATATTGAATAAAAGACGGAGATACTGCATAAACAAAGATATCGTTATTTAAAGATACTTATATTTTAATTGCATCTCTTCTTCTCTTTTCCTCTCTTGCAAGACTTGGATCACACGTGGTCAGCCCAAATCACTTTGGATCTCAGGGTTCTTCTTCCCTCAAGGCTTTCTTACTGGTAACACACTGAAACATGCTCTATGTTTTTTAATAATGCCAACAGTAAAGCACAGTTTTAGAGCTGAGCTTGAGGATTACAATGATCACTCTGACTACTCTTTCAAGTATACAGTGTAAAAATAAATGAATGAAGTTTAAAAGAGAGCTATTAATTAAATTTGTGTTTATTGGTAGATTTTGCTAAACAGCACAGTGACTTATTTCAATGCTCTTGTGTCTTTGATGGCCTGTAGGAGTGTTGCAGAATCATGCCCGGTGTTACAGTTTGCCTATTGACGAGCTTAATTTCCGCTTCAGCGTGGTGCCGGCGTACAGGGATGAGGAAGCAGTCTGTGAGGCTCTACGCACTCTTCCCATTGGTGCAAAACTGAACATGGATGAGGAGGTACTGTAAGAGGAGCAGTACTCTTAGTTATGCTTTCAGTAGTGCTTTAAAAAAAGGGCACAAATATTCTTTTCTCCAGCCCTTCAAATATTAGCAGTACTTTAAGATGCTATTTTTCTGGCTAATAGCAGGAGAGCTAATGTGGAAGAGCAGATCAACAATCTCAAGATGCAATCTAAAATATTACATCAGTTTGGTTTCTCTACAGTTAAAGTTTGTTGCTCCTTATATTTGTTCAACTTAACTTACTTAACTGCAGTTAATGTTTTTATGTGCAATATTTTATTCAAAATTCTTCTTACATTTTTACACAAAATCAGTTATGTTATCAATTGTGTTTGTGTTTGCATGATTTCAGTTAGAGTCCTTGGAAGCAAAACAAACCTAGCAGGCTGAAGATAAATCCTTTAATCATTAATATGACCACTAGCTTGTTTTGTTTTTGGGCAAGCATTTGAAATGGTCAATGTAAAATGTGAATTAGATATAAATACATATATCAAATAGGTCAAATCATGACCCATTTGATATATGTATTTAATTCTTGTATTAATTGATTAATGTTTTTGTGAAATTACTTTATCCTGAATCTCTAAATCTGATCTGGTGATCTCAAAGTTAGCACCACAGAGCAAATATATCCTAAATGATCAAATTAAATCCATTATTATCCATTATTTTTGATTGGACTACATACTGGTTTCTTTAGTAAGGTTGTGTTATACTTGACTCCGGTGTGAATCTGGAGGGCAGTACAGCCTCCAGTATTGTTTTCTTTTTTAAAATACTGAGTTTATTTCCTGATGACATATCAGATTGATGCCCTCTTAAGCGTCATAAATAGTGACTATCAACCGCAGCAAACATCGTGTCAACTCTTCTTTAAATCTCTGTTCATGAAAATGAAATCCTTAAAGAATAAAAAGCTCTCGATACATCTGATAAAAGCAAAGCCACATGTTCTTTGTTTTATTTTCTGGCTTTGCAAGTCTTGTGTTTACTTTGTTTCAAGAGTTTGTCAGTAAAAAGTTAAAGTAAAATAAAAAGGTAATTCCTTTAATATGGTTACTTGTTAAAACAGTTACCAGAGCCGCAGGATGGTGTACTTGTTCACGGTATGTTCATGGATGCCTGTCGCTGGGATGATGTCGGCATGGTGATGGATGATGCGCTGCCTCGGGTTATGAACGCCATGCTGCCGGTGGTGCACTTTGAGCCACAGCAGAACTACGTCCCAGAGCCTGACCTCTACCACGCTCCTCTGTACAAGACCTCAGCCAGAGCTGGCACTCTGTCCACCACAGGTACACACCTGATGTATCCAAAGTCACTCACTGGAAACCTTTTTACATTTAAAGTCATGACACATTTTATACTATCATAAGGCCAAGAGCTAGTTTTTGGGCATCGCTGGGAGTTTTGGTGGGATACAGCGCACGTCCCTGTTACCAACATACAATGTCAAAAAAAGAAAGAAAAGGATGTTTGCTCAGATTGTTTCCTCACCTTTCATGTCTCTCTCCCTTCAGGTCATTCAACTAATTTTGTGGTGACAGTAATGCTTCCCTCCAAGCGACCCAGCGACTACTGGATATCCAAAGCCTCCGCACTCCTGTGCCAGTTGAATGATTAAATATTTATTCGAGGACAAAGCATTGAATTAAATTAAACTTGTGTAATAGCAACACAGACCGTAATTAAAATTTCACCCCAAACTGATGTTTCTGCGTCCTTCATCTCATACATGTGTTTGACTACATTTATTTATATAACAAACTCTTTAGAAAGGAGACGTCCCAGTTTCACAGTGGAAGCACTACACTGCCTTACACTGCTTCATTTCATCTGCAAGTTAACAAGTCACAAGAAGCAGAGGTAGCCATCACCATCCAAGGCGGCACACAGTGAACAAGAGAGGCAAGGTGGAGTGGGTGGAGACGAGTGACAGAAGGATAACTGTAAAAGTGAAAGGAATTTTTTTTTTAAGTTGATGACTTCGTGAAAACAAGAAAAGAAATGTTTTAGAAAAACTAAGAATTCTATTTTTTTTATTTTTTTTTATTTTATTTAGGCATTTATTAGACAAATAAGACTAATATACCCAAATTTGAAGCAGGAAACTGGACTTCTCAGAGATTAGTCAAATATAATCAACAATTCTCTGGTGTCCTGGATTGTTGATTACCTGACAGGAAGACCACAATATGTGTGACCACAGTGTGTGTCTGACAAGGTAATCAGCAACACAGGGGCACCACAAGGGACTGTCCTCTCCCTCTTCACCCTTAACACCACAGACTTCAGCCACTGCACAGAGACCTGCCATCTTCAGAAGTTTTCTGATGACTCTGCGGTGGTTGGATGCTTTATGATTATTCATAAAATATTAACAAAAAGACCTAAAAACTGTGAGAATCTGAATTTTAGCAAACAATATACAATTATTTATACCTATATTTCAACTTTTCTGAGTCAGGAGTCACAAAGTGGTGCACAAAGTTAACAAGTTCATAACATTTAAACTGTATATTTCTGTCAATACATAATTCAGTCAAAACTGAAGCCATGCACGTGATGTGTAGAAGGATTCCTCTCAAAAATTAATTCAAACTGCGTGGGCCCTCCTCGTTTTCTGACTCCTCCTTAGCCTTTATCATTTTCTACCATTCTACATTTAAATACTCTAGGAACAACAAGTAAACCCGCAGTCTGAGAGCAAAGTGTGTCGGGTCACAAATTTGGAACCCAATATGATAACCTTATCCCACTAACGCTGTGGAGGTCCAGCGTTTCAGATCCAATTAAAATCAAATCACTAATAAAGGTCCTCTGGAAATGAGTGGAATTCTTTGAACAGAGTTTATTAAACAGTGATGAACAGCAGAACAGTACATTTACAGCAAAAATAAAACATAGAGAGCAAGCAAAACAAATGATAGTGCCTTAAAACACAAACAGAAACAACACACAAAAGACAGACAGGAAAGAAGCACCAGCGGGGGATAATGACCCTCCTCCTCCTCCTGCAGGTACCCTTTCATCCTTCATTCTTTCTTTTCATCTGCCACTTCTGATACATACGACCCTACACCATAACTTCTCACACACCAGTCTTTCATCCGTCATTGAATTTGTGAGTTTTATGGCCAAAGTCCAAAAGTCTGCAGAAAGGCAGTTAACAGTTAATCAGTTCAACAATTATGTTGGGTGTGCAAGCCAGACATAAACTGCTATCTATGCTGAGTAAGGATTTTTTGCTTCGCCGCCTGGCGTTTGAGGCAAGAACCAGAATCTCAGGTACATGTCCAACGAGGACCAAGTTTGTTTGCTGTACAGCCATTTAAACGGCTGCATGCTTTTAATGTACAGCCATGGAAAGGGAATACACATTTTATATACACATATATGTATAGGCCTGAATCCGCTCAGTGAGATCTTTAACAAGACTGGCTACGGAATGGAACAGTTGTCAGCCACCTCCTGTACATGGATGACATCAAGCTGAAACTCAGTGTGGAGAAGTCTGAAGGGATTGAATGCACAAACTCTTAAGACTTTATTTCGATATCTGAGGACGCCATGCGCTCTCAAATCACTGTAAGAAACACTCAAAAAACATTTCCTCTGACAATATTCAAAACAAAAAGATGATCTCAGATCATACTTCTTTGTCTCGTTTAAAACCTGATGTAGGTTTGCAGCCCACGTGCAGTGCATCCACACAGTGGGAACTCGTCTCTGAACAAAGTGTGTTACAAGATGAAACTCGACCGTGGACCGTCCACCCAAGGTAAAAAAAATATTGGGGACGGCGGGTTCTAGCGGTAAAGGCACTGTCTGTGTCCAGCAGACCGTAGTGGTCAACAAAATGTTTGAACTTGACAACTATGAAGCTTCAAGTGTCTCACCAGCACACACAGAGCACTCTGATTGATTCTAGTTCAGTTACATTAGAAACAGTGGCTGAGTACAACTATGAGATCATAATTATTGCATTTGTTAATTAAATAATGTTCATGCTTATACATGAATCTTTGTTTCATCAGACCAGAAAATCTAGTAGGACTGTTTGAGGTATATTTATGTCTGTTTCCATCTTCCAGGCTAAATATTTTCATGCTTTTTTCCCCCAGAACGAACAAATAAGTCTGTGGAAGTCGTTTTTTTATTTGATGGATCAGCGAGTATGAGGGGAGGAGAATTCAACAAAAATAAAGACTTCATTGTGGAGATAATGGGCAGCCTTAGGGACACGCCAGTAATGGTCATTATATATTGATGTATATAAACTATACATTATACAGTGGGGCAAAAAAGTATTTAGTCAGCCACCGATTGTGCAAGTTCCCCCACCTAAAATGATGACAGAGGTCAGTAATTTGCACCAGAGGTACACTTCAACTGTGAGAGACAGAATGTGAAAAAAAAAAAAATCCATGAATCCACATGGTAGGATTTGTAAAGAATTTATTCGTAAATCAGGGTGGAAAATAAGTATTTGGTCAATAACAAAAATACAACTCAATACTTTGTAACATAACCTTTGTTGGCAATAACAGAGGTCAAAGGTTTACTATAGGTCTTTACCAGGTTTGCACACACAGTAGCTGGTATTTTGGCCCATTCCTCCATGCAGATCTTCTCGAGAGCAGTGATGTTTTGGGGCTGTCGCCGAGCAACACGGACTTTCAACTCCCGCCACAGATTTTCTATGGGGTTGAGGTCTGGAGACTGGCTAGGCCACTCCAGGACTTTCAAATGCTTCTTACGGAGCCACTCCTTTGTTGCCCGGGCGGTGTGTTTTGGATCATTGTCGTGTTGGAAGACCCAGCCTCGTTTCATCTTCAAAGTTCTCACTGATGGAAGGAGGTTTTGGCTCAAAATCTCACGATACATGGCCCCATTCATTCTGTCCTTAACACGGATCAGTCGTCCTGTCCCCTTGGCAGAAAAACAGCCCCATAGCATGATGTTTCCACCCCCATGCTTCACAGTAGGTATGGTGTTCTTGGGATGCAACTCAGTATTCTTCTTCCTCCAAACACGACGAGTTGAGTTTATACCAAAAAGTTCTACTTTGGTTTCATCTGACCACATGACATTCTCCCAATCCTCTGCTGTATCATCCATGTGCTCTCTGGCAAACTTCAGACGGGCCTGGACATGCACTGGCTTCAGCAGCGGAACACGTCTGGCACTGCGGGATTTGATTCCCTGCCGTTGTAGTGTGTTACTGATGGTGACCTTTGTTACTTTGGTCCCAGCTCTCTGCAGGTCATTCACCAGGTCCCCCCGTGTGGTTCTGGGATCTTTGCTCACCGTTCTCATGATCATTTTGACCCCACGGGATGAGATCTTGCGTGGAGCCCCAGATCGAGGGAGATTATCAGTGGTCTTGTAGGTCTTCCATTTTCTGATGGTTGCTCCCACAGTTGATTTTTTCACACCAAGCTGCTTGCCTATTGTAGATTCACTCTTCCCAGTCTGGTGCAGGTCTACAATACTTTTCCTGGTGTCCTTCGAAAGCTCTTTGGTCTTGGCCATGGCGGAGTTTGGAGTCTGACTGTTTGAGGCTGTGGACAGGTGTCTTTTATACAGATGATGAGTTCAAACAGGTGCCATTCAAACAGGTAACGAGTGGGGGACAGAAAAGCTTCTTACAGAAGACGTTACAGGTCTGTGAGAGCCAGAGATTTTCCTTGTTTGAGGTGACCAAATACTTATTTTCCACCCTAATTTACGAATAAATTCTTTACAAATCCTACCATGTGGATTCATGGATTTTTTTTCACATTCTGTCTCTCACAGTTGAAGTGTACCTCTGGTGCAAATTACTGACCTCTGTCATCATTTTAAGTGGGGGAACTTGCACAATCGGTGGCTGACTAAATACTTTTTTGCCCCACTGTATGAGTAATGAGTAATGAGTATAAGTAGTAACGTATATTTTTGTTGTTGTTTGTTCCGTTTCCAGTTTGCAGCAGTTCAGTTCTCCTCAACAGTCCACAAAGTGTTTGACTTCAACGACTATGCAGCTGGACGTGCTCTCGATAAACTTATGAAAGACAAACATTTAAAAAGTCTCACCCGCACACACAGAGCCCTCGAGTTTGTGTTGTAAGTTGTGTCAAAAGCAGCAGGATCAATGCAGCTGTGAGATAATGAGCACTGTATTTGTTCATTTATTCATATTTTTAAATGTTGTTTATTCTGAGTGTTGCTTTGCTTTTGCATTTGATTCAGAGATGAAATCTTTGACAACCCAGCTGCAGGTGCCTCTCCTGATGTTACCAAAGTTCTGATTCTAATCACAGACGGAGATCCCTCTGATACAGACAGGAATGGGATCTTTAGAAGATACGATGATAAAAATATAATTCGTCTTGTCGTTGGGGTAGGATGTGATGTGTTACACCAGTCCCAACAGAAAAATCAGATTTATCCGTTAGACAAGTAAATGTGATCATTTTGTGTCACATAAACACTCTTATAGTATTAGACTGTTTTATTCACTGTTATTTAGATGATACACAGTCATACTAAAGTAGAAATGCATCATGGTGTCAGTCTCAGCACAAACAGCTCAGCAGATTTCAGTTCTTAGTCCAGTTTTTATTTCCCATGCTGATGTCAGACTTTGAATTTCATGTTTTCAAGCAGTATTCTGATTTCAGGTCGGAGCTGCTACGCTGCATAAATTCAGGGCCATTGCTTCAGAGCCAAAACATAGAAATGCCTTCAAAATTGAGAACTATGATGGACTCACAGGAGTGCTGGAGAATTTACAGAAAAAGATATTTACTGTGGAAGGTGATGTTAAACTTTGTTCCCTGTTTTGATAAATACATTTACAGAAATCACTGTTATCTTCCTGGTGTGGACCAGTGGTGGTCACATGTATCTCTTTATTTATTTAGGCTGCACAGCTCCTCTGGCAGAATTCAGTGGATTCAGTGCTGTTTTCAAAAAGGTGATTTCAAAAGGTTAAAACTGCACACATTCAAAGTGTAAATTATTTACTTGTGACGAGATTAAAATTTCTCAGTCACGGCTAACCTGACATACACAGGTGCAGCTAAAGCACAGATAATAAAGCACTGACTACTGCTAAACTTTACTTTTACTTTCTAAAATTTTAAATTCTTATTGTTTGTAAAATAAAATCCGCACTGACAGACTTTTTGACACAAAGAGAAACACTGGAAATGTGCTAGAATTGTAAAATGTACTCTTCAGTCTTTCTGTTTGTAAAACAAGTTGTTTTAGAAATCAAGAACTTTAATTTGAACCTGTACCCGACAATCCACTAATATTGGATTTTGAATATCTCACCAGCTACAGTACAGCATATCACCAATAGATTCAGTGAATCAAGAGAAATCTGTACACAAGGGACGAGGCCAAAAATTAATATTGGATGTCTGTTATTTTCGGGGCCCCAGGCAGCAATGCATTAAGATGGTGAATAATTATTTCATGAAAATCAGATGAGCATGGGCTCAGGAACACTTCCAGAAATCACTGTCTGTGAACAGAGTTCACCATTCCATCCACAAACGCAGGTTAAAGCTCTCTCATACATATGTCTGTGAAGGTTCTCAGTCATCCAGGTCATCGTAGTCAAAGGAGCTTGCAAAGAAAAGCGTCTGGACTTCTTTAAGTTACTTGAAGACGTTTCACCTCTCATCCGAGAAGCTTCTTCAGTTCTAAGGTCAAATGGTGGAGAGTCCCAGATATAAACCTAGTGGGAGTTTCCCCCCACAGAGGGACAAAAGGACCCCCTGATGATCCTCTAATCACATGAGCCAAGGTGTGAAAGCGGGTGTGGGTCCCAATCAGCCAGAGTTTCGGGTGTGTTCATTGTGAAACCTGGCCCCACCTTATCATGCGAATTCCTGAGGTCAGATGGCCCAGGATGTGAGTGGGCGTTAAGGCGTCTGGGAAGGGATCTCAAAACTGGATTATAGATGGCAGAGAGTTGGTGTCGTAAACCCCCGCCTCTGTTCAAAGATGGTCGCTCACAGTGGACATAGATGCTTCTTTCACTCCTCTTTCAAACCATCTGTCCTCTCTGTCCAAAATGTGAACATTGGCATCCTCGAAAGAGTGTCCTTTATCCTTAAGATGCAGATGGACTGCTGAGTCTTGTCCTGTGGAGGTGGCTCTTCTGTGTTGTGCCATGTGCTTGTGAAGTGGCTGTTTGGTCTCTCCAATGTAGAGGTCTGAGCATTCCTCGCTGCACTGTACAGCATACACCACATTGTTAAGTTTGTGTTTCGGCGTTTTGTCTTTCGGGTGAACCAGTTTTTGTCTGAGCGTGTTGCTTGGTCTGAAATACACCGGGATGTCATGCTTGGAGAAAACTCTCCTGAGTTTTTCTGATACACCGGCTACATACGGGATGACAATGTTGTTGTGTCTGTCCTTCTTATCCTCCCTCGCTGGTGTCTGGTCTTCTTTTCTGTGCCTCTTTGCTGACTTTAAGAACGCCCATTTAGGATAGCCGCACGTTTTGAGTGCTTCCTTTACATGTGTGTGTTCCTTCTTTTTTCCTTCAGGCTTAGAGGGAACATGTTCTGCCCGGTGGTGTAGGGTCCTAATTACTCCAAGTTTGTGTTCCAGAGGGTGATGGGAGTCAAAGAGGAGGTACTGGTCTGTGTGTGTGGGCTTCCAGTAAACTTCGATGTTGAGTTTGCCGTTCTCTTCAATGTGCACGGCGCAGTCCAGGAAAGGCAAACAGTTGTCCTTTGTGTCTTCCCTGGTGAACTTGATGTTTTTATCCACAGCGTTAATGTGCGCAGTGAAGGATTCCACTTCTTGTGTCTTGATTTTGACTCAGGTGTCGTCTACATATCTGTACCAGTGGCTGGGTTCCTTTCCACTTCCTCCATGTAAAGGTTGGCTACAATAGGTGACACGGGGGAGCCCTTGGCGCAGCCATGTTTTTGTCTGTAGAAGCCTTCATTGTATTTGAAATATGTGGTGGTAAGGCAGAGGTCTAACAGTGTGCAGATCTGATCGGCTGTGAAGTTGGTCCTGTCTTCTAAGGAGCTGTCTTCTTGTAGTCGACTACAAGAAGACAGCTCCTTAGAAGACAGGACCAACTTCACAGCCGATTCTGTTCAAAAATTTGATATCTTTCCTATATTCTCTTGTGAATAAAACAATGTGTAATGTAATGCAAATAACTGCAAAATTCTGTTGTTAATTACATTTTCCACAGCATCAGCATCAGCAACATGAGTTGCATCTCCACTGTAGTTATTGAAATACAGAAAAATCAGTATGCTGCTGTTTTTTTTGGAGTGATCGGATGCATTTTATGTACAGCAAAGAAAACAAACCATAAAAGCTTTACTTTCCCCAAAAAATCCAAAATGTATATCAAACTCAAAATATGAAAACAGTTTGAAGAAACTCTAATAATACATTTTAAACTGTCCGTCAATACAACTACAGAATGTCGATTATTAATTAAAATAATAATTACAGTGGATCATTAAACCCATGAATGAGATTATAAATGCAATTTCTCTGCTTCAGATTATAACCAAGCGTAGCCTTAGTAGTGTGCTTTAAGTGATAGTGGAAAAAGATCATTTTCCTACAGTTCCTATCACTTAATGTGAACGAGGCAGCTCAAAATCTCCTTTTTAGCTGAGCTTTGCTTTTTTGTAAGCGTTCTTATTTTAATTCATGACTGATTTGTGACATTACCTCATCACTGTTACTGGTATCTCAGTTCCTCTCTGTCTCTGTTCAGCCTGAACTGTAATCAGATGTTTCTGTGAGCAGGATAGCCTGATCGTGGGTTCTGTGGAATCGAACAGCTGGCGTAGTTTTCTCCATAGACCTCAAGAACGAATGCAGGGTTACCTGGGTAAACCCATTTCTTTTTTTTTATTATTACCTACTATCTATATGATACCTGCTACTTTAATAAGATTACTTTTCTATGACTTGAGATACCATAGTGTAGCGCATATGAGATCCAGAGTGAACATTTAGCAGATTATTATTTGGCTGTTGCAGGAAATTCCATTTCCATCGGAAAGAAAAACGGTGTTCCTTTGTATTTCGTGGGTTTACCAGAGTTTGAGCAAACAGGACAGATCGTTTTCAGACACCACTGCATACACTGGACAGAAGTGCAGAAAATTCGTGGAGAACAGGTTGGTAACTGGAAATATCATGATTTTTAAAAATATTCAGATTTGAGCTAAAGCATGGAAATATTTGTGCCAAAACTTTTGTAAAAGTTTGGATTTTGTGTCATATTAAGAGGACAGCTCTTAATAACTGTACTACTTTGAAGCTGTGTCTTTGGGTTTGGTTTTGACTTTCTAAATCATCCTTTACACTCAAAACATTTTTAGATTGGTTCCTACTTCGGTGCTGAGCTGTGCTCATTAGATGTTGATTCAGATGGGAGCACTGACTTCCTGCTGGTAGGAGCTCCACAGTTTCATCTGCCTCAGGTGAAGAAAGAAGGCCGGGTCTACATCTACTCTGTGAGTGATGAGGTGAGCTATAATAAAAACTAAGATCCAGTGTGACACTGTGTGAGCTTTAAAGCTGATAAAATACATGCATGTGTTTTCATAGTCCATTATTAACATCCTCGTTTCCTATTAGACTGTACTGGAAAGTAACCAGGATGTGACGGGACCATCTATGGGTAGATTTGGCACCACCATATCCAGTCTTCCAGACCTGAATGGAGATGGACTCTGAGACGTAGCTGTCGGAGCTCCGCTTGAGGATGATAAGAGCGGGGCTGTGTATATCTACCATGGCAACAGGCAGAGAGGGATAGTCAGCACTTTCAGCCAGGTGACACTGACAATACTACTGTGCAAAGGTCTTGAGCCACATGTCATGTCTTTATATTCTGCTTTTAAAATGCTAAGTAGGTGTAGTGATTTCTTGCAAACATGTGCAAAATACATGGAAATACGATATAAGAGGCAAAAATAGAGTTTGTACAGTTATAACAAGCTTTGGACTGCCTCTATTCTTTTACACAGCCCGAACTCTCTTAGGCAGGTCATTTCTTTCTTGCAATTGGTAGTCTTCAGGATTAGTTCCTTAAAGGACATTCAAAGCTTCTCTTTGGATGTTGGCTGCCTTTTGTTCTCTATAAAGATGATCCCACACTGCTTCAGTAATGTTGAGGTCCAGGCTCTGGGGAAACCAGTTGATGACTGTTAGTGTTCCACTGTGTGCTTTTCTATAAAGGTATACTTTTACTGTGTTGGCAGCGTGTTTGAGATCATTGTGATGCTAAAAAAAAATGTAGCCATCGGCAATCAGGCGCTTTCCAGGTGGATCAAAATTTGACTGTACTCTTCCGTGTTCATAATTCTGTAAATTGTGACAAATCGTGAACCCGACTGGCCATTTAACGACAGCCCCGAACCATAACAGAGCCTCCACTGTGTTAGTTCAAAAGAAATTATCTTTTTTCTGTCCAACTCTGTTATCTTTGACGTTTTTGAAGATTCCACTGAAAATATTGTGTGGAATTTCCTGCATCTCTAAAAAACAAATCAAACGACACGTGTCAAAAGAAATTGAATTAGAAGAACAATTTAGATAATTTCAGTCTTTGAGTTTTGTTTATGCTTTAATGATTCACAGGTCAGTGTTAGGTGGTTTTAAAAATGAAAAAAATGATCAGGTACAAGAACTGGACCGAAAATGAATTAAAAATGTTTTTTTTAAAAAAAGCCTTTAAAAGACCTTTATTACTTACGTTATTATCAAAGATTCAGGAGGAAAATTATTTCTATAACCTTCAAATCTTATAAACCATCAGAAAACTGAGGCACAAATGATGGATCTGCACAACACTGTTGCCCCTCCATGCTTGCCTCTTGATTGTTTTAGTAATGCTGTAATATAACTTCAAAGATATGACAACCTGCCCAAAGAACTTTGTGTCCAACACTAGTTCAAATGGTGGGTTTAGAACATGTAGAATCTCTGTTTCTCTGTCAGACTCCACAACCTGCCAGCCTAAATGTATTCAAGTCAAAATATTGTAGAATAACGACTGAACGACGTGCAGAGCCTTTTCTCTTTTTTGTCTGTGCTTATGGAGTTGTGTTCGTACACTCTCAAAACCCTCTGTGCATTTGCATTGAAGTTTAATTATCTGCAGCATGATAATATTATCAGACTTACACTTATGAGAGCACACAGACATGTAATGTCATCTGAAAGAGGTATTTAGACTCGGCTCTAATATCTTCTTATTTCAGAGAATCATGGGAAAAAATATCGACCATGGGCTGAAATTCTTTGGAAGGGCCATCTTTGGGGACCTCGGGGAGGATGGACTCCCGGGTGTTGTGGTTGAATCACGTGGTGCAGCTGTTGTATTCAGGTGAATATTATATGAACACTGCACCTATAAAAGAAGCTAAGCGACAGAAGAAGCGACAATCTATTTAAGTTCATTCGCTTCCTTTCAGATCCAAGCCGGTCTTCAACGTCTTGGCTCGTCTGTCTTTTCACCCTGAGAACCTTGACGCCCTGAGTCCAGATAAAAATGTAGCTTTGGTTAAAATAACGGCATGCTTTGAAAAGGTCGAAGCAACAAAGAGCAAAGCAGGTAAGTTTGTCGTGATGAGCGGACAAATGTGGAACATTTAAACTGTTTTTTAAAAATCCAGATTAATGTGTATTTATCTAATGTGACTTTTTTTCAGGGCCAGTGAGCTCAGCATTGAACATCACATACACACAGGATCAGCACCTCCAAATCTGAGGCCATGGTTCTCAGCCACAAAAGGGTGGAGTGCCCACTCCGAGTCGGGGATGAGTTCCTGCCCCAAGTGGAGGAGTTCAAGTATCTCGGGGTCTTGTTCGCGAGTGATGGGAGAAGGGAGCCGGAGATCGACAGACGGATTGGTGCTGCGGCTGCAGTGATGCGGACGCTGCACCGGTCCGTCGTGGTGAAAAGAGAGCTGAGTGTAAAAGCGAAGCTCTCAGTTTACCGGTCGATCTACGTCCCTACCCTCACCTATGGCCACGAGCTGTGGGTAGTGACCGAAAGAACAAGATCTCGGATACAAGCGGCGGAAATGAGCTTCCTCCGAAGGGTGGCTGGCCTCTCCCTTAGAGATAGGGTGAGAAGTTCGGCCATCCGGGAGGGGCTCAGAGTAGAGCCGCTGCTGCTCCACATCGAAAGGAGCCAGCTGAGGTGGTTCGGACATCTGACAAGGATGCCTCCTGGGTGAGGTGTTCCAGGCATGTCCCACCGGGAGGAGGCCCCGGGGCAGACCCAGGACACGCTGGAGCGATTATATCTCTTGGCTGGCCTGGGAACGCCTTGGTGTTCCCCCGGATAAGCTACTTGTGTCAAGCCAGCCTCCAATTCGAGACTTGCAGTCAAGCCAGCCTCCAGTTTGTTTTACGTTCCCTGTGTATTCAAAGTATTACGGGAATGGATGTGGAAACCGGATTTCAAAATAAAAGCCAACTTCGAGTGAATTAACAGATATGTTAAGAACATAATAACATATAATTTAGTTTGTTTTTTTGTTTTTTTTACAAACTCTAATGTTAGATCTATATGACACAGCCTTGTACCCTAATTGTGCCCTGTCACTATCAAGGCCATCTTACTTTGGATTTCAAAGTAAAAGCCCTGTGAATCTTCATTTTTGAACTACTCTTTCAATGACTTAATAATGCTCTTAAAAGCAAAAGTCGTATTTCCAAATACTATTTGAACTTTATATCAACACTTTCCAACCACAGTCTTTTTCACAGTGATACCATATCAATATCAAGTCAGTCTGATTTTGCCTTTCATAGTAATGGCCCTTTGAAATTGCCGATATTTGACTTAATCTTCTAACGATTCAAAATGCTCTAAAATGAAAAATTCTTGTTTCCACAGGGTAAGTCCACTTTAGATCAACAGTATACAGCCCCACAGTGATACCATATCAATATCAAGTCATTCTGATTATGCCTTCCAAAATAAATGCCCTTTCAAATTGAGCATATACGACCTACTTTTTTAACGATTTCAAAATGTTCTTAAACAGAATTTTGCGGTTTCCACAGGATAATTTCACTTTAGGTCAACAGTATACAACCTCACGATGTTACCATATCAATATCAAGTCATTCTGATTTTGCTTTCAAAAATAAAAGCATTTTCAAACTGCCCATATCTGACTTGCTCCTGGAACAATTTCAAAATGCTCTAAAATGGCAAATTCCTGTTTCCACAGGCTAATTCCACTCCAGATCAACAGTATACAGCCCCACAGTGATACCATATCAATATCAAGTCATTCTGATTTTGCCTTCCAAAGTAAAAGCCTTTTCAAATTGTCCATAATTGACCTACCTTTCAGTGATTTCAAAATGCTCTAAAATGGAAAATTCCTGTTTCCACAGGGTAATTCCACCTTAGATCAACAGTATACAGCCCCACAGTGATACCATATCAATATCAAGTCATTCTGATTATGCCTTCCAAAATAAAAGACTTTTTAAATTGTCCATAATTGACCTAACTTTCAGTGATTTCAAAATGCTCTAAAATGGAAATTTCCTGTTTCCACAGGGTAATTCCACTCCAGATCAACAGTATACAGCCCCACAGTGATACCATATTAATATCAAGTCATTCTGATGATGCCTTCCAAAATAATGGCCTGTTGAAAATGCCCATAATTTACCTAACTTTCAGTGATTTCAGAATGCTCTAAAAAGGAAATTTTCTGTTTCCACAGAATAATTTCACTTTAAATCAACAGTATACAACCTCACGATGTTACCATGTCAATTTCAAGTCATTCTGATTTTGCTTTCCAAAATAAAAGCCTTTTCAAATTGCCCATATACGACCTACTCTTTTAACGATTTCAAAATGCTCTTAAATGAAAAATTCATGTTTCAACAGGAGAATTCCACTTTAGATCAACAGTATACAACCCCACAGAGATACGATGTTAAGATCAAGTTACTCTGATTTTGCCTTCCAAAATAAAAGTATTTTCAAATTGCCCGTAGACGACCTACTCTTTTAACGATTTCAAAATGCTCTTAAATTGAAAGATGCTGTTTCCACAGGATAATTCCACTTTAGATCAACAGTATCCAACCCGACAGTAAAACCATGTAAATTTCATGTTGGTCTGATTTCGCCTTTCAAATTAATGGCCCGTCGAATTTGTCCATATGTGATATACTCTTTGCAAGAGTAAAAACTTGCACCTCTTGTGCAAGAGGTTCTTTTTGGGGGGGGGGGGGTTGTTGCCGATGCCCATGATGCCACCCCCCACCATGATGCCGTCCTGGGCAACCGCCCATGTCGCCCGTATCAAAAACCGCTACTGACTCTAAGACTTATCAAATAACAGTGCTTGAGTTTGTTACCATCGTAGTATTTTTAGGCTTTGAAATACCGCGGTAAAGTGAGCCATCATTTGTGAGCCGCGGTCAAGCCAGCCGCCTCCTATCCGCCGCATAAATTTCCTTGCGCTTTTACACCAGTCTTTACGGTAGCGCCTTTTCGCTTTATATCCCACAGGCGCGCACACAAATTACAATGGAACAGCCCAATACAGTCAATACAATTATGGAAATTTCAGAAATTCATTAAAAATCATCCTGAGTAGTTGAGGTCCAACTTTCAACAGATTCCTTCTCTGGGACACCTACTGTACCTGTGTGCCAAGTTTCAGCCAGATTCACTGTAATATTCCACAGAAATTAATGGAAACTTCTATTCAACCTAATACAGTCAATACAATAGGATTATGTCAATTTTCAAAAATTCATTAAAAATCATCCTGAGTAGTTGAGGTCCAACTTTCAACACATCCCTCCTCTGGGACACCTACTGTACCTGTGTGCCAAGTTCCATCCAGATTTACTGTAAAATTCCTCAGAAAATAAAGGAAACTTATATTCAATCTACTACAGCCAATACACTACAATTATGTCAATTTTCAAAAATTGATTAAAAATCATCCTGAGTAGTTGAGGTCCAACAACAACATAGACATCTATATTTGCTCAGAAACTCTACTTCATTGATAAGATGAATCCACTACAAATAGTCTTCTGAAAAAATATTTTTCAATTTGTTTCAATTTTTAAAAATATGTTCTTAAAGATTACCGCAAGGTTTAGAATGGAATATGTTTTACTTACTATACAGCGGGTGAGATGATGTAATTTAAAAGCAGACTAAAAAGCAGGACATAGAGGACAACAAAACTGTGATGAACTAAAAGAGAGCCCTTTATTGTGGCTGATGGAAGAAACTTGAACATACAACAAGGCAAAAGCAATAGGTTACAATAACTGTAATTAATCCTGAAATGGGCGAGACTAAAATACGACTGTTATTAATATTACTGTGACTATGTCAACACTACTACAGACCTGAACATGATGGCGACCAGCAGTATGAGATAAAATATTAAGGGGTACACCCAAGACTTGAACATGAGAAAGGAAAACAGACTCTTAAAACAGGAAACATGACGAATGTATACCTCACATTAACAAACAAGGGCGATTGGAATGAATTGTAATGGTAGGTGACACGAAACGATCTATTTAAACAAAGCAGTAAAGAATGAGCAACTATGAGCTGTCAGGGAGAATTAGAAGAACGTAACAAAGTATCGCCAAATTAAAAGTACTAACTAATAACAGCAAAAACAAGAATTACATACATTGATCAATAGTAATCTTAATCAACAAATACCAAAACTAATGCAAAAAGGGTTGGGTCACAAACCCAAACTGCGAGAATCACATTATTTTCTAAACTTAGTGTAATTTTTTAGAAAAGGTATTAAAATGAAAAAGAATGCAATACAAAATCTAAACGAACAAGCTCTATTTACATTTCTGAAATACATAACCTACATATGTACAGAAAAATCAGAATCGGAGAAGCTTTATTAATTTGACGGTGAAATTGAATAAAAGTTTCCTGTAATTTCTGTGGAATATTACAGTGAATCTGGCTGAAACTTGGCACACAGGTACAGTAGGTGTCCCGGAGAAGGAATCTGTTGAAAGTTGGACCTCAACTACTATGGATGATTTTTAATGAATTTTTGAAAATTGACATAATTCTATTGTATTGACTGTATTAGATTGAATAAAAGTTTCCTGTAATTTCTGAGGAATATTACAGTGAATCTGGATGGAACTTGGCACACAGGTACAGTAGGTGTCCTAGAGGAGGGATGTGTTGAAAGTTGGACCTCAACTACTCAGGATGATTTTTAATGAATTTTTGAAAATTTCCATAATTGTAGTGTATTGGCTGTATTGAATTGTATATAAATGTCCTTTAATTTCTGAGGAATATTACAGTGAATCTGGATGGAACTTGGCACACAGGTACAGTAGGTGTCCCAGAGAAGGAATCTGTTGAAAGTTGGACCTCAACTACTCAGGATGATTTTTAATGAATTTTTGAAAATTTCCATAATTGTAGTGTATTGGCTGTATTGCATTGAATACAAGTACCCTTTAATTTCTGAGGAATTTTACAGTGAATCTGGATGGAACTTGGCACACAGGTACAGTAGGTGTCCCAGAGGAGGGATGTGTTGAAAGTTGGACCTCAACTATTCAGGATGATTTTTAATGAATTTTTGAAATAAACATAATTGTAGTGTATTGACTGTATTGCACTGAATATGAGTTTACTGTGATTTCTGAGTAATATTACAGTAAATCTGGGTAAAACCTGGCCCAGAGGTAAAGTAGGTGTCCGAGAAGAGGATTGTGTTGAAAGCTTGGCATCAACTTTTAAGAATGATTTTTAATGAATTTTTGAATATGCAACCAGACTGTCACGATGGCTGTATTGAGCTGTTCCATTGTAATTTGTGTGTCTAGGCTTTCAATCAGGATATAAAGCGAAAAGGCGCTACCGTAAAGACTGGTGTAAAAGCGCAAGGAAATTTATGCGGCGGATAGGAGGCGGCTGGCTTGACCGCGGCTCACAAATGACGGCTCACTTTACCGCGGTTTTGAAACGATGATGACAACGACTTTGTTTCTTACAGAACTATGTGGATGACACATCAACACCTCTCAGGATCAGACTTAACTTCCTTCAACCTGACAGCGAGAGCGCGAGCGCCGTCCTGAGCGTGGACTCTGAAAGAGAGGCTGCCCTTGAGGTAAGTTCAGTCGCCCTACAGTCTGTATTTACATGCTTATTGTATACAACCAAAGATACAGCTATAGTCATGTCCTATTATATTTACCAAGAGTATTTAGTAGGATTTAATATGAGGTTTGAAGCTTTTTTCTGACCTGCGGTTTAAGTTTGACCTGTTTTGTTTTTTCTTTTACTTTTTACAGATTCCCATTTAAAAATAATGCAGAAGAAGAAGTGAGAGCTGAACTGTTCAAGAACGTATTTCTGATTTTTAGCAAGTAAAAAACATGTTATTATCATGGAGTAATTAAAAGACTTATTGATGAAAACAATGAGAAATAACTTTGTCTTTAAATGTAAAACTTTTCAATTCGTTCTTTCCTAATTTTTAGTTATTTAATTTAGATTCAGTTTTGTTTTATTTACACCCCACATAATCACAGCAACAGTCACCTAAAGCCCATAAAGACTCTGCACAAAATAGAGATGAATGCAGAGAAAACCCCAACAATAAAAACTACCCCCCATTAACAAGCACATGGCAACAGTTGGAAGGAAAAGCTCTCCTTCAACAGGAAGAAGCCTCCAGCATAACCAGGCTCAGGGAGGGGCAGCCAGCTGCTGTGACCAGCTGTGGGTGAGGGAAGGAGGGAAGGACAAAAGACGTGCTGTGGAAGAGAGCCGGAGATTAATAATGACTCATAATTAAAAGCTGAGAGGTGTGTAAACACACAGAGAGTGAGGAAGAAACATCATGAGAAGCTATCAGCAGCCTGGGCCTTCAGTTAACCAGAATCTATCGTTGTTTCACAGAGACACTCTGCTGATGTGTTTAAGCGTTTGTCTTGTCAAATGCAAAAACAATAAAATAAAACATATCAAAGCCTGTCACATCACACAGCACTGTCACTAAGCTCCTGGCCCGTTTCTATGCATTAAAATTACTGCCATCTTGTGGCCACAGTCAGCTACTGTCGCTGAAAATCTGAACTCTAAAGCATAAACGTGTCAGTTCCTGCCTCTCAATATAAAAAAAGGAAAAACTGTTTGTGCACTAAATAAAACGTTACACTTACCTTGAGGATTTTTCATTTTGTTTTGTTCGTTCTTATTTTTCCACCCTTATCTTTATCTATCTTATTTCCCATTTACCTTTTTTTACTTCCATCTTGGGAATTTGTTTGTACCTTTTATTTATTCCTTTAAATTTTACCTTTTATAATAATTTTATTCAGACTTGTTTCCCATGTTTGTGTTGTAGAAGCACATGTGGTTGTCTCCTTTGATAATCAGCACCCAGATTTGATCCACCGCCACCCTGGTGTTAGTCATGTTCCTGTTCCACTTGGCTATCTTCAGTACTGGATGACAAGCTGGGTTTAAAGATTAATGAGCTTCATTTTATTTATTTTACCTGCATCGTTAGGATTGAATGAAGAATCCTCCAGAAGGGAAAAAAATGTCTTCCACCAAGAATACCCATATGAACACGTGTTTTATGTATGTTTTTTCATTTAACTATGCACTTAGTTGCATAGATGTTCATCTCTTTTTTACGCTTCCTGAATCATGACCTGAACTAATGCTGTCAACATTTTATTTGAGAAAAAAACTTTTAAAAAAACTGGCAAATATTCACTGAAAATGGAAACAACAAATGCTAAACATCAGACAATTTGGAATATATGCATAAAGTTTACTTACAGTATCAAAGTAGAAGATTTTACACCTTTACCAAAACGTTTGAGGCACAAATGAGTGTTTGGGGTTATTTAATTAAAATAAACACGTTTTTAATTAAAAAATCTCTACAGTGAGCTAAATTTAAGTCACAGGAATGTATAAAAATGTTGAAAGAAAATAACACACAATGAGCCTGTTAAAACACAGGATTTACTTAAATGTTGAACACAGTTACGCGACTGATCACAAAGCAAAAAATAAAAAAAACACTGCAGGAAAAAAGTGTCAGTTTTAGTGTCATTTTCAAAAAAAACCCAAAAGACTGACAGGACTGTGCAAACACTGGTAATCTGGTTTGATGCACCGATGTGATTTAGTCAAAACTTTGGTGATGCATGGATGAACAAGCAAACGTGCAGGTTTAGTGCACACTCACAGTCCCATCACTAGTATGATTTTCGCTATGATTGCATCTAACAGAGGAAACCCAACGTTAACGTCCCAGGTGGAAAACAGCGCTGTCCAGAGTCTTAAAAAGGTCCCTCAGTGGAGTCACCCCCACCCTCCCACGCCCCCTCTTTTCTTTCCTAGAGCAGTGCATCTCTCTCGGGTCGGTGTGGTGGTTGATCTCCAGTGTTGCTGGTTCCAGTGGCAGCTTGTACGTGCCAGAGTTTCTAACCTGAGGTTCGGTCACACCTGGACTGCTGAGGGTCGGCCCTGCTGTTACCTCTGAGGAGTTCTGAGGAGTTTGAAAAGAAAGCTGGTCGTCTGTTGAGCGTGCAGACGCCTTCACGGTGGGCCGACTGCTGGACGTCTGAGGAGCAGAGCACAAAGAAATAAATAGAAAAACTCACAATATTCAGGTGTAAATCATCTCTGATCAGTGTCTGTGTAAAAACTCTCACACGAACACTAAACCGCTGAAATAAACAGACTTCAGAGGCCAAACTGCTTTTTTACAGCAGTAACTACCAACTCCAAACAGGGCCCCTCACCATTTGAAAAATACTAACTAAATACTAACCAAACAATGCTGAAATGCAGTATTATATTTGACTGCCGATGAACAATAATATGAAAGGTGAAACCTTTTTGGATTTTGAACAGTTGGCCCTGCAGCCATGCCAGCCCATTGTGACCAATTTGTCACATTTTTATTTTGTATTTTTCTCTCCAATTATTCAATTAGCTTAATGCATACGTACCTAAATCTTAAAACAGATAAATGTGTACAATCACCACTGAAAATAAACAGACAATAAATGTGAGCAGTAACAAAACTTAAGTTAAAAGCTGTATTTTCTTCCTACCAGTCTCAAAAATATAGTCTTTCATCAAATTTATGGGAAATTTAAGTCATTTTATGCTCTTAATTTTGTTGATTTTTCAGGCTTTAAAACTTTTGAAGAACTCTCGGGAACCTTGTCGATGTAAAGAATTACTGCCTGTGGAGGCTGATGAGGCTGAAGAGAGCATCTCTGGACCCAGTGGAGGTGGTGAGTGACAGGAGAACGGCGGCTAAGCTGTCATCCCTGATGGACAACATCTCCCACCCCATGCAGCAGACTGTGACAGCACTGAGCAGCTCCTTCAGTGGGAGACTGCGGCACCCACGGTGTGGGACGGAGAGATTTCGCAGGTCTTTCCTCCCCACTGCTGTCAGACTCCATAATAAAGACTTTAACTGATCAAGCACACACATCCACACATATGCAATAATACTAAGTGCAATAATCCTTTCTGTCATCGTTGTATTTTTACTCAGTTGTATATAGTATTTGTATTTGTATTCTATTTTTATCTTATTGTATATTTTTATTCTATTTTATTCTACTGTATATAGTATTTTATTTTATTCTATTCTGTACAGTTGTGTACTGTATTTATTCTTATTGTATTCTAATTTTTGCCTCATAACTTTTGCACTGTCCACTTCCTGCTGTGACAAAACAAATTTCCCACGTGTGGGACTAATAAAGGTTATCTTATCTTATCTTACTTCTCTTCCACACTAACAGTCTTGCAGATAAAGAAGTACAGTTTGAACTGATCCTGATTCTTTGAAAACAGCAGATTCTTTCTGCTTCTTCTTCTTCTTTCTGCTCAGTTTGGGGGCGTGGCCTAAACCTAAACTGTTTTATGTTAAACATGCATTCACGTACCCGATGCTTCTTTTCTTCGTGCTGTTGTTTTCCAAAAGTGTGCCCGACGCGACCTTTGTTGCTCATTTCTAGTTCTGAAATTTAAAAAAAAAAAAAAAAAAAAAAACAGATTTCTGTTTCATTCCACTAAAATTTTATTTAAAGTATTTAATGTTTTTAGGGGGCGTGAATAAACGGCGCACCACTGATCTGAATGCCGCCCCGCTGCTCTCCATCCTCCTGGTATGGGCTCAGGCTCACAAACAGGGATTTCAGGACTGAATCCTTAGGCGCCCCTATGGCAGACGTTAAGAGCACATTTCAGACACACAAATGGACATTAGACATTTTTGTACGTGTTGAGCGCATCCTTACTTGTGGGCGATGAGACGTGAGGCAGTTGCTGCTGTGCCGGAGTTTCAGATGGATTCGGACCACCCGGAGCTGGACTGGAGGAAGTCTCCTTGATTGAATCCTGCACGATGCTGCAAGCTGGATCTGCTGGCTGCTTCACAGGATCAGGCTCAGCTTCAGAGGTTGTGGAGCAACTATCAGGACTTTGTTTAACATCAGTTTGGACCTGGCACGAAGGAGCCAACTCTACATTAGAAACGCTTTGAAAAGGACTTTCAGCTGACGCCTGACTGCAGGGAGGCAAACTCAAAGTCTCAGAGAGGGGGTTTGCAAAAAGGCTGAGGAAGGAAGCAGCAGAGGTTTTCTCAGGTTTGACTTCAGTTTTTAAATGTCCTTCTTTGCTGGTGAAATGTGCAGGCTGTGAGGCTCTCACTGGGTCAGGTGTCGGTGTCACGCTCTCAGCGATTGGGTTTTTAAAAAGGCAACTGAAGGGGATTTTCTGAGTCTTTTTACGTCCAGCTGAACAATCGGATAGAGTTGGAGTCTCCCCGCTGCACTCCGGTGACATTTTAGCAGAACAGCGTTTCTGTGTACCGGGTTGGAAGACAGATTTGGTCTTTCTTTGGTACCGAGGGATCTCAGCAAGCTGCTTTGCTGCAAAATGGTGAACGGCAATGTTTGCAGAGTCACTCGTCTTAATGGAGCCATCTGCAGGTTCAACAGGAGCAGAAGTTCTGCTTTTAAACTCTGAGATGCCTGAAGAGGGAGAAATACCCGAGAGATGTTTAGGAGGACGGGTGTTATCTGTAGGAAGCTGTGAGCTTTCATTCATGTCCGATTTGCTTTTGGAAGATGCAGGATTATCTTCATCTATAACAGGAGGATGCAAACGCTCCAGTTTAACTTCATGAAAAGCCATTTCAGCAGATTTCAGGGACTCTGGTATAGCTCCACATTGCTGAGTACCAGAGGAAAGAATAAGATCAGAGCTAGAAATCAGGCTGTCGTGCACTTGTAGGGAAGACAGGCTCTTGTACATTTTCTTGAAGGGTTTGTTTGGCTCATGTTTGATACTCAGTGAGACTTTTTGTACTTGACGTTGTGAACTTAAGAGAGGATCCTGGATTTCCTCAGTTTTTACACTTGAAGCAGTGAGTCTTTGACCAAGGGTGTAATTTTCCACTGATTTTAAGGACCTGAGGACAGCATCAACAGAATAGGGAACTTCCTTTTGTGTCGTGGAGCCTAAAGTGGCCTCGGTGGTGGTCTCTGCGGCAGAAGGGGTAGTAGATTCTTTGCTTTCAGGAGTATTATAGAAGCTAGGGAAAGACCTGTACAGCTGAGGTCCAAGCATGGCTTCCACTGAATAACAAACTGGCTCCGGGCAGTTACTGCTGGTTGATGAAGGGCTGTGAGGTCGGGCGGTGTCTGCTGCACACCGAAGAACAGCTTCATCTGTAACTGTGGCCATTTCTTGTATCTGGTGTACTGAGGGTTCCCCTTCTGTGGCTGTAGCTGTAGCTGCATCTGCATCTGCGCTGCGGTAAAAGTTAGGCCTGAAAAATAAAAATGTCCAGTGAAGGTAACGTGCATGGATTATCAGAAAAATTCCTGTTAAAGGCTAAAAGCATCGTAACAACTGTTTGCTGCTCTGTAGTCCAGAGAAAATGTAATCCATCTTTTATATACAGTCTATGCCTGCACATAAAAGCCCATCTTCTGTGTCGTCGGTCTCATATTCATGAACTAATCCTTCAATTACACTTACTGCACGTGAGGATGAGGACATGTTTAAATTCAGAGGTGCATACCTGAGCGGGTCCATGAAAACACTGGGGGTCCCCTTTGTTTCTGTCATTCCTGCCTCCTCTTTGCTCGCCGGCTGTCCCGGAGGCTCATGCTCAGCTTTTTTTGCAAGCTCAGAGAGGTCACGTTGCCATTTTAATAACTGCAGTGAAAAGAAGCAAAGCATTTACATTTGATTTCAGCACAAAGCAATGCATGCAAAACATTTTGAGACCATTTTCATGCCTGACTTCTCCATGCACACCTCATCCAACAGTTTTCCTGTGACATCAGTAAGCGGCTCGTGAGAAAACTTGCAGTCTTCTCCTTGATAGCATTTTCCTTTTCTATGGAAAAACTTGCAAGGAAAAGACTGTGCAGCTTGGTATAGGAAATACAAGACAGCCAACAACCTCCGCTTTCATTTGGTTAACGAGATGTGTTTGTGGCAGCTTACAACAGTATATCAAAGGATATTGTGCATGTACGGACAGCTCTCCCCTTTTGTGCAGAAGCCTTGGATGTAAAATTTACAGACTTCTTTGATGAGATCGTTGTAACCCTGAATATGCTCCAGCTGGCAACTCTCAGCCTGTATCCAGGAAAGGAAAGAAAGCACATTTTTCATTTTTGCAGTCTGAAAAAAGAGATTCGGGTAAAGTTAAATAACCAGCTGTGATGCAACCTGCCTTTAGGCATCGTCCGTAAAGAAAATGTCGACAAAGTAACCGCCCGTCCACCAACAGCGCATTCTGGTCCTTGAACTCCTGAGTCATGAACCTTGGCTTCACTTGAAAGTCCTAAAAGAAAGGAGACGAGTTAAATTTGATTCCACTGAAGGATTACTTGAATTAATGTGTCCGCTTCAATAAATATTCCAACTAACGCCGAAGGATCCGAGTATCTGTTTGTACTGATGGCGTGACATGAAATGGCGAGCCAATCCATCATAAACTCAAGCTGCTGCAGCTCTAACCAGCTGATGGTGGATGGCGTTTGTAATTAAAGCCATCCTGGAGTCTTGCTTACCATCATGTCATTTTCATGTCCTCTTCCGCCTCTCCCACCTCTTCCAGACATCGGTCTTCCTTGTCCACGGGAAAATCTCCCTCTCCGTCCCTCCTTGTGCTGATATGGATCTTTCTGTCCATCCTTCTTCTTCAGATGTTTCTGCCTTTGAGATTGACGGCCTCTGTTACTGAAGCCTTTGCTCAGTCTTTGCTCACCATCGCTGTTCTGCATTAAACACACTTTGTCCTTTGTGTTATCAGCTTTGGCGTTACTTCGAGTTCTGGGTCCCTGGGCTTGGACACACGGCTTCTGCAGAAAAATAAACACATAAAAATTTGATATAAAAAAAAATAAAAGTTCTACATTTTATTTTATTAGCAGCTACCGGCTGCTCCTTGGCCACAAAGGCTCACCACAGCAGGTAGGTTGGTAGAGTTTTACACCAAATGTTCACATTATAGCACTCTTCAAGCTCTTCCCTTATCCTGCATGTTGTTGAACAGCGAGAGATCATGCAAACCAGACACTCTTCAAGAAGCTCCTTTCCACCACTCCTTCAGGCACTACCCACACCAAAACAGAGCGTCTACAGCATCACTGCCAGTGCTTCCCCAATTCATCTCCTGTCTTCTCTTTCCCTTACTCATGAAGGAGCAGCTCATTTTCATCCCAGCTACCACACATTTGATACTAACCCCCAACACTTTGATGCCAAACCCACCAGTGGAAGCTGGAGGTCACCGATTGATGAAGCGAACACATCTACATCATGATACATTAAAAGAAACAGCGCTTATCTGACACTGGCCCTCCTGTTTTTAAGCAACTCTCTTATGATTGGCTGTCGTAGAGACAGGATGGGTTGAACTCAAACTATGACAAACTAAAATATATTGTTTTAATGTGTTATGTCAAACCTTAATGCCAAGGTTAGCTCACCTTTTTGTGAGATCCAAACAGCTCGCACTGAGTTTTCCTCTTTCTCCCACCTCCCCCAGGCTCATTCCTGCCAAACAGAGAGAGTGAGTGATGAAGAGGAGGCCATAAAAACAGATCTAACCCCGGTAAACTTTCATTAAGTACCGCTGCGTGACGGCAGGCTGACCCGCACTCTTCACTCCTTCATCCACAGCGGAGAGCCTCGAGAACAGGTTCGCAAAAACCATCTTACTCCTAGTAATGTGCGTCTCTGTGTGTACAGAGCTCGGTCCGGAGTTATAAAGGTCCGATATCGAAAAACAAACAGGAAATAAACGTCTTTCACTTTACGCCGTCACGCGGATCACTTTATCAGAGGTCGCTCCAGCGATCGGGGTTTCGCTTGTGTACATGACGGGACGTTATTCAGCCGTTCACATTTAATTCCGTGTAAAAAAAAAAAACCAAAACCATTTAATTCCGTGTTCGATATTTACGTCACTCCACGTCACTTCCATACGACAGGGTCATTGGGTTAACGCTACGGACGCTTGTCGCCGCCTAGCGGTGAAGATTTGTATCGTCTTGTGTTAAACCTTGCAGTAATGGCACAGCCCTGAAACCTTTTGGATTCTCACTTGATAACAGCGCATTTTTTGAAGTTATTTACCATATTTGATCGGACAGTAATATAAAATACCAAGCCAAGTGTGTTAGACTGTCTCTCACAGAGTGATACTGAAATAAACAATCAGTGCAATCTGAGTTATCCACCTTTGTTACTTTTTTTTAAAATGTAAGATACATTATTAAAACCATGATGTTATGAAGTATGTAAGATAGTTGACAATTCAGTTTAACTGGTCCAACCCTGGTCTCAGAGGTTCAAGGAGTCCAGCAGGTTGGGAAATCAAGAGAGCAGGAAGGATGTAGAAGAGCTGAGCATCATAAAGACCAGACAGAGGTGACAGCTTAAAAGTGGTTGTTGTGGCACACTGGCCCTAACGTTTAAAAGTTGAATTAACACTGTCAGCATGTGAGCGTGCCAGACAGAAGCGGGCTTACATCATCATGCAGGTGAATCAAAGAAAGCAGTACTTTAGACAGCATTGAACCAATACGTACACACACCTAACCTCAGATCTTGTGCCACATAAAGCACCTGGCCAAAAATATTAACTCCAGCTCAATGTACAGGGTGGGCCATTTACATGGATACACCGTAATAACATGGGAATGGTTGGTGATGTTAAAGTCCTGTTTGTGGCACATTAGTATATGTGAGGGGGCAAACTCCTCAAGATGGGTGGTGACCATTTAGAAGTCGGCCATCTTGGATACAACTGTTGTTTTTTCAATAGGAAGAGGGCCACGTGACACATCAAACTTATTGGTAATGTCACAAGAAAAACAATGGTGTGCTTGGTTTCAACGTAACTTTGTTCTTTCATGAGTTATTGACAAGTTTCTGACCACTTATAAAATGTGTTCAATGTGCTGCCCATTGTGTTGGATTGTCAATGCAATGTGTCTGCTTTGTGTGTGATTGGATCACCTTGTGTGAGCTACTGAACAAACGCACTTTGTCATCCGTCAACAGGAACAGCACAAGTTCAGATATGCTAAAAAGATGAGATAGAAGCCGGACTTTGTTCCTCCACATATGAGGCCGTCCCTGAGTCAGGTTTAAAGTTCAGGTCACGCAGACAGTTTCAGTATTACCTCACTGAGTGTCGCTCCCTCACTCTCTGAACTCTCTGTTCACACTGAGCTGCCTGTATCACAGGATGACCCGCTGGGCTCTTCTCGCTCCCGTCCTGCTGCTCCTGCTGGGCCTGTTCATCCACAGCGCTCTCAGTCAGGAGGCCGGAGACCCAGCAAATGCACCACCTGCACAGGGCCAAGCAGCTGACAGCACACAGGGAGAGGATGAAGATGGGGACTGGGGACTAGGGACCCTCCGCGACAGCTTTGAGGCCGTCGGCGGATACTTTGACTCCATGCTGGAGTTCATGGGCGGACGTGACGGAGTGTGCCAATACCGCTGCAGATATGGTAGGTCTGCTAGGTGAACATGTGGTATTACATAGTCTGGTATAAGGCCATGTATGCATCTGTGTTTGTATTATTGTAGGGCCTTTATAATAAAAAGCATACATAAATAAAATTATTGATAAACAGCAAAGCTAGATACCTGCACTGGAAATGGTCAGAGTTTCAAATTACGAGGTCAGTAAATATAAAACGCTTCAGGCTGCTCTAAACATTCAGTTTCAGGCAGCTTTTTTTTCTACTGCTGGCTCTGTATGATGTCATCCCTCATCTGCGGTCTGTGACGAGCAGCAAATTAAATCCCCGATCCTGAAAAAGTTTGAAAAGCTGTGTAAAGTGTACATAACAAGAGAATGGAAGGATTTGTAAATCTCATAAACTCCTATTATATTCAGAATAGAACATTTGACGCTGAACGTTACACATTTTTAAACTGACAAAATGCAACATTTTGAGAAAAATGTTACGTTCATGTTAATTTGGTGGCAGGAACAAATCATAGAAAGGTTAGCAGTTCAGCACCTGAAGCCATGCTGCTGGAACAGCTTGTGGTTTAGTGTTGTTTTGCTGAAATATGCTTGGCCTTCCCTGAAAAAGGCATCATCCTGATGGGGGAAGCATGTGTTTCTCTATAACCTGTCGATACCTTTCAGTATTCATGGTGCATTTCCAGATGTGCAAGCTGCCAGATCCAAAGCCACTGATGCACCTGAGCGTCAGAGATGCAGGCTTTAGGACTGAGCACTGATGGCTGAACAAACCAGACAGTCCTGTCCTCTCTAGTGTGGAGGACACGGCATCCATGTTTTCTAAAAATAATGTCACATTTTGATGAATCTGACCACAGAAGAGTTTTTATCTTGGCCTCAGTCCATTTCAAACGTGCTCTGTCCCAAAGAAGACAGCAGATGATGTTCAGCTTTGCCCCTTCCCTCCTTATTCTCTGAATGTTTTAATGATAATCTGAGTCGTCAAGATTTTATGTTGTGTACATTACTCTGAGATTGTTTCAGACTGGCGCCCCACGTTCTTACATGTTCTTGCATGTTGGAGAGTCTCTGTCTCGAGCAAGTAGACAACGGTCTTAAACGAACTCTGCCTCCTTTTTTGAAGCATTTAATATTTAAAGCTTGAACAAAGCCGCTCTTCACCTTTGAACAGCCAGCTCTTTTAATTGTAAGAATGCCCTAAAACTGAACCCTTTATGAATACGATCATGATTCCAGTAATCATCTTATGATATTTCTAATAAACACAAATCAGCTGATTACAAATGTGCCCAGTTAGTAAGTATGTACGCACAGCTTTTGCAGATCTTCCTCTCTCACTCTGTCAGTTATCTCACCTGATAACTTCTTGATCACCTCCTTCTCTCGGAGCTAATAGGATTTATTCAGAAAGGTCTTGTACACGCTGATATTTGTCGCGGTTGTTATCTGAGCCTGGAAATGGACTGTGAACTCTGATAGGAGAGGTTTTATGTGCTGACTGGGTCAAACATCAAGTGATGTGCAACATGTCATCTATGTGCAAACATGGATCTATTTTAAATCCACGGGGGTATCAAACAGAGCCCAGCACAGTCCAGCTGGCCTGTTGCAAAACATGACCTACATTTTAATTAATTTTAATTGATTTATTTATTAATTGCTATTTCTCCCTCAGGTAAAGCTCCTGTTCCTCGTTCGGGCTACCAGATGCCAGAACCAAATGGATGTAGCTCCTACTTCTTCGGTCTTCCTATTCCAGAAGGGGTAGGTCTCTTCTGTCTGTTTAGAGCAAATTTATTTGGAAATCATCAATACTGTTATGAAAAGCTGGATCCATCTTCACAAGGTGCTTATAGAGTTTGGGTGGAGGACAATCGAGGCCCCATAGAGAGTAATGAGCATTTGCTTCTAATCAGAAAAAGTGTAAGCCAGTTTCAAGAGCTGCTGGAGCTTCGTCTTCTTTAGACTTCATGTGTCTCTCTGTGAATCTTGAACATTAGAAGCCTCTGCTCTGTTTCTACACATTTTATTGTTTTCAGTAACCAGGACATGATTTTAGAAACATTGTTAGTGTGTTGCTCGTACATATCTTAGGATTGAGCTCCGTGCGGTGGGGCAGGCACCAAAACAGATGAACAAACAGCAAGAGAGCAAACCTTAAATTAAAAAGAGCACACGTTTAGGTTTCAAACTCCAGGAGCAGGTTTCTGGGTATTATTGGTAATAAAACAAAAATATGTGACTTTCCATAACTGAGCTGTGTACAGTTAATATTTTGTCTTATCCCTGTTCTTTTACAACGCTGTGTTCATTTGTGCAGCTCGGAGAAAATCTCGTTTTGATGAAAAATTGCTTCCAGCTTGTTATGTTACTTCAGCACAGCTGGAAACAGGAGACTTGTGATTTTTACACTTTATTGATTCTGGGAGCTAAATGTCTGCTCAGCTCTACTCAAGAAAACAACTCGAGCGACGCATGACACTCAGTTCAGCATTATTTATTTATTGGTGTCTGCTAAAGTCTACATCTTTACTGTGTCTTCTAAGTAAAGAAGTGAAGTGATGACGTGACAGCAGTAAAGACAGGAGGAAGGCTCTGTCTGCAAAGTAGTATATGCACTACATACATGCCAACACCGACTGTATATTACAGCTATTAATTAGTGGAGTTTCCATGAAGGAACAGCAAAGCAGGAGGCTGTGGGAGATGCTTTTAAAATCCAGGAGAACTTGGGAAAAACAGGAGTGTATGCAAGTAGACTGGAGGAAAAAGAGGGTGAACTCCACCTTTAATAAAGGCACTCAATCTAAAAGCATCTGAGGTGTTTACTAAAGAAATATTACTTTGTTTATGTAATAAAAAAGTACACAAAAAGTCCACACAGAGAGGCGACAGCAGAGCTGTAAAAATTCGTCCGATGAAAACCAAATAAAACCTGATCTCAGAACAAACAACAAACCTATTTCTGATGGAGCTAATAATGCTAATAATGCACTTGTACACAAACACGTTGATCTTTCCTGCTGTGTGTCAGATGGACATGGGCATCCCTGCCATGACTAAGTGCTGCAATCAGCTGGATATGTGTTACGACACCTGCGGCTCCAACAAGTATCGCTGCGACTCCAAGTTCCGCTGGTGCCTCCACAGCATCTGCTCGGACCTCAAGAAGAGCCTCGGCTTCGTGTCCAAAGTGGAAAGTCAGTAATATTTTAACCTTCCTTTCATGCACCGTCATGTTCTTCTTCGTGATATTTTAATCACTGATCTCTGACTGTAATCCGAGTACATCAGCTTCCGTTGATCCTGTGCTGTCCTGTTTCTTATTTCTCAGCATGTGAGACTGTAGCAGACACCTTCTTCAACACAGTGTGGACTTTAGGCTGCAGACCGTACATGAACAGCCAGAGGGGAGCATGCTACTGCCCGGGAGAGGAGAAGGACGAACTTTAGATGAACAACTGGATCTTCTGTGTTTATAAAACAGTGTCAGCAGCGACCGCATTCCCAGGTGATTTTGCTCTGAGTTGTGGTGTTGCAAAGGTGGAGTAATTTATTAGGAAGTTCTTGCTTTTATCTTTTTTGAATTCCTCATGAAAACTGTATTTGTGTACATGTAGAGTTGGTTTAAAACAGTCTTTAACGATACATGACGGAGTTTCAGAGACAGTAACTGGTTCACAGCACACAGCTGCCACTGAGTGTGTGCTGCCTTCTTTTATTTGATGGCGCATTACTGACAAAGTCAGCCCTTAGTTAAAACCATAAAAATACAGGAGAAATTTTGTCTGTATGTATGTGAAGTTTCTTCCTGTTAAAAGGGAGTTTTCCCTTCCCACTGTCACCAAGTGCTTGCTCACAGGCTTTAATGCGATTGTTGGAGTTTCTTTCTAACATTGTCGGGTCTTTACCTACAATATAAAGCGCCTTGAGGCGACTGTTGTGGAGAATTGGTACTGTAGAAATAGAACTGACGTGAACTGAATTTCTTTTGCATTAAAAACAGTTTCAAAGATAAACAAACACTAAACCTTTTGTCGTTCCATCATTTGCTTTGCACACTGAAGGACTGGACAGATGTTTTCACACATCTGTTAGTGCTAGGTGTAACTTGCCACTGTAATCACATTACATTTTTTGGTCAGGCAGTAATATGATTCTGCATGAGCAGTGATAAATTACAGCAATGCAATCACATTACAGACACTAGTAATCAAGCAATTACGTTATCACTCACAGTGCGGAGGGTCTTTAATTACCTATAATGGACGTCAAGTGTGTCAAGTTTGTCCTTTTAACACAAAGAGCACATTTATCTCAGTTTTCATCTTATCTGTTTAATTTGCTGATAAAGTCTTGTGTGCTGAAACACTTCAGGTCAAACACGACAATACTGTGATTATAACGGTATTCTAAATTTTATTTAAAATGTGGGTGACTTGGAATTTTGTGATGTTTTCTTCATCTCAGGCCACTTGTTAACCAGTTCCCAAGTAACTCAAGTTTCAAACCTTCCCCGAACATGAACACGACTCAGGTTACTTCCTTTATGAAAGACATGTTCAACATAATGTGAAAAACAGACCAGAAGGTGGCGCTACATAAAAAGCCTGAGGATCCTTCCACCATCAGCTGTAATTTATGTTATTTAGGAACTCAGCCACAAGCTGTCAGACCATGTGAAGCTACAGAGAGGAGTCAGAGGCTGTGTCCCAATTCAGGGTCTGCACGCTTGAAGTACGCGCACTACGCGTACTACGTACGGTGCGTACTATAAGTACGAGAAGTGCGGAAGTGAGAGGCTTGTGAAATGGGACGCTTCGTCGCGCTGTTCAGGTTGCCTAGCAACCATGATACTAACCGCGAGACACGTTACATACAGCTTTGTTTGACAGAAATGAAGGAGAAAAATGTTTTGTTTGCGGCAAAATTATCCACACCCACCGCCGCGCTGTGAATTGTGGGATATATGGGACCACGAAGCGTGGACCGGACCACGCTTGATATTTGGGGAAATCGACGGCGCATTTGGAGTATGCATTTGAAGCACACTTCGAATTGGGACAGCCGTCGTCGCGTGGCGGTGACGTAACCGCACTTGAAATGCGTACTTCAAGCGTGCAGACCCTGAATTGGGACACAGCCAGAGTCACCAACACCTTGCCAACTAACCGCAGAGGTCCAACCCTCCTCTGTATGTCTCAGTGTGTTTGTGCAGCTGCTGTAGGTCTGTGGACTCAGTGGACGTTTTTATTTGTTCTTTTAAGAAACAAATAAAAACGTTTTTGTTTTTTTAGACTTGCATTTAGCTAACACTTTTCTTTATGCTTTCTTGTGAAGCTGGCAAGTGATTCTTGTCTTGAAGGGTGCTATATAAATGAAATGTTCTTACTATGTGGCCCAGTGGTTTTGTCCATATTGTGTAAATGTACAGTTAGTTATGGGTCATCAACATGCACGCCTGTTTTTGTAAGATTTCTTTATTAGTGTGACAGAGTGAATGTAAAACTGGAAACTGTACAGGCTGAAACATTTTTAACGATGAAAATATACATTTCTCATTAACAAACTACAGTACGGCCTACAAAAAATAGTTCTTGTAATCAACATTAAACAAAACTGGTGACATTCACAGAAGCACAGAGCTAAAACATGAAAGCAGACCAATAATGAACTGTGCAAAAATCTATTTCAGATGACAGAAAGGCGTTGGAGGTCAGGGACAAATGTAGAGGAAGAATTAAACATTACATGTGAACAAGGCTGAAAAAATAAAAATCTTCACCGGACACAGACGCCTGGAAAAAGGGGGAAAAATAGTTAGCAGACAGGATCAAACACATTTACATCAGCAAGCAGTTAAAGAAAAATGTAAATTCAACAAGAATTTTTCAGGACTTAAAGACATGCAGCTCTTTTTCACTGAAGCTGTGCTAATGCTGAAACCACTGCTGATAGTGGCTCTGCTGCATGAAATCAGCACTTGCTGCCAACAGATTTCATTAAAAAAAAATTGAACCCCAGTTCTGCAAAGAACTGCACGTAACCATCAGCACGTAAACCTTTGGAAAAGTGAGCTGGTTCTCTCCAAAGGAAGAACTGGAGCCGCACTGGGACATGCAACGCTACTGAGAGCAATAACCTGCAAAAATATGCCGGCTGTAACAAAAGTTGATTTTTTTTACAGACAGAAGGTTCAACAAACATTCCAATTTCAACAAATTTACATTTCTGAAATGATTTCATGGTTCAGGCTTTAATATTACAGTCACGCTGCACGAGCTGTGCGTGATTGTTCAGCCAGTGCTCAAAAACAAAGATGGAGAACTGTAACCTGCAGAACCAGAATAACCTTTTAACTATGAATCATAGGAAACGTGCCAGGCTGAAGTGGAATTATCCTTTAATTTTCCTTTGAATATACTTACTTCGTTCAGTCTATCTCAGAGATCAGGGAGTTTGCCGGCTGCATGACTTTGGACTGAGGCATCTGGCTCGTGTTCTTTACCTTCTGGTTAAAAGCTTCAAGCTAGAAAAATAACCAAAGAGAAAAACGATTTATGATGACACGATGATGACGGCTGTCACAACAGGAAACTCGGAGCATAAAGCAGGGAAACAATTCCAGATTATAGCAGCGATAATGTAAAACATAACGACAGACTGAGATCAGGATTATGAAACTGAGATTCAGATGAAGTAATGATACTCAGAAAAGTATATCTAAGGTTTTAAATGACATGATTGACAACTGTTACAGATGCAGGGCATCAGTCATGTCTTCAAATGTTTAAAATTCTAAAAATGGAAATGATTTTAGTGACGTGTGACAGCGTCTGCTTATGCTTAAAATACATATTGACACATCTTAAGTGTCTCAGACTGAGTACTGGGAATTCTGCTGAAGTTGATCCTCAGACCAAAAACACACATCAAAGAAATACTTTGAGCTTCCTACAGTTTTAGTTTTAGCAAAGAAAAAAATAAAGTAATAATCCATCCCCAGAATTAGATCTTTTTTCATTTTTTGCATAACAAAATTTAATAAAGTTGGGCTAAATTTTACCATCGTACTACTAAACGTTTCTGATTTAGAAGAATCTTAAAGTATATATGGAGCATTTTATTATGTAAAATACATTCATAAGTACAGGAGATAAAACACATGAAATTTTTAGGGCTGATAAAGCAGACAAAGCATCCATGGTACCAATACTCTGTTCCTCTATGCCACAGATATCACATCAGTGAGAATCTGACACATCCAAGATACTGATGCTCACACTGGGATTAAGAATTTCATGCTGATATCTCCTGCACTTAAGAAGTTATGAGGGTCAAAAATATATTTAAAAAAAAGAAAACAAATTTGAACCCCTTCTAACTGAAAATGTTCACTGGATGAAGGTAACAGCATGCATGGCTTCATTAAATATACTGAAGTAATTGTGCTCAGTGTCCTCTGAGTCACTACATTTCATTATCAACAACAACAAGCAAGGCAAATAATGGCACAACCTAACCTCTTAGCATGGCATGGCCTCAAGAGCTGGCCAAACCGACTGAACACCAACCTTTTTCCTCAGGTTCGCCTTTATTTCCTCCTCTGTTAGCTGCGGCTTCTCCTCTTTTAACTCCTCAGTGCAGGGGTCATTACCCACAGTCTTGGTGCATACCTTTGAGTCCTGTGGTGCCAGTGGTGTCTTCAATGCATTATTGTGTTTCTCTAAAATACTTTTGGGATTCCTGAAATCTCCCATAAGTTTTTTGCGACCCCGTCTCCAGTTGTGTCCACCTGTGAGGCTCTGAGAGGATGCCTGCTCGGTATTGATGACTCTCAGGCAGCGAGAAACAGAGGCTGACCCATCTTGGCCTTCGCTCACAGACAGGTCCGGGTTTGGAAATGAGGCACTGTTTGTAAGAAGGCTGGGATCAGGGAAAGCCATGTTAGGTGCCACTACAGAGCCAGGAAAGTGCGGGTAAGGTTGGCTGCTGGCAGAAAGAGAGGGAGGAGTGTTGTACTGATTGTATGACCAGTAAGGATTTGTAGCACCGCTGTAGTGGCCACTCTGGCTAAGAGCAAAATGCGAGTACTGAGACAAAATGTAGTCTGGATATGGAGAAGCAGCAGGATGAGGAAACACGGGATTTTGTGAATATGGATAAGCAGAAAAATGTTTTGAGTCTTTTCGCTCTCTGTCCCTCAGTGTTTCTCTGCTGTTCCATCGATCTCTGTGTTTCAGTCTCTCTCTGCTTCTTTCTCGCGAGCGGCTTCGTTCGGCCTTCCGCCTCCGTTTCAAATCTCTGCTGCGAGAGCGTCGACGGCATGAGGGGCTCGGGCTAGAGCTTCTAGAGGTTGACCTGGAGGAAGATGAGGACGAGGAATTTCTGTGATCTCTAAGAGAGCGCCTCTGCTGTGTCTCGTCCTCCCCTCTGCTCTCAGTCCTCCTCCTCCCTTCACTCTTCCTCACCCTCCCTTCGCTCTTGCTCCCATGCATTCTCTCCTGACTCTGGTCTGTTTTGCTGCTCCGCAGAGGAGAGCCTGATGAGGACTTCCTGCGATCTCGGTCACGAGAGTGCTTCTGGCGGCTCTCGTGCTCCTCTTTGCTGTTCACACGTTCGTTTTTTCTCCCGCACAGCCTCTCCTGAGTGCGGTTTGCCAGTTTGCTCAGCTCGTCCACGTCCAGGTTCCATCCCAGAGTTTTAAGAATGCTCTGCAGCTGTTCATGCTGCTCACTCACCGATGAGGTTTCTTCCTCCTCCTTCTTCTTCAGTGCCACCGGAGACTTTAATCGATTACTAGAGCCCAAACTGTGGTCTCTTTTGCTCTTCTTCTTCTTCTCCTCCTCCTCACCAGGTAAGAAGAGCCTCTCTCGAGTAGATGAGTCAGTCTTTTTCTCTCTACTGTTGGTCTTGTTGAGGCCTGCCAGCAGGTTTCTACCATTTGACTCGCTGTCACTGTCATCACCGAGCCCGGGAATTAGGGCACCACTCTTTAAATGCTGGCTCTTACTGTCCTGGTTGAGACCCTTCAGCAAGGGTCCACTTTTCAACGACTGGCTCTTGCTTGCCCAGTTGAGGTTCAGCCTAATGGGCTTAGTGTTTGAGAGTTGGTTCTCACTGGGTGATGTGGCTCCAGTATTTAACTGTTGGCTTTCATTGGCTTGGCTGAGGCCCGTCAGCCGGACTCCACTGTCTGACCGCACACTGTCTTTGGCTTTGTTGAGTCCAGGCTGTGGAGCACCACTGCCAGTACCTTCACTGGACTGGCTGAGGCCCCTCAGCGAGGCTCCAGTATTTAATCGTTGGCTTTCCTTTGACTGGTTGAGGCCCGGTTCACCTTCATTGGCTGTACTGAGTAGACTCTCATTTTTCTGACTGAGATCCTTCAGTGAGGATCCACTCTTCGATCGATGGCTCTCACTTTCCCATCCGTGGCTTAGAAGAATGGGTCTAGTTTTTGAGTGCTGGTTCTCGCTAGGTAGGCTGAAGCCTGACAGTGAGGCTCCGGTATTTAACTGTTGGCTTTCACTGGCGTGGTTGAAGTCTGTCAGCAGGGCTCCACTGCCTGCCCGCTCACTGTCACTGGCTTTGCTGAGTACTGGCTGTGAGGCACCGCTGCCAATACTCTTGCTGGGATGGCTGAAGCCTTTCAACGAGGCTTCAGTCTTCGACCACTGGCTCTCACTGGCCTGGCTGAGTAACAGAATGGCTCTACTGTTTGAGCACTGGTTTTCACTGGGTGGGCTGAGACCTTGCAGTGAGGCACCACTAAACAACCGTTGGCTTTCCTTTCTCTGGGTGGGGCTCGGCTCAATGTCATTGTCCATGCTGAGTATACTTTCACTGGGCTGTCTGAGGCCCAGCAGCGAAGCTCCACTATTCAGCTGTTGCTTCTCAGTCCTAAAGGGTGGATCTGATTTGCTCTCCATGTCAGGGATCTGAATGTTCAGGGGCTCCTCACCTAAAGGAAGATCCTCTCTATCATTGCTCATAATCTTGTTAAACTTTTCGATGTCCACGCCTTTGTTGAGGATGCTGAGGAAGCGCTCAAAACCCTTGTTGACATTATTTTCATCCTTTGCTGGTGAAGAAATGCTTCGGCCGAGAGGTGGCAGTGACACACCAGGGACCTGAGAAGGAAAAAAAGAGATTACTGTGTCATTACTCAGAGAAGAGTAGAAAAGTAAAGCATTCTAATGTTGATCAAAGCTTCTTCTTATTTTATGATTCATTCATATAATACTGCATGTAAGTGGAGGTATGGTGTGGTTGAAATACAAAGAAAAAGCAGAAAAGCATCAACTGTACAACCTCGCCACAGTCATCCTCAGGTTTGAGCAAGTTGATGTCGACTCCTTTGTTGAGCACGCTGAGGAAGCACTCGAAACCCTTGTTGATGACGTCCTCTCTCTTAGCCGGTGATGTAACGCTTGGGCTGGAAAGAGGCCACGCAACGTCAGGGACCTGAGAAAGGTCAGAAATTCACTTTACTGTTGAACCAGCAGATTCGTGGTGAGAAGCTCAGATGCTGTCATAAAAAGGATAATTACATGCTGCCATGATCCAGGTCTCAGGTAAACACGTCTGAAATTGTTCTCAGCACTTCCAAATCATCAGCCACTCAAAAGATAATGGCCATATTTCAGCGTTTTATAGCACATTAATAATGTTAAGACAAAAGATAACATTAGCATTTACTACTTCATTGCCATGACACAACAGAAAGACTGTCAACTGCTGGATCAACAACATAAGGACTGTACAGTAACAGCAGCTGGTTATTCCTCTGTTACAGAGGCACCTTGAACGCCTTCGTCACAAACAAACACTAACACCACAAACACATTGTAATTTGGGGGAAAACACTGTTATTCACACACATCCTGGTGGCGGTCAGAGGGCCTGGTGGCGCCAGTGTCCGGCAGCCTCGCCTCTGTCAGTGCGCCCCAGGGCAGCTGTGGCTACAATGTAGCTGCCATCACCAGTGTGTGAATGGGTGAATGACTAAATGTAGCGTAAAGCGCTTTGGGGTCCTTAGGGACTAAGTAAAGCGCTATACAAATGCAGGACATTTACATCCATCCGAAATGTTTGTTCCAATCACTTCAGCTGTGAGGGCTTTGTGTGGCACGATATTAACCCCCGATTCTTTTGTCCCTGTGATAGAACAGAGAAAACCGACTCAGTGTGTTAAAACATCTATATTTCTTTTTATTCAATAATCTTCCGGAAGAGAGAGACCCCTGCACAGCTCAAACGCCAGCTGCAGGATCTCTAACATTAGAATCATAAACTGTGCCTCATATAGGTTTTATTTTGGTACTTTACACGTCACACAGTTTCAAACATTGCTTATATGGAAAGTTCCTCTTTTCTGTGTCTTATCTATTAATATATCTGTGCACTAAAACTTCCTGTTTTTCAGTCTGGCTGAGCACTTTGTGAGTCAAAAGTGGCCTTGCTCTACAAGACTTCATTATTAAAGTACATAAAACAATATAATAGGAAAATAAGGATACTAAGGATATTGATTTCATGACACATACCTGTTCACTGTAAGGTGGTACAACAGTGTGTCTCTTCTTCATTAGAACCTTCACTCTGAGCTTCAGAGGATGCTGTTCCTGCAGCACACCGCCTTTGCTCGGGCAGGAGGAGCTCCTTCTCTCTCTGGCCGACTGCACCTGAATAATAGAAAAAGAAAGCTTTACACATGAACGAGATTTTTGAAATTGTGACAGTGAGTCAGTACGAGTCTACAAGTGATGAGGTTTCATTTCTTTTATTTTATATTAGGCCCTGTGTTTTTCAGAACTGAAAATCTCATGTAGATATTCCCTGTATAAAAAAAAATAAGGCAAAAATCCTATGTACCCTACTTCATCTAAATCTCAAGTATTTATAATATGAAGGTCATATTTTTTGTTATCCAAATAAACAAAAACAAAAAAAAGAACAAAAACATCTGATTCTAAGGGGATCAGGTGGGTCGTGAAAAAAAAAGAAACACACTTTACTCAGAGTCTATTCAGTGCTCCTCACCTTTGAGAAATAGCTGAGGTATTGTCGCTGCATCAGAATCTCCTTCACTCTGTCTCTTAGAGTTTGACCTACACACATAGCCGGAGGCTCGTCACCGGAAACACCTGGTGGTGTCTCCACAAACCGCGTTTTCGTGGCGAGTGTAGCTTTCTTGTGCATAATTCTCTCCTCCATCTCTCTGAGGAGCTGCTTGTTTCTTGCTAGCTCTACATCCTCTTCACTGTATGGCAGCGGCTCTCCGTCCGGGTCCTCCACCTCTGGGACTTTACTATGAACATGATGAGATGAAGAACTGAGCTCTTTCCACCTCACATCACTCCTATGTGGTTCAGGAACAGTATATCTCGAGTGTTCGTGGTAAGTGTCCCACTCTCTGTAACCTCTGGAGGCATTCCCCATGCTGTGGCGGCTTGGCTCCAGAAGTCTCTGGAGTCTGTGGACAGCATCTTTCCACTCACGTTGATTCATTCTGCAGTCTCTCCAAGTGTCTAAAGCAGAAACAGTAAGTAAGAAATATGCAGCAAGTATGGGTAAAGATAGATGTGTATGTATATTGTGAAGCCATTACATCCTCCCATAATGTAAACACAAAGGCTATTTTGGACCAGCTTCGAGCTTTCATGTTGTCTTTATGCTTGTTTCACAGCAAAACCCTCAGCGTTAGCTTACATGAACGCTCCTAATGAGCAAACACAGACCCAACCAAAGTAACCAAGTAACAACCAAACCCGGCAGCCGTCACATCACACTCGTTAACGTGTGGACAGTCGGTCTAACATACTGTAAGGTGTTTACACAACTTAGCATCGTTGCTAAAAAGACTGGTCACCTACTATTGCCGTGGAAAACGAGAGCTTCTTCTTTTACATCGTGGAAAGATTTTTCATTTTTAAGCTAAGAGCCACTCGGACCAAGAACAGTGAAACTCCAACATTAATGACGTTTCGGTAGAAAAAATGGGAACCATTAAAGCTAAACGAGCTTTTGGTGTTATCAGAAAGAGGCCATTACTGATCACATTGCTTCGGTGGTGTAGGTGAGTGAAATGTGACAGCAGCGCCCCCTGCAGGACAGAGTACTGACACTGCAGGAGAAAAACAGGTCAGGTGGTCGTAAGCGCCCCCCTCCAAAAAAAAAAAAGATTCCTGGGCTGCAAAGAATTATCATTTTATAAATTTACTTACCAAATAAAACTATTTATAAAAATAAATGCATTTAGAAGCAAAAACATTTCACTATCGCTGTTTAAAGATTGCCCTTCAGACTCCAGCCTCAGATGGTTTTAAACTAACAACTACTCCGCACCTTTTAGCTGTTTGTAAATGCTCTCTACATCAGTTTATTTTTTTTATTTTTTAACTATGACGATGTATTGAACCATTATTCCTGAGATTAAACCTTAGAGAAAAAATTGCAGTTGCAACATGCCTTTTTCTTCACTCAGTATATTTCCCTTCATTATATACACACATTCATTCATTCAGTCATTTATCCTCTACTGTCCTCCTTCAGGGTCGTGAGGGTCTGGAGCCTAAAAGCTCTGATTTGATCTTTTCTGTTTGAAGTTAGTATTTTGCTTCAAAGCATTTTGTATACACTGTTTTTTCCATAAATAAGGCTATCATCATCATCATCATTATTATTATTATGATTAACTTCACCTCACTATTATTTAAAGTTACATGTTGAGTCTTGGCTCTATTTTAAAAATCACATTTTTAGAAATATATCCAAATACTTTATTCAATATTACTGCTCTAATTTTATATTGAAAATGCCATTATTTATTAAAATTTGTTACTTTGTGAGCTAATTTGTTATATTCATTTCTTTTATTGACCAAAGTACTTTTTCATGTTTTGGCTGCTATAACGGTAATTTCATTTTTGAGTAGTATTGCTTATAAAGCATCTATAGAGCATCTTATACAGCCTCTATAATTTAAACCTTTTAACCAAAATAATTCTAAATTATTATTTCAAATAAATTTCCCCTACCTTAGACATTTTAACATGATTTTATAAAGCTTTTAAAAAAACATTTGTATTCCTATCTGCTGCTTGTGGTTGGACTAAACTGAAGGTTAACAGCTGAAACCAGTTTTGCCTCTCTCGTTGGCCGAAGGCTTTTTTCTCCTGTAAAGGAAATGTGCTCTGGGTTTAAAACGTCAGTCAAATTCATTGATTAAATCATTGTTTAAAAACAAAATTGGAAATTCATATTTTCTATTACAGAGCCTTTCAGGTTAGTTGTGGCGAGAACAGCGCCACAGTAAATCTGTACACGTTCAATAACTCAGCACACAGTCAAAGTATTTGCTTTTTTGTTTAATATTATCCAGTTCAATATTTATACAGCAAATTTCTGCATGTTTACAGAATAAGAAAAATATGTAAAGAGACAGAAGTGTAGAGCATGTCTTGTAGTTGTAGGTTGGCCTTTGAACTAATTAATGAACATAAAGGCTCCTATATAAAGACAAATATGATGTCCACAAAAATAAAATGCATCAAATTTTAGTAAAACTTTAACAAAATAACACATTTTTGTACTTTCAGTATTTGTTTTTTTTTTTTTTTCCTAGAGTGACCGGGCTATTATAAGCTACACCAACCAAACAACATTAAAACCACCTGCTTCATACTGCCTGAGGAGTCCAGGCATGCATGCAGGACCTCCGAGCGGACGCTGCAGTGGATCCTTTGGGTCCTGTGAACCTCTGAGAATTACAGTGGTCCAGCTTCGTAGGCTGGCTTAATAACTTGTTGTAGTATAACGGGCTGCACTGCCATACAAGAGGAGGCTGCTGCCATCAGCCCAATGCCTGGTCTGCATCAAAGCTGTAACAATGTCAAAATAGCATCCGTGTGAATTCAAGGACCCGAGCTGTTGCTACTTCCACTGTCGGCAGTTTTAATGTTGTGGCAGACTAGTGAATGTGTGATGGGTATGAGAGCAGACCGAGAATCAAGAAGAGCTGCAGCACCACCTACAGTTTGTCATCAAACTCACGATACAGTAGCTGATAATGTCATTGTGTTGTTCTCTTAGTTGCTGCTGGACTGATTGCTTGCAAATGTTCACTGTGATGTTCTCTGATGCTTCAAATGCGTGTTTTGTGGTTAAAAAGAGACTCCCTGAAGGCCCAGCTGTTTCCATCAGTCAGTTTCAAAGTCTCACTTCCACCCTGCGCAGCCTCGTTTATCTAGGCTTTTTTTTGGTTTGAATAACCTGCAAACAGCGGGGCCTTGTCAGTGGTTTGGATTTTTGCGTTGTGTTCACTGGCTGAACTGCACTTACATTTGATTGGCTGAAATACGGCGGCTGTGGATGATTAACGTGATGCGGGAACATGTGGCTCGCTTGCGGGAGCATGGTTGGATACATGTTCATAGGCGGGATGCCGGGGTACGGGACGAAGGGTGGCATAATAACCCCCGGCCCAACATGGGGCATTGGTGGAGGCACAGGAGGTGGGTATGGCATCGGTGAGCAGTTGACCGGAGGGTACGTCGGCACCACCGGAGCAGATGGAGGTTTGGATGAAGGGTATGAGGAATTAGGAGAAAATGGTTGTAATGCAGCAGCGCTCTCCTGAGATTTCCCTTCGCAGTTCTTACTGTCCTGTACTGTGCTGCTGCTCGTCTTCTGGTCATACTCAGCAGATTTGTATACTTGATGCACATCTGTTACATCCCTCTCTGCACTGTACGAGTCTTTTTTACTGTAATAATTCTGATTTAAGGGGCTAAAACTAGATCTGCTTGATGATGATGATGCTCTACTTTGACGTCTCGGGGAAATCGGTCGCCCCGTGCCCTTCTCCCTCACAACTTTACGAGCCAAATCACCATCCTTCTTCCCATACAGCCGCTCCTGGATTCTATGAGACATTTGGCCAAGCTCTTCAAATCCCAAATCCATGCCAATGGCCTGCAGCACATCCTGCATTTGCCTACGCTTGTGTTCATCCTCAGGTGGCAGCGGCACCCTTTCCACCACCAAGGGGGACCTGGATCTGCTGCGGAAGTAGGCTTCCCTGCCATCATTCCCCTGAAGGGGCTTTTCATCAGAGAGTGGGCACCGTTTTGGGCTGATGGACCTTCGATGAGTCTGCGGGGAAACTGGTCTGCGGGACCTTTCGCTTTCACTCCAGTAGCTGTTATCCTGGTGGCTTCCTTGATTCCTCCCAGCATTGTGAGTTGGAGACCACAGATGATCAGCAGGGCTCGGTAATAAGGTTTGAGAAACGGGTTGGTCGTCGTCATCCGAGGTCTGAGTCACAATCTTAGTGAGAACATCGACATTCACGCCCTTGTTTAGCACGTCGAGGAAACGCTGGAAGCCTTTGGTTGACTTCTGCTCAGAAACAGCTGCACTTCGACTGGGTGCATCACTCTCAAAAGACTGATGGGAAGCACACAAACGTCACAGGTATAAGAGTCAAACAAATCTCTGGAAAGTTAAACATTTTCACACAATTTTCTGAGACACTTCTGAAAGCAAATCAAACACGAAACAGCAGTGTACGTGACATCTGAGAGCGGATTTGTAAAGCTACTGCAGAATAATGAGCAAGTGAAATACAATTACAGCCTATTACACCTTGTTTTCTTCTTGTAGCCGTTTATTGTGTTAATCAATATTCTGTCTGCTTTGAGGCCAGTTTTGATGTGCATCCCGTTTTGTTGTCACACTCATATTGATAAACCGTTAGAGTGGTCATTTCATTTATGTCAGGTTACAGGTGAACAGGGCTATGGGATCAGAGCCCAGATATACTGATATTCATGGTGGTGTTTTTACTGTGTGTTTTGTGCTGCATGTGTTGTAGATGTTGTAAATGCAGACAAAATTAAAATGTTAAAAGCGTTTGGCTCGGTAGACTTCTATTTCTGCATCATGTCAGAAATTTCACAAGTTCATAAAGAATAAGAAATACACGTGTGCTGAAGTGAAGTGCCAAGCTATTACTAATAAATAGGCCTATCAACTCGAGTTACACTTCTGAGAAGGTGCCAATCTACAGCAAGGTGGCTACAGCATGAGTGTAACGTTTCATGCAGTAGAAGTATTCAAGAAATATTCAAGAAGTATTTGGGATAATGCAAGAATACAATAAACACTCTCTGCAATTAGCCAAACTGCAGGCTGAGGAGCACCGGTCCTCCTCCTCCTCCCTCAGATACATGCAGGAGTGAATGCAGTGTGGTAAATACACTCAGCATTTACCACACTGCAGTAATAAAACCTGTCTTATTATGCATGTATTAATTATTATTGTTGTTGTTATTCGGCTACCCAGCAGCGTATGATGTAATGAATATTTGCTTCTTTTATTACAAATCAGTAAAACCACACAAGGGGCCAGTAAAGCTCTGATCTGGTGGCCAGAGACAAGTGGAATTACAAGGCATAATGTCTGAAGTGATAAAGATTTATCAACATGTGTAACGTCAAACCCACCTGTCGGCTCGAACCATTCAATGGATATCTTGTTCCAGCTTGGCGATAATCCTCATCATATACAGAAGTGAGAGGACTGTCCGTCCTCTCTCTGGGATTGACATAACTCTGTTTGACATGGATAAATATTTTTAATCAAACCACAAAATGATTCCTTGGAATTAAAACACTATTCAAACTGATGCAAACACACAATTGAAACCTGTCCAACCCTCATTAAGCAATCATGTAAACTTACCCTCTCCTGTGATCGTGCCCTCTCTTGTGATGGATCCCGGCCCCTCTCATATTCATCTCCATCTTTGTAAGACCCTGACAGTCGTCTGTATGTTAACTCATTTAGCTGCCTGTATGGGAACTCCTCATGCAGAGGCCTGTGCCTGGAGTCCTGAGGTGTTTTCCTGTACTTGAAATCCTCATTTTGTGGTGACGCATCTTCAACATTCCTGGTTAGATGCGACCGTGAAAAACTGTCCGGTGAAGGCCTGTACGTTTTCTCCTGAGCCTCACGCCTGTACCTGTAATCCCGCTCGTCGTCATCTGCAAACCTCTGCTTTTTGTTGTCAGAGGGGTCCCGCACTGGTGAAGACATGCGTCTCCTCGCCGGGCTCTTCCTGCTCCGGTCCCTGTTCAGTGTATCTTTGCTGTACAGCCTCTTCGGAGACTCACTGTACTCCCTACTTCTTTTTCTCTCTGTGCTGCTGCGTCCATCCCCACCATATTTATGATACGACTCCCGTGGCATGTCTCTGGGAGGGTCACGCCTTTTCTCCCATCTGTTGTCATATTCATCCCGTTGCCGTGAACTTCTCTCGCTGTACTGCCGCCTGGAACTGTGTTCAGATCTGTTTGAGTACATCCTCAGACCTGAGTGATACAAAAAGAGGATAAACTTGAATAATGTCCGACTTCAAATAAACACAACCACTTATCTTGTATTAACAAGGCAAACAAAGTGCTCTCCACTTGGAATATGTCAGGATTTCTACAGTTGTTCTGTGCCTGTGGCGGTACTCCAAAGAAATTGGCTCCAAAAATTTGTGATTCTAAACTGTGTGTCTCTGTGCCAGTTATGTGACAGACGCATGTATACTCCTCAGGTTAAATGTTTAGCATCAGTTACCATGGTGATCGAGTCAGGTTAGAAGAAAGCCACATTCATGCTAAACCATTAATAGCGTTCTGGTAATAACTACCCTCGCAATTCTTCTAAGTCGGGGTTAAACTGAAGATAGCCTCATATGCTGCCTGCAGAGCTGGCCTATGAGGTGGTAAAACAGGCCAGCTCACTGTTCAATGCTACTACGGTTTACATTCAGAGATCACACTGACAAACATTCCCCCCTAGATCATAAATGCTTGATAATCACAACAGGATTGAAAGAAACAAGCAAATGTAGGTCACAATGCGTCTACAAAAATATCCAGCAAAACATAAAATAAAATTTTTTTAAAATATGAACAAACAGCAGGAGTCACAAACCAACAGTATAGGCGCGGGTGTGTCTTTAAATAGAAACTACGTGTAAAAGCACCTGCTGTAGAATTCTCTGAAAGGACGCTCAGGCATCCCAGAGCTTAGATAGTTGGCTTAATGGAGCTTTCGGTATGCCGTGACCGAGCTAACGTTAACAGCGTTGAACGTTAGCGTTCGCTGCAGCAGCTGCCTGTTAGCAGGCCACGGAATAGCTTCAGTTGGCTTTAGCAAAAGGAGAAATATCAAACTTACAACTGTATCATCGACGGGATAGTATTTCCAGCTAAAATCGCTGCGTCTGTGAAAACTTTCTCGTCCTAAAGTGCAGTTAAATCAGCAGGAATTAAAGCTTTGCCCCTGCTTTTGATTAACCTACTTAGCAGCATTCGCGGTGGGCTAACGAGCTAACGTAAAATTACCATTTCCGCTGGATGACTCCACTTTCATTGCAAATCAGGAAACACACACTCCCTTGGGTAAATTAAACCAGGGAAAACTGCTCAAAATATGTTTAGCAGTAAGTACGTTTCCTAAAAACATTCACAAAATGTTAAATACAGTCGGACAGCATTTTAAAAAACAGGCACTGACTGAATTCCAGGAGGTTTGTTTTTCTAATCTCCCCCCGGGGATGAAGAAGTGGGTTCGGCTACTTTTTAACGCAACTTTATTGATAACATTTAAACACAAGAAATTATCGTCAAAAAGTAAGAAAATTCACATTTAATTGTCTTTTTAAAAAATGTTTTTCTTTATTTTCTTCAGTTACACAGAAAATACAAGACAACAGAGGCACAGAGAGGCACTGTATACATAAGTACATAATTGTGGGGTACGTACTGGCATACTGTGAAAGCACAGTATGTAGAAGAGGATGATGTATGGTTTCTGAGAGGACCTTTAAGTCATTCCTTTTTGTTGTGAGATCAAGGTGACTGGTCAGCCAACACATCAGGCAAAAACAATCCTCTGATTTCCTGATTCAGCTCTGCAGCCACAAGGACAGGAGGCTTTTCCAACATGTGAGACTGGGCGCTGATCTGCAGTACAGGAACTCCACAGGGCACTGTGCTGTCTCCATTTCTTTTTACCTTACACAGCTTCAGAACAACTTCTCATCATGCCATCATCAGAAATACTCTGATGAAAGTTCTACAGTGGTTAGATGTGTTAGTAATGCGCAGGAAGAGGAGGAAGACAGAGCAGAGGATGATTTTGGTCTGGAATGTTCTGAATGTGGATAAGATTGGAGAGATGGTGATTAACTTCATATGCAGGGAAGAGGACAGCTACATTAAGCCATATAAAGTGCTTTTCTACTTTAACTGAGCACTCAAAGCCTCAAGCCTCGTTCACCCAATCACACACTTTATTCTATCTAGACACAAAACCCCGAGGCTTTCATTATTATATCTGGAGACTTTAACCATGCCACACTGGATTCTACTCTGGCTGCTTTTCACCAGTTTGTGAATTGTCCCACAAGGAGCAACAGGACAATTGACCTACTGTATGCTAATGTGAGAGATGCATACAGAGCCACCCCCCTCCCCCCACTAGGGAAGTCAGACCACAACCTGGTTTACCTACAGCCACAATACACACCCCTCGTCCAAAGGCAGCCTGTCACAACGCGCTCCATCCGGAGATGGACCCCAGAAAAGGAGGATGCTCTGAGAGACTGCTATGACACCACAGACTGGGATGTGCTCCTGAGCCCACATGGTGAGGACATAGAGGGGGTGACACACTGTCTTACAGACTACCTCAACTTTTGTGTGGACACAGTCGCCCCTGCTAAGACGGTACGGTGTTATCCTAATAACAAACCGTGGGTAACACAGGAAGTCAAAGCTGTCCTCAACATGAAGAAGAAGGCTTTCAGGAGCAAAGTGAAGGAGGAGATGAAAGCAGCACAGCGGGAGGTGAAACGCTGCCTGAGGGAAGCAAAGGACACCTACAGGAGGAAGGTGGAGCAGAAGTTGGAGAGGAACAATATGAGGGAGGTCTGGAATGGTGTGAAAACCATCACAGGCCACAACACCAAGAAAAGCACAGTGGGGGGGACTGTGGAGAAGGCAAACGAACTCAACAACTTCTTCAACAGGTTTGACCAGCCCACAACCCCCCCACCCTCACCTTCACTACAGAGTCCTCTCCCCACTCTCCTGCCTCCCTCGCTTCCCCCCCTTCCTGACACCATGACACCCCCCTCCTCCAATCCCTCTCTCAGCAGCAAGACATCTCCCCCCCTCCCCTCCTCCCAAACATCTCCCAGTGTCACAGTGGATCAGGTCAGGAGGCAACTGAGGAAGCTTCGCCCCAGAAAGGCAGCAGGCCCAGACAAGGTGTGTCCTAGGATGCTAAAGGCGTGTGCTGCTGAACTTGGGGAGCCGCTACAACGAGTCTTCAACCTCAGTCTGCGACTGGGGAGAGTGCCCGCCCTATGGAAGACATCCTGCATCGTCCCGGTCCCCAAAAAGAACCGGCCCAATGAGCTGAATGACTTCCGACCGGTGGCACTGACGTCACATCTTATGAAGACTCTAGAGCGGCTCTTCCTCAACTTCCTCCGACCACAGGTACAACATGCCCAGGACCCACTACAGTTTGCATACAAGGCGGGTGTCGGAGTGGAGGATGCCATCCTGTACCTCCTACACAGAGCCCACTCACACCTGGATGGGGGAAAAGGCACGGTCAGGATCCTGTTTCTTGACTTTTCCAGTGCCTTTAATACCATCCGGCCCTGTATGCTTCAGGAAAAACTGAACAGGATGGAGGTGGACCCCTGCCTGGTGGCTTGGATCTCCGACTACCTCACCGACAGACCACAGTACGTCAGGCTGAAGGACATCACGTCTGACACTGTGGTCAGCAGCACAGGAGCACCACAGGGAACTGTGCTGTCCCCTCTTCTCTTCACCCTGTACACCTCTGACTTCTGCTACAACTCTGAATTATGCCATATTCAGAAGTTTGCAGATGACACGGCCATCATGGGGTGTATCTGGGATGATCAGGAAGAGGAGTACAGAAGTCTGGTGAGGAACTTTGTCGCATGGAGTCACACAAACCACCTGCAACTCAACACCTCAAAGACTAAGGAACTGGTTGTGGACTTCGGGAGGTCTAGAGCAGGTCCACTGCCGGTTCAGATAGAGGGGGAGGAGGTGGAGGTGGTCAACAAGTACAAGTACCTCGGGCTGTGGGTGGACAATAAACTGGACTGGTCATGCAACACAGAGCACCTGTATAAAAAAGCCCAAAGCCGACTGTACTTCCTCAGGAGGCTGAGGTCTTTTAACATCTGCAGGAAGCTCCTGAGGATGTTTTACCAGTCGGTGGTTGCTGGAGTACTTTTCTATGCTGTGGTGTGCTGGGGGAGCAGCACAGCAAAGAGGGACTCATCCAGGCTGGAGAAACTGATCAGGAAGGCTAGCTCTGTGGTCGGCATGAAGCTGGACACTCTGGTGACAGTGGCAGAGAAAAGGACATTAAAGAAACTGATGGACATTATGGACAATGCTGGGCATCCTCTGCACACGGCCATTAACAACCAGAAGAGTCTGTTCAGTGACAGGTTGCTTCTCCCCAAGACAAGAACTAACAGACTGAAAAACTCCTTTGTCCCACACGCCATCAGACTGTTTAACTCCTCTCTGGAGGGGAGAGGGAGGGGAAACAGGAGGACAAAGGAGGGGGGAACAACTAAGCTGTAGTGCCTCTTCACCTCACTGTACAATACCTTGTGCAATACTTTTTGTAAATAGTCAACAGTGCAATAGACTCAATACTTGAAATGTGCAATTCACTTGTATTTTTATTTTTTATTCCTATTTATTCTATTTATCCCCTTTGTATATTTTATTTATATTTGTCTCTGTATTTATATATGTGTGTGTGTGTGTGTGTGTGTATATATATATATATATATATATATATATATATATATATATACACACACATATATATATATACACACACACATATATATATATATATATATATATATATATATATATATATATATATATATATATATATAACAATTCTGTAACTGTAACTTCGGTCGTTGCTGTGCTTTTTGGAAGTCGAATTTCCCAGAGGAACCCACCCGAGGGATTAATAAAGTTCTATCTTATCTTATCTTATCTTATCTAATATTGTCTTATCTAAAATTCATGCACACTTACAATACTGGGGTTAACTCAACATTCCAAGGGTACTTTGACATGCAGCCTGGAGGAGACTGAATCCTTGACCTTCCAATTAGTATACTTCCCACTCTAGCTCCTGAGCCATAGTTGCCCCAAAGGACAAAACCAAAGCATCCACATCAAAAGTGGGCTGAACTGGAAGTTGGCACACAAAAGTGAATAAGCAAACTCTGTTCCTAGGGAAGCCGAGACCCTTCAGTGTGTGCAGGTAAATGACACTGAGACTTTCTACCACTCAGTTGTGGTGAGAGTATTATATTTCCCTGTGATCTGCTGGGGAAGCAGCATCAAAAATCTTCAAGGAGTCTTGCTCCATTGCTTCGCAAAACTCCTCCCATACTTGAGTTTTTGCTTTAGCTACCTTTTAGAACTGCTTTTGCTTTCAGCCTGCCACAGGAGATCAAAAGGCCAGTCACTCTTCCGTTTCACCTTTCACCCTACAGTTGCTGCTCCAGTCGCCTCAGCAGACGTGTGGAACATTTAGTATTTTTTACTATTTTCACTTATTGTCTACAGCCATCCTGCTGTCAGAGTTTTTCTGGAGAAGATCTCCCTGACTGAGGTCTCTGACAGACGGTGCACCCTCAAAATATATATGTCAACTCACAACCTGGGGGTCCTGTTGTCAAGCGCACTTAGGGATACCCGTATGCTTGAACATGGTATTCGTTACAGGAAACCTGTCAAAGAAGTCCGATAGCAAAGCAGGATACAGACTGAGTAGACTGCACGTTTAGGAGTTCCCAGATGGGGCACCTACCACCACCCCGTCCAAGAAGGCCAGGTAGTCAGGACACATTCTCCAGGAACTCTGGCCCCTGTGCTCATTCAGACTTACCTCAACTGAGCCCTTCAGCCAAAAGGTGTTATTTTTAGAGTCCCTTATCCAGGCCTTGCTGCAGGGTGGGACCCTCGGTAACTCCATCCCAGAGAAAGTCATATATACCACTGTTATTAGGGAACTTCTCTCTTCTCTTCTCCCAGAACTGCAACGCTGAACAGAGGCCTACAAACCCCTCCACAGTGATAGGGTCCTCCTAGAAATAAACTGTATCAGCTTTTCAGTTTTGTTAGTAATAAAAGCAGTTTTTAAAAGAAGCAAAATATCTTTTAATTTAATTATTCAATTTCATTGTGGTTGTTTTAGTTTTATTAATTCATAAACGTACCAAAACATGGGGTTACTGTCATGCATAAATAGACCACTGGAAGGCAGTCAGATGTGGTTAAACGCTTTAAATATTTACACCCATAATGCTGATAGGCTCATTTATACTAATGCTCTTTATAACGTCACCCTCATTATAACACTTAATTATGATTTGGGGCAATTGTGGCTCAAGAGTTGGGAGTTCGCCTTATAATCTGAAGGTTCTTGGTTCGAGCCCCGGCTCGGACAGTCTCGGTTGTTGTGTCCTTGGGCAAGACACTTCACCTACCGCCTACTAGTGATGGCCAGAAGGGCCGATGGCGCGATATGGCAGCCTCGCTTCTGTCAGTCTGCCCCAGGGCAGCTATGGCTACAACTGTAGCTTGCCTCCACCAGTGTGTGAATGTGAGAGTGAATGGGTGGATGACTGGGTGTGTAAAGCGCTTTGGGGTCCCTAGGGGGGGACTAGTAAAAGCGCTATACAAATACAGGCCATTTACCATATTTTTTGGGTGGTCAAGGTTACCAAGCTCTTATTTTGTCAAAGGTGGAGTGAACTTAATTGCAGTAAATCCAATCAACCACTAGATGGTGGCAAACACTGTTGCACGCGCACACACACACACACACACACACTGAATTTACATATTCACAATAGAACATTGAATTAAATTGCAATATCTAAAATATTTCATGCAGCGTCCAACATCCCAATAATATTTTTGCTAGAACAAAGCGATACATTTTTGTTTTAATGAGAAGTACATTATAGATAGATCACCATACTATAATTGCAGATTTGTTTGGGTTTTCTTTTCTTTTTTTTCTTTTTTTACACAAATTTATATTTTAATCTTTGTTTTCACTTCACTATGAGTCAATGCAGCTTTGCTGACACAGTTTTTATTGTGCAACCAAACCCTCCTTCAGCTCAGCCCCTGCTGACCGTCCAGGCAGACCCACCATTAGTGCAAATGTGAACAAAAAGCTCACAACACACTCAGGACTTTATTAACTTTATTATATCCTTCCCTACAGGGAGCCACCAAACGAATGACAACCCGTTCATTTGCAACATGAAACAAAAAGTTAAACGAATGCCGTACTCACAGTATTTGTGCAACGTCACACAGCTCTACATAGGCGCCTGTGTAGTCTACATCATATTTCTCACTAATGAGGTGCAGTCATTGTTCCCTGGGCGACACGGATGATAAATATGCTCCAATCACATGTGCTGTTAAGACATTCTGTGTTAAGGATGGAATGGGGACAGAGATGTGCGGTGCAGAAGTGAGGCGGAAGCCAACACGAGAAACGCTGGAGTCTGCAACAGTCCCAGGGCCTTCTCCTGCCACTCTGTGAGCACAAAGAGTATCCACCTGAGGGCGCTGTAACAGAGAACCATGAAACACAGCAAGTTAGGAGCTTAATTAGCTTTGCTGTGAGCAAAGCAGCAAATCCCACTTTAACAGGAGGATATTTCAATAAGTAGGAATCACAACCTCTGAGTTCTCTGACCGTTTATATCTCCTCCTAAATGAAAGGCTTTGTGTTCGTGTTTGACCTTCACGACGCTGTCAAAGAATTTATCTTTCATCAAAAAAGGGATTTAAAAATGATCATCTCAATACCTTAAATTACATTTTAACCACTGCAGACTATATGATTACGGTAAGATGTGTCCACTTTACCATTAAAACTATTGCAAAATTCTCAACTTGAATATGTGGTACTGTGCAAAAGTCCTGAGCCACTCTTCATGTCTTTATGTTTTACTTTCAAGGAGCCAGAATTTCTTGTAAATAGTCTTCAGTGATAATTATTTGTAATCTGAAGGTCATTCCAAGTTTTTCTTTGGACATAATAATAATAATAACTTTATTTATAAAGCGCTTTCAGACAAAGTGCTGTACAGCTATAAAGAGATACATAAATAAAAGTGATGCATAGCAATACAAGTTAAAAACGCAATAACGAGTTAAAAACATAACAAAAGTTAAAAACGATAAAAATGTAGAAAAAACAAAAACAAACTAAAAGGCATAGAATTAAGACATGTAGGACAGGGTGAACAAGCGGGTCTTTAAAAACCTCCACAGAGCATGCCTGCCTGATATCTTGAGGGAGGTTGTTCCACAAAAATTGGGCATGAAGAGAAAAAGCACGCTCTCCAACAGTCTTTGTTCTGGCTCTAGGAACTTTTAAAAGGCCAGAGTCCTGAGATCGGAGAGCATGGGATCGAACATAAAGGTGCAAAAGATCAGAGAGGTATGAAGGTGCCAAACCATTTAAAGCCTTGTAGGTGAGCAGCAGGACCTTAAAATCTGCTTAAACCTGACAAGGTAGCCAATGAAGGGATTTCAGTACAGGGGTAATGTGCTCAGATTTTCCAGTTTTAGTCAAAACGCAAACAGCTGCATTTTGCACCATCTGTAAACCTCTAAAACTTTTCTTTGGTAGCTCAGAAAGGAGAGCATTACAATATAATATATGATATGTGAAGGCAAAAATGCTCATTCAAATCAAATAAACGAGATGTGTGGAATTTTATCTTTAATTCAACATGTTTAACAAAACTATTGCTATTTTTAGCCCGCCATTTTCAGGGGTACAAAAGTAACTGGCAATTGAATAACAGGCAAATTTGATGGTAAGTGAAGCCTGTTCTCTTCTTATTTCATGATAAATTCCCAAAGGTTGTGGCATTATCCGAGTACTTATGGACCTAACTGTCTGCAGACATGAAAGAAATCACCTTTTGTAGCAGGTCTTGCATGTTTAAAAAACATCCTGCATATACATGTTAAATTTGGTTTAAAAAGAATATATTAAGACAGTATGCATTCATAAGAGACAATAATCCCAGCCTAAAGCTCATTCGTGCACATCATACAACACTAATACATCCCTGCAGCCTCCCACCTCCTCACTGGTAGAACTTAATCTCAGTGTCCACGCAATCAAAAAATAAGTCCCCCAGTTCCTCTCCGGGTATCTCTCCGCTGAGCATGGCTGCGATCTCGCTCAGACACTGAGACTCCAGGTCCCTTAAAATGTTGTAGACAGCTAGACCTTCATCCTGAGACAGAACAGAGAGAAAACCCACAGAGATGCCATGAGAATAACAGTAACACCCAGGTTAGATCATACAAAGCTGTGAAACCTGATTTGATGTGACACCCTACTTTCTCCTCCTAAATTGATGCGTCTTTCATCATCATAAGCTTCAGTCAGATTTTAAAAAGGAGTCAGATCCTGCTGAAAACAGTCCTGAATCCAGTACAACCCCACGTCTATGGTGGGAGATGCAGTCTGAATAACCGCAACTACAGACCTGCTTTTCTTTACCCAAATCCCACTGTGGTGTACAAAATGCACTTTGTATTCACTCTCGTGGCGTATTTATATTTTAAAATAACAAAATAATAAATCAGCGCTCTGTACAAATGTGAAATGATAAAATATTTACACCAACATCCAATCAACCATCAAACAATGATTGAAAGAGTGACAGAAAAGTTATATTCAATGAATTATAAGAGAACTGAGTCTCTGAGTCAGTGGAGGAAGGTGCACTGCTGATGAATACTGTGTGGAGTCCAGTGAGAGGTCAGCGAATAAACTCCAAGGAGAGTCTGTTTGGTTAAAAGGAGCCTTACAACTGTGCTCCGTTTCATTGTTGGACTCTAGTAGAGTAGAGTATACTGGGCCGTATACTGGAACAGGCTTTAGACAAGCTAAACAAAGATATTTTAGCTCCACCCCCATTAAGGTGACCTCCCTTTAAACCAAACTTTCCTGATTGGCTTTACCTTCCAAACAAAAGTTTGAATATACTTTAGTTAACTAACAGGAAAGAAAATACTAACACAAGTATGAAAAAACATGTTTCCTGAGACGTCGACACAACTGTTTAGTTTTCATAAAAACTGCACTTGACGAAAATGTAGAAAGTACCAAACTATGGTAGCAACAGAGTTTGCAGAATAACAGAAGTTAGGAAAATTTTAGCAAGATATAAATAAAAACTAAACTAAAATGCACAGCCAGAGCCGATGGCCATATAAGTGCTCAACCTTTTTTGCACCACGGACCAGTTTATGTCCGACAATATTTTTACGGACCGGCCTTTATGGTGCTGCGGATAAATACAACAAGATAAAACCAAAAAAAGAAAAGAAAACTTATTCATTCACACAGGAAAAGACCCAGAGAAACAGAGTTAATAATAAAAACTATTTTAAGCCCAGCCGAGCCTCAACTTTTGCGGCTAAGTACCAAACAGCTCACAGACTGGTACCGGTCTGTGGCCCGGGGGTTGGGGAGCGCTGATATAAGGGATATCCACTCTCTATGACATCATACAGAGACAAGAGTTTAAAAAAGAGAGAGAGATAGAATAGGATTACTTGTGCACATGCTGAGATAATAATTTGAAACTTTGGCCATTTTTAATATTAAATATAACAGAATATATGCGAATACTAAATAGATCCACGCTGAATAATTTCCATTTAATTCTTCATCTTCTGTATCTTTGTCCTAACGTTTCCGCATTGGAACAGACCAATTTTAAAGGCGGGCTTTGTCACATTTTAAAGAGAAAAAACTGTTTCCTCAAACTACAAAAGAAAAGTTGAAGTCATGAGTAAAAAAAGGAAACAACACTTATTTGGTGTAATGAGCAGCTTTCGATAGCTAACATTAGCAAAGCTACAAAAACATTTTGTATGCTCATTTTGTGCCGAGCCAAAATTCCAGCCCAAACAGGGCGCTGACCTTCCTCTGACTTCAGGTTCAGCTTGTAATCACGCACATAATGCCAGACAGGAAATCAGCTAAAATGTCTAAATGGAAAAACTGTTTGGAAGTTCTCTGGTGTCAGTTTGAAACCCTGCTCTTTGGCTTTGAATGTGCACTTGTAGTGTGTTTATGTTTAGTCTGCACTGATGCCATGTGTCTTGTCTGCACCATCTGTGAGGTGCTGTTGTGTTTGGCTCTGCACTGGGAGTGTCTACTCTGGGTTGTGCAACTCGCCTGTAATTTATCAGCAGCAACTCATCCGGATCGACTCTTTAACGAAAATAAATAAAAAGTGATCCTGCTGTGAATGTTTACTCAGTGAACCGGAACTTCATGCACTGCCATTATCTGTGCAGGACTATCATTGACCTAGGTCATCCATCAGTGCCCACCGGGTTGGTCTCCATGGTGTTGAGTGCCACCTGATGGGCCTTGTAGAGGTCGTGTCTGCGGTCCACCTGGCTCTGAAAGCGAGGCTGCTTCCTCGCAGGGTCGTCCGGGCCAAACTGTGGGGAGACCACCCTCGGCACTGGGGTGGGACAGTCCGAGAAGATAAAAGGCTTGAATACAGACCTAGCAGGGTGGTAGGATTAGACAGGGAGAGAAAGAGGAAAGAGAAAGAGGAGACTCAGAAATTCCCATCAACCCAAAGAAGATACAGAGGATAGAAAATTAAAGATTAGAAAGGAAAGAAAACACTTTTCACACTTTCATATCAGAGGAGCTCATAAAGTTCTGTCGCTTAAGATTTCAATTTGTTCAGTCTCCCTTTCAAGATCATCCTCTAAACTGTTTCCAGCTCTTCTGCTATTTTATTGCCCACTACAAGTCCCACTCACACCACTTGCCTATCTGTGATACACGTGAGGGGCAACGTCAGGCTCTGAGAAATGAAAAGTGAACATGCAAACGGCAAAAACTGCAGTCCTCTAATGGCCACTTGATTCTGTCCCCAATCTCAACAGACTCCCATGTAAAAATGTCCAAATATACAGAATCCAAAAAGTGCGCTTTAATGAACTTAATATTATTAGTGGCCTACTTTAAGACCAGGAGAAAACATAAACCCAGCCTCCGAGGGTTGTAAGTCTGGGTAAGCGTGAGGGTTGCGTGAGGAAGGGCATCTTGTATAAAACCTGCACCAAATCAAACATGAAGATTCGTCCACTGTGGCAACTCTCAGGGACCGTCTTCATTTAATTAATATTATTACGGCGTGCTTCGTGGAGCAGACCAACCAAAAGTTGAGCGAAAATCGGCATAAAATCTACGTAAAAACTCCTCAGTTTAAGTAAACTTGATGTTTGCTCTCTGGAAGTTTGAGATCACAGATGGTCAGAATTAGACTTCCACAGAGGCTTCTGGAATTAATCCACAGGCGCACAAAGTGACCACCTTGAGGGACGTTTGGGGAATTTAGATGTCTTTTTTAATGGTCAGCACATATTCATATTTTATGCTTTTTAAACATTAACTGGTTGTTACATTTAATTTTCTAAAACTTACTTAATACTAAAGTTGTATAAACAATTATGAGGAATTCCAGACCTTTAATCTCACAATATTATAATCGTTCCATGAACATATAGTGGATAAAACAGGTTATTCAAGTAGCATTAAGTGGAGGAATTCTTAGTTTAGTGAGTGGCAAACCTGGATGGGTCTGGGGTGGCAGTGAAGAAGTGGATGCAGGGCAGAGCGGTGTCTCTGGGCAGGATGGAAACCATGCTGCCTGTGGTGCAGAAACCTCCAGAGTCCATGCAGATGCCGCTGGGTTTGTCCCTCAGAATGGACATCATCACCTCTGCCGTCACTGATCCTGAAAGCAGGACAGACAGAGAGCTGAGTGTCTCTGTAGAGAAGTTATCGTCATGTTCGGCAGCTCTACGCTCCGCCGAGCTCTGTACCTACCATCGTGTTGCTGGAGCAGCTCCGTGCCTCCCCTGTAGCGCTGCTTGGCCAGCTCCATCCTGGCCGGCGGGTTCTCGGGACTAAACACATGCGAGAAGTTAAATTCTCCCTCACCGTCCCACCAGCCCTGAGCCTTGGCCACGCTCCGCAGATCCGGGTGCTCTGTGGAGATCTCGCTGCCAATGGTGAGCTGGTTGGAGATGTTCTTAACACCCTCTGGAAGAAGCAGGTAGATGTCAGTCTTTGAGATACCAGATCAACTGAAATCCTATTTAGCCAGAAAAGCTCTGTTTGTGTGTATGTTTCACACAAAGCAGATTGATTGCAGCTGATAAAAATCACTCCATGAGGATTCCCATACATGCATTCCCATACATGCATTCTCAGCTGCTAGAACCTGATTTCAGCCAGGAGGCCAGTCTTATCACAAGAATGGACCTAGTTTACTTTTTTTATTTGAGTTTGTTAAACACACAGACCGCTGCAAACACACAGTCACAAACAGTTTTTTTTTTACACTTGGCTCTGTGTGATGTGATACAGAGCTGAGGGGCAGCCAATCAGAAGAAAGCTAGATTAACAAAGTGGATCTAAAGCTCTGGGGTGGGATCACCTGGAGTCACTGCAGATGTGTAGCACATCTATCAGCTAAACACTTTCTTTCTATTCATTAAAGATAGACACTGAAACCAGAGAAAAAAACATCAGAGACAAAAACCCCACAAAGACAGACTTATTAAAAGCTCATGATTTCGTCTTTCTAAAAGCAGTTTGCCCAAAAAAACTAAAGCTGACGTCCTGTTTTTCACACCGATTTCTGCTCAGTCTGCTTTCTGGTGCATTGAGGGGATATCAAAAATCAGGATTTACTTTTCTGCCCACCGGTTACGGTTTACAAATGCAGATAAATTCATGTGAACTAATAAATAGCCAATCGAAAGCAATTAGGCAGTGGCATTCCTAAAGGTTTTAGCTTTGAGTCAATACATCTTCTTCCTGACTCAAACTGGATGTTTGTGAGCACAGTGAAGTAGAGTAGTAGACCAACGCTGGTCTCATTGTCCTGGAGCTGACTGACAAGAACAATCCCATCTGCGTACTTTAACATGGTCCTGTTATCATCATACTCTGTAACACATCTGTGCAGAGGATAAATAACAGAGCACACACATCCCTGTGGAAACCAGCAGAGGAGCAAACCTGAGAACTCCATTTAAACTAAATTTCTGTGCCCACAAGTTTTAAAAGCAAACTGTTAAAATATAAGGTTAAAAAGTTAAAAGCAGAGGAAAAAAACAGGAAGTCTAGCATGAGACCCTTTTCCCTCCAAGTGTTTAAGCTCTGCTCCTCTGTGTGGTCTCTAAGCAATCTACAGACCACACAGAGTTTAACCTCTCCTGTAGACGCTTCTGCCATGTTAGCAGCACGGCAAGGACAGACTGATAATCAGTCGAGACAGACGTACGCATAGATATTCATCATCCTCAGAGGATGAAACTGTTGTTCAATATCTCTGTTCGAGAACAGGTTTCAGGATTGTTCCCCTCCCCCCTCTAAAATAAAATCCTTTAAGCAAGCATGCAATAAGAGGCTTTATAAAAATTTCACTAAGGAGATGTTGGTGCATGCACACCATGAACTTTTAAAGACATCCTCGTCCTTGTTACGACTGTTACTAAGGAATCGCACCTGCTTTCAAACACAAAATCTTTGCTTCAATTATAACAACCGGAGAAAAAAGCTGGATGTGGTTATAAATGAAGCACATTCAGTAATTTTGAGCTCTATGGATGATCACCCCTTCATATCAACACTGAGTGGGGTGGAAATTTTTTTTAAACTCATCTACTTGGACCTATATTGGGGACGTGGTTGGATTGATGAACAGGTGCCCTGATAGAGACCTGAATGGATTATCTGACCAACAGTATGGCAACAACTGTGTGGTACAGACCTCCAAGACATTTGTACTTCAGTTCTGGTGAACAGCATTCTTGTTCTTATTAGTATGTTACTGCACTAATTACCCGATAGGTGTCTCCTTACATTGGACCCATACAGTCTGTGAATGTAGCTTACTAATCACACTGACTAGCATTAGCTGATAAATTAGCGGGATGATCCCTTTGATCCATATAAGGTAACTTTTGGCTGCCATACTATACTGCAGTGAGTGCACAGAAACAAACTCTTTTAGCACCTCCCCCTTTAAGCCAGAGCAACGTGAGGCCTGAACTTTTGGCTCACAGTTGTTACTTCTTTAGTCTTTTCAACCCTTGGTCCTTACCTGAGACTTTCTGTGCCACCCAAAGCCTCCCGGCTGTCTCCAGCACCCAAGCCTCACTGCGGTCCACAAGGAGGAAGGTGTTGTGGTAGCTGAAGGGTTCGGGAGCCTCCCTGCACTGCCCGCCCTGGCCATGCTCTTCCAGGAGGCTGGTGATCACCGTCAGTGCTGCCCGGGCACTGTCACCACGCTCCAGCCCCAGTCTGATGATCAGAACCCATGCTAGGTTATGTGTGTGCCAGGTTTCGTCTATTTGTTTATCTAGTGTTTGATCAGTTTCACACACCATGAATTCACTTTAACTGCTCTGAAGTGTGCATTGGAGAACAGCTGATCAGTTAAAGAGTCTCTCTTTGCTGCTTGAGTATTTTTACACAGAATAACTTCAACAGTCATCTCTACACCTGCCATAACATGCTAGTGACAATCTACACACCCTTCTGATCAAAGCCTCAGAGGATTAACTTAGTACTTCTACTGAATACATGCAATCCAACTTTAATAAGATGCAGTCAGCAGTTGGATTATTTTCCCTTTATTGATATCCTGTTCTTAATCCATACAAATTTCTGAGAAATATCAAAAGTTTTCAGCAGCTCACCGGACAAGGTCCATGCCCAGCAGAGCCTCTCCCGGTGCGACGGGCTCTCGGGTCCAGACTGCCTCATTCCCAATACAGACCCCTTTGTCACTGGCGCCCATTTCAGCTCCCCACATCCATGCAGGTTTGCTGAGGACCACCGCGTTGGTCTGCTCCACCTGAGGGATCTGGATGTACGTGCACTGCAGATTGCAAAGAAGAAGGAAAAAAAAGGATTGTGGCTTCAGGTATGAACAGTGGAGCATGAACAACATTTTCTTACAAATGTGCACATATTGATGTATAACAGTGGAAGAAAAGGAAAAAGATATCTTAGTACCAAAATCCCAAACAGATGTTTCGGGTCATTCAGATCAACGATGACAAAAAGCAGTACAAGCACACGATCCAGTGTTAGATACAGTTCACTTACATCATCACTCATTTAGTCAGGCTCTTAAATATCCAGCAATTGTCAGGATACAATGAAAAGGTCAAAGATTTGTATTCTACCTGCATGTTAAATTATCCTAAGGCTAATTTAACATTAGGGTCACCAGGATTGCAATACACTCTCAGAAACCTGGACTTTTTTTTATAATGTTTTACTTTCCAGTAATGCATTCAACAACTTATCATAAGGACATCATTAGACCCCACAGCACCATCAGATCACTGTGATGCATACTTTGCTTCATGAGCTGAAAACAGCTATAAACAATGTATTCAGAGCACAGACACTATACAAGACGGATAAAGCCAGTGCGCCATTACCCACTGGTATCTGAAGACCAGTTTTGAAACCCAGTGATGAGCGTTTTTTCGCTGTGGTTTCAAAGGGGATGTGAAAACCGAGGGACGATAATGCCTGTGAAACCAAACACTAATCGGCTGTTATCGATCACAAGTTGTTGACCAACGAATAAACCCAAGATATCCCCTTAAATTAACAAAATATACAACATCTACTTAACTAAAATCTATTTGTTTTACTCTGTATGACCTGAAATTAGTGGCTGAGCTCAGAAACCCAGCAGGAAAGTTGTTACTGACTTCTGTAGGACTGTAAATGTTTTTGCAACCACAAGTATCGACCCTGGTTCCTATTAAAAACAAACTGCATTAATGTGAAGCTTGGCTGCGCTGACCTAGCGTGTGTAAATATTCAACATCCCTGCTTCAGACTTCAGCCTTGAAAAAGGTTGTTTTGAACCCAACAGATATGAAATGTATTAGTCAGACGGTGTATTTAAAACACAGCAGCAGCTGCGGCTTTTCCTGCGCTGCTTTACCTCCAGCATGGAGCCTGGAGGGTGGGAGGCTGCAGGGTAGTGGACCACCTCTTGCACCTCATCTCGAGGACGGTCTGAGTTCTTTCCAAAAATCACATGGTCATCACGAGAGCCAGGGGGCAAGGAAACAAAACAGTCACATGACATGGGGGGCTCTGCCATCCTGCAACAAAGACACAGAAACAAAAAAAAAAAAGGAAGTGTGGCTGGCTGTGGGGAACAGCGGCGTGATTGACCCCCACCCCCCCCCCCCCGCCCTACCCAAACACGCACTTAAGAGTAGTGGTATCCAGAAACCCGACTTGGTACTGTTAATCTCACAATGCCAAGTGACATGACAGAATCAGCGATAAAGCTGCTCAAGCAGTTATTAAAATCACCTCCAACTTTAACGTTAAAGTGATTCACACATTAATGAATCATTCATTATAACCCAGTGATTAACCTTTTTGGTATTTTAAGCATATTTCTGTACTGTTTCACCACTTTTCTGAACAGTTATTGAACACAAAATTGTGTATAAAGTCTCGTGCAGCCACTTTTCACCAAATACCATCTGATTAAGAGCACGAGGATCCACCATATTTTCAATACGCTCTACTTTCATCTGATCCAAGTATTGTGATTTCCTGTCGTTCCTTCGTGACACCCCTAAAAAACCCGTAAACGCCCCTGGTGGGGAGTGAACTAAAGAAGCAGCACTGATTTCACGGCCTCATGTAAACAAGCTGATTTGAAACTAATCATAAGAGTCTGACGTTGTGTTGGATCTGCAGCACTACACCCTGCTGTAACCATAATGTGCATGTGTGGATCAGAGAGGAACAGCTCTCTCCATTCCCCACCCAGCTTTCTGCAGAAAGTCAGATCCAGCCGGTGCACTGCCCATCCCTTTCACACAGGGATTAGGAGGCAGTCTTGTGCAGAGCACTTTATTGACTGTAATCTTCACAAATCCGGCCGCCACGTTGCTCTATTGTCGCTCCTTTTCTCTCGTTTGCGACCACGAATCGCTCACATTCCGGAAACAATGTCACCCAAAGTGCCCCGGCTAATCGCAGCTGTAGCCTGTGACGGAGCTCGCTTTGCGATCAGTGTTTATTTCAGAGATAAGGCCCACACTCCCCGTCCCTCTCTCCGGAGTAGCGACGCGCCTGTCTCTTCGTGTCCTTTCGCTTTTAATCTGGGGGGTGAGAATGGGGCTCAATTTCGGGGATAATAGTGCGTAAAGTAGAGCTAGGCAGCGGCGGGTGGTGCTGGAGAAAATGTTTACCTTTGTTTTTCAATGGTGAGCGCGCACGGCCGGCTGGGAGAAGGCAGGTTGTAGATACAGAGCAGTCACGTGACGAAGAAATCCAAAGGTCTGTACTTAAAGGTCTCGTCTCGTCTGGCCACAAGCACAGCTCACCGTCTCACAGAGTCCAGTCCACACCTGTGCAAAGCTGCACAGCAGGCCTGAGCGATGAGGTAGCTCTTCATCATGAGTCTGCCTCCTCTTCGCCTGTTTATCTGCAAACCCGCAGTCAACACGATCATAATTACATCCACCTTCGAGGAAATCCCTGCAAACACTGCAAGTTTTTACAATCCGCTGTTTCCACCGTGGAAGCAACAAATCAAGTCTGTTTGTTTGTTTTTTATTTATTCGCTCAGATACAAACAAAGACTGTAAACAAGTATAATTAAATGCAAAATGCTTCTGAGCTACACTTATGACCTCATGTCTGTGTGACTTAAAGGATGAGCCGGACAAACCTCTTAGCTTGCACTCACTAAAGTAAACAAGTTAACGTTTTCATAAGAATCACAGGTCAGTAAAAACTGTTTGCTTTACACGAAACTTTCACAAGCCTGAAAAAAAACAAAACAAAACAAAAAAACATATAAGCCCTATGATGACATCAGTGGCATCGTGGGAAATGTAGGATCTACTGTTTTAAACCCAGGATATCGCAGCCTGTGGTGTTTTGATTTTGAGGGCTGTTTTACGAAATATGTCATATATACAGCATATCCAAGCACACATCAAGTACTAACTACAGACTACATAAAAGTGGTAATTACAGACTGACCAGCAGGGGGCGACTGCTCTGGTTGCAAAACAACTTCTGGTTAATAAATGGGGAAAACAGCCCCCAGCTCCCTCTCTGTGTGACCTCAGTGAGATCTCAGTTCCTAGTTTTAAAGTCTCAGTGATGGATACTTTATAAACCATGGATTTGTTGGTCACAGGTTGTCAGCCAATCAGTGTGGCGACTTTGTTTTCCCAGTCAAACTCACCCCTTGCTTTTCAAAACTCCAAGATGGTGATGGCTGAAAACATTCGGCTAACTAATGGGTGATGTTACGTTACGTCCATCTGTTCTGGGAATCCATCCTACCTCACAAATCATTTCTGCACATACGCTGCGCATATGCACAACACAAAACCCAAATTAACTTCATTTTTTAACCCATTGTAAATATTTCTTATGGTTATGGTTTGGATTAGTCAGAAGTCACGGTCAAATTATAATACAGGTAGGACGATTTGCCAAAGTAGGACGGTTTCTTAGAACACCATCTTTTATATACAGTTTGTAACCCCAACCTATGAGACCGAAATGAATTAAGACTAAAAATTTGGGTTTCTGTAATGAGCACTTGAGGCTGAATCCCAACCAGAGTGTATCAGACAAATATTTGAAGTATCACACAGCACTACCTTTACCTCCACTAACTGGAGTCACTGAACTGGACCTGTCTGTCAGACCTTTAATGGAAATATCTGACAAATAATTTGACTTGCTGTGACGTAAAAGTGCATCCAAGAACTTCATGCTTCAGTTTTTGGTGGCTGATTTCTAGTATTTATTAGCACTTAGCACTAATTAGCATCTGTTTGTGCCATTGTGATGCACTTGTAAACGTCATATATGCAGCTTCCTAACAAAGCTTATTACTGTTAGCTGATGATTTTTACATTCCAGCCTATTGTTTAAATACAGCCACTTCCACTTCAGTAAAAATGCTAATAGTGAGGCTTTAGAATGTAGAGTTTAGAAACAAAAGGGCGACATCATAGTAACTAGAATTAGTCCTTTAGATTAGCATGTTTCTAACATGGAAAGGTAGGTTAATATTAACTTCCAAGTAATATAAATGGTGACTTTTTTATAACCTGCAAAGTCATAGCTAAAAAGCTGAGGCTCATCTTAAACACAGGTAAGTAGAAAAATGGACGAGCCAGCAAGCCACAAAGCTAATAAGATAATTTAACTGACAAAGACTTTGGAGTTTATATGAGTATAAGTCTATATTTAGAGTTATATTAGGACATCAAGCTGCACAACAGCCTGTGTTAATCTTATATTTATTTCCCCACCTCACTGGTTATTGGCTTCCAGTTGCCACCACAACTTTAAATAATAATCCTGAAAATCCTCTTGTTTAATATCTCTGTACAGAAGGACCGGGTGCATCATGGACAGTCCATCACAGGACTTTTTACAGTGTTTCTCTACTAAATGCAGTGGAAACATAAGGTCAACAGTGAAATGGAATCAGAATTGCTGTTTACTACATTTGAGCAGTGGGTGAAAAAATAAGATGTGTAAAGACATTTGTGTTTATTTCGCAGTTTAACAAGTCACCTTCTTTGGCGCTGTGACACCAACGCTGTGTACGCCACTGCTTTTTAGCAGCACTCTGGCTCACATGTTGGCTAATCAGTGTAATTAAAGTTGGGCGAATTCATGTGTGTCAGTGGTTTATAGAGTGGGTGTCTCCCATCACTGGTGTTTCATTGAATTATGTCTCTGACACTCCCTGTCTCAGTCGTCGGAGACAAACTCACTCCCCACCAGCTTCCACCTGCTGTTTGCAAAGCATTGATTGATGACCCATTTCTCTCTGTCGGTTTTCTTGTTTCATCAGCAGAAAAAAACCCTCTGCACTGACGGCAGGAGACGAGTTCTGTATCAAAGCTTCCCAGTGAGTCCTAAACCTCCCTTATATTTGTTTTGAAGCTGTTAAAATACATCCATTATTGTGCTTTTTGCTTCTGGGCCCACATGTCAGGCTGGAAAACTCATAATGTTGCCTTCAAGTACCAGAGATAGAAAGTTAGGCACAGAAAATAGGTACAAAATAAATTAAATTAACCTTCCAACCATATAAAGATACAGGAGCCACCGTGATGTCATCACTGAATAGTGAAATCCATTTTCAAGCCTCATTCATTGAACTTATATATATATATCACCTGTTTTATTCCTTTAGTTCTCAGACTAAACAACGCTTCAGGAAATCATTCCTGCCGTTGCCTGTGAGAGTGTACAATAACTCATATTTCTGTGACAGGTGAACACACCTGTCTGGCATAAGATAAGAATGCAATTTGTATTACTTTCTTAGTTTGAGCAAGAGATTAATGCAGATCAGTATTATTTTTTAGTCTTTTTTAAGTTAACCTCATTTTTATTAATTATTTTTCTTTGGTTTTTCTCACAATATAAGGCCCTCACTATGTCATATGTCTATCTGTCTAATCTAGAAGAAATGACAAATCAGTGCACTCTTTTACTTCGCAACATCTACTTTTTGACTCTCACGGGTACTTATAGTTACCTTAAATAAGCTATCATACCTACAGTGACAGAAAATGAATTTTATGCAAGCGTAGTTTGAATAAATGTGATGGACTACAAACAGATAATCCATCCAGCTTCTCTCTGAGCTGTAGTGAACACGTTGCCTAAAAATGGTAAGATCTAGCTGAAAACAACAACAACAATAACACAGAAACACTCAAAATGCTGAAGTTGAAGCTTGAAAAAGGTTGAGTTCAGAAGTGAGCTGATGGCTTCAAAGTGGCTGTCAAGTACGTATATGTTTGAACACAGCCAACAGAACTCCTTTCACCTTTTCTCTATTTGTACAGAAAACTGTAAAACAAGATATCATAATAACTGACAACTCAAACTGGTAACACAGGTCCCAGTCGCCCAGCCAAGTGAACACAAACGCACAGGATGTGCTAAAATAATAAAGAGAACTGGCTCTGCTGCATTACAGTGACTGACATCTTCCATCATAAGTCATTTCCAGCATCAAAACCAGCGTGTAATTGTGTCATTGTCACTCATCAATATGCATACCAGCAGATCCCATTCTTAAAACTGACTCATGCTGGCATCTGTAAATGTTTGGTGACGCAAGTTATTGAAGTTCTTAAATACATAGGTGAGCGCATAGGAAACAAGGAGTGGCCGCTAATCCGCTCCAAACGTTCCACAAAACGTCGCGTTTTGAGCGCGCACACCTGGGTCCTGCTGTTGCTGACTTATGTCAGACTTGGAGGAGGTGTTGAGTTACTTTTTGAAGCAGGACGGTGGTGAGTGGTGTTCCCCCGTGGCTCACGAGGAGCGCTGAAGGCAACGCGAGCTGAATTCTTGAGAAGTTTCCTGAGAAGACAACCTGTTACCTGAACGGCAACCGACTACTTCCACTCCCTCTCTGGCCTTTCATCTCCTGGAGCGTGCTGACAAGCATCGCACATCCTGTCTGCCCTTACACAAAACACCAAGCAAACACCTACCTGAGCCAAAAGCGGACACACCCAAGCAAGAGCTAGCATATGTGTACAGTAACACACACACACACACATGCACACAAGCACATGGGTGCAGAAACAAGCAGAGACAGAGTGAAACTAAACAGATGAGTGAAAAAGAGAGCTTGTAAATACACCCACACATTACACCCCTCTGACAACAACATTTGTGTTGACTGATGATGACTGATGAAGAGTGATTTAGGACACAGATTCAATCAAGCAGAGCTGAATACAAGATTGGCTCTGGACTTTTATTTTTTATGCCTTTGCTTTGCTTGTAAAAACTTCCTGTTGCATGTTATTTAACATCGCTCTTGCTCTGAGGTGCAACTTTTAACCAACAAAAAAAGTAACTCTGATAAAATTACATCTGTCTGGGTCTGTCGTTCTCTAAGTGGGTGCAAATAAGATGGTGTAAACCACGCACGTTCGAAGATTTCATTAACTTATCAACATGGTGTCTGGGCACTGTGATGGATTTCAAGTTGCGTGGACACCAGACCCAACCTTTACCTCACCTATGTGAACACAGACACACACAGCGCCAGGCGGCGGGCCTCATCTAAAGCCACGCAGGCCAAGTTTGTAAGCCGTGCCATGTGAAGCGGAGGGCCGGCCGGAGAAAAATGAGGGGTGTTAAGGGACGGAAACAGCTGGTGAGAAGCCCAGAGCATATTAATCTGACGGGGGAGACAGGATGGCAGCAAAAGAGGACGTCTAATAAAACATGGTATTAAAGGTGTGTGTGTGTATGTGTCTGTGTGTCTTCCTGGAGGATTACTGGTGAGTTATTGCAAAAAAAAGTTGGGTGTCTGTGTCCATGCGGCTACTACACATTTAAAAACTTTCTGCATCCTGCATTCAATCTGAGAGCATTTTTGGGGGCCGTGCGCTCAGTTTAAAGCTGTTAGGAAATCTGTGATTATCTCAGCCGATAAATCCAGCAAGGGAATTTTTAACAACATTTTTACAACCCTTCGCACACAGCACACACACAAAAAAGGGGGTTTTGAAAATTAGATAAAATAAAGCAATCCAAATTTTCTCTGAGCAATTAAAGTTCCGGTTAAAAGGCAGAGGTGGAAGATGGGAGGGGAAGCTGGGCGGCATCAGTCGCACAGACAGTAATGACGGCGCCACTGCTGTTTAACAATCAAAGATGGGAGGCGGGGGCTCGCGAGGAAGTCTGTCCTTGAAAAATACAGGTGTTTGGTACAATCAAAGCTCAGCTTGCAGAAATGACTGGGTTTGAAGTTGAAAGGGGAGGCAGGAGGGGAGGGGGGGGGGGGCCGTGGTGGTGAGTGAGTCCATGCATGAGAAAAAAAAGTGAGTCAGAAGACAACTGTGGGCTGGTCTCTCCTCTGGGATTTTGAATAATTAACAAGGATAAGGAAGTTGACTACTAGGTGCTTACTGTTTACTTTGCTTGGATTTTTTGTTGCATGTGGAGGGGAAGTGAGGCTTTAGCTGGCCTAGCTCTCTGGAGGCTGGCGTGTTCGCAGGAGGATTTGTCTGAGACACGAGTGTGGTTCCCGTGGGACTAGAGGCAAGTCAATCAAGCCACAGGCCAGTAAATCGGAATCAGAACCAGCTTAATATTGTGGAAATTCTGTATACAAAACACGTGTTCTTTAAGGAAAGTCCCACACTGAAATAAACTCACACACTAACTGCGAGCCCCAAAATTCCAAGACTGCTGTCTCATGTAAACTGCTTTGACCTTCATAAAGCTCACAAAACTAGTTCCTGCCTAATTACTGTAATTAAAAATACAATAGATGCTAACAAGCAAGAAACAGAATGTTGATACAGTAAAATAGTTATAACACACATAGTAAGAACCACTTACAGACATAAAGAAACTGTTTTTTTAGTACAACGTATGTGTTAGATACTACAAACTCCAACATGCAAAAATGACAGTCTGTGGGGATTACCTTCTTTATTTAAACCTCCTCTAAGCCCGAGGCTATTTTTTAGAGTTCCCACATGAAAAAAGGAAAAAAAAACATTCCCAAATTGAGGCTCCACAACTGTGAGGCCAAATTTGAAATCTCTGGCTTTAAGGATAACAGAGAGTTCAGAGAAACATAAAAAGACTAAATGACTGTATTAAAAATTTATATTTTTGTAACATAATCTACCTCCACCAGTCAAAACTCACAAACAGGGGTTCTTGAGCGTATCTCTGCCAGATTTGATGCAATTGTCAAAAAACACCCTGATTTAAATCAAAAGTCTCACATTTTATAGTTAAAATAAAACTGTAACACTTTTTTTATTTACATAAACTATAAAGAAAAAAAACTAAACAAGCCCATTCAAGCAAACCACAGCATGATTAGATTAACTGTGTATAAAACTGCATCTCTGTTGGACACAAGCTCAGAGACTTTTACATCCGTTTTCTTCCACTTAGTTGAGTTTTGGCTGGAGCCTATCCCAGCCGCCACAGAGCGAGAGGCAGGGTACATCCAGGACAGGTCGCCAATCTATCACAGGGCTAAGACAGAGACAGACGACCATTCACAGTCATACCCAGAGTTCATTTAGAACCACACCTTTGGACTATGAGAGGAACCTCAGTTCCTGGACAGAACCTATGTCTAAAACACAAAACACCACATAGAAAAGAACCAGCCAGTGGATTAAAACCAGGCCATTCTTACTGTGAAGCGATGGTGCTAACTACCGCACCATGAAACCTGAACCATAAAATAACAGCCATGAAATACAGGGTTGTTCTTTTTTCTGACGAAACAATTAAAAATGTGTTAAATATCATTTTACACATATGAGTTATAATTTGAATCAATTTTGCAACATCTGGCATTTTTATGCATTCGGGTTTTTCAGAAAAAGAATAATGACATCGATGATGTCGAAGTCTCAAAAACTCACAACAACTGCATTAAATATGATCCACTTGGCATGCTAGGGTTAAAGCCAGTCGTCCCAGTCCCAGGCACAGACAAATGAGGAGGATTGAATCAGGATTTTAGCCAAATCACACACGCCAATCATCAAGAAGGAGATTTTCATGCTATGTCAGTCGGGGTCTGGGTTAACAATGACCTCCACTGATTGTGTCGACAACAGAGTGCAGTGGAAACTGTGCTACTGTTGGTGAAAAGCCAAATATGAGGAAATGGGGAACGCATAGCTAGGCAGCATCGGTTGGCAGTCTGTAGGATGACTTTTAAAATCAAGAAGAGGAAACAAGTGAAGAGTCAGTAGACTTGGTGAAATCAGGAAGTTTAGAAAAGTATTCAAAAGACAAGATTAGCAAAGAAAATGTGGGATAATCAGGGAGAGAAAGAAAATGACTAGGCAGCAAGATTGAGCTGCCTAGTCATTGTGCAGCAGGTTAGGGTGATTAAGGACAGAGATGGAAAGGTACTAATGACTTAAGAGAGTCTGCAGAGAAGATGGAAGGAGTACATCGAAGAGTTCATGAATGAAGAGAATGAGAGTGAGGAGAATAGACAGAGGAGAGTTAGTGAATCAATACGTGGAGGAAGTGAGGGTAGCTGTGAAGAGGATGAAGAGTGGAAAGGCATGTGGTCCGGGCGACATACCTGTGGAGTTATGGAGATGACCAGATGGCCAGATGGTTTGATACAATCTCAGAGAGTGAGAGGGGCACCCGAGGAATGAACAAGGGTCATGTGCAAAACTGCAGGAACTACAGAAGGATAACGCTGATGAGCCATAACATGAAGACATGTGACAGAGTTGTTGAAGCTAGGTTATGAGAAGAGGTGACCATCAGCGACCAGCAGTACAGCTTCATGCTGAGAAAGAGCACAACAGATGTGCCGCTTTCTTTGAGAGTGTTGATGGAGAAGGTCAGAAGGCGCTTCACTGTGTCTTTGAGGATCTACAGAAAGCATATAGGATGCCAAGAGAGGATCTGTGGTACAGCATGAAGAAGTCAGGACTGGCAGAGAAGTATGCGCGGGTGGTGCAGGACATGTAGCAGGTGGAAAAGAGCCTGGAGAGAAGAGGAATGAACCTCGGTAAAAGCAAGACGGAATACATGTTCGTGAATGAGAGGGAGACAAGTGTAACAGTGAAGTAGCGGGAAACAGAGGTAGTGAAGGCAGTGGAGTGTAAATGCCCATGCACAAAGGAGGTGAAGAAGAGCATGCAGGCAGGTGGAGATGAGTGTGGGGGGTAATTTGTGATAGAAGGATGGGAGCGAGAGTGAAAGGGAAGGTTTACAAGTATGGATTGAAGAGGGTGGCACTGATGAAAAGACAAGCGGTCGAGCTGAAAATGTTCAGGTTTTAACTGGGAGTGAGCAGGACGGACAGAATTAGAAATGAGTACATTAGCAGGACAGCTCGGGCTCAGGAAGACAAAGTTAGAGAGATAAGGCTGAGATGATTTGAGGAAGAGGAATAGTGGATATATTCATGGATGTGAAGGAGGGTTGATGTGACGTAGAGTGATGCTGGGGACAGAGCTGGAGGACGATCATTTGCTATGGTGGTCCCTACGGGGGGCATTCGAAAGAAGAAGAAGAAGATGTAGAAAGTGTGATGTGGTTGGTCTTTATCTGACGCGTCAAAGGTGCAGCAGTGGCTCAGAAACTCAGTAATAAAGTAAAACATCAACACTGGAGGCAAAGCTTCCTTTCAAGAATGTTTAAGTAACCAAAAATATATTCATGTACACACAGCATAAAGTCACACACATATACATAAAAATAAAAAGATAAAAAATATGTAAGCAGTGACAGAAATAAAAACTGTCAAACAAGCTATCCAAACACGTTTAAATCATTAGGAGAATTTGTAAGCCCCCGCTCGAAATCTCTCTGTAATTAAATGTTATTAAGCAGTCTCTTTCTAATTGTGCTGCATTGTATTCATGAGGAAATATGCTTGACTATTTAAAGATGTCGGTAAACACCATTTAGGCGTGGTGTGTGGTCTTCAGTTTAGTGGCCTGATTTCTTCTGTGAGCGTAAAGGATACTGAAAAAAATCTGCAATATTATCCACATTTTAATAAAGATTTATCAAAGCAGGTTTGAGATGTTGCACTTGTCCCTGAAGTTACATCAAAATAAAACATGTTCAGATAAAAAAAACTTGTGTTAAAATAAGAACACTGAGGGGGAAAAGCCCCTGATCTTTAAAGCTTCGAAATGTGCTTAAATCTAACAAGCTGTGTCCTGAATCAAGATGTTCTCAGTATTAGTCAACCACTCTGTGCTTCAAATCCACGCCGTGCTTTCGAGCTCAGCGTTTGTAGAGCGCCGTTCTAGAGAAAAAGGGAGCAGAGAGGGTAGGAAGTCACTTCCCGCCGGCCTGTCTGTGGTCTGTGTTTGTCAGTTGATTTGAAGCTGCTCCACCAACATGCTGTGACAGGAAAGGAATTAACTCAGAGAGGAGACAAAATTTAAAATAATACCTCAAAGGCAGAAGATGTTAAAAACTATTAAATGTGTGATGCATGTTCAAAGCCACAGACTGAACTTTGACATGTTACAAGAAATGCAACATTTAGCGTGTTCTTTAAAGCTTTTGTTTGAGTTTAATCAGCATGTTAAAGAGAGACAGAAAAGAGCTTTCAAGTAGATCTGTGCAGTTCCCATGTTTTAGTCTGAGCCAAACCAGCTTTAGCAGGGTGACCTGATCCCGCCTGGCCAAACATGAAGCAACGAGCAAGTGGGTCTGAAACAATGTGCGACGCAATAAAGACAGAGAGTCCTTATAAAGAAAAACCTCCACTAACAAACGGGAAATGAAGTGATTTTTAGTATTAAAAGGCACATTTTCTCATACATTCATACAGAGTCTGTTTTTATGTATTTCTGCTTCACATCCACACACAGTTAAGCAGTTAAACCTGAGTACCTGCAGACAACATGCAAACTCCATTTCATGTTCTGCATGACTATAAAGTGTGTAAGTATGTATCATGTGTATCGCTCGCGGTTTAGATTCAGCGTTTTTCTTTAACATTTGGTTTCATTTGTATACATCAGAACTGCGTGGTTAGGTTTAGCTTTAATTATTCTTAAAGTATGATGCGTCAGGAGTGACAGCGGCCTCGCTTTTCTTGATGATTGTGTGTGTCACCGTGACGTAGGTGTCAGTATTTGACGCCCTGGGAATTATTAAGCAAATCTTACTCATTTTTCCTGCCTTGACCGTCGTGCGTCTCTTTATCAGTCAGAGCTCACTTCACCTACTCCGGGTGAGTCTGCTGCCCAGAATTTAAAATGTATAGAAAAATATGACCATACAACTCCAGTATGTTCACATTTACACTGAATGTCTGTTAAATCCTGTACAGATTATAAACTCTTACAAACCACTTTTAAAGCGTTACTTGGCCTCAGTCAGTGGAGGATTTAACCCCATGCATGTTTGGGTCTATGATGACCAGTCTTTGCTTTTGTTTCCCCAACTGTGAATCATAACATTAGATGAAATTTATTGTCTTTAAAATCTCTTTTTATTCTTTTATTGCCTTAATTTTTACTTGTAGCAGGTTTTTGTTTATATTTGACTTCTTTATTCCTCATTATTTGTTTATTCACTTTATCATTTCTGCTTTTCTATAATTTAGGTTTTTTTTATTTTGATGTTGTAATATATCTTCTTTTTTTGTAAAAGAACATTTTAACAGTGTTTAGAAACTGCTATCAGTTTATTGCTGTTATCAATGTTTTTTTAATTACAAAACTCATCACACATGCTTCCAGTTGTAATTTTTTTGTCCAGTTGAACTGACAGAGAAAAACTAAAATACTGATTTGTTACACGTAATAATTATAACCACATTTATTATTCTTAATTAACTGTATCATTTATTAACTGTTGTTATCATAATATATTTATAATTTTTTGATATTTTGATATAAACACATAAATAAAAACAATGGAGGTTTTTAGGTTTGGACCTCAGGAGGACAGATCTATTTATTTGAATTAATTTCTGTAAAAAATAAAGACAACAAAGACAGATTTCATGCTTTAAAGTTTTTTTGAAAACTACGACCAGTCAGTCTATAAGGAAGATTTTAAAATAAAGGTGTTTTTCTGGCACTAACAGGGCATTTGGGGAAGGGGATGGTTACATAAACCATTCCCTTAGAGTCTGTCTAAGCTGACTTTACAGAAATGTGTTTAGTTTATTTCTTATTTCAACCACAAAAAAAATCTATGCTTTAATTTTTAAAAATAATTTATTAAAATGCATGTGATTGTCCTTGGAGAGAAAATCAAAAGCAAAGACTCAAAATATTTTGGATGCAGGAGAAAAAGTCTGTGTGTGATTGCCCTACGTGTCACGAGTATCTGCAGTCACAGGATTCGTGAGCTCATCTGTCTGACTGAAAGGCTGCAGTCCGACAGTAAACCCAGTTCTGTTTTAAACAGATTGTGACTTCAGACATCAAAGCAATTAAGATAAACTGTGGTACATGTGTTTGATATTTGTGTCAAGTAACAAACTGTCAGCAAATTTTGAATGCTTTTGCAGATTATTATCAAAGAAGAACAAAGCTTCTGCAGGAGGGCAATGAAAGACCTGGTAGAAGATATAAAGTGGACCTGGAGCTAAGCTTATTAGTCCATATATACATTTCTATATGTTTCTCTGTGTAATTTCTTACAACACATCAATGTTAAGAAGGAAATGCACATAACATTTTAGTACAGATGCAGACATACATAAATCTACTTTATTTACAAGCATCGTTTTTTGTATCTAAATAAATGAGATCACTACAATTATTTTTTCAAGGCTTAACAACTGAGTATATGTAGCATTAACTAAGAATCGATTTATTTAGTTAGTTCTGTTTTTCTATACGTGCATACTAATGAAACAAACCTAAACAAATTAAAAACTGTTCTTAAAGAGTAAATGTTTTCAGTGTGGAGATTGTTTCACAGTCTTTACTGTTTTTTTAAAGATATTATTTTTGGTGGCAGATACTTTTGCATTGTTCATATTATGGAAATGCAGCTGTTAGAGAAACAAATCTGTAGGTGAGTAAGAAGTCGAAATGTAAGAATATAGTTTTGTCTTTTAACATTAAACACTGGGGTAGCAACACAAAGTGAAAACAGCTGATCACAAGCATAACATTTCTGCAAACTCCATTAAGGTCAATGCAAAAAAGAGCACAAAAGCAGTATATATTATATATATAGTAGTATATATCATCAGAGCATCATTGGTAATACATTATCGTGTATAGCTGATTCATCAGGGGCCAGTTTATGTTTCTATGTGTCTGTCTCTTGGTGGTCTGACTGATCTGTAGCTGCATAATCCCACTGAAGTAATCAGAGAATAAAAACTGCAGTATTTCCTCTTAACTGTTTTGGAGGATGTATTAATACGCTGATGAGTAAATTGACATGTATCCCACCACTGCAGCTCTGACAGGCTGTTCCACTGATCCCCTGTTTTCCTAAAGCGAGTCGTTTCCTCACCTCCAGCCGCCGAGAGCACATCGTCAAAGGGAGGGGTGTGGGGGGGCAGAGACGGAGCACCGGCAGGAGGGGGCGGAGCCTGGAGGGGCTCAAGACGCGCAGCCTATCATAGACTGTGTCACAACTGAGAATGCTGCTTACCTGTGCGCCAAAACTCTGACAGCCTTTCGCCTCACCTGGACCGTCTGCGATGGAGAAAAGCAGATGAAATATGATGAGGATTTTACTTTTCTGCGCGCATTTTTCCAACAAGGGCAAGAGCAGCGGAGCAGAGCCGAGACAGAGTTTACTTCCAGAAGAAACGCACAGCGGCAGCACCTCTGTAGGGCAGACAGGTAAGGCTGTATTTTAACTTTCTGACATCTGCTGCGACCTCCTGTGTGGTACCGTATGTCTGTTATATACAAAAATCACAATGAAGTGTTTTAAGTCTTCATCAGGTTGATGGAAAGTCTTCCAGGCTTCAAGTTAACTGGAGGGTTTTATTTATAAATTGAAAGTCTCAAAATACAACATGTTAGGTAACGTACGCAGGTTACTTACTGGATAAATTCACGTTATAGAGGCTAACCAGCGACTGGCACTTAATTTTAGGTTATGTATTTAGATTTTGGACAATAAACACCAGTGTTAGAAAATAGAAATTCGAGATTGTTAAATTGTTGTTTTACAGCCGTAATTAGATCAGAATATTTCTGCAGGAAGAAAAAAACAACAAGTTGACCCAGTCTTGTATATTAAATAACTAATGTGATGATGAAATAAAAGCATAAAGTATTTGACCTTAAATTTAAGACCAAGGTTTCACTTAATAAATTAGAGGGAAATCAAATCAGACTTTAGTCTAATCTCTGTGCCATGAGTCTGTTTTTCCTATTAGAAAATTATTGCCTAACTAAATAAATGATGATACTGTAAATCCCTAATTTCCTGCAATCCAAACTGGGGGATTTTTAAAAAATATATATATATTTTAAAAAAAAGTATAAAAGAGTGGAAATTAAGTTATAAAAAAAGTTTTTAAAAAATGAAAGATATCTTTCCACGTGAAGCTTGATTAGAGTTTTTTTTTTTTAAATTAAATTAGTTTTACTCTGAAAATGCCAACAGTGCTGAGAAATCAGAGCTTCAGATTAAGATCTTTGTTTGATTAAAGCAGCTGAACCACACTGTAGGTAGAGTGTTACTCAGAAGTGTTGATTTGATTTATTTGACATAGATATTGATGTCATGAAGAATGTAATTGGCAGTTTATTGTTGCAAATGATGAAAGTGCTGCTAATTTAAAGTGTTTGATAGACTTATGACTATTTTAATGTAAAACAAAGCATCATATTTTACTTTACTTTTACTTTACTTTTTACTTTTTTACTTTGTTAAAAGTAAAAACTATTATATCATATACATTTTTTTAAAAGTCCTAAAAAAGGGAGTGGTGGGGGTGATCTTGAATAATATATTAGTAATTGCACAGTATATGACTACATTTTGCTGGACACTAACTAAGAAGCAGAACAGGTCTGATCTTTTTAAATGATTTAAAATTTCTTTGTCTAATTATTTAAAGTGTATAAAGAGAAGTTTGTGCTGAAGGACAACTTGTGACTGAGAAGATCTGAGAAACAAAACACTTTATAAAGTTTGTCAAAATCACCAAAAATAAAGTACCTTGTCGCTTCTAGTAGAGCGACCAATTCTAAAACCTCGGTGGAGTCACTGTGAAACAGATTTTTGATTGAAAGTACCAACAAAAAAAAGTGTTGCAGGAAATTAATTTTACGCAACTGAGTATGAATCAGTGTCTCACGTGTAAAGCTGTCACTCATATCTAAAGCATCTCTGTGATTAATAACACAGTTAAAGTGCAGAGGGAGAGATTAGCAGCCCCCACATCTCAAGCTTTGCTCACCGCACAACTTGATCCTTCGCCCAGGTGTGCAAATCGTCTCGGACTACGGTCGCTGCATCATTGTTTTCACATCTATTTGTACTGATGGGGAACATTCACTCACGTACGGCCACTCTGCAAAGTTCAAAACATCTGGTGTTGAGAGAAATGTGTTTGAAGCTCATTTTTTATTCACCCTTCTGACAACAGCCGTGACTCCTGCGCAAAGGTGGTCTCCTCTCCACCCACGATGTATTTAAACAGGTTAAAACAAACTTCTTCTAAATGTCATTTGACACTGAGCTTGTCTTTCTGGAGTGCCAGGATGTTGTTGTACATCTGGACTGCAGTTAAACTGGACCACTGCTCAGGCCACTACACGAGATTTTAATGTTTGTTTCAACATTGTTTTCTACTAATGGCAAATGTTTTTCTCACATCTGGTCACTCTACAGAGTTCAGAATGTTTTATTTTGAAGTTTGCCATTTATATATTCTCTGCCATAAACATGCACTCCACTCTGCATGTCATGCACTTCTTGCAGGTTAAACCAAACTCCTTGTGAGTGTCAGCGTTACCGTTTTAACTGTGTGGTTCTACGTCTCTGATGAGATGGGAAAGCAGACGGATGGTTGTTAAACTGGATGTGTAAATGCCATCGGGTACTGGAGAAGTCAAACTTTTGTCCCTAAAAGAGTTTTTAACTTTTGTTCTGCAGCTGAACAGCACAAAGTTTAGAAACGTTTAATTTTGATAGACACGTGTTTGAATCATATATTTTATTCCGTCTTCTGAAAACAGATGTGACTCCTGCCACAAATCTGAGCTCCTCTCCATTTATAATGCACCTCATGCAGGTTCAAACAGACTGCTCTAAAAGCCCTCGCACTGAAACTGGTCTTTTTGGAGTATAGACGATGTAACTGTTTGTTCTATATCTCGGATAATATGGGACAACAGATTAAAAGGGACAGCAGATCTTCCACAGGTCTGGAGTCAGACTTTGGACTTTTAATTGTTCGTTTTAACATCTTCTGTGGGCTAAATGCTATTTGACCCACAGTGGAAACAGAATGGCTATTTTACCTGTTTTATCCCCGTGTGGGAGATGAGATGATGGACTTTAAATTTCCAGATTTTTGGTCTAACAGTGTAAACAACAAGATAGTCCGTCAGTCTAGGGGACCTGTAATCTATGGAAGAAGACAGTTTGCAAGGCCCACCACATCTTTTACATGTCTGGAGTCAGACTGTGATCATTACAGGACTTTTTAATGTTTGCTTTAATGCCTTTTGTAAGCATGGCAATCCTTTTCTCACATATCCGCTATAACTGTTTGAAACACATGACATGACCTCCACTCAGACCTCCATTCCCAAACTAGTCTTTTTGGAGTACTAACATTACTGTTTTTACAACTTTATTCTTAAATGTGACAACAGACTTATAGTTAAACCAGGCCTGATGAAAACGTCCAAGATTTGTTGATTCTCAGTTACATTTTCTGAGTAGAAACAATTAGAGAAGCGCTTTCACGCTTTACTCATTTAATTTTGAAAATCACCAGCTGATGGACTAACAGTAGCGAGTTCTGTCTTTCTCGTCACTGCTTCAATCTGCCTCTTGTTTCTCAGTGGCAGGCTCGTAAATTGCGGCTCTGCTGAGTCTTGGTCAGACAGGTTTTATGACCAGAACTCTGTCATTGCTCTGAACCATCCTCCCCCGGGGGCCTCCTCTCACTCCCTCCCCATGCCAGCTGTTCCTCTTAGGAGCCTGCAGTGCTTCCAGCACTTTAGCAAAGAGCTTGATTTGTTTATGTCAGTAAGAGCAGTTTCGTGGAGGGACTGTGCCGCTGTGCCGCCATGTCACATTCTCAAAAAATTACAGAGCAGTATGTAGCTCTGGCTCCAGGCTGACAGGAACTAAATCAGCTGGACCTTTTAAGACAGACGTTTCATGTGGGAATTCCAAACTAATTGCTTTACGATTTCATTGAGACAAGAAAACATCTCTGAGTGGCTTTGGGTGAGCTTTTGAGAAGGAAATGTAGTATGCATGGTTTGACTGTAGTGCTCCAACGTTCAGGATGCACCACACACGCAAAAAACGTGCAGAAAAGACAAGCAAAGGAAAAGGTCTAAAACGGTCTTTTTTGCTCATTGAAAAAATGTCTCTTTATCACTTTTGATATATATTTGTGGATGTTTATTTATAAAATGAATTTTAGCAATGATAAAGAATCTTTAAAAAAAATGTTCTGGATAGGGTTTTGTATCCAGATCAACTCCAAAAACAAATTCCTCTGAACTCAGGCTGAAAATTGTCATACTAACTTGTAATCCTGCTAACACACAATCTGAACCAATCACACGGAGTCTTTAGTAGAGTTAAAAAGTGCAGAAATAAGAAATCATACATAAAAATAAAGAAAAGAGAAAAGAAAAGTAAGGACTCAATCACACTTTACCTTTACCTGCACTCTGGAACAGCTACCTAACCCACCTGTCGAAAAAATTCATTTGCAGGTGTCTAAACGCTTAATAATTTAGACTTTACTCTGGACTATTTGAAGCGTACGATGCAGCCTGTTACCAGCATTCACAGCTGTGTCAGTGCAAGTGTAGTTACATCTACATCAGGTTACAGCTACGGCTATGAAATAAGTTATAGCTTAGTGTTTCAGTAGAGTTTGCAGTTATGACGTACCTACAGAAAAAATCCACTATAATGCTGAGTAAATAAAATAAAAGTAAATAATATAAAAGATTTCACATAAAATATAATGAATACAAATATTTGGTAACATCTAAAAAATACCATGTAAGTGTGACTGAAATATCTACTATGATGTACGACTCAACTTCTAACCACTGAAGCATCCTCGGTGGTTGAAATTAGGTCAAATTCAGATCTTCGTAAGAGCCAGAAAAGATGACTTTTAAACCAAATTTAGATGTAAAGTGACGTCTTTTTAAAGCAGGGGTAGGGAACTCCAGGCCTCAAGTGCCGGTGTCCTGCAGGTTTTAGATATCACCCTGGGTCAACTCACCTGAATGATTAATGATTAGTTCATTACCAAACCTCTGGAGAAATCCAAGACATGTTGAGGAGGTAATTTAGCCATTTAAATCATATCAGCTGTGTTGGATCGAGGACACGTCTAAAACCTGTGGGACACTGGCCCTTGAGGCCTGGAGTTCCCCCACCTCTGTTTTAAAGGCTAAAAAAATCACAAAATAAGAAAATCACAGTCACAGAATAATGTATGTGGAGGAGTAACTCAGGGGATACTTCACTGTCGGCAAGCCCAGCTTCACCTACTTGCTACATCTGATGCCAGTTCGACCTGCTGCTAATTGATCTGCGCATCAGACTGGATGTCCATGAAGCTCGTGTTTTCACACAACCTGTCAGATATCACCAAATGATCTCCAGACTGCCATACCAGCCTCTACAGCTTCAGACTACTTTATTGTTTCCTGCTGTAAAGATAATTACAGATGTTCATGGTTGAGTTGAGGTGGGTGGGGGTTAGTGGAAGTCAACAAGATCATCTTGGGCGAAGGACAAACCTCACAGGCTGGTAGCTTCTTGTCAAAGCTTCCACAGACTTGTCCACCTTTAACAAGCTTTGTGTCACCTGGAAATCTGAGCCCATCCCACTGACGCTGCTGCGGTTTGCATTCCTGGAGCGTGTTGGGCGCAGGATGCTATTTCAGCGCGTGTGCCTGTGATTATGGACGTAAAGTAATTGTTCTCATTTTGTCGTCGACTCCCATTCTCAGGCTCATGAATGTCGTCAGTCTGTAACTGTTGATGCTTTCTGCCTCCGGTGTGTAAGGGGCAGGGCGCTTCACGGGTCTCGCCTGGAGAGCTGTTGTTGTAAATCATGTGTGATTCATAAAAAAAACTGGTTCTCCTGTCTGCCAGGTTTCATCTCCAAAACCTCAGAGACGTACAAATAGACCTTGGCCTGCAGCCATACCTCCCTGGAACTTCTTCCTTTACCAAACTGCTCTCCTGTCAACACCCCCCTCCGCTCTCGTCCCTCCCCCCATCTAACCATCATTATCCTCCCCCCAGCGCTGCCTCAGTGCAGGCCGATGATGTTGTTTTCTTTGTACTTGTCTTTGACCGTCCTCCATGGGAAGTACCTGGCAGCGGATGCACGTAGCAGGCCTCTGCCTGGACACGTCCGGCTCCCCCCTCTCCTCCGTCTCCACGGCCATGCAGCGTGAGAACTGCAGTATCCATGGCGACGAAGGGGGTGTGCTTAGGGTTGGTTATTTAAATGTTGTAGACAGGCGGATTTAGGCCTGAACGTCAGCTCTTCAGAGGTTCAGAAACACACATACACACAATATGACAAACAGAAAAATGGTTTCCAACAACTCGGGAATATTCTGAAGGTCAAAGAAATGTTACAGAAGAAGTTACTCTTGCTTTTATTTCCTCCTTAGCGAGCTGTTGAGCTGTTAAGTTTAGCTCAGCTGATAAAAACCACACGCTCTTCTTACATTACCCGGTTTTGGCCTCCTTGCACTGGTTGCTAATTTAATTTTCAGTCCATTTTAAAATTCTGCTCATGACTTACAAGGCTTTACTTTTTCAAGCGCCTGAGTTTATTGATGAAGTTTTAATTTCTCATTACCCTCTTTGTTCTGCTGGGTTCCCACCACCATCTGGTCAACCAGTCAACCATTACGTTTCATTACATTTTTCCTGGTTGGGCATCCAGGTAAAGGTCTGAGCGTGTCCTGGTAATTTAGCTCTGGACCTGTCTGCTTTTACGTTATCCTAACGTCATCCTTAAGACACAGTTTTACAGACTTCATGTCTCAAACTTTTTTAGAAATAGACTTAAAATAAATCTTAATTTTGTGCTTCCTGTCCGAGCAGAAAAGGTTTTTGGATTGGTTTATTTTTTAACAGAGGTGGGGCTTTTGACCTGATTTGAAAGTGATTAACATATGGAGTCTTTTTTCAAATCCAGATCCAGGAATTTTTGGACAGATTGATTAGAATTGTGTGAAGGAAGAACAATTGTATCCTCGTTGCTCAACAAGTTTTACGTTTGACCTTTTTGTTATTGTTAGAACGTTAAAACAGCAGAAGTTGAATCCTCTCCCAGCTTTTTTGGAGTCAAACCCTATGTTTAGTCAGGTCTCACTCTTTTGGGAACGGCCTGAAAAGGTCAGACTCGGTGGAGCCTGCTGCATCACAATGACGTGTTTTCTATCTGTTTGACACAGGTTGTTTTTTTCCTCTCTGAAGGGCGTCAAAAGCAGCCAGGCTGCTTTTAATAGTGCTTTCAATTTTCTTTAGAAGGCTAAAAGAAAACTCATAAAGATATTTAGTATAGAAATGCTTGATAGGAATGAGAAATGCTCATTCCTGTCAAGCATTTCAATAATAAATGTCTCCATATTTTAGACTTCTCGTTTGTGTCTCCTGAAAAATAAACTTGGTCTCGTTAGTACTTCCATAACAGTCTTCTCTTTCTTTCTGCAGGTTTTTAATGCGTCACCATCCTGTCATGTGGTAATCATCTCAGCGTAACCCAAAAGACACTGAACAACACTTTGAGCAGGTGACCTCATCCACAGATTTGCACCTGCACGAGCTGCTCACATGGCCCACCCATACGAGCCCTGGTTACGGACAGCACCACCTAGTGGCAGCTCAGACGACATGAACATCGCTTCCTGGTGGGACCTTCACAGAGACGTCCAAGCAGGCAGTTGGATAGACCTACAGACGGGTCAAGGTGTGGGCCTGCCTTCAGTGAATCCAGGCGGCTCCATGGGTTTGCAGCCTTCTCTGGGGCCCTATGGCTCTGACCCACAGCTGTGCACCCTACCCCCGGCTCAGCACGCTCCACCCTCGCAACCATCCCATCTCTTCCCCCAGGACGGCTTCAAGATGGAGCCACTGGCCCCTGAAATGCTGCAGCAAGAAACCTTCTCAATGGAGGAACCTCAGGAGACGTCTGTGTCAGCTCGCCCCAAGCCCCAGCGCCGCTCTTCTTCCAGAGGCGGCAGCCAGGCTGTGTGCCGCTGCCCTAATTGCGTCCACGCTGAGCAGATGGGCCAGAGCACTGACGACAGCAGGAGGAAGCATATGCACAATTGCCACATCCCCGGCTGTGGCAAAGCCTACGCCAAGACCTCCCATCTGAAGGCTCACCTGCGCTGGCACAGCGGAGACCGGCCGTTCGTCTGCAACTGGCTGTTCTGTGGCAAGAGGTTCACGCGCTCTGATGAACTGCAGCGACACCTACAGACGCACACTGGAGCCAAGAAGTTCAGCTGCGCATTATGTCCCAGAGTGTTCATGCGCAACGACCACCTGGCCAAGCACATGCGCACCCATGAGTCCCCGCCAGGACAAGGGGAGGACAGGCTAAACGGAGATGGGAGGGGGGATAAGAGCTTTGATGCATCGACACCTCCCCAGTCGTCCGCAAACGTGTCTGACAGCACAGATCCTCCACTGAAGCTGAAGTGTGAGACAGACGCCTCCGTCTCCAGCGTGACGGGGCAGTCAGGCTAGCTGCGCCGCGTTCAGTTAAAGGGTTGCCATCACCTCACAGAGGTGTCATAGTTTCACGATAGATTAGAGAGTAGAAGGAAGGTATGAACACTCTTTCACTGATGAACACTGGATGGAACAAAAAATATGTATGTGTGATCCTGTGAATTTATCACACAAATGTGATAAACCGTGATGCCACGGCACGCTGAAAAGCAGGAATCCTATTGATCTTGTGTGTAAACCTTTCGTCTGTGACTACTAAAGGTGAAAGGTGGCGAAGGAGGCGACGGAGCTGAAGCTGCAGCTTGTTGCTGGACTTCGATTGCTGCTAGCGCTACAGCCACCAGTAGCCCAAGAGACTGACCTGAGTTCATGAGAAGGTGGTTGGGTAACTTGTTTACAATCAGATCAAATGTGTAACTGGAAGAAAAGAGCATTAAGTTTAACAGTTTCAAGGAAAGCAGACAGTAATATTGATATTTTCCTTATGTTCAGACTGTTACCACATGTGTGTGTAGCCTACTGTACTGGAAGAAGATGTAGGTTAGCAGCCATTTGAATGGGTGAAAGTGCAGAAGACCAAAGAGTGTGACAATAATTAAAATGGTCTGTAATTCAAAGGAAATACAACTTTAATGTTGTACTATGGCCAAAATAAGGCTGGTGATAATATAATATAATATAATATAATATAATATAATATAATATAATATAATATAATATAATATAATATAATATAATATAGAAAATTATGCACTACAATGGCTAGTGTTTACCGAAAATACTGTGTTTATGTCACTGCCATAGTGGCACTTATTAACACACAGTAGGAGAATGTGAAGAGGTGTTCCACTGGGAGCGCAACAAAGAAAAAAACTACTACAGTGATGTGAAAAACTCACAAGGACGGAGGCTGAATGGCAGGCGGACGGGAAATGCCGGCTGGTGAAATGAAGCCCGGTTTCTGTCGAGACACGCCGATGAGAGAAGTCACATCTGGCAGCAAGACAAACACAACTCCACAGATCAGCCCTGTCAACACGACAGGCTTGCACAGAGAAATACTCCTTCTGCTACATCTGCCATTTAAGGTTACGGATAGAGCTGATGTTCTTACTTTTTTATGAATTGTGGCTAAAACACAACCAAACCGTGGCCCCAACATTAAATGGGTCACTGACGACGACTGCTAAGAGGTTAATCCGGAGCCCGATGCAGTCCCGCCGTTTAAAGCTGCATTTAACTGCAGCTTTTGTAACAATGGCTCAAATGTGTAATGTGAAAGAGCTCACTTGATGAGTCACCACTCATTCATCTCATCTGTACTCTATGTTTTAGCATCTTTTAGGTCATTGTTTTGATTTATCTGCTCTCACCTTTACTGTTGTTTCAGCTTCACCCATGAATCATGCTTCCAGCTCACTGCTGCCTCTAAACAGAGAGAGTGAGCAACTCGCTGCAAAACATAAAACTACAAAACTTTATTTTATTTTATTTTAATAAAAGGGAGTCAATATTAAACTCACAATATTCAAGGGACAAAAAATACACTATATGGATAAAAGTACTGGGCCACCTACACATTGCATCTGCAGGAGTAAACTCGTGCCACGAAGCTCCCGATGTACAGTTTTTGTGCTGACGTTAATGCCAAAGGATGTTTGGAGTTACGGACTCACTGGAGCGTTCAGAGTTTTTTTCAGTGTCTGTAAAAGCAGCCTGCCTGTCGTGGTGCTTGATGTTACACAGCTGTGCCAATGCAACTGAAAAAGGTTAAGACGTGCAGCTCAATACTTTTACAAATATAGGGTATAATTCTAAAAATCAAATACAGCTTTAAAATACACCAGCATTTACTGGTTTTCCTGCTACCCCCAAGTGGCCAAAATTAAAATAACACAAAAGAAAATCTTTAAAAAAAACAAAAAAACAAACATTTTTTTAAAAGCATAAAGATGGACATTGCCACCGTGATAAAGTAATGGTTTTGCACTCATTTTTAAGGTGAAATTAGCACCATGTTGTTTTTTGTTTTGTTTTCGTTTTTTTGTTTGTTTGTTTTTTAGCTAGAAGTAACCGTGTATGGATAAAAGGGCGGAGTGCTAAGTTATCAGCAAACTGTAAAGCTCACGTGTCAGTCAACACAGCTGCACCATTAACTTAATTAAACAAGTAGATGAGTTCTATAAACACATTTTTTTTATGAAAAGAGAGAAAAAAACACTTTTGGAGTCCCTCAGGTGGACATTAGAGGTACTGCATTTTTGCCTTTTCCATGTTGGCTTTGTGTTTCAGCTCTGGAGGCTCCCCCTATTGTTTTTCACACAGATATTCCACCTTGAGGCTGTCAGGTGACACCCCCGTCGTTATGACGCCTTTGCTTGTTCACACTGAACCACAGCGGGTCAGTGTGGTTAAACACAGACCGGCTTAATCAGAGGGCCATGACGTCTTATGTGTCCCAGCGAGTTTTCGGAAGGGCTGGCGCCACATTCCAGCATTTGACACTTGATGAGTGTGCTGTTAGGCAGTGTTACGGTAGATGGTTGATAACTGCTCACCTTCTCAATAAAGGTGCTACAAACACACAATGACACACCTCTCATGGGCTTTCTGTTCCAAACTGGACCGACAAGGTTGCTTATTTGAGAACTTGTGTGCCTTTGTTTTATATTAAAGAAAAAAGTGTTCTAGACCTCAGCTTATTGCAAATGAGGAGCAACCAATGCAGTGCAACATCTCTCAAAACACAAGCGGCCTACACTAGAATATGTTGCACAGGAAGGGTGGAAATAGTGGATCGTGTGGACCCAGGTTCACACTGATTCATGATTACTGTCTGCCGGCTTGAACGTGAAAGCCCTCCGGTTCACTTTTGCACCTTTAACACAGAAGGTGTCCTCATACTTGAATCTCCCTGCTGTGAACAGGCAGTACATAAAAGAGGTGGAACATGACGGTCATAAATGTCATAAATATGTAAAAGAAAATGTCAAAATGGCTCAAAATGTTCACGCTGTCATCACATACATCATCTGACAGAGGGGTACACTGCTGGATTTCCTCATTGAGTGGCTTCATATAGTTCTTCCAAATGTTTCCTGCCCCCATTTCCATTTCAATAAGAGCTGCTGCAGTTTTGTTTTCATTTTCAGAGACACATCATTTACCAGAACACGTTGTTGAAACACGAGCACCGTTCGACTCCTTTTTTCTGCAGCGTTGACATGGAGAGAAAGGCTGCGCCGGCAGACCAGCAGCAGGAAGAGCTTTGGTTACTTGTTTTGGGTAGTTTTCATAATCGATATTGTATGATTGGTAGTTGTGTAGCAAGCAGTGCGAGCAGCTTTACAGTGTAAAACACTTTTAGGATGTATGTAAACCGTCATAGACGTTAGGCAGATTTTTATATATTAGAGAGCTTGAATTACTGGAGGCTCACAGTTGCTGTATTAATGTATAGAAAATAACAAATGAAAGACAATGCTTAAACATTAGTCAATTATTGTGTATTGACTATTATTATTATTAATAATAATAATAGTAATAATTTCTGAGTTCTTTCCTTTTATGGACAACATTTTGAATTGGTTACTGTAGTAAATGTAGTAGTTGTGGAGACTGTAATAAAATAAGTTCAAAAACTTTTAATAAGTTAAATATCTTGGTGTAATAACGTATTTAATCTATTATTGCCCTTTATTAAATAAAGATATATGTATATATTCTGTGTTCATGTTTAACTTTTATTTATAGGAGGCAGAATTTCTGAATTTCTTTTTGTTTTAATTTGCACTCAATTAATAAGAGACAAATAATAATAATAATAATGCTCTCACTTGTTCCACTGCTTGTTAATGCAAATATCTAATCAGCCATTCACACAATAACAACTCAGTGCATTTAGACATGTAGACATTGTGACGACAACCTACTGAGGTTCAAACCGAGCATCAGAATGGGGAAGAAAGGGGATTTAAATGACTTTGATTGTGGTATGGTTGTTGGTGCCAGACGGACTTATCTGAGTATTTCACAAACTGCTGATCCGCTGGGATTTCACACACAACCATCTCTGGGTTCATAAAGAATAGAGAAAATATCCAGTGAGCGCAGTTGTCCGGGTGAAAATTCCTTGTTTATTCCAGAGGTCAGAGAGGAATGGTCAGACAGCTTCGAGCCAATAGGAAGGCAGTATTAATTCAAGCTTTGCAACCAAGGTATGCCGGGAAGTATCCCTGAGCATACATGTTGAACCCAGTAGCAGAAGACCACACTGAGTGCCACTTTTGTCAACTAAGATAAGGAAACTGAGACCACAACTCACAGCCTCTGCAAAGTTGGACCATAACAGATCGGAAAAACTTTACCTGGTGTTATGAGTCTCAGGTAGTAGAGTCATTATTTGGTGTAAACATCATGAAGCATGAATCCACCTGCTTTGTGTCAATGGTTTGGGCTTCTGGGGGTGTTGTGGGGGATATTTTATTGGCACATCTTCGACCCCTAGTACCGACTGAGCATTGTTTAAATGCCACGGCCTACCTGAGTATTGTTCCTCACCATGTTTATCCTTTTAGTTTTTTAACTTCTAGTGTCGGTGCAATTACATCTTTCTTTCTTTCTTTCTGAAAATCAGCCCACAATTTCTGGCATTCTTATGCTCCATATTTGCTCCATAACTACATGAAATGAGAGAAATAAGGACTAACCAAACATAAATAATAACATCCGCCAGGGGTCATAAAAACACTCTGAGATCTAACAGTATGGATCATATATCTATCAATTAGGGACAAGAAAGGTGGTGGTGGGAGTAAAAATCAGAGGAATTAAAGAGGAAGTACCGAGGTTCATTGTAATGAAAGTAAATTTGTAAACCTCCTTCACCCTCTCCTTCTATTGACCCACCATTGAGGACTGTGGCCTCAGCCAGGTTACTGTGATCATCTTCTTAGCAATGAATAAAACAACTTTCAGTAGGAATATCCAATTGTTGCTTTTTAATCCATCTGGTGCCCAACGTATTGATCTAATAGCTCATTTGATTGTTAACATAAAGAATTGCTCCATACTTGGTGGTGTGGCACATAGCTTGTCCCGTTCTTTGTGTTTCTGTACATATAGGCTCTCAGCTATAAATACCTCTGAAAAATCATGTGCTGCATGTTTGAGCTGAAGCTGTTCAGAAGACATCAGCTCGTCTGCCTCAAATAGCTGACCCAACATTAGAAGTCCCTTTCTTGCCACCTTCTAAACCCCGCCTCTAATTTGGAGGAAGGAAAGTGAGAACGATGTGCAATCATCTTGCTTACGAGTCTTAATTTCTTTTTCACAATGGACCATTTTTAAAGATAGGTTTTTCACAACAATTATTTATTTGATTTCTTCTCCAGATGACTTTACTCATGAAGGGGATTGTATCTGAAAATATATTTGATCATTCATTCTGTTCCACCCTGACATAGATGGTTTGTCCATCCACAGTGTACCCATTTTCTGGCGACTGCTTCGTGGGGTATATCACACCTTGACACAAAATATTTGAACATGACATTGAGTTTACTGTAATCAAATGACCTCCACAGTCATCAGATCTCAGTCCTATAGAGCACCTTTGGGATGTGGTAGAACAGGAGATTCTCATCATGTGCAGCTGACAAATCTGCAGCTTGGGATGCTATCATGTCAACATGGACCAAAATCCCCAAGGAATGTTTTAAGCACCTTGTTGATTCTACACCACAAAGATTTGAGAAAGCAAAAAAGGGAGTCCAGTGATATTAGAAAGGTGTAACTAATAAAATGGCCAATATGCAAATAATATTAAGCTTTGAAACAAACAAACAGTTGTTTGGCCACACAACCTGACAGAAGGTCTGTAATAAAATACAGACATTCTTTAAATCAAACTAAAATAATAAACTGTAAGGCAAACATTGATTTAAAAATAAAAATTTCCTACTAAAGGATTAAAAACAAAATATTTTAATAATTAATTGTGTGGAAATGGTTACTTTCAGAACTGTCAGTTTGACTGGTAAAAAATAGTTTTTCTGGAAAATATAAAAAAAATTACTTATGACTCACCTTTGATGGGAGATTTTATTACTTTGAAGTTTTAGTCATATTTTACACCGTAAATCTTGGTAAGACGCATCTAAGGATGAAAGTCTAAATGACCCAAATTAACCCCCTGAGGGTGTTGCGTTCAGGGACAACATACGGCTCTTAGATAAATATTTAAACAGGCAGAACTCATGGCAGGATTTTAATGGCTTCATTAAAGGCTTCTTAGCTGGACAAAATATATTGTTGTAATTTTAAGTCAGTTTCAGCAGTAGACTGTATATCGGTTTCATTTTCTTTTAAAAATAACTATGTATAATAGTGCCTTTAATATAGAAACCTATATGTGTAACATAATAATACACACATATATAATTTTAATAAAGATTTTACACATGTAGTCTATGCTTGCCACCGAAAGCACCTTATTTAACTGAGTTTTTTAAAGGACCAGTGAAAGCACCATGAGCTAAAACCGGAAGACGAAATATTAAAAACAGGATATACACAAAACGCGTCACACTCAAGCGTCGGCAGCTCCATTTTCCAGCTGGTGAAAAACTTTGGTGGTTTCACCTTCAGTCGCTAACGGTCAGTTTTGGCCATTTCCATTTCTCTTTGGGACTGAAAAGAAACGTTTTTCAAGATGGGAGGCGGCGATCTGGTAAGTCTGAGTCTTAATCTTTTACTACGGGCGCATGCGCCGGGGAAGAAACAACGCTAATACCAAACTCCATTGAAATTAATGGTTAATTTATAGATGTTTGCTTACATGTCATACACAGACATTTAGGGCTTGAATTAAAAGCTTTTGGAATTCTGTAGGAAGCATAGTTAAGTTCGGCTATAATTCCTTTAATTTCGGTCTTCTTATTCTGAACTAGTTGAGGATTATAAATATGAGTACATTTTTAGATCAGAAACCTTTAATAAATATTTTACTTATTTTTCTGTGTAGAATGTACTTATAGATATGAAATATTATAGATTTTGTTGTCAAATAACATTTGGATCATTGCGGTAGAATAAAATAATTAAAATTAAGAACTATAGATATTAAAGGCTTCGGCTAGTTATTGTCTACTAAAAGGGAGCTCCTGGTGGTTTCCAATGATGTAGCCGTTGATGGTTTTGACGTGTTTTCTACCAGAACTTGAAAAAGAGCTGGCACCCCCAGACTATGAAAAACATTGAGCGTGTCTGGAAAGCTGAGCAGAAACATGAGGCTGAACGTAAAAAGATCGAGGAGCTCCAGAAGCAGCTGAAGGAGGAGCGAGCCCGAGAGGAAATGACAAAATATGCGGAGGAAACCGGCGTCTTAAAGTGAGTTATCTCCTGTGTTATGAGGAACGATAAGTTAATGGTTCAAAGAGGAACGTTGTGTCTGAGATATGCTGTACTTTTATTGGATGGTGACAGAAAAAAAGATGATCGGTTGGACTGGATGTACCAGGGCCCTGCCGGTCAGGTGTCCAGGGATGAGTACCTGCTTGGGCGCCCCATTGACAAGCAGATCACTGACCAGTATGAGGAGCCAGAGAGCGGTCCCTCAGCTGAGACAGGCCTCCTGCCTGGGTCCATATTTAACCCCGCCACCCCTGCCTCCAGCCTCGATTTGGCTGCCAAGATCAGGGAAGACCCCCTGTTTGAAATCAGGTGAGTGAACGTGCCATTCTCTTTTGATTTGTTCTGAAGATATTGTTAAATTTGCAGATGATCATGTTTGCGTTTTGTTGGTGTTGTAAAGGAAACGTGAGGAAGCAAAGAAGAGAGAAGTCCTGACTAATCCAGTAAAGATGAAGAAAATTAAAGAAATGGTAACGTTAAGGTCCAAAAAGCTGGTATCGGTGTAGGTTAATGAGATATAACATCCTAAAAAGCATTATTATTACAGGCTGATGATTTCTATCATGTAAATATTTGTATTTGTTTGGTTGTTTTTAAATAGCTTCGCCAAAACCTTGACAAGAAAGACAAGAAAAAGAAGAGGAAGAAGGAGAAGAAGGAGAAGAAAGGAGACAAAGACAGAAGGAAGGAAAAGAAGCATAAGAGGAGTTCAAGTTCGAGCTCGGAGGAAGACGATGAGAAGAAACACAGGCTAGTAAAGAGGTTGTTTCAGAAATGATTGCAGTATGTTATGAGACTTCTGTGTAAACCAGCAAATTGCTCATAAGTACCACTTTTTTTATATATCGTTTTTTATTCGTTTTTCAGGTCACACCCACGAGACAACTCCTCAGACACCAAATCTCATTCTCATCATCATCATCATCCAGGCTATGGTCTACAGGTCTGTACCACAGCTACTGTGATCACACACATGCACATGACTTATCCTGCATTTTCAGCATCTGATCTCTGAGACATCCACTGTGTGGGAAACAGTCCTAGAGCCTCTAAAGGGAAAGTCTGCGGAGTGTCTTAAGTTCAAGCTTGTATTTGTGAAAAGTAAAGGTGCCATAACTAAACAGCAAAGCTCATCAGTTTAAAGGGTAGAGTCATGCTTTGCTTCATTAGTTCCAAATTAAGGGAAACTCTCTGCATCATGAGTGGGTTGTAACTGGTGTGGAAGTGATTAATCAGATGTGCACTGGCAAAACCAATCGCTTCATCTTTAAAGTGTTTTTAGTAAATATGCTTATAAATATCCACAAAATATTAACCTTCTTCAGCATGCCTGGAAAACTTTAATATGCATGCATGAGTGTGTTCACATTCTGCCATTCTGACCCACAGTTCTCTGTGTAAGCTGCACACACAGCACGAGAGTAGAAGTTGAAAGCCTTCAACAAGTAGAAATAAGGGACTCCCGGTGACCAGGGAGCTAAAGTTTCTTTGCAAGTGTTGTTGGGTTTTTGTTGTTTCTTTGTTTTGTTTTTTAAAAGCAGCATGCAGCTTTTCTTTTTCTTGGGGGTTTCTGGCCCAATCCACTGTAAGGGGAGACCCTCCTGAAATGTGTTGCTGATTATTGGTCTTTTCCCTCAGTTCCCAACAGACAGATATCAACAGACCTCGACCTCCTCCGGTCACTCAGGGCGGCGTGAGAGGAGCCGATCCCGATCACCTCACAGGAATTACAAGGACAGCCGCTCCTACTCTTCATCCTCCTCACATCGGAGTGAAAAGAAGCAGGAACCTAGAGCTCCCAGCCCACAGAAGGACCGCTACCAGAGACAGAGGAACCACGTGCCCAAGTAAGAGTGTACACATCTCCAAAAAGTATGTTTGTGAACGTATTTGTATGATAACTGATTAAATATTGCAATAACTGCTTTGATCTGCTCTTTTTTTTTTTTTTTTTTTGCAAGCACTTGTAAATATTATCGATGTTGTAACTGTGATACGTGTGTTAAGATGAGCAGATGAGCTGCTTAAATTGTAACATGTTACATAAAATCTCATCTTTATCACCACCCAGGCTGAACTGGTTAATTTTCCATGTTGTTCTGTCTGATGTAGGAAGCTCTCTGCAGAGGAGATGGAGCGAAAGAGGCGTGAGATGATGGACCAAGCCAAGCAGCGGGAGGAAGACAGGGAGAATAATGTGAAGCGCTATAAGAGGCAGGACGAGCAGGAGAAGCAGAGGGAACAAAACGCCAAGCATGACCGCCACGCTGGCTTCATCCAGTAAGTTCAGAGTGTGATGTTTGTGGACACAAGTCTGATAATCAGATCAGTTATTTGTGTGTGTTTGTGCATTTTAAGTTTCAGTAACTGACCTTTGTCATCTTGCAGCAACATGAAGCTGGAGAGTGCCGCGAGCTCCTCCTTAGAGGACAGAGTGAAGAGAAATATCCACTCCATTCAGAGGACGCCAGCCTCCCTGGAAAACTTCATGAAACGATAAAGACAAAAAATCACATTACAGTCAATGAACTGACTAAAAAGACTGCCACACACCATTTTTTGACTGGGGCAGGTGAGCTGCGAGCCTGTCAGGAATTCAAACACAGGCTTTTAATTTGAAAAGCAGATGTCATAGTATTCATATGTACAGTACAAAAGGCCTGTTGTTACTTCATGTGTTTTAGCTACTTTCTTCAAATCAAATAACTGTTTATAAGGTTAAAGTAAGTTTGTGCAATTTACTGTTTTTGTTTTTACATATTGATAGGACTTCTTATCTCAAATGCTTTTGTAATATTCGTTTGGTACTGTGAGTAACAAATGGTATAAAAACTACATTTCTGGATTTGTACTATTCATTCTTTTTTAAATGCCACTTGTCACTGATCATAGACTGTTATTTAAGAGAAAATATACTTTGTATACCCTGAAGTGGGGAAATTCCTTTACTTAGCACCTGAAAGTTAACATCAAACAGATCAAATAAAGAGAGTGGAAAGAGAATAAAATGTGACAAAATAAATATATTAGCATGGTAAAGCTCATTTGAAATCAAAGTAAAGCAGTTATGTAACTATATAATAGTTAACTAGCTTAGTCAATGACCTGTATAAGCACATCACACAGACCAGCTAATTCATGCAAACTAACCAAGAAAATGTTAACAGTTGCCCAAAACCAAAGTTCTGTATCTCACTGCAAACCATAAAGGTTGTCACAATTGCATTAGTGGACCAACAGCATCAAGAGCACTCCGTGAAGCTCAGCAGACACAGCAGCAGTACTTGCATCATTTTTCTTTTCTGAAAGTTGCTGTTTAACACAGACCCAGCCACACACTCAGACAAAAATGGGTTCATCCCAAAGACAAACTTAACAACATAGTATTTGCTGTACAGCAGCGAGGAATGCTCAGACCTCTATGTTGGAGAGACCAAACGGCCACTTCATAAATGCATGGCACAACATAGAAGAGCCACCTCAATGGGACAAGACTCGGCTGTCCATCTGCATCTAAAGGACAAAGGTCACTCTTTCGAGGAAGCCAATGTTCACATTTTGGAGGAAAGGACAGATGGTTTGAAAGAGGAGTGAAAGAAGCCATCTATGTCCACTGTGAATGGCCATCTTTGAACAGAGGCAGTGGCTTACGGCACCAACTGCCTGCCACCTATAATCCAGTTTTGAGATCCCTTCCTGGAAGCCGTAATGCCCACAAACATCCTGGGCCATTTGACCTCAGGAAATCACATGATAGGGCGGGCTAGGTTTCACAATGGGTTCACCTGAAAACTTGGCTGATTTTGACCCACACCAGTGGGTCTTGGCTTGTATGATTAGGTAGAGGATCAATAGGAAGTCCATGACCCTCTTGGGGACACTGGCATAGGGCTTAAAATCTGAGGCTCTCTACCAATCGCTCTTAGAACTGGAGAAGCTTCTTGGATGAGAGGTGAAACATCTTCAATAAAAGAAGTCCAGATGCTTTTCTTTCCAAGCTCCTAAGAGTTTAACACATACAGCTTTACCTGTTCTCCCCTCCACTAATTCAAGTCCCAGGAGCCAAATCAAAAACCCAACTTTTGACTTCTGTGAGGAATCTTTGTAGAGGCCATTGATGTTGCCAGCATTCATGCTTTTGCTGCTGCATTATGTTTTAATTACTGTGTGGTCATATCCTTGTGTCTTATATACAGTGCCAGCCACGGCAGATACAAATAAAATCCTGGGACTTTTTCCCATCTTGGATCCCTGTGTGATCAGCGTTTTCTCAGGAGCAAACATATTTGTCCCTCAAGTTTTTCCACTTCTTTTTACCTCCTCTCCATTCTGGTATTTCAGAATTTCCCTCCAGGAATTTGCTGACATTTGTGAGTCCTTATATGAAATCATTATTGGTGCCATTCTTATTCATTGTGGGCTGCGACCGCCAAAGGTGTAGTTAGATTTCCTGGAAAGTCAGGTTATGCTGTAGTTTGCAGCATAGACTGAAGCATAAATCTCCAGTAAGGCCATGTGTTTGCTTTCACCTTATGGCAACTATCCTCAGCTGGAATAAATTGTTCTGCAGGTTATGTGGCGTATGATGAGCAGCAAAAGTGTTATTGTATGGCAAAATAATAATAAAAAAAAGATTAGCTGACCTCTCTCTATTATATGGTGGCTGTGTCACATGAAGTGATTGTACACGTGTAATTACAGTGGATTATTTATTTTTTTCTCGTTCATGATCAAATAAAGTGTAATCTTTAGTTCACGACATTTTTAGCTCTGGGTTAAACTGTATGTCTAACTGCCTAAGCCTTATTTTAACCTGTTGTGTTTACAGGGGAGTGACAGCACAGTTTTAAACTACCTTACCGCTCCGCTGTGTTTCAATTTCGCTTTAACGCGCCTCTACCAAACTATGCACGCTTTGGTCACGCTGCATTTCTCACCCAATCACAGTTGCACATCGCTGAGGATGTCAGCCAATCATATCTGAAGGCTTCCGTTACGTATGTAGATCGTTAGTGTGATCTCGTGTTTCTAAATCGTGTAGTCACTGTCGGAAGCTAACGGCAATCATTCACAAAGCTGGGAAGCAGCAGAGTTTGTCCGTTTTAGCAGTTAGGAATCTAAACCAGCGCCTTCACAATGGTAAGAACATTAAAAATAAGTTAACATCCGCGCGGCTGGTTGGATAAAAATTATATTAAACTGAGTTTGTAGGCTAACAGAGACTTGAGCTAACAACGGTAGCATCAGACATCTTTAGCATGGTCACTAAAGTTACCTACCGGTAACATCTGAATTAATTCTGAGGAAAATGCGAAGTTAGTTTTACAGTAAATCATTATTTAATTACTGATAATGTCCTAATGAATAATTTAGCTCTCGATTCTGGAGAATAAAACTAGAGAAAACCTGGAAGCTAAAAGCTTAGCTTCTGCTACTCTTGAGCTAGCGTTGATTTTTGTGCAGGATTGTTTTTTTTAACTCACTTTTTTGGCTTTGGTTTTAGTGTATTTCGTTTTTCAACGCTAGTGAGCGTGTTTAGTCTCAGCCAAAGCTCACTAGACACTGTAAGATTAAACAGACACTGACAGATTAAACTTTAAAGCGATGAAAACAGTTAAAACTGGATTTTCTAAAGCTATTGTCAGAAGCAAGCATCAGCAACCTGCATCTCAGGAGCGCTGTTCTCCACTAGAAAACCTCATGAATTGACAAATGTATACATGCAATATTTCACACACTTTCTTACTGTTTATGTGGTAAGATGGTAGCTCTTGTGAGAGTTACACTTTTTGGTGTTAAAAATTTCTGCTTAGTCAGTATACGTTTTGCTTTTGATTTTATAATGTATTAAATAAACGCTATTTTTCCACTGTAGCCAAGTCAAGACTATTATTTCTACAGAAAAAACAGAATACATTTAGATACTTTTTAGACACAGAAAGGGAGAAAATACGAATATGACAAGTTATACCACAAAAAAAATATCAGTAGATGTCAGTAGATCGTCTAATCCTAATAGAACAAAATCCAGGACTTTTTTTTTGGTGGTATTCTAACTAAAACACAGAAATTGATTTGTTATACATGCTGTATACATGTTTGTCATTTTTGATACCCAGTTTTTAAGCATGTACATTCCCCTGATTCAGTTTTATGGTAAGAGGAGACAGTGAAAGTATGAGACTTTTATCTTTAGTAGTTTTTCAGATATTCATGTTCATCCAAACTTTGGACCAAAAAATCTTCAGGCAAATCTGATGACCCCAGTCATTTGAGGTGATGTGACCCTTTTATAGATTTGGTTGATCAGGTGATTGATCCATTTTTGTCCTCCATCCTCTTCTCCTCTCCCAGTCTATTATGTCATATAATGGCGGGGCTGTCATGGCCATGCGGGGGAAGAACTGCGTGGCGATCGCAGCAGACCGGAGGTTTGGCATTCAGGCCCAGATGGTCACGACAGACTTCCAGAAGATCTTCCCTATGGGAGACAGGCTGTACATCGGGCTGGCTGGTTTGGCGACAGATGTTCAGACAGTGTGAGTGGGAATCTCGTCCTCTCAAAATGTCTTTTTTATGCCTGTATTTTATTTGCTCTGCTCGGAATCAGCTCATTGGTTTGCGAACTTTCAGCTCAGTTTCTTAAAGTTTGAAGTGAAGCAAAATATGTTGAAAGAAATTAAATACAAGGGTAAAAAGTGATTTTTCTGTGTCCTTTCCTCATGTTTTATTCTCATCCACCTGCACACAAGGAGTCTTAACTAAATGAGACACCCTCACTTCAGAGACCAATTTTTTTTTTTTTGAATGATGTTAAATATATGTGATATTTGGCACAGCTGGATCATCTCTCAGCCTGCTGCTGATGTATTTTATGATCACATCTTAACAGTTTGGCAGCAGCTCTTCCTAAAGGGTTTGTTCCTGCTGTCTCAGCCTGTACCTGGGAATAACTACAAAGTCATGTCAATGGGAGAAAAATTAACCAGGGTCCAGTTTAACCAGACTAAACATTGAGTGTGAAACCACCCAAATTTAATTACCACAGTCTTCGTGTTTGATAGCAGAAGATGGTAGTAACAGACTTTACTGAACTAATTTCTGATGCTGAATCAGGACAGATCAGTGGTCGAATGATTTCTTGTCATCCATCCCTTTTTGCAGAGCCCAGAGGCTGAAATTCAGACTCAACCTGTATGAGCTGAAGGAGGGTCGCCAGATCAAACCCAAAACCTTCATGAGCATGGTGTCCAACCTGCTGTATGAAAGGAGGTGAGTACACTGAACTGCCGAAAGCATGAATACTAATTTGTCTTTTGTTTCTGCCAGTTTGTTTGAACAATGAACTCAAAAGGTCACCTCAGTGATGTTCTGTGTTTATACTTGCACAACAATCTATTGGACGACGTACTCCTGGAGTCTGAGCTCGGTCCAGTCAGTACTTTAATGCGAATGTGGGAATGCTGGACACTTCTTCATGTCTGATTCTCTCATTAGGTTTGGGCCTTACTACATCGAGCCTGTGATCGCCGGATTAGATCCTAAAACCTTTGAACCCTTCATCTGCTCCTTGGATTTGATTGGCTGCCCCATGGTGACAGAGGACTTTGTTGTGAGCGGCACCTGCTCGGAGCAGATGTACGGCATGTGTGAATCTTTGTGGGAGCCGGATATGGTCAGTATTAAACCTGAAACCACCTGTACTTGGGTTTAGTTTATTTGTGTTCAGATAAGTCTGCAGGATTGTTAGTGAGCTTACCTTTTCTTTCTTTTTAAATTTAAATATCTGTAGTTTTAACTTACACTGTTCAACATCCAAGGAATTTAAACGCAACATGGTGATTAAAGACGCAGTAATTCTTCTGAGGTGTTGAAACTCTAATGAGTGTTGATTTGAATTTTGTTCTGGTCGTGCAGGAGCCGGATGATCTGTTTGAGACCATCTCCCAGGCAATGCTGAATGCAGTTGATCGAGATGCAGTTTCTGGCATGGGAGTCGTCGTACATGTCATGTAAGTATGGCGTGCAGGTTTGCATCCACACTGTCTTTCAGCCATGGCTGGTGTAACAGGTGGGGCTTTCCCTGAATGAGGGGTCCGAGAAGAATTAATCTTATAGTGGTGGTACACATCCACAAGATCCATCATTTCTATGCTGCTTGTTCTTTGTCTGTAACTAAGCAACCAAGAGACAGACCTCAGTCTCCCCTCTTAATACTCCTCATTTATTTCTTCACCTTTCCTGCGTGGCTTTAACTTTTTTCCCTCTCCTTTGTGTTTTGGTAATTGTCTAAATGACCAGAAGTTTAAATCTCAATATGATTTAGACTTCCAGCAATTATGAAAAAATGACATGTTTGCACTAATTTTTGCTACAAAGATCAATTTATTTTTTGCTATAAATCACACCGTTGGTTTACAGCAGTGTTTTCACCCCTCCCTGACAGCTCAGTCTGTTTAGTTCAGCTCAAGACAAGATGACTGACAGAGGGTTGTTGGTCAATGAGGTCCAGAAGTAGGAAAAGGTTAGATGAATCTGTAGAAGTGTTACCCAATCAGCAGTTATGTGCATACAAGTCAGTCCACATGACGAACATAACAAAGTATGTATTTTGGGGCTGAGCACAGCGCAGAGCTGCTGGGTGGAGTCTGCAGTGATTGACAGCTGTTTTCTTTTGTCTGGCAGTGAGAAAGACAAGATCACCACACGAACCCTGAAGGCCAGGATGGACTAGAGCTCCTTCTTCTCTTCATACGTCATTAACTCAGATATTTTGTACAAAAATAATAAGAAATCCTTGTATTGTGTCTCTTTCCTCATTCGCACTGTTCAATAAATGAACTTAGGTTTAAACAATAAACACGACCGATGTCATTGTTGGAGGATCTTGTTTAAAGTTGCTTCTAATCTTAGAAATCGAGTTCACTGTCGAAATCAATGCCTCAAAGTGAAATCGCAAACTGATTGAATGAGCTCATCAAAATCCTTGATGAGTTGTTAAAATGCTCTAACAAATTACATTTTTAAGGATTGAGGGTGAACCACAAAGTTTAGACTTCACCTTTGACATTTGTGCCACTTGTTCCTTCAGACCTTCACCCTTGATAACACACCTGTGTGGAGTAGTGGGAGAGCAGTTGAGGGTTCAAGTCCAATCAGGCACACCTTCCAGGAAAGCTCACCAAGAGCACACAAGTCTCCCACAGAATATGATGATGTAGTTTAAGGCACCAGTGGGAAAGATGTTGAAAAAGCACAGAAAGAAAACAAGCCCCTTAAAATGCCATTTACAGAATATTAAACTCACATAATGTCAATATGAGCTCAAGAGGGCTGGACCAGTAAAGCCATTACCTATAAAAAAGGAAAAAAACTTTTATTTGTTAAAGTAGTACACATTTAATCCCCAAGTTACAAAAAGTGCAGTTTCAACAATTTTTTTCCACATTATAAAAGAAATACTGCTGTAGTAAATCACAGGAAATGCATACAAAAAATGCAGAGACTGCCCAGTAATCAAAAACGTTTCATGCCAATTCACAAAAATATCCCGTTCTTACTGTGAACCTACTGTATTTTTATATGCATGTAGTAAATACTCAAACATGAACACTTCTGTCATTTAACAGTTTTTCTTCAGCTGAGCCACAGGGCATGTAAGGCTGTAGAGTTGACAAAACAAAAATACTTTGCCCTCCTAATTTTCACATTTTCCAAAATCATCCAAATGACCCCCAGACCGTTGGGATGACAGCCTGGGTTTAAAGCAAACTGGAATTTTTCCTGGTTCCAGAGTCAAAATCAGGCAGGAAGTTTTCACCTGCCATCCAACAGCATGTTGGATTAATGGTGCCCATCTGGCCTCTGGACACGCTCACAAAACAGCTTCTTAATGTAAAGAGTTTGTAACAGTATAGCAATAAGAAAAAAAGCATAATAGATTCACTAGTGTAAATGCAGTCTGGACTAATAGTTCTTATTGGTATAGTAATCAGATTACATGTAATCCATTACCCACCAAAGCCAAGTGTTACAAATATGAGACCCAAGAAGCAGAAAGAAGCACAGCCAAACCACAAAAACAAGATAAAACTCCCTTTAATATGCAATGAATCATTTTCAAGTAACCTTTTTTCCTAATGTCTGCTGGTAACAAAACAATACTGTATACAAACACAAAGTTGCTACATTAATGTAAACAAGATATAAAAATGATCCTTATGGTAATAAAACAAGTATTTGCTGCAGAATTCCCCTTTTTAAAGTGAATGTTTTTGTTGTTTTTTTGTCCTCTTTGACCGACCTCCACCAAGTTCACGGTTAAATTGGAAAAATATTCAGAAACAATATGGCAACAGAACATTCAAACACGGATTTTTTTTTCCTTTTTTTAAAAAGTTTTAGTCGTAACACTCAGATGCCAAGTTCAGTGGTTCGATGTTTCAACTGGTGGAGTCTCATGTACAAGTCAGCCATGCATTTTTTTGATATTGCATTCTTTTACTTAATACACCATTATATATTCATGTGTTCATCACCCTGTCGTTCCAAATCCATCAGAAGAACTTGTAAAAAAAACAAAAGAAAAATTGTTACCGAGAGAGAAGCCTGATGGCGACTGTCGAAGAGTTTGCCATGCAATCAGACCTTTCTTCATCTGCGTGTGTGCTGCATGTGTGCGTGTATGTCTAATAGAAATTATAGGAACAACAACAACATGAACAGAAACTAAAGAGACTCTACTAACGAACTGGTAACTGCTGAAGCTGACACACTCATTCAAGGCATTAGTGAGACAGTTTCCGTGCTGGCGTGAGGAGCAACAAGGTGGCTGAAGGAGAGCAGGTTCTTTTTTTGTTGTTTGTTTATTTGTTTGTTTGTTTTTTAAGAAAAACACCACAGGGAGAATACCAGGAACCAAATTCAGTGAGAGGGGTTCACAGGTGGAGTCGGGATAGTGTAACAGGCTTGATGCTGAGGAGAGGTGGTTTAGTTTTAACGATGGGAGACTGACCTACACTGAGGTGAGGGAGGAGAGAAACGTGTGTGTGCGCGTGGGCGTGGCATCTGACAGATCTGACAGGGAGAGACCAGCTGGCTGGACTGGAAGATGATGTTTACGATAAGATGTTGGACATGAACTCGTAGAATCGTTTGGAGTACTGCTCCGGGTTCACTGTCGAGATCTCGGCCCCCGCCTGGGAACAAAAAAATAAACATAAACACGATTTAGATGAAGTGACACATGTGATAAAGTACACAGCACCACACATTTCAAGAGGAAAAAAACAACAACAAACCTTTCAGGGAAAACCACACACAAAATCTGTTACCACGGTGACTGTGTCAGACAAAGCGATAATAATTATAAAAGCAGTCTTTAAATGACAGAGACATTAGACTACAGGCTGCGGCGATCAATCGCGCCATGTGATTAACGTCATCAGGAAGGAGGTGGTGGTTAGAAAGAAAGGCTTTCAGTCCACGGGGCCACGCCTGGGCAGCTTTTGTCTCGTCGTGTTTACAGCGGCACACAGCTGAGCAGCAAAACAAACAGTCGGTGGCGAGCAGAGCGCTAATCTTAACACTCACCCCATGTTTCACAGTTTTGGCAGCATGTGCAGCTTTTTTCTTAGCGTCATAGTGTGTGAGAATGTCGATGATAGCCATGAAGTATACCTCCTTCTTCACAGCACCTGTGGAGAACGCCACGAGGAGATTTTATTAAAACAAACAAAACAGCCGATAAAGACGGCGTTAATCTGCTGGCTGCGAATTTCAATAACACTCATGTTAAAGGCGGCGCTCACTGTCATGGCTCTTGATCGCGTAAACATCCACAGAGGGGTCGAACTCCCCGGGGCCGAAAAACCCGCCGCAGTTCAGAGGGTTTCCGGGACTGTCGGGAGGCGTGCCGAAAGAGCCCGTTAACACGCCTCCTCCCATCCCGTCGTTCTCGTACTCCTCGTCCTCCCCCGTGCCCTCCACGTCCATCTCCTCTTGCTCCGCCCGCTCCACATCATGGATGCCCACCAGGAGACTGTAGTCCATGATCTTCAGAGTGGCCAGGAACTAAAACACACAGGAAACACTTGGTTCAAAACCTCTGCATCTCTGCACAGAGCAGTCGCCGTTCCGGTCTTTCAGACTAACGTTTGGAATCATTTTACAAATTAAATTTCAAGTAACAGCTGTTAAAATATTCATCTCACCGGTGTGATGGTTAAATAAGTGAGGCATGCCGTGTTTACAGACAGTAAGGTTTCAGAAACATTTACTGATTATACCAGCAGGAGGCTGATTTGAACTTTTAGTTTTTTATCTTTAGAAATACATGTTGTAGCCAAGGGGGAAAATAAAAGTCTTCGTCAGGCTTTATGCAGTCATGTGGAAAATTAAGTACACCTCATGAACCACTTTTAGCAACAATAAGCTGAAGTAAGAGTTTTCTGTACGGCTGCATCCGTCTCTGACATCGTTTCTTTAGCTACAGCTCTCTTCAGGCCCCAGTGCAGCATTTCAACCAAACTGAGGTCTGCTCGATAAAAAAAGTTCTAGTGGCCCGTCATCATTCTGATGTAGATTTGCTGCTCTGCTTAGCATCACTGTCCTGTCACTATGACTCTAGAATACTTTGGTATACAGAGTTCACGGCCCACTCAATGACTGCATGATCACCCCTGCACCACCACGCTGACAGGTGCATTTCTCCAAACACGGTGCAGAGCATCAGAACCTTCCTCTTGGCAACCCTTCGAAACAAGCCACACTTGTTCTGTCTCTTCCTGATGATACTGTCATGAACTTGTGCATTTAACATGCTAACTGTAGAGCCTGAATTGGAGCGCTTGGGTTGTTTTAAGATTACAAGCTAAAATGAGAGCGCATTAACAGAAAAGATCCAAACTGGAGTTCAGACTTTACATAAACGAATCCATAAAATAAATTATATTTAGGCTTACTCATGCATAACGTTTTAGCGCAGGGAGCCTGTTAACAAAAACAATCTCAGCATTTATGCTGGGTGAAGCGGTTTCATTCCAGAGCAGGAACAATGAAAGCCTGAATGTGTGTTTTACCTCTACATCCCGTTTTAGCTTTTCCAAAAAGTACTTTTTGTTGTCGTCTCCTATCTGCAGCTTGTGGCCTTCATTCAAGAAGTCGTTGTCTTTGAAAGTGGGGAGCTCTTTCGCCTGAAGAGAAGAGGGGGTGGTGTTATGAAGCTGCAGCAGGAGCCGTGTTTTATATTCAAACCAAACCTGTTTTTAAATGCTAATGAAAAACTCAGAGGTGCCGGGGCCCACCTACACCATCGGCTGCTGACTTTCAGCGTGCACTGATGTTAACATTCATATTCATGCAGTCATGATTACAACCATGTGACAGAGAAAATACACAAATTTAAGTCAAATCATGCTGACAGCATCTGCTTACATACAAGCACTTAATTTTAGCAGCAGTATGACAGGTTTGCTTGTGGGGTGAGCTAAGGCCATCTATTTTTATCCCATCGTGTCAGCAGACATCAATGCACAGAAATAAAGCCCACCTTCTCCTTGTCGCTGGCTTCCCTTGAGACTGTCGAACCCTAGAAAAGATGCAAAATAAGAATAAAAATAGAATGAGCGAGACACATCAGAGGAAGCATCAGCATATTTGCACACAGCTGTCAGTATTAGAAACACAAAGATGCTTTCTCCTGAGGATACCGGCATGAAAGGAGGTGTGTGCCGATAAGCACCGATTAAAGAAGTGAGCTACATCCACAGTCATCTTCATACAGACCTAGTTCAATCCTTGGGTAGCAATCAGGGATGCAAATATCGAGGAATCTGTCTGGTTAATAGTTACAGAAAAGCCAAAAGCAACAGAAACTGGATGTTTTAAGATTACATTTATTTCTAAAGTTTATAAATTATGGCCTTCAATTAAAAAATACTTCCTTAAAAGAAAAATTATCAATCATTTCTTCACCTTCGCACAGATTGTGATTAATCCTTTATTGTTTTTTATATATTGTATTGTACCCACAGACAGTATAAAAGACAAGTGAGTAGAAGATGAAGACACCGTGCCATTTTTACTGGCCACCAGGGGGCGATACTTGGTTCCAAATAGACTCCAGCTTGTGTGGAAGTGGATGGTAAAAAGTCCCACAGCCTCCTTTCTCTGTGACTTCAATAAAAATCCTTCCTGAGTTTATGGGATTAAGTCTTATTCAGCAGATCATTAATTCCATTTTACTAAGCTATTGTCATTTTAAGAGCCAAAAAAGATTATCTGGGGTATTCTTAATGGCTTCGCTGTTAGTCACAAGCCATTAATCGATGATTGTGCAGTTTCTCAGATGGACCTTTCGCTCTCACATCCGGTTTCAAAACACCAAGATGGCAACAGCAGAAGTTATAAAGACAACCGAACTGCGTTGAAGTGTTTCAGCTCTTTGTCATGGCCTTCATCGTTTAGGGCTGCGCTAATGAACAACGATCGGCGGAACTGATGACAGCAGGATTGCTAATCAAAACAGCATTATCAGTTAAACATTACATTTAATCTCCCTCACTGTAGCTTCATCTCAGCATCTCAACAACACTTTGGACACAATAGTTTTATATTTTTATGCTGCTTTTATAGTGAGTTGAGAATTTGTCATGATTCGGGGGGAGATGTTCCTCGCTGTTGGTCTGATTTGAAATGAGATGGGTCTCATGGGCCTGTGTATTTGCAGAGACACTCGTTTATCTCTTTAACCCTGCATGTGTTGGTCAAAGAGTCTGCTGTGTGTGGGGAGGGAAAGGCATTTTATACCAGTATAATCACGAGCATGGATCCCCAAACAGTGCTTTCGTTCCCAGGAGACTCCTGGCTATATGAAATTGATTTATTGTCTAAAAACATTTTACTGCCAAAGGGAAAAAAAAAGTTCAGGAGGTAGAGCAGGTCATCTACTAATTAGAAGCCTGGCGTTTTGATCTCCAATGCTCCCGTCTGTATGCCAAATATCCATGGGCAACATACTAACACCCAGCTGCTCTCTGATGGATGGAAATGTCAGAAAATACTTGAGCATAGAAAAAAGCTTGTATGAATGGGTGAATGAGGCCTGTTGTAAAAAGCACTTTGAGTGCTCAGAGTAGAAACGCAGTTTACAAGAACGGGTCCATTTACCACAAGTGCTTAAATTAACACATATTGTTAAATAACCCTCAAGTTTAAAAAAAATGAAAGCCAAATTATGAAACTGAGTTTGAAGAACGTATGCGAGACCGTAAATGTGGCGTAAAGCTCTCTAAAAGGATGATGAGACTCGTGTGCATGTGCGGCGTAGCCAGCGTACCTACCTTCAGGTCGTATTTGCGGTGTACGGTGAGCCGATGGCTGAATACATTCCGGGTCACCACCATGTACGTCTCCACCCCGTCCACCGTTAGCCTGTACATGCCCAGGAACTGAGGGAGCAGCGTGTTGCCATGACACTCCACTATAAACTGGAGACGGCCAGGGGAGGCGAGCACAGAGAGAAACAGGAAGTGTGGGGGTGAGGAATCAAATACACGCAGAATACAAGCTGATTAAAAGTGAGCGCAGCTTCGTTTCTGTGTTTAACTTTAAAAGGCAGAGACCACGCTCTCCTCCAACACTCCTGTTGGGACGGGAATTATTCTGCTCATTTCCAGCGCCACGCGTTTATTCCTGGACTCTGCTAAGCTAGCTTTGCACAATTCACAGCTCAGAATAATCCTTCTTTATCTTATGGCCATGCTGCAGATCCAAGCAATCCGTTTTAGCTCCTCCTACTTCAGGCTTAATTTCTTCCTGATCTGCTGGGGCTGATATGTCCCTAAACTTTTATATTCTCTATGACATCATAAAAAATAAATACTGGTGCCGGAGTGTATAAACACCTGTGCTATCAATTTGAAACTCCTACGTCGCTTCATTCTCGAGTTCTTCCGTTCACACACCTGTGTCCACTCCGCCCGCCCTGCAGGGCGACAGCAATAATCCATCAGCCTTTTACGGCCGAGGGGTAAAAAGTGAAGCTGGGCGTTTCACCTAATTTGTTGTGTTATTCTTCTTTTATTCTTCACCACTGACTCACACCAGATTTTGCTTGACAACAGGCTTCAGCCCTGCATGGCTTTAAACTGACAAGCCAATTGTTTTACAACATGTTTGACTTATTGGTTTTTAATCTTCTGTCCGTGCGTATATGACTGTATTTTACTGTGCGCATTATCTGTGGCTTAGCGAGAGCCACCTAAATAATCACAGGGATTACTTGTACAAACGCGACCTCGTTATTTAAAACCTCGACCATTTCTGTAACAATACATGGACAGAAAATAAATTAATAACAGGTTCTCTTTATCTTTAGATTCAAATCTAGATTAGAAATTATTTAACAAACTGATGCTCCTGAATTTTTCTCCTCACACCCGACACGTGAGCACATTTCAATACTAGGATAATGAATCACAATAAAAGTCTGGCTCTGCAGTTCCTCGCAGCGGTGCCTCTACCTGGTGATATTTCTTTAGGATGTTGTGCATCTCAGCGATGTCCTCACTGGACACGGTTTTGATGACGAAGCGGTGGTCGTAGCTGGACAGGATGCGGTTGCCGAAGCGGCCCTGGGTGTCGCTGTTGAGCGGGGCGCTCCTGGTCAGAGAGTTCTGCCAAACCAAACGCAACAAGGTGGATTAAGCTCCTGTGAGAGCGAATGAACATTTCTGCTTGTGCGTCAGTGTCTGAGGTCTCACCTGGTAGTCCTGGTCATCAATGCAGAACCTCTCCCTCAGGTTTCTGAACACCATGGGGCAATACTCTTTAAACTTAAAGCGACTAGGCAGGTTTTCTCTGGCAGGAGAGACGAACAGAGTCAACACAATCTAAAACGAGGAATTAAAAATCACTGACTTCAACTTTTTTTGCTCGCTGTTGGATTTATTTCTGCTTCTCTGGAATCAGACTGAACAAAGAGATAGTGTGAAGTTGTCATTTGCAGTACAGCAAAGGGCAGAAAACAGAGAACTCACTCAAACTGATTTAAATGTAAAGATCTCAACAGCATTATTGCCCTGATCACTTATGAAAAACAAACAAAAAAATAGATTTTAAAAAGCTCATGTATAATGTGATGCGGCTACTAATGCAGCCACAAATCAAATATTTCTTTATGTTGCACTGCTTGTCCTCACACTGAAACCACTGCAGAGCCTGATGCACTGGGATATGGACCATCACAGTTTACAGCTTATAAGTGAGAAACGAGCTCTCCTGAGTAAATAAAGCACTTTGGAAACTGAAATGAAACTTAACTAGTTCAGATCTTCTGAACTTTTTCGCTGATGTTGAAAAAAGAAACAAAACAGCACACTGATTCATTTTAGTTTCACTGAAGGCTCAACCCAGAGCAAAGAAATGGAGCCAATGTGGAAGTGCCAAAAGTTACAGTTCCTCTAAGAGCCTTCCACATACAATGCACCGCTGCACTCTTACATCTATTCTTTTCTACTGTTTGCGCCACACAAGAACAGTTTCCTGCTGGGAAACACTTACATGTGCCGCTGCCAAATTTCCACACAGGTTGAACTTTGACTCCAAATTTAAAAGTTTACAGCAAATTTAAGCATGTTGGTATGAAAACCAGTTTCAGCTTCTATGGATAGTTTTCTAATAACTCTGAATATTGTGAGGTTTTGTAACGTATCCACCTGGATGCTGTGGTTTAGGGGTGTCACCACTGTGATTCATAGAAGCAGTTAGAGCCGGTCTCTGTCTGCTGGAGCAAAACTCTGCTACTCCGAGTCAAACTGGACCTTTTCTGTGTGCGTGTGCTGCTGGTGCTTTCTGAAGCATGTCTTAATCAACTATCAGGATAAAATTAAGGCTTGCTGTGAGGTACAGACTATCCAATGAGTGAGATCACGGCGTCCAAGTCCATCTTTTATACAATCTGTGGCTTTCACGATAAAAGCCCTTTTTCCATTAGTACCTACTCGGATCGACTCAACACGGCACGACTCGGATCGACTCGTTTTCCATTACAATCTAGTACCACCGAATGTGCATGGGGTCGTTATAGCAACGCAGCCAAGAGTCCCACAATTAGCATACGACACAAAGGCTGAACATCGAGGCAACGATACACCTGCTGCTCGGTCGGCTTTACGTCAGACTCGGGCTTTGTTTTTTTTTTTTTTGCGATTTCCCTCGTTGTTGGGTTTGATTTTCGCAAACGACATTCATGTCTCATCGAGGCATGACACTGACTAACCAATCGGTGGTATGCAGTCTGTCGATGTCACACTTTTGGATCACCTCGGATTGCGTGGAACCCCAGCAGAGTAGGTGCTAAAAAAAGTATCTGGTACCAAGTACGATCACTTAAAGAAAACCCTGAAAACTGAGGCGAGCCGACCCGAGTAGGCACTAATGGAAAAGGGGCTAAAGGCTCCACCTTCAGCTGATCGATCTACAACAATGGATCCAGTCCAGGTGAGGTGTGTCAACACTGTGAAGGATACTGGCCAATGTTTATTCCCTAAAATCAACCAGTCCTGTAGTATAACTTGCATATAATGTAATATGTGATACTACAAGGATTTTAGGCATTAAAAGTTGCTGCTGTTTTAGATCGACTGTACAAAATACATTTTATAACAGCTGTAAAAGCGCTCAGGCAGCCCTTAAAGGACGAGCATACCTGAGCAAAGAGACAAAACCATCTGCACCTTAATAATGAGTCAAACGCTCAAAAACAAACAAACAAAAACCTACACAGAATTCATTAGTGGGGGTGCAAAACACTGCTAAATGTGAGCAACAAAGTGACTCATCTTTGGGGCAGCATTGGCTATATTTCAGTGATGTTTTTTTAATTCCACATTGTTTTGTCCACTCCTGCATGCAGGACCGTGGGACACATTTCTCTACCTCAGCCGTGCAGGGGTTAAGAAAACAGTGCAGAGTTTCAGTGTTCCCAGGTTGGTACTTTGCAGTGAGGATGATTTAAAGCGTTCAGATGAGCTTCAACAATAATGTGTCTAAATGCAACCTCGTCCTGCAATAACATCCTCACCGTGGATTCAGATACCAGGGCGTTCGGAGGGCTGCTTTGTACCTCTGAAAGGATTTCATGAATGCAGAAAGTTAAAGCTACAACCTGCAATCTCTGACCAGCGAGCAGACTTGCAGAGTCCTTTTATGAGGAGTCAGTCTATCAGAATCAGAAGGTGTTCTGAACCCTGCTGGAGCCTTGACACTTTTGTTTACTTGTGGATTACGGACTGTGCCTAAGCTGTGATGTACCTACTTGTTAAATAGGTGGTTGTCCACTTTGATCTTGCTGTAGGCTTTAAAGTCATCTGGCATCAGCATCACTGGTACAGGCACATTACTTAACTCGTTAATCTGAAAGAGGGAAGTGAGAACGAGAGAGAGAGAGAGAAATGAGGAAAGAGCCTGAAGAAGAGTGCAAACAGCTGAACAAACAGACTGCACAATTACTGAGGAATAACACAAACCAAGGGAGCAATATTGGCTTTTGCAATTTTGATCTGAGCACAAAACCAAAAAAACCCCCCAAAAAAAACAGACTCCTACACAAAGTACTCAGTGAGTAGTGCAGGTTAATTTATAGAACAAAGCCACGACTACCTGTAACACAGCTCAGTATTTCAAAGCCGTTTCAAATCTCTGACAGTGATTAACTCGGGGACCAAAGAACACGCAGGCAGGTTTTCTTGCTGCTGCTGCGCCTCCAGACACTCGGCTCATTTACTGAAACTCATCCAGAGCAAAAGCGCAGTGATGAGCTCCGGAAAAAACCTTGCAAATCGCATAAATCACTTTATAGAGTGATGAAAAGGGACAGCACACAGTCACGGTGCTGCCATTTAGAGGAAATAAGTTCTTCTCATACTGGAAGTAAACAACACAGTCGGGTATGCACAAATAATCAGCTGATACTGGCTCTGCTGACTGATTATGGGATGTTAGACGCTGAAATTTGTTACCAATTTTGTGCTTCCTTAAAGTTCAAACACTGCGATCAACGTTTTAAAGGTCGTCTAATTTTAGTTTTTCGTCATGCAGAAAAATGAATATGTTTGGTTACTTTGTAACTTTTTTTTGTTTGAACCCATGAAGTGCCAACGTCGCCTGTGTTCAGTTTAGTGGAAGACGATCCTCTTGCTCTTATTTTGAAAGTTCAGCTCACATTTGGTTTAAAGTTCCCTTTAAGCTGCGACTTTCTGGAGGAAATCAAAAAAACCTTTGGGCATGGACAAGAGGCATCAGCTTATTACAAAATGCTTTTATTAGCTTCTGATCCTAACACACTGTCCCTCAAAAGAACGTGGGAAATGGACTTAAATCTCAGCTTTACAGTGGAGGAATGGCATTCTCAGGAATCTGAAAAAATGTCACGTGAATTGCGTTCAAGATTGGTCCAATTTAAGATTTTAAATAGAGTTTACTGGACACCCTCACGGTTGCTGACGATGCATGCTGGAAGTGCCAGCAGGTAGGGCTGCCACGATTAGTCGTCTAGTAACGATTACGTCGACTATTAAAATCGTTGAAGACTAATTTAATAGTCGAGGCATCGTTTGAAGCTTTGTAAGATCCCAAAAGACGCAGGAATAAGTAGTAGGATTTAAGAGTGTAATAACGGACTGAAACAGAAGATGGCAGCACTGCATGTACAAGGATGCCAGCTGCCGTTAAACCCCGAAGAAGAAGAAGCTGTGTCCCAGAATTCATAGCGCGGCCCAGCTCAGTTGTCAACAATGGCGGCAGCTAGTTAGTTTTAATGTTACTCTTATTATTCTTTCTGGGTCACAAAATAAACGTTTAACATATTTTCAGGCGAGAATGTAGCTGTGTAAACCTCAAATATCTGCTCAGTTTATCAGGACACCACATATTTTCAAAAGCGCTCCGACGTTTTCAGAGACGTCTGTTACCCACCGCTAGCTCGATAGCTAGCCGGGGGCAAGGCTCACTAGAGCCGTGAGAACACCGGACTCCCGGCAAATCGTTTTCAAACCCACCGCCGTCTTTCGCTACTCAGATTAAACATGATATATAAGTCACTTAGATAACTTAAAAGTGTTGTTGTTTGCCTTTTTTTAAGTATTTTATTGGTTCCTGATTAAATCGGTTTGGCTGAGATTAAAGTTAAGAGTTTTTACACAGCTGAATAAACGTCAAGCAGATTAAACTCCATCGAAACAATCTGAAAATGTCATTAAAATTTAATAAACTCTCATCTTGTCTTTATTTTTAGTTAGCACATACCTTTGGTGTGGCCCGCGAAGCCACACCAAATTACTAGAGCTGGCCTACTGGTATTATAAAGCTAATATATATATTGTTTAGTATTAAGCTTTGCTTGTTCCATATTCAGTTTTTCAGCAAAACGTGTTTGAGTCCATAAGAAAAGATTCATTCTTATATCTGGAGGAATAAATATATTTCAATAAATATTAATGTTAGCCCGTGACTTTGTTCCAGTTTTGAATTTTGGCCCACTGTGTATTTGAGTTTGACACCACTGCCTTAAACACTTAAAGCTAATGATAGTTATATAAGAGCAGATGCTGCTGGTGCAATAAGCTGTATGTTTTACGTCCAATGGATGCATGATCTGATTAGTCGACTAATCGCAAAAATAATCTGTGACTAGTCGACTATCAAAATAATCGTTTGTGGCAGCCCTACCAGCAGGGAAGCGGCACACTTTTACATTTGCTTTGGGGGTGCGTCAAAGTCCAAGATTATTGGATTCATATTCACACCGTAGTAGAGAAGGTTGTAGGTCAAGGGGTCCCATTTATGAACAGTCTTTACGTATTAGGAGACCCTTCAGCTTTGAGTCACTTACCCACTCCTCTTGCTCATTGGGTACAAACAGCTATTATGCTGGAGAGGAAGCCGTTGGTGAAAGAGTGGAAGGCTTCATCGACTCCTCAGTGGTATACCTCTTTGGGACAAGTGGCAGCTTATGAAAGATTATCATATAGATTGTGGGCGACCGTGGCTAAGGGGGTTGGGAAGCATATCTGTAACCGGAAGGTCACCGGTTCGATCCCCGGGCTCTCTGTCCTGGTCGTTGTGTCCTTGGGCAAGACACTTTACCCTACTGGTGTTGGCCAGAGGGGCCGATGGCGCAATATAGCAGCCTCGCCCAGGGCAGCTGTGGCTACAACCGTAGCTTGCTTCCACCAGTGTGTGAATGCATTGTAAAGCGCTTTGGGTGCCTTGAAAAGCGCTGTATAAATCCAATCCATTATTATTAAATAGACTGGACGACTATAACGACAAATGGGCTAACTACTTTTCATACACAGGTCAGTGACGTATTCGGCTAAAGTAGTTAAGGTCGGACTAAATAGGATAGCTGTAATTGGGTCTATGTGAAATATTGGCATCATTGTGTATTTATGTTATTTTGGATCTTTTTTTTTTTTGGATGGAAACATGCATCGATTCTCAATTTGTTTTGTTGTTGTGACTGGGAATGTCCACTCTGTTATCTTCTGGGTGTTTTTTGTTGTTTTAATATTAAAATCTAATAAAGTTTGAGTCATAAAAAAAAAGAAAAAAAAATTAAGTTCAGCTCACCCCAGCCCTTCCCGCCCACATGATCCCCTCCCCTCCAGTGGATGTTTTGCCAAATGGTTGAACATATTTCAGCTCAAACTTCTTAGACTCCAGCTCACATCAATAGTGCTCCTCCTGCTCTGGAGGGCACAGTAAACACAACCATGCACCGCTACAACAATCTCACCAAGGCTGCAGAGCACAACTCAGACCACTGCAGTCCAAGATGGGGGAGCTGGACTTCATCCGCAGGGGAGAGACTCACTGAAGAAGCTAGCACTCATACCGATCAGTAATGTATTTGCAGAGGGAAAACTTACAAAATTGCTCAAAGAGCTGTACATGTATGCCTCCCCACCATAAACTGAATCTATATTTGAGAGAATATAATGTTAGTATAAAATATTGGTATCAGCTGTAGGTCATACCACTTTCTGCTATCTGATCACACGCAGAGATTAGCTTTTACTTGCTGATTTCTAATTTTAAAAAAAGCACTCTACAGTCTTACCTCAAGCCACCAAAGATAAGTCCAATATTTTCAATTTGACAGAGGTGTTTGCCCATGACGATCAAAGTTTCCAAACCAGATTTTCAACATGCAGAGAATCCAGTTTGACAGCTTCCTCATACCGGAGGCCTTACGTGTGCGCCGATGTGATGCAAGAAAATCAAGATCAGCTCACGCTGTCTTTTAAAAATCAGTGTCACGCGTCCATGTCAGTGAAGGAGTTTTGTTGGGGGATTAATAACATCACACAGGTGATGTCTCACATCACCTCATACACAGAGCAACAGTAAATCCTGCAGCATCACAGCTCAGGCTGCATTAAAAATGCATACGACTTCTGAGTGGAAGACGAAGGCTTTGATGAGAAGTCTGTTTGATGTCTTGAATCAGCTTCCCGCCCACACCTCAAATCGTCAGGACTTGTGTGCTGCTCCCACACACACACACACACACACACACACACACACACACACACACACACACAAAGTTCACCAGCTGAATAATGGAGATGCTGCAGTGATAGCCATATCATTAGCAGCTCACTTAATTCCATAGCAGTGTGCATTTATTTGCTATTCCAGGCAGGCACAGGCACTTCATGTAAATAGCATGAAGTGGGATATTCAGTCTCCCTGTCCGGATCGCCAACATGTCCCAGGGATCCTAACCCTTCTGTTACTACCTGTTAGACTTTGTGTTTTGTTAGTCTAATAATGAAGAATTCAATCAAGTATGACTGGAGCACAAATTAACAGGACCCCGGGAAGAAATGACAGCTTTGTGTGTCAAACAAGCAACATTTCAGCACCAGGAGTTCCCCAAGTCGGCACAATATTTTTCAAAAAACTTCTGTGTCACACCTCAGGGGGTTGTTTTTCCGCGCATCAATCAAGCAAGAGTGCAACCGCCCCTTCACAGCAGGCAGAACTAAACTGCTGGTGCATAGCCCACTCCATCCATCCATCACTGGTGTCCAATCTGCCCCTTCACTGAGCTTTTCATAGGCATAGGCAGCCTCGTCCAAAAGCGAATGCGATAGATTTTCTGCTCTATTTATAGTGAAATGATGTGATGGAGTAAACTGCAGCGAACTGGACGCAGGCGCGGAGTGCGGTAGCTGCAAACGCAAGTCTCAAGAGCAGGTTTATTTGAACAATAGGCAGGCTGCTGTGAGCAGCTGTGTGCAGCTGAAAATCTGTGTAACCTGCTGCTCCGGCTGCCTGTCACACCCCTCCCACCCCACGCCTGCACGCACTTACAGCAACAGCTCACGATACAGCAACAAGATACCGAACACATTTTACGATGGCAGCTCACTGAATGATCCCTCTCTCTCTTACACACACATACAAACGCAAAACGTATCACAAATATGCACATTTTCTCAAAAGTTAACCAAATAAAATCCCCGCAAAACTCGCGCTTCAGCCACAGCCACCCGCGGAGGCAGCGGCGGCAGCAGTCCGCTATTAACTGCACGAAAACGGCTGGATTACAGCCCAAGTACAGTGTCATATACTTGGCTGAGTCCACGCATGAAAAAGATCAATTACAGGGCATCAAAACTGGCTTGACAGATGAAGGTAGCTGGCTAACAAGCTAGCATGCTAGCTAAATCAAAACAGCGGCGTAAACAAACAGCACACGGGCAGACTGCACAGGTATTTACCGTATGGTTGACACCCCACATTAAAACGCTGAGTATGGGCTCACTGGCGCGGAATAATTTCACTTTCTGTCCTATAAAATGCTTCTTTTTCGTCTTGGTTTTGCTGGCGCTGATGGGCGCTGCGCTGGTGCAGTTGGATGACATGTCTCCGGCTGGGGATTCAGGGTACGCAAGACGGCGGTCCGGGTCGTTCACACAGCGATAAATAAAAACTAAATCTGAAAGTACAGAGCGTTTTTCCTTTTCGAAGAAATCTATAAGTGCATCGTGCTCGTTGACCAACTCGCAGCGAGTCTCTGGGCAGGATGACTGTCTGTTTGGGAGTCAGCGGTGAAGCATTTTGCGCCGTCACCACCCTTCCTCCTCCCGAGCAGGCCGCGGCGTATCCACACAGCAGCTAGCCGGCCATCGGGTTACAGCGCGGCCTCGCTCTAAAAACAGCCTGCAGCGGAGAACCGTCGCCGAGGCAGATCCTCTTCTCTCCGCTCAACGCCTGCAACCCAACACTGATGCCGTTTTACTTGGAAGTGAGTAATCCCGTCATGATGAGCGTGTTGTCACCAGCCCAGCGCTGAGATCGGGGTCTCCTCAAGATGGCGTCCGTGCTGCACTTCACAGTCAACAGCGGCCCCAGCAGGCCAGCGGGGGAATTGCAGGGATTCCCACAGTGTACCGCTCAGGGTTTGCTGCTCGAGCAGTGGTTCTCCCTTTTTTTTCTTCTGACGTGCCCCATTTAAAAAAAAAAAAAAAAGTTCATGTAGACTCCAGAATTTTCTTCGTTTTCTTTGATGGCTGTCAAACAACACTGAGGTGTTCTGTAGCCACTCCTGCTTAGCCGGAGTAATGAAAGGAGACTCCAAAACGCAGACCTGCATGCAGCACGAACTTGTGCATTTAAATTTACACCCAGCTTCACAATATCCATTTAATTTATAGTTTCTATTTCTTTTTCGTCTTCTTTTGGCTGCTTCCTTTCATGGTCACCACAGCAGATCATCTCCCTCCACCTCACCCTGTCATAGAGGGCATGTTATCCCAAGCATCCCCTCTGCATGTCCTCCTTTGCTACATCCATGCACCTTCTCCGAGGTCTTCTTCTCGCCTGGGAGCTCCACCTTTTTTTTGGGGGGGGGGGGGACAAGAATGTCCGATGTTGGTAGTAATTCTAATAAACGTGAGCACAAGAGAGAGGGAGACACCCTACAATGAACTGAAACATTAACTTGTTATTTATTCCTGCTTAAAACAGATTATCATGGATTTTGAAATCTTATTTGATTTTCATTTGTACTTATTGTACAGGCCAAGTGTGTCGCCAACCCTCACACTTTATCCTGTTTTGTTTGCTTGTTAAGTTAGTATAAGATGTAATGACATGTGCTTTTGTATATTGTATATTCTGGTACTTTAGCACAAGAAATATCATTTAGTGTGCATATTAGGGTTTGTTTAAATGAAATGGACAGAAAAGGTTTTTTAAAAATGGAAACACAATAACGATGTAGACTGCGTTATGAACAAGGCAGGAACAACTTTGTGTCCTATTGTGTTTCAGCTGCTTTGTTTTCATTTCTGTTGCAATGCTTTCTGAAATTGTTTACACCTCAGGGTCATCGTATTACCGGCACACAATCGATCATGCGTCAGTGTGGTGTGACCCCCCACATGAAAGGCTCACCCAGGAAAATTTTATGGCAGGAAGCATAAACGCTGTTCCACCAGAAACATGTTTCTAAGGGAGGGGAGGCGGCCCTTAGATATAAACAGTGGAGTCATTCTGCTCATTTCCAGCTTCATATTTTTTATTTTTGGTCCTAGAGTAACTTTACATAATTTCCAGATCATTGACTCTTGGAGCAACCCTCAGTTCATCCTCTGTTTGAAAAAAATGTGTTTTTTTAGCTCCTCCCCATTTTGGCCAACTTTCTTTTGATTGGCTTCCCCTCATAAGCAAAAGGTTTGAACAGCAGGTGGATAGGACTTAGCTGTGTCTGGTGTTCACATGTATCTGGTTGATGTTAATTTTCACTGCTAATTTTCCTGTGATTGTGTGGACTCTACAAGCCATTACACTAAAATACAGCCACTACGCATGTAGCCTTCAGACTGACTCTAAAGAGAAATTCAAAAAGTAAAACAGGAAGCTCTCCATTTCTGCAGCTGTATAATCCTGTACTTAGAGAGATCTGGTCTCAGTGACATCAAACAGAGCCACACTGACTAGGATAGAATAGAATAATCCTTTAATTGTCCCAAAGGGGGAAATTTGGAAATTTGACCACATGATTTGAAACTTGCTTTATGTTTCTTTCTACATTAAGAGTAAATACAGGACAGGAAATAGAGAAAACTACGACATATCCCATGCAACGCTATTGAAAATTCACCCTAGAGACTGTGAGTGTTAGAAATTATCAAACTGACCTAACTTGAAACATTTTGTAACCGGGCAACACAAAAAATCCCAACGTTTATTAAACTGAGACTTCAGTGGGTTGCAAAGATCTCCGAGATCCTTAAAATTAGAATATTAAGTCAGGCTGGTGCAGTTTTACATTTAAAATGATTGATACATGTCCACGAACGTATCAAGACTCAATATGTTCGTACTTTCCATCAAAGAAATGTAATTCCCTAAAATATCTTTGATTTCAGTGATTTGTTTGAAATGCTTACAGAATAAGTCAGAGGTTCAGCCGGAAATTTGTAGATGCTCTGCCCTGAGCGTGTCTGCACCAGGCGGGAGGACACTGGAGAACAGATGGCAGCTTCAGTTAAAAACACGACTGAAGCAGGAGACTGATGGGAAGTGCTGGTAAAGGTTGAATTCACTCTCTGCTGCCATAGTTGGTTTTGTTTTGTTTTCTTTACACAAATGACGTGTCCATCTTACATTGATGACGTATTAGGGGAAATTAATTGGTGCTCCAAATTTCCGTTTTATTTGTAGTACTCAGACTCAGTTTATCCTGCTGTTACATTTCTACCTTACGTGACCGCTGTCCGCACTGAGGGCGTCCACACATGGCTATTTAATTATTCTCAGCGGAGACGGGGGCGGGAGCTGGGGGAGGGTGGGGGGTTCATGCCCTGACAACCTGCTTCCCAGAGGACACGATGGCCTTTAAAAGCGTCTAAAGAACAGATGGTAGCCACTGAGGTGCATTATGGGGGTTGTAGTTTTTGAAACTTGGTCCAAATCACAGCGTATTATTTCTTTATCCTGTTTTTTCAGCTTTGGTTGATTCGCAGGTGTAGATTTTGGGCGGTGGGGGTGTTGTCTCAGCATTTAGACGCATGAAGCACATGAATCTACAGCTCCTCTCCCCTGTGAACGACGCAGAGGAATTACCGAAGAGACAAAGACTTTTTTCATGCGTGGATAAAGACGCTTTCATGTCAATGCGGAAAATATGCAATAATTAATAAAATCAAGTGTCTGGCAATCACAGTTTCCTGGGAGATGGATCTACACCTATGGGTGCAAAGGTGCATTTCACTATAAAAAGCAAAAAGGGTGAAGCAGGATGAACAGATCCTGCGGAGCTGCTGTGGAGTCACTTTATTCAACACAAAATAAAAACGATGCTCTCCTTTGATTCACTCAGAAACATTCAGGAGGTCCAAACCCAGCATCAAAGAACTCTGATTTTTTTCCTTTCGATTTTTACACTTTGTGCTTCAAGGTAAATGTGGGACCAGTGAATTTTCCTCCTCCTTTGTGATGTTGTGAATGAGACCGTACTTTCTTAAAGTCAGAAGTAACTTTTCTCATAACCCCCCCCCCCCCCCCCAGAGTTTATTTCATGTCTTTAAACATGTGCTGTTATCTCAGCTCTACCTGGGGGATATTTCTAATTTCAGAAATTAGTTAGAAATTAGAAATTACTGCATGTCAACTAATCTGCCCTGAAATCTGTTAAGATAAGATAAACCTTTACTAGTCCCACACGTGGGAAATTTGTTATTTTATGTTGTTAAATTTGTTGAAATCTTTTGAGTATTTGTTTTTCAGGTGGAAATCTATGTCCTCTTTGTAAAACAGTTATTAATTGTGTCTAAAAATGGCATTTGTTCAGTATATTTACTTGTTTCTTATAAAATAATTAAAATGAAAACGGAAAAAAACCCTCTCAGTTCTAATAACATCTCCCGGAGCTGGTGGGCCATCCGTGGGTCTCGGGCCCGGGGACACGAGGCCTGTAGGGCCTCTCTCCCTCGGTCATCCACAGAAACTCAGTCAGAGCAGCGGAGGGCGGGGCGGGGCCGGGCGGGCCGAGCAGCCGCTGACTGACACAAATTAATCACAAGGTGGAAAATCAGAACAAGAAGTGCGGGGCTCGGCGTGTGCGGGACAAACACCGTGGACAAAGTGCGCGGGGCCTGCGGACTCTGAGTCTGGACACCCTCTTCGCCCCGTGAACGAGGCGACAAAATAAAGTCACGTGATCCAAAATGGGCAGTCCTCTGACGGTGCTGAAAAAAGCCATTTTCTGGCGCTGCTGCAAATTCTGTCCAAGTCCCAAATAACTGAGCCGCCCTGCGCCGCGAGGACGCGGACCCTCGGAGGAGAGACCAGGTAGGACCGCGCGTCGCGGATCGCTTTTGTTTATCGCGCTCATCGCGGCTCAGTTTGCGGAGGCGCAACGCGAGGCGCACGGTGTCACATTCGAGTCTCCCTTGTTCGCCTCCTGGTACAGCAGCCCTGTCAGTGGATTTAAGATGGCTGCTTTGTGTACCAGTGTGCTTTTCTGCGGCTCGGTGCCCCCCTCCGAGCCGCCGCTTTCGCCCGCGGTGCTGGGTTGAGGTGCGGGCTCGGACGGCGGAGCTCCGCGGGGAGGGGAAACGCTCTTTGTTGGGCTGGAGGAGATGAGCTGGTGCACGAGATGAGGCCACACAGGGGCGATCGAATAGCCCGCTGCCTGCCGTGTGCCCCTCACAGTCTGCGCTGAGCTGCTCGGCTCCTGCTCCCGGCTCGTCCCTGAACCCAGCACCGGGATTTGTGGGCTTTCGTCGGCTCCGTTTGTTGTGGTTTCGCGAGCCGCTGACGCGGTGCAGACAATGTGTGAGGAGATCCGGGCACAATGTGGGGGATGACCTGCAGTCTCCAGCAGTAAGCGCTCATAAAAACCCCCTCACGTTCTCTGCTTCTTCTGCAGATCAGCCCAGATGGATAAAATGCAGCCTAACCGGATCAAAATCACAGATCTGAACCCACACCTCACATGCCCTCTGTGCGCCGGCTACCTGATTGATGCTACGACCATCGTAGAGTGCCTGCACTCCTGTAAGTTCCTCACATGAATGCACCACCTTACATGCATGCACACCGTTTCCATCAGACCTCTGCTCATGATGATGTTGAAGGGAGGTGAACAGGCATGATGTTGAGTCACACACTCCACCTCAATTAGGCCTGTAGGAGGTCCACTTCAGGGACCACACTTGCACAGCAGCACATGACTGCATCTTCTGGGTTGTGTTGAAACTGCTTGTGCTGGATGTTCATGTTAAACGTGGGCAAAGTTTCAACTGACGGTCAAGGAATCCCTGTGAGCCAAAACGCCAGGCTTCACACTGACAGACCTTTCTAATCTTGGATCTGTGTGATGTCACAGAGAGGGGATATCCCTAATATGGGTTTCAGGAACCCATCAGAGCTAATCTACGGAGAGCCATCAACTCCTTATTAATGCTGCTGTTCTGAAAATTGCTGCAGGTAGCCTCAATGAATAAGAGCAAATGGAGCTAAATGGCTAAAATAGGTTCTTACACCTGCTTCGAGAACACGGGTGGGAAGCCGGTTTCATTCAGAGAGCCGTACTTACTTAAATGATACAAAGGACTACGCAGAGCTGAAGCACTGTGCGCCACATTTGCTAAACTCCACCACTTTGGTAGACATAAGGATAAGAATGAGTCCCACAACTTTCTGACAGGTTGGTCGCTCTGTGACCGTCTCGAGTACCACGACATAAAAGAATCCACTGAAAAGCTGAATCAGTGTTTCCTTTTTATTTATATTCACCATCTGAGTAATAGACTAGGCCTGGTTTAGGTTTTCTTTCCGTATGTTTGAGGCCGGTTTGAGACAGAGGGCTGGCCTCCTCTGGGACTTATTTTGCTTTTGTAAAGCCATCATTTTCTTTGTTTTTGTAAACGTGGTATCAGTTGTGTAAATGAATTTCAATGACTGCCCCTTTTCATTTAATTTTGCCTTTAAAAACACTCTCGTCATACTAGATATTCAGTCCAGGCTCATGTTCTCTGGATGCTGTTTGTTTATAAGCAATAATTAAATCAGACATTAAAAAAAGTAATTAAGAGGTTTCCGTGTGTGGATAAGAAGGAGCTGCTTGTGGTGGTTGATGGAGACGCTATCAGGAGGCTGCTGCTCGCTTCGTGCCTGAAATCAAAATGGCAGATGCCATAAAGCTGCTCATGGTGCTGTGATGTCACTAAAATTTACAGAAAGGTATTTTACTGCAATCAAAACCCATAAAAGAAACTCTTGATCATTGTCCTTATTTCTATTGTCACAGACACGAGAACCAGCGTTAAAACAAAAACCAAAGAAAAGCCGACTGCAAGCGCAAGCGCACGGTTCCCACCCACCTGTGCAAGAGTAGCCAATCAAAAGAAAGATGGCTGGAAGGCAAACCGGCTTGTTTCAGACAGAGGAAGAACTGAGGGGATGCATGAAGGCTCAGAATAGGTAGATAGGGATTATTATGAATTGTGGTTCATGCAAAGCTGCTGTAGTAGAGTCAAAGAGTTAAACTATGAAGCAGAAATGTCTCGTTTCATTGTATGGCATCAAAAGCAGTCAAGAACCTGTGTTGACTCCTTATCACTGAGTAAATGAATAAAGAGAACGCCATCGGCACCAGGGAAGCGTGTCCTGGTATAGAGCGTCAGCCTGTTGCTATGCAGAAAACAGCACAAGCATAAAAACAATAATCATCATAAATTATTGTTATTTATTTACCCAGTCCTTTAGTCCCATCAGGAAGTGTCCCAAATCCTGGAAGTGACCCAGGAATGTCAGCTTAGCAGCTTTAATAAGACCTCTCTTGAATTCTCCAGATAGTAAGGAAAGGTGCTTCAATGCGTCCTTTGTTACCTCCTTTAGCAGAGGACACACCGGACCATCCTTTATGAAAGGGGAGGTGTTCACAGTTCATAGATGAGGCACCATCCAACAAACAGTCGGCGTGACTGACAGGTGCTGCAGAGCATCTATAAGTTTATACGTTTGTTTCCCAGTTCCTGGCTTTATCAACTGGTGCTAATCTTGGTTGAGGTGTTGCCTCACATGAAGTACATGTCTTTATATGAGCTCTGTCAAACTAGTTTGGAAGTTTTATTAAAGATGTCAAAGTGTGTTTAAGGTTCTGGATAATTAAGCTTGAATGCCTGTTGTCGTATCGCAGCCTTTCTAATTATCATGAAATCTTTTCTTTTTGTCTTTTGGCTCGCTGGAGGAAGTGATGGATGGAGTGATTTAGACAAAGATGAGGAAAAGAAAGATTACTCTGAAATGTGTTTTATTTTATAGGTTTTATGTTCTGTTTTTTTATAATGAAGAGATATTTTTCACTGGTGGCTCTGCTTTAGATGACCTGCATGAGGCAGCGTGGTGAGAAAACAGGGGGTAGTGTGATGTGTGTTTTGTAGCAGCAGACATCCTCCATCAGGCTGGTTAGCAGTCCGGTGTGAGCGCAGATGGATTCTCTGAGCATCCAGCTTCTGTGCCTGAGTCCTTCGCACTTCTGCTTGACCTCGTCACACTGAGGTCACGGAAACAGAGGCTGGACTGCATCAACGCAGGGAATTTTCCTTTGTTAATGAATTTTAGGGCAAAGTCTGCAAACATTTAAGCATATTTTCAAAATCAGATGTCCTGTTGAACGTGCACATTACATTTTAAAGTAAATTGAATTCATATTATGCTTCCAGATGGCTGTCGAGTGGCGAGATCTTTTATTTACTTTATCGCGCACATACACCTGTGGAGATGTTGGGATAATTTTGGGTGCTGTGGACACCAAACACACACAAACACACAGCTCTATGTAAGTGCTTTTTCACTCGAGCACTCACTGAATTTGGTTCAGGATCTTCCCAAAGGACACTTCTGTGTGCAGACTGAAGGAGTCGGGGATTGAACCACAGACCCATGGGGCCTGTTCAATCTCCTGAGCCTTAGCTGTTAAAGAGGCCTCTAATGACACAAAAAACCCTTTAAAATAGACAAACGCATAAAAGAAGCGACATTACTAAAACTGTATGCTTTGCACAGAGTCTTCATCCTGAGGGTAAAGGAGGAGAGTGTTCTGGTCTTTCTGCTGCTCGTCCTCTAACAGCTTGTTCTCTCTCCACATGTAGTTTGTAAAACATGCATCGTTGCCTTCCTCGAGACAAATAAGTTCTGTCCTCGATGTGACGTCCAGGTCCACAAGACGTGTCCACAGCTCAGCATCAGGTAATCCAGTCTGCTTCATGTCAGTTTTTTTTCCTAACCTCTCCAAATTCATGATGTTTCATATCTGACACGAATGTTTTTCTTTTCTGTTTTTCATTCCAGAGCAGACAAAACTCTGCAAGACATTGTTTATAAGCTCGTTCCGGGGTTATTCAAAGGTAATGACCACAGTTTTGGGAGGCAGCGAAGGCTTAGTCATATCTTTGTCATAGATTTCAGTTTCACGATGCGCGTGGCTTTCCCGCAGATGAGATGAAACGGAGGCGGGACTTCTACGCAGAGAATCGTGTGCTGGAACCGGGGGAAGTGGTGGAGACGTTCAACATAGCAGAGGATGAAATTATCAGTCTGTCCATACAGTTCTACGAGAGGAACAAGTGAGTCAGTCATTTCCTCCTTATTTTTATTTTACTCGAGAATAAGAGCGAGAACCGTTAATCTGTGGTCTGTCGCACTAAAAGCTACTGCTGAGAGAACAGCGAGTTCGCCTGCGTGTGTCCTCTGTTATATTTGCTCTTATTTAGCTATTTATGTGCATGTATAGATGGAGAAGATTTACTTCATCCTCAAATTTTGTCAATTATTTTTGTTACAGCAGCCAGAAGTGGAAAAACAACTTGGCTCAATAAAAACGTAGATTTAAAATAAAAAATCTATCTATAGATATCTAGATAGAGAGATAGATACAGATATATATCACTTATTAAATATTATAATTCATGTATAATGGGCAGCTTAGTAAGTAAAATCTTCCTTTAATGAGATAAATGAGAAAAGCCTGTGAGTGGTGCAGAGGGCGTCTCAGGTCATTTGTCATCTATGGGTATGCACAGACATTTGGATGAGCTCTGTTCAGCTGAATCCAAACAGTGTGCTGATTCAAACTGAAATCATTCACCAATGAAGGAGGAAAATTCCCCCAGCAGCTCATATGGACTCAGTCAGACAGCTGCGAGTTCAATATTCAGGCCACACAAGCAGCCAGACCAGACTTCCACCGCTCTTCCTTCACAAACTGGACATTCCCTCCACATTCCTGCTTACTGCTCAAATTAATATCTGTTTGCCCAGAAGTCCCAAAACCAGGTACGGTCAGATCAGTGCAGGCTCAGCTACGTTTCACTGCAACCGAGTGGTTCTTTTTGTCCAAACACCGCATGTTCTCCACGATGACAGCTGGATGAAATGGTTTATATTTCCTCATCTAAGATTTCCATTTAGCTTTAGCTCTGAAATCCTGTGCCCTGCTCTGCAGCTCCTCCAGGGTTGCAGGCCTCGCTCCCATCAGCGCAGTCAGCTGAAGACTCTCCATTGCTGAGAGCGTAAAAAGAAGGAAAACCACACGTAGGCATGCAGAACCTGATTTGACAAGACTTTTAAAACAACAAGTAGTCATTTCACCTCTACATAAAACACAATCTACCACAAAATATGACTTTATCTGTGAATAACGTTGTTAAAATCAGAAATAAAATGAGTTGAGTGAACAGCACAATGCAAACAGTTATGTAGAAGTCCATAAAATACTTTAAAATACTATACAGTATTTATATGAATCCCACAGCTGTTAGTTAATATTAAAATAACAATATTATCAGAACAGTTTTTTTCTTCTCGCTTCAATGTGTTTGTAACTGGAAGCTTTTGATCATGAAGCGAACAGAAGCAGCTTCCAGCCGGGTCCCAGATTTGTCCAGGCACAATTTATCTGCAGCTCTACGTGGAGTTTTGTTTTTGTTCCACCAGCTGCAGTCTGATTCCTGCGAAAAACTCGTAAATATCATTAAAATGTAAAGAAATTTAATTATTGTTTAACTGCTTTTTAATTTCCCCCTGCAGAAATAATGAGAGGCAGCATTCAGAGATGGAAGGAGACAAGGTAAAGCAAAGATGTTTAAAAGCGGCAGCTGAAGTTAGCTGGTGTAATTATGGTTTTCTGGTCCTCATCCTGGATTAATGCATCCCTCTCTGCTCTTCTCTTTGTTCTCAGTCCAACGGTAAACGCTTCCTGCAGTGCCCGGCAGCCATGTCCGTCATGCACTTAGCGAAGTTCCTCCGCAGCAAGATGGATATACCCAACAACTATCGGGTAATTGGACACACCGCAGCCCCGCACAGTAACGTTTGCAGTATCGATTCTGCAGACAACTTCAAGGCTGAGGTGCAAAAATATAAACGCTTTGTTGTTCCACAGTAGCTGCTACAACGGCGAGGTCATATTGGGTTGCATTTGTGGGCTATAAAAGAGTTCTGGCAATCATCGCGCTGATATGTGAGCTTTCGGTGCAACGTGATAACGAGCAGACGCTTACCTGAAGTGACACTGCTCCGAAAACTGCAAAATTATTAATGCTGCTTTCATTTTTTTATGGAAGCAGTAGATCAAATGAAGTCAAAGGAAACCCACAAGCGAATTACAACCCAGCTTCACACGATTCACCTTTTTTTCGGGGTGGTCTACATGTATGTAGATCCCTTAGCTCAGATTAGCACAGTATATCTGGCTATTCAGAGCCCTGCTTTATAGGTGTGGAGGAGTTGTTCCTCACTCATGTGGGTTTAGTATTCCAGGTATGTGCCACTTGATAATAAAGTCAGGCGGCTTGAAAGACATTTTTAAAAACACATTTTCTCCACAAAAAGCTGCTTTGATTTCTGCTTGAAGAGGAAGATGAGCCAGGCTGAAGGATTTCACACACAAGTCAAATATGTGCAACTTAATCCTATTTGTATGAAACGGTACGTGATTAAAACTGTAGAGCGACGTGGAAAAAACAAAGCTGCGCCTCAACCTCTTTGTTTTCAGAAACACGGGTGAAGTAAACCGTCAGGAGCATAAACTGGCCTAGACACAGATTCACGTAAAGCTTGGAGTCTGTTTAAATCCAGAATTATCTTATTTGTACGCAGGGAAACAAACCTTTCGCCGTGGTCGTTTATGTCGGTACAAACTTCAAACAGCTCGCCTGGCAGAGGACGTTTTCCCCCGCTAACGTGTTAAATGGGTTTCACGGTGTGTTACAGGTGGAGGTGCTGTATGGGGACGAACCCTTAAAGGACTACTACACACTAATGGATATCGCTTACTTCTACGAGTGGAGACGAGTGAGTGAAACCTTTCATGTCTTTGACTTTGAAACAAACATCAGCAGCTTGATTTGAAATGAGGAGAGTACAAAATGTATTTATTTTTTTTTATTTTTTTAAGGGTCTGTTTGGATTCAATCAATATATATATATTTAAAAAATGCATTTAGGCTTGTAGACATGGTCGAGACAGTCTGCTGAAATACAACTCGAGTATCAGGATTAGGGCTGCCACGATTAGTCGACTAGTAACGATTACGTCGACTATTAAAATCGTCGATGACTAATTTAATAGTCGACACGTCGTTTGAAGCTTTGTAAGATCCCAAAAGACGCAGGAATAAGTAGCAGGATTTAAGAGTGTAATAACGGACTGAAACAGAAGATGGCAGCACAGCATGTACAAGGATGCCAGCTGCCGTTAAACCCCGAAGAAGAAGTAAGTAAGTAAAAGTAAAGTAAAACTTTATTTATATAGCACCTTTCAAGATAAAAATCACAAAGTGCTTCACAGAAGCTAAAACCTAAAAATAAAAATCAACTAAAAGCAAGTTTAAAAAGATGGGTTTTTAGCTGTTTTTTAAAAGCGACCACTGAGTCCACAGATCTCAGGCTCAAAGGGAGAGAGTTCCACAATCTGGGGGCCACAGTTCCAAAAGCTTTGTCGCCTTTTGTTTTCAGCCTCGTGTGCTGGACAGCAAGCAAGCCCTGGTCACATGACCTCAGGGACCTGCTGGGAATGTATGGATGCAAAAGTTCACTTATATACGTTGGTGCTTGTCCATGCAGGGCCCTGAAAGTCAAGGTCAAAACCTTAAACTGGATCCTGAATTTAACGGGGAGCCAGTGCAGCTGAATCAGCAGGGGTGTGACATGGGAAAACTTGGAGGACTTGGTCAGAAGCTTTGCAGCAGCATTCTGAACAACTTGCAGACGATCCAAAGAGGCTTTACATAAACAAGTAAACAAAGAATTACAGTAGTCCAGACGAGATGAAACAAATGCATGAATGACAATTTCTAATTCGGAGCGCGATACAATGGGACTCAGCTTAGCAATGTTTCTCAAATGATAAAAACAGGAGCGAACCAAAGAAGCTGTGTCCCAGAATTCATAGCGCGGCCCAGCTAAGTTGTCAACAATGGCGGCAGCTAGTTAGTTTTAATATTACTCTTATTATTCTTTCTGGGTCACAAAATAAACGTTTAACATATTTTCAGGTGCGAATGTAGCTGTGTAAACCTCAAATATCTGCTCAGTTTATCAAGACACCACATATTTTCAAAAGCGCTCCGACGTTTTCAGAGACGTCTGTTACCCACCGCTAGCTCGATAGCTAGCCGGGGGCTAGGCTCACTAGAGCCGTGAGAACACCGGACTCCCGGCAAACAGTTTTCAAACCCACCGCCGTCTTTCGCTACTCAGGTTAAACATGATATATAAGTCACTTAGATAACTTAAAAATGTTGTTGTTTGCCTTTTTTTTTAAGTATTTTATTGGTTCCTGATTAAATCTGTTTGGCTGAGATTAAAGTTATAGTTTTTACACAGCTGAATAAACGTCAAGCAGATTAAACTCCATCGAAACAATCTGCAAATGTCATTAAAATTTAATAAACTCTCATCTTGTCTTTATTTTTAGTTAGCACATACCTTAAACACTTAAAGCTGTAAGCTAATGATAGTTATATAAGAGCAGATGCTGCTGGTGCAATAAGCTGTATGTTTTACATCCAATGGATGATGATCTGATTAGTCGACTAATCGCAAAAATAATCGGTGACTAGTCGACTATCAAAATAATCGTTTGTGGCAGCCCTAATCAGGATAAGGAGGAAAGGTGATTTAAGTGACTTTGGATGTGTTGTGGTTGGTCTGAGTAGAAACGGCTGATCTTCTAGAATTTCCCCTCCCAGCAATCTCCAGGGTTTACAAAGAATGGTCTGAAAAACAGAAACTGCCAGCAGTCGTCTGACCTGTGGCTTTAACAGGGTGTTTTTGCCCAGAGGAGAATAAGCAGAATTGGGGGAAAAAAAGATTTCCCAGAGGTAACCGAAGCCGCTGTATCCACTGTCCTCACTTCAAAGTCACCAGACTTGTTTTGTTAATCTGGGACTTTTTGGTTTGAACAAATCCTCACTCACTACTTTCGCTAACTACTTTTACTCCCCTGTCCCGTAAGTTAAAGTTCTTGAATCCAAAGGTGTCTGGTGATTTGAGGAGAGGACTATACCAGCTTCATTTCCCCGACTGTAAGGGAAAAATTGTAGAAATGTTTTAAATGTAGTTTAAATTGTATGCATTAATCTTACAATTTAAACAAGTCTGCATCTCCCAACAAAGGGCTGTGCCGACGGCCGTCTGCTGTCTGTAATAACCGACTCTACCAAAGAGTACCTCGCATAATCCCATTTCAAAAAAAATCCAAGTAAATCCTTTGAGAAATTAAAAAAACAAGGCAGACTAAAGTCTGATGTGATGGATTACTGTCCTGAATAAACTTCAAGTCCTTACAGGCTGAACTGGTATAAACTGTAAAGCAAAACCAGGAACTGCTGGGAAGGAAACAGACGCTCCTAAAAGAACAAGCTCAAACAGGATGACTGTGTGGCCACGATGACTGTGCTTCATCAGGCCGACGTTGTTAAAACGGCTTGGGTCGAGTGGTTTGGAGAGAAAGTTAGAGAGGCAAGGCTGAGGTGGTTTGGACACGTCCAGAGGAGGGCTGGACAAAGGATGCTGAAGATGGAGCTTCCTTGAGCAGGGAAAGAGTAAGAGCACAAAGATTCATGGATGGAGGGCATGCAGAGGGGAGGCCCGGGATCAGGTGAGATGGAGGGAGATGATCTGCTGTAGTGACGCCTGAGGCAAAGCTTTTCCCAGCGACAGCAACAGTTTACTACTTTAATCAGATGCAGTGAAATCTGACTGAGCTGTTTTCAAACACATATCGCAGCCCTCCACGCTTCAAGCGACTGTGTCAGACTCGCTCACATCAAATGCTTAAGCCACCAGTTTCCCAGGTGCGGTCACAAAGCGAGCAGACACCCTCACCCCCTCGTTCCCAGTAGAGGGGAAGATCTGATGTCCAAATCTCTCTTTCAGGGTTTATTTTCCCGCACATTAAACGTTTTGGTCTTCTACCAAAGAAATGATCACTTGATGACCTCATCGAGCACAGCAACGGCATCCAGATTAAAAATTGCAACATCGCAAAAGAGGGACTTCAATTAGAGATTTGTTCTATTATGTCTTTACTAACTGTGAAACCTGCATCTCAGTTAGCATGGTTTATCCTGCTTTTCACTGCAACTAGGACCATCGTTTACAAAGTGAACTTTATGATGATTTTTAAGACAGTGTCTTCAGCAAAGTGTTTCCAGAGGGAGCAAACATCTTTTTGCAACTACAGATATCACCCCCTGCTGGTCGTTAGACAGAATGACAATCTGAGGCGTTTTTAGATATTGACGTCACTTTCTTTGAATCCAGAAGCTGTGTACATCTTTTATATACAGTCTGTAATTGTAGGCTGGAATATACAACAGTCATTTATCTGTGTTGACTGTCTTTGTGAGCAGCTGGGTGAAGCATTGCTTTGAATTTATCTTTGAAATGATCAGATCAGTCAGCCCTCTGCTGATGGAGGTAGTAAAAGATGCACTTGTTTTTTTGGGTTAGTATTTTGAGGATTTCAGCTTTTATTTCAGCTGCTGCGTCATTGATCCTGTCCTAAACAAAAGTGGTGCCCAGATTAGCAGAGTAGCTGTTGGGTTCCTAGCTATCAGAGGACAAATACCCTTTTGTTGGTTTAGTGTTTATTGTACGTGTGGGACTAGTTTAAAAATGGACTCTGTGTTTTTAAGGGATTTCTTAAGGTCCTGTACACTCCTGTAAACACATTTTCGCTCTGTCTCTCTGCGTCCGTGCAGACTGGACCCATCCCTCTGCAGTATCTGGTCAAACCCACCCGGAAACGCCGGAGGCCGTCCCAGTCTGCTGCTCAGGGCCACTCCGACGGCGTCAACACCAGCCCAACGTCGGAGAGCGACTCTCAGAGCGACAAAGTCCACAGTCCCGCTGCCGCTCAGCCGGCCCGAGCCTCCTCTCAATCCAGCCCGGCGTCCCACAACCTCTCTCCCGCCATCCAAAGCTCCAACGGTACCACTGTGACCAACAACGCTCAGCGACACGCCCTCTCCTCCAAACAGGCCGCTCGGAAGGTGACTGTCAACGGCACGAGCTCCGGGGCCAGCAAAGAGGAGGCGAGGGGGGGCGACAAAAGCGGCCTGCCTCCCACGACCTAACGCGCGCGCACACGGCGGCGAGGAGGACACTGTTTGAATTGCTTCCTTGTTTCTTTGTGCAGAGCAAAGACAGCTCGGGCCTTCGTCCTTCTGGAAATGCGGGAGGCAGATTTGTGTTATCTTCCAGCAGGACAGACTGAAACGTGCAGCCAAATAGACACTTGTATGTATGTGCGTGTGCGTGCGTGTTTATGTGTGTTAGACTAGAACAGTGCACACATACAAACTGTACAGTATGTATCAAATGTGAGCATGTGTGCGTACATATGTATAAACTTATCTTTTATACAAGATATTGTAATCGTTTTGTATTGTACACGCAGTGGGTCTGTTTCATTTCCATAAGCATCGATTTGGCCTCCGTGAAACTTGAGACAAAATGCTGAAAGGCATTGCAGTGCGGCTCACTGCTGAAGCTGGATGTAAAGACGAGGAAGAGAAACTCTTGCTTTAAACAGTCAGACGTGTCAATAACTGCTGTATAAGTGTCCAGTATAAGCAACAGCTCATCAGGTAACACATGCTCATTAAATTGTTGATGCACTTTGTTACGGTCACTTCACACAAACCGACAAGTATTTTCCCGACAGGAGAAGCATTAATATTTACAGAAGCACTACCAAGCTGTTTGTCAGCGTTCTTTCCTTCATGGCAGTCGAAGAACTCAAAAGGGATTTTTGAATATTTGGCCATGTATGTTGTAGTTCCATGCATTCCAAGCATTCCTTTGATTTTTTTTTTCTTCTTCTTTCCGTTCAACAATGATGCTTTGTTTTTGTTTTTTTCCAATTACAAAAAAGCAGCCATATGTGCATGTTTTAGGTCAATAAAATGTTTACTTACTAGGTTTTTCTGACCCGAGTGTCCTGTTTATGCTCCCAACAAATGTTTGCTTGACATCCATCCCGCCGACTCGTTCTCATCGTCCTCCTGAGAAGAATCAGACCGCCTTCCTTCATTTTAACGTGGTGTGAATTAAATGTTTGGCACAGCTGCATTATAAACAACTACAGCTGTATTTTATAATCTGAGATGTAACAGTGCTCATTAATTTTTTTTTTTTTTTCAAAATATTTAGGGCGACTTCTAATTAAATTCACAACATGGTGCAAAGTGGCAGGACAGTTTTTTGTTTGTTTTGTTTGCTGTATTTAATCATTGCTTTGAATGCAGGTCCTTTCTGTGTCTGAGTGGGTACTCTGGCTTCCTCCCACAGTCCAGAGACGAGCAGTTCGTGGGGTTAGGCCAGGGGTGGGCAACTCCAGGCCTCGAGGGCCGGTGTTCCTGCAGGTTTTAGATGTGTCCTTGAACCAACACAGCTGATTTAAATGGCTAAATTACCTCCTCAACATGTCCTGAAGTTCTCCAGAGGCCTGGTAATGAACTAATCATGTGATTCAGATGTGTTGACCCAAGGTGAGATCTAAAACCTCGAGGCCTGGAATTGCCCACCCCTGGGTTAGGCTCACTGGTGATTATAAATTGCCCGCAGGTGTGAATGTGAGTGTGATGTCTCGTTGTGTTAACCCTGAGGTTAACAGGAGAAGATGAATGGATGGATGGCAGCTGTGGAAATGAAAGCAACACTCGATCATCTCAGTATAACACAAGGTCAGTTACACTTTAGGAACGACAGTCTGTCCAGTAGGAAGGATCAACTTTTGTGAGTCTTTGTCACTATTGGTAGCAGGAGACAATGTCTGAGCATGCTCCTGGATGGACAGTGCTATTTGGTAGCATCAGATGCATAACATCTGAGGAGTACTCCGTTAAATTCAGGACTGGGGACCTGATCCCATTCTCCTGGAGTCTGATCAGAAACGTGTATGAGCAGCTTGCTGTAGGTCACTTTGTAAAGCTCTGGTAGTGCTCCTCGTGAGCAGATACCAGTCCTGCTACTGGGTTGAAGCTCTTCTACATCGCTCCTCGCATCTGTTTACTGGTATCTCCTTCATTGTCTTGAAACTGTGCTGGAGACATCAAACCCCATGATGGCTCGTTTAGATGTGCTATCATGGAGCAGCTGGAAAACCTGTGCAACCCGAATTGAGTGCAGGTACTGTCTCATGCTACAAGTAGTCAGAAGGACCCCAGCAAAATGCAAAACCAGAGAAAAATTAGGAGGGATGACCAGATGGCAGTGATCTGTGAGCCTTAAGTGGCTCATCTTGTTCTTGCCTCTTCAGTGGAATGTGTTCTAACTGGAGAAACTGATATCCTGAAGGGGCAGGACATGGAGCCAGAGCTGCTTTAGCAAAAGTCCTGTTAAACAGATTTCCCAGCTAGAGCCATGAGAATGACATTTGTATTATTATTTAAAACCTTAACAAAGACATCAGCTCAGAGTACAGACTGCCCTGTTTATTTTTACTTTACATACACCATTCAAAAGTTCAGTGGAAAGAAGAGAGTGACTTGTCTCTGTGGAGTGAGCAGTGTGGGCTAATGACTGTCACAGCCTGCCACCAACTCTAATTTCATCTCATGGACATAAAACTGGAGCTTCAAAATCAAGGCCAGCATAGCACTGCATCCCAACTTCTTCATGGAGCACCTGCCGGGTTGTTTCCGCAGGAATCTTCGATTCGCTAAATACCCCCAGTATAAACTGCTCGCTGTTTTACCGTAAAGTCATCCTAATGTGACTGCAACAGTGTCTTTGTCATGAAAGTCGAACTGATGAAAACACTGATGGGAAACGCACCCCCCTCCACCCTCAGGACTCTGCTGGTTCATGTAGCGGAGCAGACACAATGAAGTGCTCCTTGTGCGTGCCGTCGCAGTAGGGCGGGTTGCTTGTGTGTTTGCATCCACACAACCAAACCGAGGCGTCTTTCTCTGGGACAAAGCGTAGCGGGGAGAGGCCCTGGGCTCGGGTTTTGTGGCTTCCATCACAGAAAGGCTGAAAGAAATCAAAAATTAAACGCTCATTTAAACAAGAAACAATGTGTAATGTGTAAAACTGTTTTAAATTTTTATATGCTACAGAAAAAAGCTTTCAGCGTTATAAATGGATCGGATTGTTTTGGAATTATGAAACCAATAGATCTGAAAATAATCTGAAACTTTACTCTTTAAAATGTTATAATTTATTTTTTCTTAATTTATTAAACAAAAAACAAAGCAACATTTATGTTTACGATGCTGAGATAATGACTGAATAAAACACCCGTGAAGCTGCCATAGGCTCCAGCGTGAACCCTGAATTTGACCAACAAAAGAAAGCGAATGATTGTGTAGGGCAGGGGTGTCCAACTCCAGTCCGTGAGAGCTTCTGTCTTGTAGCTTTTAGATGCATCCCTACTCCAACAAAGCTGGATCAAATTATTGGATTACCTCTTCAGCATGCTATCACGTTTGGCAACAGCCTGGTAACAAGCCATTCATTTGATTCAGGTGTGTCGCAACAAGGATGCATCTAAAAGCTGCAGGACCTGGAGTTGGGCACCCCTGGTGTAGGGATTCACCTGCTTCCTGCTGTGCCCACAGGTGCACCACGAGTAACGCTTCCCACCAACCAGCTCCACCTTGAAGGGCTTCTTAGCTGGGATGACTGGTTCAGGAGGACGTGTGGACAGCTTGACCTGAGGAAGAGGCAAACTTCTTTTAAAATACATTAAGCCAGTTTATTAGGAATACCATCCAATGTGGTGGGGGCTTGATTTTCACTGTCTCTGTGTTAGTTTGTTTCCTCCTCATCAGCCTTGGCTTCAGCTATCCTTCCTGGGTACACTTATGCATTCACACATATAAAATCTCCACTTACATAAACAAACAAGCTCTCATACTGATATTACTGAAGTTCATAGAAGGCTACAGGCCTTGAGGGTACATACAATACTGCTCAAAATTCATATTAAACCTACAGTTCCCCACGTGATTTCTATGTTAGTGTAAGAATGCCTGTAGACTAATTAAAATCTAACCAATGAGGCCTCTAACCTCCATTAAAGCAGCTGGAGGAGCTGCGATGTCAAACATCTGTTTTCTATTTCCAGTTTGGGGAAAATAAAAATACAAACTTGGCTCTGCGTGAGTTGGTTAGCTTAAATGTGGTACAGTTTCTCCAGTGCATTACTTTTTAATGTGTGTGAAAACAAATGGCCCGTTAACAGTGCAGCAGCAGTCTGCATCACATTTAGAGAGGCTAGCATGTGCAGCGATTACCTTGGAGACTGCCGTAGCGGCTAACCAAGGGTGCCTGAAGGTGAAACTGATCCATTTGGGCTCTAATTTGGTCACCACCGTGTTCATGTTTCCTCTGACAGCTGAAGGAAGATCAGCTTCTGACACCAGCTGACCAGCAACAATTTAAGAATCACGCGACAAACGTTGGAGACAAGTACCGCAAGCAAGGAGAGTCAAACAGAGACAGAAAAGCAAAACATAAACTCGGAGACGCAAGACAGCTAACTGAAGCTGCTAGCGTCCTCAACAGTCACGTGTTAATAGCTCAACCAATCACCGGGCACATGTCGGAGAAAGGCAGACTGAATGGAACTGATTTGGACATATGGAGGACCAAAATTGAAGTATAATGTATAGATTTATACATTATTTTAAACAATATTTATAAGTCACAAGCTTTGAAAATATGAGCTATGCTGTAAGTATGTAACAAAATTTTAAAAACAGCAGAGAATAGGATGTATTTTTTACTCTCTTGAATGAAATCCTTCTGTGATTCAATGAAACACACAGAAAAAGATGAAATACGACAATAACACGTACAAACAACTAAATTTCTTTAGGGACAGAAGAAAGAAGCTAACACAATCAATAATATCAATTTAACCTATATACAAAATAAAGACTAAAAAAATACATGCTACTATTAATAAATTGCGTCCCATTTTTTTTACTATTTTTTTTTCTTTTATTTTTTAAGTACACGTCAAAAGCAAACTAGACAATGTAAAATTAAACTAATAATAATACCAATAATTATAAAATAATCCCAAATTTTATTTGAAAATGTCAGATAAATAGTTTGCAAAATATAGTTCAGCAGATCATGTAGAGAAACTTTACACGAAATACACAATTGTGTCAAAACCTGGAGCGGAAGAGCAACTAATCTGTTTCTAAACGAAACTTTTTAAAACTATTCCTACAGAGATGCAGCTTCAGATTCCAGAAGATAGTTTATTGAAATACAGTTTCAAAAGCCTCTCCACAGGTTAACCCTTAACAAACGACTTGAACAAAGGTGCCATACACAGAAAGGCCTTCAGGGGGCGCAGGTGCTCTCCGTCTCCAACTATACTCAGGGCTTTATGTAGAAACTCTTGGGACAATATCAGCACACACACACATCTTAGACAAATACTGATCATTTGCTCTCGAAACAACCTGTGTTGTGAGACAAATGTGTAAATTTCTAAAGTATATGAAGCGTCTATGTGACCAAAAATAATGTTTTAGTACGAAATGTGTGATATTCCCATGTTTAATGTTTACTATGAGATAACTTTCCTTTGGCTGAACTGGTCTAATACACTGATTAACTGAAGATTATTGAGTAAATCATAATAATGGTACTCTTCAAAAATAATATTTCAAATAAAATGGGTCAAAGGGCAAAATATTAACGATTATACTTTCCACACAAAACACTTCAGAGTGCAGGTCAAAGTGGATATGCTAAAAAATATTTAACAAAGCTTTAGATAGAATAAACAAGGCTGACTGATTATTATTTTCTTATTTTGAGGATTAGCTCAAAGCCAAAGCAGATAAATAGAATATAGCTGCCTTTTTCAAAATTATTTCATAGTGTCAGATTTCATGTGAAACTAAACAAGCAAAATATCATATTTACCAAGTTTATTGCATTTGACCTCAAATAACAACACAGAAATTATATTTAACATACAATGCTGTTTCTATCTGACAAAAGCAGGGGCGGACCAAGAAAAATATTCTTAGGGTGGCATGGAAATCTAATGGGGTGGCAAAATCAAAACTTTTTAAAAAAAAAAAAAAACCAAAATAAACAACACATATGCAGTAAGTATACACGTTTCATATAAATATAGTCTTAATTATTTTCTGTAGCCCACATGATTAAATATTTCAGTTACTTAAAACGTGATTTTATGTACTGTATAACCTTTATAATAAATAAATATATTTATAAATATATTGCTGCACCACATTTACACACACAAGTTTAACTTAAGTTTCACTGTTTTTTGTTAGACAAAAATCAAATTGTTACATGGTTAAATTTTTAAAATTGTTTGCGCTATGGTGCTAATGGTGGTGGTGGTGGGGGGGGGGACACTATGCAATGTATTCAGTTTTAGAATAGCCAGGCTCAAAGTGTTAATGCTATCTGTTAATAAACAACACTGTCATATGCAAAACTAGGGTGGCACTATGGGTGGCAAGAGATCATTTTAGGGTGGCACAAGCCACCCCATGCCACCCTTTTTGATCCACCCCTGGACAAAAGCAGTAATCTGACTGTGACTCAGTACCACACTGGATAAACTGAATACAGCACTGATGAAATTAGCTATTGTGATTGGTCCGTTCAATGAGTAATTCAGTGGAGTTAAAGATCTTCACACAAGAAAAAAAGTCTCCATAAAAAGAAGAAAAACATTTGTAATTTTTATTTGGACAGCACCAAAAGCAGATTTACAAAAACACATAGTGCACATGGTTTAACCTTCTCCTGCCTACCCGTTACGTTTTATCATGTGCATACAAGAATACATTTTAAAGCCAACACACTAGACTTTCAAAGGTTACCAAAACTTTAGTAGAAACTCCTCTAAGGGGCCGACTCAGGAGGTCTGGAGTCACGCAGGAGGTGTTGGAAATGCTGCCTCAGGTGATGTCATTGTGACATTAACACAAAGTTTTCCCACAAAGCATTTTAATGGAATATATACTTGTCTGAAAGGTTAACATACAAAAGCAGTTTATAACAACAAAAACTCCATCTGATTTACCCAAAACAAACAAAGCAGCATTACATGATTTTAATATAAAAAAATATGATTTTTTTAACATGATAAAACTATTGGATAACATGATTATGATGCATCGTTTCCTGTAAAAAGACATCATTTAAAGATGCCTTTCAGATACTTCACTACATCCTGGTAGATGACTTTGAGGTGCGAGCCATCGCAGTATGGAGCGTTTTTGGTTTGCTTGCAGGCGCACAGCAGGACTGTCCTGTCTTTCTCGGGGGTGAAGCGAAAAGGAGAGATACTCTGAGCTTTTTTCGTGTGAGTGCCGTCGCAGAAAGGCTGAAGAAGAGGGAAAAAAAGCGGGTTGAAGACACAAACTTGAAACTTACTTTTATTAGCCTAAAAATGACAGGATGCATGTGCCGCAGACGTATGGCAGTAAGCAATCACTGTGGATGAACCCGGCTATAAGCTGCTAATAAGACAGACTGAAAGGTCTCCTGCTGTCGCTCCTCAGCTGACACATTAGGACTTTGAAACTGTGGACTGAAATTGGTTGTTGCTGGTGAGCAGTCTTCATCACCAGTGATGATCCCTGATACAGAACTGAGGTCAGTTTTAAGTAAAAGTTGACATTTTTGCTCTCTGTGAGGTTAGAGGTCACATGGTCCTCCACTGAGGGGTCCAGAGGTGCCCGAGAGACGGGCCAAATTCAACCCAGATAAATCGAAGTGATCACATCTGTGCATGGTTAGGTTTTTCATGCCGTTTAAACATCAGTCAGGTGTTTATCATAAAGGAAAGGATCACATGTAAACCAGAGGGTCTTTTCTTTCTTTTCCTGGACACACTGAAATGAAAGCACAAAGCCCAGACACCGACGATGGATTAGAGTTAATCCAGTTTCCTTTATGTTACTGGGACCTCATCAAGCACCAGTTGGTCTCAACCAGCACGGTGCTTCTTAAAGCGTGGCTTTCAGACGGGTGGGAACGTAAACAGGAGTAAATGAGGCGAAACTTTACGTGATTGATGAGCTGCATTAGCTTTTACCCCAGATGACCCTCCAGCCCCAAGTGTCTCTGAAACCTGAGCCTCACCTGCTTCTTGCTGTGGCCACAAGCGCACCAGGCGTAGTGTTTTCCAGCAGACAGCTTCACCCTGTAGGGAAGCCGGGCGGCAGGGACTGCCTGGGTCGACTCCAGACAGCACTGAACCTGGGGCACAAAGTGAGACACAAACTTAACTTATCGTCCACACTAATGGATACCACAACATCCTGCAGTGACACATCCTGTGTGGTATAAGCCAAAACACAACTCCAGGCTCTCAGAGGGCTGTTTGAATAACAATCAGAGTGATGGAGTGCTGCCTCACATGACCCGAGGCATTCGCAATCACACAAACTCCTTCAGGTTTACTTTGAGAACACAAATTAAAAACGTATGTTAAACTTGTTTTGCTTACATCACAACATTACACTGTAATCGCTGTGATGTCACTGTTTTGGTTCCACTGGATAAAAAAACTCAGACAAATGAATAATAATGTAAAAACTTTGAATAAGTGGGTCTACATTTTTACACTCAAGCTTAACTCCACAAAGAAAAAGAGGAAGTGGGACTGGGAAGTCAGATTAGTGCTTTCTGATTATAAGATTAAGTTACAATATGGCTGACAATGCAAGCTGATTGGGCTGTAAAAGCCTCCCCGCGATGAGGACACGCCCCCTGTCTCACCGCTCCTCCTCCTCAACTTCCTCCCACGCGCTGCATCCATCGTTATATCGCTCATAGCCTATGGGCTCAAAATGTGGTCATAAATATTTTGTACTTGTAAAAAAGATTTGTATGTGTAAAAACGATTTGTATGTGTAAAAAGAATTTGTGTGTGCGTAAAAAAGATTTGTATGTGTAAAAAAGATTTGTGTGTGTAAAAAGAATTTGTGTGTGCGTAAAAAAGATTTGTATGTGTAAAAAAGATTTGTGTGTGCGTAAAAAAGATTTGTGTGTGTAAAAAGAATTTGTGTGTGCGTAAAAAAGATTTGTATGTGTAAAAAAGATTTGTGTGTGCGTAAAAAAGATTTGTGTGTGCGTAAAAGAGATTTGTGTGTGAACTTAGAAAAAAACCCCCTGCAAGTTACAAGTACGGATTTTTGACCCTATTTTTCTTCCCTTCATCTGATTGGTCAATGTCATGTCAATCACAAATGTAACAATCCAATCAGAGAACAGATGGGTTTGGCTGTCGAGGGGCGCTTTTTTTGAACTGCAGGTCTTTGAAGGGAATAAATGCCCTTTTACATGCCAACCCAGCGTTTTCCTTCATCACCACGAAGGAAAACAGTCTGTGGTTGTCCGAGTTTGGTGATTTTTGTGTCACAGGTCTACGTGTTTAATACAGGGACTTCCACAGCCTTTTCAACAGCGCTGCGGACCGCGGGGTGGGGGCGGGCAGTGTTTTGGAAATGACAGTCTTCATTACAAAGCTTTCTTCGTTATGAATTAGCATAGATGTTTTTATTGAACATTTGAAGAACTAGCAAAAAAAACAAACTCTTGTAGAGGACAAAGTCAGAGATAGAAAAGACAAGGAGCAGGTGCATCTAGTACAGGTAGAGCAGCTGCAAAAACCCACAGAGCCCAGCAGCCAGCGTAACAAATTCTGGATCCTTTGCTTTTAGTTAGCAGTTAGCATTAGCAGCGTATCCTGCATCCGATGTGAAAGAACTTTTATGCTGCGCACTGTGACTCACAGCAATGGTCCTGGGTCAGCCCTGACTTTGTGTTAAACTAATCCTAAAGTAATAATGTTATTTCTAACCACTGATATACCACAACTTTATCCTTTCAACAGCTACTGAAAGTTAGGGGACCTAGCTGCTATCGGATATTTATATAGCGATCCTCCAGCTTCAAACGGTATCACCCTTCAAGGACCTGCAGTTCAAAACAGCACCCCTCCGACAGCCAAACCCATCTGTTCTCTGATTGGATTGTTACATTTGTGATTGACATGACATTGACCAATCAGATGAAGGGAAGAAAAATAGGGTCAAAAATCCGTACTTGTAACTTGCAGGGGTTTTTTTTCTAAGTCCACACACAAATCTTTTTTACACATACAAATCTTTTTTACACACACACAAATCTTTTTTACACATACAAATCTTTTTTACGCACACACAAATCTTTTTTACACATACAAATCTTTTTTACAAGTACAAAATATTTATGACCACATTTTGAGCCCATACATAGCTGCAATAAATAATAATGTACACACCAGTCGTTAATGAATGACTGACTGCTTCATTACTCAGATATCAACCCTGAATGCGTGGAAGTCCACTAGCGCATTTTTTTAAAAGAACACACATGAATGACTTAAACTAGTGAAGAAATCACATATGTGAAGATGACATCAAAAGCTTTTTATTTCCAAGTGAAAACGAGATTCCACATTAATGAGAGTAAATTTGTTTTTTGTTCTTTTAAAATATATACATTTCAGGGATTTTTTCTGCACTTAAATAATTTTCATTAAAAACGTGTTTTTAATGTGGGGGACATCAGTCATATAACCATAATTTATATTTTCGTTTATCTATGGGCAGAAAAAATAGAAAAAGTAAGCACGTAAGTAGTAAGCTAACACAGACTTGGATCAGTCATGTTTAGTGACCCCCCACATCCTGATGGGCTTTCCTCAACTTAAAGCAAGAAAGTCAGTATTAGTAAATATTTTATTAACGTTCACAAACCATTATGTTACATGACCCTTATGAAGTCTAAAGCTTGCCTTATTAAACAGATATAAAAAAGGTTATTCAGTATGTCAAAATGACATAATAACTTTATATAATTGTTTTCACGGTCTGATAATAGCATCATGATGATGCAGTGCTTATGTTGGTGTGTATGTGCATGTTCTCCCTATAAATATGATACGTATTATGAGATTAATAAAGGATGAATCCTCACATAGACCCAATGAAAGGGGAAACATTTTCAGACTAAGAGTAATAAATAAATAAAATAAAAAAGTTTTAAAAGCCACGCAGAGGTCACCAGACTTACTTTCCAAACGTTGCCTGAGGTGAAAAAAAATTCAATATTTTTGAACAATGTAAACGTCATTAAATTGGAGCCTAAAATCACGTGGTGCTGATGAAACCACGCAAGGTTCGATTTCCGATCCCTTTTTATTTCTTGTTTGCTTTTCTGGTAAAACTTTACAGACTCGGTGTCCTTTCACAACGCCGACGATAAACAAACCTTCCCGTGAGGTCCGGTAGAGTCTCAGTGATGCTGGACATCACGACTGGTTCAGAAAGCAACAGCTTGGAGTCTTACTGGTTCAACAGATGACACCATATAAACCTGGGCCCTCATTTTACCACTGGTATTAATCAAATGGCCAACTGGGTGTAACCCCAAACTTCATACCAGGACTGCTGACCCCTTAAGAGTCAAACCCACATCCTTAGATCCTCATGCAGGGCCCTTCTGACTGCAAGCTTAGTCTAATTTTGCCATCAGGACTCATCGAACTGAGGACATGAGGCTCGCAGAAACCCTAAAATCCTTTAAAGCACGTCTTGAAAGTCATTTTAATTGTCTTCCCATTTTAACATGAATAAATCAGTTCATTTCTAATAAACCTCCAAAAAAGGTGAACTTTTCATAAACTTTACAGCACGTAAGATAGAAAGCATTTTTCTTCACTTTCTGTATTTCTCATAGTGGTGTAAAGTCAATGTGTTCACTTTACCTGAAGTCGATTCCTTTACGGTGAGTAAAATACACCCACAGTTAAATCACTCGACATCCAAGAGAAAATGTCAAAGAACTCAGTAAAATACATTTATTGACAAAAAAAAGTTGTCTTAATCTGTCCTTTTAATTTTACACACAAAAATATCAAAATACTTTACAGGGATTTTAATCTGAATATCGTCAAATTTGCTTCAATCGATTCTCTCAAACAAATACACTGTACAATGACAACGTGCTTGTCCTTTTAAATTCAGTGCTCATTTCATTTCCTTTTTTTTTCTCTTCAGGGAACAATGCATTTAAAATTATGCATAGCTATTACTTGGTATTTAGCGATACATTTGAGAGACATCACTGCATTTCATGCAATTCATATCCCGATAGTTAACTTTGCCGTCCATCAGACGTCACTCGGAGCCAGGTGCTTAAATGTTGCAATACATAAAAGATACACAGTACGACATTCATAACATGAATTATCTTTACCCAAACTTCAAAGCTTAAAAGAATGAATGTGTTTTTACACAAACATATTAAAGTATACAACTCGGATCTCAAAAAAACAAACAAACAAACAAAAAAAACATTTTACAATTGGGCCAAAGCGCCCCAGTGCAACATGAGAAAGAAACTGTTTCAGAAATCCCTCGCGCCGCTCTGCAGGCGATCGTGTGGTCGCGCTGGTCATACTTGGTAAATTGCAGACCTCCCAGCAGGAGTCACGTTGGCTCATGTCTTTGTCAACATTCTCCTTCTGTCATTGCTACAGTATTTATCACCAACCATTGAGCTGCGTGAAGCTTCTGATGTCTACATGAGCTGCTAACAACATAAAATAAAATAAAATAAAAATAGATATCACATGTATGGGAGTTCATGTTCAAGACTCCAAACAGAGTGACAAATGAAGGAAGGAGGAGATTAAATAATCCCTTCATTTGAGGGCGAAAAAGGTGAAATGGTGACGAGCCTTTGTTAGTAAAACTGAGCTAAGCGGAGGTGTCGCCTCATAAAGTGGAAGGAAAAGCTTATTAGGGGAGACCAGGGACACCTGTAACACCCAACGCTAATGTATCCAATCAGAAAGCTAGGGCGACGACACGCCGGCAGGATTAACGAGCTCGTGTCCAAATTGTTGCCTTTTGTCTATTTTAATGCTGTGCAGAAAGAGGAAACGCAGATCGTTCAGTCATGCTACATTAGAGCATCATTTTGACACAGAAGGAATGAAAGCTAGAAGATGAAGTTTTAAAAGTCTTCTCAAAAAACATATCAAACGTCTAGTTTCTGCTCGTCTACACCACAGACGATAAACTGGTGCAGTTTTAATTGAAACTGCAACATATGTCATGTTTTTGATGCAACTATTTTGTGAGTTGTGAAAGAAAATGTAAAAAACCCAAAATGCCACAGCTGCCCCCGGTCGCCCTGCAGCCTCCCTGTTTCCTACATCGATTCTGTTTCTGCAGCACTTTCATTACGAGCGGTTCAAACTGCTGTGCAGATTCTCTACAAGTCCTTTTTCTCAGGTCTCTGAAGCACAAACAACTCAAAAACATTCCAACACAAAACGCACAATAGAAAATGCTTTGACACTTTAGTCACCACTATACGCTTCACACGTTTTTCCACTGTTGAAATTATCAGTCAGCTATCAAAAGTATATAAATGGGCTTAGGAAGAGTGCTTTCGTCGGACAACGCGACCCTCCGTGTACCCGCAATAAAAAAAAAAACACGTTATCAAAGAAAGACGAGAAGAGAGTGAGCCTTTGGGCTCGTGGTTTCCTCTGTAAATCTAACATCATTAAGGCATTATCTATCCAGTATTGCTAAAAGAACAGCTAGTTGGTGGACATGAAAGGAATATCTATGTATGACAGTAAAAGACTGACACTTCAGGACAGGAGTGCAAAATACTCAGAAAAATCAAAAACCTGTTAGTCCCTAGCGACCTATGAAGTACCGAGCATCCTTTAGAAGGTACTGTGTTGATGGCTAATTTGCTCTGTTAGCTACTAACATGCAAAGTGCACACTTGTTTAGGAAAAAACTATTAATTTCTTACTTACAATTTCCAAATGTTTGGTTTCGTCCGCTTAATCTCGACAGCAACTAGAAGGATATAAAAGTCTTGAGAAACTCTGGTGGTGGTCTGGAACAAAACCCGGCGCTCGCCCGCAGACGATGGCGGCTTTCTGGACACGCAGGTGCTGTGTCATTTTTACATTTACATGAGTTAATACCTTAGAGCAAACACCAAGATATCTTTTTGGTGGGCATTTTATATCCAGTGAAGGCTATTGTGGTAATGAGTCTGCACAAAAGTCAACAATGAAAAATACAAAGTCTGAGGTAATAACTAGCTTAATGTCGAAATGCCACAAACCACACATCAAAAATGATTGTATGTTGACCCTTTACATAATAAGTGCCCGTGAGAGGCTTCACATATAGAAGATCTGGATGAAATTGAGTGGGGTGAACACAAAGGGAAGACACAATATCGAGGAAGACAGTTGAGGTTGCAGGAAGTGGCAGAAGTCCGCTTTTTTTTTTTTTTTCTTGCTTTTTTTCCTCGCTGACGCACTGAATGGAAACTCCGGAGGGAATTCATGAACAGTCAGTGCTTGGGAGGTCAGAGAAGAGAGACTCAGACCTTCGGTTCATGAACTCTGCCTTCATCAGCAGCCCCATTGGTCTAGCTAACAAATTAGTGCAATTTAAGAAGAGACCACTGTATTCATGCTCTCTGAAAGCTGCCTACACACAAAAAAAACCCTATGAGAAGAACCTCTGATATCAAGAATTTCAAAACACGAAAAACTTCACCTTGACATTAAAGTCCATCCTGTTGTACATTCATAAAAGAGGGCTTAAGATAAAGACGACAGAGAAGGAGAAAGTCCTGGAAATTTGACCTCTTCAAGGCGGCACGTCATGCCTGATGTTTTCATCGGAGCTGCTCGCGTGTTGTGGAGAAACATCAGCCATTCTTGTCTCCACCTTTCTCTCCAGTAGCCTGAAAACACAGAGAGCAGAGGGTTTCCAGCACATCTTCACCTTCATCTGAAGTATAACAGGACGTCCAGATATGGGCGAAATAAATGTGGACTTGAGGCCACTACACCCCGAGCGCGTAGCTACATGAAATTCAGAGTTTTTCAGATGCGAGCTTGTTGCGTAAGCGCCTTCACACACTGAAAAGTCTGTATGAGGTTTCGTGGTTTGATCCAGGAGCTGAATCTGTATCACGGCCGCTTTCATATGTATTTCATGATGTCAGCGGGTCAGTTCGAGTTGGGATCACGTCTGAGGAGGCAGAGAAATGATTTCAGAGAGCCGACTGACCGGAGCAGCATGGAGCTGTGTGTTAAACTGTACTATTTAACCACACGTAGTAAAGTATATACAGCACCAGTGCACGTTTTGAGCTGCACTGCTAAATGGAGTGCTTTGATTGGTCAGATCTTTTTATTCACATATGAAAAATCGAGCTTTGATATAAATGCAGAAAATTTGTGAGTGTGAATGTAGGGTAGGAATAGGACAAATATTTGTAAAGACATAAAATATTCGCATGGATTTTAAGCGGATTTTAAGGACTTGTGGGACGTGTTACCGAGGTGGGTGGAACATTTTAGATTTCAGCTTCTCTTCATTAGCTCCAGAGCTGGATCTAAACGGCTCCATCTTATCTTAAAGACCTCGTGGTATCGTATCACCCCAACAGAGCACTTTGCCCTCAGACTGCAGCTTACGTGTAGCTCTTTCTAAAAGGAGGATCTGAGGTAGAGCCTTCAGCTTTCAGGCACTCTTCTGAGGAACCAGCTACCAGTTTCCTATGAAGCTTGAAAAGGAAAGCGACTGGACTTCTTCAAGTTCTGCTCCGTAAATTACCTGGATGACTGAGGACCTACACAGACACAGCTCCCAGTTTGGATTTAGGAGACAGGCACCCTGTCTACTTTTAAGACCAGGCTTGAACCTTTTTGATAAAGCAGATCGTTAGAGCTGCATCAGGTGACCCTGAACCTTCCCTTAGATATGCTACAATACGCTAAGGCTGCTGGAGGACTTTCCCACGATGCACTGAGTGTTTCTCCTCTTCTGCCCATGTGTTTATATGGCACTACTTCATGTCATTAACTTTTATCTACTCTCTTGTCAATGATTGATAAAAACTCTTGGAAGTGAGCTGTTGAGTTTCTTGGTTCCTGGAGTTTTTCAGGAGGACAATCACGAGTATTACTCACTCCGGGTTTGTGAAGCGTGTTCTCCTGCAGCCCGAAGAGCCCGCCTCCTTGGCCTCCCTGCAGGGGGGAGGCTGTAGCTGAGGACAGCAGGTTGGGTGACTGGGCAATCATGGGTGAGTTGGGGGTGGAGGCGAGAGCTCCTGTCAGCGTGAGGCGCTGCAGCTCCCGCTGACACTGCTGCTGCAACATCTGGCACACCAAGGCCTGCTGCTCCTGGAGGAGGATGAGAGGAGAGCGGCTTTAAGGGACGAGCAGAGAAAAGGCGCTGATGGGGGTTTGTGTGGGGGGTGACAGTGCTGGGAGTCTGTAAACGCCGAGCAGAAGCGGCAGACCGTCACCAGGGGGCAGTGTTGGACACAATGCTACTCTTGTTCACCTGTGTGTATTTGCCGGTCATGTAGCTCCTGCTGGGAATGACAGCGTGGACAAAGAGCGTCTCTATGTTCAAACTGACTGTTAAAAACAATGAAAACTGTCCCCTGGAGCCACTGCGTGTTTGTGATCTTTGATGGGGTTTTGCATCTTCTCCTCAATGACCTCCGCTGTTACTCCCTTTCCTGTTTGAGCCATCTGGCCTTCATCACCCTTGAGTTACATGCTTTTAGGCCTTGTAGAGGAGAGCCTCACAAGTGTTTTTCCTTTGAACTGCATTCAAGAATTTCCAGGAAATGCCAGTTTCTGTTTAAGTTTGGGGATATTTGTATAAAACAATCGTACTTTGAACAATCACGCTGCCATAACTGAGCAGCACTCCTCTGTCAGGTTTCCTGGCACCCTCATCTGCTCTGGGTTCTTTAAAGCAGCTTCCATCAAAAATAGCAGAACAGAAATGCTGAGGCATGTCTGGAAGAGTCCAGCTCAGGTGTCTGGGCGAGGATGCACCTGCGCTTGTCGAATTCAGGGTCAAGTAGTCTAAGCTAACTTAAGAGCAGTGGAGAGCACCCGGGGACAGGAGTGGCAGCGAGTGATTTTTACAGGGTTCCTGCCAGAAGGACAAACAGCTACAGAGGCGAGTGCACTGCCTCGCTCTGCTGTTACTGGATTGGCGTTAGTAACAGACTGATAACTGATAACACACCTTATCTCAGGGAAACCTGGAGCAGTTCACATTGACCGTACTTCATGTGTGTGAGTGGGAACTCTCACAAGTACGTTTATTTTCAAACTGCACGTGTTTTATTTTATTTTTTAAAAATTGGACGTAAAAACTGTAAACAAATGTTCAGTCGTTCTGTTTCACTGTCGCCTCGTCTAACAGAAAAGTGAAAGTATCCAGTTCCCCGCTGTCTTTAGTCTATTATATCAAAGTACTTATAGTTTACAGTCAAACAGGAAACCCACTGGTTCCTATATTTACAGTGCCTGACTGGTTTGCACCCCACCAAGCTTTCCTCACTTTGCATGTCAAATAAGGGCGGCTGGTTCACTTCGACACAAAACATTATTGTTGGTACAATCTCTTTCTTAACTAACATAATTGAATCGGTTAGTATCTCTATATGAGGTCTTGCTAATGGTTAATACCACAGTATTAATCTCCCAACTTCAAAATGTGTTACAGCAAGTTCCTGAGTTACAGACAGTAATAAATTCTTTGTAAAAAGTTAGTTTTTACTGAACAGGATTTCTGAATGAGTCTAAAAATAACGCGTGAGATTGCCCCTGATGTTAGCGCTTATTCAAATAGCCCTGATTTGCTCGGTGTTCCCGTCACGACCAAACATCAGAGAGCTGCTCCGTTTCTGAGGCGTGAGCGAGAAAATATTCTGTTCCTTTTCTGATCCTAAATCAATTTAAGCCCTCGGTTAAAAGCTTTTGCAGCACAGATTTTATCGCTGTGATGGTTCAGTGAGCTAATGAAAGTGTTTATTAATGAGTCGAACCAAGCAGCAAACACCGGAAAAACTGCAGTTCCTCTAATGGCCACTTGATTTCAGCTTACACTCCCAAGTAAGTATGACCGACTTTACAGCATGCGAGTTTTTATTTAAGCATAAAGTTTGCATCTTTAGGGGAATGGCTGCTTTGACTGACAAATTGATGCAATTGGATGAAGCTGCAATAATCAGGCAAATAATATATCTTACTATGTGCTTATACGTACAAACAGACCATCCAAGAAATCTGTGGTTCAGTTTTCACCAGACGAATTCTAGCTTTACTTTGACATTTCTTTATACGTGCCATTTAATTATCAGGTACACGGGTCTGTGCCACGCGCCTCGCTAAACAAGCTTTAGCTGATATGCTTGTTTATCTGTTTCATGACATCATCACACCACGAGTCAGAAACATGTGGATAGAGAAAAATGTCAGAGAAGCTGTGAGAAAATGTAAAAATCAGAGAGAACGACAGAGCGACGAGGCGAGTGTCCTTACAGGTGTGAAGTTCTGCGAGGTGAGGAACTGCTGCAGCTGCTGCTGCTCCAGAAGAAGCTGCTTCTGCTGCTCTGACAGGAACGGCGACCTGAAACAGATGTTGACATGTGGAAGCACACCTGTCAGAGAGCGCCACCGAGTTTATATGTTTCTCACAGATTTAGATTTTGGGGTCAGTGGGCAGGCACACATGTTCTCGCTAATCTATTAATAAACAGTGTTTATAATCTCCGACGGAGCAAAGACGTGATCATAAATAACTGACGAAACAAATATAGTGGGTCTTTCTTCCTGCCAATCAACTTCAGCTGGCGGTGGTTCTGCTGCAGCCTCGTCACGCTCGCTGTGGCGGCACATGAACCTGCTCCTCTCCACCTGCTGCAAACCTGGGGGTGGAGTGGTCGTCCATCTCACCACAGCTCCTCAGAGCAGGAGAAGAACCACCGACAGCTGCAGTCCATGACAGTCCGCTACGTCCTACTATGGGGAAGACAAGAACGTGGCCAGCTGGTGGCAGAAACACTAAAATTTAAAAATAGGAGTGAGGGGATTCTGCGCTTCAAAAGGATAGAAAAAGAAAAGAAAAAGAAATCACTGAATGCTAAAAAAATCTGATACAACCAAAGTTAGTTAATTCATTTAGAGGCTCTTGTTTTCTTCTTCTGTGGTTTTTACAGACAGATTTTTTACGTACGGACTCGCACTCTTGGGAAGCTGAAAGCCTTGAGCCAGCGCCAGGGGGTTGAGGGGTGGAGGTTGGGGTCGCAGGGCCGGGAGCGCGGGCTGAGGAGCGTTCTGCACAGGCGACTGGATCACTCCGTTCAGACTGCCGAGCACGCCGTTCACGGCCAGCTGAGGACTTCCCGCGATAGACGCCATGAGTCCGCCCACCACGGGCAGTGCGGAGCCGCCGGCCTGAGCGATCGCCCCCAAACCGTCGTTCAACCCTCGATTCAAGCCGTTCAGCAGCGGCTGCCCGAAGGAGGCGGGGCTCTGCTGAGGAGGGGGGGTGCTCTGGAAGGAAAGAGACGAGCTGCTTCGGGACGGACTACCGGAGTGCAGCTCCTGGAACAAACACAAGAGAGCAAGCGAGCAGCTTTTTACTGAGTTTACCGTAAAATTGAGAAAATCTACAAAGAGGCTTAAAAAAGACAAATATACTTGCTAATGGTGCCTGACGGGATTGCACGGTGATTTTGAGACACGAAAGGAACTAAAGTTTCTCACCTCAGACGAGGTAACAAAGGAGGTGTCATTCAGGAAGCAGCTTTTGGGCAGGGGACTCTTATTGGTGCTCAGGGGGTCTAAGGAATGAGAGCCACAATCACAGGGTGAAAACTACCAGGTTTGCACTGAACACCATTTTCTGTACTATCAAAACTGTTCCTACGGTTAATTAACATCAATAAATCATCCGTGTGAGCGGGTGGGGCTGCAAAGGGAGGATGAAGGAATGCAGCTTAAAAAAATAAAAGAAGGCGATGGGATTTATGTGCCCTGAAGTTCGCTTATGAAAGTGGACAGAGGAGCTTAATCTGACCTTGGGTGGATGACAGGAAGTTGATCTGGGCGGACGTGTGCATGGAGCCCTGGGTGGAGTGAAGCTGTGGAGGGAAAGGCACGGCCAGCTCCGTGTTGAGCAGCTGCAGTCGCTCCTTCTTGGCCGTCAGGCTGAGGATCTGGTCCTGGAGCCGCTGGTTCTCCTGCTGCAGGGAGTGCAGCGACTGGAGCATCTCCATAACTGAGGGGACAAGAGGACACGCCACACTTCAGTCCAGTGTTTCCCACCATCTTCAAAGAGGCACACACTATTTTAAATTAATTATTAAATAATGGAGCTGGTGATGCTAGTCTGCATTCTGCGCTGCAGCCTCTGTGAGCTCAGTGCAGAATTTGGTTACGGTGGTCTTCCTGCTCAAAGATCTGCACAGTAAAAGAGGGACGACTGCCCTCAACAGGCACATTTTAAACTGAGAGTTTCTGGAGAGGCAGCTGAAACATATCAGACCCTCCCTGGCCTCTGTGATCACCTCCACTGATTCTCTCACTCTGTGGAAGATTTCTCTCTCTGCCATCTGGGGCTCCAGCAGGTGATCGCGCTCTTTTTTCTATTCAGCTATAATGCACCACGTGGGAAACGGCACCACAATACCACAACGCCCCAGCAGCACATTTCACTATCAGAGTTCAGTATCGCCTCAACATAGCATCAATGTATGACTCACAAATGTCGTCAGATTCCCGGAGAGATGGCTGAAATTATCGGTCCGGATGTGAAAAACAATTGAGCAGGGACCAAGGACGCAAAAAAAGTCCCAGCACTTTATTTTATTTTTTTATTTACAATATAGTAACTCAGGCATAATGCAGCACACACTTACGTAGGTCAGATTGTGGGCGCTACAAAGGTTCCCCGCGCGAGTCTAAATCAGGCATCGCTCGTTTTCAACAGTCCATCCTGAGGCTGAGCCTTCAGCTTCCAGGCCCCTCTCCTGAGGAACCAGCTCCCAGTTTGGGCTCTGGAGAATGACTCCCTCTCAACTTCAAACTTTTAGTTTTGATAGTTAGAGCTGCATCCAGTGAACCTGAACCATCCCTCAGTCGTGCTATTTTAGGCTCAGGCTGCTGGAAGACTTCCCATGATGCACTGGGACTCCCACTTCTCTCTTTCGCTCGCTATTGCATGTCAGTGGGTTTTGAGTTCTCTCGCTTCCTGACCCCATTTTGTAAGTATTTCTGGGTTAGGAACTCCAGCTGTCATCATTACTGTAAGCATTATTACGATTACTGCCTGAGAAGTTTTAGGATTGGCTCGGGTTGGTTGTTTTATCATTTTTAGCGGGCGATGGGTGGATCGGCACGAAAGGGATCCAGGAATATCAGTTAAAATTGGACCTTTCACATCACAAACACAGATGAACACTGGAGGAGTTCTGCTCTCGGTATTATTATCATAATTATTGTATTTACTGTAACAACCAGCTGGTGGTGCTCAAACAAAAAATAAGTACTAGCATTGGATGTTTCCTGCCTCTCTGCTCTCCTCTCACCCCAGCCGGTGGGGGCAGATGGCCGCCCACCCAGAGACCGTTTCTGTCAGCAAGCGCTTGATCAGATTAAACTCGCTTTGCTGGAAGAGCTGCTCAATACAATCAAGGGCACAGAGCAGTTGATGGGCGTACAGTTTTCATGTATTGCGAACAGTTAAACTTGCACATCGACCCAAAGCAAACCTTCTGTTTTTGTGTAGTTAAACATCAACACGCCGATTTACTGGACGTACTGGGATAAACTAGTCACGGCTAAACGATCGGAGATATGTTTGACAAGAGTGGACCCAGCAACCTGCACTGTGCTTTTTTTTAAAGTCCTGCACTGTCTCACAGGTGTTTCCAATTATTCTGGCAGTTCGGGCCCCCGCTTGGGTTGAAGTCGGGCAGAGTTATGCTGGAAAATATTAGAGGTCACAAAACAAAGGCTGGGTCCTGAAACATGCCACATTTTGAGCCTTTTGCACTCAAGTTAAGTCACTTATTTTTATACAACACTTTGCTGTTTAAGTAGAAATGAGTGTGTTTATTTTGAGAGTATGTCACAAGTTACTAGTTAGGCTCAAAAAAAGAAACGCACACAGAAAAATCTGCAAAATAAATGTTACGCTTTCTCATGCAGATAAATATAATTAAGGTGAGGACTGTGGGGGTATTTCCTTTTAGAGAAATACACCTAGCTGAGCGCGATGAGACCAAAAAGAGAAGAGCAGCAACCATGGAAATAAAAAGCCGTGTGCATGCAAGCGTGAGCCAAAAGCACTGACAGTGCTGGGTGTAGGAAGAAAAAAATGAGCAAATAATAGATTTGAAAGCAAGTGTCAGCTGATGATGTCCCTGGAGAAAAAGTGAGTCAGAGCAAAAGGCGGTGAGCAATCTGGCTCAGGGGAGAGACGAGCAGAAATACAACGGCAGAAACAAAGCAGCTGCTGGAGCAGCTTTCAGAACCGAGAGCACATCTGATCTCTTGCTGAGCTTTTTTTTGTCCTCACACAGGTACATTCATCATCTGACGACAGCACGAGGCACACACAGAGGCCGGCAGCGTCTACGTGTAAGGTTCCCAACATTTCTGGCTTAAAATGAAGTGAAAGGTTCAAGCAAAGAGTCCTTTCTGTTTCTCAGATCTGTTTTTGAAGGATTCTGAGAGGCTCAAAGATCTTAGCACTGAGCAAAGTAGTACTAAAACAACCCTGCAGTTCCTCTGATGGCCACTTGAGGCTCCTGTGTTAAAATGCCCAGTTTACATCTCACTGCAGGAAATGGTCTGTAGACATGGTCCATAACAGCTTCATGCTGGAAGAAACATTTTCTTAAGTCACCTGGTTTGATTTTTTTTAATTGATAAAGTTGGTGGCGTGGCTACTCTGACTGGCCAACAACCGATTCTTACAAATAATACGACTGGCCGTGCAGCTAACTGTACAGCACGCCACACGCCATGTTAACAGACCACTCAAAGAAGCACACGCCTCACAAGTCTGTGCTCCAGCCTGCTGAGTAAAGTTCGAATATTTTACGCACTCCTGCAGTTTATGAGGCAACTTGTACATATCACTCTGTTTATGTCCGTCCTTTATGCACAGAATACACTTGCTGGCCACTTCATTAGGTACACCAGTTCAGCAACTCGATGCATTAAGGTCAAGGCGAGCAGCTGAGGTTCAACCTGAGCATCAGCATGGGGAAGAAATGTGATTAAGGTGACTTTGTTGATACCAGGCAGGCTGGCCTGAGTATTTCAGACTGCTGATCTTCCCTCATAAGCATCTCCAGGGTTCACAAAGACTGATAAAGAAAAGGAAAATATCTGTCCAGCAGCTCCCTGGGAGAAAATGCTTTGTTTACACCAGAGGTCAAAGGAGAACGACCAGACTGCTTCGAGTTGACAGGAAGGCAACAGTAACTCAAATAACTCCTGGTTACAACCAAAGCATGCAGAAGAGCACCTCGGTTGCTCTTCTGCACCTCAGAAAATTAGAAAAACGATTCCTGCTCTGATGAGTCTCGATATTTGCTGTGAATTCAGACGGTAGTCTCAGACTTTGGCGTGAACAACATGAAAATAGGGATCTATCCATGGTTCAGTAACTGAGAACTGTTCTTGACCATGTCCATCCTTTTATGAGCACAGCGATCCCGGTACCGGTCCGTGAGTTGTTTCGTACCGCGCCGCGAGAGTTGAGGCTCGGGTGTGAAATTTACGGTTTTCGGGGTTTTTATCGTTAACTTGGTTTCCCCGGGTCTTTTCCCGTGTTGTAGTTGTGTATCTTATTTTGAAAGAAATATTTACGTGTTACCATAGCGACCAGAGAGCATTAAGGGGCAGAGAGGAGGATGTTACTCTCAGTGTTGTTGGCGCATTTCAGGAGGACGCTGCTCATAAAGTTACACAGTGAATTCGTGTTTATTATTAGTTTTTTAGTATTTTTTATTTTGTTGTATTTCTCCGCGACACCTTAAAGGCCGGTCCGTGAAAATATTGTTGGACATTAAACCTTTGGGATGTGGTGGAAAGGCTGATTCTCATCATGGATGTGCAGCAACTGCATGAAGTTATCCTGTGAATATGGACCAAAATCTCTGTTTGCATGGCACCTCGCTGAATCTTTGCTACGAAACAAGTTCTGAAGGCAAAAAGGGGTCGAACACAGTACCAGCACAGTAACTGCAGGTCCATCAAGTATATTTGCCATTTCATTCATCTTATAAACACTTTTCAATATCTAGTCCCACTGGCCTTACTTACTGTTGACTCCCATCTCTCCGTTGCTGTGTTTCTCCAGCAGCAGATCAATGTGAGAGCTGGCTGGAGGGACGTTCTCAGGACGGGCTCTGACTCCGGCGCCCAGCCCGTCCCTCTGGTCGAACAGAAGAGGAAGACAGCTCATCGGAGACCTGGGCGTGGAAGAGGATAAAGTCAACAGGAAGTCAGAAGCGACACGTCACAGCTTCTGCAGCCAAGCTGGGAAACTACCAATCATCCTCTGTGGCTGTGGTTTGTGTTTTTATCCACATAGACGCTTTGATTGTTAACCAGCTGGTATTTTCCTGTTGCTGGTAATAAAAATGACAAAGGGAAAAATCAACCAAGTGATGATTTGAACAGATGAATGATGCGTCACCAGTGGTTTGTGCATCTCTACTTGCTGACTCATTTCAGTCAGTAAATCTGAAGTGTAAGAATGATGTATTGTTTTCAGGATTTGACACTAAAAAATAACAATAAAGACAAAAAAGCAAAGACTCACTGCGAGGAAAGACTCTCTCTCGGTGAGTTCCCCTGACATGGGAAGCGACAGTCATCGAGGTCAGACTCTGAGAAAAGGAACAGACATTAATTTCATGTGCGCTCACATTTACTGAAAGGCAGCGTCATCAAAGCGCCGTGTTTACTGCGCAACAACAGCACGTTTAATGTTGGATTTCTGAAAGAGGATTTGAGCCAGAGCAAGGTTTTTTTGTGAAGCTTATCTAAAGCCAACATTCGTTTCTCAAGAAGTGCTTCCTGTCACCTGGCAGTGAGGTCTGGGCTTGGCTCAGTAGTGGCGGCAGTGTCAGGGCTGTGGAGAGACAGCTGGTGAAAGGCTGAGTGGAGGTCAGGCTGTAGGAGGCGCTGGAACCTGGATTCACCTATAAGACAGCGAACGTCAACATCTGGCTGACAAAGAAAGCATGGAGATAATCACGAAAGGATTTTAGTTTAAAAAAAACAACTCAAAACTGATCTTATTGTGAAGAAAACATCCATCTACTGGAAACGTAACACACATCTATCAAAAATAACTCGAGAATGAATTGTGCTTCCAGATTCTTCATGACTTCCACATCTGTCCGCTCATCATTGTTTATGAACACACTCACTTTCTTTCAGCTTGTCCCAGCCGTCATAGGCTACAGGGTACCTGCACAGGTCAACCAGACACACTCGCATTCACACATACGTGCACATTAGAACCCAACATGCATGTCTCTGGACGCGAGGTGAAAGTATCCGCACCGCTGTGCATGATTACGCTGCTGCACTCAGTTTTGGTACAACACTCCACTTCTTTTCTTATAAAGCAGACACACCCTGTTCCACCCTGAACTGTGTATTTCAGTTCGAGCCAAGACAACTAAAAGAGAGACTTTGATGACAACTAAGGGAGTACAAGTGAAGACGTGTGGAAGGACTTTGGTGTCTGTCTGCAGCTGCTTTTGTCTCAGGATCATTCGGGGGCTCTTGCGGTCGGCTTTTGGTGCCGGGTGTCAGCTTTGACTCTGCAGCACCACCTCTCTTTACCCCAGTTGCACCCAGTGACTGTAATGAGTCATTGACCTGCACCCACAGAGATGCTGCAGTGGAGGCAGGCTGGCACCAGCTCTACAAGTAAAAACACCTGCTAGTCAGAGGCTAACTCCTCCGTTGCTGCTTACTGTAAATCGTGATTATGAATTTTCCTATAATCCTCAGGCCTGAAACTTCATGTGTCATTTAATTTTGTTGAAATGTTGTTTGCTGACACAGACGCAAGCAGCACACGTCCTCTCTTTGTGACGTACCTGTGTGTTTGACACAGCGTTGACTGGTGGAAGAGACAGCGAGGAGTGGGATGGAAGGAGTCCTGAGGAGAGAGGGGTGCTACACATGCCCCCTCCCAGGGACAAGGAGGTGCTACACACCCCTCCACCCAGGGAAAGGGGGGTACTGCAGACACCCCCGCCCAGTGTGAGAGGGTCCTTGAGACTGGAGTAGATGCCTGAGAGACATAAAAGAAAGAAAGGAATAAGGTGTTTGTCGTTTTCATCTTAGAAGTCGTATGACTGCAGAAAGAGGAACACGTGAGCCAATCAAATGGAAAGTAGGGCAGGAAATGCACTACAGACACGTGCGGCGCACACAAAAACACCATGTAGGACAATATCACTGCCTCGCACAGATTACACAAACGTTCTGGAAGAGATTTAACAAATATTTTAAAAGTGGTGCCAAGAAACAGTCGACTTATTCCGTTCATTCTTAATTCCAGGAGTTTTTTTCGCTGCGCTTCTGATACAGAGATAAGCTGCTGCGTGCAATGGAAACGCACCAAAGTGCAAAGAGATAGCGCTTCAGTTTTTTCCTTCACCACACACAGGAAGCTAGAGGGCTACCGCACACGCCCACTCGCTCAAGACTCACCAGAGCTGAGCAGCGAGTTGCCGCGGCCTGTAGAAAAACTACCAGTGGAGGACGAGGAGGAGGAGAAAGAAGAGGAAGTGGAAGAGGTGGCGGTGGGAGGCAGCGTCGAGGAGAAGGTGGGGTGGGGGATGGAGGACGGGCTCGGATAGAGCGACGAGGTTAAGGCTAGGGGAGGCGGCGCTGTGTGGTGATGGTGGTGGTGGTGCTCCTCCTCCCCCCTCCTCTCTCGGTTCTTGCTCCCCCGTGGGCGCCCCGGGCCGTGGCGGCTCTTCTTGTTGCCACGGTGCCTCCTCTCTCGAGGCAGCGGCGGTGGAAGCGTGACTTTGTCCTCCGGGTCGGCCTCCTCCAGGATGGGCGGCGTGCTCAGCTGGGATGGCTTGCAGAGGGATTTGGAGGGTTTGTAGTCGCTCGACGAGGAGATCTTTCGGATCTTGCTGCTGCTGCCGAGCCCCGACGACGACGTGATGCGCATGATGGACCCGAAGGTGGAGATGGTGACTTTGTTCTCGAAAGGGCTGGAGTTGCCTTCTGGCCTGTCGTGACCTTGCGACCCTGCTAGCGGGCCCTCAGCGGGGGTCAGTGCTGGTGGCTTGTGGTATTTACAGTCCTCCTCCTCCTCTTCCTCCTCCTCGTCTTTTTCCTCTTCCTTTACATCCTCCTCCTCCTCCTCCTCCGCCTGGACTGCCGGTCTCCTGTGACGCTCCTTGCGCTCCTCTCCGCTGTGGTCGTCACCTCCTCGGTCATGTTCACGCTCCAGGCGGGAAGAAGATAAGAACTGATGAAACTCCTGAGCAGACGACAGGGAACCACCTGAAGGAGAAAAACAAAGAGTTAAAGTCAGACACAAACGGCCACACGACCTCCCTCCGTCTCCAGGGTTCAACAGAACCCAGTAAGAGAGGAGAAGCTAACTGGTCATGCACAGGGCAATGACGGTGCTGCCACCAATCCCAGTTAGAAGTTTACCTGTGAAACAAACTGGCTTAAGTGAAAGCTTCACTAATGACAGTGTTTTTTAGTACGAGGCCACTGAAAGAAAACCAACTGGTGCAGGACTCTACAGAGCGAGCGTTTCTCTCATATTCGAGACAGAAATGGATCCGTGCTGAACGTAAATTGAATTTAGGGGCACGTGTGTGGATGAAAAACCCAGCGAGCTTCTGTTTTTCTCAACAACACAACAGCAGCCAAGATGATGCAATCACCCCTGTTACAGTGGGGCAAAAAAGTATTTAGTCAGCCACCGATTGTGCAAGTTCCCCCACCTAAAATGATGACAGAGGTCAGTAATTTGCACCAGAGGTACACTTCAACTGTGAGAGACAGAATGTGAAAAAAAATCCATGAATCCACATGGTAGGATTTGTAAAGAATTTATTGGTAAATCAGGGTGGAAAATAAGTATTTGGTCACCTCAAACAAGGAAAATCTCTGGCTCTCACAGACCTGTAACGTCTTCTGTAAGAAGCTTTTCTGTCCCCCACTCGTTACCTGTATGAATGGCACCTGTTTGAACTCATCATCTGTATAAAAGACACCTGTCCACAGCCTCAAACAGTCAGACTCCAAACTCCGCCATGGCCAAGACCAAAGAGCTTTTGAAGGACACCAGGAAAAGTATTGTAGACCTGCACCAGACTGGGAAGAGTGAATCTACAATAGGCAAGCAGCTTGGTGTGAAAAAATCAACTGTGGGAGCAATCATCAGAAAATGGAAGACATACAAGACCACTGATAATCTCCCTCGATCTGGGGCTCCACGCAAGATCTCATCCCGTGGGGTCAAAATGATCATGAGAACGGTGAGCAAAGATCCCAGAACCACACGGGGGGACCTGGTGAATGACCTGCAGAGAGCTGGGACCAAAGTAACAAAGGTCACCATCAGTAACACACTACAACGGCAGGGAATCAAATCCCGCAGTGCCAGACGTGTCCCGCTGCTGAAGCCAGTGCATGTCCAGGCCCGTCTGAAGTTTGCCAGAGAGCACATGGATGATACAGCAGAGGATTGGGAGAATGTCATGTGGTCAGATGAAACCAAAGTAGAACTTTTTGGTATAAACTCAACTCGTCGTGTTTGGAGGAAGAAGAATACTGAGTTGCATCCCAAGAACACCATACCTACTGTGAAGCATGGGGGTGGAAACATCATGCTATGGGGCTGTTTTTCTGCCAAGGGGACAGGACGACTGATCCGTGTTAAGGACAGAATGAATGGGGCCATGTATCGTGAGATTTTGAGCCAAAACCTCCTTCCATCAGTGAGAACTTTGAAGATGAAACGAGGCTGGGTCTTCCAACATGACAATGATCCAAAACACACCGCCCGGGCAACAAAGGAGTGGCTCCGTAAGAAGCATTTGAAAGTCCTGGAGTGGCCTAGCCAGTCTCCAGACCTCAACCCCATAGAAAATCTGTGGCGGGAGTTGAAAGTCCGTGTTGCTCGGCGACAGCCCCAAAACATCACTGCTCTCGAGAAGATCTGCATGGAGGAATGGGCCAAAATACCAGCTACTGTGTGTGCAAACCTGGTAAAGACCTATAGTAAATGTTTGACCTCTGTTATTGCCAACAAAGGTTATGTTACAAAGTATTGAGTTGTGTTTTTGTTATTGACCAAATACTTATTTTCCACCCTGATTTACCAATAAATTCTTTACAAATCCTACCATGTGGATTCATGGATTTTTTTTTCACATTCTGTCTCTCACAGTTGAAGTGTACCTCTGGTGCAAATTACTGACCTCTGTCATCATTTTAGGTGGGGGAACTTGCACAATCGGTGGCTGACTAAATACTTTTTTGCCCCACTGTACATCTTAAAGTGGAGCAGCAGCCTCTCCTCCCACAGAGGCAGCCAGCAGAAGTCCTGCATAACTCCACCTCATCCACAAGTTCCCAGCCGCTCTGTTCGTCCTACAGAACCACAGCACGGCTGGATGAAGATCAAACTAAAACTCTATTTGCTTTACGTTTGTTGGTCTGTATTTGCCGGGGACGATGTAGAGCAGGCAGGAAGACGACGTGGGGCACACTCAAACTTTTACTACAAATGATACTGTAATTATAAAATATCATTCGGCTAGTGTATACAAATAATTCAAACTGTGCTGTCGATGTACCGGGCTGCATGGGCATCGATCACATCTGAACTCGAGAAGAAATCGAGCGCTGACCCTTCATGTGGTACCTGTGTTGAATGGACTGGAGGAGCAGGACGATGAGGAGCAGCTCTTGCCGGTGCTTCCGGTCTTCTTGCTCCGATGACTGTGACCGTGCGAGCTCAGCTTCTTGGACTTTCCCTCGCCGTCCTTGCTGCTGTGGTGACTTGAGGAAATCTGTCCCAACACAGACGGGTCAAAACCATTAAAGCACTGACTGAGACATCGCGGCGTCTCTCAATCACTGTGTGGTGTCCTCGGATACCTTTTCTATGCCGCTGGATGTCACAGCGGAGCTCAGGTTGTCGCTCGACTTTTTGTGGCGCTCCTTTTGCCGAATCTTGTCTTTATGACTCTGAAAAAAACAACAACACACACATACAAATACACAAGCTTGAGCCTAGAATCAAGGCTGCAGAGTCAACACTGGCCCATTACACAAACGCAGCGAGTGGAATATAAGCGAATCACATTTGCTACAGTCAACCAGCTTCAACAACAATGTCTGCAGGGATACGCTAACAGCACAGTCAAATCCGTTTGTGCATCACTGTAACTGCATTTGATGAAGATTATTCTGAATAAAAGCGTCTGGCTTTCTGTCACAGCAAAAACTACTGATTTATTTTTTTATATCAGAATATCCCAGACAGCCTTTTTTATCATATCAGACTAAAATCAATGATTACAAGCGAGCCTGCGATCAGTATGACTCAGTGCCACTAGCTAAATGATAAGAAATACTGGTCTCTTCTATCTGCTACTGGCTTAAAAGCAGGGTGTTAGATTCAGTTTCACAGTGGGTTATACTGAAAATGGCATCATGTAGCGCCAGACGTTGACTGAAAATATATGCTTCACACAGCCGTCTCACACGCGCTACTGTGTCAGTCTAAAACCTACAACCGAAAAAGTGCAAACAAGTGTATTCCTGCAAAATTCTGTTCATAGCAACAAGACAACCGCACAGCCAACTTTTAACAGCCTGAATCCGCCAGCTGCCGCCAACATCTTCGCGACACTAGATCATATATCTAACCAGTCCAAGGTTGCCATAAAACCGAGCTTTCTGCAACAAAACCTGCTTTTACAGCTCAGCTGAGATTTGACTGGAAGAAACACGCTTTTCTTCTTCATCTCTTTTTCAGTTCAACAACTGCGTGAAGCGTCCGCTCCCTGACTGTGGAGCCATATCTCTGCCAGAACATCAAAACGATAACAACGATGACATTCTTTGAAGACCGGAATTGTCTGGTGGCGAAAAAATATGCGGGTCTCTTTTTACACTTGACAAAGAGCTGCTCAGCTGGAACCGTGTGCCGTCAGCACTATCTTTCCTGTCTGCTGAATTCTCTGCTAGCTAGTCTGTTAGCTTGCAGGGGCTTTGAAGGTGCACCTGTCTGCTTAGTTTTGCATGCGTGTGATGGGGTCACGTGCACGTGAGCACCGCACCTTCACAGAGTTAACTCGGCCCATCTGAGAAGTGCACGTTAGGTTAATTGTTTATTCGAGTGCACAGAATAAAGCGCTGTATGAATGTGTGTGGAGGAGGTAAATGTGGCGTGCAGTGTGGAGAGCTTTAAGTGGTCAAAACGACGAGAGAAGTGTTACATGAATGCCGGCCTATTTGATTTCAAGTGTTTGAGGCTGAGAGGATGTAATGGCGCAGAGAGATCATGATGTTATTTCATGATATGTATTTTATAATATGGTTTTTTATGTCTTTATGACCAGAGGCAGGGTACGCCTAAATGCGTTAGCTTTTGTTTAGCCAGGCTGTACCTCCAGGTATCTCTCTGAGCTCATAGTTTGTATTCAGATTAGAGTTTGACGTCAAGGGGTCGAGCTTATCACTGCCTGAAATGATGACACCCGGAAATCGGGAGTGATGACTGAACGTTCCCCAGGAGCCAACAGATGGAAGCTGTGAGGTTGAAAGCGTAGGACAACTGGTGTGTCTGGTGTATGTCTGTGTGAGGCGTGCTTACACAGTGTAGCTCAGCTTGCTCACGCCCATGCAATAAAATCTAAATTAGCTCTCTGCTTATTTGATGATTTTATCAGGAAGAAAATGCATTAAAATTCATCCTTTTCTTCTTTGCCAATTCTGCTGTTATTCAATCGTTTCAAAATAAAAGAGTCTGTGTGCCAAGCTGGTCTGGATCAGACTGGCTGGTCTTATTAATCTGACGATGAATAGACAAAGTCTATTTTTAACTCTTACTTTTGGTTTTGTAGTGTACAGTTATCCACTAATATTAGCAAGCTGCAGACACAAACTGCGCAAATACATCCTGTTAATCCTGTTAATTAGTGCTACAAAATTATTAAATCCTAGCATTTCCCAGTTCCAAACAGTAAAACCTTATTATTTGTCTGATAATTCAATAAAATGCTCCAAAATGATTTCTTTCTAATCACAATCACAACAACATGTCACCTAAAGTCACTTCATATTGTAAAAAGACCCTATAGTAATACAGGGAATACCACAGCAATAGATGACCCCCTATGAGCAAGCACTTGGCAATAGTGGGGAGGAAAAACGCCCTTTCAACAGGAAGGAACATCTGGGTGACGTAAGCTCGGGGAAGGGCAGCCATCGACCAAACGATGCCAACAGAACAAAAATAGTCAGCAGGTGTCTAGTTAGCGGCTCTAGTTAGCTGAGGTGAGGCCTAGCTTGCAGCCAGCGCCTACATGGCGCCTGACTGGTTGTGCCACAATTTTCTCCAGCTAAACAAAAACAAAACTGAGGTAATAGTCTTTGGCGCCAAAGAAAAACGATTACAGGTCACCAGAGAACTTCAATCTATACATCTAAAAACCACAAACCAGGCGAGAAATTTGGGTGTAGTGATGGATGCAGACCTAAACTTAGAAAAACACATTAAGACAATAACAAAGTCAGCTTACTATCACCTCAAGAATATATCAAGGATAAAAGATCTGATGTCTCAACAGGACCTGGAAAAACTAGTCCATGCATTCATCTTTAGTAGGCTTGATTACTGTAACAGCATCTTTACAGGTCTACCTAAAAAATCAGTCAGACAACTACAGCTCATTCAGAACTCTGCTGCTCGAGTCCTCACTAAGAACAAAAAAGTGGACCACATCAGTCCAGCTCTGAGGTCCTTACACTGGCTGCCTGTCCGTCAGAGGATAGACTTTAAAGTTCTGATGCTGGCCTATAAAGCTCTGAATGGTTTAGGACCAAAATACATCAATGACCTCCTGACCCAGTATGAACCATCCAGATCCCTCAGGTCATCTGGATCCGGTCTTTTATCAGTTCCCAGAGTCAGAACCAGACACGGAGAAGCTGCGTTCAGCTTTTATGCTCCTTATATCTGGAACAAACTCCCAGAAAGCCTCAGATCAGCTGAAACACTCAGTTTATTTAAATCCAGGTTGAAGACTCACCTGTTCTCAGCTGCATTTGAATAAAGCACCAAATCCACACTTTAAGCTTAAATTTCAAAACTTACATTTAACTACTGATTTTATCTACTGTTCTGATTTTATCTGTTTTGATTTTATATACTGTTGTTTGTTTGTTTAGTTAGTTAGTTAGTTAGTTAGTTTATTTGCTTGTTTTATTCAATTTTAAATCATGCTTTTTATTTGTTCTTGTTTCTAATGTCTCTGTAAAGCACTTTGAATCACCTTGTTGTTGAATTGTGCTATACAAATAAACTTGCCTTGCCTTGCCTTACATCTGACTGAGTCCCTTTTTTAACAGCCTCAAGTGGACATTAGAGGAACTGCAGCTTTTGGTAGTTTTCAGCTCTGGAGACTGCCTTCTGATCTGACCACAGCTGTGCTTACCTTCCTCTGTCTGTGGTGGTGGTGCTGTTTTTCCTGTGACGGAGAGCTGGAGCGCCCCCTGGAATGACTGAAGGAGCTACTTGTATTTTCACTAGAACGCAACTTCTTCTGCTGTAAAGTCCAAAAGAAGGAACAGCAAACAAAAAGTTAACAGCTGCTAATTTCAAAGCAACAGTTTGACATTTAAAAGGTTCTCTACAAGCACTTCCAATGACTTAACAGGAGGTTTATCTCCTGAATTATTTATTTTGGTTGGGCGTATTCCAAGAATCATTTAGCTGCCTTGAGCTGAGTTAGAGGAAAAAAAACAGCCGGGCACAGAAGCCCTTATCAATCATGTTAGCTGTTAACTGTGCAGTGCAGTAAGAAAGGCTTTTCTGGGGTACAATGTCATTGTGTTCTTTACCATTTTGTTGTAGTGATGCTTGCAGTAGCCACAATACTTCACGTTATCAGCTTCTGGTCCTTCCTCCTCACACAGCAGACCAGCCATCTGAGCACTACAGCGCAGGGTGTCGGAGGGTCGGAAAGGAGATGAAACACGAGAGCCAAGTTAGCACACGTGCACGGACTGAGACGGCAACACCTGGCCGAGTCACCTGAGAGCTTCAGTCACCGATCGTCGCCAGATTGATCGAATGTCACATTAAAATCTGAGCCTGTCAGTGTCTCGGGATTTACTTCTAAATAAATCATCTTTCTCTTGTAGTAGGAAACAAAATAAAGGCAAAAAGCAAGATGAGCAGCATGAAAGGTAAAAGACTGTAAATGAAGAAAAACCAACTGTAGCCCAGAATGTCTGTGTGAGTAAACTAAGGCTGTAGCCAAATACACATAACATATGAGCACGTATTCAATCTTGGCAATTGGAGACGGAATTTCTTTTCTATTCTTGGCCTTATTTTCAAAAATGATATGACACAGGAAACAAGACAAACGTTAACCTGCTTCGATTAGCACACAAAGTAATCACCATTCATGATATCCAAGTTAGGGTGTGAGGCGGGGTCCCTGCGAACGGGTTGCTAACGCAGACAGACGACCATTCACACTCAACGTCATTCCTATGGCCAATTTAGCGTCACCAGCTAATATGCATCTCTCTGGACTGTGGAAAGAAGCTTGAGTGCCCAAAAAGGCTAGGACCTCCTTGGTGTTTGCCAACCATCACAGTCCTGCCCACAATATTAATCATATGCTGAGCAAAAAAAAGTGCCACCAGTGGAGATGTGCCCTAAACTTGCATTCTTTCTAACGGGCAGCAGGGGGCGACCCTTCAGCCTGCAAAAAAAGAGTCCAGTGGTGCAAAGTCTATGAAGAGATTACTCGGTGGATCGCCTGATCTGTGACTTCAATAAAGACTTTACTGATGACTTTATGGTCTCACCTGATAGTTTTAGGTCGTATTGAAAATAACACAGTGCTGTTTTTTATGATTTCTTTTTTAAACTTCGTCATAGTTTTTTCAGGTTGTTTCTTTTCCAGGTTTAAACATGGTTAACGGTAACAGTCGGCTAACTAAAAATAACCCTTAATAAAAGTTTTTGCCCTTGAACTGTTTCTTATCACACTCGGTCCTCACGCACTGTTCATTCATGTTGATGTCCCCACACTTTCACATAGGCGCACACACACACACACACACACACATTCCTGTCTTGCATAACGACTGAGGACCGGGTAAGTGTACTATCAAAGTGAGGACCACCATTTCTGCTACACTTGCAGACAAACCTTTGCCATTTTTGAACACTGGGTGGCTCTCTAACACCAAAAATCACCTCAAAATCTTAAAACACTCAAGTAAAAAAAAAATCTCATTCTACTATCAGAATGAGGACCTTGTCATTGAGTGCTATTCAGGTGATTTTCCACCAGGGGGTGCTTTTGTGTTCGTTTCTGTCTATATGTTTTTTTCTGTTTGCATTTACTCCTTGACATTTTCTATTTTAGTGCAACCAAATAATGTTAAAGTTAAACAGTCTCAACTTTATACATAAATAGAATAACTAAAAAGTTCTGATAATCTATCAAGACAACCCTACATAACAAAAGGTAGTATTACATTTCAAATACCGCTGTAGATTTTATTAATAATTACCAAGGAAATTCCCACAATGCTGCAACAAGAGCAAATTCAGTTTATTTCACAATGTAACATCCTTCCAGAGGAATAATAATTGCTATTATAACAATGAAGACAACTATTAAGTCTAATGACTTACAACTAAAATAGTGATCAATAACTTTGATCAGTTTGTTTTGACTTCTGCCAAAAAGAAAAATCAGTAAAGCTTAGGATGGCTACAACTGTACCAGTATGACCTTCCTGCTTCCTACATAATTCCCAGCCGTCTTTGCACTGCCGTCTTCTCTGCTTCACTCCATGGCCTCTTGACCTTCGCACGGGGGATCTCTACAAATAACACAAAAGACAACATGGACTGTTAACTTTACAACATGTATGTAACCGTAGTTTTTTTGTTTTGATTTTGAAATGGGGTTCTGCTTGTGTATATTTACAGAAAATGCCAAACCAAACTGTAGGTTCAACAATTTACTCAACATTTTGTACCCAAGATATGTAGTAAGCACTTTTAAATTAAGTATTTTGAGTTCACAGAAACATGAGATCAGTTATTGAGTAATATACCTACAGAGTGAAACAGCAGCCAATTTACTTTTATACATTTTGTTTTCAAAGGTACATGTTGCATCTAGCCTTTTAAAATAAGATGCTAACTAGTTATTAGTCCTGTTAAAATCATTCATCATAACAATATTCTTGTAAAAAAACAAAAAAACTGTCAGACTTTAATAATTTGCTATTGTTTTAAATAAGGCAAATATTTCTGATGTACTAGTAATAAAAAAACCCTGTGCTGTTGGTAGTAGTTCTAATCTAGTTAACTGACATCACATATTTTAAGTCAATTTTTTTTTTATTATGAAATACAATTGCTAATATCCTTGACAATGTAACAAATTACCTAGATCATGATTCAGAACCAAACATAACTGATTGACATGATCTTTTCATTTTTATCTGAATTTATGCGTTTTATTTGACAAACTGTCACAGTTTTGCGACTGGCGCACAGATACAATACCAAAGAGCAGAATTAAGTTTTGTCTATCATTAGTCATAAGGCCTGTACTACAAAGCACATTCAACACATCAAGGCTATCTTTCCATAATCTGGATTCACTTAACCTGAAAGTGGCGATCTGGATAAGTGGTCACAAAAAGCTTAACCTGCATGGTCGCATGAAAGGGGTGGCATTGTGAGCATCTGTTCACTAATGATTATTGAAAAGCGTACTGGAAACAGAAGCTGATTTTTCAAAAGATAAAAGTATAGTATTAGGCAAATATGAAGATATTAAAACAGACTGCAGCATAACTAAGGGAGGATTCAGGGTCACCTGGTCCAGCCTGAAATATATGCTTTAGCAAAAAGGAAAGTTTGAAGCCTAATGTAGTCTACTCGATGAGCTTTGTTGCTTGTACTTGCCATTTCTTGCTGTCTTTTCACAAACCTCACACTGAAAATGATGGTCCATACTGTCAATCTAGTTCACTTTACAAATTTTGATTTTAAAACACAACATCTGTGTGTGTAATTGGTGGAAACTAAAATACGCATTGTAAAAAAAAATAACATTGAGATAAAGTAGTTGTCTTTAATTGGTAAATCATAGGACCTTAAACAGGTATTTTCTATGATAATATAACAAGACATTTTCAGCCTGCATTTTTTTTTTTAATTCCAGACTTGTGAAATGACCTGCAGAACCCTGCCATGTGTTTTGTAGTGCTGTTCTTGCAAAGTGTGAACTCACGCAACACAGCAGGTTAAACTAGTCACTCACCAGAATAGGTAGCCTAACAAATCATAAATGTAACAATAAAAGTGAAGCAATCATTCTTTCAGCTGAACTCTTTAGGGGTCATCACAGCGGATCATCTCCTCAACCTCCTCCTATACCAGCATCCTCCTCTGTCACACCAACCTTCTGCCTGTCCTCCTTCACATCCATGAACCTCCTCTGAGGTCTTCCTCTTCTCGTCCTGCCTGGCAGCTCCATCATCAACATCCCTTGGCAGCCTCCTCTGCACATGTCCAAACCATCTCAGCCTTGTCTCTCTTTGTCTCCAAACCTCTGACCTGAGCTGTCCCTATGATGTAGTCATTTCTAATCCTGTCCATCCTGGTCATTCCCAATGAAAATCGTCATAGCTTTCCTCACTACCATTTTGTAAACCTTTCTTTTCCCTCTTGCTGCTTTCCTTTTATAACACATCACCCCTGACACCCATCTCCACCCCCTCTGAATTCTCCTCTTCAACTTACTGTAAAGCAATACTTAAACATTTTCAATAATTTTTCTAATTACCAACAAAATAATTCTGGATCAATATTATCAAGAATTTTGTGTTTGTGTAGGCATATATTCTGCCACAGAGGACAAAACTATAAGGAAATAAAGTCATGTCTACAACCTGATTCATATACTGCAAACAGAAAATTTTAAATACATTTAAAGCTTAAAACATCTCACCCTTTGCTTTGGCCACTTTGGTTTTTCGCCTTTTCCTCAAAGCCAGTCTTGCTTCCTTGCTCTCTTCTAAAACAGAAACACACAAACAATGGTAGCTGTTATTGTACAAAGCAGATTGTACTGGAATAGAATTTGAGTAGAATACATACAACAGTGTCACTACATTTCAGACAAAAGCTTAAACTCACCATCTACATCTGAACTCTCTTCACTGGTGGGCTCCGGTCTCTTTTGAGAGGAGAAATGCTCAGAACTTCCACCTGAAAAACAGAAACATTCATGTGCCACATCTTCCTAATTCACTGTGTTTTTGTACTGAATGACTCTGTAAAAAACCTGACCTTCATCCATCTCACTGCCTCCTCCTTTTTCATTTCTCTGGGGGACACGGAGTAGCTGCTATGTCAAATATTAGCCATCTGGAGTCACAAAAAACTTCAAACACAAACAGTATTGTTGACAAATATGACAAAAAACAAAGATGCAACAACAACGTGCAAAGGAGCAATCTTAACTTCTCCAAGTGTCACTATGTCATCCTAGAAATGAAATTACTCTTCTTTTAGTTAAGATAATTAAAACAATGCAGCACAACCATTCAAAGGTGCCATTTGTGTAAACATGCACTGGACAAATGTAACAGTTTTTAATTTAGAATCTGGGTCGTGGTGATAAAACCACAAATCTCTGAGATGTCCTTTTTTCATGTGTTGTGAGTCTAGTTCTTGCTGTAATAAAAGAGCTCACTATAGAGTGAGTGTACATGATCAAGTGTTATCTGTTGTATAGACTACTGAGCACTGAACTAGGCCAACAGTGTGTTTCTTTGGCTGTAACATGCCACCCAGTTCATTTTACCATTAGGAACCCAAGCTAACAGGTTAACGTCACTCTCTAATATTAGTCAATGTCACATACATAACTTGCAGTTGCATAGCAGTTTATCAAAAATGCAGCTTATTCATGAGGCAGTATACCAACAGCTGTACTAGTGAGCAGGTAACACTTACCACCACTATCAGAACAGCCATTATCACTGCATGCGAGCGCCACGTTATCGTCTGCAATGTAAGAAATAAATATTGAAAGGATACAATTATATTTGGACATTTTTTATGAAGAGAGAAGTCTATAACATGACATTACTGTAAAATGTATAACCTAAGCTAATTTCTATTGTCATGAGCTTTAACCTCCTATGACCTGAACTCTTTCATGCCATTTTTAATTTCTCTTTGCTATTTGGGCTGATTGGGACCTGATGTAAAAACAAAGAATTATCTGAATTTTTTTTACCTCTCTTGTTTCTGAGAGGAGTGAGATCCACATACGAGGGCATTTGTTTTAAATTTCGATAGAACAGTGGCAGTATAATGTCCTTGTAGAGCAAAATTTAGTATTTTGGTCGAGACAACCCAAAATGTGATGTCCACATATGTGGACATCAGGTCCAAGGAGGTTAAAGTACACAACACTAACAATGCACCATAAAACAACAAGCAGGAGATCATGAATAGAAGACTAATCTTATTTTAAAACCAGTGCCCATTTAAATTTAAGATTATGCCAGTCAGGATTCAGTTTGAGGTCCTCTAGCAAGGAATTCTACATGTTCTCTCCTGAACAGGAAAAGCTGTTTCTCCAAACAGGGATTTAAGTGACATCAGCTTCCAGCTGGAAGCTAACAAAGCCAAAAACTAAATACGACCATAAGATCACTGAGCATGTGGGAAACCTGGTTAATAAGCATTTTTTTTAATTTGTTTCAGAAAAATACATTTATTAAAATCATCAACCAAAAATTTCTTTAAAACATACCACTGCTGTGATGCTGACTTTGTCCTATTGCTTGATTATATACCATGAGACGGTGTTTGTAAACACGTTATACATGAAATTAAATGTAAAATAAATTCTCAGTGGATCAAACTATCTGTTGCATAAATAAATTGAATATATCCAAATAAATTTGTCATTTGAAAATCTGCTCATCATTTCAACCTGCTTAATAACAAAAATTTTCACATGTGAAAAGATATGTTTTTAAAGTTATAAGACTTCACTGAGCTCGTGTATTCCTGGCTGTAAGTAAAATAAGATGTTGTGGTATGACCGTGGTATCAGACTGCAGAGGACTGCACAGGTCTGCAATGAGGACACAGGCTGCAAACAAAAGTTACGTTCAACAACTTTTTGTCTTTGTCTCCTGTTTCTGTTGTCTGTTTGGGACTGTTTCTCATATCTGGCTTACATCATTTATATTATAAAATGCTGAGTTTCAACCATGTGTTGTCCTTGTGCCATTTTCAGGTAAAGAGGCTTCAAATGATTTTCTGATCAATGCCTATTTTATTTACATTTTATGCAGAACGTGGGGCCGATGTGATGCACATGAGTATTGTTCTAGCAGCAGTTGTTCATATTATAAGCAACAAAGAATCACATTTAGAAAACAATCACGTCTGATCTAAGAATCACCTATTCCCACCTTAACTGATAATGATTCTTAATGCATATTATAGTTTGTAGTATCTGTTGTTTGGTCTGTTGTTTGACACTCCTACGTACGATTCAGTAACGATTAAAGACTACATGTTCAAATATTCGATAAGAAGGCACATACCTGTATTTGGCTTGCTGCCGTGGCTTCCTTCACCTAATACCAAAGACAAAAGTCAAAGTTACTTCTCAGTTACAGTTAAATAATCCAGTTACAGTCAATAATGACTTGGAGGTGATACAGTAAAAGTGCACCAACAGTTTTGATGCAGCCCATTACCCATTCATTTACAGTAGCTCACCTCAATAAATATACAGGTGTCTTAGCAGTGAGCGCTCATGCAGGTGAACCTGCTGTAAAAATTGTGACCTACAACTCTATCAAATTTAAAGTAAAACAAAAAAAAAAAAAACATGGAGCATCACAACGTTTCACCCGTTTTAGATATAGTAGTATTAGGCATTTAAAAAACAGAGTGTCATATAGGAAAGCTTATATGCCTTCTGATGGCTACACTGTTAGAGTGACATCATTTCCTTTTTTAACATACTTTTATTAATTACTCTCTGTACATAAAGCAATATTAGGACAGCATGTTATTGTTTCCTCCAAGGTGAGTCTTATTATAACACTAAAACATAGCAGCCAAAGAGACAACACATAAACACACTTTCAATTGTTGGAAGGCACAATTATAACACACTATACAAAAGGCTTATATTTTGTATAAGCATGTACATTATTTGCTTTGAATAGCCAAATTAATACTACATGACAGCCTTGATGTTCCACAGAAAAACACTATCTGAAGCCCACTTCAGCAACAGAACACCAGGCCTTCTGTCCAGTTATGTTTGACGGTGAAAAACAAATGAGAGGAATAAGACAAACGAGGCTAAACGGAGCACGCTGCTCAGCTGGGTCATGCTGATGTGCGGCTACGTCAGTAAATATACTGGACGGACAGACGCTGCTCAGTCACTGAAACATCGACACCAACATAAAACTCCATGTTGGCGTAAACACGTGGGAACGTTTATATTTGATGGATAAAGGAGGACAATGATTTCAAGCATTTTGGATTGTAAACACTTTAAGACAACAAAAGTTAAAGCATTGCTACGCGCATGCGTCACACTTCAGTCGTTTCCTTTACATATTTTGAAATGCTAACTTGATAGATGTTATAGCTGGGCAACTGAGGTTGGGTTTTAACAAAAGATTAAAGCGCTCGGAATAAAAGTGCCTTTCGACTAAATCTAGGCTAAAATTGTGACTTAAAAAGAAGGGGACAAAACCCAGTCAAGCTATAAAATGCCTTAAAGAGATACCCTAAATAAAACGGTACAAACCACAGTTTGGCCGCTTGTTATCTTTAATAAAGTTTGTGAAGAATTAAAAAGCATTCCACTAAGCTGTGTTGTGGCGAATCCACTTAGCCAAAAAAATGGATCGGACATCAATTGGAGAAACGATAGTCTTTATATAAGGCTTCAAAAGGGGGAATGTACAACAAATAAACTGCTCGACATCAGAGCAACATATAATGGCTTCCCAAAACTTTCTTTGCTAGCTAAAAACCCAGAGTAACTTTTGTCTACCACAAAGGATTCTGGGAAACGCAGTTTTCTAATGAAAATACCTGTTAAATAAATTAAATCTATAATTAACAGCTCTCACTAAACATGTGACTAACACTTAAATCACTTACAAAATAATCCAAATGCTGTTATCAAACAAACTGCACTAAAGTTACAACAAGCTGTCTTGTTAAAAGGCTGGAACTCACACAGGTCTGCAACCAAAACACTGCATAGGATTTTTCATTTTAGACTTTTACTCACTGAAACCGTGAAAAATCTCTAACTTCATGTTTTCTTGCAAAAATCATGTTTTTACTGTAATTAAGCGTACATTTTTCCCCTTTAAACTGAAAACCAGATCCGATAATTATTTCTTACGTTAATTTTATATTTCTAAGAGCGAGACTGAAGAGAAATACAGATAGAAATTGCCAGAAATTGAGGGGGAGGGGACGGTAGGTTTGGCATAAAATTTAGTGTTAAATATATCACGAAGGAATCGGTTTTTGTTCCTATGTTCAATTATAAGAAAAATTATGCATAGTTAATTGTAATAAAATATAGATTGAGACGAACTTTATGCATTGTTCAATTAAAAAAAAGTATATTTACTGCCGTGTCATTAAGTTAAAAAAAAATTAAACTTAATGTAAGATACCTTTTTCTTTCGTTTCTTAGAAAGACAACATTTGCACAGTTTTCATATAGCAAAAATGTGAAATCTTACCTGCAGAAAGCGTGCTTTGCAGTCTTCAGAGCTCCACTTAAACGGCTACTCCGACTGTGGACTGAATGACGTCACATGCCCTGCAAAAGTTTGAGAGCTGCAGTGCAGGTGCGCGGGGGGAGGGTCACTGATGGAGGAGCAGAGAGAGCCAAAGTTTTCTCCTCAGCTCTGACTCTCAAACCTGATTTACAGGCTACAATATGTGAAATAAAGGAATCCTGACATTTATTTTAACTACAGTTTAGTACACATTATGAAATCACAAAATAAAATTTATCTAAAGTAAGATTTAGTTTTACAGTCTAATTAAACTTTATATATATCAGTAGTGGAAAGAGCCATTACCATATTATTTATTTATTTTACACACACACTAAACAGCTATATTAGGTACACTTTGCTAGTCCTGGTTTGGACTCTCTTTTGCCTTCAGACCTGCCAAAGTGCTGGAAACATTTACCTGCCCCTCCCCCACTGCAGCAGCTATGGGGGAGGTGCAGGGCATCAGTTAAGTTGGGAGCAGAGTGAGCTACAATTCTCTGCTCAGCTCTCACTCAGGCTCAGGCTTAGTGTACTGGCCAGAACACATGAAACAAAGGAACCCTGACATGTTTTACTACAATTTAGTACACATTATAAAAGCACATACCAAGATTTATCTAAAGTAAGATTTAACTTTACAGCCTAATTTTACTTTATATACATCAGTAGTGGAAAAGTACTTAGTATTTATCTAAAAGTATTATTACCATAGGGAAAAGAAATACATATATATACACACAGTGGACTCATTGCGAGCCCTTCAGGAGGCGAAATGATGCAATTTAATGCAAAATACGTATTTCATCTGCTATGATGGGAAAGCCAGATATTTCATAGATGAAACTTTGAAATATCTGGCTTTTGATGATGATCAAACATTATTTTTTCTGCATATAGGGGAGAAGCATGTTAGGAGTCGAAGAGAAGGACAGGCAGGAGCGTGGAGGTACTATGACTGGCAAAGGGAGAGAGCTGGCTGATATGACTGGAGAGAAGGAAGGTAGATTTACTGTGTGTGCAGGAGACCAGGTTGAAGGTTGGATGTCAGTTAGAAGAGAAAGAGGAATTCTGCAGTTAGTTTGATAAAGTGGTAGAGAGTGTTGATTGGAGCAGACTTCAGTAGCCATGTAGGTGAAGGAAAGAGAGATAATGAGGTGTTAGATAGGTATAGTGTTAAGCAGAGAAATGCACAAGGTCAAAATTAGGAAGATGGAAATGGCTGGGGTGAACTCATACTTCAAGAAGAAGGAGGAACAGAAGGTGACGTAGAAGAGTGGAAGAAAGTGTACACAGGTGGCTTACATCCTAAACAGAAGGGTCAGTCTGAAAGAGATAGGAGACTGCAAGGTGGTGTCAGGAGAGAATGTAGCCATGCAGCATTGGACACTAGTCTATAGGATGACTTTGGACGTCAAGAAGAGGAAGAGAATGAAGGCAGAGACAAGAACTAAATGGTGGAAGCTGAAGAAGGAAGAATGTTGTGCAGTTGTTAGTTCAGGGAGGAGTAGACATTCTCTGGGTGGAAGGGAAGTGTTACCAGATGACTGGAAAAATACAACTGAAATGGTGAGAGAAAGGCAAAGAAGGTGTTTGGTGTATCTTTTGGAGAGAGAAAAGAGGACAAGGAGACTTGGTGGTGGATTGGACACTTTCCTGTAGTTCCTCAAAGGAATAGCTAAGAGAAAGTGCGATAGTCAGGGGAGATGGATAAAAGTAGACAGGAATACTGGGAGGCCAGGCCAACTGCAAAGATAGAGGTGGCAAAGGAAAAAGCTTATACTGAGTTGTACGTGAGGCTGGGTACTAAGGAAGGAGAACAGTACTTGCATGAATTAGCTATACAGAGATTGAGCTGAAAAGGATGTGCAGCAGGTTAGAGTGATTAAGGATAAAGATGGTGAAGAGAGTGTGTTGAGAAGATGGAAGATAGAAGTATTCTCTCACTGTCTTCATTAATGAAGACATTAATAAAGACAGAAACTGAGGACAGATGGAGGAAAGTTAGTGAATCAGGAAGCGCAGGGGATAAGTAAGGAGGAAGTGAAGGCAGCTATGAAGAGAGGAAAGGCAGTTGGTCCACATGACATATCTGTGGTTGTATAGAGATGTTGAGGAGAGAGGACTTTTTTTTTTTGCCTGTCCCGTTTGGCTCTTTTGCCATCAGAATTATTGTCTAAAGGCAAAGAAAGATGCCCAACGGATTTACTTTACCAAATTGACCATCCCAGCCTTGCCGTAATGGTCCATTTGATTCACCTTTTATTGTTTATTTTATTTTCACTTGTTGAATACGGGACAGACTTGACTGGGGGAAAGAAGGGGAGAAAGAAAGAGAAAGAGCTGAGAAGAGGGATAGGGGAGAAGGGCAAAAAAACAAAAACCAACAGAATGGGCAGAAAAAGAAAAAAAAATGCATCTATCGATCACCTGGATCACCTGTTGAGAAAGAAAAAAGAAAACAAGCAGAAGAGAACAAGAGTAATAGAATAAACAACATCACAATGATATATGGGAATATGACAGTAAATACTAAATATTAAACATTATTGTGCAGCACATAAGATCAACAGAACACAGTGTGCTTTGAGGTAGGAGCCAAAAAGGGTGTAGTTTGTGGGTGTGATCACCCGTGTGTACACCTGTGAGCATGGACGCGCTTCCATCCATCCATCTTCATCCGCTTTATCCGGAGCCGGGTCGCGGGGGCAGCAGCCTAAGCAAAGAGGCCCAGACCTCCCTCTCCCCAGCCACCTCCTCCAGCTTATCCGGGGGAACACCAAGGCGTTCCCAGGCCAGCCGAGAGATATAATCTCTCCAGCGTGTCCTGGGTCTGCCCCGGGGCCTCCTCCCGGTGGGACATGCCTGGAACACCTCACCCAGGAGGCGCCCAGGGGGCATCCTTGTCAGATGCCCGAACCACCTCAGCTGGCTCCTTTCGATGTGGAGCAGCAGCTGCTCTACTCTGAGCCCCTCCCGGATGGCCGAACTTCTCACCCTATCTCTAAGGGAGAGGCCAGCCACCCTTCGGAGGAAGCTCATTTCTGCCGCTTGTATCCGCGATCTCGTTCTTTCGGTCACTACCCACAGCTCGTGACCATAGGTGAGGGTAGGGACGTAGATCGACCGGTAAATGGACGCGCTTGTTTTTTTAAAAGGTTCCTTCATGTAATGATCTGCTAGAGGGTGTGGGGGGGCCACAGCCCCGTCCTCCAGGGCATGAAGCAGGTATGGAGGAGATCAAAACTCCAGACATCCAGAGGCCCCCAGAACACAAGAGACCAAGGAAGACCAACAGAGGGGCAGCCGCGCCACTGTCCCAGTAAGAGCTGAGGAGAGTCCCAGATGAGGGCTCACTCAGCAGCCGCGGAGCAGAAGCCAGGGGGAGTTGCAGTGACGCGCCCGTGAGCTCCGCCGGCAGCCAGCTGTGCCTGAGTGACCGAGCCCCAGGCTGAGAGGCCGGGGGCACCCCACCTCCGAAGTGGCCCGAGCGAGCCCCAGGATCCAGGCCCCGATAAGCGGCCGCCAAGGAGTGAGCCGGTGTGTACCTGGACGCCCATCCCCTCATCCTCTCATATGCACTTCACACTCAACCAACGTGGAGACAGACATAAAGAGACGCTGTACACACGATCACACTCCCCAAGCGTACTCAACGAACCGGGTCTAGGTACCCTTGCCCCTGGAGGGGGGAACTGCACCCAGACCCAGGTGGTGTTACCCTTTTCCCTGCGGTGGGGAGAGGCAGACCACCCCGACTCCGCAGCAGCAGGGAGGCCCCACACTCCAGATGGCCAACTCCTCCTCCTAGCCCCCCCGCTCCAGCAGGCCGCAGATAACGGGGGTGAGAGAAGACTCCAAACCTCCTTCCACCCGCTTATTGTAGTGTTGATGCATGTGTGTTCTAAGGTGCATTTAAAACCCAGGAGGGCATGGAGCTACCTGCCAGAGAGCAGCAGGTAAGCGCATAGTCCCTCCTGCTAGCCCTCAATGTTTACGTGTATTTAAAATTGAGAGGTGGGCAACCACGCGAGGGGTGAGGTGTACACCCTGATGGTAATTTGGATTCCGTGTATCGTGCCCACTCCCAGAGAGGACTTTTTAACCAGATTGTTTAACACAAGTTTGGAGAGTGAGGAATGAATAAGTGTACTGATACCAGTTTTCAAGACCAAGGGTGATATGCAGAGCTGTAGTAACTACAGAGCGATAAAGCTGAGACACACCAAGAAAGAGTTGTTGAAGCTAGGTTAAGAAGAGAGGTGATGATCCATGAGCAGCAGCATGGCTTCTCACTGAAAAAGAGCAGTGCAGATGTGATGTTTGCTTTGAGTGTGTTGATGCAGAAGTATAGTGAAGGTCAGAAAGAGTTGCACTGTGTCTTTGTGGATCTGGCAAAAGAATATGATGGGATGCTAAGAGAGGAACTGTGGTACTGCATGAGGTAAGTCTGGATGTGAGGGTGGTGCAGGATGTGTTCAAGGTGAGGGTGGGATTACATCAGGGATCTGGAGTCAGGAGGAGGGACAGGAAACAGAAATGAGTATACAAGAAGGACAGCTCATGCTGAATGGTATGGAGAGAAAGTTAGAGACAAGGCTGAGATGATTCAGACATATGCAGAAGAGGGATAGAGGAAATACTGGACAAAGGAGGGAGAAAACAGCATGACCTCAGAGGTCAACACCAGAGCCTCTGGTGTTGTGACCCCTAAAGAGAGCATTTCTCTCTCATATATATATGTATATATATGTATATATATATATATATATATATATATATATATATATATATATATATATATATATATATATATATATATGTGTGTAAATGAATGATGGATCAGGTGATCACATAACATGTAATGTGATCACCTGATCCACCATAGAGATCATAGAGGTCCTCTTTTGGATTGAGATCTGGTGACTGTAGAGGCCATTTGAGTACAGTGAACTGAACTGTTATGTTTAAGAGTGCAATTTGACATCATTTGAGCTTCTTGACACTGGTTATTATCCTCCTGGAAGCAGCCATAATGAGATGGGCACTTCTGATGGATGGGACATATTTAATTTTTATAAAGTATTACAGAACACATGAGTCAATATTATATTGCATTACAGATTATATATTAATGGTAGATTTTCACTAATAGAAGCTTACAGTAGAGGAACCAGGTTTTAATATAAAAGGGAACACAGCAATATATGTATCCTTTGTACGGAAGCCCATGCTTTAATATAATCTATCAAAATTCACCAGTATGATTTATAATAGTTTGAAAAATACTTGAAACAAAACTACAGTTTCTTGCACATTGTCTATATTTATGTTATGTAGACACAATTTGTAGCTCACTACTAAAGCAGGGTCAAGGTGGTTTTTCAGATTCAGTCTCCTATTTGTGGAGATATTTTGGTAAAATATGCTGGTAACACTAAATCGAAAGCAGCCCCTCAAGACGTTAAATGATTTTTTTTTTTTAACTGAATGGTCTAAAAAAGTTACTTATATGCCATTTCTATAGCAGAGATAAAAGTATGGTTTAAAAAGAGACGCCTAAAATGAGAACCAGAAGGCAGAAATGATGAGCTGCATTAATAATTTCTAAACCTGTCTCACATTAACTGATCAAACCCATGTTAACTAGCACACTGTTTAGTTTAAATTGAAAATCCAGTCGTAATTTTTCAGGAACTGAAGCACTGTCTCATAGCCCAGTTTAGGCCAGTCCATATTCAATATTTCTATTTCAGCATTTAATTTCAAAAATTGTATTGGTGTGCTTTCCAATTTGGGTAGACCAAGACCAGATATTAAAAGTAAGACATAATAATATGTTTAACTTACCTTGTAGGGTCTTTACCCTAAAGTATAAAGTGCCCTCAGGTGACCTTTGTTGTGCTTTGGTGCTATATAAATAAAATTGAATTGAACTTCAAGGCGATAGAGCACTATTTATTTCTCCTTCATTAGATAAACTGTCATTATCTTCATTTGTAGTGAATGGGCAAAGACAGTAGTTGGCAGTAGAGTGCAAAAAAGTTCTTGGGTGCAGTGACTGTCCAAAAGCAGTAGGGGCAGTAGAGAGCAAAAAGTACTTGGGTGCAGTGACTATCCACAACCATAAGGGGCAGAAGGGCAGTAGAGAGCAAAAAGGCTCAGGAGCAGTGATTTTTCATAACCACTAGTAGCCAGTAGAGAGCAAAAGTGTGTGTATGAAAAGAATAGCAGTGTGTATAGAAGTGTGTATTTTTTCTCGTATTTCTATCTTTCTGAGGACCTCGCTCAAACTTTGAGAGAAGCATAAAAATGGCCTCTAGAAGCCATTACAGTGAAAAACAAGTGAGGACCATATTAAATGTCCTCACTTTCCCAAAAGGTCCTCACTCGTAAGGTCTAAAACCCGCGATGGTCCTCGCAAGTATAGCAGAACAAGCACACACACACACACACACACACACACACACACACTTTAACACTGACCAGGTGACGTGGAACGCTTGTCTGCAGCCCTGTCTGTTGCAGGTCATGCACGCGCCGCAGGCGGCCTTGCTCTCCCTCCCGTGGTCCTCGCAGATATAACAAGTCTGTTGAAAGAGCACAAACGGAGAGTACAGGAGATGCAGGGACTCAAACACATCAGTCATCATTATTATTATCAACAACAGGTGCCGGATTGCTTTTCCATCTGTCGCACGAGCAAAGCAAGCCGTCCCGTCTGACGGCCATTAAAATGAACTATTGTGATTGCGGCGCAGCAGAGATGAAACACTCCTCGACTCGAGTCCAGCTGCAGCTGCAGTGCAGATGATTAGGAAGTTTTTCTTGTCAAGACAACAGATGAGGTTTTCAAACAGAGCACAGCTTCTACAGAGAAACTGTTGACCAGATGTTTGGGGATGTTGTAAAGAAAGTTGACACAGATCGGCCTGCAAACTGCTCTGAATCTGCTTCGAAACAGACGCTACGCTTGGAGTTTTCAGCCTCCCGTTAATCTTTTTCTTTGCACCAAAGTGAGGTGGTTTCTAACGAACTTCAGGGTGCCACGGAGCATACGCTGACACGACAAAAGACTCATATCAGCCCGTCTCCAAAAGACATGTAAGCATACACACTCGAGCCCCCGAAAGCAAACAATCGCATGCACGAACACACACGCCGCTTTTGTACTTCTTGTTCAGCTTTCCTCAGCGAGCAGGCCCGACTGGTGGGGGGTAGAAGAGGCCTAGCAACAGGTGCGGGACAAAGGAACAGCAGGCTCTTTACCTTTTCACTTCGGCCCTCTCTGTTTCACCTTTTTCTCTCCCTTTCTCCTTCTCTCCATATCCTACTCAGCTCTCTGTTTCCCTTCAGAGGATGTCTGCTGTGCAATGAAAGGCCGGAGACATAACTGCACCGGGCATGTAAAAGGAAGAGTGGCTTCTCGAGTTGTACAGATGTGTCCATTGTAACGTTGTCTAGGAATGCGGGCAGCAAAGTCTGAATGAATGGCCCTGACGGGGGAAGGCTGCATGCAATTTACTGTAGCTGACACAGTAATATGAAACCGGGCCCTCAAACACTCACACATGTACATTTATATGCAGGCATGCACACACACACACACACAGAGCATCTAAACGACGCACAATGCAAGATGCTCAGTCCATGAATCAAATATTGATTTCTTTGTAATGTGCTTTGCTTTGAAAGGCTTGCTCTGCTGCACACACTGCAGATGTCTTCTGAACAGTTTTTGTAACTTTGAAAACAACTGCAGTGTTGTGCAATCAAACAACCAAGATGTGATACAAGTTCAGACTTTCATCTTTAATTCAAGGAAGTTAACAAAAGTATTGCATAAGCTCTTGAGGAATTGCATACATTTTTATTGACATTCATCAATTTTCAGAGGATCAAAATTAATTGGACAAATGACAAATTTACAAGTGTTGCAGCTGTTCATTGATCCAGCGAAACGTGGCTGCAAGTAAAGGAGGCCCTGAAAAATAAACCTATCTAAGAGGTAGCAAAAGCTTTAGGAGTGGTCAAAGCAACAATCTGGTGCTTTCTTATTAAAACAGGAATGCAATGGCCAGCTCAGCAACACCAAACAGCCTGAAAGACCACAGAAGACTAAAGTGGACAAGAAAAACTTCAGACCAAGTCAAGAGCAGGAAGGCCAGATTAAATTTCCCAGGAAACATCTGAAAGAGCCGGCACAGTTCTGGAAAAATTCTTTGGACACATGAAACCAAGAAGAACTTGTACCAGAACGATGGGAGGAGAAAAGAACTCAGAAAGAGAGAAACAGCTCATGATCTGAAGCATATCACATCATCTGTCAAACACGATGGCGGCAGTGTTATGACACTGGCACGTACGGCTGCCAGTGGAACCGGGTCACGGGTGTTTATTAATGACGTGACTGCTGATAGAAGCAGCAGGGTGACGTGAAGCGTACAGGGCTGCACTCTCTGCTCAGAAAGCACTTTGCAAAGAAAGCAAAATGCAAAAGCAACTCAAGAAATGGGTCATTCTTTGATGGCCAAGTCAGCCACCTGATCTTAACCCAGCAGAGCAGCTTTCCATTTACTGAAGGTAAAACTGAAGCAGAGAGACCCACAAGCAAGCAGCAAGTGAAGGTGGCTGCAGTAAAGGCCTAGCAGAATACCTCAAGGATGTCCACGGATTACACACTTTCATCCAAGTGTAAAAAATGATGCAAAATATTTGCAACAGCCCTTAATGTGAAGATGAAGGTCTGCACTTTAATCACATACACCACTGTGGTGGTGCACAGGGCCAAAGATCCCTTCACTTTTACTTTTGTCTCAATTTTCCATTTGAAAATATAATTTAACTTCAAAGGCAAGTTTATTCTTTTTAATGAATCCACAAAGCCAGTGAGTAACTGGCTTCCTGTAATCCTGTAATATTCCTGTAATCCTCAATACGGACCAAAAGACCCGATTATGGTTTCTGCCAGTATCGGGAAGCCCTAATAAGAGAGTAAAGTTACCAGAGAGCTGATGCATGTTGAAGCTGTACCCGCCTGAAACTAGTCTGTGGTTAAACTGTTTGTGTGCAAAGTAAAAAAGAAAGAAAAACATCATTAGCAGAAAATTTCAAAAGCTAGCGTGAGTCTATGTGTGACACGTCCTCTTATCTTTGAATCTTAACAGCCGATCTGCAGCATTCATTAATTATACATGAAGAACACAGAAAACAAACCTGAGCCGAGCAAAGCAAAACTACCATCACTCTTTCTGTGGTAAGAGATATTTAACAATATAAAACGATGCAAAAAGAAAACACTTTAAACATCCATCTTCATTCAACAAAGGATGAAGATGTCAAAAAGCACCACTGACACCAGGCTCCACCCTCCCTGCACTTTCTGTTCCCTTTTAGACTCATCTTCACTACCTTGCAGCTTCAGCGTTACACCCGCCCCCCTCTCAGTCACACACACTATCTTTAATTCCTCTCCTCTCCACTGCACACCTCCAACAGCTCCCTACAGTCATTACAGGTCACAGTGTCATCTGCAAACATTGTAGTTCACAGAGACAACACTCCTACAACAGACGACTGTTTGGGCTATTAATGTATCACTACTGAAACACTGTAACAACTGTGAGGCATGAAACAGCAGTGCAGAGTGACATCAGCACACAATCACAGTTTACATCTTTCACATACCGCAAAGAGCGATTTAACCCATTCATTAACTAATCAGCGGACAAACAGGCACAGATATCAGCTAAACAGGTACAACTACTTTGTATATAAATAAAACTGCTACTTTGTAACAGCCTGATTGTTTCTTTTTTACCTTTTTTAACTTCTAAATACTGAAAACAACTTCTAAGTATGTTTTCAAGCTTTTTTTAATGTGTGAAACAGTCAGCTAATAAGACTGATCAGATAAAGAAGCTCCTTTCACGAGCTTGTAATAAGCAGAGGAAACGTTTTGCCTTCAAAAGTATAAGACAAACTTTTATGTTTTCACTTTATATTTACTCTGCTATAATCTTGGAGTACTTAGTTGACTTAGATGCCAAAAGTATGAATGAAATGAAATGAAAATGTGCTGTCAGAATTAAAAATGGTGGCCTCACATTCAAAATGACCTTTCTGTGTGACTCAGCATCCGGCGCTGTCGCTGCTCGTCGTCTCTCAAACCCGGGCTTTAAATTTTAAATCTGTAAATGATTCGACTGCATTCTGTTTGTCTTTGCGTAACAGTTTTGAAAACAGGAGAGCGGCTCGGCAATCTAACACGTTTTTCATTTTCTATTTAAAATTATTAAATGTATTTTTTTTTTTAAATCCTTGAATTAAAGCTTATTGAAGAATATTTTTTAATTATTCAAATTTTTTTAATTGGTAAAAGTTCAAACCATGAGAAGCTTTTCGTGTTCTTTTTCTATCATCAGTCAAAACTCCAAGAGGAATAAATACTTTTTGATGTGAAAACCAGAAAAACTTTACTTTCACAAATCACTTCAGGGTATTTTTGAATCTTTGCACTTATGGTAAATGTGCTTTGCTGTTTACTAAACATGCCACATCTACTACAGCTCGAAATCTCCCACATTTCCCAGAAAGGCTTTCAGCAGCCTCCAGAGAACAGGCGTGACCTTGCCACGCTGAGCTCCGGGTTAGTACAGGACGTGTAGGTGGAGAGAAGAACGGGGATGTGAAGCAAAACTGGTTTTCCCGTTAAGGAGGAAAGCAGTCGTGCAGTCTCCCACGTGTCGTCTGCTGCATTGCATCATGACTCGTCGAACTTGGTGCTGAGGACGGAGATGACACTTTTTCTCTTTTCCCTCTGTGTGACTGCTCATTCTGAAAGTACTCTCTATGTTTTTGATGACTGCTGACACACCGTGTGACACATGTTGCATAACCTGTTTAGCAGCGTTTCATATATGTAAACACGGATGCAGCTTTCTGTGTATTTATACATTTTACTGTTGAGGATTTTCAGTATTACTGATTACTGGTGCTGACTTCTTCTACCTGTTTAAAGTGTTTGTTTATCAAACGCAGGTTTGTGGGGTCACCTTGTGCCAGTTTCAGGGGTGCGGTGCAGGTGTGCAGCTTTACACGTTATCATAGGTAAGAGGATGTGTTTACATTTTTCTCTGTGATCGGATGAGAAGCTGGAGACCCTAAATCAAACTGTATCAGAAAACCTTTTAAATCTTATTTTGGGTTATTGACAAACTTTTGTTTGTTTGTTTTAATTAAAATTTGCCTGGTGATACAGGTTTTAGATCCTGGTAACAATGGAAATTATTAGTTATTCTCTCCATTAATTTAGATTGGAGCTTTGGGGATTACAAATTACTTCATATGCAGAGGTAAAAAAACCTCGTTTAAATCTTTAAATCAGCAAACACTTGCTGATGGGGCTCTGGGATTGCTTTGTATTAACCTCCTAAGACCTGAACTCTTTCATGGCATGCATTTTTAATTTCTCTTTGCTATTTGGGCTGATTGGGACCTGATGGATGTAAAAACAAAGAATTATCTTTTTACCTGATTTTGCCCTACGAGGGCCTCATATCCACATATGAGGACATTCGTTTTAAATGTTGTTAGAACAATGGCAGGAATAGCTCAGTAGGTAGGGTGGTTGCCCCATGATCGGAAGGTTGGGGGTTCGACTTCACTCAACGGCTACCCTGAGATACCCCTGAGCAAGGTACCGTCCCTACACACTGCTCCCCGGGCGCTGCACTGGTGGCTGCCCACTGCTTCACTGGGTGAATGGGTTAAATGCAGAGGAACTATTTCCCTATGGGGACTAACATGCACACTTTACTTTACACTTTTTTTTTGGCAGTATAATGTCCTCGTAAGTGGATATCAGGCCTTTGTAGAGCAACATTTAGCATTGTGGTCTGGACAACCCAAAATGTGATGTCCACACACGTGGATGCCAGGTCCTAGGAGGTTAATGTTATGCATTTAACTATGACGTCTGGCCCTTTAGTTGCTTCTCCCGAGAGAAGCCCACCTTCACTGAGCAGCATCTTTTAGCCCCACTGTCATCTGCAGTCTTATTAACTGCTCATCTCGATCTAATCTGGATTAAAGTGGCTTGGATGTTTAAGTTGGACCCATATTTAAATGTGCCTTTCAGTCTCAGACTGAACCTGAAGCTGCGCTTGGTAAGACCCGGTTTTACTGGCAGGATCGGAAAGAAATGGGAGTGGCCCCCCCGGATGACCTTTTCTGTGACGTCTTCTACACCATTTTGGAAACCTTGGATCTGTCGTCTTCTATCAGGGCTGTTCAGACCCAATACAGAAGCTCCTACAGTTTCTAAGCATTTAGATAGTTTTGAACGCTGGGAAAGGTCATGAAGTGTTATTCTCTGCTGATCAAGAACTTGGCTCAGGAAGGTTTTCCAGATCTCAGGAAGAACATGGGAGATGATTTAAGTCTGACATGAGACAAGAGATTGTTAATATAAATATTATTAGCAAAATGAAAATGATCAAGGGATGGATGATGAGACTTTGTTGTTATTCTTAGCTTCTTAGATATTCTTATTTATACTTGGATAAAAAGATATACTGAACTGCTGGTGAACTATAAGAAGGAGAAATTCACTCTATGCCTCAAAGTCAGGTAATAAAATTATCGAGTTTTATTACCTGAAGAGTTCTGGACTAGATTATGTGAAATTAAGATATGCTAAGGATTCATAGGCAGTCCAAGACTATTTGTTTTAGGCGATGAGACAGACTTAGTGGGAGATGACAGAGAGATTAAGCATCTGGTCCAGACTAGCATCGTGGAAGTAGTAGAGGTGGCCAGAGCTGAAGCATTGGAAAAGATGTCAGAGAGGACTTAAAGATGAATAATTATTTTAGAAATGGAACGAATATATTGTTTCCTTTGGAGGACACTTGGTTTGGGGTCGTATGGTGTGAAGAGTTCTTTGTTACCTGTTTAGCTGCAGGTACAAACAACGTAAAAATCCGTGTGCTGAATGTGTTCGCAGCCATTTTTGAGTTATGAACAAGGAAACGATTTTACCGAAGGATTGAAATGTCACCACTTTATAAGAGCACAACAACAACAACACACCCTCACAAACAAACTAACAAACAAACAAACAAATAAATAAACTCCAAAGTAAACCCTTAGTTCTACTTTCAGATTAGGCTTCAAACTTTCCTGTTTGATGAAGCTTATCTTTGGGGCTGGATCTGATCTCTCTGTGCTCCTCTTTTCTCTCGCGCCTCTAACTTCCTGTAGACTAGTCCAACTTTCCCGCTCAAACAGCGTGCATCCCTACCTTGTTGTATCTCTCGTGTGGGACATACTGCAGGATGATAGGCTCCATGGTGAGGACGTTGGCGAACTGCACCTCGGGGATGTAGAGTGCGCACACGACGTGGGCCCAGCCTGATTGGAGGAGAGATTGGCAGCGGATCAACGATATGACAAGACTCGGAATGACTCGAGTGGAAATGCGCACTCGGTTATGCCCTCGGGAAGAGTGAGCGGGAACATGATGATATTTACCTCCGCTGTCTGTCCTCTTGAGGGCGCCATCTTTGTGGGGACACAGCTCACACCTCTGAGGAGACACGGGAGAGAGCGGAGCTTGTTGGAGTGGATATCTGTCTGACCATGACTCCAAACGTTAGGGCAGATACAGGAAACAGTGGGTCAGTCTATTCGATGCAGTTCTAAGCTAACATAATATAGAGGAAGTAACAGTTCAGAGGCTTTATTTTGCGCCTATGACATCAGCTTTTCTGTATATCTCTGCCTCAGTTTATGGCTTTTATTGCGCTTCTTGTAATAAAATGTGTTGTCATCAAGCTTTTTAATTTATAGTTCACTTCATCTGTCGCTACTCAGCTCCACTCTGCAGGCAGCGCATGTGCACGTGAGCTGTAACCACCTCCACACACAGGAGGAGGACAGCTGATAGGTGGGCTCAAGGCTTTATTGTTGGGTCTTTACCTTTGAGTACTGAGCACCTTGAGGCGACCGCTGTTGTGATTTGCGCCATATAAATAAAACTGAATTGAATTGAAAAATTAAGAGTAACATGTTGTCGTGTCCTATGATTTTGCTCACTTTTTTAACAAGCCCTGCCCTTATTTGGTGTCTATATATATGTAAAGAAGGAATCAAACAGCTCTTGCTGTCCACAGACTGTAAAAAGGAGAATCAGGAGAATCCAGAGTCAGCTGATAATTGTGACACATCAAAGTTAAAATCCGTTTTAACTCTTGCAGATGCAAAGACAGTTTCTATTTTATCCTCTACGATCTTCTTCTTTCTCCCCTCGCCAGCCCATCTGGTCATGGCAGATGGCCCCGCCCCTCCCTGAGCCTGGTTCTGTTGGAGGTCTGTTCCTGTCAAAAGGGAGTTCTTCCTTCCCACCGTCGCCAAATGCTGCTCGAACGGGATCATCTGTTAGCTGTGGGGTTTTCGCTCTTATATTATACGGTTGTTACCGTGTAGTATAAAGAACCTTGCTGTGGGAAGTGTTGTGAGTTGATGTTATATGAAAAAAAATGAATTGAAATGAATTGACTAAAATCAGACTAGTCCAAAAAAACCATGAAGGGAGAAAAAGTCCTCACTGAAAGTTATTATTTAATAATAAACACAGTTTCAGTTAATGTGTACATTTCTTTTATGTTCGATTTTACTTAAGAAAGGTAGGAAAGCAATGTTTAAATCACGCCTGAGGCTGCTTCACACATAAACACAGAGGAATCCAGCTTATTCGTTTAACTCAGCTTTAGGGCATCAGTATGGGACAAGCTGGCTCAGTACACCTGAGGCAGACTGCTTGTAGGTGAAGGTGAAGCAGGAATGAATGAATAAATTGTGTCATTCGTGTTGGCGTACTCACCACACGTGCCGCCCGCTCCTGTGACTCACACTTCCGACAGAACCACGGGCCAGTTGGCACCTGCACGATGCCGTAGCATGCTGCGACAAACACACAAGCACGGGAGTGTCAAACTGGACCGGCACGACCCACGGTAACACACCTGTCTTTTAATGTAAACTACAGGTACAAATGAAAACATGCACATTTAATGAGTCATTCATTCATTCACAGGACAGATGTTGAACAGCCCGAGGGTCAACAATTTGTACCTTTAACAGTGTTTAAAAGTTTCACGTTTTCTGGAAATAATATTTCACTTTTTATGATTGAAACGACTTGCCAAGCTCTATAAATACTTTAATAAATACTAGTAAAGCTGGCAGTACCTGTCCAAGAATACTACTCAAGATAATACTGACTTGACACTTGGCACAGCCATCCTGCTTTAACAGATGAATAGAAAATGATTTCAAGCTGATTTTATGTTTTAACTTTTCTCTTTCTAAGTTTAACATCTCTCCCTGTCAGTGGTGAGAGGTGCTGCTGTCATCCTGATCGGATTAACCTTATAATCCTATTTCATTCCACTTTGACATAAAGCTTTAATTTGACTGGGACAGCCCTGAAATCAGCCTCCTGCATCAGCACCTCTCTGGATCAGAATCTTCTTCACTTTTTCAGTTTGGGCACAAATTTCTTTTTGTCTTTTTGGCACATTTGTGCACCAACACCGTCACAGCATCACTGAGATCAGAGGGCTGATCCTCACTCAGAGTAGCCATCCTGCGTGAGGTCCCACTTCAAATCGCTCGAATGCAACAAAGCAAGTGGACACGCGCTGCTGTCCGAACGAACACGGCCTCGCGAACGCGTCGCAGCGTGCCGCACGGTCCGCGACGCACGGACCTCGAGGCGCCATCCGGGCTCGGTGTCACGCCGCTCGGCCCTGCGCGATCAATCAAGCGTGCGGAGAGGAAGCAACAACAGCACGCTTACCTACCCGCCCCTCCCGCACGAACACAGAACACGCACGTAGGCAGGGAGGACCAACGCCTCCGGCCGCAAGCTAGAGCCGCTCCGGCTGCCCGGGAATCACACGCTAACAGCAGCTAATGTTACCTTGGTGAACGGCGACGCTGCAGCCGTGTCCATCACAGTACACCAGCGGATTCTCAGCCCAGCCTCGCTCGTCGGAACACACGCAGCAACCTCCGACCATTTCCCGCATGCTGCTCCCATATGAAGAAATAGATTTCCCCTCCCGGCAACGGCTCAGACCCAGGCCAGGCCTGTCAGGCGGTCGTCCCGCATCTTAACGCCGCTCTAGGCATGGTCACGGGCCGCCCACGTCGTGCAGTTTTAGTGCAGCGGAGAGCCGAAATCTCTGCGTTTGTGGTGCTTCTAGTAGATTTTCCGTGATGTCCTCCCCGTCCCATACATAAGTGCGCATGCTCAGATCTTCGCCGGAGTAAAAGTCACAGCAAAGGTAGCAAGTTATTGTTGAGCAGGAAGCGCCTTTTCAGCGCGTGTTTTCAGGCAGTGACGACTCGATTTCCACGAACCAGACGCCCGCACGGCCTCCTGCCCCGGTCCACTGTGTTCTTTACACGAACCCCGCGCATCACGTCGGCCCAAACCGCTGTATGCGCCCGGCATCAACCGCGTCTCAACCGCGTCTCAACAGCGCCATCTGCAGGACATCTTGGGGGTGGCTAACAGCAGGAATTACAAGCTATTTCACCATCCGGCGTCCGGACCTAAAATAAATAATGAAACATTAATAATAAGATAACAAAAGATGCGAGATTCCCGTGTGACAGCGGCCAAAACAGGTCAACACAATATCATAAAATATTAAAAGACAAAAATGGTCATAATGGGAAAAAACACGCAAAAGAAAGGAGCTCAATTAAATAGAATAAAATATAAACTTTCATTAAAAAAAGGGGAGCTCAATAAGCGCAAACCTACATATAACAAAATAGAAGACAAAGTAAAAAGTCAAGTATAATACAAACAGGAGCTCAGTAAATAAATGTACCATTTGAAATTCATAATGTAATGACAACGTTTTATTTTTGCTCATTTGCTTTTTTTAAAATTATTATTTACTAAAAATGAGTACCAAAATAAATACATAAATAAATAATAACAATAATGGATAATGACAGTAATGACAATTTAATTACTAAATAAACCTGATTACATAGAAATAAAATAAAAAAAGACAGAGAGAGAAACACAAACCCAAATGTTTCGTAAACAACGCTAATCACATCTCAGTTTGTAGCTCATCACAACTATTACACAAGTTTAACACTTTGACAGATAAGCATCTACTTTCTGTTATTGGTACCGACCCTGCTTTTCATACGTTCTCTCTCTGACTTCAAACAGCTTCTTTCAAATATTTTTCCATTTCTTTGTTCATTATCAGTTTAGTGCATCAACGAAATCATAAAGATTTAAAAACAGGCAGCATACAAACGGGATTTGCACAAACCTCACCTTCAAACCACCAGTGTGAACCATCAGCGATGTGTGAGGGCTAACACCCTCATTTCCAAGGTTTTACATATCAACACATAAAAAACCCCTCAGATGAACAGCAGCACAGCATATTATTACACGGTATTATTACACACAGCTCTCTGAATTTTAGTTATAAATTGAATTATGTAGACTGGGAAGACTGGCAGGTGTCATCTGCGAATAATGTTTCTCACTCTAGAACAATGGATTTCAATTTATTTGGAGATGGTCTTCGAACTCTTCCCAGACTGATGGATCATTGCTGATGTTTGTCCTCTTTGGCACTGAATTAACACACGGCTGAATGATCTAAAACATCTGCTTTAACACAGGTGTTCATACAAGCACCTGGGTGCTATTCTTAGTTTCCACAGAAATGTCATGTGTTGTTCTTTATCAGAAATGATATTTATCTAATTTTAAGACATGCTAAGGATGAGATTAGTTTTACGTCCTGATATGTAGGATTGGAGCTGAAAGAAGAAGAGGAGGCGTATTTGAAACTTTTACAAGCTCTAACTGGGCTGTTTATGAGCGTGACACCCTGGATTCAGAAAAAATAGTTTGAATCACAAAGACATAAAACACTTTTTCCTTCGGCGGAGCTCATTAGAGGTCACCATATATATCATCTATTCCCAGCATCCTCTTCTGTCATACCAACCCTTCACATGTCCTACATACATCTTCTCTGAGGTCTTTTTTTCCTCCTGCCTGACAGCTTCTACTTCAACATCCTTCATCCAATATATTCATCTCAGCCTTGCTTCCCTAACTTTATTTTCTATTTAAGAAATCTCTATGTGTTTTCCGGGTTTCCCTTAGAGATCCATCGATATCAGTGAATTGAAAATGGCAGCAGTCTCACCATTTGTGGAAAAACTGAAGAGTGTAGCTGAAATCACATTTTTTAAAGATTCGTGCTGTGTGTTCATAATGCTGTTGTGAATGGATGACTCAGGAGACTTTATTCAAAGAAAGAATAAAGACGGGTGGGTTTTTTCCATGCAGGTTGTTATGTAATAGCTTTTGCGGTCTAACCCAGTTGAGATCAAATTGGGCTGTTTTGTGGTCCATGAGCTAAAACGAGACGCATGACGCCCCCGATCTATGGGAGCAAAACTGAAAAGTACTAAACATGTGAAATTTAAATTTGAATCCAGTTTGTCCATCTGAAGCGCCCTGAGGTTTAATGACTCAAACTTTACTGGCTGTCTTTCCACTTACACTAACTCCTGTAATTCAGTCAGCAGATGTCACCAAAAACATCTCATTTTGACTGGTCTTGCGTCATGGATGCTTTATGACTCCTATCTCGTCTGGTTGAGTAATTCTGTCTTTAAGGTGAAAAGGGGACCTCACACACACACACACACACACACACACACACACACACACACACGGGTAGAAGCTATCTCGACATAAGCCCTATTCCCGTTTTCCCACGTTTCATTTTAGCTCAGACATGATTTTTCAGAAAACATTCATATCTTCCTAGATTGCCATAATCTGACATGTCTTTCAGCCACAATCTTACTCAACACCATCAAACAACTCGGAAGACATATGCTGTTAACTCAGTGTCTTATAATAGGAAAAAGAGAACCAGCGCAGTTGTACTTTTGAAATGGATGACTGGGCTTTTTATACTGACATATGGACACAAAGCTGTGATGACAGTTTGTCTCACAAGTGTCATTTCTCTTCAAACCCAAAGAGAGAAAAGGGAACTGGCGCTGATGGAGAGGACAGATAGCGAGGTGGCAGCTGGATGAAGCTAACACCCTCTGCTGATCTGAAGGCAGCAAGGCGTAGCCGAGTTCCTGCAGTAACATGTGGGGGCGAAGTGCATCCACATTTGCGCGCGCGCACACAGACACACACACAGCCCCTCCTGCACTCATATATTAAGTTAGCTAGTCAGAACTCATTTTGTGTGCTCACCAAAACTTCCCCAATACAAACAGGAAAGACAGATTTAGCTGTCAGAGGAGGCTCCTGAAGTTTGTCACAAAGAAATTCCCACAAATTTCACATACATTTGTTGCACCTTTGAGATCCCATATCAGGGAGCTTTACTGGCACACGTAATTGATTTCTCTCCTTGCTGTGGGTGAAGTGAAATATAAGTGGGAAGTGGGATTTTTTTTTAAATTTGCATATTCTCTCATTCTTTTCTGGCCCAAAAAATGTAAAATTAAACTATTGTTCACTTTGCTTGAAATCCCCTTCACCCTCTGTCCAACAAAACCACTTTCACATAGAAGCTACACACACAGAAGACCACGTATGACACATTCGCCACATAGACGACATATATGTGAAGAGACATGTGACTCGTTTTTGTATTTTCTCAAGATGGAGTCAGATTAAATCCTGCGATGATCCCGTTACAAACACCACCATCTCCCCTCCATCCATGGATGGAGGGCCAAAACTGCCAAAATCAAAGATAATTAACAAAATAATTACAAACGGCGTGAAAACTTCAGTTAGAGGAGACGAGCAAAAGGGCGGCTTTGATGCATTTGTAGGTGTTTTTTTTAAGCGAACATCTACATTTGCTTAAAAGTCCTGATGTCATGTTTGCTTCTTTACGCTATGTTTTGATCGTGGCTGATTCTGCATCAATGCACCAGAATCTCTTTAATACATTTAGTGAAATGAGCAAAGGGTTTACTTCCCAAATGATCCTAAACAATACAAGGAGCTGGATTAGCTCAGACCGTCAGTTCTCTAGCTGTTCCTAACTGCAGACTCTGGTGTAGCTCTGGCATCCATCGTGAAAGAACATATAGAAATAAATGAGGACATAAACAGGAAGGCGAAAGAAAATATACAGAAATACTTTTAGAAATTATATTAAAAAAAACATTCAGAAGCAAATTAAAATAGAAATATTGGGTTGTGTTGTGCAGTCCCCAAAATAAGAAAGGCCTACATTTATTTTCAACACATTCACCACATTAATTGAGCCATTTACTTACATATGTATTTATTTTAACTTTGGCAGCTTCAGCCAGCCATACATTTCATCATTTTCAGAATCTGTCAACACGTACTGCATGGAACAAAGTGATCAGTCTCTTTTTCCCTCCTGATTTAATGGAACCTAGAAGATTTCATCTGCTGCCATACGCATTTTGAGGCCTTTAGCTTGACTTTATACTGAATTTTTATCCACCTTGTTCGATCTCCTTTACCTCTGTCCTCCATACATGTAGTGCAGTTTTGTACTTTCAAGGGTTAAATGTAATGATGGAACCTCTGTCTCACTGTACGGCCTTTTCTGCACAGTGTGAAGGGAACCGGTGCTGTATAAATCAAACAGAAGTGAGAAATGTAATTGAACACTGTGTGTTTTGTGTGACTAAAAGTCTTGTGAAAAACTGTGAAGCAACTTGTGGGGAGCGCTAAATGAGTACAATATCTGGAGTGAGAAGCAGAGTGATGTGTCCTTTGAAGCCGTGAACTACACTCAGAAAACCACAGCTGAGAAAAAAAGAGACATGTGACCTTCGAGATAATAGGATTTTTTTTTTCTGCAGTCTTGAATTGCCAAGTGTTTGTCAGAGAAGCTAAAAGTCTTTCGGCGTGGTGCAGCTTGTGTGTGACGAAGGAAGAGCTGTCTTTTATTACTTACATCTTTACACTGATAAAAAACAAAAGCATTTACACAATAAATGTAATAAGTGCTCATATTTTTGGAACAATTGAATTAACATATGGAACTGAGGATTAGGATATACACAGCGGCTACAGCAGGGACCATTAAGTACAAATATATGCATGAAAAAGGAGGTAGAAGTGCTCCTGCATTAACATTTTACAGGCCATCTTTTCAGATGACTACAGTATGACTAAAAACACCCTGAAACCCGTTACACTCGTATAACGTCTCCCTCTCCAACACACACACCCACACACACACACACACACACACACACACACACACACACACACACACACACACACACACACACACACACACACACACACACACACACACAGGCAGAAAGTGATAGCTACTTCATGAATTCATTTCTGACACTACTTATATGAGTTAATCTGCTGTTTTTCTCATGCAGTGCTGGTGTTGTGCCTGCAGTCTACTTCAACTCTAGGCGGTGCTCGCCACGGGCTATGTGGGAAGAAAACTCGTAACGGTCCCGACTGCGGTGGCCACACACGTTACACTCGAGCGGATCGCGGAAGCCGTGGCACCCCATGTGGATGGTGAACATGACATAGTCCAGGAAGATCACCCTGCAGTGGCCACAGGGGTACACGGCCCCGGGCACGGTCTCCCCGTCAGCTCGCATCACTCGCAAAGCCTCAAGAGGCGACAGGGGGATGGGCTGGGCGTGTGGGTGAGGCATGCCGTTCTGGGAATTCAGCCCCCCAAGCAGGTGGCCTAAGCTGTACATGACAGGCTGGGATATCTGGGTGTTGTCATTGTGGTAAGAGTCCATGCCAAGGGGAGGCTGGGAGGCGTGAGGGATTCCCAGGAGCGGCATGGCCATCTTGTGGCCATTGGTGAGGCCCATGGGAGTGATGTCGCCACGGGCTAACGAGATGGGGTAGGGCCTGTGGGAAGGCGGTTGGTCACCATTGGGGCCTGGGTGGATCGGTTGTTGCTGGTGATGGGCGTCTGGCCCCGGGGAGTCCGACGGAGGATCCTTGACATCAGTTCGGTGGACCAGATCCCTGTTAAAGCTCAGGTCCAGGCACACGCCGTTGTCGCCTAGACGACAAGAAAGAGCTCAGCACGAGGAGACTTTGCAAACCTCATCCAGCAGCACGGGCAGAGAAACAACACAGGAAGCAAGAAGCAGTTAAAACAGATGGAAAAGATTTAGACCCTTGCTGGGTTTCTCACTCCGCCGTGCAGTCCGAGGGCGGGAAAAAGCAAAAACCTGGAAAGCGCCAGGTCGACGGGACTAAAGCAGCTTTAAAGCCTGGCAGCATCCCGAGGCAGCAGTTAGGGACAGGGAGGAAGCATACGACGCAGATGAAGGCCTCTGTAGTGCAGCTGGTGTAATGACAGAGAGACACCTGCTCACGTTTCTCGCCTCGCGCCTTGTTTGCTCTCTGTGGTTACTTCTCTTTTTCCTCCTGTGGTTGTCATATTGAAAGATCTCACTTCATTTGTAAACCTGATGGAGATGTAGGAGGGTTTTTTTTTTTAATTGCCAAAACACTCATGCTTTTTGCGAGCAGCTCGAAGCTCGATTGCGAAACTACAACTCAGTGTTAGTCTTAACCAGAAAGGTGAGAGCAAGCTATTGAAAATCATTGTGCATGTGTGTGTATATATACGCCCATAAAGTTTGGGAAATCACTGTGGCAAGTCAGCCATTTACCGAAACTGATACTTCTGATAATTACCAGCTCAAATTATCTCAGATCGAATCAAAACACAAGCGGTTAGTAATGGAACTCAGAGGTTTCATGTGCATGACACTATTTTATTAACCGTGCAATAATTACCAATACCCACCGATGACACAATTCCTGCAGAGAATTTGGAGCAGTGGGGACCACTCTGTGGTGTGTGCAGGTATGAGGCAGGTGGTCTGCCCTGAAACCCCCTTTGGCGACAGATGAAGGCCAGCATAGACAGACAGACAAACAAGTAGCTCAGACAGACAACTTCAAATTCTGCATTGTGCAGCATAAAAGCGCAGCAAAAGGCAAAATGACAAACGATACGTATAAAAGCTGGAGCCACTAAATATTCCTTAAAGATATAAAAGCACATTTTTAAAGAGAAATCTGAGCGCTTTCATTGGCCTGAGGTGTTTATACCCTTACCTGTAAACTTCTGTGGCATTGAACTCTTCCGCTTGGCTACGTTGCTGGCGAGCCTGTCGAGCAGCAGCGCACGCTCAGTACCCATCTGAGTCCTGGATGTGTGACTGTCCTCTGCTTGGCAGCAGAAGAGCACAGAGAGAGAAAGAGAGAGAGATAAGGAAATGAAGACTCTCTTTTTGATCAGGCAGTGTCATGAGTGCACAGCTGTCCATCAGCCTTTGAAGTCACAGAGTTTTTTTAAAAAAAAGGAAGAAACTCAAAAAACACAGCAGCTGCGCAGAAGCGCAGTTACACCGGGAGGAACGAGATATTAATTTGAGAGCAGACGCTCCTTTGACCTCACTTCCTGGTTGCTTTTTTACTTCACCAGCACAGGAGAGGAGACCACAGGATGAGGATGTACTTCCTCACCACTACGGCACTATCAGGCATAAACTTACGACATTTGGTGACCACAGAAACAGAGCATTGTCTGTGTGTTGCAACCATGCTGTTGTCCTCTGAGTACATAAAGGCTTTTCTGTTTTTTTATTTGGAGGGAAGGGGGAGGTAAGGTGGTGTGCGTTTGTGTTCCTGCTTGTGTCGGGTGGCTGGGCTGAAGCATTTGCCCTACATTATTTAGCTTCCCCTTTGATGGTAGAGAGATGAGAAGTGGTCTTCTGCACGCTGAGCCTGTACGCCACAGCAGCCATAACCCGTTTAGCTGTAAGTGCGGGGTAGTAGCCATAAGCTTGTTATTTTTAATGGGGCTATAAAAACAGGATCTGTTAAGTGTGCACCTGCACGAGCGTGTGCATTTCTGCACGAGCTGCAGAAATGCATGCGTTCTTCATAACTTTAACACCTATATGTGCATGTGTGAACCGAGTGTCCCTCGGAGACATGTTGGAGTCTTCTTACAAGCGTGGTGGTGAGACAGTGTGTGCGCACCGCTGCTCACCTCTCTCGGCGGGACCTTTGCTCTGAATGTACACATGGCACCTCTCTCGGTGCTCCTCCAGCGAGCTGCGCTGCTTGTAGCTGCGACTGCAATGGTTGCACTTGAAGGGCTTCTCTACTGCGAGGCAGAGGTTTCAGTTAAACACTCAAACACATCAACGGCATGAAGCAAGCATTACTTCGTTAAGTACGCGGTTTCGTACAAAACTGATGATGGTGTGCATATTGGAGGCCGTGCAGGAGAAACACGTGAACTGAAAGTGAATGAGTAAGTTTCCAGAGGTGAATGAGTAAGCTAATCATATGTGATGTGTGTAACCATATGAGAATGCATGGCAAGGTGTTACTGGAAAAGCCATGTAGCCTCAGCAGACCTCAGATTCAAAAGGAGTGAGAAACCAACCAGCATGGTACTGTACGCAGGTGCATACAGTATCAGAGCTTATCAGTGTGAGTGCGTGTGTGTGTGTGTGGCTGCCTGGTACCAGAGTGGGTGCGCAGGTGCCCGCTCAGAGCGTCACGTCGCCGGCAGGCGTAGCTGCACATCGGGCATTTGAAAGGCTTCTCCCCGGAGTGCAGTTTGATGTGGCGAAGCAGGTTTCCCTTCTGGGTGAAGGAGGCCCCACACTGAGTGCAGTGGAATGGCCTCTCGCCTGAAAAAACACAGCGTTTGAAACAATCCTGCACATTCTCACACGACACCGGCTTCTTTAATCACACAACTTATTCTGATTTCGACCACCTGCCGCGAGGCTCCTGTAAGCAAAATAAAAAACCCCACTGTGGTATTCTTATGTTCTTGTTGGGTGGAAATTTTGCAATAGCTCAGATATTTGTTGGCTTCCATTTTTTTTGACTTTAGTTGTTTTCTTGTTCCTACGATGAATTGCAAAAAAACACAGAATCATTCACCATCTTTAAAAGGGGAAGAAAGTAACGTCCAAACCTAGAAAAGACTGTTCTCACGGACAACTCAGACCGCACAATTGCCAAGCAGATTGTGCATGACTTCCCATGTCAGAAACAAAGCCTCACGGGTGCCAAACGAAGACTAGCACTGCTCGGCTCTACTCAGTGAAATGCAGCTCTAATGTTTGTATGTTTTACAACAAAAGTCGCGATTAAATGTCACAGAGACACACGAGCCTTTCAAGTAAGCGAGTACTGCATCAGACGGTGGATCATGGTTGTTACAGGGAGTATGGTCGCCTCAGCGTCTTCACTTCTTAACCATCAGATTTCCTCGCGTCTAGCGGATTTTCCTCAATTTCTCTCCTCAGCTCGCCCACTGAGATCTAACAACAACTTGAAATTACAGTTTGTTCCACGCCCCCGCCCAAGGACACGAGGTGATCGAGCTTTTCGAGGCCACAGCAGGCGACCTGTGGAACGCTCTGCTTCACCTCTGAGGTTTTCCGATTCTGTCATCTCTTTTAAAAGTCAGCTAAAGTCACTTGAGCATTTAAGTAACGTGCTTGCCCCAGCTAAGGACATTTGCGCCTTTGAATCCATGTACTGCTCTAGACTCTGTTTTATTGGGGCAGTTGTGTGTGTTCTTAATCTATCTTCTTTTATCTGTGGGTAAAAAGTGCCATATAAATAAGTATAGCTTGCTTTCATGTTTAAGTACCCTATCTACTCCATCATAACCGTAAACCCAACACTATTTTTTTTTGCTAGAATATTCTTCTGACTAAGATTTGAGAGTTTCAGAAGCCTAAAATCACATAATCTCACAGCACAGGATTATAATAATTGTCTGTGATGACTTAAAGCTAAACTCTGCTTTGTTAGTCAGACTGATGGAAGACGGGACAAAAATAATCTTCGTGACTCATTTTGAAGACATTTAAAATGTAGCAACATGAGAATTTCTGACCTTCTTTCACGTTTTTGATATTTTTTGTGCGCCGCCGATAACTCGATATATCAGTTCTATGGATAAGCTGACAGAGTAATCCCATGAGTGGGATGAGTATTATTTTCCATACTATAACTCGGCTCTGAGCACGCTGGTTAGGTCATCACTTCAGAAAATCTGTCATTCATTTCAGGATTTTAGGGCAGAACGATAACTGCAGCTGCAGTCTGATGTGCTGACCTATCTGCTGCTGCGATCAAATCACACAGTTAGTGCATGCGTAGAATATATGAACAACAATAGAGGCTATTTCACAATCTGTCAGTTAGCACACGATTGTGTGTTCCTAATCGCTTTGACAGAGTCAATAAAAGGAGACCTCAGGGCCATCAACAGCGCGGCGATTGCACAACTGCGATCTTTGAGGTCAGCGTCCCTCTGCTTACCCGTGTGGCTGCGCTTGTGCACCAGCAGTACGTTAATGCTGATGCAGGACAAGCCGCAGATGTCACAGCTGAGCTTGCCTGTCGGTTGGATGCGAGGCGGCCCGGCTCCAGGTGCGTAAGCGCCTTCCGCGTTGGCGGCAGACGCCGCTGCGCTGGCGTCGGGGAGGGCCGCGCTGTTGTAACGCGAGTAGTCCACCAGCGACAGGTCCTGCGGCTCACTCAGGCCATCTCCCTCTTCATCCCCTTCCATGTCCCTCTCCTCATCATTCTCTTCCTCTGTCCTCTCCCCATCAAAACCTTCCTCCATCCCGTCCTCACTGCCTCCCTCTGCTTCCTCTTTAGGCACAATCTCTTGGTCTTTTTCAGCCTTGAGAAGCTGCTCGTTATCTTCCATCTCCTCAGCCTCGGACTTTATCACACCTGAGCAAAGTGGAAGGAGGGGACAACCAAAATATGCATTTGGAGAGACATTTCACAGGAATGTGTAGAGCATTTTCCAACAAAGGAGCTAGATAAGCTGTGAGCAGAATGTGGAACACAGTCACGTCTTTACTTCCACATTTGTATTTAAGGTCGATAGCAAGATATTAGTACTAGCACATCTCCAAAGTGTGGGTAGCCTAATTTGGGCCGATGCATAGTGTCACAGAGAGATTCAGAAGATGTGTGCTTGAGATAAGGCAAAGGCATTTCCTCTACACAGCGGCTAGAACCAGGGCAGGAGAGAGAGAGGGTGAGTGAGCCGGCGCCTCAGACAGACAACACTAATTCCTCATCTGCCTTTGAAGAGTCATTTCAGACTGACTGTTCATCACGTTGGTCACAAAGGCTTAAAAGCATCCAAATTTAAGGGTTAAAAGGTGTTAAAGTGCACCTAAAGTCCTCTCGGTGTCCCCTCAGCCAGCCGAGCACCAATTACATCACCTATACAAGCAAGATTTTCCCGCTTTTGGTTTTTTTTTTTCTGGTTTCTCAACCACACGCTCAGCTCAAACTACTTCTCCATGCAGGATTTAGCAATTTCATTTATTAACACCACATCTGCCTACACGCAGAGTCCTAAGGCCCAATGTACAGGACCTCTCACCTAGCCTCTTGCAAGCGTTAACCAGCCCCCCAGCTTATTCAGTTCCATCCAAAAACCACACTGTGGTCTTGGCGGTGACTGATGATGAGCTGAAGAGCAGCGCCTTGTATTGTGGAAAGCGCTCAGAGGTGCTATGGAAACTTTGCACACACAGAGCTCCGAGAGGCCCGATATAGAGTCCAGTGTCTCAAAGCAGTGAACCGCAGGCTGCGCATTAGACGCAGAGCAGGGCTTTAGGAAGTGCACCCAGTGGGGTAGATAGATGGGTGGCAGTCAGAAATAAAGAGGAGAGCTGTCTGTAACACCATGTTCTTTTTTTTTTAAGTGAGAAATTAGAGAGTTAGGGCTGAATGACAAAGTCAAAACAATTCAACATTAAAAATATCGTGTGAAACAGAGTTGTCACAGTTTCTGCCCGCTTGATGACAAGAAGAGAGCTTTTAAAATGCAGCTTTTATCACAGAAGCACGAACGTGCAGTGAGAACTAAAACCAGACCATGTCTACCACACGCTGGAGACAGCCTCTCATACCTACATACAGTGTGTGTTCAGTCAGTTTTAATCAAAGGGTCTCTACATGAAAGATTGAAACTAAATTTAATTCTGTATTATCTGTCATCGGGCTCCTAGTAGAAATTTACAAGAAGAACAAGGTTTGAGTAATGATGCAGAAACAGAAGGAGCTTTTCTGGTCACTCTGCTGTGACCAGAAAAAAGAAAGAGAGAAGAGACTGCAGAGTGTGGACACGACACTGGCTGAGAAAATGGAGACAGAGTCCCTGCTGGTTCTCATCAGTGTTCCTGTGACCAATGTTCACCATGTACAAGGAGTTAAAAAGGTCTGATTTTAGACGTCTCAGACTGAGTTTAATGACACCAAATGCTGGAGATGAGGACAGATTTAGGCTTCTGTGAAATGACTTCATCTACTTCCAGACTCAGAGTGCAAACCTTTGGTTTTTGGTGCAGCCCTCAAGTTTTCCTGTAACACTGTGATGCAGCAGGAACAGGACTCGGACCCAGGGACGTTTCTGTGCAGTTTCATCATATATGTTGTAGACATTATCGCAGACTAATAAGTCCTACCATGTCTAACACGCTGAGGTGTTGGTCTATATAACCGACTTTGCAGTGAATGTTGTTTTGATGTTACAGCTAAATAGACAAAGCAAAGGCTCGATGCCTCTCTTTCACAGGCGTTCTGCTGAATCTGTTTTTACTTCTTGCATCACTGCTTTGTTTGGGGTCTAAACCTGCCCAATAAAAACAGACCCAGTAGTCTCGTAAGAACAGGTCTGATGAGCCAGGCCAAGCTTTGGGTCAGCTATAACAGGAAGGGTCTCTGGAGGGCTCCTGTCATACTGGGCTGTCTGAACCAGCCACACCACAGGCAGATTGAGCTTTTGCTCGAAGGTTTCATCATCTCTTTCTCTCCTTTTCTGCATTCTGACTGCATTTTAGGAAGAATCCAGGATGGATGTTTCCATTTCATCCAATTACTTCTCTGGTTGGTGTCATATTAACTGCTGCCCAATAGGAACAGAAAGACTTCGGACACTCATCAACACTCATTTATTGACCGGAGCTCTGGGAGAACACGCAAACTCCACATAGCTACAGCCTCACAAGTCTGAACCCACTGTTCTTGTGAGGTGATGGTGCTAACCACTGAGGCATCATGCACCCATATACCATTGGTGTCAAGAAATGTCACCTCACTAACTGGTGAAAAACAACGTTTCCGAACATAAACCACCATCCACTGATCAGATACAGTATGAATGCATATTTGCAGGCCCCGCTCTCTTACTTTCTATATTGGCACGCGGTCAATGAAACTTTAATCAGCTAGATGACCTATCAAATCAATCAAGCACCTCTTCGTCACGTGCAACCTTGATGTAGTTCATGTCAAACCCTGGAAAATGAGAGACATGCAAATACCAGACACAGCTTGTTGCCGAGCTCTTCTCACAATGATTTGGTCCACAGAAAGCCCTCAGCTAGTACACAACAATATTTATTTGGCTTTATAGTATTCAGATAAGCATTTATGCATAAATTTGACAGCTACCGGCACGAACACTAGCTAATTAAACCCAGAAACCTCTGATGTAAAAGCAAAATAACAAATCTGCTTTTTTTGTGCAAGTTTTTGCAGAGACGAGCGTCACAACTGAAAGGTCGCGTGGGAAGTTTCATTTAAAACACAGTTAAAGATCTTTGCTGTTTCACCTGTTACACACATTCCAGTCACCTGCCACGAAACTGGCTGCGCATAAAAATGAAACTCGTCTTCACGTTTCCATCATTTTACGAGCGGGTTTGATAAAACATTTTGCGCTTGCAGCTGCGCTCCTCTTGTGAGCTCAGCGAAGCAGCAGTTCCCTGTCTTTCACTCCAAATGCCTGCTGGTTTGCTGATTCAAACGACAAAATTAAGCTGCAAATTATGCCGTTTGTTGCTTTCGGCGATAGCTAGCCTGTTAGCTCGCAGGTGCAGTGGAGGTGCATGGCCACAGCTACAAATAGGTGGATAAAAAATGATCAGGAACATAAAATAAGATACGGCCTGATTAAGATTTGCAAAGGGCCGGATTTGGCTCGATTTGGCCAAATGCTCTGGTTACAGGTGACCTTTCACATTTTAATCCCCCTCCTCTACTTTTTCTGCCACTCTAAATGGTTTCCTGTATTTCCTGTCCTCAACCAGTATAATCTATTTCATTGTATGAAAGTATTGTAGCACCATTCCTCAATTTTTTTCCTGAAACAGGCAAAAAAACCCAACAAAAGACGTGTAAAGAACAGCTGTAGCACCAATGCCACACACACACACATATATACATATATATATTTGTGTGTGTTTGAGAGTGTGAGTGTGTGTGTGGGTACACATACGTGGATCTGCGACACCTTCAGCGGACTGAATTCCATTTTCACTAAATGAGCTGTCCTCCTTCTCTTCTTCCTCCTCCTGCGACTTCACATCTGCAACATCTGAGAAAGTAACATGTTGAGTGGATGTGTTAAAACTGAGCGACGCTTTTCTTCTTAATTAAAAAAGTGTTTTCCGTAGCAACAAATGAACATTAAAACTCCAGATTAACAGTAAATATGCAGGAAGTCTTGCTCATGACCCTGACACTATGACCTGCTTTCAGCTGCAGCGTGCACAAATCCCTCCACGTACGTGGTGGAGTTTTTAGGCACGACTTCAGCCAGGATGGTGGCCGCTGTGGAGGAATGCGTGCATCCTCATCATCGAAAGTTTCACATTAAAGACAAGGAATGCCTATACTCACCCATCCCGTCTGCCTCTGAGGATGTGAATTCAGGATGCTTTTCTGTGCTCATGATGAAGGAAAACGTTCTGTGAGGGGGGGGGGGGATTTACAGTATTCGGTTAATGAGAGTCTAACCAGATTCTCCCCTTTGGCGCTTTAAAACCAGGTCTGCCAATAAAGATAGAGAAAAGGCGGGTTTGTTTCTTACATTCATTGTGTCACATTTTATCTGACCGTTTGTGAGACAATTTTAACTTTTTCAGATGCTCTCGATGCTAATAAAAGAGCCCCCCCAACCTCCCCTTTACTATTTCTACAAGGCCTGTGAAGAAATAGAAGCAAGACTTGCATCTCTTTGTTCCTGTTGGTTGGACAGTGTAAAAAAAAGAAGAGTGGGTAAAAAAGCCCACGGTTGATTGCTCGACCCTGTCTCTACATTTAGCCTTATGAGAAAGAGATGATGTTCACTGCTCATGTATTTCCTGCTGGGTTTGTACACAGGAGCAGGCGTAAAAGAGCACACACAGACACTCCAGCACAGTTTCAAAATTATTTAAGAAAAATCCAGACGTGCACTTTTTAAAGAAGCCCCCTGTCAGTTTCCACCGAGTTAACAAAGTATTTCATTATATTTTATATTGTTTCAACTATTTATTCGCATCAGCTCTAATAAATAATAAAACACCACACCGTTGATAGGGTTTTCATGATTAACTGAAGCTCTTGCGTTAAAATACATCAATAGGAAACTTTCTCACATGGTCAAAATGAAATTGAGAAGCACATGTCTACATTGCTGCTGTTAATTCCAGGAGACGTCTTTGGTTTTGTTTTTTGCTGGAAGTTAACAGTAAGTCTGAGGAGTAATGATGAGAATAAGATCTTACCTGCTTCTTGCTCAGCACCACAGAGGAGAAGTGCACTCACAGGAGGAGATTCCACACTCCGCCGCTGGACTTTCTCTGAATATGGAATATAAGCAACGTCACAGCCGTGAATTCCTTAAAGGAACAGGAACGCATTTTCAGCAAGGTGGAGCAACAAAGACCAGAGCGTGTGAATCCAGCAGAGCAGCACCGACGGCGAGACTCAGAACAAGTCTGATGATGTTTAAATCTTCAAACATTCCTTCTCTGAACCTAAACACGCACAGCCAACAACATTTATGAGCGAAACAAAGAACCGATTCGGGGTTTGATGTTACTTCAGGGCGTCCACATGGCTCCAGACTTGGCTTTTAAGGAGATCTAACTCCATCTTGTGGCCAGATGTGAAAGCTACTTCAAAGTCCAACTCGTCTGAAGCTGAAACTTCATTTACTTTTCTTTCTTTTAAGAATTCCCCTCATTTCAGGTGAATAAACAGCTGATATCTGCCCTTTATGGTCCGTACCTGCAGAAGTCAGACACTGGCTGTGGAAAATCTTACATCATGGCTCTGCATCTGTATGCTGCAGCTGCTGAGTGTCCCTCTCTTTATTCCCATCTCTGACGCAGAGTTGGAAGAGAATTAGGAAAAAAGCTTTTAAATACTTGTATCCCAATATTGTCTACAGATGAGCTTTAACAGTCGGGCTTGTTATTATAGGAGAGTTTAAGCAGTCTTAAAAGTGCATATGCAGTATCACTGAAATCAGTACCTATTTTATGATACAGCATATGATCTGAGCACAGCATTCACTTGTTTACAGTGAGTGAAGTTATATTTGTGTGATTTTTATGCCTATAGTTGCTAAATCATCTACCATCCCCCTCACGGGAAAAACAAGCGACTCTAATGCGTGTAAATAAAGGCAAATAAAAGCTCATGCTCTCTCCTGCTGATAAAAACAAGTTAAAAAATCCCTGAACACATGCGCAGCAGATCTCCAGGTGCATGTTTAGTTTGAATGCACTTGTTGCTTGAATGAGCAGCAGTTCTCTAAAACCGCCGTTCGAGTCATACTTAGGTTTTTCTTTAAAGGGGACGAGTGACGCAAACGGAGACAAAAACATGGGGGACAAAAGCGCGTGCGTGTGTGTTTATGTGTAAGAGAGGCGGAGGGGATACTGACGTATTTTCAGTGTTACGTCAACATTTTCACCGGATCCAGCTTTGACCACAACCTGTGGAGTTACCACAGGTAACAAAGGTCTTGTGGTACAGGAGCATGAAGTGACCCTCAGATATTTGTATCAGATTTAGTTTTTGGTTTCACCTTTAAAATTTACAAAATTTCAAGTGTGAGGTGAAATTTTAAGGGGGGAACAAATAATTCAGCTGAAACACTTTAAAAACTGCCAAAAACTATTTAATATAATCAAAACTTTTAAGTCTTGTGACATTTGAATGTTTTATGTTCATCCCTAAGGCGGGTCTGTTACAAAAGATTATCCACTATCTAACTCCACAGACGCCTAATTAGTAACACGCAGTAATGAAGGAGGTTGGAGCGACCATATGAGCAAAGCTGGTTTTCAGTGACGGGAGGACGTACCAGCATGTAGTGCCTTTAAAGATCCGAACGTAGTCTGAAAACTGAGGCAGAAAGAGGGTCACTGATGAAAATGTTTGTCTTTCACTGCTTCTAAAATTGCTGATGTATGCTCCTCACTTTATTTATATACTTCTTATTTATTTATTTTTTTCATCATTGTTTTTATTGCAGATTTTCCTTTAACACGACAGTGTCTCGACAGTAGACACAGAACAACAAAACAGTACAAACACAAAACGTACACAACAGCTCTTAAATAAGGCATAATACAAGATACAAAATACAAAATATAACATACAAGAGGTGGTGAGTCAGTCTTACAGCGCCCGGGTGGTGATCACGTGTGTAGTAGTCCTTTGAATAAGATAGCGGAAAGGTCCGGTCCAATATAGTCCAAAAAGGGGTGCCACATCCCATAGAACTGACCCACACTGTGGTGTATAACGTGTGTGAGGTATTCCAGAGGAATCAGTTCAAAAACTATTTTGCGCCAGCCACAGACAGTGGGAGTCCTATCGTTGATCCATTGTAAGAGGATATTTTTCCTGGCTGCAAATGTTAGAGTGTTATACAATCTTTTGTTGGCCGCCGCTTTTAGGCGGTCACTTGGAAGACCTAGAATCAGGGACAAAGGGTCCATCTCTATATCAACGTGGAAGATTTTCCCCAGTTCACCTGTAATGTCATCCCAGTATTCTTGAAGCTTATAACAGGACCAAAAACAGTGAGTTAAAGTCCCTACATCAGTTTTGCACTTAAGACACACAGGGGAAAGAGAGCGGCTGAAGAGGTGTCTGCGGTGAGGGGATACGTGTAATCTGTGTAAAATCTTAAATTGGATTGCTCTTGTCCGAGTACAAATTGAAATCCTTTTTGCAAGAGACCAAACGGTATCCCACTTATCTTCATCTATGGTTACCGACAGTTCCCTCTCCCACACACCTCTAATCCCCTGCGCATCAGTGGTAGTCAAAGCATTAAGCACATGGTAAAATGAACTCAGAGACACCGTCAGCTGTTGCCCAAACAAAACCCTCTCAACATCAGATACTTCAGGGTGCTCAGCAAGGGTTGTATTGTGAGTGATATAGTGTCGTATTTGCAAAAAACGAAAGAAATCCTGTCTAGGCAAGCCGTAACTGTTGGTAAGCTGTTCAAACGACATGAGTTCACCACCCGAGAAAAGGTCACCAAGAGACTTAATATTCTTATCAGACCATCGTTGAAAGCCGGGGTCCAAAGAACCTGGAGGGAAAGCAGGGTTATTCATTATAGGGGTAAAGGTTGATGTTATTCTCGATCTTCCCTCAAGACGGCGGACAATTCGCCACGCTTTTAGGGTGTTGATTGTTACAGGATTTGTACAAAGGGCCTTAATTCCGTTAAAATCATTACAAAATAATAGATCGCTCAGTTTGCATTGTGACAGAGCTGTCTCAATATCCGACCAGATTGAGGTTTTACCCCTAACCCAGTCGCTCACAAATCTTAAATGGGCAGAAAGCTGATACAATCTAATATTAGGTAGATCCAAGCCGCCCCTGGAGCTTGGCAGATGCAACACTGCCATCTTGAGTCTGGGTCTGCGCTTGTTCCAGATGAAAGAGGTGAGCCAACCATTTATGTCCTTCAGTACTCTCTTAGAGAACAAGACGGGGATCATTTGGATAGGATACAATAGCCTGGGCAGCACATTCATTTTGATCAGGGCAATGCGTCCTAGCCAGGAGACAGGAAGTGACGCCCACCGCTCTAGGTCCTGTTTGAGTTTGCCAAATAAGGGTGTGAAGTTGGCTTTGTACAATTGGTCAAGAGACGGGGTAATAAAGATCCCCAAATACACAAATCCATTAGGAGACCATTTAAAAGGAAAGGAAGGAACAGTAGCCGGCATTGTGAAAAGAGTACCGAGAGGCATGGCCTCTGACTTAGCCAAATTGATTCTATAGCCAGAGAAATGGCTAAACCTGTCAATCACCTCAATGAGACTGGGTACGGATGTTACAGGGTTAGTCAAAAGAATCAAGATGTCGTCCGCGTATAAGGTTATTTTATGACACAGCTGTCCAATCTCTAAACTACGTATTGTGGGCGTCGCCCTTATGACCTCAGCAAGAGGCTCTATGGCCAGAGCGAATAGAAGGGGCGATAAGGGGCAGCCCTGCATAACTCCCCTATGAGTGTTGAAGTAATCAGACCTAAGTCCATTAGTCAGGACTGCTGCCTGTGGATTATTGTAGATAACTTTGACCCATTTTATAAAATTCTCCCCTAAGCTGAATTTGCCCAGAGTATACAACAAATAAGACCACTCAATTCTGTCAAATGCTTTCTCCGCATCGAGAGAAAGCACCAGGCCGTCAATAGATTTTTGCTTGAAAGCTACAATAGCGTTCAGTAAGCGTCTAACATTGGTGGCTGAGTTTCGACCCTTTATAAAGCCTGTCTGGTCCTCCCTTATCAGCACAGGTAAAAAATTTTCTAAGCGGGTGGCCAGAATTTTAGAAAGCAGTTTCCTATCTACATTCAAGAGGGCTATAGGTCTATAGGATCCGCACAAATCAGGACACTTCCCTTTCTTTAGAATTAGGGAAATGTTGGCTTCCTTCAGTGTCTGCGGGAATTCACCCGTAATGAAGGAGTGGTTGGAGTGGTTGAACATATCAAGAAGCGGTTCCACAATAATATCCCGAAACTGTTTATAAAATTCACAACAGAAGCCATCAGGCCCTGGCGACTTTCCACTTCGCAGTGATTTAATAGCCTTAAACACTTCGGTCTTAGTTATAGGGCTGTTAAGGGCAGTCTTCTGTTCCTCTGACAAATTTGGTAAGTCGAATTGGGTGAAGAAATTATGCATCGGCTGCACCCCCTCCGGGACTTGTTGAGAAGAGTACAAGGCTTCGTAGAACTTCTTAACACAGTCATTTATCAGTTTGTTTTCATATATCTTGTGGCCACCTTCATCAGATATCGCTGCAATGGTATTCGATTCTGCGCGCTTCTTAACATAGTACGCCAGACATTTACCGGCCTTATCTCCATGCTCGTAGAACCTCTGTCTGGTGTATTTAAGTTTCTTCTCTGCATCTCTGGTAAGAAGGCAATTCAGCGCTGACCTGAGTGCGGTTATTTCTTGCCATAATGGTGGTGATGGGGAGGCAATATATGTTTTCTCCTTATCCATCAATTCGCTCTCTAAAGATTTTTGTTCCTCCATCCGTTGTCGCTTCTTTGTCGCAGAATACGAAATAATTAGGCCCCTCGCATAAGCTTTGCATGTTTCCCACAAAACAGAGGCAGTAGTAGCTGAGGGGGTGTTGATATCCAAAAACGCTTTAAATTCTGCAGAGAAGTGAGAGGTAAATTCCTCATCCTTAAGAATAATGGTATTAAGCCTCCAGTGGCGGGACCTATGAAGCGCAGCTTTAAGATCGAGATCCATGATTACCCTAGCGTGATCTGAGATGATTATACTTGTTATGTCGCACGATACTACTGAACCTAAGTCAGTTTTCGGGAGAAAAAAGTAATCAATTCTAGTTTGGGACCTATGCGGAGCCGAAAAAAATGTGTATTGCTTATCGGAGGGGTGAGTATATCTCCAAGCATCCACAAGTCCAAACTCGTCGCATAGAGCATGAAGCGCTTTGGCCTGAGGAGAAGGAGTTGCAATGCTGTGTGGAAATCTGTCCATAAGCGGATTTAACATTAAGTTGAAATCACCACCAATAATAACGGTAGAGTTAGGAAGAAATGGGGCTAATTCCAGAAACATTTTGGTAAGAAAGGTAGTTGGGTGGGCAGGTGGAAAATAAACATTCAGTAATAAGATATTTTGGCCTTGCAAAATCCCTTTGACTATCACGTAGCGGCCCTTCAGATCCTTAACGCAATCAGTTACTACAAAAGGTACATTTTTCCTAATCAACACTGCCACTCCTCTACTTCTTGTAGTGAAGGATGAAAAAAACACTTGTCCTCGGTGCTAGAGAGCGGTGAGCGCGGTCTAGTTTGATCTTCCCATTTTTAGTTGTGAGCTCGAGATAGGAGGGGAGCCATGACTCCATGAAGGCGACAACATCATTTCCCTCCGTGCCCTCGGGAAGCCCAACCAGGCGAAGGTTACATCTGCGGCTGCGGTTCTCTAAATCGTCCATGTGGTCTGCCATGTCAGTTACTTGTTTTTCGAGTCGAGCCACTTTCGCCTGCAATACACCTGCCGTGTCTTCCACGCCTGAAATCCGTATCTCGGCGTCTCCCACCCGTGTCGCCAGAGCCTGGATCCGAGACGTCTGTTCACGGATTGCGGCCAGCACAGTATCAACTTTAACATCCAATAAAGTTGTAATGCTGTCAGTTATCTTACTCAGAGCCGCAAGGATATTCGGGTCGATATCACTCCCAGTTTCCTCAGCGTCAGCGGAGATTTCTGTGTCGCTGGCGTTAGCTTCTTCAGGCTCAGCCGCCATAGGACCCACAATGTCGCTAGCTTGCACAACCGGAGCTGTCTTTTTCTTAGACCTGACGTTAGGCATTTTAGAAAAATAGTCGTCCAGACTCATTATAGAGTTACTCCCACGCACATTTGTAACGTTTCACCAGATGAACACGTATTTTAGACGGATAATCGGGGGACCTCACCGGAGCACAGCGAGACGGGTGTTCGCGCTACGACGCCATCTTGCCGTAATCCCACTTCTTATTTATTTAAATATGATGCTTTTAATGCGTCAGATGTGCCACAATTGTACGTTTTACTATTATCTGTGCATAACGAAGGGTCTCCACACAGTTTTTCCACAGTGTGCTTCAAAATCACAGGACCTATCACAGCCTCAGTGTTCTGGAGAGAGAAAAACATCTTTCTCATTTTAGTGAGGAACAACTGTTTCTGATTTCTCTTAGATCACATATCCTAAAAGCACAGGGTCGGGCTAAGGACTTCTACACTCACAGGTTTAAATATTTGATTGCAAAGAGCTCTGCTGGCAAAGACAGTATGCTTCAAATCAACATTTAAACAGCTTTTAGCTTCCTGTGGTCGTCCCTCCTCTTTGTAAAACTTGTGGACATGACTCAAACCTAAAGCAGTTTAATGTAGGTGAGAGAAAACGCACAGTTCTCCTTCCAGTTCTGCTCGTTTTCAGCTCCTTTCTCTCATTCTCCTTTAATAAGACAGCTTATTGGTTTCATCCTGCACCTTTGTGCAGTAAATATTCACTTCACTGAATCAACTTTGACTGTTTAAGCTTCATATTAGCACCAGACAAACAGAAATACCATATATCCTTATTTCTTTCACTGAAAGCACATAATAAAGGAAAGGTCAGTTTTCTCCTTTTATTTCTCCTTATGTGGCTTTAAAGTTGTGAAGATCTGCCAGGTTGTTCCATTTCGTAATTAAATCTATACCTTTCAGCTTTTATAGCCAATACTTTTGGAATTTGAGTATTGCACATGGTCTCTTTTTGATATTGAAAATATTCCAGGTGGCAAAGATTCTGCTTTTTTGGGGGGAAATCTTATGACATCTATTAGAAGCTGTTTATGTGCTTTTCATTTGTGAACTTCAACAGATCACAGCTTATTGTTAGAATGAACAGCAAGATAAAAAAATGTGATTTCCGCGAGGATATAAACTTTAACTTTTTTGTTGGGGGGAGGCGGCTTTGTTGTTCTTCTGCTTTTGTCTGCACCGTTTCTTTCAGGTTGTTTTGTTTCACACTGTTGAAAGATTCCCATCCATCGTTTCCCGTCTACGTCTGCCCTCCTTTTCCTGTCATCTCTGGCAAAATAATATTTGTTTAAAACGAGCCTAAAATACCGGAAGAAGAATTTACATGTTCCGCTTGTCTGCCGGTCTGTTGCACTGCTTTTCAAGTTACAACAAAAACACAGCTCACACACAACTCATTAGCTCAGCCAGCATCTACAAAATTGCGTCAATAACCACATTTAACCTTTGACTAACCACCCTGCACCCCCCAAAACACAAACACAGTCAAACACCTCATAAATGACACATAATAACGTTCCTATTCTTGCTGTGAGTTCAGAGACTGTTGAGCAATTCCAGAAACTGCAGCTTGATTTTTCCGTCTCTGTAAAAAAAGAACATAAAAGTAAGCGGGTGGCTCGTCTTTTAAATCGAGGCTCAGTAAAAATTTCTAACCTTACCACGGAGCCCTAAAGCAGACTTGTATTGGAGTGTGTTTAAAGTGCTTTGTGGACGTTTCAGATCAGTACCACCGATGTCTCGTAACTAACAACGCTCGCTGCAGCACCCACCTGAGCGGTGCACGGCCTTGAGAGGCTTGGCTGCTGCCCACGGCCTGCCGGTGGCAACCAGCCACCAGCGTGTAGAAAAAAGCTGAAAGAACGCACACTCACAAAGGCGTTACAATGCATGCTGGGTTTCCATGGCAAAATGGAGGCAAAGAAACACAGGGGGAGAAAAAAGAAAAGCAATAAAAGCCATGATCGAAAACCTTTTGGGCTGGGCGGAGGGCACACATGCACAGGCAAACAAGACGCAAGGAGCACGCTGATTTACAGAGTCTGATCAGAAACACACACGTGTGCAATAAACTGCAGCATTGGTAGAACATATCGTGCGATCCCACTGGTGGGAGGCGTTTTTAGGATTGGTGGGGGGAGGGCAGCAGCTGGGAATGGGCAGGGGGGGTCTGTGTTTGACTGTCCATTTGCCTTTTTATAGCTGCCCACTCTAGTTAGGAAAAAGGGAGAGAGAGAGATCTAGGAGCAGAGATAATGAGGAGGTGGGTGGGTGGGTGGGCGGGGGGGTTGACGGCACAGCCTGGACTGACCACTGGATGCAGGCACAAACACACGGCGAGACCCTGTTGAGGCTGCAGAGGTTGTTTTCTGCTGTGCATTTGGGGTTGATTAAAGCAGAGCAGCATTGACACGTTGCTTCTTTTTTCCTGGACGTAAATGGTTTTATCTTTTAAAAAAAAGGGAAAAAAAAATAAATCAATATTTGAGAGTGGCTGAGATAAGGGTGGGCTGCAGGGAGAGAGAACAGAGTGATATTCTCTGTGTGAACAAGTGAAAAGGCGATTGGGCTCTTTTTTCCCTCTCCTCTCAGGGCACTCAGGATTGAGAGAGGACAAGTAAATGAGGGAGAGTGTATATAAGTTTGTGTGCCTGAGTGCGAGAGGGAGACAGAGGGAGAGAGCTTTAGTCTGGCTTTTCTCTGCTCTGCCTTTCAGCTCCTCTCTCACTGTAGAAAGAGGCGTGTCCATGGGCCAGTATAAAGTCCAAGGAGAGCCACTCGTGTTGAGCCATTCTCAGGAGCGAGTCCTTTGCACTGCACACCAGCAAGAGGAGGAAACTGCAGCTGTTACCAAAAACACGGCCTTTCGCTGACTGGCTTTGCATTTGGACACTTGTAGACCAGATTTTTTGGTGTTTCGGCAGAGCGCGGGCGAGCATCGGGACTCGGACTCGAAGAGCAAGCCTCACCACGTGCCGGCGGATATCCTTCCCGCTCGTTCCACCTTAACAAAAAAGAAACCCCCCCAAAAACCCCAAAACTTGTTCTCATCACCCACGAGCTGAGCGCATCAAGAGCAGGCTCCAATTTCTGCGGTGTGAAATTGAATCAGAGCAACGGAGAAGCAGTACAGCAGAGGCATTGTGTGCCTGCATTTGAAACACTAACCAGCTGAAAATATCAAAGACCTTCCAGGACAAAGTGTTCCTCTCAAACCTCTTCTCAAAGTGATTATAAGCTGCACCACATTCAGAAGAGGAGGCGGCCAAAGTGACCATACACAAGGGCAAAGGATTGCGTGCAGGTGCCGGGACTGCCATGGTGCGTGGAGGTGGCGTGGCAGTAGCTCCGTCCTGCTGGGGCCTGTGGGTGTTTGGCGCCCTGTCGTTGGCGGCACTGTGCTTGTCAGACCAGGCCATTCGCTGCCCCGTTTGCTCAGAGGAGCGCCTGGCCAGCTGCCGTCTGCCTGAAGGCTGCGAGGAAACGGTGCGGGAGCCCGGCTGCGGCTGCTGCCCCACCTGTGCCCTGCCTAAAGGAGCCCACTGTGGCGTTTACTCACCCCGATGTGGCACGGGCCTCCGCTGCTACCCGCCGAGGGGCGTGGAGAGGCCGCTGCACTCACTGATGCATGGCCAGGGGATCTGCACTGATGAGAGGGAGGTGGAGGAGAACTCAGGTGAGAGTGAAACCGGGCTCTTCTTCTTCTTGTTTAGTTACGCTCAAAGCGGCAAAGGTCTTTCTCTCATTTGGTGCCAAAAGTGATCTGTCCCAAGCTGAAGCGGCGTCTCTGCAGACCAGAATGTTTTCTCTCTGTGCTCCCCGGACCTTTTTTACCTGATCCGGGCAGAGTTGGGGGGGTGACAATGTGCTGCTTGTTTACCCTAATCTCAGCTAAGCCCTGAAGCAGAGCATGCACACGCACCGGATCCTGATGGGAGAGCGCACACAGTCCCGCCGCTGTCCTGCGGCCGCTCGCTGTGAAAGGGAGCCCTGCTGAAAGATGCGGAGCACCAGGGTGTGCGTGTGCTGCACGCTGCACAAAGTTTACTGAAGGCATCCTGCAAATTTTCTTCTTGTCAGCAGAACTCGCGTATGCCATGTTTAAGTGAGGTCCTGCAGGTGAAGTGCAGGCAGTGAAATGGACTGTGGTGATGCTGGAAATGTGAGAGTCTCCGTGTGTGTGTGTCCCAGTGAATCTGTGTGTGTTTGTAATGGGAGGAGGTAATAAAAGCTGCTGTATGAAATGACTGTAATGGAGTGTGGCCAGTCTGGAGCTATTAGAGCTCTCTGCAATCAGTAATTTACGTGGTGCTCTTTCATGGATACCCCTGGTCCTCCTCCTCCTCCCGCTGCTGCTGCAAATCTCTAACTCTTCTTCTTCTGCTGCTGATGTCTCTATGACACTCTTCTGGCCCAGCTCTCCTTTTCTGTTATTGCATTCCTCTTCCAAAGTCTGTTTCCACTTTCACACAGTGGGATGTCTAATGCTGGATCTGCATATCCAGTTCCAGTTCACTGCACTAACATCAGCTTCTTCCTAACTAGACTAACTGCTTGTCTCCACAAAGGGAGTTGTCCATTGTCCATTTCCATTAAATCATTTAAGACAACTGTTATAAGGTGGCGGCTCTTTTATTTGTTCCAGATTATCTGCTGCACACATGCTCCCAGACATTTTCTGGTAATAGTAGTAGGATAGTCTTCCAAAGACCTGGACGGGCTTTAGTCGGTGTAAAACTCGCAGGACGCTCATTGTCATTGCAGCATCTGTTTCTCCTGGCCCTGGGAGCACCCCACCTCCTCTCTTGCCCGAACGAGCCCTCGAGCGCATCGCCCACCGTGTCCAGCTCCTTCGTGAGGATGAGCTCATCGGCACTGTTGCTGCCAGAGCTGAAATTAGAGCCTTCTGCTCTCTGCGCAGGGCCAGCATAGGTTAGCCCGGCACATAGCGTGACTGAACGGAATCAGAAAGAAGAGGAAAGCTGTGTTGAGCTTGATATAAAAGGAGAGCTGTTTGGGTCCACACCCGTTTATCTTGCAGAATGTTCTCCCTGAATCTCTCCGATGCTGCATTGTCCAGTTAGCTGAGCTGTAGCACACGGAGGGGACTTGGCGGGTTGGAACATTTTGGAAAAGTTTTGTTTTGGGGGTTTTCTGTAATCCGAGCGCTGGGTATCGTTTGCCTCGATGCTCTTTCTCACCCCCGAGGTCTGTCATAACAAAGCAGGGAAGCTCTGCCCGATAAATCTCACTGTAAATCAATTCTGCTGGCAGCAGCTCAGATCTACTGTATGAGAATGTTTAATGTAAACCGTGGCAGACGGGAGACGATCAGAGAGGCACCGGGGAGAGGCAAAAAAGCTCTAGATTTCCTTTGTGGTGCATTCACCGTACTTATGCATTATTAAACAAGGGGGTGCATCTCCTGAATACATGTCTGACACTGCCCCACTCCTAGCAACAGTGAACATGCCAGATAAAAATAGAAAGAGGGATTGTAAAAACCTAGAGAATTCGCAATAAAAGGACCCTGGGATGCAGGCACATCCTAACAGCGTACTGAAGTGAATTTAGGGTGTTCACGCTGGTAGTCACAGCCCTGCAGCTGCTGGCTGGTGCTGCCTCGTGTTTAGGAAAAGTAACATATTAAATCAGGCTGTGAAGAATTATGAGCTATCTGCCCGTTTCTCTCTTCCTGAACTGAATTTCCATAGCAACAACAGGCAGTATCCTGCGCCGCATGTCAAAGTCTAAGGCAGCTTTAGTGCTTCTTAATATTCCTTTCTCAGGATCCGTCTCAATCTTAATACTTAGAATAAATCATCAAGCGTGTGCTGGCATCTGTTCAGACGCTTCCCTCTCGCAGTGAAACGGATATTATTTACAAACTGATACAGATGTCAGATATGAAAAGTCTTACACCTACAGGCACAGAGGGAGTTGCATGAATGAAGCAGTCGGCGGAGCCAGACTCTGTTCGACTATGTCCAATTTACTGTGACGCACGTAGGCCTTTATGAAAGCAGCATGCTAACCTAGATTTTTTCTCCCAGCACAATTTGGGAGCTCCGAACTGGTTATTAAAGATGTGCTTTCTCAAAGTTGTCTCGGCAGATGTCATTTCATATTTGCTTTCTTTGGGTCGTGCGGTGCATTTGTACAGCTGGGGCTCTTGTGCAGCCGTAAATGCGATTAGCTAATTGCTGTTCTCTGTGGGGCAGGGACCCCCCTCCAGAGTTGGAGCCGAGAGATACACAAACAACCCAACTCTGTCCCGGCCACAACACATCCTTAATCTGAGGCGAGTGAATCCTCACGGGCTGGGATTTAAGTCTGAGCCAGAAGTTCAGTAAGAAAAATACTTTAGCTCCATCTCCCGAGAACAAATGGACATTTTACCTCCTTCAAGGAGGACATGTGACTGGCTTGGTTTGCCTGTTTGTTAGCAGAACTGCTCGAAGAGTTATGGATGGATCTGCATGAACATTTTTGCCCCAGGTGAGTCCCTGGGAGTCGATCCAGATTTGGATCCAGGAATTTTTGGAAAGATTTTCACCACTTCAAGGTAGAACAAAATTGGACATTTGGTTTTATAGCTTCATGAAAAAAAACACATATCAAACTGACACTGGGAATTATTGTCTTAAAGTTCTCAAGACAATATTACACTCTAATCTGGGCCCAGATGTTCTTCGGAATCCAGGAATTCAATAAATACACTAAATAAATCTTTAAATTTTAAATTTCAGTTGGCCTTGGTGTAGGTATGCACCGTTTGACTACATTTTCACCTCTTAACTTCCACTAGGTCACTTAGGAAGCACTGAGTTTAGGATTAAGGGCCCACATCCTGACCTGTAGATGTGAATCAAACTAAACGCCTCACCGGCAACAGTCTTGATATTAAGAGATTTTTAAAAAGTGCGATTCCTCAGCTGTAATCACCAATGTTTGATTTCATTTCCTGTCTTCGCACAGGGGAGCGAATCACTCTGAATGTAAGAATATTTAGCTTACAATCAATCTAATGGAGTAACCCAGAATAGTTTGACCTAGTTCACTATAGATGCAGGGTTCCCTCTATTCACCACAAAGCACCATTAATGCATAAACTCAGCAAGGATTACTGCTCTCTGTGACAGAATTTACTCACAAATCTGTAAGCAAATGAATCTGCAACACAAACAGCAACACGATCTGGCTCCAGAGATATCTTACTGACAGATCCACATCGGCTGAGTTTATATAACAGACATGAATTCAGATTCAGGTTCTGTCTTCATCTCGATTAAAAACAGAATTCCTTCCTGAAAACACGAGAAACTTAGAGGGGGGGGGGGGGGGGTGAGCCCCTGTTTCTGAAAAACAAGCTTCATTTTCATCGCCGAACAATGCTTTGATCCAAAAGTTTGACACAGGTTCAAGGATAATGTTTATCCTGATGATGATCCATCTGGAAAAGGTTCAGCCCTATCCTTTACCCATGTTTTTCTCTCTGATCCACACCTTTGTGTGTGTGTGTGTTTGTGTTACATCTGGCTTATAAGAGGTTTAGGCTGTAGAGTATTGGGCTGAAGGGGACCTATTATACTTTTCCTTGTTTTCTGTCATGTCTATATTGTTATAACGGAGGATTCTCACACTAAACACGGTTAAAGTTTCAAATAATGAGGTCAGCGTGTGTAAATGCAAACCATGTGGGTCAAAGCTCAGGCTTCATACTGCTCTAAACGTTCAGTTGCAGACAGTTTTTCTCGGATCGGTTTGCCGTCAGAGAGAGGGGATATCCTTACAAGGTAATCTCAGACGCAAACCTCTGGCTGTGAGAACAGAAGCTTCACGCCCCGCAGTTCAAATCTGTTGTCTGTGAGGGTCAGCCGATCAAGACATCTGCCATTAGGAGCCTAATCAGTGTGTTTGAGCCAGAAGATGAACTGAGGGCTGCATAAGTATACGATTTTGAATCATGAAAAGCTGCTTTGAACCTGTAAAGGAGCCTTATAGTTATAGTTTCTGAGTTCTGTTTCTAATTATGCACTTTTTTCTGCTAGCTCCTAAAGAGCAGCCAGTATATAATCAAGCAGGTATTTTTAATTTTACAGATTTATTGCTCCTGATTGGTTTCTAGAGACTGGGATGTCTGTTTTGACATCCGCTGAGCAGCAGCAGGCCGTGCAGTAGCAGCAGGTTTCTGCTTTTGTGATTTAGTGTTGATTTAACTTTCTTTCAACCTTTCCTTTGACAAATTACCCTATAGCACGGTCCAACATTTTCATTGGCCCCGACAGCAGCACTGGTGCTGCGTTAGATTCGAGCTGTTGATTAACAGATTCAAAGAAATCTTCTGCCTGGAAACCGAGCGTCTGATACTGATACTCTGGCAGTGTCCAGTGTTGACCAAAAAGAGCAGTCAGTTGGTAGTAAGCCTAGATGAGTTCAGTTTGCTGCCAGAATCGCTTGCAGGGAAGGGGGGGGAAAAAGCACATAAAAGTGTCACCAAACATTTGGGAAAAGAAGACTCCCCGAAGACCATTTGTTTCAAAAGACATTAGCTGTTGTCAGCGCAATATAAGCTATTCTATCAGGTGTCATTTTAAGTTTTGTGTTCAAATCAAACTAATCCTCAATGTTTGGACATAAATAAAACAATGTGTCAGAACAGGAAAGGCCTGAGCCTGATGAGCTGTGGCTCTCGCTGTAACTCGACAGAAGAGAAGAACTTCAAAAAGAACTTCACTGCTTTTCTGGATCAGAAGAAGCCAGTTGAGCAGGTTCGTGTGCCTCCTGGATGACTCTTAGGTGATTTGGTTTGGGCATGTCCAACTGGGAGGAGGTCCTGGGGCCGACCCAGAACATGTTGGAAAGATGATGTCTCTCAGCTGGCTTGGGAATGCCTCAGTATGACACCCACAAGCCTGCAAGAGCTGTTTGGGAAGAGGATGGTTTGTGCATGTCTGCTTAGACTGCTACTCCCATTAACCAGACTTGCCAGAAAAGTGTCAGAAATGGACAGATGCATTTAAGAGCATTGTTAAATACATTACTAGAATCATGAGAGCCGCTAACATGTCAATGGTGTTTCTGTACCATTCAATATAGAGAGTGATGTAGATCATTTGTGGCTAACTTAAGCATTTCTGTGATTAATTTCACACAGTTGAAAAATATATTGTCCAAGTACGGATCCAGTCAAAAGTTTGGACACAATGTTTTTTCCAAGAGCTTATTTTTTTTGCAATAATCCAATAAGCCTAAGTAAAAATCCCATTGGCTTTTTGTTTCAGCCACCAGCACAATGTGAACCTCTGGGTTGGCCTACAAAAGAACAGCAACCGTGTGGCACTCTATAAGTAGCAAATACATTTTATAGCTGCTCCTCTTCAGGGTGTGTCCACCAAAACATCTCATTTGTGAATATGCTGTCCTCCAAAGTGATCTCCATGCGCTTTCAGAAAAGTGCTTGATATGATGTTTTCAGCTTTTCAAACCTTTCTAGCCTCACCTTAAACATATTCACAGCATCTGTATCCAGTAGAGCACGAATGAATAATCTGTAAAAGGCTGCATGTCGTAATGGACGATCTGAGATCTGAGATCCAAGTTAGGAGAAGTATAAACCAGTGGGAAGCACTCTGAGCATAACCAAATATTTATTTGGGAAGAACATTTGTCTTTGGGCTTCACAGCCTTAGCCTTAAAAGCCACTAACAGTGGAATCTGTAATCTGATGACCCCTTCGTGTCACTGCTCTACAGTCTGCAGAGAGAAGGCAAATATATAAACAGACACATGTGGCCTGGACTTGTTATGATGTGGATTAAATAACGTACTGAGACGAACTTGTGTAAAGTGGGGTTTTTCTTTTCAAGCGATGAATGATGCCCCTCGGCACGTCACGCTCACTATGACGAAGACGTTGGCAGCAATGCGAAGACAAATATTTATGTAAAAGCTAGGTTGAGCAAGCAATGCAGTTTATTGTGTAAGAGCTTTTGAGTTTGTCTGCTAAATACTCCGAGTCAGAAGCTGCGTTATCGTTCTGCTAACTTATCACAATGACTAGTTGACGATGACCTAAATCTGCTGATTAACAAACAGGTGAGGGTGTCTGTTTGAACTGATTACAGTCTCAGCTTTGGTTAATTAAAATGTACCTGGTCCCTGATTCTGAGTGCGATTGTCTGCTCACTCCAGCACTTCCTTTATCTCTGCTGTGCACCTGTGACTAACAATGCGCCGCAAATGTGTCAGTGCAGGCCTGACAATGCCCTGAAGGAATGATATTTAGATGCCAAGAGCTGGCGATCCAAATCCGATGAAACCACACAGAGAAGTGGCGACTTCCTCCATGGAAAAACAGAAGTGGTAGCAAACAGGACATGCCACCCCTGACCCACTTTGGCTCGCTCTACGTGGAGTCGGAAAAAGTCTGAACCGGCAAAAGAGGAGAAAGAACAACTAGGAAACAGATGAAACCCCGATGGCTCTTGTGGAAGAAAGTGCTGATGAGCAAGGTTTAACAGCAAAGAGACTAAAAATATAAACAGCTGAGATATACTTCCACCCCAGACAAACAAAGCAACATGACCTTTCGTGAGGTTTAGAGAAACACGGTCACCGATCAAGTTGTAAAACCCTCTAATCATCCCCAGGAAGTGGCCCGGGATCCTTAAAGGGGCATTCCAGGACATGTTTAAGAGTCTGAACTACAAAGGAAAGGTTTCTGTATTTGAGCCTTTATGCACCTATGCTGCATGTTGCACAAGATTAAGGAGGCTACAAACCCTTGTTTCACTGTCTATGCCAGGAGCAGTTAGCTGGATGCCTGCCAGTGATCAGTGATATTAACCAGAGCTCAGATCTGGTTCAGTGATCAGAGAAAGACCAGTTTAAAAATTGTAAAACTACACTTTGAAGTCCTTTGATTCCAGTGCCAATTTGTAAGAAAGCCATGGATTATGAGCACAAAGTCCAAAGCGCTGCCAAGCCTTAAACGCCACAGGTGAAAGGCAAGATGCATGAGAACCGAGACTTCGCATTTTATTCTTTACTTCGCCCTTCTCGTGCCCCCAAAAGCTTGTGACAGTGCAAATACTCTCAAACAACCTCCATCTGGTGCGGACTGCGGTTGTTGTGGAGAGGTGGAGAATGACGAGGCAGGGGGGCATTTCCTCAGGAAGCAGCTGGTTGCCTGCTGGGCTCATACTGCAGGATGATGGAGATGCAAAGGTGGCACAGACTCCCCCCTTCATACAAACAGGCAGGAACAAGGCTGCGTGTCCTTGTAGTTAACCTGGCCTCGTTTTTAGCCTACATTCACCACACTGTTGGCTGACCGAGGAGGACTATTAGAACAAAACAGTTAGATGCTTCACTTCACACTTTTATCATTTAAATGACAAATTATTAGCTTTCACTGCCATTCCTGAAGTAAACTTTCACTAAAATACATTTTGGACTGTTGGTAAGACAAAATAAGGTATTTGAAGTCATCAAGGAACGCACTATTTAACTTTCTGGAGCTCCTTCTGTACAGTTAGGTTCATGCCCCCATAAAGGAACTGCCAGTAAATAAGAAGACTTCTAGAAAAGTATTTTATAAACCTGCTGTGAATAGCATTTTTTTTAAAACACATTTATTTCAAGGATTCATAAACCGCTTGTTTGAATTTGAAGATCTAAAGTTTTACTTCTTGTTGTTTAGCTATGGACAGGCAGGAAGAGATGACTCCCGAACACCCGAACAACAGCAATATCCGGTGCAGTCCACAGGACAAGCGGTGCATACAGAAGACCCTGGCCCGGCACCCTCCAAAATCCACAAACCTGAGAAGCAACAACGCCAGAGAAGACGCCAAAGCGATCCTGGTGAGAGAAATGATCCTCGGGCATTTCTTACGTTTCACAGAAAAAACAAGAAACCCAGACGATGTCCGCTGCAGCGAAATGCATGAATCCAGCAGGTGTTTTACATTACGGCTTTACAGTTCCAGAGTCACAAGCGTGTAACAGGCAGGTTATAAATTGAACAAATTAGTTATTTACAGGCTGGAACATTTGGTCTTGTGAATGAAAGTACACGTGCATATTTTCATTAGCGTGCCATTAGCTGTTCAAACCTGGATCCTAATCCGTCACAGGCACGTTATTCAGCGCATTCATTTCGCACAGACATGTGGAACATCGACGCACAGAAATAACACATTTAGAGCTCGAGTTCACATTTCTCAGGGTCAGATGCTGGGTACAAACACACCGGCTTACTTAAAAGCTGCTTTTTCATAATCAGTGTCTTCTGTGCACTCAGATATAACGCTGTGCGACTTCAACCGCAAAAAAAACGACAACATTTTAATCCTATCCCCTTCAAGGGTTTCTCCGTGAACACTTTAATCAGGTACCATCTTTAAATTGCTCCCTGTGAAAGCCTGCTCTGACGACTTCCTGCGCTGGACCCCAGACATGTTTTCTTAGTTTTCATTTTATTCTGGGAAAAGAGGAGGAAGAGGCAGGGCAGCCAGATCTGTCAGCAGGGTGGGTGGTTAGACTGTGCTGGTGTGGTCATTGCCACAGTTCGGATGAATACTCGGCACTGACAGTCTGACCCTGGGGAACAAACCAATGGTGCTCAACCCTCTGAATATTTAAGAAACACGCAGGCGTGCTCCTGATGGACCACCTTTGTGTTGGGACACCACTATTTGGATAAGTAATAGGTGGAGACCCATGATAATCTTTAACATGGGATTATTGATGCAGAATGGTAAATGGCCTGTATTTATATAGCACTTTACTAGTCCCTAAGGACCCCAAAGCGCTTTACACATCCAGTCATCCACCCATTCACCCACACATTCACACACTGGTGATGGTAAGCTACATTGTAGCCACAGCCGCCCTGGGGCGCACTGACAGAGGCCGATGTTCTACGAAGAACTCGCAAATGAGCACGTTTAAGAGGTCAGAACGGGACATCCACAGGTCGTTCAAAACGTAGGAGTCGACCTTAACAGGATAGCTGCCAAATCAGGGTTTTAGCTTTTTATGGGCTGAGTCACAAACTGCAGTTTGTGAGTAATCAAAATGTTTTTCACTGTGTTCTGAAATCGTGTTTTTGGCATTACTCATCACTTTTCATTACTGACTAGAATGGTAACTTAAGATGGGTGACGCTTTATAAAAGTAAATCTAAACTTGCTCGAGATTTTTCCATGATTTTAATGAGCAAAGAGAATAATTTTCTTCCGTTGTTTTAGTGCCTGTTTATTTGTGTGGTTGACAGCTGGTCTTTAAACGTCAAATCAAATCTTATTGCTCCTACAGGCCCCGTGTCGTGCCGAGCTCCAGAGAGCGTTGGACAGATTGGCATCGAATACTCGCACACACGATGACCTCTTCACGATCCCCATACCCAACTGTGACAAAAATGGAGATTTCCACCCTAAACAGGTCTGTACTTTCCAGCTTTCACTCAGCAGACCGCAATCTGACCATGTCAACTGGTGAACTGTGAATCTCAATCATGAAGCCGTTACCAATAAAAATGCCTATCTTTATAGTTCAAAGAGTTCCTTTCAAACTACATAAGCAATCTTCTCGCCAAGACACAAAACATGCCTGCAGCTGATGACATACAGTCTAAATCAACACAAAAGTGTCTCCAAGCAGACTGTCACGGTCATGCCAAGATCGTTATTGTTCTAAGCTCACATGGAAAGTGATTTACTCTCAGAAATCAAGACTGTGTGTAAAGCGGTTTCCCCTAAACTGTTGGACAGTAATCACTTTGTTGTTGCGATGGATGCAATTAGTTCTTGGATGAAGTTACCTGCTTTTTTTGGGGGGTTAGTTTATTTTTTTTGCCTTTGAGAGATTGGGCAAGCGTGCAGATAAGAGTGAGGGAGAATGAGAGGAGATAGGGCTGCTCTTGAGCTCTTGATAGAGCTGCACATGCAATCAAAGCAGCAGACGCAGAGTCAGTGATAAAAGGCGAGCTCTGCTAAGGCACCCGTCATCAAAAGTCTGAGCTGTGCAGATTGTGTAACACGGCTAAAGTATCTCTCTCTGCTCAGATTCGCAGGCATCTGTTTACTGTTTAACTAAAACTGCGCTGTGATAAAACGTATTGGGAAGTAAAGCACAGGTCATTGGGGACAACTGGGAATCATTTCATGGCAGGGTTGCTCTGAGATTGTTAACTCGTCTGTGTTGGTGATGGGAAAAGTGCAAACGCACACAATAAATTTAGTATTACAGTAACTGTTGAAAGCTCAAAAAAGGAATGCTTTAGCTAAATAATTCAACTGCTTTAAACACTTCTCACACTCTGTTTGGATCCACTGGGTATAATTTCTGCAATGTGTGATTGTGTTTTTAGCAAAGTAAGCAGCATTATCTCAATCTGGAGCTGCGATATTACATTTCGGTACAGTGGGAATGTCTTTAAATATCACAACGAAGGTCTTCTTTTCATTGATGAGTCTTGTTACACTCCTAGCAAGACTTGTAGAGTCCAAAAACAAAAATATGCAGGAACAGTTAGTCCAGAAAAACTCACAGTTAGTCTAGAAAAACTGTTACAGAACTAGAATAACGCCTTTGTCTTTATGCTTGCAGTGCCACCCTGCACGTGACGGCCAGCGGGGAAAATGCTGGTGTGTGGATCAGAAGACGGGCCTGAGGCTGCCGGGGCCGCTGGAACTGCGAGGGGATCTAGACTGCCACCAGTTAATTGCTAGCCTGAGGGACTGAAGACCAAGGGGGAAGCAGTGGGGGTGCAGGACCAGCTGAATTCTACTGGTGCTTATTAGTAGAACTATATGACTAAAGGACTTCATTCTTAAGCCTCACTCTACCTGAGGCCAACGGTACTTGAGCTTGTGCAACAAAAAGGAAAAAAGGAAACCATTGAATTGAGTTCTTTTGCTATCTTGTTTCTGTGTGTGCGGGTATGTGATACGAGTCTTTTGAGCACTTGTTCTGTTTTCTTTGTATCACGTGAACTTTAGGCCAATAGTCCTCAGACACATGTGCTTTAAAGTACCAGATGGCAGAAGAAAGGCACACATACACTTCCAGATAACAGTTGTGGTTGTGATCTTTGAGAAAGAGAGAATGCAGAGCGTGTCATTTTCTCTGGTTTAGTGTAGCATTCTGGGAAAAAAAGCAGTCACTCCACCCAACAATCAAACCTGAGATTAAACATTTGGTTCATTCTTTCTGGAGCACTTATTCACCTGAATTTCTGGACAATCCGGAAAGATTCTCAAAAGACTGTGCACCAGCTTCTTGTTTTTTAAGTAACTTGTGACTCTTAGTCTGCTATTCTTTCTTTTGTAAACCCCACTCATCTAATAAGCAAGTGAAATCAAACCATAAAATGCGTTTGCTTGCGTTTGATAAATACAAAGTTTACTTCAGCCACGGCATCAGAGTAGCAATAACAGATGGGACGAGAACGAGAGAAAGAAACAGGGAAGAAAAGGAATGCATCAACCCCTGTCTCGAATTACCAAAATGATAAGCCATAGCTTTTCACACCACAAAGACCAAAGTGAAAAGTGAGATTAGTCTGCAAATCTGTATCTCACAGAGCCCAGAATAGTTTTGCTTCATCACCCCGTGGTTAACTCTGCACCCCCTCCCTCTTTGAGCTCTCTCTAGCATAAAGGACTGGCAGCGTAGCTGGGTTAGAAACTCTGTGCACTGCTGATAGGATAATCTTGTTTCTCCAGCTGGTGCTAAGATGCCAGTAGGACTCGTGTTTGTATGAATATGCTCCGATGTAGGGGATTTATCTCCAAACAGACTGCATGGCAGAACTTTCGGTGGTGCTACATATTGATTGTGCCAAAATACAAAAGAAAGAAAAAAAAAAGGAAAATGTTTCTGCACTTTTTGGGTATTGTTTCAGATTGGAGTGACGAGGGGAGCAATTAGCATCAGCAAATGTGAGGATCACCTTTGTTTGAAAAAGGCTTTTCCTGCAGGTTTTCAGTGTTATTGTCAAATGATAAAAAAAAAAGAAAATCCCACGTTAGCTTTGCACTATCACTGCAGCTGCCTGGCTGAATGTTTCATTAGTCAGTTCTGTAAATATAGAAGCAGAGTGTAATAAAGTTTAATGATTAAACTCCTCGCAGCAAAGTAAACTTATAGCCAACATAAAATTGGGCTTGGATGACTGCGGCGAAGCAGTAAAGATAACGCAGCGATGATGTGGAAATAAAAATTCCTCAGCGTATCTGTTATCACGCATCTTTTGAGGATTACAATAATAATTAAAGGAGTTCATTATCAGTGCAAATGTCACGGTTTTCCATCATCGGCTGCATGGGCGACTTTGGTTGTTACTGACTCAAGAAAAGATTGTTGTTGCTGTCGTTGTTGTTGGTGTCCTGGCAGTTTGGGCCCAGGATTCACTAGAAAAGGTTCAAAAACCAAAGAACAGAACAGCATTAACATTAACCTAACAAAGCACTGGTGTGTGGCCTATAATTTTAAGATGTGTCGGAAACAAAAAGACACTTAATACAAAATTTTGGCTTTCTTTTTACTTTCTGTATGTCCACCAACTGATTTTACCTAAACAATATTTAAGTTTTAAATCACGGAGCGGTACGTTCAGCTCCAAACTGAATAATAAACGTGCCATGAAAATTCATTCATTTTTGCTTTTTACCTTCCCCACAGTGCATTGGGTTTTTACTTTATAAAAAGCAGGACAGATAAACAGAGACTGAGAAAAGAAAAATAATCTGAGCTTATCTCTCGTGCTTCCTGGGAAAGGTAGTAAAATATATAACCAGTGACAGCTGCTTTCAGCCCAGGTCCCTGTGGAAAACTGATATTCCCAATGTTAATGTGATCGTTTTCTCTTTATGCAACTCAGTCAAGAAATTGGATTTTATTGGACTTATTATGCTCATTGCCAACTCCATATCTTGATTCTTAGATTCTAGTAGAGCAGCTTCAAAACAGCTAAAATAGCTTAAAAGTAATGCTCATTTATCTTACACTGGGTCCTGGTGCTGCCTCCCTTTTTAGCTCCCTTTAAGCCAACTGTGCTGTCTGGCAAACAAACAATCAAGGGGTCTTCTGCCATAGACTGTATATTGAAGATAGATGCAATTTCTGAGTTTACGCTCATGTGGAAGAGTGCCTTAAACGTAAAGAACAGGCAGCAGAGGGCAGGCCTCTTAATTGTAAAAAGAAACCCAACTGTTTAAGTCTATGGGAAAATGGCCCTCAGCTCTCTGACTACTTCTGTATACATTATGATTTATATTCCATAAATTAAAGTTGCCATTAGTGTCCAGGATACCTTATGACTGAACCTTGTGACTAAATGAGTAAATGTGCTAGCGTGCACTGTCCAGGTTTTAAATCAGATCTGCTCCCATGTTCATGACATCTGGTTTGAAAACACTAAGACAGCGAGGTGAAGACCCTCATCACGATGGGTGTCCTCATCTTTTATATACAGTCTATACGTATAAAGCCAAGAGGGATGAGAAACAAACAAACAAACAAACAAAAAATCCCAAATAACAGAGCATTTAGAGCACTCTGCACATTGGACAGTGTACCTGTACACTCACTGATCTTATCTGAAACATTATAACAGACAAATGAAGGAAAAACATATTTTTTCTTTTCTTTCTTTCTTTTTCTTTTTCAAATGGAAAACTGTCAAAAAGGTTTATTATGATTAAACCCTGTAATGTTTAATCATAATAAACAATTTGAGCAACAATGACCAAACTCAGCATCTTTTCTTGTCTCTGTGTTAACCAAGTTTTGCTCTCATATAAAGCATGATGAAGTTTCCACACACAGGTTACAGGGTATAAAAGTAACAATAAAAATCCAAATAAATCAAGCTGCGATAATCTAATCACTGAAGCTAACGCTCAGTTTAAACATTTTTAGATACAGCGCATGTCATTGACGTGCAGTTTTAGTTGGTAGTAAAAACAGAAATGCATCCAAAGGTAGTTCAGGTAACCACAGATAGATAAGTAGAAGATGGTATGGGTGGAGAATAATTGCTGCGGCTTGAGAAAATCAAACCGAAGACTATGAGCACGTTAAAATAAAGACGCCAGTTCTCATTCAGTGAACTCACAAAGATTGTTCCAGCAAATCCTATCTTACAATTCATCGACTAATGAAGTGTTACTAAACACATTTGTCTGTTAAAACAGTCTTAATCCTTGTGAGAGATGGAAAATGGTTTTGGCTTTGACTGTGTAAAGGCCTTCTAACTACATAAATGGTGTATTTAAGCTATAGTAAGTTGCTTGTCCTCTGACTTTGCTGTACTGAACTGTAATTACATTTCTCGACAATAGACTGTTTGCATTTGATATTATCTGTTAATGTGTAGAACATATGAAGTAATGTTTGCATGCATACAAATGGACTGAGGTTGGAAACAGCTGAAGTCTTGTGTATGTTTCCAGAACAGGATTGTTATACTTAAACACTGAAGTGATCAAACAACTGAAATATAGAGTTTCAAATGAAATAATCAGCTACATTTTAAATGTTTTCCTGATGAAAATGTACACATTGTAATACAACGATTAAAATACATAGAAACTACAGTGTAGCTTGGTGTTATTAGTCGCAGCAGTGATATAAACCTGCATTCCTTCTGATGTCCAGCAGGTGGCGAGTCCCTTGGCTGCCAAAAGAAATAAGATTGTATTAACTGAGAATTTAAAAAATAAACTTTCCACTAAATTATTTTGTGACCTCAATAAACATTGTTTGGTTGATTTCAAGGTCTCAAATGCTAGTTTAACATAGAACAATGTTAACTTTTTAAAGTATTGTCACATTTAGAGTAAAACTGGACAAAAAGAAGGATGTGCTTTATGGTGTGACTATATCCTCTATTGTTTTAGTGAGGTGGTGCAGAAAAAACCCCATTTGGTGCCCACCCTAATCAGGTTTAATGTAGAGTGAAAGAAAACTAACCTGCATTACATTTGCAACCATTTTTTGTTACCTGGCTTTTCACATATCCAAGCATAAGAGATATTTCTGTTTATTAAGTCTGCAGATACAAATAAATGCATAGATTTGTCCTGTAAGGGTAACACAGATTCTTTACCTTACTATTTAGGACTAATTGTGTTTTTGTGTCTAGTCACCCACCAAAAAAACAAAAAAAATCTGCAATGGGTGACATCATTTATATACAGTCAATGTTTATAGCAGATATAGTTCCACTGATCATGGAAAACAGTCATCTGGTTGTCATAAAGTAGTGTTTTTGGTTTTTATCCCACTGGGAAACGTGATTTCTTGGAGTCCTCGCTTCCTGAGTACAAATGCAAAAAGTTCACTTGAGCATTTGTGGGATGTGTCTGACGCACAGAGGCCTCACACTTCGACCTTCAGGGCCCGAAGTACCGACTGCCAAATTCCTGGGGTCTGTCCATGCCTTGACAGGTCAGAGTTAAACTGAAGGCACAGTTGGATGTGTACAAAGGTAGCAAAACACTGTAGTATAAAAATGTCAGAGATATATTTTGGAGAATGGTGCATCAAATCTGAAATATGCTCTATTTAGTGTTATTATTATTTATCAATAAAGACTTGGTCTTATCATTTCTTACCAGTGTCCCAGTTTACAACAGTTAATTATAGTTCTTAGTCTTGAAGCGTTTTTTTCTTTTAAATATCTAAGTTGTTTGTATCCAATCTCAGATCTTTACTGACTCTTCTGTTAAACATGCTCTTGCAGTGAATCGTATGTGAAATATTTCTGTGATTGAATAACTAAATATGAGATCCATTTTTCTAGTGAATATAATTAACTCGTGTTTAAATAAATAAATAAATATAGATTCCAGTGTTTGTCCGTCTCTGGCAACCATGTGTGACTATTTCACTGTGCTTACATGGGATTTGTCAGATGTGTCAGATAAGTGAAGGACAGCATTGCCCACCTTTGAGCACCAGATCATCATAAAGTTGTTCGACATACTCAGACTCAACAAACCCAGTGAACTTCTGTCCCGGGGCCAGTAAAAAGTATACTGGGCAGCTGGATGGATAATGAGTTGACGAATGCAATGAACTGAAGCAAACTATTCTTGGCAAGCAGTTTTTCACCACAGTCAGTATTTTTACTTTAACACTGTGAGGTCATCATAGGTGGGATATTTAACCCGATAAAATGTTATATTTCAAAGCTGTTAAGTACAGATGTAAGGATGACATAGAAGGGTTAAAGAGAGTGTATGAGGCAAGGAAAATAAAGACACTGTGCTTAGAGTCAATGAAAACAGCAGGAGGGCTGCATTGGTGCAGGACTCAGAACAAATCTTTCACTTATATATGCAGTAAAAAGAATGTAGCGAGCAACACATCTGCTAATAAAACGTTTCAGCTCAGGTGGACTCAAACAGAGAGCAGCAGCGATGATGCTGTACCATAAAAGATAAAAGCACAATTGCACCTCCACTCACACATGGTGAAGCAGCCTGCAGAAGACGGAGACACTGTGGTCATAAAAGGATGGACACGGTCAGCAACGATACTCAGGCAGGCTCTGCAGGTTAAACAATGCTGAGTTAGTACTAAACAGCCCAAATATCCCCCAGCACCACCACTAGCGTGAACCGCTGATGCAAGGAAAGATGCATCCACTCCCCCGCTCATGCCAGTTACACCAAATTCTGACCATCCAAATGTCACAGCAGAAATTGAGACTCATCAAACCAGGTAACGCTTCTCCAATCTTCTCCAATTTTGGCGAGCCTGTGTGAACTGTAGCCTAGGTTTCCTGTTCTTAGCTGACAGCAGTGGCACCTGGTGTGGTGTTCTGCTGCTGTAGCCCATCTGCTTCGAGACTAAGGCTACGTTCACACTGCAGGCGAAAGTGCATCAAATCCGACTTTTTTGACCGTATGCGACCCATATCCCATCATGGTATGACAGTGTGAACGGCACAAATCCGATATTTCAAATCCTATGTGGTACTGAGCCCGATACATATCTGATGTTTTAGAAAACGACTGCTGTTTGAAAGGTCATGCCGCATTAAATCCGTCTTTTACGTCACTGACACAAGACAGACGCCAATTATCAGCGCCCGAGAAGACATCGTGAACGCTTCCTGGCCATCCAGTGTAGATGTCAGTGAAACTGTCGGGAAGACAACGTTGGAGAAACGTGAACATTTTATTTGTACTGTATAATCTGCAGATTCTGACAGAAATCTGCAGCTATCCTTTGAAGCACCGCTCCTCTAAAACAGCAATAAGGATCATTATTAGGACATTTGTTAATAACAAAATAACTTTTTAACTTAAAGCAAAATTGAGAAACGTAAAGTCTGAAACAAGTCTTTTAAGGCCATTAGTCAAACAATACTGTTTGCTCTGGGTCTAAACAGAGCGCGTTGTGTGCGTTTGCTGTCACGTTTTATTTGTAGTGTGAACAAGCAGACAAAAAAATCGGATGTGATCAAAAAATCAGAATTGAGCTTTAAGACCTGCAGTGTGAACGCAGCCTAAATGTATCTTTGGATAGGTTCTGCATATCTTGGTTTGCATACCTTGAGTTACTGTTGCCTTGCTATCAGGGCGAAGCTGTCTGGCTTTTCTCCTCTGACCTCTGGTATCAATGAGGGATTTTCAACCAGAGAACTGCTGCTGACTGGATATTTTCTCTTTTTTGGACAATTCTCTGCGAACCCTAGAGATGGTTGTGTGGGGAAATCCCAGCAGATCAGCAATTTCTGAAGTAATCAGAGCAGCCTGGCACAAACAACCATGGCAGTTTCAAAGCCGTTTAATTACATTTCTTCCCCATTCTCCTGCTCGGTTTTAGATTCAGCTGGTAGCCTTAACCTTGTCCACATGCCTAAATGCACCGAGTTGTTGCTATGTACATGCCTGATTAGATATTTATCACGATTAGTTATTTATATCACTTTAATGAGCAGCTGAAACAGTGTACTTAACTGAGTGTTACTCTGGGCTATTGTGACCAAACTAAGCAGGGTATAAGCCTCTGAATAAAACGTGACTACATAATGAGCTTTAGTGATCTGGTGAACAAAAATACATTTTTGAGAAAAAAAAAAGTATATCAAGTTGTTGCCTGGAGACCAAATGTAGAAAAGGAAATATTTAGAAGTTACGACAGAAAATATGTACAAGGAGAATTTATGTTCTCACATCTTAATCTGGCACTATATATTTCCCTCAGCCTACAGTGAAAGCTTTTTAAATTGACGCATTAATCATAAAACTCGATGCAGTTATGCAAGGAACCTCTGGAAGGTTACATCATGATAATGTGTGTTTAGCAGCTTCTAAAAATATCTCTGCCATCTAACACCAGAGTAAACTTTCACGTCTGCTTAGTTCCACTGCCTGAGTCTATTTTGGTTTATATGCCTAAGGACTGATTGTGCATTACCAGAGGAGCTTCATGGACTCATTTAAAGTGTCACATGGGATATTCTGCCTCTGGGCATCCACAATCCCACAGCTATACCTGGGAGGCCCTGCACAAATGTCCATGTAAAGCCTGCATTGTAACTGAACTTGCAGGAAGCATGTGACCTCCACCCTACCTCCAGATGCACTCTGTTGCAGGTGTGCAAGGTTAAACAAGGTCCTTGCCATGCCTCATTTGGAATCTGTTCTCTGTCTCATCTGTTCAGCTTTCTGGCCTTTTGTGACCTGGAGAGTCAAAGGAAGGTGAAGCACCAGATGAGCTCTGAATGCATATTGTGCAGGAGGCAGGTCATGCAGAAGTAAAATAACCTCTCAAGTGTACAGAGTAAACAGAAAGAAAGAGGGTCACAATGACCACAATCAATTAACAAATTCAAAACAAGAACTATTCAGGCTGAATGGGCCAAATCCCACGGGCTTTTCTTTGTTTTTTTTTAGGGAACTCACTATTAGAACTATTGACCTGGGCGGCTCTCAGACAATGTGAACAAGAATGCAAAGTATTTCAGTTCTAACAACATGGGAGCAGTGAATGGGGCAACCTTGAGTTTATCAAAAGCTCACAAGCCTGTGAAGCATCCATAATGCAGCTTATGGTATGGTGACATAAGAAATCATTCCTGATTTTCCCCTATATTGCAAGAAAAACGAGCTTACTGCCTTAAAATGGAAATAATATATGCTTTCCACAGGTGATGGCTGCAGAGCATCTGCACTGACCTGGCTGATTTTTGACATGATGCGTTTTGCAGTCAGGGGTGACAATGCAGGTCAGCTTTTCACAATCCGGGAGCAAACTGCATCATGCTACGACGTTGCACATCTGCAGCTTAAATCTAAAGCCACGCAGGGAAAATGTGAAATCCCACTCAGCAGCTCTGTTGTTGCCATATGGTCTTTTTTCCTTCTGAATGCTGGAGGAGAAACGTCTCTGCTGTCACTGCTGCAGCGGTGACAGCAGAGAGCGATGAGCATCAGCATCGAGCCGAGGCACAGCTGTAATAAGGAGAGGGTGGGGGTGCAGTTCTAGAAGATTCTGCAGGAATCATACGAGTGGACCCCATTTCACTGGTTTATTGTGGGAACTGTATTACTAAGCTAGGTGGTTAGCCTTCCCTGCCAAAGCCACAACCTGCACACAGTGGTGGGGACTAAAGGGTTTGGGGTGAGTTTTTTGCCCTTTAGTATTCATGCTTGCAGATTACGTGGGAATTTCAAATAACTGTAGACATGTCGGCTTTGCCTAACGCTGCATGCTAATAATAATCATAGGTGTCATTCTCATTCCTTTAGCTACCAGCTATTCAGCTAGTTAGACGTCAACCGGCTGGTTATTTAGAGCAAACGAACTTATGGGCCAAGCGAACTACAAGAAATGTCAGCTATCACAACGTTAGGAATTTGTCAGCCACATTTAAAGTCAGCTCACAACCGTAAATTAAACTTGAGGTTGACTTTTGGCGCAGACAGGCTAACCTAACAGCAAAAGATTTAGCTAGTTAGCGACTTGCTAGTTACGTTATAGGTCGTTTATAGGATGAGCATTGACGAGTCTAACGTCTGCGAACTACGCTCTTCACCCACCATCATCATATTCACACTTTCATAATCACATAGAGCGGTCATTGATGCTATTTACATTGTGACACAGTGAATTTGCCCCATAGATATTCCGCTTATTAAGTTAGCTTTGAGCTAACGTTGATGCTAGTGGACGTTAGCCTGCCTTGTTGCCTGAATCACCATCAGCATCTCTTTGTTTTACGCTATGTTTGAATCTCCCATTTAATCACTGGGGTATATAATGTTACCCTCCTCATAAATGTGTTTATTGCAGATCCAATGACTGGAACAGACTGATTCATCCTCCTCACTGCAGAAATGTCAAGTAAGACACTGGGAGTGTTTGAAACAGTTAATTATAGTCAGGCTCTTTGTAGGTGATGGTATCTAAATGCATCAGACCTGGTGTTTCAGTTTATCCATGCGAAGTGATATGACAAGAGTTGTGGAAGTTAGATTGGACAGGACTGATTCGCTTTTTTTTATTTTTATTAATTTCTTTCCCGAAACAGAGAGACCATCCTATGCCCCTCCACCTCCCCCTGCCCCTACAACTGTAAGTATTCTCAAATATACATCCACACCCATGGGTTTTTATTTAAAACCTTTCATTCTGTTTCAGCCCCAACTCCAGCCACCCCCTGGTTTTTTTTTATGTCACACAAAATGGAGATTTTTATTTTGTTTTCAGGTACTGGAGGAAATCACAATCATTGATCAGAAATAAATGCAGTTTAAAAAATACTGGGAAAGACTTTCAAGTGGTATGTGGGATTTATAGCAGATTTGCATGTTTTGTCAGGGCCTTGTAGTCGCTCAGGTGCAGTGACAAATATAGAGCATATTTTATTTTTTTAGACTTGGTCAAAAGAAAGCAATGCACGAAAAGTGGCACTGAAGAGTGAATGAAGAATAACTAAAACTAATAATTAATTAATAAAAAAGATTTAGTATCAGAGTACATCTTAAAGTAAAAGTACTCATTAAGTAGAATCGTATACATGATATTGATTGTATTGGATCATAATGACGGATTCACTGATATTCACACAGCGTCCTACACAAAACGTGTGTGAATCAGAAAGAGATGGCTGCATCTCTACTGAAATCCAAGGAGCCAAAGTGCAAATAGAGCTACATGAGTGTACAAACACCATCATGAACGATCATAAAATCTCATTTTAGCTTCGTTCATACATGTTGCATTCAAATAAAACATGTATTTGGCTTTCACGTGATTGCCGTAACCTGTGTAGTTTCTGTGTACTTTGTGTGGGAGAACAGGGAAAGGTGGATCTAATGCTGAGAGGTAGTCAGAAATATCAAACTTACTCTTTGCTCCACATTTAGTTAGGATCCAGCTCACGCATATGCAATAAAATGATTGCATCCAAAATATAATTGCATTGAATAAGAAAGCAACATAGAGGAACACAGCATCAGCCCCAGACATCAGTTTTAGTTTTAATACCTCATTGAATATGTTTTAAGTTTTGATGAGGAGACACTTAAGCGGGGTCCTGATTGGGTCTTTTCAGTCACACAAATAAAACCAGAATATTAGTGCTAGGCTCATATAGATTTCATGATGACATTTTTTTCCCCAAGATGTCCTCATGTGATACTTTTAGCAACAGTTCTACCAGATAAATGCAATTTAACATTTGCAGCGTTTGGCCTGTTTTATACAAAAAAATAATCTCATATAATAATAATAATAATAGGCTTACTGGCAAAAACAGTCTTAACACAGTTACTTAACTTTAAAAAATGTTTGTTTGTTTTTTTAAACAGATTTAACTCTAAATGAATTTTGCCCAGTTGCCCAACATGACTCTAATTTATGCTTCAGGAGTAAAAGATTTCTTTTGAGAGGACCTATCAGAGTCTTCTGCTCTGAATCCTTAATTTTTTATATTTTACTAGCCGTAATTTTCAGCCTGTTAGTGCTTGTTGTTAGACTAAAAAGCCACACATAGATCAAGGCAGATATGGAACGGCACCAGGCTCAACAGTGAAAGTCTGTTTCTGATTTTACTGTCGTTTGCACTACAGATACATCTCAAACAATATTATTTGAGATGTATCTGTTGTTAAAGTAGCATTAATCACTTTGGGAAGGGGATAAACTTTATTCCTACTAGGAATAAAAATAATTCAGGAGAGGCAAAATTATGGAGACCAGAGGGGAAGAAATCTCCTCCAGCAAATTACACCAAGGACCTTTAGTACAGTTTGTGCTTGATTTTGTTTAGTCACAGAATGATGTGCTGACACACCACTGCTGTATTTTCCTATAGCACCAGCATGAATTCAAGTTTCTTTATTTTTGCATTTTCCCAGCTTCTTTCATTGGTTTCTTTATTATTTTTTCGTTGTCTTGGGCTTTCCCCTCTTCTTCTTTTAGGTCATTTCTCATTCGTGTTTCTGTCTCATTTGTTTCCATCAGCAAATGCCCAACACCACCGGGTTTGTGGGGTACAACCCATACAGCCATCTGGCCTACAACAACTACAGACTGGGAGGGAGCCAAAGCAGCAACAGTCGGGTAACGGTATGAATATTAACATAGAAGAACAAAACAAATAAATAAAGGCAGTGACTGAAAGTATAAGGCAAACCAGAAAAGCTTGCTCTAGTGAAATGAAGACGCTGCAGATGAGGCCTTTGCAAGCTATAAGACTGACTTTTCTTTGTTTGGAGTAAATCAGGTTAGACATAATTTTGCTTTCCTACAGTAGAAACTCATTCCGGTACTGAGACCGAATCAGAAATGATGCATACCATCCCAAACTCCCTCTGCTGCCTCCTTCATACTGCAGACCTGCTAAGAGTCCATCTGTGTCTATTCAAATCCCACCTGCCTTTCAAAGTCTGCATTTCTGACAGCCATGTTAAGTAACCCATGCCATCATGTTGCCATGGCATTAAAGACTTTGCTGCTCGGCATGGCTCTGGCTGCTGAGCAGTAATTTAGTCGCTGCATGCAAGCTGTGGTTGGCTGCCTCTGATAATGGCATTATGTCTCGCACTGAGCAAATCTCAGCTTAAGTGAGATTTTTCTATTTGATTTTTTCCCCCCACAGTCTGCGTTGTTGCAGTGCACTCTGTGGGCTTTCTTCTTCTTGTTTATACCTCCAAACTGTCATCAATGCAATCGAGTTAAATGATAAGAAGCTCCTTTAATGGATCTTGTGTTTAAACCTGAACATAATCACCTGCTTGTAGCGTCACAAGCTTCAGCCTAGCTTAGCTATAGTGTTTCTGTGGATGCCTCGTCACTGCACAGCAGGCGTATCTCAAGGTGACTCTTTTTCCTTTCTTTACCAGAATTCCTCTGGAATAAATATCCCAAAGCCACCCAAGCCTCCCGATAAGCCACTGATGCCATATATGAGATACAGTCGCAAGGTAGGTACAGTGTTTAACTGCTCCCTTTTGCATCATCATGTGCTCAGCTGGAAGAGAGGGATGCTTTGATTTGAACATAGTTTGCATAGTAAGATGTACATTTTGTCTTGGTAGTTGTTTATCGAGGTAGGTGTGAAGCCAGATTAAGCCAGGAATTACTTAGAACTGTCTACATCACATAGTGGGATTTCTGAGCTTGGAAATGCAGCTTAAAGCACACGGCCTCCTCTGGTTTGTGACCTCTCTGCAAAGAGATAACCACCTATAGCCCCTCCAACCCAACCCAACCCCACACCCATGTCTGGTTCTCATCACCAGGTTTGGGATCAAGTAAAAGCCTCCAATCCTGATCTGAAGCTATGGGAAATTGGGAAGATAATCGGTGGCATGTGGAGGGACCTCACTGATGAGGAGAAACAGGATTATTTGAATGACTACGAAGCAGAGAAGGTTGGTTGTTTTACAAGGGGTGTTTATGGGGTTTTTCCTGATGGGTGACAGTAGATGTGTCCCCGCTAGCTGTGGGTCCCTCCAGTCATCATTCCTTCCTGAATAAACCTCTTTCCTCATCTTGTCCTAGATACAAGGGTCCACATTGTTGTGTCTGCTTGCCTTTTCTGTTTCCTTGTCATTCCTTCATCTTTTCCACTGTAGATTGAGTATAATGAGAGCATGAAGGCCTATCACAACTCGCCAGCCTACCTGGCCTATGTAAATGCAAAAAGCCGGGCCGAGGCAGCTCTGGAAGAGGAGAGTCGCCAGAGGCAGTCCAGGCTGGACAAGGATGAGCCTTACATGAGTATTCAGCCAGCAGAGGATCCAGATGGTAAGGCCCCCTGGGCTCTTTAGAGCACTGCCACAGAGTTGTAATTATTGTAGCACGACCACACAGCGTTGCGAGCGCGCACACCCAAAGAATGTGTTATCCCCCCCCTCCTCCTATAGCGCTACAACCATTAACATCTTTGGTAATGGTACCTTTGAAACGCCATTTCTGCTTTCAAGCTTCCAGCCTGGGACCAAAATTTGCCTTTGTTTTGCACACGTGTTTACATTTTGTAGGTATTTTTGGCAATGGTTAAGACATAATTGCAAAATTTACATTCTTTGCTCTGTTGTTATAAAGCCTGACTGATGCACGCACACACACACACACACACACACACACACACACACACACACACACACACACACACACACCATGTTAGACAGAAGCCAGAAGAAAACGTTTGAGTTACACCCACCTCAAGGAAATGATGCTTGTCTGGGGTCTGGCTGAGTTACAGTAGACGATAATGATGCACAGGAAAACTACAGATAAAACCGTTGCTATTTAGAAACAGAAATGTCAAAGCTGGTATCCCAGTGGGCTTTGTTCTTAACAAACTGCACGTACAGCGACGATTAAATAAGATTTAGCTCTCCGGGTGGAGAGAACAGAGATCACTCTTTATTAAAGTCTTCGTGCACTTCTACTCTAAACATCAGTTTGTTGCATTGTTTATGAACATTAAAATGGGTATTTTTGAGGTGCTGTGGTTTGACTCTACTAGAAAATAACCTGAAACAGTGTTCGACGTGGAGACCTTACCTTTTGAGAAATATCCCACACATTAGTGAGACGTCATTTGTGATCATAGAGAAGCTTAATGCTCTCACACGGCATTCGGAGTGGTAATGGTTTCCTGTTTTTGTGTCTTGAGCACCTATGTGGCAAACGACATTCATTTCTGCTCTCTGGAAAGTTTCAAAAGGTGCACACAGAGGTGCACAGCACCAGCAACCTCAGGTGATACCCAGTGAGCAAGGGCGAAGCTTGCCACAACAAAGTCAAAGCAAGTCTGCTAAATGGAAAAATGGCGAAAACACAGGTGGATTGTTGTTAACGGGTAAGAGTAAATGGATGTCTTTTTAAACATGTATATGGAGTATAAAAATACACTGTTTCCAGCAGAATTGCACTGTATTTGTTTCTGTAATAAAGTTTAGTCCCTTTAAATAAGAAATTACCACAAGCAGTAGGTTCCTCAAACATCCCTGCAATAGTCCCTGCTCTTCTCTGAAGCCTCGGTGAACTCAACAGCACCAGGTCTCCACCTGCTGCAAGGCCTGGTTTGTGGGGCCATCGTTCTCGCAGCGGATTTCCAGAGCAGAACAAGAACGACTGCTTCAAGCTGCAGTTTAAGCTGTTGAAGCTGGAGTCTGTCCGACGGCAGGGGGAGGGATTTAAGATGCTTATATTAAGAGCCTTCAATAACTTCCAATGTATAATCATACATCACGTGAAAACTGTGACTTTATCATTGTCTCACATCGTTGTAGAGCAATTCTGGCAGAGTTTCTTTACAGCTTTGCTTCAGTTCATTCAAGTTTGTGGGCGCTGGTTAATGCACAGGATCATGATCAGGTTGAGGTCTGGACTTAGACTGGGACCACCACCATGCATCTTCATTCTATTTCAGTCATTCTGTCGCAGATTTGCTGCTGGACTAGGGATTTACTTCCTGTTTAGTGGCTGAAATCGGGCCAAGCTTTAGTTTGACTCAAGAATTTTTTGCGGTCTGGTCCTGTGGCTGTAAAAAAACAAGCCCAAATCATCAGCCCCCTACCATCGTGCTGACAGTATGAGGAGTTGTGGTGGTGCTGTGCAATCTGATCAAACGTCTCCACTTTGGTCTCATTATTATTATGTCTCGTGGTTTGTTCAGATGCAACTTTAGAAACTTAAGAGAACTCTACCAAACAAGCCATACTTGTTCCGTCCTCTTCTAATTGCACTACGATTATTATGATTAGATTCAAAGATTCAAGATTCAAAGCATTTATTGTCATATGTACAGAAGACATAGCATTTCTCTGTGCAGTGAAATTCTTCCTTCTTGCTGTCATAAAGACAAATGAGGATAAAAAAAATAATGGAAGATAAATAAGTACAAAAATAAATAAGTGAAGACAAGTGAGGTTTGCAGATGTCGACGTAGATGGATGTACATGTACGTACGCTGATGATTGTTACTTTTATTATTACTACTACACACTTTAAATTTTCTCCTCCGCTCATAGTTCACAAAGTTTGTACCATAAATATGCTACTAATGCTGGATTAATTATTTATTTTTGCTAATCCGATGGTGTTGGAGCTGTGGTAGCAGATTGGTGGTCTTAACGTTGGCTGCTGAAACTATTTTTCATGCATTTTATTTTCTCTGTTGTAGACTTGATGTGGCAGTCATGTGACAACACACTATGTTTTAAACAGGGGAGTATTAAACATTAACGAGTTAAAAAACAAAGCAAAATAACAGATGTGAGATTATGTCGATTAGAGTTTCTGAATGTCGGTTTTGATTAGTTTTCGATTAATTGGCTAACTCTAGTCTGAACTTGGGGTGAAGTTGCTGGGAAGTCGACCCCTGGGAAGATCCTGAACACACCTGAATGCTCCAGACCAGCAAACTTCCAGTGGTGGTTACAGTCGATTACGATCAGTTCATCGGGTGCATGATTAGCAGAACCTGGCTACCACTTTATGCTCTTACTTTCTGTGGAAGGAGATGGTGGATTCCATAGAGTCCTGTAAAAACACTGTTTCACTCGACCAAATTTCAAGTCCTGCTAAATGTATATGTCACTCTGTGCCAAGCTGTGTGACATATTACAGTTGATTGTTAACTACCCATCAATTCATGTTCTTTTCTTGGCTGCTGATCGAACCTACCATCACAGGGGATGAGACTGTCACAGCTGACAGGCTAAAAGGCAGGTTACACCCTGACTGCATTATTAATCCATTAGTGTTAACTATTTAACTTACTTAATAATTAGTTTAACTACTTAATATTTGTGGTGCTGACTAGCAAACCTTGACTGGTCATGCACGTCATCTCAAAACCTTTCTAGGAACAAGTCTTGCCAGTCAACAGACATTAATTTTAACACATTATTCAAAAATTAATTTAATTGTGTGCTTAGTGGGAAACAGTCAAATCTGATTAAAAAACACATTTTAAATGTCAGAAAACTTTTCAAAGCGTTTTCCACCTGGAGGTCTATGTACAACTCAACAGTTTGTGGTCTAATATAAATTTCCCCACACAACCACAGTTTGTTAATTGCTGAGCACTGAATACATAATTTACTTTATCAGTCAGCGTGAGCTTGTGAAAGCTTTGTGACATTTATGGTTAATTTCCACTCATCTGGGCCCATAAATCACTCGCCGTGCTCATATAGAGGAAATGTTTTGCATACAGCGCAGTCTTGGGATAGGTTTTAATTTCTAATGAAAATCTCTTAGGTGGCTTTAACAAAGCCGTGCACATGCACTGCTGCGCTTTGACATCTTAACCTGCACTTAAACATCTTATACACACTATTACACACTCACTACAATTACAGGACTCTACACACTGTCACTTCAACAAATGCCACTTAAATGCTCATTGCACAGTTTTGCACAAACTGTATATACCAGCTTGTCTTAAATTCTCTAAATATTTAATGCATTTTTCTTCATTATTATTATTATTATTATTGCTATTTTTCTGTTATTTTCTTCTTAATATAACTGCACACTTTCTATATGTTCATGTAAAGCTGAGGAGCACGAGCCAAAGATTTTCATTATGGGTAAATGTTGCTACACTGCTTATCTGTACATGACAATAAAACTTGAAATTGAGCAAATTCAAACGACTGTTCAAGTCAAAGCTGTAATCGGTGTCAAAGATGCTTTCAGGATTTCTGTGCATTTATTGGGAATACATTCCCAAATCAGTGGTAACAGGGTAATTTAGCATGAATATTTTCTTCAGGCTGTGTTTGTAGGTTTTTACCTTAATGCACAGTCGTCCTGTACTTACAAGACAACACAGAGAAACATTTACTGATGAATGTAAATTGCAGAGTACGGCTTAAAACATCTGTCCACATACTGTGGGTTATAATTGGCTGCCTGTGCCATTCACCTACTTTGCTTAGGGATGTGTTTGGACATAATGGCATATACTTAGCTCGAACTCTGTATAAATATTGAGCCATATCCTCCGTATGTTTACGCCGTCTTCATACATGTTTGCGTGATTCTGTTTGTATTGTTTACGCTGGTTTTTTGCTGAAGCCTCTTTTGCTTTGCTTTCTGAAAGGCCCATAAACGTGTACGGCAACAACTCAGATGAGTTTCTTGTCTTCAGATTACGACGACGGGTTTTCTATAAAGCACTTGGCCGCGGCTCGTTTCCAACGAAACCACCGTCTGATCAGCGAGATCCTCAGCGAGAGCGTCGTCCCAGACGTGCGATCCGTCGTCACGACCGCTCGCATGCAGGTCCTCAAACGGCAGGTCCAGTCCCTGATGGTTCATCAGGTAGGATCAAACTGGGATGTTTAAACGCTCACTGACGGCTCTGTTTTTATCAGCTCGTTAATTCCTAACTGTGGTGCCTGCGTGTCTCGTTTCCCAGAGAAAACTGGAGGCAGAGTTGCTTCAGATTGAAGACCGCCATCAGGACAAGAAGAGAAAATTCATCGACGCCACAGAGTCGTTCACAAACGAGCTCAAAAGGGTACGGCGTCTTTTACATTGAACTCTGTCATTGCCTACTTGCACGCAAGCTTCACTTTGCGTGACGTGTGCAGCTCTGGTTATGGGCCTTTCTCCATCTGCCACGCAGGCCCAAGCTGCAGCTAACTCCATCCACATGTTCTGGCAATCATATAGCTGTCATCATTCACAATTTGTAGCCTCCATTATAACTGTTATTTTGTGCAATGGGCTGCAGTTCCCGGTGTGGACAAAAGGTGGCGCCATTTATATTTTACAGAGCTTGTTAAAGACAGAACAAGTCTTTAAGTTGACAGACCTGCTGTAGGTGCTCCCTAGACAGCTGTGACATCACATTCAGCCTGCACAAACATGTTAACACCAGAGTTATACTGGTCATGTTTTCCAGTAACTTTTTGTTTCTGTTTTGTTCTTTCTTAGTGTGTTTAGAGCGAGTGTGTTTAGTTTTCACCAGTTTAAGCTTTACAAGTATTAGAATATAAAGGAGGTATGATAACAGGAATTCAGGATACAGATTACAGTACAAACACAACACTTTGTGAATACAGTCAACATCCTGAGTGTCAAAACATCTGCACCAAAGGCTCTGTGACCTGATCCGTGTACTTTCTAACAAGCTGTAATTTTATTTATCCTGCACAGACTTGTTAAAACCACAACCATCACAGGCTTATATTTTCCAGTGAGAACGAAACAGAAATAAAACCTTTTTTTTTTTAATTCCACAAGTTATGATTGAAGAAGTTCAAAATAAACAAAACACATTTTGTGTCGGCGGCTGACGTCCTAAAAGACTGAAACCAAGGAAAGTGCCTCAAGATTGTTTTTTTTAGTTTTTAAATACAGTGTTTCAGTTTTTGTCAAAGTGTAGTGATTATCTTTATTTCATTTTGCTCAAAAGCTTTCAGGTTTAGTTAACTAACCTTTCAACTCCCATTCTGAGTCATATTTAACCTTCCTGCACTATTTACTGAATCAACCAGTCTTTTCACTTGAATTTGAAGCAACTTGTACATCTTATATGATGTTTTTGAAGAAACAAATACAATTGACTAAAGAGATTTTGCAAAGTGATGCACAAAGCTAACCACATGAGCCGGACGTTTAACACAATGGTACAGGTGTTATATTTTATGCATCGTAGCGCAAAATTCGGGCGTCGCTAATCATGTTGATGAAGCACGTTCAGGGTGCGCAGGAAGCAATGGATGGAAACCGTCTGAGGGGTAGGGGGTGGGAAGAGGAGAAAGACACAAATCAGTAATTTCAGATGCAGTTTGAATAAAGGTCATAGAGTGTGTTTTTGTGCATGGCATGAAAGAAGTAGTGTTTAATGTGAGCCTTGTATGACTTGTGCTATGATTTATTCATGAAAGCAGCCACTTTTACATTCCTCATTTACTTGAGTCATACTACAGAAACATGTGAAACATGTTTAAAACTACGATTTACTGCATGCACTGTTCTGTTTCTCTGCTGCTTCTCTGCCACACATCATAAGTACATCACACTGAAAAGAGTGGTGGGTGGAGGACAGCCACATGAGGTTGGAAAGTCCTGATTTAAATACCCCGAAGAGCGTTGTAGAGAGTGTGTAATGAATGTCAAGTACTGTTGTTTTGCCTGTGTGTGTGAGAGAGAGTTCTGGCAGCGTTGTGTGGTTTATAGAAGAGATAAAACTGTTTTGATGCGTTTGTGGTTTCCAAAAAGAAAATTAGGTTTGTCTTTACAGTTCTGAGAAAACAGTCAGAGGTTTCAAAAATAACTTATTTATTCCACATTTGCTGTTTGTTGTTTTCAGTTGTGCTGCATGAAGGTGGAGGTGGACATGGAGAAGATTTCTGCAGAGATTGCTGCAGCAGAAGAAGCAGCCCGCAAACGGATGGCAGAACGTGAGAAGGATGCAGGAGATCGAGGTGCAAGAGAGGCCCCGACCTGTGTGCTGGCAGAGGAAGACAAACACATTTGTGCAACACATGGCAACAAGCCCCAGCAAAACTCTCTGAGCGAAGGCAGCAACAAGGAAGGCGAGGAGACCGAATCCAGCACTACAGACGCACCAGGTGAGCAACGCTGGACACTAGTCATGGCTTGTGTCCAACGCAACACTCTGAGCAGCTTAATCTGTGGTTTAATAGCCCGGTTTAATAACACGTTTATATTCTGTGTTTCATATATTTAGACTTTTTCAGACTTCTCAATCTTATTTTGAAAGCTCAGTCCTGTCCAGGGCAATGAGATATGCAGCCATCTATCCCTAAACTCATGTGGCTCTGTTTTGAACTGCAGCTAGTCGTTGTTCAAGTTGGTAGGTCAGTCCAACCAACACTGAGCTGCAGGGACCACCATCACCTCCTGCAGTCCACGATGGTGTAGCTCGAGTCTATCGTCAGTATGATATATTTACATGTATCCTTTATATATTGTCACAAAGTGTACATGCTAGTAAAAGCATGGGTCTGTCTGCTTTCATGGCTTACCTCTAGTAACTGAAGCCTGAAAATAAAAGCGGTGATGTAAATGCTGTGAGAGAGGGACAGCGTCCGTCATCATGCTGCAAAGTTTACAAGTGATGTCAGAGGCTTAAAGCAAGGCAAGCATGCATTTTGTGTGTGTTCAGACAGCTGTGCCCTTTGCTCATTCAGCTGCACCGTCTCTGTGTCAAGCAAACAAAAATCTGCTTTAAGGTTGTCAAACAGGTGTTTCACATTGACTTTTTTACCTTCACGAGTTTTTAACAAGCACTGCTGACGTCAGATCTCTCAGAGTTTCCTTTGGTTCCGCCTGGGTTCACTGTCTTGGTCTATTTTAGTAGCAAACAACAGTGTAACAGTTCCTTGATCAAGTTCTGCACCAACAGCTTCGCCCTTCCCGCTGCACCACTGAAAACTGCTACCTTCATTCATGAGCCTCCCTTCAATATGAAAATATGTGAACTGTGATTGGAAATGCCATCCCTGCCCCAGAAATGCTGGTTGGAAGATCGAATTAATAATAACAAATACATTTCTTTGATTCAGGGAAGCCAAAGACCTCAGAGGAACCTGAGGCCCACCCCGGCAGCGAAGAGGGGGCGTCAGAGGACAAAGAGAGCGTCCCAGAGGGAGCCATGGAGGAGGGAACCAGCGACAGCAACACGGGTTCAGAAACCACCTCCGCTCAAACGGAAGACGCCACGACTAGCGAGCCATCAGAGGGGCCCAGCAGGGCGCGAGCAGCCCACTGAGTCCGGCAGCGGGCTGCGTGTGAACTGTCAGGCTGTTGGCCGGGCTGCTGCACTCTGACGATTACAGATATTGCACAGTGTCATCTCAGTTGTCAAAGCATATGAAGAGCATTCAGATGGGCTCGATGTTTAACAAGCCTGAGGCCGAGTTCGAACACTAAGGCTCGCAGACACACTCTGAAAAAAAGAAAAGAAAAGAAAAAAACCTGCACTGGAAGCCGACAAAGCAATGATAAAATCAATGGCTGCTAAATGTGCCACAGAAGCCCATGTGAAAGCACTATGTATTCTCTCCACAGACTGCGTTGCCATTTGGAAGAACCCATACACGCCCTCTTCAGCACATACTGAAACATATCTTTAGCACTCTCTATGGCAGAATCCTGACTGTCGCAATTCGACCGTCACACGAAACAAACATTGCTCAGTGTTATATTGAACTTTGTATTGTTGTGTCATTGTTGCTTTTCTTGTTGTTTTTGCATGTTTTTTAAAATGAGTTGTAAAGAGTGGAGCCAAGTGACCATCTCCTCGGCAGGAGAATATTTGTTTACTCTCTGTATCAGTATTACAGTGGCAGTATTGTCTCAGGAGTTCGTAGTCATTTAGTAGTAGCTATTTTTGTTATTTATTATCAGCTTTTTTTAAATTATATTTGTGTATCGGTTGTCCTGGGGCCGGCCCAGTCCATCCGTGAGTATATCACATGATCATCAATGCTGTACAATGCTCAACTACCAGTGTTCTCAAGTTTGCTTGCTGTCAATCAAATCAAAAGCAGTATGCTTAGAACATTTGTGTGTTAAGATCATTATTGTGGTTTTCAACAGAAAGCCTTTAAATGTACCGTAATTGTGTACACAGTGTAACGAGGTTTGCTTAAACATGGATTTTCATAAAAAGCTTGAAGAACATTCATAAACATGCAGTCTTAAAATGAATTTCCTTTTGCATATTTATACCAATAAAACTTTTCTACCCTGAAGGAAACCGCTCGCTTCATTTTTACCCCTCGGCCACAAAAGGTTGTTGAGGCTTTGTCGTCTCCCTGCCGGGCAGGCGCATCCACACCCGAGGTTGTCAGGGATAACTCCAGAACGAAGCATAGTAGGACTTTAGATACCATGGGGGTATCTGCTAAAAATCTCAGACAATTTTGAATCTCAATGACCGTGGCCTAAAGGTCAGAGTTCAAGTTTTCTGAAAATCTTGTTAATGCAATGACTTGAGAACAAAGCAACAAAGGTCTTGATGTTGAATCAACTTTTTGGGAAAGCAACACAGGATTTTGAAATTAATACCGTAGGTATATTTGCTAGAACAGCGGTCCCCAACCAGTCCGTGAGTGGTTTGGTGCCGGGCCATGAGAATTGAGGCTCGGGTGTGAAATTCATGGTTTTCAGGGTTTTTATCGTTAACACGGTCTTTACCCGTGTTGTAGTTGGTTCTTATTTTGAAAGAAATATTTACGCGTTACCATAGCGACCAGAGAGGAGGATGTTACTCTCAATGTTGTTGGTTGTTTCAGGAGCACGCTGCTAATAAAGTTACACAATTACACAGTGAATTCACGTTTATTATTATATTTACAAAATACCACAGTTTTTGTCTCGGTCGTATCATTTTATTTTGTTGTATTTATCCGCGACACCTTAAAGGCCGGTCCGTGGCGCAAAAAAGACCGCTGTGCTGGAAGGCTGAGGATATCACTGGCTGCTGCTGGGATTTGTTATTATGCTTCAGTGAGGGTTGCATTGACAATCCAACACAACGGGCAGCACATTGAACACATTTTATAAGTGGTCAGAAACTTGTAAATAACTCATGAAAGAACAAAGTTACGTTGAAACCAAGCACACCATTGTTTTTCTTGTGACATTACCAATAAGTTTGATGTGTCACATGGCCCTCTTCCTATTGAAAAAACAAAAGTTTTATCCAAGATGGCCGACTTCTAAATGGCCACCATGGTCACCACCCATCTTGAGGAGTTTGCCCCCTCACAGATACTAATGTGCCACAAACAGGACTTTAACATCACCAACCATTCCCATGTTATTACGGTGTATCCATATAAATGGCCCACCCTGTATATTTGGGCTTCAGCTGTATTGAGCTACTAAAACAGCCCAATTTAAAGCCTTCTCTGCTCATTTTCAGCTCCATATTTTTTATTTTCTTTTATACTCTGCTATCTCTTCAAAGTTAACAGTAATCCTTTCTCCTGTACTTAGTCTCTCCAGTATAAACGATTGGTTGACTGATTTAAGTGGCTTAAACCTGCATTCTTTCTGACGACCAGAAGGGGGAGGGGCTGCTGGGACTGTGGTGGCAAAAAAAAAAAAAAAAAAAAAAAGGACATCAGGTTATACAGAAATTTATAGAAAAAGGGAACTTCTGTTTAAGAACTTTAGTTTTGTGTATTATTAAAAAGGTAATTCTGTCATTTCCATTTGTAATTAGAGTCAGAAAGGATATGCTCATTAGATAATGGCTAATGATTTGTCAATCACAAGTAGAGCAGATTGAGTAGAGAGAAAGTGGCAGCTTGTTGTGACAGACTGATTCAGCTCCACAGATACCAAAAAACATGCAATAAAATCTTTATAACATTATTTAACAGCAGAATTCTCCATATATAAACAAAGTCAATTCTTGTCTTTCATCATGTGCAGCCACTTCTTGTGCATTAATTACCTGTATGAAGGTGTGTGTGTTTGTTTCTGATTAAGTATTTTGATGTTTTTGTTTAGCTTTTTTAAACAAACACACCAGATATTTTTGAATTCATCTGCACGCTGCTTTTAAATGCCTTACTTAAAAGCTGTACTGTTTGATGACAGTACTGTAAAACATTCATGGTGCAGAAATAAGAGCTTCGCCATGGCTCACTGCACTTGCATATAGCATTTTCTCCTTTGCACAGTACAGGTAAGGGAAGTGGGTAACATGTGAAGGAATTGTTCTGATTTCCTCTTCCTGTTTTTCATAGCAGCAGTACCCATCATCCTGTTCATCTCCGATCCTGACACAGTAGGTGCTTCGAGTAATGCCACAGATCTGGCAGGAGATTTAAATCTTTGTGCAATGATTTGTAAGGTTTCAGCCTCATAAGATTGGAAACTAATCACCATCCGATTGACAGATCTGATGGTTTCAACGTGAAAGATGATACGGTGCATTGTAACATGCCACGTTTGTACTGTGGTTAGTACTGCCTCAAGTGAAAGCAACAAACCACAATACCGCAGAGAGACAGGTGTGCAGAAAGCTAGTGCAGATCTTGAGTTAAAAAAAAGCAGCTCTGTAGGGTTTCACCTCATGTCCAGCATTAGCCCTGAATGTCACAGTAACAGCAGCAAATGTCAATGAAAGCAAAACTATCTTTCAGTATGAACACAAAACATTCAGAGAATTCATCTGTTTCATTCAGCTCTAAGCAAATGCTGATTATTATCAGGTCAATACGTGTTAGCTCTCAGATTAGTATCTGCCGACTGCAATGTGTAGCTTTGAACTTCAGCCACCCCTTAGGCACAGAATCACTCAAGTTCCTCTGAACTAACATTTGAAATTTTCACAGTGCTTTACGCATCAACACCTACGACTTCTCAGTTAGATACAAGGAGCAAAGGGCTGTGCAAAGAAATGTCAATGTTTGCTAGTAGTGTTAACAAATAATTCAACGTGATCAAAACCACCAAACCTGTGCTTTCTTTTTATTCTATAGATCATGTGTAGTGTTACATGGTAGAGTGAAGATTTTGAAGAGGTTATAATCTCTTTATAATAATAATAAAGTGTGTGAGTGTGTGTGAGAGAGAGTTAGGGAGAGAGAAACAAAGAACACCAACTGGCACACACCATTGTAGCTTGAACTCCATCTATATTTCATATGATATCACTGCGCCATTAACTGAAGTTAACTTTTGTGACATGTGGTTTCACTTCACATGTGGTGGTTACCACGTGATGTGGTATCAGGAAAAAAAATTCAGAGACCTGTCAGTGAGAATGAAGGGAAAGCACCATCAAATAGACAGATCCGCGTGTGCAGCGGCTTCACCTACAGTGAACTACCGTCAGCCAACATGACTCCTCTCAGAGGTGAGTAGAGCTTAGAAACATAGTTAAAGGACGTTTGTGTGCGCTGTGATGAATGAATGAATAAATGCAGACAAAAAACAAAAAATACCAAAAAGATTGTGTTTCTTAAATCTCACGTTTTATATTTTAAAACTAATGATAGCTGCTGTGGCAGTTTCATCTACTATTGAACACTTAACATGGACTTGCATTTTTTTAGTGTGTTAAAGCTGCTTTTTTAAATACTAGAGACTTTGATTCAGCAACTTTACAACTACCTGCTTACTGGTGGTAAAATAAAATAATAATAATTGCCTTGCATGGTTTGTTCTAGTATATGTCTGTCGCAAGGTTAGATAAATCACAAGGTTGCATTTGGTGTAATAATCTGGGCAAAGTCGAGTGTAGATTCATCCGCTGCGACAGCCCCTTGGGAAATAAAGGAGCAGCTCAAAGTATCATTTTTGAAGAAGAAGGAACGGAGTTTTCCCCGATGGCCACATGATCAAAAGCCCCGAAAACAGATTAGAAAAGATAAAAGATGTATGCCAGAAGGGGAAAAACTTCTCAAACAGTCTATGATTGTTTGGCAGTAATAAAGAGTCGTTGCAGTCAAACAGTGAAAACAGTTATTGTCAAGTCTTTTACAAGCATAAAATCCCACACATGTAGACAATGTAACAATAATAGAAGAAGAAAAACAAAGAACCAGCTGTTCTCTTATTTACAGTTGGTCACCACAGCGGATGGATCTGCTGTGACAAAAATGTGACAAAGGATTTGTGTTTCTTCCCGAGCTTTCAAATGTTAACCAGTACTATACTAATAATACTTGACAATAAAGCCAAATATCAAATTTCACTCTGGGTTAAAAGCTGACAAATAAACACGAATTTCATGCGTGTTATAAAGGAAATCACCCTAATACCACCAATTAACTAACTTATTTTGGGTTTGATAGCTTGATTAGTTCAAAAGATGTGATCTGTACCACGCACGCATCTGCTGGATTTGTGTAACTCCAATGCAAACTGTTAGTCATGTGCAGAAATACACACACACATGCACATAGTGAAATTGTTAACGAACATATTTCCTTACAGACGGACAAAAATAATACAATCCAGAATAAGTAGACCATTTTTGAGGTGTCCAGGCCCAATACAATATTAAAAACTAATAACACCCTTCTTTGAATTTTGAAGTAGAAATTTAAAGGTCATTCAGCCCTTTATGGCTTGAGGACCAATTGATTTGGAAGTTGGGTATTATCTGCATAGAAATACATGTATATGGGTTTTCTACTAAACCTCCCTCGCACAGAAGCTGAGGAAGTCCAAAACTAACGTTTGAGCATCTTGAAAAGTCATCGTTTATATGAACACTAAGCTTGTCTCCACAGATCCTATTTCTAAAATAAATAAATAAATAATCTACATTTGTTTTTCAGCTCTCCAGAACTTTCTGCCAACTGTGCTGGTATGGTTAATGACCTCTAAGGTAAGAGAAACACCTCACTGAAGCTCTTCTTCCAGCTGTAAATATGTTTGGGATAAATAGTATTTACCGAACCGCAGTCTTCCCCTGTGGTACCAAGTGCTCCCCCTCCCCCCAGGAAGTGGTGGTGTAAAAGTACAATGTACCAAAGGCAGGTGGCAGGTGTAGTTTTGTCTGATCTGCTCTGTTATTTTACTTCTTTCATGTGTTTTTTGCTCTGTTTTTGCAGCCTTGCTTGTCCGACGATGGAAATTACACAACCACTACATTCACAGATTACAGCCTTTCCAGCTGGGATTATAGTGAAATTCCTGAACTCTGTAAGAAGCACTCCAATATGCAGTTCCGCTTCGTGTTTATGCCCATCTTTTTCTCCATCATCTGCTTCCTGGGGCTGGCAGGAAACATGCTCGTCATCCTCACTTATATCTACTTCAAGCGACTCAAGACCATGACCGATGTGTACCTGCTCAACTTGTCCTTTGCAGACCTGCTCTTAGCCCTGTCCCTCCCCTTTTGGGCAGCCAACTCCATGGTAGAATGGGTGCTGGGTCTAGGGCTGTGCAAAGCCATGTACACCATTTATAAGGTCAGCTTCTACAGCAGCATGTTGCTTCTGTCCCTCATCAGTGTCGACCGCTACTTTGCCATCTCCAAAGCAATCTCTGCTCACCGCCACCGCTCCCAGGCAGTGATTATCAGCAAGTTGTCATCAGCTTTGGTCTGGGTGTTGGCCCTGATCTTCTCTGTGCCAGAAATGGTGTACACCACCATCAATAACAACACCTGCACCCCTTTCTCCAGCAACTATGACCCACTTCGCATCACCGTCCAGGCAACTCAGATTGCTTTGGGTTTTGTCCTTCCTTTCTTGTTTATGACCTTCTGCTACAGCAGCATCCTCAGGACCCTTTACTATGCTCGTAGCTTTGAACGGAATAAGGCCATCAAGGTGATTCTCGCTGTGGTCGCTGTCTTCTTGGTCTTCCAGACGCCTTATAACGTGGTCCTGTTTTGGAGCACAGTTCTTACAGCACGCGGAGTACCGACCGACTGCAAATACGAAATCAACCTCCTCTATGCCACTGACACGACCCAGAGTTTGGCCTTCCTGAGGTGCTGCCTGAACCCCTTTGTTTATGCCTTTATCGGTACAAAGTTTCGTTATGACCTCCTGAAACTACTGAAAGAGTTTGGCTGCATGAGCCAGGAGAGGTTCTTTAGGTATACCTGTGGGAGGAGGCGGAGCTCAGTGCCCACTGAAACTGAGACCACCACCACATTTTCTCCTTAAAACAGCGTCCGTGTGGAGGAGTCAGCACCTTCAGCCTAGTGTTACACACCTGCTTACAAAGAGCTATGGACAATATCAAAGCATATGTTTTTATATGTAGATAGCTTAACTGGGACTTTTGTGGAGGACTGCACAAATAAGCTGAACTAAATTTGGCTCAATCTTAATTTTATGTCGCTGCTTGAAAAAAAAGAAAGTCTGAATGACACAAATGGATTTCCAGATGTTTTTCTGCTCTCCTTGTTTTTGTATATTTGTTCTAAGGTAGAATATTTCAAGATGTTTGTGATCTTAAAGAAAAATGTCAACAGTATTAAACACCTTACCACACAGTGTTACAAAAAACAGAAAAGTGCATTTTTAGTTAAAAATAGGTTTGATATACACAGAAGTTTGATCTACATAGATTCTTTTTCTTTTTATCACCTGAGTTTATTTCTGTCTGTATCTGTTAAACAACTTTCATGATCATTTTTGCATTTGCTACAATGTATATTATTTCTGTCTGTTTGTGCTTGTTATTCAAAGCAGGGTATATCAAATCAAACTAAAGCCAGCTGTGTACCTTTTATTTGTACTTTTCTCTGCCATTTGTAAATAGCCCAGATTATCAAAACAAGATTAAATATATTAAAACAAGATTTCAGGTGCACTTATTACATCAAAAATAGCAATGGCATATTCAGAGAAATTACAATTAAAAATGTGCACTTTGTCATACTTCATATGCTAGCTGCACAGGATCTGTTGTTCTTTTTTGTCCTGTATATAGTGTTCCAACACTGGAAGCTCACATTAATCATGGTAATCCCTGCGAGCTAAAAGCTCAGGCTTCAGACGTCTCAATCTTGGCACTCACCTGCTCTCCGATATCAGTTTGCAAGGGGCAGCCAATCAGAAAAAAGATGATGTCAAAGCATGATTCAGATAGCGTATGAAGGTCTAGGATAAACACATAATGCATAGAATAAATAAAGATTATTCTGAATTTTGAATCATGTAAAGTTACTCTAGTATCTACAGTTGTAAAATAATAAAAATATTAAGTTGGAGATTAGTTTGACTATTTCTTATGCAGGGCAGATAAAAAGACAAGTCAAAACAAGAAATACTTTATCACAAGAGTTGAGAAATGAATATGTTACATAAGCCAATCAAATTAAAACAAACACACAAAAGTGATGAGATCAATAAATTTAAATATGCCAAAACAAGAAGCTTAAATCCAATCTGACTGAAGGTACTGAGGTGTGAGATGTGCCGTATCTGTCCCTGTAGCACTAGAGCAGCAACTGATTTTGGACTAAAAGTCTAGTAAGTTGTGCAGAAGGTGGCGAGAATCCATTAACTAACCACATCCCTTCGACACAGCCACAATTGCTGCAGCTGCAATGATTTACTGCTTTAATTACAAATACAAAGTATTAAGTGTCACAGTTAGAATGCAAAAATAGATAAGGGAAGGATTCTTGCCAAATTTGGAAAGGATACAATTCATCACTCGTTTACTCAAAGTTCAGTTGAGGATAGAAAATAAAAACAAAAGAAACAAAAGAAAGACAAAACAGATGAGTCGACAAAGAGTAACACGGGGCTATTCATGTACAGAGGGTTGATTAAAAAGATGCACAGCTGAAAGGAAAGAGAGACAACACTGACATTTAGGACAGCACTCACAACCACAAAGGAAGGAAAAACAAAGTCAAAATAGAGCAAGACAAAACAGAAGACTAACCTTCAAAATAAAACGGGGAAGTAACAAAAAGACCCACACCAGACGTGGTAACAGAGAGAGAGGAGAAGGCACTGACGAGACGAGACAAAGGAGGAACATAGTGGCAATTACTGAGGGAACTAAAACTACTATAACTAATAATAAAAACCAAGACATGAATCAAAACATCACATAACCGAAACTCATCAGCGGAATAACCATGAAGTATAAATTGGAATTAAAGAATCCGTAACGAGACGAAGAAATCGAAATCCACGACACTGAGTGTGATTACAAGGGTTTGTGGTTTACACAGATTTTCATCTGTTAGTGAGGTAGGTGGCTCTAACCCAGGGGTGGGCAACTCCAGGCCTCGAGGGCCGGTGTCCTGCAGGTTTTAGATCTCACCTTGGGTCAACACACCTGAATCACATGATTAGTTCGTTACCAGGCCTCTGGAGAACTTTGTTGAGGAGCTAATTTAACCATTTAAATCAGCTGTGTTGGTTCAAGGACACATCTAAAACCTGGAGTTGCCCACCCCTGGTTTAGTGCGTGACGCCACCAGGGGTGCCACTGGGGATCTGGGGCCCCATGGAAAAAACATATCACTTTGGGCCCCACCACTTTAACAAAGGAAACCACGGCAACATATAACACATTTTTATTTCAGGGAAGATTGATGAGATATATGCAAGTCATATTTTACATTTTCATATTTTTTTTATGATAATTGATAAATTAAATTTTAAATTTTACTTTTTCAGTGATTGGTGGCTTAAACCAAATACATATAAAATATATGTAAGTTTTTTGGGATGGAAGTGAATTTCAATACTCATCTATAAAATTGGGTAAAATAAATTTTTACTGCTTTAACATAAAACTTAAATAATCCTTCGATTATGAATTTTCAAACAAAATATAGTGAACTAAAATACGTCTCTGTCCTGAGAACTGGTGGAACTCAAATAGGTTTTAATTGGTTTCAGCTTCCTGAAAGCTCTCAGCACCTGCAACAGTCATAAGACAGTGTGGAAAATAAACGCAGAGTAACACACACTTCTCCAAAAACGTTCTATTTAAAGAGTGTGTAGAATGCAAATATTATTTCCCAAGAGGCCTCCTGCAGGTGAAAAAACTTCTTGATGTGAAATATCTCACCTGTTTCTTTAGATATCAGGGCCGGTTCAGTGTCAGGGGTATAAGGAGATGGGAGTGGGGCAGCTAAGCCTGAGCCACAGGTTTGATGTGTTTGGCCTGGCAGCAGGTCAGCAGGTAAAGTACAAAGAGTCTGCCTGTGCCGATTATATGTTAGCTAAAAAAACAAAAACACATGATTTTCTGTTAGAAATGAAATAAGTTCACTAATCCAAGGAAAGTCGAGCAGGTTGGGGAGGAGAGGATGTTGTCTAAGCTAACATCCATCATGGACAACACCTCCCACCCCCTGCATGAGACTGTACGAGCACTGAGCAGCTCGTTGGGGCTTTGGAGACTTGTGGGTGTTTTTGACCGTAACTCCCATCCTGCAACGTCATCCACGCCAAGCTATATGAAGGGGGATGAGTCTTAGTACACCTGGACAGAAGCGGCAGAATGCCAAACAGCCAACTGTCACACATCAGTGAAAGGGGACAAGGTGAGAGACACTGAGCGATCCAGAAACCACACACAGGCGTTAATAATCATTCCTCGGTAGATTTACCTACTGCAAAAACTGAAAGCTCTCTTAGTCATTTGAGCCTTTACAGTGAGTAAAGCTGTGCTTTTAAGACAGTCAAAAGCACCGTGCTGCAAAGGATTTATAACAAGCTATCAAATCCAGAATGATGTGGAGGTAAATATATAAATAATGCTCAACGAGTTTTGGGAACACGAAGATCAAGAAATGAATCAGCATTTTTATAACACGCTTTACAGACAACTTAAAGGCAGATTAACCCATTAATACACAGAGCACGTCCTTTAATAAGGAATGATGATACTGCAGTGGTTAGGTGTAATAAGGGTGGGCAGGAGTCAGAGTGCAGGAACATTTTGGAGCGGCCCAGAAGAAATCACCTCCTTCTGAATGTCAGCAAGACAAAAAAGATGCTGGTTGACTTCTGGATGAAAAACACTGCGACTACGCCCATCAGCATCAGGTCGAAGCAGCGGACACGCTGGAGGAGCAACAGTGACGCTGTGTACAAAAAGGGTATGAGCAGACTCCACTTGTAAGGAAGCTCAGATCCTTTAAGGTGTGCAGCGAGATGTTGGAGATCTTCTACTAGTCTGTGGTAACGATAGTGCCAGAAACACCAGCAGGATCAACAAACTAATCAGTGAGGCTGGAAGCATCACTGGAGACTCCATGGGAGTCAGGCATCACTGAACAAACTGCTCTCCATCACAGTTTTCTATAAAGCTGTATAATAAATCTTCATTCTGTGAGGTGAACACACTCGTCAAGCATCAGATCCCAAAGAGATTTTTGTATTATACCTTCATGCAGCAGTTTTTCTTACAGTTATAGTGCACATATTATTTATTAACGCAATTTTAACTTCTTTCACATAAACAGGTCGATGGATAGATGCACCAAACCAGGAGCCAAGATTTCAGGGCACATCTGTACTCGTTTCTACACCAAATCATCTGTATAGCGTCTGATATGTCATCAGTGCTTCTTCAGATTGTGTTATCACAGAAAAGCACTATAGGCAGCCCATCTGCAGACCACTCATCATATTTGAAATCATTTTTCCAAATGTGTTAGCACTCCACCATCATTAAACTTTCCTCATCTCTTTAAGTGAGCTTTGAGTTTTCATTTAGAAGAAATTATTGGATTTCACGAGCCTTTTTTTTTTTAGCTTGCTAGTTACCAAGTGTGCATGAGCCTAAATTGCCTAAAAAAAAAAAATATAGTCATTAATATTTTTTTCTGTAGTTGTACAGTGCAAAAATATATTGTACAGTTGTCGCAAAGCACACCAGTTGGGAACCACTGCCTTAAGCACGCACACAGATGTATTATGGTCGTGTAAAAGTGCTGCAGATAGCAAGTTGTAATTGTGCATTGTCAAAAATACTTACATTACTTTTTAACTCCCTCTCACCCCCAACATCTTCTGGATTAGCTTTTCTTTCTTGTGTCTGCTTCTGCACCCTTGAACTTTACACGTCTGCACCGCATGATCTCACACACACACACACACACACACAGCTTCAGCACATCCTCTACAGCCTCACGGCGCATATAATTTAATGTGCACACATACAATCAGACAACACCAAGCACCACTCGGGTCTATGTATCGCGCTCTTATGGAACCACACCTTCTTGCATATGATGGATGTGTGATTTTTCTCCTTCGTTTAAGCGTCACACACAGCGTGCAACATCAGCTACACACACACACAACCATGGGTACACTAAAGTGTGCTAGGTTAAAAGGTTAAAGATATTTAAGACCTGTCACAGCTATAGATAAGCAAGTTTCCTAATGTGTTCTCAGCCTGCTATAACTCTAAGCAAAGAGGAGTGGCAATTTTAATTCATAAAAGTGTTCAAGTTATAGATCCAGGGGATAGATTTCTAATAATTAAATGATTTATATGTAACAAAACGTTATGTATTGTCAGCTCAAATGTTGATGACCCCTCATTCTTCCACGCTTTTTTTTTTGTGGTGCACTCTCTGAACACCCTGCTCAGGTTGCTCACTTGTTCTTGGGGGCGACCTCAGCCGTGAACTAAATGAAGAAATGGACATGCTCAATACAGGAGGAACTCAGTGCAACTGACAGTCCACAAATGTAATTAATCAGTACATGAGCGATTACAGACTTGGCAACGCATGGCGTTCCCTTCAGGCCAACCGTAGGGACTTTCTTCTCACGTCCATCACTTCTACTCTTGTCTGGATTATTTCCTAGTTAGCAGCTCACTGCTGAGTGACATTTGAGACACTTAGATGTAGGGGGTGTCCAAATTCATAGGGTGCATCCTCCTGAGGACCTGGCCTTCACGGTCTACGTGGGCCAGGTAGGCTGGAAGTGTGAGGCTGTGAAATTGCATGGTCTAGCCTTAAGATTTGTGTGACCAGCTTTATATCATATAACCCCCTATTGTGGGGCGTGGTCTGCGGTGCCGCTGCAGGGGAGGCGGACGCAACTAAACAGCATCCGCAATCATGCCTTGCCAGGATAAAACACTGAACTGGGTCCTGAGTTGATGTTGTTGTTGTGGTGTATGTGGTGGGCTGCAGCCCAGCGTGTGAACAGCAACCAGAAGAATAAAATGTGTGAAATCCTCAAAAGCATGAACGTGTGGTCATCGGGTCTGTCGTGGTTTTGCTATACTCGCTTAAAAATATGTTACAGTAGATCGAGAACTCAAGAAAACCATGAATCAACATATGAAGATGCTGCTGACGTGAAGCAGAGCAAAGCTACAGAGGTTTTATTAGAGACTGAGCTAAGCATTTTCCAATTTTTCATAAATGGTAAAAGCTGAAATTTCTTCAGTATTGAACAGCCGAAATTTGACTTTCTTGTCAGAGATTCCCCCCTAAAAAACAGCGGCCGTACACAACGGTAGACTGGTGGGTAATAAGCCAGTGAAAAATGCAGAAAACAGAGATTTTTTGATGGGAAACTGGTCTTGAAGTACACTGAGAGACAGCACTGTGCAGGAAGTGGGATTTTATTGTGGTGGAAGCTAAACGGCAAAAGTAAGAGAAAAGTCATGACGATGTTTTTCAAATGTGAAGTGTAGGTTCATCTTCTTTTCCTGCTGGTTCAGTGAGTTTTGGTCGGAGTGATGAAACGTGCAGTTTAAGAATCTGTGAGATGTGAACAGCGCTTTGTGTTTCTGTTTGCAGAATCTATTTACCTGCCCTTTAATTGCTCGGTGGTTGTTAAAATAGTTTTGTGAGTTATAAGCTGAGATTCTGGCGTTTCTGGCAAAATACATTTATATTTAAACATCTTTCAGAATTTAATTAATTGATATCGGACTATTCAAATTAAAATCTATTTAAAATCGGGAAATCTATTTTTTTAAACCCACAGGATCTAACAGAGGTGGAGGATGGACTCAACCTGGGTGTCTATTGCCTTATGTAGTCTGGGAGTTGACTGAATGTCTGGCGGGTGTAGTTTTCCCTCTGTGGTTGGGTCGGGTGGGCTTTCCTTGGCTTGGCCCCAAGATGGTGCTGCAGCCATGTACCCTGGGCTAGAAGGGCCTGGGGCCCCCTGCCCTTGGTGGATTTTATGGAACAGGAGTGCCTATTAGGGTCAGTGGGGGGGCTGGCTCCAGGAATCAGGACACTTTGCCCTCTGGGCCTTTCCTCCCCATCCCTAATTGCTTCCCGCTCCATCACACCACCAAACATGCAGGGCCTTGGACACTCTCATTACCTACATTGTCATAACACATACACCTCTTCTGGGTGGGCACACTGAATGGCGTCTAGACAGGGGGTCTGTTCGTTCAGCCTCACCCCACCTGACCCCACTTCTCAATTTTAAATCGCATGTAGACATTGAGGGTTCTGTGGAGGGGTCGTGCTGACACCAGCTGCTATCTGGCAGAGGGTTGTCTGTGCCATGCCCCCCTTTTTAAATGCACTTTAGAACACCATGCATGGACACCACGTATGAACAGGCGGAGTGAAGCATGGGCTCTTTTTACAACCCTGTTCCTTGTTTGCCATCTGGGGCTGGAGGTTGAGAGGACGAACTGGTCGTCCGTTTAGGGTCTGTGATGGTGGACTCCTCTGCTGCTGCGGGGACTGAGCCGGTCGGCCTCCACCCCAGAGTGAAGCGGACCATCTCCTGGGTCTGGGGCCTAAATATAGAGTGTATATGGGGAGTGTGAGTGTGTTTACAGTGTCCATTTCTGTGTGTCTCCTTGTTTTGTGTGCGTGTGTGTTTATTCTCAGGTTTGCAAAGTTGAAACAGACTGATTCAGTCTTAGAGCAGCTGTGTCTGTGTTTTATTTCCATCTTGATGCACCTGATTGTCAGAGGTGTCAGACTTGGTGGTCCCAGCTTTTAAAGTAACCATTTCAAAGTAAGGTGATGAAGTTGATTGTATGGTTGTAATGATTTTGGTTGCGCAGCTTCTCCGACCACAGATAGATATAGACGTCTTTTGTTTATGAACTCTTTATAGCTCCCTTTCTTTCAACCAATCAGCATTTTTCACCGACACACTGCACACTGTTGTACACACTGTTGGTGATGTATAGTGGCAGAAATAATTAGTTGAACATCTGCTAAATGAGTAAATTTGCTCACAAAGAAATGGACCATCTCTAATTCTTTTATGTCGCTTTCATTTTAATAGAGAGACATAGAATATTGTCCAAAAATTCAGGAAACACAGTACATACAAGTTATAACTTGATTTGCATGTCGTTGAGTGAAGTAAGTATTTGATCCACCCCAAACAAAACCTGAAATCCTTGCTGTCAAACACAGTGGCAGCAACGGTGAGAGATTTTGGCCCACTCCTCCTTAAAGACATTCTCTAAATCTTTTAGGTTTCTTCACTGTCTGCATGATTTGAGTTTCTGCCCCCAGCACTTTCTCCCAAGGCTTCTCTGTGTCATTTAGATGTTCACAGACAAACTTAAGACAAACCTGCGCCTTCTTGAGCAGGGGAATTCAAGATTTTGGTGTTGTCTGGCGTGTTATCAGCGCTGTTCTGGGAAACTATCTTCCCACCTGCCTTCAGATGATTAATAAATTTAGTTTGGGGCTGATCCACCACCTTCCTCAGGATCATCGTCACGCAAAGAGGCGAGATATTGCGTGGGGCTCCAGACGGAGGGTGACTGACGGTAAATGATAAATTGACTGTTCTTATGCAGCACTTTTCTGCTCTACTTGAGCACTCTTTTCTACACATAAGTGCTTTCTATCCATCTACACATTCAGACTCCAATCAGTGCATCAGAGGAACATGGGGTTCAGTATCTTGTCCAAAGACTGAAGCAACGGATCTCCACCTGCTGAGCTACAGCCACCCCACGAGTGGGTGAGGAGGGTCAATTTACATTTCATCCATTTCTAAATAATCACGCACTGCTGTCACCTTCTCTTGACAGCTCTTTGGTTTTGCCCATGGTGGCAGAAAGGTTGAAATGGAGTTGAGATCAGGAGTATCTGTAATTGATTGATGGATTGATTGATTTCTGTGAGCCACATAAACACATCTGTAGAACCCACACTTCTGGCTGGGTTTTAGGGTATCAAATACTTGTTTCTCTGAATGAAAGTTATTTCTCTATACTTCTATATCTATCTGTATATGTTATCAGCCAGCAGGCCACACAGCCATGCTCTACCTCAGGTCTTTTTCCTCTGTCAGTCAGCATGTTATCCTCAGTAGCCTTTTTTCCTTTATTGCTTTTATTGACAGCTTTTTGTCTACATCAGGTGCAGGAACAGCCTGCAGAGCAAGAGAAACCACACTTCTTACTCCTCTCAAAGGGAACAAGGTGGGATTTTACATCTTTTAGAAGCTTCTCAAACGTGATCCTGAGCAGAGATCTCATTCCAACTGATTTATTTATTCAATATCACTGGTTTATTTCCCAATTCTCTCACCCCCCAAAGAGATTGGGCACTAAGAGAAATCAGTCTGTAATCCTACAAAAAAAAAAAAATCTGTGCAAAGAAAATGTTTTGTTCTTCTGCTTCTTTTATCTGGAAATGTGCAACCTAATCCCGGTCCAGATTGCAAATGCTTAAGTACTCCTTGTGATTTCAAAACTCGAACAGGTCTTGGTATCACTCATTTAAATGTCAGAAGTCTTCTTCCCAAAATTGATTTTGTGAAAATTTGGATGAAAGAGTTAGATACTGATATTCTTATATCATCAGAAACCTGGCTTACTAAATCAATTCAGTTCTTTCCCAACATCAGTCAGGATTCAGAAAACAACACAGCACAATAACTGCTGCTGTTTAAGTGGTTAATGACATCGCTGATTTAATGGACTGCAAAAAATCCTGTGCTGCTCTTTTTCTTGACTTGTTAAAGGCTTTTGATACAGTTGACCGTGCTATTTTATTACATAGACTAAACAATATTGGTCTATCTGTAAATGCTGTAAGTTGGTTTTCAAATTACTTGTCACCAAGAAAACAGTGTGTCCGGGTCTTCTTCCTCTTTTCTCCCAGTATCCAAAGGAGTTCCGCAGGGCTCCATATTAGGGCCATTGCTATTTTCTCTTTACATAAACAACCTTTGTGATAATTTCTCGAATGCAGCATTCCATCTTTATGCAGATTAAATACAATTATTTATTGTTCATCCCCTTCAGTAGCACAAATCCTGCAATTTCTGCAGTCTGCCTTTGATGTCGTTCAGTCCCATTTAACTCAAGTTGGTGTTAAATCCAGAGAAATCCAAGTTCATGTTATTCTCAAATGGCAAAGAGTTGTTAGCTACGTCTCCTAAGATTAAAACAATTCAAGGAACTGAAATTGAAATGGTCACATCTTACAAGTATCTAGGGATCATTATAGATCAGAATTTGTCATTAAACTAAGTTTCTTTTTTAGAAATCAATCCTGTTTCTCCCTCCAAGTGAGAAAACACTTGATTCATGCAACTTTTTTACCTTTATTGGATTATGATGACCTGCTTTTTATGAATGCACCTGCCCACTACCTAAAGACGTTGGATACTGTGGACCATTGTGCTTTACGTCTTATTACCGGCTATGGAAATCGTGTACATCATTGTTCTTTGTATGCTGCTGCTAAATGTCCATCTTTGCATATTCGTAGACTCTCCCATTGGTTGATCTTTATCTATAAACCTCTCCTTGGGCTGGTTCATCTTATTTATGTGTTTATATGTGTAAAAACCACAACCAATGCAGCCGTCGTTCTCACAATATCCTACAATTGATTGTCCCAGAAATCAGAACAGAATTGGGGAAAAAGGCTTTTACATACGCTGCCCCTGCTTCCTGGAATAATCTGCAGAAGGAACTGAAATGATCAGAATTGGGAGAGTTTAAGTCTGTCTTAAAGGAACGAGAGAACAACTCTTTTACTGAGTGTGATTGTTTTTAATGTACTCTTAATTTGATCTGTTATTGTATATTTTTCACATGTTGGTATGGGATATTGTATTTGTTTTAAATGTTATGTACTTATGTGGTACGTGTATTGTGACTTTTGTTACCATGATGCCAGGTCTCTCTTGGAAATGAGATTTTTAATCTCAATGAGATTTTTTACCTGGATAAATAAAGGACTAATAAAAAAATATATATTTTGTTTTTACACAGGAGAGACCGCAACATGTTCACAGCTTTAATTCTACAAACAGAGGTTTAAACACAGGGATATCTCAAGGTTTGTTTTAGTAAAGAAAGAATAAAAGGAACTATGATTGAGCAGCATCCAAAGAACACACAAAGAACGGCTTTGTAGTGAACTGAAACTGTGTTAAAAACAATAAAACATGTCCACTCATTGTGCTTCTCTTGATATTTCATGCCCCCCTCACCACCACCACACACACACACTTATTTGCCTTCAGTGAACTCTGCTCTTGTTTCTAAGGCAACTTTTCATCCAGTCAACATTTGACCTACACCCAGAGCGTCTTTGTTCAGGTTTATGAGATTAGCAAACCATTGCATTCTGTTTTCATTTACACACTAATTTTTATCTTTATCAGTGTGTACTCACAGATAAAGGGGTGTGTTTAATGCAACACACATTCTGACTGTATTCATTTAATAGTTAAAGCAGTCTTGGGTAATAGTGGAGCAATATATTATTAACTATACACCAGCTGTTATAGGGGAAGAGCAGGGCACACCTGGGACAGGTCACCAGTCTGTTGCAGGGCTACATCAAGCCCTCACATTTTGAAATGTCCATAACGTCCTTTGATCTGAACAATTTGTTAAGCTCTATATTAATGCTGGCATCTCCTCACCAAGAGTAACTCTGCATTTTATTGACAAAATTACAAAATTACAAAAAAAAAAAAAAAAAAGACTCACTGAGTTTAATAGGGTGTCTGTTTCAAAGAAACACGAGTGAAAAAAAAAATCCATCCATAAAAATTAGTGCTGGTATGACATCATCACCTGGAGCGGCAGGGAGTCGTGATCCTTGCTGCTGATAGGCTCACTGGGAAGAGGGTTGGGATTTGATTAATAAAAGCATCCAACACTTTGAGTGCAACACACTGCAGAGTCAGACGGTAAGCAGCATCACGGCAAGGATACTGATCAGAAGATAGCAAGGTAAGAGGACTTTTTTTGTTACTTGTAACAATAAACAGGATATCATCTGCAGCAAAGGTTTGCAACTAACAGCAGCAGGTCCTCATTTTAAGTTCCTTCCTGTTAATTACGAATGCAGACTTAAGTGTTTATTATAGCGCGACATGGCAGGGACACTACATGAAACCAAATAATCGCAATATTATGCTCTTATTTTCTGAGATTTAAAAAAACGTATCCAGCTGCTATATGAGCTGTAGTGTATTTCATGCACTGTTTCACAGACTAAGTTGGACCTTTGTGATGCTCAGTGTGTGTTCTTCATGAGCTGAAAATGTTGTTAATAATATGAATTTCCCTTGAAAAGAAATGGAAATTCTTTCCACAATGCACATCTCACTCCTTACAAGCTTTTCCTGTTTTAGGAAAACATTAGAGTTGCCATGGTAACAGCCACTCACCTGAGTGACTCACTGAGCACTACACCTTGTCTAAAGTTTAAAAGAGGGAGACAGATGAGCCAATCCTCCCACATATTAGTCAGTGCGCCCCAGGGCGGATGTGGCTACAATGTAGCTGCCATCACCAGTGTGTGAATGGGTGGATGACTGGATGTGTAAAGCGCTTTGGGGTCCTTAGGGACTAATACAAATACAGGCCATTTACCATATTACGCAGCCCTGCGTGAGCAGCTATTCATGCTGATGTCAGCAGTGAAACATGGCATTTACTCAGCTCGAGTCATTATTCACCACGTGCTGTTATAATAACGATTGAGAAACATGTTGCACGGCGCGGTCTGTAAGAAGTACTGACTCATACTGGGTGCTGCACTCTAGGACGCACACTGTTTATTTTTTACAGCAACAACAACTTTTTCAGATTAGCCGTCACTGTAGTCCACGCTGATGTGGACAACCCGCCACAGCTGCCCAACAAATGTTCAGGTTTAGCTTTCTGCAGAGTTCCTGAAGCTGAAAGCAACTTAGGCTTCGAAGTCATTTTAAAGGAATTTAGGACCACAGCTGAAGATAAAGCAGTCACTCCAGGTTATTTAATTTTTCTGGTTCACTGGACCTCTAGCTCTCTGAAAGCCCAACAGTTTCTGAGCATTTTTGCCCTTATTGTAGGTTTATCCTCCTAAAGTGCTGCACCTCTATGGAAATCAAAGTGTCATTACTGGAAACACAGAGAAGTGTGGCATATAGCAGGCTCTTTATTGTTTTTTTCTTAACTTCTGCTAGGCTGGGAGGTCATTTGGCTAGACCCCAAATGACAAAACCATAAAACAAAACATCCCCAACAAACTGTACTAATGTATGCAGGCTAACTTGTTGGTTCTGGATAACATGTAGAAATTTACGAGTCCACCTTGAGTTGAATCCAGATCCAGCTTGAATTCGTGCCAAGTTTACATCACTTTCTGCACAACATGAACTATGCCTGGAACCAGTTTCAGCCATGCCTTGGTTAAATCCATGTTGCTGGTTTTGCACTTCTCCAAGTCATTCCTAGAACTCTCAAAATATGACTACTGTTGGCTCCATTTTCATTTTCCACTCGTCCAATTCGGGGTCCAAGAGTGCCCGAAGCTCATCTCAGCTGACGTGCGATCAATTATTTCTCAAAGGCTACACATAAGACTTGTTTTTAGAATACTGAATTCAATACTTTAAGACTTTAGGGTCCACGAGAACCCAGGTCTTTGTTTCATAAATGCCACCGGTATCAATAGCAGGATGGAAATCGTACTCCTCCCTCTGTTCTCAAACTGAGCAGTGTCTGTTGTGTCTGTTCCCACCTATTCTGCCTTTAGCCTTCAAAAGCTTCTGAGTCTGCACCAACACTCCCTTTTCAAAGGCCTTTTCAACTCCAGATGTCCTTATACACATTCACAGGGTCCTTTTTCTCCACCGTTTCCAGTCTTTCTGTATTGCTAATGTCAGCATAGGGCAACAAGTTGCACAGCTTTTGGAACCTTCTGTTAAAAATGCAATTGCTACTTTGCTACTTTCTCCAAAAGCAACACTGAAAAACTCAGGATGGGTACCCATGTGTGGTGCACAGTATCGGGGGGGAAAAGACCTTTTGATGCGTCTGTTATACAAAAACAACAATGGCAAGGCTTTCATTTCATTCATGACAGAATAACCGATCTCTCTCCATTGTCTCTCTCTGGCCTTTGGCAGGCACGCACAGAAGACTCTGAGCTCCCCTAACATGATGCCTACAGTTAAAGGCTTGGCACACACGATACCCAGTCATGTTCTCAGAGTGGGCCAAACTATTTGCTTGGAACCGTCACAAGAGACAGTCACCCACCATGATGATCCTGATCTCGACATTTCTCTGGAAAATCTCAACCAGTTAATCTTGGAACTGGATCCCACATTTGAACCCATCCAATGCAGCAAAAGTCCCACATGTCTCAGCCCCCCTGCAGGTACAGTAAGACTGTAAACACTTCTCTTGCTCTACCCAATTCAACCTCACATCACTTTATTGCAGATGCATCAAACTCAAACGAGAGACAGTCAAAACTTGCTTGCTGTGTGGGAAACTGAACTTGAAAAATTGTGTGGTTAACGGGTACCATATAGCAACTTTATTGCTCTGAAATCAGTTACGTATAAAAGCCTAAAATTGCCAAGTGCAGTTTCACAGAAAATCTACATCTAATTGACCTCAAAGCCACTTCTACGGTTTTTTCAAGCGATATAATATTCATTTTGAAACCATGCACCAGCAGAAATATAGCAGCACCCTGCGAAGGGTGGCGCTTACTGAGGTCACAAACACTAACCTGACTAGATTAAAACGCCATATTTGATTCAGGCCTTCACGATTCTGACAGTTATATATATATATGGCAGAATATAAGGACCAGTATGCTAGGTCCTCCTTAAGTTGACAGGGAAGAGATAAAAATGGCCTGTATTTATATAGCGCTTTACTAGTCCCTAAGGACCCCAAAGCGCTTTACATATCCAGTCATCCACCCATTCACACACAGGTGATGGAGCTACATTGTAGCCACAGCCACCCTGGGGCGCACTGACAGAGGCGAGGCTGCCGGACACTGGCGCCACCGGGCCCTCTGACCACCACCAGTAGGAAACGGGTGAAGTGTCTTGCCCAAGGACACAACGACCGAGACTGTCCAAGCCGGGGCTCGAACCGGCAACCTTCCGATTACAAGGCGACCTCCCAACTCTTGAGCCACGATCGCCCCAGGGTTTAAAGAGGGTTTAAAGCTATTTCATTAGTCCAAACAGTAATAAGACAATTTCAAAGACACTTCAAACTCAGACACTTCATGCAGAGTGGTCATAAGCAAGATTAAATATTGCTTTGGTTGCATGTCTCTTAAAATCAGTTCAGCAACTTTTTCAAAGCTTTTTTCTCTGCTGCTGTGGATTCAAGCGTGTAAAAACATTGCTTGTTGGTAAAGAAGTCATCAGTTTCTCATCTCTCTTAAAATTACTCCCCTTGACCCTGTTGGAACCTGGTTACAGGCAGTGTGCTGGGAAAACTTGTCATCATGTTTCACCCATTATGTTATCACACTTTCAGCAATAAACCAAAGCAACTTAATGTTGCCTACACATTTGGTACCTACATGTTAAATCTGCTTTCTGATCATTTACCTAAATATACTATTGTAGAAAAGTTAAATTTACTTACAATTTAGAGTGATATGTGGACCAGATATAACATGTACAAAGGGCCTGTTTAGCCCTTTGTTATGCTTCAGTCTAACTCTTGAAAGCTCCCAGCTTTCAGAGGTGTGACACAGAGCACAGTAAAACCATAGCCACCCTTGTAAACAAATAGTACAGATAGCCTTGGGCTCTGGAAATTTACCCACCCTTTCTGAGATAGTTTTAATATTTTTAATCATGTTGTAATTGCACCACTTTGTCTGTCCTGGGATTATTGCCCAGACTTGTACCACACCCTGCATGTGTTACAGCTACAGACTGAAAAGGCTCAGAGAGCAGTCACGGGGTGGAACAACGGTGCCTCATTCAGTCCTGCTTTCATCAGAAAGTGTGCGCAAGAGTCAAAGCATACATACATATGTGTAAAAATAAATGGGTTTCCTGTTTCTGATCTTTTCTTCAGAGAAGTTTGGTCGTGTGTTTATGAAACTGTCACGTGTTCTGAAAAGGTGAATAAGTTTAAAGGAAATCAAGCAGCAGTGTGGAGAAATATCTCCATATTCAGGCAGATTTCGCTCTTTCTGCATGAACATTAGTCATAATTATGCAACTCTGGTTGCAGAAGCCGCTCGTCTGGCATATACAGACACCACATGCTATGGCATTTTCTTAAGGGCGTAAATTGTGCCGATCACCACCTTGATCCTGACGAATCAAGAAGTGGCTGAGGCTCCTCTAGGCGATCTAATGTTCTAGCAACAGTACAAATGTGCAACTCAAAGAACACTCTGTGCAAGCAGGTACCTGCATGACAAAAATACCTGGCAACGGTGTCCTTACATACACACCAAGCCAGTTCTGCTGATATAAACCAAACCAACACTGTTTTTTCCTCACCAGAATAAACTCCCTCCCTCCCAATACTAACATCTCACCCTTCCACCCACAGATGCCTCTTGCTCAGATGAAGATTTCTCTGAAGTTGTGCTCATTCCTAGAGGCTGTTCAACCATTTCATCACCCACAGTGGTCCCCTCGGTGTCCCCGAGTATACCCATCCCCACACACAACGGCCTCAGATGCAGTCCCCAAGGGACGCTGGTTTTCTCCAGCTCCCCAACGTCCTCTCTGCCCCCGCTGCCATTTGGCAGCGCACCCAGGCGAAACCCCTCACCGAAGAATGACTTTTGCCAAGGATCACTGCGGCTGTCACACTCCAACAGAAACAGCACCGCCTCATTGCTCTCCACCTCGACCTGCTCGGACACCAGCTACATCCTTGGCAGGTAAAACTCAGTAAGACATCCCATCATGATACAAATGTCTTCCATTCTGTCCACTTCTCTGGTCTTGAAAACTGATCCACTTTAAACATGGTGAGTATTTTGAGGCGACACGAGCAGAGAAGGCCTGATCGACTTGGATGAGCAGTGCTCACATTGTGACTAAAAGCTGTTCCATTCTGTGTGTAGGCGAGGGTCACACACACACAAACACACACACACACAGATATTATTGCTTTCCCAAGCGTCTTACTCCAAACTTTAACCATCACAGGTAAGAGCCAAACTCCAACTCCAAGTCTCAAACTTCAAGCAGGCCTGAACGAGTTTTAACACAGTTTCACAGCATTATGCTCAATCCTTTCACAAGTGTTAGGGTTCATTTCTAAACACAAAGTCGAGATTCTCCTTATTTAAAGAAAGGGAAGGGGGGGGGGGGGGGGGGGGGACATGCAGAAACTAACTGTACTTCCCAGTGAAATACACTAGTTTCACATTTTTACTGAATTTACTATGAAATCAGGACAATTTATGTCCATGTACTCCAAATTTCTGACATGAAACAATTTCTGACATGCATCTCTCCCCTGATCTAAAACAGGTCTTACAACTTATTGTGACTCATCTTTATTTATTTTTGGTTATTTCTGTCTTTTGATTTCCTGTGAGAAATGATTTCAATCACCCACTTGAGTTCTTATCACGAAACCTGCAACCCGCAGTCTACATTTTGAACAAGCACAATCACATAGTCCTCAAGTTTATCCTTACCGCTGTGCGCTTTTATAATCAATGAGTGTTTAATGTGTACTTCACGAGTGTCTGTTTGTCATGTATTTATAGAGCAACTCAAAACTGTAGCTAGAAAAAAATAGGTCAGGTTGCACTAGGCCTAAAATACTGCACAACCTTATGTTCAATTTGTTCTATACCCGCAGCACCAGTTTACATCGCAACAGTCGTCTAAAGGTGCATTATAATTAGAGGTAAAGACTCCACGACAGTCTTCCATGAGGAAGAACTTAGTGACACTTTTAATAGGAAGCCCTAGAAAAGACTTTTCATGGTTTTTCTTGGCTCAGTCTCCTGCTTTTATTTAGCAGGGCACTATACACAAGCACAGTCTGCATATATCTAAGGCAAAAGACATTTAACACACAATTCTTTGCTTTTATTTTAGCTTTTACCATTTGATAACCAGTTACCCACTGTAATTTCTTTTGTTCTGAAATAGTTTGAAATATTAAGAAAATAACTTAATCTATCAACAGAAAAGAAGAAAACTGACTTGCATTTCCAAAAACATGTATTGTGTTAAAGAGCTGTTGACTGCATTTGAACTAAGCGGCGCTGTACTTTGGTTTAAAACCACTTTGTGCCTTAATGTAGTGCCGTAAAACCTACTCGGATCGACTGGTTTTCCATTATAATTTAGTACCTCCAAATGCGCGTGATCTTTGTCATGCCAACGTGTCCAAGCGTCCCACAACTTAATTAATACGCAGCACGAACGCTACAACAAAGGTGGACAAGAATAAACCTGCTGCTCGGTCTGTGGATTTTTGTCAGACTTGGGGATCACTGAGTTGTTTTTTGTTGCCATTTCCCAGTTGTCGGGTTTCAAAAATGCCAGTTTTGATTTCCGTGAACAAAACACTCTCATGACTCGTAGAGTGATGCTACTGACCAGCCAATTGGTGGCATGCAGTCGATGACGTCACATTTTAGTACCTGCTCGGATTGCTTGGAACCCCGGCCAAGCAGGTACTAAAAAAGTACCTGGTAACAGGTGAAAACTGTGCCTAGTCAAGCCCAGTAGGTAATAATGGAAAAGAGGCTTAAGTGACTAGAACCTCAATTTAACCATGCTAATCATTAAGAAGACCTTTTCATTCACAAAGTAAGGTAAGCCTCTCGAAGAGGTTTGCTTCTGCACAGGATAATTACAAAAACACTTTTAAATTCAAAAAACAAAAAACATGTTTTTTATTAAAGTCTTTGTTCCTTTAATTATAGTTATCCTTCTACAGGGAATTAAAATTTAAAAAAAATGTCTCACTGCAAAAGAACCTTGTGTTTCCAACGTTATTTTTCCTCCTTTTTCTTTCCTCATAGTAACCTCTCCTTAACCGGTGAAGATGCTGATTTTCCAGAGTCCATGCTACCCGGCTCCTTTAGTGACGATTCCAGAATGAAGCCATGTAATAACAGGCAAAGCCTGGAGAAGCCCTTGAAGACAAAGCGAGGACATTTACAGGAAGTGAACAGCAGAAGAGCACAGAACGGCCCAGTCTCAGGGTCACTGACCGATATTCCCGTACTGTTAGTCAACGGTGCACCTCAACAGGACCTGCACAGCCCTGAACCACAGATCGAGTTACTCCAGAGGAACCCTGTGTCAAAACCAACATATTCCAGTTCTCAAGCCCGTTTTAACGGCAGCCAGCCATCGATGAAATTTGTCATGGATACGTCAAAGTTTTGGTTCCGTCCACACATCAGCAGAGCAAAAGGTGAGACCCAAGCAAGCATCACACGAAGACCTTACAGTAAAAGCACTAAATTCACAGTGGATTTGTTTGAGGAGGTCTCAAAAGTAACAATTTCATTTCACAGTCCTGCTTAAAGTACAAAATGTTGATGCAATTCAGCATGAAAGCATTCACCACAAAGTTAAACACATTCAGTGCTTTTCCATCAATGGGAATCTTCTCGAAAGCTTTGTTCAAACTCTGAAACTGTGCCATCAAGCTAAAGTGATCCATAAGTGTTTTTCTTGAGTAATAAAACACACATTGTTGCATTTTTCTGAGCATTTTTGATGTCTTATTTATTCTAGCTGAAGCTCTGGTAAAAGACAAGGAAGCAGGAACCTTTGTGGTGAGAGACAGCACCTCCTACAGAGGCAGTTTTGGTTTGGCCATGAAGGTAGATCAAACGCCCACCAGCTTTACTGCTGCTGCCTATCCAGGTAAGCTCACTAGTAAGAGCAGTGGCCTGACCTCAGTTTCAAAAGCAGAAATCAGTCAGATCCAGGAAACAGAAGATCTTAAAGCCACAAAAAACACAACTGCACACACAAAGCATGAATACAGTGTAGCGTATTGCTGTTGTTGTTACTCATATATAACACAGACGGTGTATAAAGATCTCTAATTTTACATAAATGCTCTGGTCTATACCAGAGCCCTGCAGCGCATGCCTTACCCAACTCTGCTGACGACATCAAGCGATCTGTGGCGTGCTAGCACGCAGTGCTGTCATTTTTTCCTACCACAGTATACCTTGTATAAACACAAGAGAAAACCAGCTGTTTACGGCACTGTAAGCAGTCGGTGAGGGGAAAAAAGGACCTCACTCACGAAACAATTTTGAGGCTTGCCTCGTTTGTAGATTTGTACGTTTTCATCCCTTTCAGGAATGCGGGATATGTGAGCGTTGCTCAAGCTCTGAGACCACTTCACTGACAGGCTCCATCCATCGAATTAATCCCTACATCCCGGGCAATCTAGCAACATGTTTTTCCTATTTAGCATGGTTTTCTTTAGCAGAACATTATATAATAATGCCTCTTTTATTTAAACCAGCCACAAAAATGTAAGGCTATAAAATGGAACTAAAAGCACTAATTAACTCAGTGAGACCAAACAGTTTGCCTTAGCTAAGCTAAAGTTATAAATCCTTCACATACAGACATGTAAAGGCTGTCTGTTCTGCTCGCTTACAGCACCAATCTATCCTTAACTCTGGTCTCAGTGCAGTCCCTCAGTTTACCCTTTGTCATAAATGAATCATTTTAGCTCCTCTCCCTTTAAATGAACTTTCACCTGATTGGTTGCTCCGTACAAACAGAAGGTTCAAACAGCAGGTTCAAACAGCAGGTGGATGAATATCTGCTCTCAATGTGAGCTTTCCGCTCCCAGAGATTACCGAACAAAACTTCTGCTAGTTTAAGATGAGCATCCAACACTGTAATAGTATATTTGTCATTCTTTTCTGTTATAATTTCCATGCACATGACTGACAGCATCATGTGCATGCTGATAATCACCTAGCCTCCCAAAAAAGTGAGGAACAAAAGAAGAGAGTGCATGCCCTGAAACCTCGCAGCACTGCTCGTGAGAACGGCCAATAAATTAGGCTGTAAAGCTCTGCGACTCTATTTTACCGACAGACCGGCACTAGTCAGTCCTTAGGGGGAAAAACATAGGACAGGACGACAACATCAGATCGTTGATGGCCTCATTTATGTGTTTATGGTGGCCTTGTAAGTCAGCATGAATTTTAAATTAAAGTAAATTAACTCCCTGATCACAGCAAATGACAGGAGACAACTACCTGAAAAACTCTACATTTATTAAATCTAATTTATCTGGGCTGTATGGAGGCAAAACGCACTGAATGAATGGCAGCACTTTACTTATTACAGCAGCAACATAATGTTTTTTGAAAGCTTTATGTACCCTGCGTCTCTCACATTCAGAAATCACTGCCATCCAGCGCCATTAGTAACTAATGCCTCTCTTCCATCATTGTGGTCTCAGTGCTGTGCAGAGGCAGCTCTGCTTCAGCGCCTTTTAAGAACAAGCTCACATTTCGAAAGGTTTGGGAATCCTGTGCAGCAGCGCTACTGAAGCCGGGTGAAAGAATTCGTAGGTTACATTTGCCAATCGCTGATGAACATCTTGCGGTGCCCTGCCACACAGCCACTGACGTCAACACGAGCAATTATGTGGTTCTGTGTCTTCTTTTTTGAAGAAACTGGTGGGAAAGGGTTATTCCAGTGCTTCTTTATCACATTGCCTTCATATATTGTTCATTCTCTGACATTTGTCCTTTTGTCAAAACAGGGGAAAGCAGCTCTGATCTTATCAGACACTTCCTCATTGAATCATCTGCCAAAGGCGTGCGCATTAAAGGCTCTTCTCAGGAACCCTACTTTGGTGAGTCGAGTTATCAGTTTCATACCCACCGAGAATTCACTCGTCTGTTTAAAAAGCGAGTGCTGCTCTGACTCAGAGATCTCTCGCCTCCTGGGATGTGGGTGGGCATGAGTGCCATGGATCTTACCCTTGAGCATTAGTACAAAGGGTGTGTATTCTCACACCCAAAGAACCTTTCTTATCAGTAGTGTGGGTCACTGGTTTGTAATCAGACACCCATGGCCATGTACTGATATGTCTGTCACCACAGATATGTAACGTTACAGTAACGTTGTCACTGAAATATGGAAAAACAGTCATCATAGCAGCAGAAGGATTTATACTGTAGTGAGTCTCTGTGTCATAACAAAACTCTGTAGGTTGTCTTCAGACCTGGCAAAGTGTTGAGGATAAAGTTCAAATTTTATTGTTCTTGAAATAGCCAATCAGAAAGTTGCTTATCTGTACTCAGCTGGAGCTGTGATTTGCTTTGTGTCTTTGCAGGTAGTCTCTCTGCCCTGGTGTACCAGCACACCATTTCTGCGTACGCCTTACCCTGCAGATTATGCCTCTACTGCCACGGTAACTGAGCCTTTGTTATTACTGCACACACACACCAGGAGTAGGCAACTCCAGGCCTTGAGGGCCGGTGTCCTGCAGGTTTTAGATGTATCCTTGTTCCAACACAGCTGATTCAAATGACCTCCTCAACATGTCTTGACGTTCTCCAGAGGCCTGGTAACGAACTAATCATTTGATTCAGGTGTGTTGACCCAGGGTGAGATCTAAAACCTGCAGGAGACCAGCACTTAACTTTTTTAGTGCTGAGACTTAATAAAGAATAAATAATAAAAGTAATCTTCATGTTTGAAAACTATCAGATTGCCTTAAACCTGCATCCTTTCCAAAGTTTGCAAACAATATTGGTTCATAAACATTAAAATAATGGAGTTTGACTTTTTGTTTTAAAGTGTATTTCTAAAGGGGCCTTTAACATATTTCCTTCAATATAATGAATCGACTGCAAAGGACAACTGCTGGGCCCTGAGAGTGACAGATACCTGCTGTGTGCTGCAGAAAGAGACTATGTGAGAGAGACTGAACCATCTGGAGACAAAAGCAGCTGTAGACAACCATTCATACTATATAAAGATATTTTTGAATGAAGGCTTAATTTCAGTCATATTAGCTCGAGCTGAACTTAACAGTGATCGAGTCTGAGCTTTTAGGAAAGGGTTAAAAAGAACTGCTGGGAATTAAGCTTTTTAAGCCAAGGCCTGATCGCCTCTGTGCTTTAATCTGGACCTCAGGAAAGCCAGGAGTTTGTTCTGCAGACCTCAGTGACTTTGAAGAAGTGTACTGGTTCAAAAGATCAGAAAAGGTATGAAGCCGCTAATTCCTGCAATGCCTTAAAAACAAACAATAAAATCTTAAAGACAATTCAGAAACTGACTTAGTAACTGTGCTGCAGCGTTTTAGACCAGCTGCAGTCGGGCTCAACCTGTAGTTTCAGGTAATACTGAATAAAATATTTAGTTCATTTTGTAAATCATGATCATCATCAGTCACAAAGGAGGGTTCTCCAGGATATACTTATTGGCTAATAACCTGTCAATCACAAGATGCAAGTCAATGAGTGAGCAATGTCCTCAGTCAGCTCCAAGCCACACTTCTTATGTGGTGCTGACAACCAAAATTACCCTTTCGACCAATCAAAATGATGGACACAAACCAATGAGTGGCATCACTGAGGTCATGACCATCCCTTAGATATAGTCGATTGTGTTTTTCTGTCTGTGTCAAAGATATAACGAGGTAGGAAGGTGTCCTCACTCAGACGCTTGGCCTTTCTCACAGTAGGGCTACTTTCCAAACCAAATTCTAACAACTAAAACTATTTTGGAAAGAAGTTAAAAGCCAAACTAAATGAGAATGTTTCTTCAAATTATGGATTGTCGGGTTATCTTTCTCACGTCAGAGACAAAAAGCAGGAACAGATCCTAACTGAGTGCGGCTCCAGCGACCACAAGCTGGCAACTGAAAAAAGGAAGAAACAGTAATGCAGGGAAACCAGGGGTGTTTCCAAGAGTCTGCTAATGTACTGGCAATGAGCAGAAAACTGAAACATGACACTAAAACAGATCTTTACTTGAACAAGTTCTATTGTGCTTTAATGCCACATTAAAAAAAAAAAAAAAAAGCAGAAATATTCCCAGCAGAAGAAGAACAGGGACAACTTGCTGCTCAGTATTGACAAACACGCCCCCAACATCAGGGACAGACACCACGAACACTGGAAAAAACATTAATGTTGAATCAACTGAAAGTGTCATTTCTAAGTCATTTGGTGTTACTGTTGTGCCAGTAAAGCCCCTCAAATTCAAATAAAAAACTCAAATCTTATCTGTCTACACAGACCTGAGATCAGCAGAGGAGAGAGCAAAAGAGAGAGCACCTTCAGAGGACGACAACAAAATAGGTGAGTCCATGTAACGCCCCAACAACTCTGTTTGGGCATTTTTAGATAAGTAGTATGGCCTGTACAGGACCTGGCCTGGTCCAGTGTCCAGGATTTGGGGAAGACTTCTTTGCCTTTGCCAAAATAAAGACAAACTGGACATTTTCTGTCAGATCACAATATTAAAGGTATTAAAAAGTGGACCTTTTCTAAGCAGCAAACACTGATGATAAGTTATGATTTAAGATATGATTAAATACATAATTTTGCACCAACACTCCAAAAACTAGGACGGGCTTAATTTAAAATTAAGCTAATGGAAACACAGGTTAGTGTGACCTAATATAGCGCAGCTGCAGGTTTCCTTCTGTTCGCCACAAAGCTGTACCTGTGCTTCAGCACAGCCAGGGTCAGAGTTAAACTCCAACAAATTAAACTCTAAAATAAGCAGTAACAGGAGTCTGACCAACAGAGTTATGATAGAGTTAAGAAGAGTTAAGAAACCAACAACAATTAACCCCCTTGCATTCAACCTTTTCCTGTCCTGCGGTTATAAACACTACTGTTCTGCTCTGCAGCCAAGCAGGAAATGCTGATATTACCGTGTCCCACCGACTTGTTATCTGAGGTTTGCTCACGAACATCGAAAGCCTGGTTTGAGGGTTTGCACATCGCTTTTATCTGCAGAATATAAAGTGTTGCTTTTACCTGCACCCCTGTTTTCATGTGCATTGACTTCCTGAGCAAACAGCGTGACTGACTGTCAGGCAGTTTGACTTGCCACAGCCGTGAAGCCTCTCACAGGTGGTAATAATACCTCTTCTCGGTAAAGAGCTACGGCGTTAGAGATGCTGCTGATTTCACGCCACAGCCACGTGTTGCTTCATCAGTGAGAGTTCAAAGACCGAACTTTTCTTTTAAAGTCTGAAAAACTCAGGATATTATTAAAAACACTTAGCGTCGTCCTGAAGGCTTTTCCACATTCCTCAAAGTCTCCTTTCACTAAGTGGGAGAAAAATGTTCAGGCTTTGAAACATTCCAGCTGTTTTGGCTCAAGTCCACTCAACCAGGCAGGCAGCCATCTTTGTTTCGACACAGATAAATGGAGGACAAAGTATCCCAAAATTTTATTTACTTCAGTGAAATACTGAGAGATTTCTCAACAGAAAAATAAATAAACGAAGTGAAAATATATAATCATCCAAAGCAACAAGACAAACTTTCATTTTACAGAAACTGGATCACAAGAATATTTTTATTACTTCAAAGCAAAAAGGAAGTAGGGACTGAAACACAAAATATTTTGTAAAAGTGGTGCACAGTCCTGCAGCAGGAAGGTTCCTGGGTCAAACGTCCTGGTCAGTTTCCTCCTTTGTGGAGCTTACTCCTCTTCTGCATAAAAGTTATTTGATAAATCAAAGCTTGTCATTATAGTGCAAATGAAATACAAAGAAACAAAAAACCTAAAACAACAACTGCAAAGATATCACAAAGAATCAACTAATAAAAGAAGAAGAAATAAATGATAGTACACATTGTTTTCTCGTCTCCTTTATTAACACACAAACATGGGGAGTCTGAGGACATTCCTCAGCGCTTCTTACTTTCTGACAACACTCCCTTCTGTACTTAAAGTCTCCCAGTGGCAGAATCGAAACAACCCCTCATCTCTGTGTTTAACAAGTGTGTTTGTTTGTCTTGTCAACAGCCTCCAACTTTGTCTACCTTAACGCCATCCCCACTGAGATGCTGACAGGCCCCTGTGCAGTGCAAAGGGCGGTGTCCTCAACACTCGAGAAGGCTCCGGGTTCCTTCACACCAACCATAGTCAACATGAAAGTGTCTCTGAAGGGTGTCACTCTCACAGACATCAACAGGAAGTAAGAAAACACATGAAATCAACGTGTTGCTGAGATTTTATGTGCTGCCGTGCTGTTTAGGTGTGGTCTGTGTGTGACACTGGGTCAAGACTCATCGTTTCTTGCAGGCTCTTCTTCAGGCGCCATTACCCTGCACACATGCTGAGCTACGGTGGTGAAGATCCAGACAATCGAGTGTGAGTATGCACGACATGAGCTGCGAGCGCAGACGTCAGAGATCATCTCCACTGGTGGTCATCAACGTGTTTCATTTCTAATCTGAACATTTGTCTGTCTTATACTCACAGGTGGACGAGAGGTTCAAGTTTTGGTGCAAGGTAATCTGAACTTCAAGTCTAAACAGGGGACCTGTTCTGTTCATTTACACATTTTAGCTGTATTAGTGTAGCTTTGCATCAGCAGCAGCTCAAAATAATCCTTCTTTATCTTACACTGTGTCTTGGTGCAGGAACTCAGCTCATCCTCTTTCTGAAATAAGGTGTTTCAGTCAGCTCCTCCCTTTTAAGCCAGCTTTTTTCTTATTGGCTGCCCCTCATAAATCAATTGTTTGAATAGGATGTGGGTGGGGCTTCTATGAATACTACTGAGAACAATATATTTGACAGTAAATAATGAAAAGCAGAAGAGGTCCCTTTGAAAAATATCTTCTTCTTGGGGTGCAGATTAATCTGACTCATGTTTCTTTGTGCCGACAGGTTGTTTGGCTTTGTGGCAAAGGGCATTGAAGCCGGTATGGAGAATGTTTGTCACGTATTTGCAGAATATGACACCCTGCAGCCCTGCAGCGAAGTCATCAAGGTGATTCAGGCAGCTGTATCCAAGCCATAAACATGCAAACCCAGAGACGGCGTGATACATCTTCAAGACTCCTGCTTACACTTTCTGTTTAACACTGTGCTCTTCTACAAATAACCTGTCCAGTATGGTGGTTACAGGAAGTGTCGCTACTGCTTTGGAGAAAACTGGACAAGTTTGTGTTTCTGCTGAATTGCAAGGAAAACCTGATTTAGGTTCCGGTGTTTGATCAGATAATAAAAATCATATTAAAAGATATATGAGTGATTATGGCAAAAATTAGGATATAGTGGACTGCACCTATAACATGATTGTAAATGAATGAGGCGCCATAGTTTGAATATCATCCAATCAGCTTGTAAAAGCAGTAAAACAAAGCCAACTATTTCTTTTAAGACTGCTGAGAGAACAGTTGTAGATGTGAGAAAGCGGCACGCTATGTCTTCATAAGAACAGGAGCCCTTTTCCCTGAGAGGTGAACGTGCATTATCTGATGCATTGAAATATAGTGATGTGGTAATTAAAAGTTTGAAGGTGAAAAGACTTGAAGAGAAACAAATGAACCCTGGTAGGTCAGTTCATTTCAAATTCTGCAGCTACCCCTGAATGTATTTATTACACTGCAATGCACTGTAAAAACTTTATTCTCTGTATATTCGTGGATTTTTATTTTTGTTTTTCATGATGGAAAATAAACATTTTTAACTATTCATATGTTAATAGTGTGTGTGAAAATAATAAAGAAGAAGAAGCTTTATTTTGGACGTGACAGAAAACACAACAGTCTGCACATATTTCTGTGTTTTATTTGAAATGATAAATCTTTAGATAAAAGCATAATGCTTCATTCAAATGAAGAGTGTGCTTCCTGAAGCAAAGCAAAACCAAGTACAGAACTGCATAGGTAATTTTTTTAAATATTCTCAACATATCTTAAGGGACCCAAATGCAAAGCTCAGCGGTCCGCTTCTTTTATATATATATATTTATCTTTGGTGCCAACTCAAAAGATAGCATAAAAACTTGAGTCTAAGGTGCAACAGGACGTGTTACAGGACCGAGTGGAGCACTGAGAACACTCTGCAGTGGTAACTATTTACAAACACTGCCCTCCTCTGGTTAAGACGGGGAATCTAAATTCTCACTGCTGTTTGGTTCACAGTGAGTATCACACAATAACGCCATAGCAATATATATTATTGTATTCTTTTTAAATCCCCACACAGAGGATTAACCGCAATAACAAAAGACCCTCAGAGTAAAAGAAACTCTTCTTTCAGTGCTGTGAGTGTCTGCAGTGCAAAGCAGGAAGGGACTGTATGAAAATTAGCGGACACGGAGCAAGGCTTTACTTTAAAAGCAAAGTTTAAGACACTCATCTACATATTTGATGTTATATGTACCTGAAATCGTCAGAGATGGTTATAATGTGGAAATTGAAGTAAGTTGCACTGAAATGTGACCTGTTATTGTGCATGATCTGTAGTTGCGTGAACTTGTTTGAACTATCTGCTGCTGTTTTGAAAAAGAGATGTTACAGTCTTTTATTGGGATAAATAAAGGATGTCATTTAAAAATGTATATAGATCTATTAGATTAGTTAGAATGATTTTTCCATCAACCTTTTTTTTTCTTTTTACATTTTTTAATTAATTTTTAAAAATTAATCTGTGATCTGAGCAGGACTCCGCCTTTCAGGATGACCTCTTGAATCGTGGCACATTTGTCTATTTGCAAACAAGCTTTTTTAACCCCCCGTCTCAGTGCTGGAATCCCAAACATTCTGTTTCCATCTGTTCTGTTTCTCTTTCACCTCAGAGTCATCCTCACTACAGACTCCTCTCACCTGAAACCCAAAGGTGACCTGGTCTTTCTGTTTTTGCCCCCCCACAGTCTGGACCCGTCTGATATGTCCAACAATTGTTAAATCGGTTCTATTTGATGATCTCTTATTATTTTTTAAACTCATTTTTTAAATTCATCATTAGTATTTGTTATTAATTTTGTTTTGTGGGTTTTTTATTCTTTTTATATTTTTCCTGTCGCTGTTTTATTCGCTACCTTTTGATTTCTCACCTGATCACCTGCACTTCCTGCTCAGTACTGCCTCTAACGCATCCATTTTTTTACACAGAATAACTGAAAAGCACTTTGGGGCTGCCCATAAAGAACTGGGCTGTTCATTTGGTCTTCCTTTGGGTCAACTTCTGTTTTTTTCAAGTGTGCTGCACGGTCAAAGGTTACCTGATGGGACTGGATGTCCATCTACTAACCATCCAGTGTTAACGAATATCAGCTGGTTAATAGACGTAGGTTTAGCTCTCAGATGGCCCTCCTAAAAATCTGATTAGGCCACAGGTTAAACGAATTGGTACCTAATGCAGGAGAAACATTTGAAAGCCATCACAGTGATTCTTTCGTCCATCATGTGACTTTCAGTAGAAGTTTTCCTTCTCAGATTTTTTCTTTTGCACTTTGTAAACTCTATTTTAAAAGTGCTATTTAAATTACACTTTGATTGCATTTTTATTTCAGTCAGAATAATATCAGGCGGCTTCTTTGGTCAGTGTGTACGTTTTTTTGAAAAATGGTGCGAATTGCACTTTTTAACAGATAAAATTTTCTCCCAGTGCAGAAACCTCACGGTGGAAGGATTAAAGACTAACACTGTCTTCTAAATTAAATGCTAATGATCTGATGGGAAAATAACTTTCACGTGGTCACCGATGCACATATCAAAAGGGAAAATGGAAAATTTCCCAAATTCTTCCATCAATTTTCCAATTCTGATCTATTTATTGATGTTTTTACACATGTTTTGCTCTGCTCTGAGATGCAGACTGGAGTTGAACGATTCTGCGACATTGACAAATTTTATATGTCATTCCTACAAAAAAACAAATAAAAAACAAAACTTTGTAATTTTCATACAGCCCCTCACAGAAAATCTACCAAAACATGAAAATCCACTCTTAGGTAGTTCACAGCAGCTCTTAGTGCTGTGTCTCCATCCATCCAAGTCTACCTGTGCTCTCAGCTTCCTGTACCAGGTGCTAATCAGGGTTAAATGCTGTAGTTAAGCAGAGTCATTGTTATGATGTCTTTAATCCAGTGAAACCTAACTGAAACAAAGTGTTCAAAGACAGCTTTTCTTCATCTAAAATGATGACGCAGAAATATGTTTTACATATTAAATACTTATCCTCTGTGAAGTAATGACTGTAAGTCTTTCTGACACTATAAAAATGGTCACCACAAAAGCCTGATGGTTAATGATCGTCCTGTCAAAGATGAGATCTGATGGGAGCTCATCAGCTAAAATTCAGATTAAGCACGATGGTGACGGGTGGTAACGTGCCCACCGTCGTGGCACAAATGTTATTTCTGTTACCGCAAACCAGTGTCAGCTCGGGTCCAACGGTGACCGAGTTACTGCGTGATGGTCGGGATGCTGCGGGATCTCTTCATGATGAGACGCACCTCCACGTCAGGGAGGCTGTCCTGTTTAGTTTGGGCGCACCCCTCGTCCGCCGCGGCCATGTGCAGGTCGAAGCGCAGCGACACGGACTTCTTCCTCAGCTTGGGATTCCCCCTGAAGAAGGAGCCCTCCCACTGCTTTATCACCTTATCAATCTTCTCTGTCCTGGTGAGAGACGTTGGAGATGTTGGTAATAAACGGTGAATATGCAAACTGTAAACAGATTCTGTGAAAAACGTTATCGGGCTCTTTGCGTTTCTTTTGTTTGTGCAATGACTCATCTTCTCTTTGAATTTGAAAATCTGTCTTTTCATCTAAGTGTCATTCATTCATTCATTCTCATCCTTGCTGAGACAGATAGAGCCTGCAGGGGGCAGCGACGGAGAGCGCTGATGCTAAAATGTGCTGAGCTTGAATTGCCCCAGATGTAGCCTTTGATAAGACATGATGTGAAACATAAAGAAGATACGCCCTCACTCTGTATTTTAATCATGATATAACACATCATTTTGTATCCTCATCAAACTATTTTTGAAGGCTTTTGATATTCTGGGAGACAGTCAATCAGCTTTCCATTGATTTACAGTGACCCTTCATTTTTAAAGAGACAAGTAGACCCAAGCCGTGTCAGCAAACTGCTCTGAAACTGCACAACAGAGCCTCTGGATCCTCTCATGCTAAGGGTTATTTGGGGCTTCCTTTAATTTGTCTGCACATTCATAATGATACAACTGTCTGGGAGGGAGGGAGAGAGAGAGAGACCTTGCCTCAGCCCACTACTGCACTTTAAAGTGTGTCACAGCTGAAACGGGGTCAACTAACAGAGTGGTAGAAAACTGAAACACAGAGGTTGCACATTTATGTGTGTTTGTTTTGGTTTGTTTTTGTGTCAGATGGTTTCCAAAGTGGGTTCGATAGTTTCAGTTTCATCTTTAATATTTTAACATGTCAGTTTTATTTAGTTTTGATGGTTTAAGCGTTTCTGTCGTTTTAGCTTATTAAAATATGGGTTTTACGTTCGGGGGTAGACTCAAACAATTCAGAATGCATATTAATGCAAAAGTAAAGGGAAATTATTTGACATTGGTTTAAAATAATAACAGTTGATTCTGTTCTGGACATGTTGTTTCATCACACATCCAAGTGACTTTTCAGTCTCTGCTGACTGCAGGTTTCCTTATAAACAGAACATCTGCATAATGACTGAAACCAGCAACACTGTGAGGTCAGTTTCATGATCATTAATATGTAAATTGCCATGACCACTGATCAATGGTCATATGCACCATTCACCATTCACAGCATTGTAAGATGGTGAAAGGTGTACCCTTAGGCCTCCTCCTCGATTTCCATGTAAATGTGTTCCTTGACTCCCCAGACAAACCAGCGTTCCTCCCACTGAAAACGCTACATCCAGATAAACAGATTTTTTTTTGGGACCTCCTCACCTGGATGATTGAGCATGCATCAAGACAAGTTTTCACAGGACTGCTTCCAAGTAACAGCCCATTACTGCTAATCAAATCCACTTGATTTAATCATCAGCACCTCTACAAACACAGTTGTGAGTGATGCCGTAAAAGCAGAGGCTTTGACAGTTTGATGGTCTGGAACAATGATGTGTGTGTTAACATAATGACAAAGAAAGCCCACAATGATCTCAGACAAGCAATCGTTGGTGCCCATCATTCTGGGAAAAGTTATCACACCATTTCCAAACAATGTGAAATCCTTTGCTCTACTTTCACAAGTGGAAAACATTAACGTTGTCCGTTTTCCCAGGAGTGGACGCCGCAGCGAATCCACACCGAGGTCGGACGTGCAGTGCTCAGAGAAACTGCAAAAAACACAAAAGCTCCAGTTTAGACCCCACAGGCCTCAGTTAGCAACTTGAATGTTAAGGTTCATGAGAGTTCAATTAGAAATAGACAAAACAAGTATGACTTGTTTGGATGGGTTGCCAGGAGAAAGCCTGATCTCTTTTAAAATCTGTAGATGTTCTGGATAAAGTGAAAAACAAATTTAGTGATGAGGGCTCGTCTTGATAAACAAAACAAAAACCAAACAAAAGAAACCAGCACATATAAAAAAAAAAAAAAAAAAAATTCACTACACCTAGATCCCAGATATCCCATGCCGATCATATGTTTTTAATTGCTTCAGCCTGCCCACGGTTGCTTTTGCATCTGCATCCATCTCTCGTCTGTTGTGACTGATGCAGACTCTTTTATTCGCTGGGATCTCGCTGCTGCTTTTCCCACATCAGATGGAAATAATCACTCCTGATTGAAATGTAATATTTACTCTGCTTGCAGCTTTGTGTTTGATCTACACCTTTTCTTTTTTCCTAGCAGCCCCTTGCTTCACTGTTTGACCAGCTACTCCCTAATTGTGTCCTTGGCTGTCTGGTCTTATCAGGCAGTATGGAGCAGGTTTGTCAGAGCTTTTCTGCTGGGAACAAGTGTCTGCCTGGACTAGAAATGAGCTTCTATGTAAGGTCAAACAAATTAGCCATGCACTAAAAGGCAGTGTATAAGCAGGGTGAAAGACATCAGGTGATAGTTGTCTGTAGATCGTTCACTGTGATTGATTGATGGATTGTTAATCTAAAAATGTCTTGGCAATTATCTCCTAGTATACTAGTAATTTGAAGTCTGCAGTTACAGACGAAACACCAGTTTGCTCAGTAACTGCAGACAGACGCCTCACTCAGGGAGTAGCTCTGTGCACTGCTTTGAAGTTAAGAGCCGCACACTAGTGGATATTTCAGGCTCTGGTCACCTAGGTTACGCTAATGTATCAACAGCCCGTCATATATCAATCAGTCACTTTTCCTGATGTTGGTAGCTGTCGCCAGTAGTTATCTTACCCTTCATCACTTTCAGTCACTGAATGTCATTGACTTTCTCTGCTGTTGCCACATCACTGCGATCACTTCCTTTGCTCCTGACAAAGTTGATTAGTTTAAACAGACAGTTTTATTTAGTTCTTGTTCATTTTTCCATTTTTTGTGGGAATGTCTTTCAGCTCTTCATCACACAATGTTTCGAACATTTAACCAGCATGAAACTGGAATGTGACACAACAGTCAGCTGCTTATTTGCCAATCAAATATGCACACATAAGTCAGCAGGGTGCATTCTTACTTGTTATCTTTAGAGAGGGAAGAAGGGCGAGGTTTAGTCTAATTAAAAAATAACAAGGTCAAACTATGCAAGAGGCCCTCCCAGCAATAGCACAACAAAATAATAAACACGGGTCGTCCATCTTTGATGTGGGCAAGCGCGGTCACCTGCAAAATGTAGAAAATAACAGGATCTTTGAAGCAAACAACAGCGCACTCAGGAGAAAGTGTGAGGACATGACCGATAGTTGCTGGGCCGGCAGAGCAACTGCGTCTCTTTGCATCTGCGGCTCTCTGAGGACATTATGCAAGTGTGTATGCGTGGCTGTGTCTCGGTCTGGTAATACCTGAAGCACGAACAAAGATTTCCACCCATGTCTCGTCCAACAATAACAGGTGTCACGCCCTGAAGCATGCATACCGGGCGAATACCTCCACATCAAACACAGGCCATTAAAGGAGGAGAATTCCCATGCAACCCAGTGAGGAATTACTCATGGGAACTTAGGAGAAACAAAAACATTTAGCTCACAACTCGTTCGATGTGTGAAGGTAATTCTTCTGTTCGCCTAGACGTCGCCGGGGAGTGGAGTATGATGACTGCATGCTTGTGAACTAATATAAAGACTCTAATTGAAATGTGTTAAAGCTTCAGGAGATTACATGAGTAAGATGTTTTTGCAATAGGGATTTATCTGTGTGATGTAATTAGCGGTTACTATTAGAAAATGCCTAGGTTTCACACTCAAGCAGAAGCACTGACTGCAGGCCAAGTGGGAGCAATACTTACTCAATGGTGCCGTGACCCTCCACGCTTTCTTGCACCACATTGCCTTGAAGGATCTCCTGAGTCTTCACAGTGGAGATTGGCAAGTCCTTATCTAGTTCTGGCTCTGCGAGAAGTCGTTAAAGATAAACCATAATAAGAAATGACTGCAACAAGTAGGCGTGTCACTACTTTTCCATCAATAAAGAGGAATGCACCGAAATGATGAGACGTCAGCTTTTTGGCCAAAAAATAAGATTACCGATGCGACCCAAAGACATTTACATATCATTTGTTCCCATGGAAATTACCTGAACCTCTCCTTTGAAGCTGAACATAACACCGGGCTCATGTTACACTCTATATTTGCCTGTTCTATATTTATACAGTAATCAAAATGTCCCGCAGTATATTTGCAGAGCTTTTTGTTATTTTTTCCCTGTACATTAGAGTCCATTGACATCTCTTGTAGTATTCCCCGTCTGCCTGCCTGGTGTCCTGTGTTTAAGTCCCTTTAAGGGTTTTGGCTCAATAAAAAGAAAAATGGAGGAATGGCGGCTACATGGTGGCTATCTTTCTGTCAGTATGATGTGAGATGTCCCACTCAGTGCTGCACAGCTGATTTTTCTGATGAGGCCCATACACTGTATATAAAAGATGGACATAGCCACTGTGACGTTACCTGCCGGTTTTGGTGTTAGCATTTAAGCTACTGTGTTGGTTTCTGGAGCCAGAAGTCACCATAATTAAAAAGAAATGGGTTGGAGAGCTAAATTGTAACGCTATCGAGTTCTGTTAGCTTCATCAATTTTGCAGACAAAACACTTATTCCCACATAGCAAAGTTGGTATGGCCCGGATCTGGCCCACACAATATGCTTACACATTCTTTGCACATACCGCAAAGAATGATGGCCCTTTGGTGGCCCAGATCTGGTTTGCCAGAGGTGGCTCACACATGGGTCAGCACAAGGCCTAATGTGTCACATTGGCTCATTTAATTATGACACACTGTATGAGAGACACCTTAAATCAAAGAGGGACTGGTTTGCTCCGCACAGCGAGGTAAATGTGTGTCTTACCTGTGAGTATCACCAGGCTTCGCTGTCTGTACAGTATGCTTTTCTTCAGCCCATTTTCTGTTGGGAGGAGTGAAGGTATGTCAGGGAGGGGCTCTGACTTGGGTTCGTCTGGAGTAACGGCGAGGTCACTGAAACCATTTTCAAGTCCATTCTCCTTTGGCTCCACGACTGAAGACCTCCATGGCCGCAGAACCATCGGCTGTGCAGTACGACCCATGTATCTGCAGGCACATGAAGACGTAAAGATGTGTAATATATGTACGACTCGGACGGCGGGAGGGATCTGTGGCGGCACTATATCCCTTGAAGTCTGATTGTTTCCATGTTTGACACCAAGTTGTCATATCATGAGTTCACAGTTCTTTACTTTCGCTTCTCTGTAGAATGAAGGATACAGCACCTATGGTTGTAACCAGACTGCTGGTCGTTAGCTCTCCGCTCTGCGTTCATATCCACAGTAATGTAGAAGCCACGACTGCTAATACATGTTTATGCAGGCAGGAGGTCTGTCTCCAATTAAAGCCATTATAACTTCCTGAAGTTACTACTAATTTTCAAGTCGTTTGATACTTCCATACCACCCCAACTGCTTCTTAGTCATCTGCTTTCATCATGTCATTTTAATTCCCAGGAAATTCCCATCCTTATGTGAAACGAAAAGCAGATTAGCTGAAGACTGTGGGAGGGATAAACACAGAAAAGGCAACAAAAAAAAGGTATCAATTTAAACAAGTTTGGCCAACTGGAAACACATGAACAGGTTTAATAAAAAACAACTGAATGGAATTTTATTCACAACAAGGTGCTTTATACTGTAAAGAAACCCCACCAAACAATCCTCTAAGAGCAAGCACGTGGCAAACATAAAACCAGGCCTCAAACCAGCACCTCTCTTAGAGCTGTCAAAAAGGAAATCCTCAGATGTTAATCCGTACTAAAAATTGCTTTTAGATGTTCCAAAAAATTTGATTCTGTTCATCTGGACGTAGAGTTTTCAGTGGGAGAAACGTTTCGTCACTCATCCAAGTGACTTCTTCAGTCTCAGCCGACTGCAGGTTTCCCCAATCTTACAAATTGGAGGTTCATTTTCAACTATGCACACAATTTGGAAAACACGAAGCTCATGAAGTGTAACAGTAACATCACTCAAACCCCATTTCCCGGTCTCACTCAGATGTCATCGTTCTGCACACTTCGCTCACCTGCAGGAACACCGGACATCAAAATGTAACATCCTGGTTGCCAATTAGCCTCGCTCATGTTGCGCCTGTTTAAACTCCGCTGGAAGAACAATTCAGTGGGTGAAACGAGCACAAATGAAGAACGTAACGTCACACTTGGAAGGCGGATGATGAATATGAGAATCAAAAGAACTGGAAATTATAATAAGTCGTTTAAAAAATATATAGCCATTAAAACACGGTTTGATGTTTTTACCACACGAGCGTTTCTTTGATGTTCTATAAGACATAAGCATAGAACAGCAGTGTGTATTATTTTGGGGGGAGGATTCAGTTTGAATAGAGAGAGCGTTGTTTTGAGGCCTTTGATGTGTGGAGTTTTGACAAAGCAGTCTGTATTCAGAGTTTGGAGAAACTGAGCCACAGTTTCTAGAAATTTGGGAACTATTATCAGCAGAACTACCTTTTTCTGACATTACTGTTGGTAACGTTGCGCTATCATTTTAAAAGTTTGCTTTGTGTTTTGCATACTTGTGAATGTTGGCAGATGTTAGCATGCTAACAGTGAGTTGGACAGACCATCCAAAGTGTGTGCTCAGGTTGTGAGAGCAGTTGGAGCCAAATGATGCAGCACAGTGCAATGTGTCCTACAACCTCACTGACACACGAGCATGACTTCTGTTGTTGTTATTTAACAATTCATCTGCGATATTAACACAGTGTGGTGCAAAAGACAATGGTGATGTATTCTCTGGACTGAGCAGATGATCTAAAAGCATTGTGGCGCGACCTTTCAGAATCATCTTTTGTGCTTTTTATTCGGTAAATACCCATTTCACAAACCTCAGCGGTTTTATGTGCTGAAGCTTCAGTGAGACTTGTTTTTAATGCGTGCAGATGCTCTGCTCTCTCATTTTTTCTTGTTTTATTGTGTTTTATCCCACTCAATGCCGCCCTTCTCAAATATGACTAAACAATAGAAATTTCATATGCGTCCTGCCCGTCCTTGCATCATCGTCATTAATCTAAAGAGATGAGACAAATCAAAGGCAGCACTCCACTCTGCCCGTAACCTATGTGGCATAAAGTCAAAGTGATGCCTCCTAGCTATAAAACGTCAGCAGTGCGGTTGATGCAGCAAATGTGTTGAAGCATCTCAGAAGAGTCTAGCGTCCAAATGGAAGGAGATAATTAAAGGCCCCGTCAGGTGAGCTGAATATTCCCCTATAAAACAACTTGGCGCTTGCAGAAAAAGCCAGACAAAGACGCCTCTACTGTCTGGATTCTGTCAGCTCATGTAATTAAAGACAGCTGGATTTTCAGGCTATGAATCGGAGAGTTTGTCATCTTCATTTCAGTTTAACAGAAATGTTTATGTGCCACTATGTTGTATGGGCGGACAGCAGGGCCTGAGTACGTCTCAACTTGCAATTATTGTGGATTTTGAATTTGTATTCAGGTAAATTCAACATAATCCAAAAGATAAAGGTTAAGATTTGAAAGTGTCAACTCATAAAAGCTTGACAGCTCAAGTTAAAGAAAACAAACAAGAAGTAATTTTGTTTACTTTGTGCATTACTTCTGACAATGACGCTTCTAACTTGCTCACGGCACTAAAGCGCGTGCCAAGTTTGTCAGACTCTGCTGCTTGATGCACGATCTTTTTCTTTTTCTCAAGGAAGACATTTCATTAAACTGTAAAGACAAGGAAGAACTCTAAAACCACAAAATTCCAGCTCAAACAACCCTCCTGTCTTCTTTTAAGATTCCTCGCCCTTTGTCTCGCGCTCACCTTCCCTCCTCGCGCTCCAGCAGACGGCGGTAAGTAGCAATCTCTCTCTCCAGCCTCATCTTAGTGTTGAGAAGCTGATTGTGGCGCTGACGCTGGGTGGCCAACCCGCTCCTCACCTGCTCGAGCTCGCTCTCCAGCCCAGCGATCACCTGGGAAAGATCCTGCAGCTGGCTGGAGTAGAGCCTCTGGGTGTGCTGGAGGGACGTTTCCAGGCCTTTCTCCTAGACGCCAGAGAATAAAGACCTGTTTGGATCATGACTTGATGGTCTTTGTTTTCTTAAAAAGGAATGCAGTGAATACAAAACGATATTAAATAAAACAATTTTACAAATTCACCTAAATATATCAAGACTTTTAAAACTTTCGTGTCAACAATGAATCGAAACGCTTTAGCGCTCAGAGCTCTCCAGATGGAGCGGTTAGACGACGGTAAACTCAGCGTTTTTAAATTTAAGGGGGATTCTGTGCAGCTTTTTAATTTATCATCAACCAGCAAAATTAAAGTCATGACTCTTTTCCCAGTCTTAATAATTAGGTGCTTCTAGAAAGCATTGTACATAGAAGAGGAAATGTTACGCTGCTCTGTGGGCATACGAAAGGTCACTTTGTTAACTAGTGTATCAAATTGACAAGGCTAAAAACTTAGTTAGGACTGGATCAGGTGACTAGCAGTTTAATGCTTGTTTTATGCTGTTCTTGTCTTTCTATGCTCCTCTCTTTGTCTCCTCACCTTCAAACTGTTCATAGCAGACTGCTCTTCCTCCCTAAGCCTCTGTCATGGTCCTGGGTCAGTGACCCAGCGCTTTAAGTTTATTATTATCATTTTCTAGTTTATTATTATGATGATTATTATTGTTTGAGTTCTACGTGTTATATTCGGTCTGCCTCTGAGTCTGAGTCTGTATCTCTGTCTGTCTATGGTGTCTCCCCGTCTGTTTGTGAATCTGTCTGTTCAGTTCAGCGTCTTGTCTGGTTCCCTGTGTCTGAGTTTCCTGTTTTATTGTGAAGGTCTGTGTCTTATGTGAGTGTGCTGAGTTTACGTTTCCCTGTCTCGTCAGCTGTGATTTCTCCCAGGTGTGTTCCCCTCCTGTCTCTCATCCCTTGATTACTGCCGTCTGTGTATTTAAGCCCTGTGTTTCTCTGTGTTAGTATCGTACCTTCAACTAGCTGTGTGTTCTGCTTCCGTGTTTAGTGTTTCTTTTCTAGTGTTTCAGTCCTCAGTTCCACTATTACGACCTTTATTTTCTTTTAGTGAGTTTAGTTTGTACGAGGTTTCTCCAAGCAATAAAGCTGCGCTTTAAGTCTCACTTCCGTGTCTGAGTTCTGCATTTTGGGTCCACCACTCCTGCTTGCCTGCCTGCCACACAGCCAACCATGACAGCCTCGTTCTATTGAAGGTTCTTTCCTGTTAAAAATGAGTTCTTCCTTCCCACCATTGCCAACCCACAGTTCACAGGGGTTTGTCTGATCTTTAGAGGGTTTTTTCTAATTCCGTGGGTTCATTCACATCCATAATGTAAAATTGTATTAAAGCAGCAGTTGGGAATTAAATAAACTGAACTGAAATTAAACTGAATGAGGTTTTTTTTATATTCATAACTTTTTCTTCTTTTTATTCCAGTTTTCATTCCTTAGATTTTCCATGAATTGCAGTTATGGAATCAGTTACACAATGTTTATGAAAGCAGCTCTGAAAATGAAGAAATAATAATAAAGTATCTGTGATTGAAAGATAGAAACCTTATGTATATCTTGGCACAGATGTATTAAAACTCCCTTTAGTTGCTAAATTGAAACATTACGCAAAAACAGTATTTTTTCTTGTTATTGTCGTCTTTTCACAGGCAGTCTGCCGTGTGGTGTTGAAGCAGTGTTAACAGTGTGAATGATAACTTTAGATATTTGTTTTTTCTTACCAAAGCATGTAGGGTCTCAATCTCCACTTGCAGCGAGTGCCACTGCTTCCTGGCCTCGGCTAGCTCGGCCCGTGCCTCCCTCAGGGCGGCGCCGCCGAGGCTCACCTGCGCCCACGCTGCCTCCTCCTGCACAACGAGAGGGGAGCCAGATGTTTAAAGAGGTGTGAATCCCAGCACCACCACCCTCTTCGCCAAACACTCACACAACTACCTAGTTTTCCCTTATAGAACACACTCAAGTGGTTTCAAATTTGTGTTAATGTAAAGTAGCTGATGAGATGCAATTGTTGGGTTTAATATCTGTACTATGTAAACGAAACAGAGGCCTGTTCACACAATGACACACACACACACCTCATGAGTAAGTACTTTTTCCCACTGGCACCGTCAGACAACACAGAGGCGAAGCAGTCACAGGTGGTGCCTTTGGTGATGTGTGTTTCAGTGCAAGGTAAACAGACAGCGTGTACACACAGCTGTCCACACACTGTACAGCTGTGAGGCGTTTCACACCCTTCGTCCTCGCCCCGTTAAAACGCAGCAGAGCGGTGAAGCTGTCTCAGCACTTATGACAATATTTTGACAGATAAAACAAAGTTACGCAAGATACTTCCTGTATAATTTGTTACTTCACTGACTCCATTTATCAGTTGCAACAAATTTAAAAAAAGATCTTTATTCAAGGAGACATTCATTTAGGGCAATATTAGCTGAAATCAGCAGCTCATTGATGATAACACCGGCAAACAAGACCTGACCTGACAGTGGATTTAAAAGGGACTCCTTACATATGCTTGCATATACATAGATTTTTATTTGAAAGTTGAGCATACACTTGAAACGAGCTATATATGACACCTACATCATACACATATATCATCTATATCCAACAGAAGATAAGCACTAGAAGTAAAATCCAAACAAAAACTCTTACAGAAGAGGTTGTGTTGGTGTTGTGTTATATTACATAAGAACATATCAGTGAGTTATTAATGGGGCCGTTATATGTGGAGCATGTTGACGCTGAAATCTGTTCTTGGAGTTAAATTATTATGTGTATTATATCACTGGGTTAACATTATTGTTCTGGAACAGCTCATTCATGTGTGTGCTTTATATACTGTTGACATGTGTTTGGGTAAATATTTGCATTTGATCTGCTTTCGTATGCGGTACATTTTTTAAAATTCTACAGTTTTTTGTTCTTATTCCTGTTTTTGCTTTTCTTTTCATCCTGTTATGTTTTTAATTTGTGCATAATGCTGTTCGTTGCCTGGTCAGACTCACGCTTGCATACCGTGAAACATCAGTGCACCACATTCTCCTCACTTATACAGCACTATGGAAAGTCTTTTCATCTTCATTTCCAGTAGCAAGAAAACTGCAGAATATGACATCATCTTGACATTATTACAGTTATACAAAGCTTGAATTGCATCTGCTGCGATTCCAATCCAGGCTTTTAAGAAAATCTAAATATAAACTTTTGTTTGTTCAGAGACAACTCCAATTGGCGCCTTTAAGCTTAAAGAGCTTTACTGTCATTGAACGTGATGACAGAAGTCATGCATGGATGGAGGTTTGGATTCTTTAGTCTATTTTGCACTCAGACTTTGACGTTTCATAAGGTAAACATTGTAAATGTTCCCGGGGACAACGAGGCTGCTCTGTATAATCTTACACGGTATCCAGACAGCTCCTCCTAAAATTAAACCTACATATTATTATATTATCTTTCTGTCTTGTGGAGCTCTTTATACTTTGTTTCAGCAACCAGATTACTGTCTCTGAAATAACCTATTACTGCTGCGCTTTTTATGTCATTTTTGGCACTTTGAACACCATAAAGTGATTGTCCAGTGTGCAGAAGCAAATGCTGATGTCTACTCAGCTAAAATCTCCAGAACCAGGCAGTTCACAATGTAGACACAGAGCGTAAACTCTGGTGTGTGCACTTAAGATCTAAAACAGATAATTATTCGGCAGAGCTGCAGAAATTAGGATAGATTATTTGCCAAATACATATTTGGCAAATAATCTATCCTAATTTCTAATATTTTTGCTTGCTTAGTTTAATTAGCAGGTAAAATACAAACAGAGGCTCCTAATGCTGTACAGGGAGTTGTGGTCCTGGGTAACGGACCGAGTGTCTTAAGTTTATAGATTTTGTATTTTTGTTTTATCTGAATGTCTGTGAAGGTTCTCAGTCATCCAGGTCATCGTAGTCAAAGGAGCTTGCAAAGAAAAGCGTCTGGACTTCTTTAAGTTGCTTGAAGACGTTTCACCTCTCATCCGAGAAGCTTCTTCAGTTCTAAGGTCAAATGGTGGGACTCCCCACCAGGTCAAATCTGGGACTCCCCACCATTTGACCTTAGAACTGAAGAAGCTTCTCGGATGAGAGGTGAAACATCTTCAAGCAACTTAAAGAAGTCCAGATGTTTTATCTGAATGTCTTCTGGCAATTCTTAGTCTTCCTTTGTTCCTTAGTTCCTGGTTATAATCTTTGGTTACTGTTCTTTATATATTTTTCAGTTTAGTTCCATTCTCAGTTTTTGGTAGTTTAGAGTTTAGTTTCACACTTTTGTGTAATTCCCCCGTATTGTGTTCATTTGTGTCTGTTTCCCCATTCAGTTTTATTTCACCTCCTTTTTTATTTTGATAAGTCATCTGTCCTTGTGCCTTGCATTCACTTTACTTCCCCTCGTCTCATCTTCCCCATTTGTTGTGCTTCCTACAGCTGTGTCCAATTCCCAATATCCCTCAGTGTGTGTACAAGCCCAGTCAGTCCTTTGTCGGTGCATTTGTTATTCCTTCCTGTCCTGTTTCCTGGTTGGTTTGTTTTTTCCTCCTTCTGGATTTAGTTACCTTTTGGACTTTGTTTTCCTTGAACTGTCTACACGTACTCATTAAAGGTATTCTTTGAGTTTTCCACCTGCCCGTGTGTTAGTCTGACTTCTGGAGTCCACATCCACACATAACAGGACAACAAGAAGCAGTTGTCCATGTATTGATAAATCAGTTAAAGTATATTAACTGCTCACGACCCCCACAAAACAATTCATTTTAGCTACGCAAACGTCCCTTGCCTTAATTCCTACAGATTAGAGGAAAAGAAGAACTCCTCTGAAACAAGCCAAACGCAGTCTTTGAATCTTTGAATGATTTTTTATTGCCGTGTTGTCAGCTCTTGACTGCTGCATTGTGCTGCTGTTAGTGGGTCTGATGTAAACAGCAGAATTTAATAAAACCTGCCCTGATTTAGTGCCGTGGTCGCTCTCAGCCCTTGGTGAAGGCACTTTATTGTTGCTGTCAGACCAAAGTCATGGTGCTGTGGAATAATAAACAGCTTCTGGACTGTGTTTTTCCCAGAAAAGAGGCCAGCTGAGCTAAAATAAGAGTGGAAACGTCAAAACAAAACAAAGCTGCTATTACTAGACACAGGATGAGGATGCTTAGGTTGTATTTTGGGTTGTAAATATTTAATGAAGGTGAGGGATCATTCACACAGACCACCACTACTGTGTTTAGATGAAGAGAGAAAGGAGACAAACACACAATCTGCACACAAACAGGCCATATAGCAAGGAAGGAGAGGTTTCAAGCTTTTTATCCCAGTCAACAAATACCAGCGGGGCACATGCATCACCCTGCCTGTGGGACAGCCTGGAGTTGGTCCTGAGGGTGTGTCGGACCGGCACAGATCAGGACCATTGTCCTCAGAAAAGACAAGTGAAGATTGTGTAAGAGTGGATGCGTACCTCGCTGAGGGCTCCTCTGTGTGTTCTGGATGCTGCTGCTGCTCCAGCTCCAGCATGAGGAGGCCCGACCAAGCCGGGGGCTGGATTTGAGATGGCGCCCAGGCCGAGGTGTCTCTCCCCCGGGCTGGGGAGTCTGCTCTGTTCGCACTGCGCTCTGATTCGGTCGAGGAGCTGGGTGAGCTCCATCCCTGTGCCATCCTCCTCCTCCCTTCCTCCTGCTGCTGCTGCTGCTGCCGTGGCCGTCGCTAACAGAGCATCACAGGAGCTGGCCCGCTGCAGCTGCAGAGCCCGGGCTGCCTGCAAAACAGCCAACCAGGGGGAGGGAGAGAGAAAGGGAGCAGAGAGAGAGGGGAGGGTGAAGGATGGTAAAAAATACAGGCGAGACAAAAAGAGAGATGAGAGTTGGATTAAAATAAATTCTGAATGAAAAAGGTGAGTAAAATGCAAAGGAGAAAAAAGTGGGAACACATGTGGAGAGACAAGGAGAGGAAGAGTAAGCAGGGATCAATACCACATTTATGCATATGTGTGTGCACGAAAGGATCCTGAAAGTGAGGGAGGGGAGTATTAGTCAGCAGGAATGAGAAAATGAAGATAAGGAGGGAGGAAAGAAAAGATGGAGGAGGGACGGACGAGGTCACTGTGAGCTGTTTCTCACACAAGGAAAAAAAGTGCTCATGCACACCCAGTCATTACAGGACTATTATGTCGAGGTTGGAACAGATCACTTATAATTTACGTGTTATTATAACAAGTATTCCTATAATTAGAGATCTAAATAGGACTATTACACACATTTTATATATCATAACCACTTAAGGGTCATGTAGCGTTCACGAGAGGAGCACATCTGTGGAGGTCAGAGTGAAGGGACAAACAAAGACTGTGTGGAAATTGTTTTTCATCCTGTTTTTAATGTGAGAGATCGAGACAGCAGATGCAGTTAATAGACAGTCCCTTGAAAATGTGCCTCATCATGTACCTCTTTTCCACAGCCACTGACAATAAAGGCTTCAAAGGCCTTAAGTTTGTTACATGCCGATGGCAGCTTTTTGGCACCACAATGTTTTTGCAGTGGAAACGTGTGAAAACTGGTTATAGACTTGTAGGGGCTGGTTTCTGCTCTCTTTTCCAGCCACTACAAGATGACAGTTTGAATCCAGCACCAACGAGAAAATGTCAACTCATTCCTCCAAACATGCAGGTACTGTAATTTCCTGCCTCTTCGCTTCTTCTTCCTCTACTCTGTCTCAGAATTACTGAGTTTTGCAGCCTCCAGGGACCCTGAATGTTCTCGCTGAAGTTATAGGGGTGAGCTAGTTTCTACTTTGGAACACAGTTACTACTGTGCATGCAGATGGAAAAGCACGGGAGGACAGAAAAGAGAGCAAAGTTAAAAAGACAAATGAATGAGAAGGCAAGACAGAAGAACATTTAATGACCTCAAATTCCCGGTGCATCTCCTGCAGCTCTGTCATGGAGCGGTGAACCTCTGCATGCAGTATCATGCTGCTGTGATCTGCCGTCCTCTTGGTCTCCCTGAGCAGAGCCACCTCTTCCTCCAGACGCCTGGTGTTCCTCTCTTCGGTCTCGCACCTGCGAGGGGATATTGACACATATCGACCTAGTTTTATTATTTAAACAGTAAAATGCATGAACACACCAACCGCCCGGCATCCATTCACATTGTTTTCTGGGGGAAAACTTGCATTTTTGAGGCCATTACAAAAATATGAATTCATCCTAATTTCAACCTTAACTAAATATGCCTGCTGAGCAATTTATGATTGATTAGAGGACCAGCTAACATCTAACTGGTGCAAAACCAGTCCAGGGTAGCATCTGCTTTAATCTGGTTCAGTTCAAACTGGAAGTTTAGCAGATCATGTGCAGCCAATGTTTAATAAAATGGAATAAGCTGATAAACACACCAGAATAAGATGAAAGACACCACATGAATTAAAATTAATGAATAATGATTCAAGTTAAATTCCAGGTTTTTGTTTGATTAGTTGTGATTTTTAGATAATCTTCTAATTTAAAACATTTGAAAGGTACTTTATAGATGACAAAAAGTCAAAAGCTTTTTGTGTTTTATTATAAATCACTGCTTGCAGCCTACCTGGAGTACCTTCAGGACTCACCACAGGATCACAGCTCACACTGTGGCAAGCATTTAAATTGAGGTTTGATCGCTACTGTGCATCAAATGTTTGACCTTTGTATTGAAATCTGTGTTGTAAGATTCAACCTTTGCTTTTCCAGTTAACTGCTTCAGAGAAGTGTAAACGGGTTAAAAATGTGTCATTTTTATTTCAACTTGTAAATCTGGTGAAAAACATCTTGATTAATCCTGGATTTGTGAGTGAAATGCTCATATGCACTGTTTGTGACATGCCAGGGTCCAAAGTGGCGCAGTGATAAACAATGCTCCCTCACAAGAGGAAGGATCTGGGTTTGAATCTGCCAGTAGTCTGGCAATTTTGCAGCGGAGGTATGTTCAAAGTCATGTTTTATTTATCGCTCCGGCTCGAGACCGAGCTAATTTAGCAACTGAAATGACTGAGTAGGGCAATTTGAAAGTAAACTAAGAAAACACCCCAGAAATTCTCATCATTGGTCCAGACAACATGGAGGAAGATCGCAGAGAAGGTTGATGTGACAGGCTGAGACAGAGACAGATGATCCCTAAAGAGACCAGGCAGGAAGAGGAAGAAGAGGGCGACGATGACAACACGACAAGCATTTTTGAGAAACATGTAAATAAGGTCACCCGATCCCTGGTACTACCACCTGAGGGTCGGTATAATCCACACTGAGTTTTAGCACTCAGCTTTTCCTCTTGGACAGATTATTGTAAAGCTCTTTTACAAGCTATTAATCAAAAATCGATCAATAGACTTCAAATCACTCAAAATGCAGCAGTAAGACTTTTTTCAGGAACTAATGAAAGTGTCTAAAAATATTGCACAGATTTTACTGACTCTACACTGGCTGTTCATTAGTTTTACAATTGTTTCCAAGATTTTGCTTCTTACTCTTAAAGCTCTTTGTGGCCTTGTTCCAGAATACACTGGAACCTTGTGCCAACCAGTGCATGGCCCGAGATCCTCAGGCAGGAACCAGTTAACTGCTCCCACCTCACACTTAAAGACAAAAGTAAATTCAATTCAATTTAATTCAACTTTAATTTTATAGCGTGAAATCAAATCTATCGCCACAAGGTGCGTTTGTAAGGTAAGGACCCGATGATAATAAAGAGAAAACCCAAACAATCAGATGACCTCCCGTGGTGACATACTTGGCGACAGTGGGAAGGAAAAACTCCCCTTTAAAAGAAAGAAACCTGTTAAATCCTCTGCCACAATTCATTTGGTTCGACGGAAAGAAAACTGGACAAAAGATGAAAATCAACAGGGAGCTAGTTCCACAGAAGGGCCCTGTGGCCCCTCCCTGAGCCTGGTTCTGTTGGAGGTTTCTTCCTGTTAAAAGTGAGTTTTTCCTTCCCACTGTCGTCAAAGTGCTTGCTCATAGGGGGTCATATGATTGTTGGATTTTTCTCTGTATGTATTATTGTAGGGGCTACCTTACAATATCAAGCGCCTTGAGGCGACTGTTGTTGTGATTTGGTGCTGTGTAAATAAAATTGAATTGAACTGAACTGAGAAAGGACCCAAGTGCAGGCACTGACAAATGACGTATTGCGAGTGAGCTTTAATTACAGTGGGGAAAACGAAACAAACAAAAGCTGAACATGGCAGCAACTAAACTGAAACAAAACCTAAACTGGGTGAAACTAAAGTGATACAAAGGAACAAAAGCCTGGGACTAGAAACTCGGGACATAAAACATAACAACCTGAGACATGGAGCCTGGAGCACAGAGAAATGCAACAGGTAATGCACAGAGAGGAAGACACAGGGCTTAAATACACAGGCAGGACAATGAGAGGATGGTGAACAGGTGGGAACACAGCTGGGACAAATCAGACATAATAAGACAAAGGAAGCAAAGCAGAATACACTAACATAAGACAAGGACTATCAAAGTAAAACAGGAAGCATGAGACATTCGCAGAGACGCAGACTCAGAGACACGGACTAGACACTGAGACATGACTGACATGATGCACTGTGGAACACAGGGAAGACACAGTGAGCGAAACTAGGAGATAGAACAACAAATATAGTATAAACACAAACCCAGCCATGAATAACAAATAATCAAGGAATATAACTTAATCAAACACAAAACACTGGGTCACAGACTCAATGCCATGACAAACTGTAGTTGCTTCCTTCAAGCTTTAAAGACTGAGTCACATCCTATCTACAGCTTTCAACTCAAATCAATTTACTTTTATTTATATAGCGCTAAATCACAACAACAGTTGCCTCAAGGTGTTTTATATTTCAAGGTAAAGACCCTGCAATAATACAAAGAAAACAGAGAAAACCCCAAAATTCATGTGACCCCCTATGAGCAAGCGTTTTGGCAGCAGTGGGGAGGAAAAACTCCCTTTTAAGAAACCTCCAGCAGAACTACGCTAAGGGAGGGGAGGGGTGGGTCATCTGCTGCAACCAGTTTTAAGCCTCATCTTAAAAGTAGAGATAGTGTCTCTCTCCTGAATCCAAAGTCTTATACTGTTTTCTTTGCCTTGGACAGATATTCTAAAAATTATTCAAAAAGGGGTTTTAATATGAAATCTTTATGATTTCATGTTAATCTTTATGAATATGAGATCTTTATGCCATAATTCAGAGTTCTTCAGAGTTCACTATCACAGAGACAGTATGTGAGCTTTAAACATCCTTCAAAGCATTAAGTTTGCCTGTCTGCTCTGTTATCAAACCACATACTTGAGGATATCTCTGAATCTTGCTCTAAGTCTTACAGCAATGGTTCACTGCACAACATCACAATGTAGTGGTTAAAAGTGGATAATTACAAATAAAATCAGACCACAAAACTTTCCATTACCCTAGCCACATCAAAGATCCAGTTCCTGGAATAAACTACAAAGAGCAGGAGAAAAATTCTCTGTAGGAAACATTTTCATTATTAAAAATATCAGAGCACATACAAACATATGGCTAACCCCACCCAGTCACTCGAAGGTCAAGTATTGACTAATGCAAACAGCAATTCTAAGAATAGCTAGTGAGTGTCTAACCAGGGGCTGGAGTCTCTGGTATCAGCTGGAAGTTTTTATTTCACCCCATGACTGTGAGTCATTGCGCTGCAGAAATGATAACTAAAAGAGAAAAGGACATAAAAAGACCTTGGAGTCATCCTAGTGCATCATAAACAGACAGATGGTCAGGAAACTCGTCAGGTGGAGGTATAAAAGGAAGAGACAGGTATTTCATCCACTGTCCTTTAGGGGTTAACATTCGACAGCAGGCGGGAGGTGTGTGAGGGAGGTAGAGGTGGTGCTGGTGTGTGTGTGTGTGTGTGTGTGTGTGTGTGTGTGTGTGTGTGTGTGTGTGTGTGTGTGTGTGTGTGTGGGGGGGTGTCTGTGTCACTCTGCATCAATACATAAGTGAAAGCGCCGACGCGGCACAAAGTCAGGCAGGTTGGCTCACAGGAGCGGGAACTGGCCTGAGTGCGATAAAAGGGGAGCTGGAAAAGCATTGCAGCAGGATGAAAACAGGAAGTCTTTTATTCTGAACTCAACAGCTTTGCCTCAAACACTGAAACATCTTTATTGGCTGGTGATGATTATCCCATATTAGCGCCTGTCATCTGGTAAAAACTACCAATGGTACACAAACAAAACCATGTCTTTTGCCCACTGTGGCCGATTACTTTGGACATACAATACATGCAATAGGTTTATGCAATATGAAATCATACCTAATGCTAATTAATAATCAGAAAATTGTATTGATTGAGGAAGAGGAGCACTGGAGCTTCCAGGAAAATTAAAGCCAAATACAGCTGACCTGGCCTGGATGGCAGCCGCTCTGGACTTCATGCTGTCAGACTCTAAAGCCAGCTGAGCATTCTCCATCAGTAGTTTACCGACCTGACAAAGCAAAAAACAAAAAAACAAATAAGATGTGATTAGATTTGGAGGTCAAGGCAAAATCTAACCGGTGATTCTATACATACAGTTTCCATGTTCTGGTGGCATGATCAAAGCTACAGCTCTCTAAGAAACAAATCATGAGATGAAAGTCACAAAACTTGGAAAAAGTGGGAGAGCAAGTCGCGGCAGTGGTTAGCACCGCTGACTTTTAGGAAGAAGGTTCTGGGTTTGAATCTCGTGATCTCTGGACTCTTTTGTGTGGAGTCTGGTTATTTTCCACATTATAAGGCGCACTTAAAATCCTAATTTTCTCAAAAATCGACAGTGCGTATTATAATCCGGTGCGCCTGATGTATGAATTCTGGTTGTGCTTACTGACCTTTTATGTGGTACACGGCGCTCAAAATCTGTCAACAATGTTTTAGTAGGACTTTTGTGAGCTATGAAGCCGCACTGCTTGATAGATTTTCTGAGCCTCACGGCTACTGTAGTCAGGAGCCTCGCGGAGTAATCTGGGTCCTAAACTCCTTCTACTTCTGTCCCAAGGTCAAACGAACACTGCGGCATCACTGGGAGTTAAAAACTGTCTAAATTCTTTCATCTTTAATAAAATGATCAGCGTTACTGCTTTACTGGATGTAACAATTAAGTTTAACATCCAGGCATCCATGAAAACAGAATTTATTAAATTTAACGGAGTCAGAAGTTAGCAGGAAGTTAGCTCGCTAGTTTCCACCTACAGCTCTTCTATCATTTTCAACATAAATGAAGACAAAAAACTAAACAGCAGTGACTTTTTTAGGGTTGCTGAAGTTGGGCTAGCTGGTATGTAATGATGCGCTTTGTGATCGCTAGCGACACAGCTATGTTAGCATAACAAACTGGAGGACGAACGCTAACCTTTTTTCCACTCTGTAAAAGTTAACGTGAGGGTTCCCGTTGGTTACGAACAAATGCAGTTGCATGGCAGAATGCTGTAAACGGACCAAACTTCAGGCAGGAGAACAACTGAGATAATCCATCCACAATAAGAGGTTAGTCATTAATATACTGCAGCAACATGGGAATAGAGCAGCTGCGAGAGAATTCAACATTAATGAATCAATGGTATGGAAGTACGGAGCCCTGCAAGGGACATGGGAGAGAAAAAAATTACGATGAACTTTTGCGAGATCTCGCAAAACTAACTCGGGATCTCGCAAAAGACAGATATCTCCGAAAATGTCAGAGCACTTTTGCAAATATGTGATGTCTGGAATTCAACTTTTGCGAGATCCCGAGTTACCGAGTTACCTTTGCGAGATCTCGCAAAAGTTCATCTTAATTTTTTTTTCTCCCATGTCCCTTGTGGGGCTCCGTATGGAAGTGGAGGAAGCAAGAAGAATGAGTTGAGTAAAATTTGACTCATCTGACTGTTTTGTTTCGCTTAATGCGCCTTATAATCCGGCCTGCCTGATGGTCCGGTATTCTCCTAAACCCTGTGTGGGCTTACAAGTACTCAGGCTTGCTAAACAGTCCAAAAACATGCATGTTAGGTTAAGAGGTGATTCTAAATTGGTCGTACATAAAGAATCTAAATGCATAAAATAAAGTGCAATATGACTTTGTGTGAAAATGTAAATGTGGCTTGTAATCTAAAGCACTTTGAGTGGTCAGTGAGATTAAAAAGGAGCTATAAAAATGCCCAACCCATGCTATAGACGCCTCATGCTTGTAATCCATCCTACTTTGCATGCCAAAATCCCCATATTATCAGACGCACACAGACTCTGAAGAGATACTGTTATGAATTAGGCCTATTCAGAAGAAAACAAAGCATTTGTACATCAAAGGTGATGCGATTGACTCGATTCAGCTCACGCCCTTCCTCTTTGTACTTTTTAAATATAAATTACACTAATACCTCAAAATATAGCTTGTTGAATATAAACTTGATATATTTAATTTACAGGTAAAGCTAAAATCGATCCTTTGAGTGTTATTGCTCCTCATGTCACTTCTGCACTCAGAAAGCCAATCAGTGGTCCAGTTTGCACATCCTGTTTACATACTGTTCATGGGAGAGTTCATTTAGCATACACCTTCTGCAGGGATTTATATCAAATCCCACAATTTTTTATAATTTCTAATATTATTTTAATACAGCAAAGTAAAGTATAAAACATTGGATCCTTGTATTATATCAAACACAAATAAAAATCTTAACACGCCCTCATTCTCCTTTGTTTTCTTATGAGTACAAAACTTTTGAAAGAAGACACACCCTTGCTGAAAGAAAGCCAAAGATAACATCGACTATTCCACCATTTTTTTTTTTTACCATAAGCACCATTACAAGCTTCACTCATTATATGGATAGAACATTACAATCCCAGCTTCAGACTCCCGGTGAGGATGTGAGTCAGGAGACTGACAACATCATGGAGTAATGTCTGCCCCGTCTCCTGTGATGTAACTAAATTGAGCACTTCTTAAGAAGATAAATAGAGAACTAATCCCTAACATTTATATGGAAGCACTCCCTGGATCCTCAGACAATGAAGTTGGCTGAGTTTGTCTGTGGCAGTCATGGGAACATGTGAACAACTAATTAGTGTCTGTCAGTGACACCTACTTATGCACGGTGTAAAGAAAGTGACAGTAAATCCAGGGAGCAGCTCAAAACCATCAGTTGAGTCATGGGAGATCACTGCTGTTAGTCGTCGACTCAGCGCTTCCGCATTCTTTCTGTGGCAGCCATCAATCGTGGGTCTCTGTGGCAGCGTAATGATACGGGCACAAGACATATCTTTCTATATCTGTGGCGAGCCCTCTCACAGTACGCAAAACATCTTCGATTAGTCTCGTTGATACCAAGGCTGTTACAATGATAACTAATGTTAAAGGTAAAAAACTTGGGCGTGTGGTTCGACATGGTGCTCTCTTTCAGGTCTCATGTAACAGAGACAACAAAGTCCACCTTTTATCATTTAAGAAACATAATCAGACAAGTTTTGTCAAGCGACACTGCAGAGGTTCTTGTCCATGCATTTGTGTCTTCGCGTATTTATTATTGTAATGCTCTCCTTTCTGGGCTACCAAAGAAAAGTTTTAGAGGTTTACAGATGGTTCAAAATGCAGCTGCTCGCATTTTAACTAAAACTGGGAAATCTGAGCACATTACCCCTGTACTGAGATCTCTTCATTGGCTACCTTGACAGGTTCAAGCAGATTTTAAGGTCCTGCTGCTCACCTACAAGGCTTCAAATGCACCTTCATACCTCTCTGACCTTGAAGACCCACTTGTTCACCCTGTCCTACATGTCAAAATTCCATGCCTTTTAGTTTTTAAATAATAATAATAATAATAATAATAATAATAAACTAAGTCTAAAAGCATTTTACCTACCTGAAATGATTATTAGCTAAAAAAAATGTTATGTATTATGTGAGTACAAGAAAATAATTATTAGAATATAATGTGTTAAATTGGCTTAGATGAGAGGGTCCAGCAATAGATCAGAGGAAGAGGGAAGCATTTGTTTGTGTGTTTTAGTTTGGTTTAGCTGTAGGCTTGAGAGTGTGTGTAATTGTGTAGAGGGAAAGGAATTTATGGAGACTGGGGGTCAGCCTGTCATAAAAGGAGACAGGAAGCTACAGTTGGGGGTTGCTGATGCTGATGCTTGTACCTTTAATAAAAACTCATAATTGTTATAACTTAGAAGCAGGTTTGCAGGAGACTCTCCACATGCTTATGTGTAAATGTAAGACAACAAGAGGCCAATGGCCCAGTGGATGCAGAGTCGGGGTCTCAGTGTTTGTAATATGTTAACTCTGTTTTGTATGTTGTGTAGAGGAATTTAGTGTAGCTTGGGTGAGGAGATTACTTTTATGACCGGCAGGAAGTCACGTACACAGAGACACACACACAGTGCTTTGACTGTTATGACGCACCCACACCTATATGCACGCTCACTCACGTGCACTCACACTTACACACGGGTACGCGCACACACACTCACTCACGTGCACGTGCATACACACACAAACACAGAGTTTGCAGCACACCGTGGGGGTTTTATGATGGGGTCACTTCTATAAAGCTGACTGTAACAAACAAAGGAGTGGAAGATTTGCAGAGGGACACCGGCCTTGCGCGCCTCCCCTTCTCTTGCTTAACTGAAGATGAATGAAGATGAATAAAGGTTTTGTGAAAATGACTACTGAGTCCGGTGCCGTCTCTGGATGCCTCGAGGAATAAAAAAGAACTGATTTCGTAACAGTTTCAAAACTAATAAACCAGAAGCTTTATATCTACATGACATACAAGTCTTTAGTATTTGGCTTTTAGTATTGGACAATTGCAATGATTTGTTTTATTACATAATAAAGCAAAATCACATTTAGGAGGGGCCATAGGAGTCCAGTCAATGTGGATTGGGCTCTTGTTGAGGACTGAAACTGGCTTTGGGTAGGTGGAACGTCACCTGTCTGGTGGGGAAGGAGTGTGAGGTAGTTCTAGAGGCAGAGGGATACTGGGTATGGCTAAGTATAGTTAGACTCATCTCAGTGCACAACTTGGAACCAGTTAGTTGGAGCGGTTGGACTGACACTGAGAGGTGGCAGGCAGGGGTGGGTATATTTTTATCCCCTCGGTTCAGTGCATGTAATTTGCAGTGATTATAAGCTGAACAGCATCTCAATGTACCCAGTAGGGTCCCTGAGTGGAGTCCTGGAAGATGCCCCATCTGCCCTACTCAGGGACCCCTGTGCTCACGAGGGCAATGACATTGTGACCTGGAGTTATGTGACTGGGAGGAACACCATGCTCGCACATAAGGGTGCCCATAAGTGCACAGGGTACCAGGACACCCTAGGCCTCAGGTTGATGATTGGTTTTGTAATCATATCATCAGCTCAGCTGCTTGCTGAGGAGCACTGAAACTGAGAGGAGATCGAACCCCCGCCCCCCAAAAACATGTCGGCTGCAGCCCTTATGCACAACTTTCTCTATTTTGAAGTTAGCGTTACGCTTGTTCAAGTTTTTGTTCCATGCAAACGTCAATAGCATTAAGCAACACTAGCTAACCTTGACTTGTGAGCTACTAACCCCAAAATGCTGTCTCGAGTTGCTCCTGGAAGCGAATTGACTATATTATATTATAACTACCGGTATATTATAACATTGGACTGAGTTTGGCAGATGAAATAAAAAGTAAAAATCTTGCTGTGTGTTTATGAGCTATTTGAAACTGTTAACTACATTCTATAATAACCAAATCATGTTTTATGTGTCAGTGAAATGAGTGCACACACACAGTGACAGCTAACTTTGAATATAGCAGTGCAACAGCAGCAGCCTTCCTTCTTTGGACATGCCTGTTCTCCAGTGACTTCATGTCATATGCCATGACACGATTAATCGACGAGCAGCATTGTCTAGTCGACTAGCTTTTCACTTTAGCCTTTAGTAACTCATCTGATTCCTGTGGCCTGATATTTGTGATAAATTAACTTGTAGTTGTCAAATTATTTTATCAGCCGTGAATGAACTGTTGCCACATTCATGCAGCGTAGCAAAGTTACATCTAGCTTTCACATATTTAATTAAAAATGATCAACAACAGATTAAATTTGCGGTCCTTGTATGCAGTCCTAACAGGAACTTCAGAAATAAAAGGCAGTTCATTTTACAAACTGTGTGATGGTCTTAAAAACAGGGTGCCATTAACCACCTATCCTATCCTTTAACTAAACATGTGTTCGAGGCTGTTCACAGGATGCTGCATCCAGCTGTCATCGACACTACACTACACTAGACAATAGGCTGTGTTTTTACTGCACTCATTGTTTGATTATACACACCCACTCCTCTCCTGTGGCTGCAAGATGGCCTTGAGCTGATTATTATAAAGCCTGAGTAGAAATAATACTGCAGCACCACAATTATGTCAAACAGCTGTGAAATTTACATAACTCTTTATACCATCTGACCTGGGCACGGAGCTCCTTGACGGTCTGTTCCTGTTTGGACCAGTCCTGGGAACGCGCGGTGTTCCTGACCCCCCAGCTGGCTATCTGAGCCTCCAGCCGCTGGTTTTCTTCCTGCAGCCGGTTCACCTGCTCCAAGAAGCTCTTCAAGCGAGCATTCAGGCCCCACATTGTGTGACTGGAGTCCTGCAGCGAGTCCATGGACATCTGAGAGAGAGCGAATGTTTACAGTCACACGCAGTTGCTGAGCCTGTGAAATTTTCATACAGTCAAATGACGCAGCTGGTGGTGCCTGTGATGGCCAAACCTTTCAGGCAGTACGTGACTGACAGGCGCGTGTTCACAAGAGCTTACAACTTTCTCTGCAGTGTGAAACCCACACGCTGCCAAAGGCGTTTACAAGGTAAATGTTTACCTAGTGATACTCACCTGCAGCAATGTGGCCTACCCTGAATGAAGCACAGTATATGTAAGTCACTCTGTTTGCCCGGTCACACAGTCCACCACTCCTCACAGCTTAGCTGCATTCCTCCACAGCGAGCTGGAGAGCACTTCCCACTGTGTCCCAGGTCATCGGCAGCAGGCCCCCGAGACAGAGCAGACAGGCTGGCCTGCCGGTATCAGCGTTCGCTTGTCTTCAGGGTCAGTCACGGCAGGGACGTTCCTCCCTGTCCCACCTCGGCCCCTCCCAGGCAGCATGTGGTTACCCGCTGGACACTGGACACAGTGCTTGCATCACCAACGCTCTGGGGTCCCTTTGTACTCTCTGATCCAGGATTACTGATCTGCTTTCAAACAGGCAGCAACACAAGCTGCGGAGGGAATGTTCAGGGAGACACAGTGACAGGACCTGAGTGTGTGTGTGTGTTTGTGTGAATGGTCCTGTAATGAGAAGTTACATTCACTGTAATGAATGTGAAGCCCGTGTCCCTGAACACTCGCTCACTCTTTGTGCAGACTTGCTCAATGACAGCCTTGGTTGGATGTGTTTGTGCTGTCTGGGCCAAAGGTTTTCTCTTCCAAATATTATTATGTGGTTTTTTTATATTCCCTTGGTTACAAGGACTGCAGATACGCTTTCTTAACTACTGTTTAAGCAGTTACTTGATGTCATCTGGAGTTTGTAGCTTTCTGTTGCTTTCAGCGGACAGACTCTGCGGCATCATCTTAGACTTCAATAATATCATGGAAATGGCTAATGTGTCATGATAAGAGAGGTATGTTTTTTTAAGGTGGGGTGTGGTTCAAACACTCTCTCCTCTCAATGTTTAAGAGGATAAACCCAGTAAAAACAACTGGGTGGGCCACTGTAACAGCTAGAAAAGAAAAAAAAACTAAAAACAAGGCTCGACGGAGGATTCAAAAGTGCATGTTAGAAGTGGATGGTGGGCGGGTCTAATGTCTGTAAGACAAAATCAAAATCAGCTGAACTCACATGAACTCACAAGCAGAATGACAGAGCTTCACTGCCATGAACAGATCCCTAAAGATCAAACTGAGGTGTGTTTTTCCACCCTGTTGCACATGAATTCATAACTGAAACTTGGCTTGTTTACCTGCGAATCTTTGGGTCAACTCTCTTTAAAGCCACAGCAGCCACCCAAGTTACTGCAGCTTTCAGCACTGCCTTTGGCATCAAAATTCTAAGCATAGTATTAAAGATGAACGTTGCTTTCAGCTCTGAAAAAACAACTTTGAACGTGCCCCGGGGGACAGCAATAAGGGTGACATTTAACTTACTTTAAATAAATAATTTTAAATAAATAAACACTGTAAAATTTGTATATGTACATGCATTCCTACCCCCCACCCCCACCCCCCTTGAATGTCTCCCTAATTCTGAGGTCTCAAGGATCGCAAGTTTGCAGAGACAGAGCAGGAGATGTAAGAAAAGTGCATGAAATTAAACGACCTTGTGTTTTATTTCTTGGGCTCTATTTTTGGGACTTTTAGAGAAGAGCAGGGTTTTTTCCCTTTTCTGTCACTTACTCGTATCACTTTAAGGTCTGCTACATTAAAAATGGCTCACAAAGATGAATCAATTTTTAAGAAGATGAACGTTTCACTATACCTGGACGCCTTTTTTTGTTTTCAAAGAGCCTTGTTTGCGGATTTGCAAATACTTGAGCTGTCTGGATTTGCTTGCCAGGCAAAACAAGCATGTTTTGCTAAGAGAAAGGATGTGGGGGTACTATTACACACATCTGAGCTTCTTTGTGTTGCTGCAACCTAATATTGTCTCTGTCTAGACTTTCATTCTTTATCTCTGACTTTGGCTTCACTGATGGTTGTGGGTGTTGTGGTTATCTATCAGCGTGGCCAGAAAAGACAGGAAATGGGTTCATGTACAGAGAACAAAAAATCAGATATAAAGAGTGAAAGAGCAAGAGAAGGAGAATAAGTCTGTAACAGGACATGAGCTGTGTAGATTTTAATAATTAAACGCACACACACAAAGCACACTGTCTAACTAAACAATGCCAGACTTGTATGCCAGGACACTTACTGTCATTGCACTCCCACACCCTGTCAGTAAGATGGATTGGCAGGAGAGCAGCAACGATGATAGTCAGTTGAAATCCGGGAAACAAAAAAGCAAAAAATTTCCATGATTACAAAAAAATGCTCTTAGGGCGTAGCAGGTGGCTCTGCTTTGGGTGTCTGTGACAGATGATTTTTGCTGCAAGCGTGACGGGGGAATGCCATCGAGCCTGTTTCTGGATGCCGTGTTGCTCCCTCAGACATCCAAGATGTGTTTTTTTATTGCACTGCATTTAACTGATGGGTTTAAGCAGGTGTTAACTTGTTACACAAATTTAAGGAGAAAAGGTGGAGGCGTTAGAGGTGGACACTGCCCAAAAAGAGAGTGAAAAACAAAACAAATCCACCCTGGATTATGAGTTTACCACCAAACAGTCTCACGAACATGAACTTTGCCTCTTCGCATTCCTCGACCTCTGTTTCCTTCGAGGGAGGAGGGGCGGCAACAGCTCTTTGATCCTTCTTCATGTGATCCCTCATTTTCATGAGCCTTTTGCTAAACGTGTCTGACAGAAAAAACAGAAAAAACCTGTTATAAACACACAGTACCTTTCATCCTTTGTTTCGTAATTACTGCTTAAAACCAACTCAGTGCCAACAGTTTTTGTTCATACACGGTATCACCACAACAGTCACTTCAGATCTGATTTAGAGACTATTGTGGGCTAAGTCCAAAACTACAGAAAGGATTAACTTCGCATAAACTCCACCAGACTCTGCTGTAGGGGTTATGTTCAGCTAAAGCGTGTGTCATGTGCTTTTACTTGTGGTATAAAGTACACAACAGTTATACTTTAACCTGTGTTGGCTTTTATTTATACCTCTAACCCGCTCGCTCAGGCACCATAAAGTATGTTTCTACTCAAATCACTATTATCAATCATTGTGCTGTTTAAAGCTTTACTAAGAAATGTTTTTATTTCCACAATGCCAAATGACTAATGTAAAGGACAACACAACAGGAGACCAGGTCGTCTCACCTCTGCAGAAAGTTTTGACATCTTTCAGGTAATTGTGTTTGTATTTTCCCTCTAAGCATCAGCCAGCACTTTTAGGACACTATTCGAATCCTTTTAACCTCGATGGTGGAGCGCTAGGGATATATTGCTGCATTCAGTTACTGTCCATGGGCATCATTAGCACGCACTTAGCTGCTAGTGAGTGCTAATTAACAGACTAATAAAAACTGGAATTTCACTCACTAAAACTGAAGCACAAACATGTTGAACAGACAAACTGTGCTATTCTTCAGATAATTCCACTAAAAACCTCCAAAAGTTGATTCTGTTCATCTGGACGTAGCGTTTTGTGGGAGAAACGTTTCGTCACTCATCCAGGTGACTTCTTCAGTCTCAGCTGACTGCAGGTTTCCGATCTTATAAACAGTACATTTGCATAATGACTGAAACCAGCCCACTGAAGGAACAATGGGCTGGGAGGTCAGTTCCTTAATCATAATTATGCAAATTCTCATGACGTTTGATCAACTACCACTGATCAACAGCCATGAGTACCATTCACAGAGAGTTGGGGAATGGCTGTAATCACAGCATTGTAAGATGGTGACAGATGTACCCTTAGGCCCCCTCCTCAATTCAGAGATGGTCTTTCCCATTTCACGTAAATGCCCTCCTTGACTCCGCCCTCAAACCAGCATTCCTCCCTGTCCAGGATGTTACATCCTCATCACTGAAAGAGTGTCCACTGGCCTGTAGGTGTAAATAGACTGCAGAGTCCTGGCCTGACGAGGTGGCATCCGCTTCGCCAGAGGTTGTTTGGTTTCCCCGATGTATAAATCCTGCCAATCCTCCTGGCACTTAACAGCGTACACTATGATACTCTGTTTGTGTCGGGGGACATAAGAGAGTCCACCTTGGGCTGGACCAATTTTTGGCGCAGTGTGTTTTGGGGTTTAAAAGCCACAGAGACCCGGTGTTTAGAAAAAATGGGTCTCAACTGCTCCGATACTCCTGACACATCACTACAGGTTTTCGCTTGGGCAGCGGTTGTCCTTCTCTCCTGCATCAGCTGGAGCTTTCTTTAGGCTTTGACAAAAGTCCAGCTGGGATAACCACATTTACTCAGGGCCTTCTTGATGTGCTGTTCTTCTGCCTCCTTGGCAGATGTCCCCCCATTACTGATGGGGGACATCTAGACACAGTGTAAGAAGGCTAACCTGCCACTTTTCATATCCTCTCTGGTGAATTTGATGTGTCAGTCCACCGAATTAATGTGATCTGTGAAATGTGGTACGTCCTGAGATTTGATTTTCACCCAGGTGTCATCCACATACCTGAACCAGTGACTTGGTGGTGTTCCAGGGTAGGATAGCAAAGCCCTCTTTTCCACTTCTTCCATGTACAAAATGGCCATGATGGGTGAAACTGGGGAGCCCATGGCACACCCATGTTTCTGCCTGTAGAACTGACCCTTGAAGTAGGTGGAATGAAGGCACAGTTCCAAAAGCAAACACACTTCGATGGTGAGAGAGGTCCTGTTGCTGAGGTTGGTCATCCTGTAATCTCTTACATTCAAGTTTGTCCTTTAACCAGCGCTCACATTGCCCTGAGCGCTGTCACTTAAATCAAATGAGCCACACTTCAGTATTTTTCCACCCCCTCATGGAATCTGTGACATCACAAATACCCCTGATTGATCGTTTGCTATGATCGGCCTGGAGCAGCACCATCACTGTGCCACATCAGTAATCTTTATGGTTTGGTTCGGCCTTTCAGTTCTACACGAGTAATCTGTAGATATTAAAGCATTGATAGTGGTGCCAGCTTCCTGCTTACAGTTTGGATAAGGAGCCTTCCTGTCTCAGCAAGTCATTTGCACATTGTGAAACTAATGGTTTTTGCCAGTTTGACGTGGAACAATCTGACTCAGATACCTCATGAATTCATGGGAATGCAGACTAAGAGCAGGTTTTTGTTATGTTTGATCCCAGTAATTTACAACTAACACGTTATGCAAAAAGAGCTTTTAATCATCTGTAATTGAGTGGTGTGGTTTCTTCACGCGTTCCAGCACTCACACAGTGTCAGAAGCAGAACGAGCACAAGTTAAGCCCTTCACACCTTAGACATGAACGCAGATCAAACCACTGGAAGCACTGGAAACAATGTGGTAACGACCAGAAATGCATCATGCCATACATTTCACGGCTGCTAAGCCAACAAATGTGACATGCACAAGTTCATAACAGTGAGGATGATTGAAGGGAACAGCTTGATCGTTTTGTCACGCACTGGGCAAAGTGGCTCTTCCCAACAGAGCAGGAAAGTGAGCAGAACATCTTTAATCAGTCGTTTGTCGTTAACAGATATTGTCAATGTCACAGCAGTCTCATTCTTACACATCACATTAATGAGACGTGAGGAATCAAGACATGAAACAAGCGTCTCCGAGCACAAGGAATAAATTGAGTGGAAACAACCTGAAGGGACAAAGTATTAAATTCTTTAAATATTTGTATAATATAGATTTTTAAACGGGCCTGAAAAACAATTATCTTCATCGCACTTTGTTTGACATTCATAAAGCACCCCAGGGTTACAGTGTGTTTGCTTCTCACAAAACAATTAGACTAGGTGTGCCACTGTTGGCTGTCATTTATGGTTGCGTAGAAAAAAAGGTTGGGCAAATATCTCAAACGTCTCGAACAAGTCAGAGCTGGGAGCTCAAAGGAGTTCCCGGCAGGCTGTGGGGTCAGAGAGTATGCTGGATGGCAGGTACCTGTCAAACTGCAGAGGCTTTCTCACTTCACTCAAGTTCGGCTTTGGCATGTTTATGTATGTGTTTAGTTGAGTGAACGGGGTCTAGTATACTGAGTATATTTCAGCTGTTTAGCCCGGGACACAGGGGCGCGTTTAAATATATATTTTACTCATATTTAGCCACTTCTTTTCTCCTTGTGATTTGACCACTAGAGGGAAGGATTTGACAAACTGGAAAAAGCACAAAAACACTGACAACAATGATAATGATTTTAATATCATGAGGGGGGAAACTGAATGACTGAGGCCTGAAAAATATATTTTATGTAGTTCCACTTGACTTTATCACCCACTTGAGAGACCAGTGATAAGACTTAGACTACAGTAAGATTAGCTGTAATTTACCATCAACCATTAATTTAATCTCATCTGTTTAATTTCTAACCCTCATGAAAAAACTCTTACATCTACCTTCAGTTTAAGACCTAAATATAGCTAAATCCTTCAATAAATGGTTATTTAGTGACCATTAGGACAGCCAACAAGCTGTAAACACTGCACATATTAGCTTATTATAAAAGCAGCTGTCTCCTGTGTGGACAGCAATTAGCTGTGTAAGGTTTCTGGTCTTAGAACCTGCAGTTTTATTTGTCTTTGAAAACGAGGAGTTGTGCTCATTTTATAAAACGTTCATGCTTTTTCATCAGTACTCTGTTCCTCCTACATTCTGGTTATACCCTCTGTTAATATTTAGTGTGTATTTGTTCCTTCAGTGGTCTAAAGTGCTTGGAAATAAAAGCTGGATTTCTTTAAGTTGTTTGAAGATGCTTCACCTCTCATCCAAGAAGCTTCTTCAGTTAAGAACTGATTAATTTCACAATGTGCAAATGACTTGCTGAGACAGGAAGGCTCCTTATCCAAACTGTAAGCAGGAAGTTGGCACCACTATCAATGCTTCAATATCTATAGATTACTCGTGTAGAGCTGAAAGGCCGAACCAAACCATAAAGAATACTGATGTGGCGTATATCACAGTGATGGTGACGCTGCTCCAGGCCCCTCATTGCAACCGATCAATCGGGGGTATTTGTGATGTCACAGATTCTGTGGAGGTAAAAAAAAAAAGAGAAAATACTGAAGTGTGGCTCATTTGATTTAAGCTCACATCGCAGGGGATCAGGGGTCCGTGAACTGGTCAAACTTGAATTTATGAGACTGGGGTTCAAGTCCACCGTGATGCTCTGAGTTCATGCGGACTTAGTTTTATAGTTACTTGATTTGTTTTTTTATTTAATTATGTCCACACCTTTGTTAGGTTCATGCAAAAAAAAGTTATTGATTTGAGTAAAAGTCAACAGATGTGCAGTTGCTCTGATGGTCTAATATTGTTCTAATCTTGAGGCTATCTCCTGCACCACCAAGAGCACCCTGACGGGAAACATCTGCACCTGGTATGAAACAGCACCAAGCAGGACAGAGTGGGGCGAATGCATCATTCGCTCTGAGCTTCCTGACCTTCAGCTCTGAACTGAAGAAGCTTCTAGGATGAGAGGTGAAACGTCTTCAAGCAACTTAAGGAAGTCCAGACGCTTTTCTTTCCAAGCTCTTTAGACTACGATGACCTGGATGACTGAGAACCTTCACAGACTTGTTGCTTCAGTGTTTCCCCGTGTGCTGATTTCTGTTTATTTTGGTAGTCTTATGATAACCCGTGTTTTGCATTCATGTGTGTCTTCCCTTTGTCCTTTATCACATCGTCTGTTATCCTTCCTTGCGTGAGTGTTTCTGCCAGAATTCTGTTGGTTGTTTGTTTTGGACTTTTTGTGAAGAAGGTGCCAGATGTTATCATTTCTGTCTATTTTACCCGCCTGAATCTAACCTGCCTAGAGCACCAAGACTGACATTAAAACAGCAAATAATTGCATGTCAAATTAACCTCCTAGGACTTGGCGTCCACATATGTGGGCATCAGATTTTGGGTTGTTTAGACCAAAATGCTAAATTTGCTCTACAAGGGTCTGATATCCACTAACAAGGACATTATACTGCCACTGTTCTATCGAAATTTAACATGAATGTCCTCGATCTAATTTTTCTCAGAAACAAAATAAAGGTAAAAAAACAAAAACAGGTAATTCTTTGTTTTTACATTCATCATGGCCCTAATATACGGTGGCCCCTAGAGACAAAGCATGTATAAACTCCAAAACACTTACAAATTCCAAATAGCACGCACAAACTCCTCAACACTTACAAAATCCAAAACACATGCAAACTCCAAAACACATGCAAAATCCAAAACATGTACAAAATCCAAGACACGTGCAAAATACAAAACACGTACAAAATACAAAACACGTGCAAAATCCAAAACACGTGCAAACTCCAAAACACGTACAAAATTCAAAACACGTACAAAATTCAAAACACATACAAAATCCAAAACACGTACAAAATTCAAAACACATGCAAAATCCAAAACACGTACAAAATCCAAAACACGTGCAAAATCCAAAACACGTACAAAATTCAAAACACGTGCAAACTCCAAAACACATGCAAAATCCAAAACACGTACAAAATTCAAAACACGTACAAACTCCAAAACACATACAAAATCCAAAACACGTGCAAAATCCAAAACACGTACAAAATTCAAAACACGTGCAAACTCCAAAACACATACAAAATCCAAAACACGTGCAAAATCCAAAACACGTACAAAATTCAAAACACATGCAAACTCCAAAACACATACAAAATCCAAAACACATGCAAAATCCAAAACACGTGCAAAATCCAAAACACGTGCAAAATCCAAAACACGTGCAAAATCCAAAACACGTACAAAATTCAAAACACATGCAAACTCCAAATCACAACGGAAGTGCTCCAGGACGCTAGGGGCAGTGTTGAGCTCGATTTGTAAAATAAACGGCAAGTTTGTTGCAAACACATGGGCTCTAGTCTCCGTTGCGCTTCCCAGGTTGCCTAGCAACTATGATACTAACAGCTGGAAACGTGTCATACAACTTTTTTTGACAGAAATGAAGGAGAACATATTTTTTTTCATTTGTTTGTTTGTTTCTACAAGAGCTTTGTGTGATTTGATAAGTATCTGAGGCTGAGACCACAGGACAGTAAAACATGATTTTTGGGCTTCATTTCTGTACTGAACAGTCATTTAAGATTAGCTAGTAAATAACAATTAGCTAATGTTGTTCATGAGACTAAAGTCATATCACTTTGGTAATGTAAATATAATATGGCCAATATTATGGTTATTATATTAGTCATTATTAGGTATTACAGCAGTGAACATGAACTCTTTGTCAAATACTGAGCTTCAGTACAGATTCAAGTTGCAGTTATTTACATGTCTTACCACCTTAAATCTTCACTCAAAGACAAGTATATAGGAATGACTGCCAAATTTATTTGCCACTGAAGCCGAAGGATGGCATCTGAATAAAACCTCTCTTGACATGCCTAGATGACATTAAAGCTTGGTTGGCTCTAAACTTTTTAAATTTGAATGAAAAGAAAACAGATTTGTTGGTGTTTGGACCCAGTGGCCCCTGTGAGTCCTCTTCTTTTCATTTGGAACCCCTGGAGGTTTATTTTAAACCTGTTGTTACTGCCCTTGGTTTTAAGTTGGACCAGTCCACTTTTATCATTTAAGGCGACTGGCAAGAGTGAAATCGTTTCTTTCTAGGCAGCACTTTGAAACCGTGATCCATGCTTTTATTTCTTCCCCTGTGGACTACTGTAACGCACTTTATGTGGGGGTCAGTCAGTTGTTACTCTGACATCTGCAGCTGGTTCAAAATGTATATTGACAGTGCATATATAGGTGTATCATATATAAGAGACAAATGTTGTTCCTTCAGTATGTTGGCATTACTAAATTTGGCTCAAATGCTTACATACATGTGTAAAAAGAAAATGTACAAGCTGTGAGCTGTTTCAAATCAAATCACTTTTATTGTCACATCACATGTGCAGGTACATTGGTACAGCACATGTGAGTGAAATTCTTGTGTGCGAGCTTCACAAGCAACAGAGTTGTGCAAAATACAATAATGTAAACAAGCAAAAAACAAGAATGGCTACATCTGAAACTAATAAATATATGTACAATATATAATAGCATATATATGTTTCTGATAAAATGAAGAGTAGACTGATGTATTAAATATTCCTTTATTGGGTGAGAAAATCAGACCATGTCATAACTGCTTTAAGTCACACAGAATAGATATCAGAGCTTTAAACAGGCTGACGTCTGCTAAATGGGTCAAACTGGGCAGAAAGTATACAAACACATAACATCCTTATAGAATATGATGTAACACTATAGATCAACTTAGCTCAGAATATATAAAGCATATAAACAATTACAGCAATATGATGCAACAAACACAGCAGCTACTGATCCAAAATACTCAAAGCTTCATAGAACTGAAACAAACATTTATTTTTAGTTCCATTCTGCTGCTGATACATACTTTAGGTTTCTGAACATTAAACTTGTTGCTGCCTTTCATAGTGCGTAACTTGAAGGCCCTGAGTACTTTCTCCCACACTGGAAACACTGGAATGATAAAATTATTTGAACATTACCTAATAAGACTGATTCAGGACAGACAATTAGTTATTTTAAACGTTTCTAGCAGTCCTTCACAAACAGGGAACAGTCTGTCTATTCTCTCCATCTGTCAGCTGCTGCTGGCTCTTCCTCCTCCTCTTCCTCACATACTGCTGAGATTGTCCTGGTGGATCATCAGGGGTGCAAAGCCTCACAGATGATGTAATGCAGTGGGTCCCTCAGTCTGTCCTCACTCTGGACACTTGCAGGTGTCACACATAGAAATCAAATGTGTGATAAGCTGCAGGATTCAAACACAAGTGTGACTTATAAATACATGTTCATACTTTTATTCCACAATCAGAGAGAAAGAAACAGAGAGAGAGTGCAGGACAGACAGACAGGTGACAGTCTCAGGTGTACACACTGCTACACAACAGCACAGAGAAGGAGGATTTAGTGTTTGTGTCATTACGAGTGCTAAACAAGAAGAGTTCCCAGATGGTGCAGTGGACACATGTGTGACTCCTGTGATTAAAGCATCTTTCTTTCAGCTTAAGGAGTGAACCGTCAGCTGACTGACATGACTGACTTTAATTACGCATAAAATCATCACATTCTCTGTAAGATTAAAGTCAGCTATTGAACGGCGAATATTTTGAAGTGAAGGCTTTAAAACCAAGTTAGTACAAACGTCGCTAATGTCACATAACTTTCCCGACATGTTGCCAACAGTAATGTTTTAATGTTCTTCATTATAAAAACATTTGCGCATAAATAAGTGACATAATATTCAGTACTTACTTCTGGAAGTTTACTCTTCGTCCGCTCCGCTTCCGCCGTTTTTTTTCGGCAAAATTATCCAAACCACCGCCGCGCTATGAAGTCTGGGATATGTTGGGCCATGAAGGCTACACAGACCCATCCTTAAAATTCAGGGAAATTAAGGACGCATTTGAGGGCCGCATTTCGAGCAGCCTTTGAATTGGGACAGTCTTTGTCGTGTCGCTGTGACATAATCGGCCTTAAAATGCGGCCTTTAAGGCTGCAGACCCCAAATCCGGTCATTGGTACTTCCTGGCTTGTGTAGTTACTAGGTAACAAAAGCTCAACACTGCCCCTAGCGTCCTGGAGCACTTCCGTTGTGTTTTGGATTTTGCATGTGTTTTGGAGTTTGCGCGTGTTTTGGGGTTTGCACGTGTTTTGGATTTTGCACGTGTTTTGGATTTTGCACGTGTTTTGTATTTTGCATGTGTTTTGTATTTTGCACGTGTTTTGTATTTTGTACGTGTTTTGTATTTTGCATGTGTTTTGTATTTTGCACGTGTTTTGTATTTTGTACGTGTTTTGTATTTTGCACGCGTTTTGTATTTTGTACGTGTTTTGTATTTTGCATGTGTTTTGTATTTTGTAAGTGTTTTGGAGTTTGCACGTGTTTTGTATTTTGCACGTGTTTTGTATATTGTACGTGTTTTGTATTTTGTACGTGTTTTGTATTTTGCATGTGTTTTGGAGTTTGCGCGTGTTTTGGGGTTTGCGCGTGTTTTGTATTTTGCACGTGTTTTGTATTTTGTACGTGTTTTGTATTTTGCACGTGTTTTGTATTTTGCACGTGTTTTGTATTTTGTACGTGTTTTGTATTTTGTACGTGTTTTGTATTTTGCATGTGTTTTGTATTTTGCACGTGTTTTGTATTTTGTACGTGTTTTGGATTTTGCACGCGTTTTGTATTTTGTACGTGTTTTGTATTTTGCACGTGTTTTGTATTTTGTACGTGTTTTGTATTTTGCATGTGTTTTGGATTTTGTACGTGTTTTGGAGTTTGCACGTGTTTTGTATTTTGCACGTGTTTTGTATATTGTACGTGTTTTGTATTTTGTACGTGTTTTGTATTTTGCATGTGTTTTGGATTTTGTACGTGTTTTGGAGTTTGCACGTGTTTTGGATTTTGTAAGTGCTTTGGAGTTTGCATGTGTTTTGTATTTTGTACGTGTTTTGTCTTTTGCATGTGTTTTTTATTTTGTAAGTGTTTTGGAGTTTGCACGTGTTTTGGATTTTGTAAGTGCTTTGGAGTTTGCACGTGTTTTGGATTTTGTAAGTGCTTTGGAGTTTGCACGTGTTTTGTATTTTGTACGTGTTTTGGATTTTGCATGTTTTTTGTATTTTGTACGTGTTTTGTCTTTTGCATGTGTTTTTTATTTTGTAAGTGTTTTGGAGCTTGCATGTGTTTTGGATTTTGCACGTGTTTTGTATATTGTACGTGTTTTGTATTTTGTACGTGTTTTGTATTTTGCATGTGTTTTGGATTTTGTACGTGTTTTGGAGTTTGCACGTGTTTTGGATTTTGTAAGTGCTTTGGAGTTTGCATGTGTTTTGTATTTTGTACGTGTTTTGTCTTTTGCATGTGTTTTTTATTTTGTAAGTGTTTTGGAGTTTGCACGTGTTTTGGATTTTGTAAGTGCTTTGGAGTTTGCACGTGTTTTGGATTTTGTAAGTGCTTTGGAGTTTGCACGTGTTTTGTATTTTGTACGTGTTTTGGATTTTGCATGTTTTTTGTATTTTGTACGTGTTTTGTCTTTTGCATGTGTTTTTTATTTTGTAAGTGTTTTGGAGCTTGCATGTGTTTTGGATTTTGCACGTGTTTTGGATTTTGTAAGTGTTTTGGAGTTTGTACGTGCTTTGTCTCTAGGGGCCACCGTAACTGCAGACACACACATGTCTGCTAATCCGAACTAAAGAACAAATAACTAACTTCTACAAATACTAGAAATCACTCAATGAAATAGAAATCGTGCATCTTTGATAGTTTCTACAATAGAATACAATAGATAGATGGAATAGCCTTTTATTGTCATTGTGCATGTACAACAGAATTATGGGTGATAATAACATTATGGGTGACAGCAGAAATAAATAAGAAACGGAAGAAATATATACAAAACATGAGAAAGACACACATTAAAGAACAAAGTGCTTGGAAGTAGTGCACAGAAAAGACTTAGATTGGTGGGTGGGTGGACACCGGTGGGGTGTGTCGGTGTTTGTTAACAGTCTGAATGGCCCAGGGGAAGAAGCTGTTTCTGAGTCTAGAGGTGTGGGATGTGATTGACCTGAGGCGCCAGTCAGAAGGCAGCGGGTCAAAGTGCTTGTGGACAGGGTGCGTGCGAGGGGTCACCTGTGATGGCCCAGGTTTTTCTGAGACAGGAGGTTCTGGTGATGGCCTCCAGGGGTGGCAGAGGGCAGCCAGTTATGTTTTGGGTGGTGTTAATTACTAAGTGCAGATTCCTGTTCTCAGTCGTGGCCTCTACGTACCAAACATCCAGACAGTAAGAGAGCATGCTCTCCACTGAGGAGCGGTAGAAGGCCAGCAGCAGCTTCTGCACACGGAGGAAGTGCAGCCACTGCTGGGCTTTCTTTACCAGGGAGATGGTGTTGTGGGTCCAGGTGAGATCAGCGGCGATGTGGGTGCCCAAAAACCTGAAGGTGGAGACAGATTCACCCTGTTCTACATTTGTGATGATGAGTGGAGTGGACCTGTCTGTGCCTCTTGAAGTCCATTATGACACAGCACATCAACCATTTGTCAGTTAACTGAATTAAATGTTCATAAATGCACCAACAGCACAAACAGAGTCAACTGTTCCACTTCAGTGACTCCAATTAGCTGAGGTGAGTCCAAGAAGACAGCTAACAACTATAGATGAAAACAACCTGTCAGTCAAAGCAGGCACTCCCTTCATGGCATTGAAATGGATCACTTATAATAACGGTCACCCAGTATGAAGGACTCAGGAAGGAAGTTTTGCAAACACATGATTCATCTTCTAAATTGTAGGAAAAGTTTCTTCTCTTCTGGTTTGTATGAGCGCTCATATGAACCTAAAAAGCTGCTCATCCAACTTTTAGCAAACGCAACCCAAGTGCTCACCTACAAAAGCTTGTGCAACAGCAGCAGCCTGAGAGAACAACACTCCAGAGAAAATGACTTTTTCAGAACTGGCTACATCTACCAAAGATGTATCATATTTAATTAATTAATTTCTTGGTAACACTGATGTCACACTGCGTTTGTTGGATGTGTCAGTGTTTTTTGATAGAAAAGGGGAGGTACCAGACCTAACTCCAGTTCTATGAGTGCGTTTAAGGTGCCCCCAAAGAAAGAGTGCCACCAGAGCCGATCTAGGAGAGCCGTTCCACTTCATGGTAACCTCACTGTGCAGAAGACAACTGCAGTTCAGCTGTGTGTGCAGGAGGGGGAGTGTGTAATTAATGAATTAATTAATTAAATTGTAAAATCTTTATCTATATCTGCTTCCAGACAGAAAAAAGCACCCTTTTTTTGCAAGTACAGCACAAAAAATGTCAGAATTTAAATAAAATAACACGAGGATCTCATCTGGACAACCAACTGCTCCAAGTTGGTCAAGAAGGTGCCTCTTCTTCCTGAGGACTCTGAGGAAGAACCACCAGTCCTCAGACATCCTGGTGAACTTCTACCGCTGCACCATCGAGAGCATCCTGAACAACTGTATAACAGTCTGGTACGGGAGCTGTTCTGCCTCAGCCCGAATAAACTGCACTACTGTAAATGCTATATAGACAGTCGTTCTGTACTATACAATAATTATAGTTTTACAACTGTTTATAACTTGTATAGTTTCATATTTATATCCTGATCATAGCTTGTACACTCACTACAGCCTGTACATACTTATAGTTATAGCATATTCATAACATACCTCCATGTACATTGTAACATACCCATAATAGACCCATATTTTGTATTGTATCTATATATCTATGTTATTGCTAAAGCACTTTCTGGATGGATGCGAACTGCATTTTGTTGCCTTGTACTTTTGATATGTGCAATGACAATAAAGTTGAATTCTGATTCTGATTCTTTTCTCCATAAAACACAACCTTTGTATGTTGATTGGTTGGTCCAGGATTTATGACAGGACACATTTTATTGTAAGAGATAATTACATGTTAGACATACAGCACACTGGAGACTTCCACGTGTACATAAGAAACAGCTGGTTGTAGGGAGGGAAAATGATGCAATCCAGTAACTGCTGCTTGTTTCCTGACATCAAAATGGCTCGTGGCGTGGTGACATGCCTGAGACTCACATAAAGACACTTTACTACTACTAAAACATCTATACTGCACCAACCAGGTGTTTTAAAAGTGTGATAAAAAGTAGTAGAAACTTGAGCTTCAGCTCTGTAGGCTAGAGGTGTAAATACTGGCCCAGTATCACAGATACCAAGTACCAGTAGTGATACAACAAACTTAATGAGGTGAATGCATCATTGTTGTGCTATATAAATACATTCATCTTAACAGTTAACACAGAACGGTTATTATATCCAGGCATTTACATTTTTTCACTTCCAATAAAATAATTTAACATGTTTCAAAAGGATGATTACATTATTTCAATCTTTGAATGTACTCTATTGGTAACCAGTCAGCTGAAGTAACAGCTATCGTGACCAAAAACACTTTGAAAATTACTAATGCTGTTGAGCCCACATGAGTCATAACTGAAACATGACTTTCACCACCATAAACTACCTGGGTTTTCTCTACCAGGAGCCTCGGTGTCTGTGCCGGGGATCTGGGTCTCTTTGAGCGTTTTTTTTATTTTGCAGCTTGTTGTTGCCTTTTTCAGTTTTTGATCCATTTGTACAAACTGTTTTGCAACAGCAGAGAATTCCCTTCTTACACACATATTGCAGTTTGCTGTGTGTTCACTGACAGCTGCAAAATGTTCCTGCAGGATGCTCCTCTCTGCAGCCCGCATGTGTCTTTGCACAAGGTGTCACATGACAGAACGAGGGGGAGAATCGTATGTGCATGAGAGGAGCTGTGTTTGCACAGACACGTCTACTTTGTGATGAAAGGGGAGCAACATACTGAACCTAAGGAGTGAAAAACTGAAACTGAAGTATGCCATCCACATCTATATGATGCCAGTAGCAACGTTGCATTAATACTATCTATGTTTGGATCAGTCCGCCCACTCCTACCACAGGCCCCCATTCATATGCATTCCCAAGAGAACTGTATCAGAAGTTTTCTGGTTTCACCCTGGTTGCGAGTCTATGGCCACCCCTTGGCTCCGCCTCTGTTCAGAGAATGAAACCTCTTATCCCTGGGTTTTACCACTTCTTTTGCCTCATATGGAAGTTACTTTTTAGATTAATATATATAAAATATATCATTTTGAGAGACTCCTTTTATTCTTGTGGTAAGTTTGTAGGTCTGTCACTCTGTAACACCTACTGTAAGAAGCAGTTACTAACTAACAGCCGTACAGGCGATACATTCGAGCCTAATCTTAGCTGCATTTGCATTTATGGCTTAACTACCATACAGTACTGGCAAATGTTTCAGATGTGTCCGAGCAGAATCACCATGAGTCACCCTGAGTAAATTCACAATGCGGCCCATAGAAAAAACCGCAGATGTGGCATAGACAGATGTGAGCAGACGCTAACGTCTGGTCTCTGTTAGCCACAGACCACCTTTAAAGGGAAAGAGTCTGCATTTCACCCGACCCATAGAAGGTGGACCTGCGCCTGACTTTGGGCATCCTGTCTACAGCCTGTGTCAACAGGTCAAAATGCCAACTGTGAGACACATTAGGGTGACACGTTCATCTCTGTAAGGATATTATTTTTGGTCTTTGTTATGAGCGAATTATTCTATAAAGATCATTCCCACATACTTCTACCAAAAGAGAAATTCATCTTTCATTTCCTCCTCAGATTAAGAGGCTTAATTGAAAATGACGAACGGCACGAACAATGGCCAACACCCTCTTGAACAAAATATTCAGTGGCGGCCGTTACAGCGAATACCAAAAAGACCCACCACGCCTGGTCACACCTGCAGTGACGAGCAGTATACCTGTTTGGCAGCTCCCTCCTCTCATTGCCCTATAAAACCTTCCTCCGGGCTCCGTCAGCACCACCTCTTGCGTACCACTCGTGGAGACTTAGCGATCGCCGCACCTGAGAACAGAGACCGACTCATCATGACCTCCATCCGCCACGGATTATCCGCTCTTTCCCTCTCCTCCGCGCCCAGCCTGCGAAGCTCTCGGGGTACAATGAGCGTCTATGGCGGGGCAGGTGGTAGAAACGTCCGGGTGTCTTACGCCTCCAACGGCCTCGGCTCCGGCTTTGACTTGTCACAGACGCTCTCAGGTGACAGCGGCAGCTTCTCCGTATCAGGCAACGAGAAGGTGACTATGCAGAACCTCAACGACCGGCTGGCTTCCTACCTGGAAAAGGTGCGCTCTCTGGAGACTTCCAACGCGCAGCTGGAGCGTCAAATCCGCGAGTGGTACGAGAAGCAGACCCCCACTGTCAGGGACTACAGCAAGTATGAGAAAATCATCGAAGACCTGCGCAAAAAGGTGAGCTCTCCCCTTCAGTAAATGTTTAACTAAAGAAAACAATTTCAAAACTTCAAAAAATGAAGCTGAACTCTTCTTTCCAACCCTTAAACTTTTTTTTATCTCCCACATCTGTTGTTGATAAGCTCTGAATGTTGCCGAACTAAGTTCCCTTCGTTTCTTAGTATTTTTTAACCCTTTCTGCATTAGGTGATGATGGAAATGCCGTTATTTGTTTGAAGAAAAACATAAAAATCAAACACAAATTATCGTTTCAACATATGTCGCCTGTTTTTCAAAGGAAGTCACCTGCTTCTTTTAAACACAATAAGGCTACTCTGCAACATTATCAATAACATATGGCATGCTGACACACCAGCAGCATCATTCAGTTGTCTGTCCGTGGAATGTGGATCAGATCTAAAAAAAACTACACAAAATGACAAACTGGACTTTGTTACTCAACAGGATGTAGAAACCCTGCCAAGAGTGATGCTCAGACGCACTTGATGAACAAAATAGTTCTTTGATCCTGTTAAAGCATTTACTCTGGAATGAATAAATAAAGTTATTCTGTGTAATAACCCAACCTTGCCAGCCTATATTCTGGACAATGAGTCACTAACACGCCTTTGTGGTAGTATTATATTCGGATTAGAAACCACTCACGCTATTTCTGCTTTGTTTACTTTTCCTAGATCGGCTTGGCCACACAGGACAACGCCAGGCTGATGCTGCAGATTGATAACGCCAGGCTGGCTGCAGAGGACTTCAGAATCAAGTGAGTGGGAACATTTGCCGATGTCTGTGTGGTGGAAAAATAATTAGCTGACTGGTATTTATTCAGACGTGACTTCACCCGTTCTTGCTCTCTCTTGATATTATCACTGACCCGTAACCTTCAACAACAAAAGGAAAAAGTGGTTTAACTGGCCCAGCTGGTTTTTGAGCTAACGCTACATCGTCTGTATTTGTTTTTGTTTTAACATCAATCGAGCAGCTACAGCAATATAAGCAATATTTTATCCCCAACAGGTTTGAGAATGAGCTGGCGGTGCGCATGTCGGTGGAGTCGGACATCGCCGGGCTGCGAAGGGTTCTGGATGACCTCACCATGAGCAGGTCTGATCTGGAGATGCAGGTGGAGGGTTTGAAGGAGGAGCTGGTCTACCTGAAGAAGAACCACGAGGAGGTGAGCGGCCTGCTGTCACAGACATCAGAGTGGCAGAACAAAAAACAGACATGTGATGCACTTTGAAAGTCTCAGGGCTGCACATCCAGAAAACAGAGTGCAGAACAAAAGCATGAAAGTAGTTTTTGATGAGTCAGTTCACCAGCAATTTGGCATCATTTGCCTACTCAAACAGCCGTTAATCCCGAATTTGTTTAGATCATTTTAATGTGACTTCAGAGCCTCAGGCTGATAAAAAAAGATAAGACTTTTCACATGACAGTCCAGGTCTGCTTAGATGACAAAAGTCTCATAAATGTCCACCTGCATAAAAAAACACATTCAAAGAAAAATGCTTTGGCCACAGAACAACAGTGGGATACAGTGAAAACACAGCGAGTCAGCAGCACACAGAGTCATGAACTGAATCAGTGTGAGGCTACATGAATGCAGTGTTTATAAATTTTGGTACTTTCTGTAACAGTCTGGTTTTAACTGGCTCTTCACCTTAGGACCCAAACTGTTTTTTTCCTCTCTTAGCATTTCATGCTCTTACCTGTTACTGTTGTCATGGTTTCAGGAGCTCGCAGCCCTGCGTGGACAGGTTTCTGGCAGCTCTGTGAATGTGGAGGTGGACGCCAAGCCTCAGGAAGACCTGAACAAGGTCTTGGATGAGATCAGAGCTCAGTATGAGGGCATCAATGAAAAGAACCGCCGTGAGATGGAGGCCTGGTATAAGGTCAAGGTGAGGAGAAGAGGCTGCACTTTGAACTGAATCATCTCATGACTGCACTAAAATAAATGTGATCACCCGATGGCTTGAATATCTTTGTGACCATTATTGTGTCCATTTTGATACCTTTTAGTTTGATGAGCTGAACAAGCAGGTGGCTTCCAGCACAGAGACCCTCCAGTCCTCAAAGACTGAGATCAACGATCTCAAGAGGACCCTGCAGGCCCTGCAGATCGAGCTACAGTCCCAGATCAGCCTGGTAAGGAAGGCTCTACATACCAGCAACACATTTGCAGCATTTTCCTGAACACACCACAAACCGCAGTTAGTCAACCTGCCAGTCACCATTTTTTATGCCTTATGCGACTCAAGTGGAAATACGAGTTTCAAAACAAGCAATTAGCACTCGGCACACACTCCTTTATCCTCGTGTGTTTACTCTCCCATGAAGAAATCTGCCTTGGAGGGTCAACTGTCAGAGACAGAGTCCCGCTACAGCCTGCAGCTTACCCGGCTCCAGGCTATGGTGGACGGCTTGGAGAAGGAGCTCAGCGAGGTGAGGGTGGACATCGAGAGGCAGTCCATGGAGTACCAGCTGCTGCTCGACATCAAGACCAGGCTGGAGATGGAGATTGCAGAGTACAGAAGGTTGCTGGATGGAGAGGATATACAGTAAGTTACTTATAAATAAACATCTATCACTGTAAATAACTACTTTTGCAGTAAAGCAGAGGTTTAAACTGGTGCCAGTGGCTGTATTAATGTGCTAGTGCTCTGGCATCAATGCATTTAAAGTCAGCCAAAGCTGACGAGAGGAGCAGGAGTTGCAGCTAATCCAAAAAAAATTGAATAAAAATTTTGTAATCAGTAAAGACGTGGTTTGGCGACCAGTAGAATAGTTCCTGGGTTTTTCCAATGTTAGCTGCATAGGCGAAGACCACCCTCACTAACTTCTGATGCACTCCCATTCATTTTGTTCTGTAAGCAGGCCTGAAATATAATATGAACCGCACAGTTCAAGAGTTACTCCTTGTCAGCTTTCAAAGGTTAAAGGGTTGGATGAAGAAATGGTGGTAAAAACGCTTCCTGCCAGAAGAAGGAAACATGAGTAAAACTAATGTGTCATAATCTTAAAGCTGTGGGCATTAAAAAAAAGACCCAACAACATAATTTTGTGTTATAGTTTGTTTTATTAAAGCAAACCAAAGTTTTGGGAATGCCAAGCATCCTTAAAACATTAAAATGTTTCAAAAGCACAAACAGGAAAGGCAGGTTCACTTCAGTATCCCGAGTATCCTCAGAAAGCAAGAGGATACAGCACTCTGTGGCCAAATAAAGCAAACTTTAACCCTTAATAACATCAAACCAGCTGAGCTATACAAATTCCCTCTCCATATAGATGTCATAAAAGAGGAAATTGACTGTAAAGACTTTTATTTTTTATCTTATTTTATTATATACCAGGCTGTAAACATGTTCATTTGTGCTGTAAAGCTGGAAACTTTAACGTGGGAGTTTGTGGACACTGACTCGCATTTGGAAAGTTTTAAAAGTTCCTGCACCCAAAAGTTCATCATTTAGTACTTTTTTCCTTAAACTTGTAGCAATCCAAAATTAACTTTTTTGCTTTCATGCAGGAAAACCGTTAAGGTCGTCGAGGTCAAAGAAGAACGTAAGTTTACGTCACTGCTGCTTTTATTTATCTCAGTGTTGTTGCCTGGTAAAATGACACATACTACAGGTTTAAATTATGTTCCTATTCGCTCCGCAGGTAAACCAGTCAGAACCCAGAGGAAAAAGGTGGTGATTGAGGAGATCGTTGATGGGAAAGTGGTGTCCCGCTCAGAAGATGTAGACACAGAGGTCATCAGCAAGTAGACAGACTCTCAGCAGATCTGTACCAAAAAAACAACCAATAGGTGCCCTTCCTGTCCTCAGATGTCTACTAAAGCTATTCAGGAAGAGAATTTGTAAATATTTCTCTCCTAAATCTTTTTTTTTTTTTTGGGATTGCTATTTGGGTTTTATTTTTCTCAGAAAATATTTATTCTGATTTAATGTTTCAGAAAATAACAAAGCTATTAAAATTGGAATAAAAAGTTTCTAAAAACCAGCGACACGGAGTCTACTCCTGCAGTGCCTCACTCATACATTAGGTGGCACTGTCAAGCAGATTAGTGAAAAAGCGTTTGTGCAAAGTCAATTTGAATATTAAGGTACATTTTCAATGTTGTATGAATAGAAATGGCATTTTATGTAGCAAATCTTACATTAACAGTGCTGAAGGTGTTACATGATGCTTTTAATAAGGGAGCCAATATCCTTGAAATGCTTAGACCACTGTGCTGTGCTATTCCACAGAAGGAGAGCAGACCTCGCTTCCCATAAACATTTGTGTCTCTGAGCTTTTTGTGTCCTTGTTTTCATTTCCTCAAATAAACAAACATCTGCCTTCCTTTTCGTGTCATTTTCTAACCTAAACACAAGAAACGCGCACAAAGCTTTCAGCTCTTCCTTTGTGCAAAAAGAACATGCACATGCCTCATAATTAAACTTAATGTGACACACTGCAGTTTTGGTGCTACTTTTAGGAACTGTACAAAAACAACTAGCAGGTGACAATATTTTCTTTGCTTACATAGTATTCTTAGAGCAGGTATATCTTTCATGTAACCAACGCCAGGCTAAGCGATGTAGTTATTAATTATCACACACACACACACACACACTTTGATTGTTTGGAGGCAAATGCATCAACGTATTCTTAATTATAGACCATAATTAAAATGAAAATTATGTTTTGTGGGCAATTCCTGTCTGTAAGTATTAAATATAAACATATGTCTACAGATTTACAATAAATTAATAACTAACGCCGCTAATCACTCCTACCCTTATCCATGGCATACATCGAATGAGCTACACTGTGCTGCAAACATGGTGAGTATTCAGGATCAGCTCTTAACATTTAACATTCGTACGAGATTGATGTTACTTTAGCTTTATCATATTTATCATACGATTATTAATAATCACTTAATACAGACTGTAACTGTCCCTGAGACAGTTAAAATAAAGTTGGTTATTTTGTGTTTCTGTGATAGATTCATGCTTAATTTAGTTCATTTATTTATAAGATAAGATGATAAAAGTGTAACATTAATTAAAAAACATGTCTAAAATATGTGATTACAAAATATGGGTTCGTTAAATATGTAAAGTGCTGTAAAGTTTGTATGAGGTAAAGTTTGTAATTGTCACATGACCAGAGTTTGGTTGAGAGCACAACCACGGCATTGTGGAGCTAGCATGGATACGTGGCTACAGATGCATCTACAGCCCCAGCGTTAATGTTATTCTGCATGTGGTCCAAGAGGCGCACACGGTATGGTTTCATGTATATTGTTTGTATAATGTTGCATACGTGTTCTACAGTGGTAATGAGAGGACATTTTTGTGATATCCATTATTGTGCATTTTCTCTGTTCTGCTTGCACAAGACTGTTTATGGACACTGATATGAGAGACTGAAAAGCTCAAAACATTTATGTTGTAAACTTTGTGTTTCTTCAGTTTTCACGGTGTCTGAAGACAATAAGAGAGAGAGAGAGAGAAATAAATTTCCGAAGACATCAGTATGATGCGTGGCCATTCTTTGTTGGACCCCTGTAGTTACAGTGAAAACGTACCGCCAACGTGGCTGGAAGTTCGACGTTAGAAGCAATGCATGTTCCAGAATAAGAAAAGAAGAAACGTTCTTGACAGCGCAGTGTGTGTGGTTCGAGAACACAGCGGAAAAGAGGCTTGCAAACTTAAAAAGAGGAAACACCATTATTGGCGCTTTGGACGGCAACGACCACGACTTCACCAATAGAGGGCGACATTGACCATCATAAACTACAGCTCTGCAAATCTCTGCCGCTGCACACAGCAAGAACTGTAAAATCCCTGGCGGTCTTCAAGGAAAAGATAACGGCTCTTCAGTCAGCGCCAGGTTGGGCTGTGATATATCCACAACTTCATGGAGAGGTTTGGAGTTTGGAGAGGTCTATTAAAATAATAATTTATTTTGTTTAAGAAAGGTACTGAGTTAAAGGTAACCAACCTGTCATTATAGCCAAAGTGTTCCCTTTTATTTTACAAGTGGTGTTGTTTAAAGTGTTCTAAAAATGTTTAAGAGTTCAACTTAAAAGTAGAATAACAAGGGGTGTAGTTAAGCAAATTGTTGCAAGAATCAGATTGTACTGAGAATTGTATATTTGCCAGGATCGCATGTACATATAGCAACAACTTGTTTATGCAGCAGGTTTGCTGAAACATGTACAATGTCAGTAAACACAGAAAAATCACAAGTTGAAGAATGCAGAGAACAAATTGATTCCCTTAAGGAAGAGCTAAGTAGATTGAATGAACAATTGAAATTACAGACTGATGATGTTGAAAGGGAGAAATTGGAGTTACTCATAGGTGCTATTCATGCTAAAATAGAAATCCAGCAGATAATGTTGAAAAAGCCTGCCTCTAATACTTCAAGACTAGAGCCCAGGAAATCCTCAAGGGAGCGAAAGTTAACGCCCAAAATGCTAGAACTCAAGCAACAAGAGTTCTCTCAGAAGGAGAGTAAATTTATCAAACTATATGAAAGCTGGAAAGAACAAGTTAAAGCTACACGTTCCAAACTTAAAGATGAGTGCTCTGACCAGGAATTAGCTGACATGATGGATACTGTCGAAGGGCTAGAGTCACAAGTGAAAAATACATACGAAGATATGAGATCGCAGTCAGCCCCTTCTACTGAGACTAGAAGAAAAATTGATTCCTGCACAGCAGTAACAGCGGACTTGATGAGAATACTTAAAGTACGTATGAGTGAAGTGGGGCAAGAAGAGTTTGATGCTAAGGCAGAAAATGCGAGACTTCACATGGTGCTAGACAGAGAATATGCTCAGTCAATATTTGGGACTACAATCTCCCGACCTTCTGTACGTAGCTGCCGCTCAAGCTGTCTATCGGAGCAGCAAAGCATCAATGTAAAAAAGGCAGAGTGCGCTGCACAGCTTGCCGCGAAGCAGGCTGAGATAGAGATGGAGGAGGCTATTGCTACACAAAAGCAAGAGCTTAAAAGACTAGAAAATCAGCGAGATCTTCAGGTAATAACTGCAAAGCTAAAGGCTTATTCTCAAGCAGATTCAAGTGAAGCCTGTGGAGAAGACAAAAGCGCACACAGTGCGGTAGTCAGTTGTCCTCCATTAGCTCCTGAAGAAATCATACCAGAGCAAACCTACAAGAATAATAACAATAAACAACCAAACAATAATAACAATGAGTCATTGTTAATGCAAGCCTTGCATGACACAATGGTCCTCACCAGACTTCCTGCACCTGAGCCCCCAGTCTTCTCAGGGGACCCACTTAAGTTCTTAGAGTGGAGCACTAGTTTCAAAGCTTTGATAGAGCGGCGATGCACAAATCCAGCTGACAGGTTGTTCTACCTACGCAAATACATCAGTGGAGAAGCACGGTCTGTATTGGAGGGAAGCTTTTACAGAAAGGATGACGAAGCATATGACCAAGCTTGGGAAGCTTTGAATGCTCGGTATGGCCACCCCTTTATAATTCAGCGTGCATTTAGGGAAAAACTGAACAACTGGCCAAAGATTGGTTCAAGAGAGTCGCTTAAACTGAGACAATTCAGTGATTTTCTGACAGCCTGCAGCAATGCTATGCCATACATCAAAGAACTGCAGGTGTTAAATGACTGTGAAGAGAATCAAAAATTGCTCCAAAAACTTCCTGACTGGGTGACTTCTCGTTGGAATCGTCGCGTCACAGTGCAGTTACAGCAAAAAGAAGAATATCCAAGCTTCAAACAATTTGCTGATTTTGTTGCACAAGAAGCGGAAGTTGCATGCAATCCTGTAACATCATTTCATGCCTTGAAACACACTGAAGAAAGGTCAGCTAGAGACATAAAGCGTCCAAAGGCTAATGCATACATCACAAATGTGAAAGCATCAGAGAGAACAACCACAGGATACAGCGGAGTGGAGAACAATTCAAATGAGCCTGATAAAGAAAGAAAAGCAAATGCTTTGCCATCAAACTCAGTCACATGTATCTGCTGTGGAGAAAGCCATTCTATTCACAAATGCCAGACCTTTGCTAAAATGTCCGTGGAGAACAAAAGAAAGTTCATACTTGACAATAACCTGTGCTTTGGTTGTCTCAGAAGAGGACACAATTCAAAAGACTGTAAGCGCAAGGCGACTTGTGGGGTTTGTAAAAAACATCATCCAACAGCTCTCCACGAAGACCGTCCAAAGACTCCAGTGAACACATCACATAGAATGCAGGCAGAAGAAAACATATCTGCACTTTCTTGTTGCATGGACAGAGGAGATGGTGGGAGCACATCCATGATCGTGCCTGTGTGGGTTTCTTCAACCACCACTCCAGAGAGAGAGACCTTAGTGTATGCTCTATTAGATACACAGAGTAGCAACACTTTTGTAGATCAAGGGGTATGTGAGGAGATGGGGATGAGTTTAGAGCCAGTGAAGTTAAAGCTAACCACTATGATGGGAAGAGATTCCATTGTTCAGAGCGAAAGAGTTAGTGGGCTCAGAGTTAGAGGGTTTTCCTCCAAAAGCTTTATCAACTTGCCACTTGCCTATACCAGAGACTTCATCCCACTTGAACGTTCACACATTCCCACCTCTGAAACTGCCAAAAGATGGGAACATCTAATCAGAATAGCACAGGAGATGCCTGAGTTAATGGATTGCAAGGTCGGGCTGTTAATAGGCTATGACTGTCCTAGAGCACTGGCACCACGGCAAGTAATCGCGGGAGGTGACGAAGAGCCATATGCAATCAAGACAGACCTGGGCTGGAGCATTGTTGGCAGTTCACAAAAAATGGCAACATCAGCAGAAGTGACAGGCCTGTGCCATCGCTTATCTGTTAAGGAACTTCCACCCTTGACACCAGCCACCATCATCAGAGTGCTTGAGTCAGACTTCAAAGACACAGCTCCTGGAGAAAGGAGCATATCACAAGATGACATACAGTTCATGCAACTGCTAAATGAGAAAATACACCAGAATGCTGATGGGCACCTAGAGATGCCACTTCCCTTTAAGGCACGCCCTCAGCTGCCAGAAAATAAGCGTCTGGCTCTGGTGCGACTTAAGCACCTGAAAGGGAAGTTTGAGAAAAATCCCAAATTTAAGGACGATTATGTAAGGTTCATGGACAATGTCTTCAAGGAAGGTGATGCTGAAAGAGCTGAAGATGATCCCAGAGAAGGAAATATGTGGTATATTCCACATCAAGGCGTCTATCACCCGAGAAAACCGGAAAAAATCAGAGTTGTGTTTGACTGCTCTGCAAAGTACAGTGGCACAGCTCTGAATGATCACCTCTTGACTGGACCTGATCTCATCAACAGTTTGACTGGAGTACTCTGCCGATTTCGCCAACACCCAATTGCAATCATCTGTGATGTAGAGAAGATGTTTCACAGATTTCATGTAAACAGAGAGGACAGAAATTACTTGCGATTCCTGTGGTGGGAAAATGGTGAAACAAACACAGAGCCAAAAGAATATCGCATGAAAGTCCATCTTTTCGGGGCCGCATCCTCACCAGGCTGCACAAATTATGCAATGAAGTGTCTTGCGAGCCAAAATGAAAGGGAACATCCCACAGCAGCCAACTTCATCAGAAGAAGTTTCTATGTTGATGATGGGCTAATCAGTGTAAAAACTGTGAATGCAGCCATTGAACTAGTGAGAGATGTGCGGAAGGTGTGTGCAAAGGCAAGACTAAGGCTCCACAAGTTCATATCCAACAACAGAGAAGTCCTGGAGTCAATTCCACATAGTGAACGAGCTAGTGGAGCCCAGGATGTGGACATCAGTCATCATGAACTCCCAGTTCAGACTGTGTTGGGAGTAAGGTGGAGTGTAAGCAGTGACACCTTCTCCTTTAAAGTTGCCCTGGAGGAGAAACCAGTAACACGACGGGGAATTCTGTCCATTATAGCCTCTGTGTTTGACCCATTAGGCTTCTTGGCTCCTTTCCTTCTAATAGGAAAGAAAATTCTACAGGAAATGTGTCTAAAGAGCATTGGATGGGATGAGCCACTGCCTGGTGAATTGAAGCCACAATGGGAGAGTTGGGTCACTGATCTGAAGAACCTGCAGAGACTCCAAATCCCAAGATGCTTTGTACCTGAAAGCCTTGGGAAAGTCCAGAGAATAGAACTCCACCACTTTTCAGATGCGAGCAATCGTGGGTATGGTCAGTGCTCATATGTTCGGGTGATGAGTGAAGACCAAGTGCATTGCTCCTTAGTCATGGGCAAAGCAAGAGTTGCACCCACAAGAGTTGTAACCATACCAAGGCTGGAATTAACAGCAGCAGTGGTGTCCTCAGCAGTCAGCAGAATGTTAAAAGAGGAACTGGAGCTCAAAATTGACCAAGAGTATTTCTGGACTGATTCACAGGTGGTTTTGGGCTACATTAACAACGAAGCCCGCAGATTTCACGTTTTTGTTGCTAATAGAGTGCAAAGAATCAGAGAAACAACTGATCCTGCACAGTGGCACTATGTTGACACCAATCAAAATCCAGCGGATCACGCTTCCAGAGGTCTCACAGTAGCGGAACTGATCAGTTCAAATTGGCTCATTGGACCTCATTTCCTGTGGGAAAGAGAGTTTGTCACACCAGACTCAACTCCAGACCTTCTGGTAGGTGATCCAGAGGTCAAAACGACACAAATACTACAAACAAAGGTAGTAGAGGACAGGAACTTCTTGGAGAGACTCAAAAGGTTCTCAAAATGGCATACAGCAGTAAATGTAGTTGCCAGGATCCAGCAACTAGCCAAAAGAGCCAATGCATCAAAGGGTATAAATGTGGAAGACAGGAGAAAAGCAAGTCATGTGCTTATAAAATTAGCACAAGAAGATGCTTTCAAAGAGGAAATCCAAGCACTGAACCATGGTAAATTACCACAGAGCCATCCTTTGTTCCAACTTGACCCAATATTGCAAGACGGTGTTCTCAGGGTAGGAGGACGGTTGAGGAAGGCTTCCTTACCGCTTGACATGAGGCATCCAATAATCCTACCCAAACATGGCATAATTACACACCTGATTTTAGATCAGTGCCATGAGAAAACCCAACATCAAGGCAGAGGACAGACACTTAATGAGCTGAGAGCAAATGGTTTCTGGGTTGTTGGTGGGAGCAAAGTTGTGGCTAATCACATTAAGCAATGTGTTACATGCAGGAGAGCTCGCAGGCCAACAGAAACACAAAGGATGGCTGATTTACCGGCCGCTCGTGTTGACCCCTCACCACCATTTTCCTATTGCGGGATGGATTGCTTTGGAGCTTTCCATACAAAGCAAAACCGCAAGGACTATAAGAGGTACGGTCTTATATTCTCTTGTTTGTCCTCTAGATCAGTCCACATAGAAATGTTGGAAGATCTCACGACAGATGCCTTCATAAATGCTTTGCGGTGTTTTATAGCTATTCGTGGAGCCATCAGACAAATCAGATCTGATCAAGGAACAAACTTTGTTGGGGCAAAAAATGAACTGACAGAGGCCTTAAAGGAAGTAGATAAGGACAGACTGTCTGCTTACCTGGCCAGGAAACAGTGTGACTTTGTCATGAATGTGCCTGACGCCAGTCACATGGGAGGTGTTTGGGAACGGCAGATAAGGACAGTCAGGGGTGTCTTAACCAAGGTCCTTTCACAGAGTGCTGGAAGATTAGATGATGCTTCTTTGAGAACATTCTTCTATGAAGCCATGGCAATTGTTAATAGCCGTCCTCTCACCACCGACACCATCAGTGATCCCAAAGCCTTAGAGCCACTCACCCCAAACCATTTACTCACCATGAAAACCTCTGTACCACTGCCTCCACCTGGAAAGTTTGTGCCAGAAGATCTGTATGCCAGGAAAAGGTGGCGCAGAGTTCAATATTTGGCAGAGCAATTCTGGAGTAGATGAAGGAATGAGTACCTCTCAAACATCACACTAAGACAACGCTGGCACTCTCCAAGACGGAATGTTAGAATAGGCGACATTGTCATTGTGAAAGACGAAGGAATCCCTCGCAGTGAATGGAAGCTTGGGAGAGTACTGGATGTTTGCAAAGATGAAGATGGTCTGGTTCGGAAAGCCAGAATACAACTAGGAAATAGAAAACTATTGAAAGAGGGTGAAAGGCTCAATAAACCATCCACTCTTGAACGCCCTATACATAAATTAGTGGTCCTAATAGAAAGTAACTAGAATGTTCCAGTGGAACTTCTTTAAAACTGTGTATGGGGTGGTTAAAGTATTAGGATTGACTTGCAAGTTTGTCACAATTAAGTACTGTTTGGTTCTGTAAATTCCTAGATTTATCCAAATTATTTACAGATTTCATAAATCATAGTAATTTGGTGGGAGTGTAACTGTCCCTGAGACAGTTAAAATAAAGTTGGTTATTTTGTGTTTCTGTGATAGATTCATGCTTAATTTAGTTCATTTATTTATAAGATAAGATGATAAAAGTGTAACATTAATTAAAAAACATGTCTAAAATATGTGATTACAAAATATGGGTTCGTTAAATATGTAAAGTGCTGTAAAGTTTGTATGAGGTAAAGTTTGTAATTGTCACATGACCAGAGTTTGGTTGAGAGCACAACCACGGCATTGTGGAGCTAGCATGGATACGTGGCTACAGATGCATCTACAGCCCCAGCGTTAATGTTATTCTGCATGTGGTCCAAGAGGCGCACACGGTATGGTTTCATGTATATTGTTTGTATAATGTTGCATACGTGTTCTACAGTGGTAATGAGAGGACATTTTTGTGATATCCATTATTGTGCATTTTCTCTGTTCTGCTTGCACAAGACTGTTTATGGACACTGATATGAGAGACTGAAAAGCTCAAAACATTTATGTTGTAAACTTTGTGTTTCTTCAGTTTTCACGGTGTCTGAAGACAATAAGAGAGAGAGAGAGAGAAATAAATTTCCGAAGACATCAGTATGATGCGTGGCCATTCTTTGTTGGACCCCTGTAGTTACACAGACTATGTGTAATTACACACAAACATATTTTAAATTCTAATGTTTTTCTTTGCTTTGTTGTCCATAAACCTGAAATCAGCGCTGAGCTGAGGAAGAGTTCCTTACTCTCACTTTAAGTGACCAGAAACATGGTGACAGTCTGAAGATTGACTGCTGCAAGTCTTTTTGTGGTCTTCACCTGTTAGTTTGAGAAACCACTTGTGTGAGAGGTGAAACGGCTTCACAGACTTAAAACAAAAAGTCCAGTTGCCTTTTATTTTCAAGCTCTTACAGTTACCACGACTGATGAAAACCTGCACAGACATAAACATCATGTAGTGACTTACGAAGTGATTCACTCCTCTCTGCTCATGCAGTATATGTCAGTGTCCACTAGATATCAGTATGCTCACAAAGATCGTCTGTTCCTGTTTCTGCAAAGTCTTTGACAAGTGGAGGTGATGCTTGTTTGTGCCCTCACCATGTGACAGCTGGGACAGGCTTCATACTCGGGTCATGTCTATTTTTAGATTCAATAAAAACAAAAAAAAAAAACAAAAAAAACAATTTAAAATTAATATTGGCTGACACAAAGATATATTTGAAGACACACAGAAGTAGAATGACACAGTTTTCAGTGGGAACAGACCAGTACATCTCTTATATGTGTCATGTGAGACTGTTATGAAGAGGGGGGTGGGCTAATTCCATTTAAGCAAAAGTTTTAGCATCAAAATATAGTTAAAGCACCTTACTTTTATCATTAATTCCTTTTTTGTATTTTTAAATTATGAATATGTACTATAGGAAGATATATGTATTAAATGTAGATCACTTTGAGATGGTTACTGTGCTAATGCAGATAAAACTACTTATATTCTGTTGAGTAGCTTTATCTGCATTAGCACAGTAACATATATTACAGAGTACAAAGGATAGCACTAGTACTAGTATTTTCGTGTCAGATGAAAATACTAGTACTAAGTGCTACATGTTCTCATCCAGTGTGGTTAATCTAGCGCATGTTTTTGGCGAGAGGGCATCACTACTCGGCGCCCAGAGGACCCGGTTTTTCCACTTCCTGGTAGAAGCTTCCTGAGTGAAAAGTTTGAGGTGTAGTTTCATCTCCTGTAACATGAGGCTGCAATATGATAAAAACAAACTCCGGATTATGTGTGCATGATGTTATATTTACTCCTGTGTGATTGTCAGAGTTCGTTAAATAAAAACAGTAAAGGTCGCTTAAAGCTCTGCTTCCTCCTGCAGACTTTCACACTCTGCAGCAGACTGTAGCACGACTGTGCCACTCAGGGCTGGGGTCCCTAGTCACGACCTAAATGATGACAAAATCTTGCACCACGGAAAGCTGACGTCACCGCGGTACAGTCGCCGCTCCGGTGACGTCACGTGACGGAGGCCGGGCGGCAGCATAAACAAAAGCCGAGAGTTTAATGCCATCTGCTGGACGGACACAGCCTGTCACCCAGCATCATTACGTCATCCGGGAGAAACCGGAACCAGCTGCGGATCGAAGTAACCTGGGAGCCCGGACCTGAATGCAAAATGAGCCAGGAAGCGAAAGAGCAGGACAGACAGTGAGATTAATAATGGACAGAAGCTGCCAGCATCTCACTCTCTGATATACAAACAGATCTCTGAAGTTTACACTTAATACCTGGAATCCACAGGTTTTTCTTATTGTGAAAAACACAAAAAGACACGAAACCTAAAAATGTTTCTGAAAGACTTTCTAAAAATCTGTGTATTCATTCAAAAAATATTGTACAGATTACTGAGAAACCCAAATATTCATTATTTTCTGCCTTATTTTGGACCAAACTTCCCTCCAGACTACAATAAATGTCATGTGGTGTCCAGTCATGTTTCGCTCTCTGTAAAGAACCGTTTAAAATAATATTATTCTCAGAGCAAACCAAGCTGGCTAATTAAACACAGAAGTGGCTGACACATAAATGAAGTATGATGAGCATACTTTATGGAAATAGTAAAGTTAGAGTTTTTAATGAGGCACAAAACTCTGATAATCTTGTATTTATTAATTATTAGTTAAATCTGGTAAAACACATCTCACATTTTTAATTGCTTTTTTCACTTTTTAAAAGTTATTTAAAACTAGTCCAACTATGAAAATTAAAATGCAAAAGTTTTATTTATTGTAAATAATATTTCTAAACATGAATCTAAGTCAAATTAAACAAAACGTTTAAGGAAAACATGGAAAACATGTTCTGTTTTAATCTTTAGTTGTTTGGTCAAAATATTAAATATAATAAACTTGTATTACCTGTCCTGTATTTGTTCCATAACATCAAATACACATTTTTGTCAAAGACTCCACATGTAATCATAATAAAAACAAAATAACTAATAAAAACCGATACTATAATACTAATATAAAACTGAAATGAATTCAATTAGAATTTCTATCCTGAAAAGCAAAAAAATATGAAAAAATATTTAAAAACTAAATGAAAATTAATCTTTTGGTCTGGACAGAGTGTTTTATTTTGGAAACTGGCCACGTCCTCTGTGCTGTTCCTGTGTGTGACTTCCAACATGCTCTGTGTAGCCTGATGCAATTCACCCTTGTGGACGTGAGACAGCAAATCCCAGACAAGCCCCTAATTTGTAATTCGCAGAATTTAACTACAATTTTCCCCACTAGGGGGCAGTGTTTTGACAGTGGGATTATTGAATTGTTTTTGGATATGTCCTGCTGTATATTAATTGCTTTTATTGATTTGGCTGGTTAAATAAAGGTTATTCTGACTCACTGCACCATCTTGTGGTATGAAGCGGTGTTATATGAAGGTATAATCTAGCCGTAGTGTGGTGGTTAACACATTTGCATAACAAGCAGAAGATCTCTTTTTTAGTTCTGGGAGATAACGCAGCTGACTTTGGGGTTGTGCTGGTATGGCATCTGCACCAAAACAAACAAACAAACAAACAAACAAACAAACATGTGGTTCTTGTTTGATTCCTCATCTGACCCTAGTTTGACTTTGGTTATTATCTCTTTAACACAACACTCAGATATTTTGAACATGAAGTTGTCCAAAATGTTTTTGTTTTTCTGTACATTCAGTAAATAACTAGATGAGTTTAATTTTTTTTTTAATTATTTTAAGCACACACCTTTAACAAGGAAGGATGCAACGAAAGAAACTACAATATTAAAACCGACTGAACACCAATCAGCCTGGCAGTTAGTCAACATTTACTTATATATAACGAACAAAGATGGGGGAAATAAACAAAAGGGAAATAAATGGATGCGTCTAAGGCTAAAATGACCCAGAGAAACCACTTTTCTTTCAAGAATAACACAAAACCATGAGCTACATAATGTTAGAGGAAAGGTGGGTTAAATGGAAATGTCAGAGACCCCTGCCCAGCTTCCATTGCCCTAAAGTAAAGCGCGTGAAGTACGGAGGTCAGTCTAAAGTCTGTATCAGGACACACGATTCAAATGACGTCAAAGAATGGTTAGATCAGGTTTTGTGCAGCAGCTGCTTGTGCTCGCTTGTGCTTGGTGCAATCTCAGGTCCGAATACGGGAGAATAAGCTCGTTACCTGCTCTCGTGGTTTGGAGCGTTTCAAAAATACAGCATAAACACGACGTGGAATCGCTCAGGTGTGGAAACTGCTCACAGAGAACTGAGCAGCTGTCCGTGGTGCTGAAAGTGATCGTGCATTAAACCGGCGGTGATTTATTCGAGTTGACGAAATACAAAAGCATTGAAAGGGGACCGGAAGCAGCCGGTAGTGTCAGACACCGACACGCTTTGTGCTCCCTGAACTTTGTGTGGGTTTGAGATGCGCGTGCCCGAGCGACGCCTGGGATGGTTAAGGACCCCATTCTCACATGAGTAAGCGCGCCTCTGCAAAAACGGGAGATGACGGTGGGCTGCATTCCCATTGACTGAGAGAGAGAGAGAGAGAGAGAGAGAGAGAGAGAGAGCACGGACTCCGCCTATACCAACCCCACATCCAGCTCCAGTCCGACGACGGCGGAGGCTCCACAGATCAGCCGAGCGAAGAAGAACCACGGCCCCCTCCTCAGCTCGACTCAATTCCCGGCGTGAAAAAACGGAGATGGGCTCCGTGTGAATTCGGGCGGTGGAGGGGAGAGGAGGGCAGGCGGGGGGTGGGGGGGAACGACGACGAGAGCGTGGTGGGGGCAGAAACACCCATAAAGAGGACAAACAAAAGCACAGCCGAGGGTGCCTCCAACCATGAGCGGCGCGCACTACTCGCCGGAGCTGCGGCTGCCGCTACCGCGTTCACTACGCCCGCCGACCATGTCGTGAGGTGTGGCTCGGGAACACTCCGGGGAACCTGTCAGCCGAAACGACACGCCGAGGAGAAGGAGGAGGAGGTGGTGGTGGGGTGGTGCTGGTCGAAAAGATGTCCGCCTCGGTGGGGCCCCAGGGCGGCCCTCGCCCACCCACCGTGCCGCCGTCCATGCCAGATCTGCCGGACCTTAGCCACCTCACCGAGGAGGAAAGGAAGATAATCATGGCAGTGATGGCTCGGCAAAAGGAGGAAGAGGAGAAAGAACAAGCCATGCTAAAGTAAGGGCAACATTTTCTTCCTCCTCTGTGGAAGTTCTAAGGCACAGAAAGCTGCTCTTGTAGCCGAGCTCTCCATTATAACCATCACATCCAGTAACCACCAGCCTCTGCGATTCCGTCATTTTGCACTTGTGGAGGTGTTGATGTGTTCCCAAACATGCAGCCACCGATATAACAGCACCCAGGGCTCGGGAGGTGTTTCCGAAAAGAATCGTGGTTGCATTAGAAGACCGGATGCTGCTGAAAACAATCGATACATTTAAAACAATTTACGGTCACAGTGAGTGGAGACGGCCCGGGTCAAACAGGTGTAGAAAGGGGCTGTGGTGAGGGTGGGGTGTGACAGTGCTGATGGGGAGAGAGGTAGGGGAGGAGGGGATGAATCATAGCATTATCCAGCCCTCACCCACTCGTTTTCATCAATGGGGACTGCACCCCATCCTTCGGTTTACACATCCAGCGCCGCTCAGATTTCCCTTTTTACGCACGCGTGCAGGCTGGAGTGTGAGCTTTATCGCTGTAGGTTTCTGCGGACAGTGTGTGTGTGTGTGTGTGTGTGTGTGTGTGTGTGTGTGTGTGTGTGATATCCTTTACAATAACAGCAGAAACAATGACATTATAGCTCACTAGCTCACAGGCCTGGAGCGAACCAAGCCGCTTTCATAAGCCCAGCAGAGGGCCGGTGGTGAGGCGGCGTGTAAGACTGTGCTCCCCTCGGCGGAGAGGAGAAGATGGGGTGTGGTTGGCATTCTTAGCAGGCCACAACCAGATAACATACAGATTAGGAAAGACAGAATTGTAACAACATAATAATGATATTGGACGTTTGTAAACCCTCTGCTTGTCGATCGAGCAGGCTGTCAGAGAAAACTGAGAGAAGAATAAGAACAGAGAGTGCTGGTCTGGGGGATGCTTGGCTGTACAGAAGCTTTATGGGAAAATGACAGAAGGGGACCACTTCAAACTGAACAAACCCACTATGAGATGATAGGGAGACGTTATAGAGGGTTGGGTGTACTCCAGCTGCCTTTTACAAAAGCTGGGTTGCATTGCAGTTTGATGCATCGGGGGGCGGGGGTTGAACACAAGCAATCTTTAAGACACTGTGAGTCAGGGCTGTATGTGATAACTTGCTCCTGAAACATGCGAGGACCCTTATTCTGCTGTCTTTTAGCTTCTCTGTCCTTCTCTGATTCTAATGACTGTTTTCATTTCCTCACTGAAGGGAAACAGAGTGAGGGCCAGCGTTGGGCCCCTTGAGAGGAAGTGATGTATTTAATGTTCCATGAGGCACAGGCAGCAGGTTCAGTCAATAATGGCTTCATCATCTGGCTAATCATTAACCGGACCAGAACACCATGGCCAAAGGAGTAATGTGATTTTAGAGAAATGTGCAGGCATTAGCTACTGAGGCACTCTTTGATATTTACCACTATATGGTGTAAGATTATTATGCACAGTATAGAAGCCAGACACAGGACTGAACTAATATTTTATTGAGCAGAAACGTACTCAAACCGGGTTTCATTTCATCATTAAACCCAGCGGTTCGTTGTCAAAGTCCTTCTAGAAGCACGTTTCGCCACTTGGGGATCTTTGGCCAGGTATTTTGAAGTCCCTGTTTAAATAAACTTTAATTGTTCAGCTCTTTAATTAAACTGTAAATCAATCTTTTGCATACCTGCTGGGGTACGCAAATTGATGGCAGTGTAGTTTGATCATACTTGAATGGAAGAGCTGTACACATAGAAACAGAAGCTGAATTATATAGAACAGAAGAAATCAGGAAAAATGAAGAGACAAGCATATGTTTTACAAGCAGGACAACAATAAAAACAAGGGACACACAAGTATGTAAGTTTGAGCTTTCCAGCTGAACAGTAGGCGATGACCATCTTCATGCACGCTCACACAAATGGGGTCAAGAGATTTAGGATAGTCACAGCTGAATGAGAATCCAGGATTAAGTCCATACTTCAGTGCAGAGAGTTACTGGAATTGGACTTTTGTTTTAGAGGAAAAAAAAGTTTTCTTGTCACAATATGTTTTGAATTATGAGTTAACAAGCAGCACGGTGGCACGGTGGTTAGCACTGTTGCCTCACAGCAAGAAGGTCCTGAGTTCAATTCCACCATCAGGCTGGGGTCTTTCTGTGTGGAGTTTGCATGTTCTCCCCGTGTTTGCGTGGGTTCTCTCCGGGTACTCCGGCTTCCTCCCACCGTCCAAAGACATGCAACTTGTGGGGATAGGTTAATTGGGTAATCCAAATTGCCACTAGGTGTGAATGTGAATGGTTGTCTGTCCCTATGTGTTAGCTCTGTGACAGACTGGCGACCTGTCCAGGGTGTACCCCGCCTTTTGCCCTATGACAGCTGGGATAGGCTCCAGCGACCCTGAAAAGGATAAGCGGAAGCGAATGGATGGATGGAGTTAACAAGCAAGATGTGCATGCAGCAAATGTTCCCCAACTGTGCTCATCTGCAATCTGAAGCAACCAACTCAATAGCAGTCAGTGCGTTAGGACGAAAATCTAAGGTTAAAAATTATCATCTGGATTACTGGGCAACTTGAATCTTCTCATTTTGAACGTATAATGGCGCTACTGGAAGGTAAAGTTCATTATAGGCAGTGTTGGTCAAGTTACTTGAAAAAAGTAATCAGTAACTAATTACTGATTACTTCCCAAAAAAGTAATCCTGTTACTTTACTGATTACTTATTTTCAAAAGTAATTAATTACTTAGTTACTTAGTTAAGTAGTTACTTTTTAAAAACACGATTCACAACCTGAAGAGGTAATAAAGCGATAGATCTTTCAGCCCAATTCTACTTTTTCTACATAATCCATCATACAAAATGTAATCAAATGGAAAAGTCTCTTTTTAAAACTTGTTTTATTAGTTTTAATCTTTTAACTTTATGCATCAAGCAAAAATTTAATTATATGCAACATTCTCTGACGGGAAGAAATTAGTTTAACATTTAAACCTATTTTCTGCACATTCCAGCACATAAAATAAAATATTTTTTGTGTTTACACTCAGTCTTTCAAATAGATGCAAGTAAAACACAGCAGAAAATAAATAACATCAAAGACTCAGCGGTGCTGTTGCTCTATTTTCACCTGTAAAGCAGGACTGGGTAGGCGGAGGTTTACCCTGGTGCAGGTGTGCCGCGGTCAGTGGAAGAATCCGCGAGTTTCTCTGTGAGTTTCCCATTACGTCGTAGCTACTCAGTGCTTGTTCGGAGGTTTAGGGTTTTTTTTTCACTGTAAAAAGAAGTTTTCTTCCCACGCACAGCGGACACTAATGTTTTTGTCACTTTTTATGGAATCAAACTCAAAGTAAGGTCAGTACTTCCACGCTTTAAACGCTGCACGCTCATACTCTCTCCCACACTCGATATATGATCCATTGTTGATCTGCACGCAGCTGTTGTCACGAACGTCGCACTTGCTTACGTCACTGTCATGAGACACTCGCAAAAAAATCACGGTTTTAGTAATGAAGTAACGCATCTGTTTCTACATCTAACCAAGAGCCTTTAGTTCTACGCTCATAGCTGCAAACTAATCAGAATGAAAATGAAAGTAAAACGCTCCCAGCAGGAGGCAAACTGCAGCCTTCTGACTCCAGCCTCCTCATGCAGCCACTGTCGCTCTATATAATGTGACTGTTGTCTCTCAGTGTTCACCGCAGTTATAGCCAGTGTGTCAAGACTGCCGTCCAAGGAGGTTTTGTGTGTAATGGTGAGGAACGGTGTAGCGACATCACCCATTGGTTTCAGGATATTTTGCAGCTTCAATATTAGTGTTTTGGCTACAGAAAATGCTAATGTTGCTAGAAGTGACCATATTTGGATTAGAGGGTGGAGTTTCAAGTTTTCAGCTAACACTAGCAAACTTGGTAGCAAACGTAGCAAGCTGCACAGGTGCTATTGCACAGAAAGTAACAGAGAAATAAAATACTGCAATTTCACTCTAGTTAGCAGAGGTGACGCCTGGCAGATGCCTGTGTCTGGACGCCTGCCAATGAAAGTGGCAAAGCTTCACACTCCAGTATCCAAACAGATGAATTATTGAAAAAATAATTGTCTCTCAGATTCAAGTGGCCATGAGAGGAAGTGCAGCTTTGGCACTTCCGTGTTGGCTTCATTTTTCTACTTGGATGTGACTAGTACCTGATAGAGTGACAGCACGTAATGTCTGGGGATGAAAACATGTTGCTGTCTGTGAATGAAGCAGAAATCAGTGAGTATAAAGGAGACGTAGCTACCCAACAGGGCACTAAATTGAAAAGTTTTTTGCTTTTTTGTAATTTAAGGATTTAAGACCTTGATAAATTTTTATTTGTGTGCTTCTACACTGTCTATTGAACGTGTAGGGTTTATTCCTCATGCATTCATGTCCAGAGATGTTTTCCAACACCAGTGAGAGCCTACAGCCAAAAGGACATTCAGTACCTTAGTACATCAAGACCATTCCACCTGGCCAGCACTGCCTGAGAGTCAAGCAGCTGGCAGCGATAAGGTTATACTGATATGGGACTTTATCTGTCACGAGTTTAACCTCCAGCATGAAAGAAACATCGCAGAGCCAGATCACCTGCTTCTGAGCTCACAGGCGGTGAGAAGTCAGCACCTGGGTTTTCCTTCACTAATTCACAGCTACAACAAACGCTTTGTCCTCCTCTAATGCATTGTAGACTTCAGAAACTCCCTCCATTGACTTGGCTAAATCTCCATTGACTTCCTAATCCAGAGGAAGGTTGGTACAGGGGAGCCGTCGTGCAAAAGGGGAAGGATCAAAATGCAGTATGCAGCAGTGACCATAATCTCAGGAACAAATAATTCTAAGCACAACAGGAAATCTTTTTTCTGCTCAATGTTCCATCCACCCCTGGGAGCTTTGAGGTTCCCAAAACGTAAATATAGAAATAATGTTTAAAATATTGATGTGCTCAGAGCAGAGTTTGTAGACAGGGTGGATGCACAGCACAGGGGTGGTAGGCGATGTTAATGGAGGCCTCCGCTTATGTTGATCTTAAGGGAAAGAAGTAAAAGCACCATCAGCAGTCGTACCCATTGAATCAATGAGCATGCACATCTGCGTTGGTTTTGTTTTCAGGACTTTAAACTTTTTTCTGATCTGTACAAGGTGCAGATTGTTCCTTGAAACCAGATGGGCAGCAGAAGAAATAAGGACTTGGGGGACAGAAGGAGGGAGAGGAGGGAGGATTTAGAGGTTTTAAGGATTAGAGTGGTGGAAGAGAAGGAAAGGGCGAGACTGAAAGAATGGGAAGTTTCCCACTCACTCACACACACACACACACACACACACACACACACACACACACACACACACAGCTAATCTCCCTTTACCAGAGCTCCCCAATGCTGTAAGGCTGCAGGGTGCATGGAGAGGGCAGCGGCGCCCTCCGCCCTGTGTGCCGTCTGATGTGGCTGCTGCTGTCCAAGAGGTCAGCTACAGCTGGGAGACAAGGTCAAAAACAGGCTGGGTCTTTGGTTCTAGCATCTGTTCTAATGTGTGGAGTCTGGTTTCTACTTTATTGAACTGATTGTTTTCCTCTTATTTAATATTTACATAAACAGTGAGAGATAGATTGTGATGTCACAGGGTGAGAGGTCGAGACCAGAGAAGTCCTGCCTGACTCTGTCGTAGTTCTTTCAAAATAGACCACTCCCCTTTCTGCAAGTTCCTGTATGTAAACAATCTGTTACAGGTAACCAGTATTTACACGTAAAAACCTCACAGAGTTACTACAACTATAGAACTTTTAAAATATGAAAAAACAAGCTCCTGGTAAATATTATGATCCAATGCCGTTTACTTTCTGTGACTTAGCTGTCCACCCACTTATCCGGTAGACTGGCGAAACTCAATGTGATGCTGTTTCTGTGTTTAAAAGCTGAAAAAATGAAAAGGACAATTAAAATAAAATGAAGAGAAGAAACTGCGTTTACGCTGAAGTTTGCATGGGGACTGACCAGCACGAGGGACATGAGACAGGCAATCAGGGCAAGGGAGCCAATTACAAAAGGAAGAAGTAACCCTGTTTCAACCTGTGAAAGAAACCCTGCTTTTATTGTAAAATAGGAAATAAACAAAAGACAACTAACAACAGATTCAAGAATCACACTTAGATAACCATGAATACGAGCGCATGGATGAGACAGAGGCAGAAAGAGGGAATCACTGGGGAGACTGTACCACTACATCTACTGCTAAAATGATCACGATGTGAACCAAACACAACATCACAAAAGTGAATTTCATCCTCAGAGAACACTTAACGTAATAACAACAAACAAAAACTTGACAAATATAACAAGAAATAAAAAAAAACAGTCTACTAGAATATTAAAGAAATCAACAGAAGAAACTAAAAGTTCACCAAACAGAAAATTGAATCTTCAAACAGATATGAGCCAGACAGAAACTAAAACTCAAATATATGTTAACTAAGAACTCAAAAACCACACAAACCCCGGGGCCGTGACAGCAGCGGCTACAATTATGTCACCTTACCAAATAATGTCTCCAGAGTAAAGAAAAAAACTTGTTGTCTTTCAGCTGAAATTAAAAGCAACATTTTCAGATCAGACTGAAGAGCTTCAAGGTTTCTGGGAGAAAAATGCTAATGCTGAATTATGGATCAGGTCTGGAAATAGCACACACTTGGAAGTGGTTCCTGAAATATTTAAGTATTCAGTTCACTGGCTGCTGTTGATGCTGTGAACCTTTTTTGTTTCTTGTTAACCTGATTCATTTTTGTCCTGAAGTTAAATTGCACTAATTACAGTGTGTAGTGTTTGCACTTTGTCCCGGCGCACAGACAAACTGTGAGCACGGATACTTGAATGCACACAGGGAAGCATGTGTGCCCATTTTTTCCTATTTTACACTGGTAAACACTCGCACTCATGCAAGATTGTACGCTCAAAATCGGCACCCACCCACCTCCACATGATGCACACGTTCTGACAGCATGTGTACCGCTGTCCTTATAACGAGAAGCGAAACACAAACAGCCACAAACCCAGATGGCTTGCAGAAGGAAAGGACACTCTAACAAAGACAGCACGCCTGCGTTACTGTACAGTTTGTCCTGTTGCTTTGCAGCGAGCGTTCGCTCGCTTTCCAGACAGCTGGAGCAAGTGTGAGTCCATGTGCTTCTGTGTGTGTTTGAGTTTCCTGAATTGGATCGTCACACTTTGCTCTTAATTAAAAGAACTTCGAGGCAGTCGCGTGTGTCTGCAACACCTGGAGGGAATAGAAGCCCGGCGTGTGTTTGTGTGCATGGTTCTGAGCTTCCGTCCGTCATCTTTTTACTTAATTTTCATTTAATTTGCAAGAGAAAAAAAAGAGCGTAGTGCACCTGTGTGTATGCATGTGTGTGTCCAATGCAGTAAATATGGGCCAGAATCTAGGTTTGAAAGCCAGAGAATGTATGTGGACGGGCCTGTTCACACATTTTCTGCATACTATTTCTCAGGCTTTTCTGCAGCATTCATTCAATTGAAAGCTTTCTGTCACCAGAAACAATGCTCACCAAACACAGTGACGGATTCTTACAACTCCCGATGACATTCAGTGACAGTTTTTGTTTAACGCTCACTTCTGCCATGTGCACATTGTTTTCTTTTTCTTTTGCCATTATCAGATATTCTCTGATTATTACTTTCAGGAGAAATAATGTGGTTATGGTTAAAAACAACAACAACTAAAGTTTGGGGAAGGTTGTTTGGTTGTAAAAAGGGTTAAAAACATTGGAATCTGAACTTCAGCCAGATTTGTTACAGCCTCTTTTCCACCTTTTTAACGCTTGTATTGGTTATACTTTAAAATCCGTATTAGTCAAGAATAATCATAATTTTTGTGATACTGAGTTATTTGAACTGCTGGTTCCCCCATGAAACTATGTGAAGGAGTGTCAGTTTTAAACCCTCTGTGTATGCAGATATTTACATTTCTTTTTTTTCCAAAAATATCCATCCGTCTTAGGGCAACAGGCAGGGTACACCCTGGACAGGTCGCCAGTCTGTCACAGGGCTGACACATAGACAAGGGCAATTTAGAGTCACCAATTAACTTATCCCCACTAACTGCATGTCTTTGGACTGTGAGAGGAAGCTGGAGCACCCGGAGAGAACCCACGCTGTGAGGCAACAGTGCTAAGCACCGTGCCACCATGCCGTCCATGCATTTTGTTAAACAATTAAAACTAAAGACTGTATAATGCAAACACTGATCTTAAAATTGATGGAGTCAACCACTGTCGTGCCGTGCGACAGGTGGCATAAAAGCACCTTTAGGCTCCACCCCCACTGTGTCCCTGAATCAGACATATGGAATCAAACAGATAATTAACAACAAAGGGAAAGTGATGCTTTTTCTACGAGTATAGTATAGTCAGTGACCTAGGTGGTCATGAATTTAAATAATGTAGACTACATAAGCACAAGATGTTACCACTGTGATATCAGCCTTTACTTTGTGAAATCCTGTTATCAATTGTTGTTGTTTTCTTCTTTATGTACTAAAATCTGTAATCACACGATGAGGAAACTACACACTCCCACTGTAGTGAGTTTTCAATCTTAAGGCAAAACTTGAACCTAGTGATTAAGACCATAAAGTCTTCGTTCCTTTTCAGATCTCTTAGTTATGTCCATCTTTTATGTACAGCCTATGGATTCAGCACAAAAAGCTGAAAACAAATGTTTCATCTAAACAGATGCAGAACAAAGTCAGCCTAAAGTTGGAGTCATGTTTCCATAATTGTGAGTACTCTCAGCATCAACAGTATTTGACTTTACTCTGTTCTGCTCTCAATAATAGAGTGTATGTAAATGATGTGACAACTAAGTTATGAACTAGGCCAAAAAACACAGCATCTGTGGAATGGTTTTCCCAGTTTGGCTTGTAAAAGATTAGATTAGATTTTCTTTCCCCACCTGATCAGTCCAAGCTTTTCTCATCAGTCACAAAGGCTCATGTGGCCTCATAAGAGCAGTGAGGGTTCAAAACCTGCTGGTAGAGCAGGGCGATATGGCCAAAAATATTTATCACGATATATATTTGAAAATTTGCGATAACGATATAACCGACGATATAATTGATGCGAGACAAAATACAACTCCACAACATTACTAGCGCAAAAAGACAACCTTCCATTTATTTTCACTTAAACAAGAAGCTGGTTTTTATGTACATTAAAGCTTTATAAAAATGTAACAGTGCAAATGCAAATTCCTTGCTGAAAGTTTAACCAAAAGGCATTTCCAGTAGAAATGGGCTGACATATCCTGAGCATAACCATATATAATATCCACTGAAGTTAAAAATAGGTGCTTTGCAACATTAAACTGCAGTGTGCAGTATGTATTTTTCGGACCATAAGGTGCACGGGATTATAAGGCACATTAAGCGAAACAAAGCAGTCAGGAAATCAAACTTTATTCAACTCATTCTTCTTGCTTCCTCCACTTCTGTACCATTGATTCATTAATGTTGAATTCTCTGGCAGCTGCTCTATTCCCATGTTGTTGCAGTCTATTAATGACTAACCTCATATTGTGGATGGATTATCTCAGTTGTTCTCCTGACTGAAGTTTGGTCCGTTTACAGCATCCTGCCATGCGATTGCATTTGTCTCTAACCATGAAGAACCTTCACGTTAACTTTTATAAGTGGAAAAGTGTTAGTGTTCGTCCTCCAGCTTCACTGTTTATGTTATGCTAACATAGCTGTGTCGCTAGCGATCACGTAGCACATCATTATATACCAGCTAGCCCAACTTCAGTAACCCTACAAACGTCACTGCTGTTTAGTTTCCTGTCTTCATTTATGTTGGAAGTGATAGCAGAGCTGTACGTTTGATTTTTTTCAGAAATCTCTCGGTCAGAACATGCAATATCATGCTTAGGTAACTAGCGAAACTAGCGAGCTAACTTCCGCTAGCTTCCTGCTAACTTCTAACTCCGTTAAATGTAATAACTTTTGTTTTCATGGATGCCTGGAAGTTAAACTTTATAGTTACACCTGGTAAAGCAGCAATGCTGATCGTTTTATTAAAGATGAAAGAATTTAGACAGTTTTTAACTCTTAAGTGATGCTGCAGTGTTGTTTGACCTGAAGCATACGGAGTTTAGGACCCAGATTACTCCCAGATTTAAGAGCATCTTAGTCCGACAAATATGACAATGACAACGGCCGCTTGCATGTTCTGCAAAAAAATGTGCTTTGTTGTGTATCTGACGGACAAACACCAAACCAGTTCCACATCACGGAAGTTGCACCATTTTTACAAACCAATTCTGGTTCATCAGTTTCACTCAACAATCAGCCATGTGCGTATGAAAACAAAGGCACTGCGCATGCGCGTTTTACTCCCATTCTATCGCGATATTTCATTTTCCTATCGTTGCCTAACATTATACCGGTATTACCGTGAACGGTATAATATGGCCCAGCCCTACCTGCTGGTAATCTTTTTGAGAAGAGCGGAGACATTTACACGGTATCGGTATATTAACAACATTATCGTGCTAATAAATAGTAATGATTAAATAAACACTGCTTAGCTTAGGAGTAAATCTAAAAAGGTTTCTGCCTCACTTGACTATTTTTGTGCACTTTGGGAAACAGCCGCGTGTCTGTGTGTTGATACAGCTGCACACACTTGATATCTGGTTAATCATTAGCTACAGCATCAGAGACACAGGGAACAAAATGTGGCAGAGAAGGAGGTGCAGCCTTATCAGACTCACAGAGGAAGGGAGGAGGTGGAGGCTCGCGGTGTCTGGCTGAGTGTGCTGAGAGTGAGCGACCTGAGTGAGTAGCCCCCGTTAGTGCTCCCAGACCTCAGCAGCATTAAAGTTTAATGAGAATGCATTCTGCTTGGGCTGACCAGACTCTCTACATTGCTCT